>NC_143510.1:46760483-47960483 GCF_031878675.1 Megascapheus bottae | reverse complement strand
AAGTTCCAGACTCATCTCCAATTACTAAAAGCCAGAAATAGGCCAGGAGATGGTGGTTCACACAGGTAATCCTAGCTACCCTGGAGACCAAGATCTTAGAATCACTGAAACCAGCCTGACAAAGTCTGAGACTCTTGGCTCCAATAAACTACTTAGAAAAAGCTGGAAATGACCTAGTGGCTTAAGTGGTAGAGTTAGTCTTGAAGAAGCTCAGAGTCAGTGCCTATACCCAGAGCTCAGGCCTCAGGACCAGCAAGAAAAAAATAAAAGCCAGAAGTGGAGTTGTGACTCAAGTAGTAGAAGCCTTGAGCAAAAAAGCTCAGAAACAGTTCCCAGCTGGAGTTCAGGCTCTAGTAGTATCTGCTGGTGTGTACACAAACACAGACATATATAGCAGGATACAGGTGGTTGATGAGTATCTTCAATTAACCAGCAAAATGCTGAAAGGGGAAGTGTGGCTACGGGATATAGTGCCAGCTTTGAGCAAAAAAGCCAAGTGAGAGCACAAAGCCCTGACTTCAAGACCAGTACCAGCAACACCCAAGCAGAAAGGTGAGCAGCACTAGTGAAAGGATAAGGTTATCAAGAAGATGAATATGGTCCTATTAGCGGTAAGTATAAAAATAGAATAATGAAGCCGGGCGTGGTGTCTCAAGCCAGTAATCCTACTCAGGAGGCTGACATCGGAGGACCGCGGTTCAAAGCCAGCCCTGCACTAAAGTCTGTGAGGCTCTTATCTCTAACCACCAGAAACCGGAAGTGGCACTGTGGCAGGGACAGCGCTCAGGCCGAGTGCAAGCCCCAGGACAGACTAAAAAAAAAAAGAAGAGGGGGCTGGGAGTTTGGCCTAGTGGTAGAGTGCTTGCCTAGCATGCTCGAAGACCCGGGTTCGATTCCTTGGTACCATATACTTAGAAAAAAGGCAAAAGTGGTGCTGAGGCTCAAGTGGTAGAGCTCTAGCCTTGAGAAAGTCCAAGGACAGTGCTCAGGCCCTGAGCTCAAGCCCAGGACTGGCAAAAAAAAAAAAAAAAGGCTGAAGCTGCCGGTGGCCTGTAATACTAGAAGGCTGAGATCTGAGGACTGCCTTTCCAAGTCAGCCCAGCCAATTAAATTCACGGGACTTTTATCTCCAACCATAAAAACAAACCACACACAAAATAAAAAGCCAGGAGGAGAGCTAGGGCTCAAGTGGTAGAGCACTAGCCTACAGTGAAAAAACTAAGGGACACTCACCCCTAAATTCAAGCTGTAGTATTGGCACCAAAAAAAAGTACAAACAACAAAAAAAATCACAAAAAAACCTGAGTAATGAAACCTTTTGAGAACTTGTGTGGGGAAGGCGGAGACAAGAGTGTGAGGGAATGATTGGAACAGATCTTATCCTGTGTGGAATTGGCAGAATAAAATACGACGCCCCCAACTAATGTATGCTAAAAATAAAAGAATGAAGAGGCTTTTCAGTAAAATGCATTTTGCGAACCTACAACAACAACCAAAAAAAACCCGAACAACCTTTGGGGGGGGGGGTTGGAGGCGTGGCTCAGGTGGTAGAGCGCCCGCCAATCAGAGAACTCGTCGAATACAGATTTGAGTCCAGGTCTGAGGTAGGGAGAGGGGGGAAAAAAAAACAAAAACAAAACCCTCTACTCACGGATGAGGCCACTTCTGAGAGAACCCCTACCTGCCACACGCTGAAATGGCCCGCAAGCCCTAGGCTCTCACACACTGTGAAGTCCATACTCGACACCCGCTAGCCAGACCGTAACTAGAGTAACCGTAAGCGCCGGCGCTCCGCGGAGTCGCGGGGAAGCGGACACGCGCCGGGGCTCCCCTCCGACAGGGGAAGGAAATGAAAGCCAGACTCCGGGCACCCCGGCGCCGAGGCGGGACGGGGGGCGACTCCGCTCCTCGTAACCCGGCCCCGCTGCCACCCGAGCGCGGGGTGACCGGCGCCCGCACCGCCCGCCTCCCCACGAGACCCGGAGCCTCGGGCCAAGGAAGGGCGCCCCGCGCCAGCCCAAGGCCACAACGCTCTCCCCGCGAACGCTCGTGCGAGCCGGCAAACGCCGGCCGGGGACGGCCGCGGCGCTAGCGCCACTCAGCTTTAAATGGAAGCGGGGCGAGGGGAGGCGGAGCCCAACGACGGGGCAGCCGGCGCGCAGAAACACCCCCTCACCCCGCGAACCGGAAGCGCGCTCGTCGCGGAAAGCGGCCGTCACTCCCGCTTCCGCCGCGCCCTTCCCCCCCACCGCGGCCGCCACAGGCCGCGGGCGCGCGCGCGCACGACCCCCCAGCCGGCGCGCGACCCGCGAGGCGCCTCAGCCAACGCCGCGCTCCCACGCCTCCCGCGCCTGGGTCAGGGCGCCCACCCCCGCCCCTCCACCGCGCCCGCTTACCTGCGTCGGCCGCCTCGCTGCAGTGCGGGGCGGGAACGTCACTCCCCACCTCCCCGCCCCCTCTCGGCAGGAAACGGGACTTCCTCCGGAGTCAGGCGGGACGGGGAGAACAAGGGCACTTAAGAGTCAACGGTGCCTGGCTACCGTTTCTTGGCCGTCGAGGCCGCCACAGGCGGCATGATCTACCACAAGCCGGGGGCAGGGCGGGTGGGGTGGGGGGGGCAAGACAGAGTGCGAGTGTGCGTGGGGGGTGAGGCGGGGCGGGGCCTTCGTGCGGGACGCCGTGCTGCGTCACGACGCGCGCACGTGACGCCCCGCCATCTTTGGCAGGCCTCCACCCGAGGCGGTGTTAGTCTCCAGGGTGTTCCCTCTTCCGGCTCTCGCCCCGCCCACTCCCCCGGGGCTCACCTGTGGGCGAGGTGGTTGGCTGTAGGGCGTCGTTTTCGTCGTCTGGGGTGCTGGGGTCCTGGGCCATGTCCGAGGACGCCCGTCAGGTCTGCTGCTTGAGATCCGAAGCGCACGCGCGCGTGTCTTCCTCAGGTGAAACGTGTTCCTGATCTGCTCAGGTGATCTGGGACCCGATCAGTGACCCGGCTGAAGGGAATTTCAGCTAGAGGGGAGAGCCTGGGCCTTTCCAGGAGGGCTCTTTGAGCTTAACTCGGGCTTTGACTTAAACCCAAACAGGTGTGGCACCCTAGAGTCCGGATTTCCCACAGCCCTAGAAGATTTGTTTACAGAAGCCGGGTGATCCCTGGAGGCTGTTAGGACTGGGAATTCAAGGCCAGCCTCAGTTGGACTACAAGAGATTCTGTTGCCTAAAAAAAAAGTATTAGAGAAGAAAAACGTACAATCTAGGCACTGGTGTTTAAGACCTACTCGGGACGCTGAGATCTGAGGATAACGGTTCAAACACAACCAGGGAATGAAAACTGGAAGTGGCTCAAGTGGTAGAGCACTGACCTTGAGCTGAAGGGCTCAAGCCCCAAAAACCACCACCCTCCCTCAAAAAACAAAACAAAATCCTACCATACCTTCCTCCTACCTAGTTGCAGATAAAGCCTCTGGGAAGAGTAGTTTTGCACAGCCTTACTTCTTTGAGCCAGTTTCTGGCTGTCCTCAAAGCTATACCAGAAATGCCAAGTGACTATGTGCTACCTCTATGACTTCCAACTACTATTGAATTTTTTTGCCAGTATTGGGACGTGAACTCAGAGCCTTGTTTTGTTTTTTTTTTGCCTGTCTTGGTGCTGGGCCTTGGCACTTGGATTTTCTCAAGGCTAGCGCTCTACCACTTGAGCCACAGTACCATTTCCAGCTTTTCCTGTGTATGTGGCACCGAGGAATTGAACCCAGGGCTTTCTGCATACTAGACAAGCACTCTACCACTAGGCCATGCTCCTGGCCCATCTTCATGGCTTTTTAGCTCACAATTAGTACACTTTCCACTTGTTGCTAGTTAATTGGAGATAAATCTCAGAGGCTTTCCTGCCCAGGCTGGCTTCAAACTGCCATCCTCAGATCTGATTACAAGTGTGAGCCACCATTGTCCAGCTTCTCCATTCTTAATGCTTTGATAGAAGTGAACTTGATCTTAGTTCATCTTGTACTGCTAGTGACTGGAGGCTGGTTTTTTTTTTTTTGGCCCCCTTCTCTCTTTCTGGCCCCGCTCGCTCCGGCCCCGCTCGCTCCGGCCCCGCTCGCTCCGGCCCCGCTCGCTCCGGCCCCGCTGGCTCCGGTCCGGCTCGCTCCCTCCGGCCCTGCTCGCTCCGGCCCCTTCTTGCTCTGGCCCCGCTCGCTCTGGCCCCGCTCGCTCCCGCTCCGGCCCTGCTCGCTCCGGCCACCACTCGGTTGGGCTCCGCTTGCTTGCTTTCGCTCTCTGTCGCTTGTTGCAGTCTCGTCTCTGGCACTTCCGGCTTGGTTGTGTATGTGGGATACCGAGGAATCGAACCCGGGTCCTTGTGCATGCTAGGCAAGCACTTTAACCGCTAGGCCAAACTCCCGGGCCCTGGAGGCTGTTTTTAAAGGCAGAAACTTAACTGCTCACAGTTCTAGAATCTGGGAAGTCTGCAGTCAAAGTGCTGCCAGGTTTGTTTTCCTCTGAAAGATGAAAATTCACTGCTGACCTTCTGGAGGAAGTAAACTGAATATAGGCATTGTTTTTGTGTCAGTACTGGGGCTTGCAGTCAGGGCCTCGGTACTGTTGAAAGGGGAAAAGGGTCTTTTAAGCTGGAAAAAATTCTAGGGTGAAAAGCTGACAGGAATTACCCCATTCTGAGGTGACAGTAAGCTCTCTGATTTTTTTTTTTTTTTTTTGGTGGGTCATGGGGCTTGAACTGGGCCTGGGTGTTGTCCCTGAGCTCTACAGTTCAAGGCCACCACTCCTACCCTTGAGCCAAGCCCCACTTCCTGTTTTCTAGAAGTTAATTGGAGATGAGTCTCAGGTCCTTTTGTGCCCATGCTGGCTTTGAACCTCAATCATCAGATCTCAGTCTCCTGAGTAGTTAGGATTACAGGCGTAAGCTACCGTGCCCTGTTTAGCTCTCTGATCTTGATAGACAACTCCTCTACCCCTTTCTAACCCGAGGTACATTGTGTAACTTTTTGAAAAAACCCTGCTTGTTCTGCAATAAAACTGAAAAATCCTTGCTTTTTTTTTTTTAATCCAAGCTTATAATAGTTTAAAATTACTAAATACCACATGGGTTAAGTGGAAAGTAGCCAGGCGTGGCTTATGGCTATAACCCAGCTATTTCATTTAGGGAGAATAATTGATGAGGGCTAGCTTGGGCAAAAAATGTGATATCCCACCTCAAACTGGGCACAGTGGTCTGCAGCCATCAATCTATGCAGGAAGATTAAGTAGAAGGACCACAGTTCAAACTGTCCAAGGTATTAAACAGGACCTTATCTAAAATACATGTGTGTGCTAGAACTGGGTTTGTGCTCTCTTGGCTTTTTAGCTCAAGGCTTGTACTCTACCACACTTCTAGCTTTTTGCTGGTTAACTGGAGATAAAAAGTCTTAGGGGGGCTGGGAGTGTGGCCTAGTGGTAAAGTGCTTTCCCAGCATGCACAAAGGGTACCACATACACAGGAAAAAGCCACCAGTGGTGCTGTGACTCAAGTGGTAGAATGTTAGTCTTGAGAAAGCTCAAGGATGGTGCCCAGAAATGTTGAGTTCAAGCCCCAGAACTAGAAACAAAAAAAAAGTCCTTAAGGCTTTAAACCACGATCCTCACAGCTCAGGTAGAATTACAGGTGTGAGCCATCAGTGCCTGACTGAAAATTTAAAAAGTGTGCATACAGCCAGGCGTGGTGGCTCACGCCTGTAATCCTAGCTACTTAGGAAGCTGAGATCTGAGGATCAAGTTTCAAAGCCAGCACGGGCACAAAAGGACTTGAGACTCATCTCCAATTAACCTCTAGAAAGTAGGGAAGTGGAGCCTGGCTCAAGGATAGGGTGGTAGCCTTGAGCTGAAGAGCTCAGGGACAGCATCCAGGCCAAGTTCAAGCCCTATGTCTGTCTGTGTCTCACACACACAGTATGTGTACATGTGTTCACATGATAGAACACCTTGCTCAGTAAGCTCAAAGTCCTGAGTTCAACTCCAGTACCATAAAAAATCCTGACAAGAGTCCCCTAAGTTAAAAAAAAATAGTAGTTCATTGATCTTGCCTCCTTTAACTGTACTAATTTTATCTATTCACTTTCCTTAGGTCACTGAAAATCTACTGTTAAGTTGCTCTGAAGTTAAATTTAAAACAGATCAATTCCAAGGCTGGAATTGATCAGTGGTAGAATATAGGCAGGATGCCCTGGATTTGATCCCAACACTACCTATAACACAGAAGAAATCTAGCAATATCCTAGCCCCATCCAGTGTATGAAATATTAAACACAATCAAGCATCAATATTTATTAACACAAGACAAAGGAAACACATTCAATGAGTTAATAGAACACTGTCCAGCCAGATGTTAAATTTAAAAATGTATATCTAGTCTAATTTCAAATAAATAAAAAAAACTTTATACATAATTACACAGTAATATAGTTTGAATTTGACATGGGTAAATAACTTGACAGAAAATAAAACAGCATTTAGGACTGAAAAAGTTATTCTTGTATCTTTACAGTCTCTTCCTCTGGACAAATAACACCGTCCATCTACATATACCTAAACTGGAAATGTATGGATGGCAGAGAAAGGCCTATCATGTATTTGGAGTACTGCAGCTTCAAACTCCAAATATTCTTGCTTTTACATCAAAGCAGATAACAAAAACAACACTAAGGCATAGATTATGTTGGAGTTTGAAGGTAAGGTGTTAACTCCTCATTGCTTTAAGTCTAAAAGATTCCTGGATATTCAAAGTAACTTATTTGGCCAAGAGATTGAGCACCATGCCTGGGACAGAGACCTTAACAGAAACCTAAGGCCTCCAGCCCTTTGTTGAGTCAACAAAAGCATTAAGCAAGCATTGCCCAGGAACTGAAGTTGGGAGACATTCATAACCAAGACAGGCAATGGTCCCTAAATAGCCAAGACAACACAACCACATGGGGAAAGGCTGTGACACTGGGGAGCACTTGGGTCCTCTGTGTGCAGGAATGAAAGACTGGATCACTGAGGCGCACAAGGTGGGCATCCCTAGTCTCAGCGATACACAACATGACATTTGATCTAAGAATCCTCAGGCCTAGGAATTTTCCTTACATAATGCCTTCCTGACCTACCCCAGTTACTGCTGAGAACCAGAACGTGGTCCAGAAACTTTAGATCAAAAGTTTCTCCTGCATGGAGTGGTGACACAGGAGGCTGGGAAGAAGGGCTGTAGCTTTGTGATCGGCCAAAAAAAAAAAAAAATTAGGAGCCGGGAGTTTGGCCTAGTGGTAGAGTGCTTGCCTAGCATGCATGAAGACCCGGGTTCAATTCCTCAGTACTACATATCTAAAAAAAGCCGGAAGTGGTGCTGTGGCTCAAGTGATGGAACTCTAGCCTTGAGAAAGCCCGAGGACAGTGCTCAGGCCCAGAATTCAAGCCCCAGGACTGGCAAAAAAAAAAAGTATTTTTCCTTCTCTTGAGATAGAGCTTGCTGTTAATGTCTGCCCTCCCCACTCCCATTTCCCCTAACATAAGAAACCAGAACACATCAAAGAAGTGGAAAGCCTGGGGCTTTGTTTAATCAATGGCCTTATAAACTTGCCTTAAGTCACTTCTACCAAGAACGTTCCACTTAATGTGGAAAGGGCAAGAGCACTCTATCAAGTTTTTTATTTTTTTTTCCCTCAAGACAGACCTTCAGTCTGAAGACGACAGAGTGAACACCTAGCTGAGCAGACTTCTTTGAGGGGATGCCTGATGGATGAGATTTCCCCAAGGACAGTGCTCAGCTTTCATTCCTCCACTAGTACAGACTGGTTTGGGGGGATATTCAAAGGAAAAAAAAAAAAACCCAAACCCCATAGAGCCAGACACATGTCAGGAAGTGTATGTATGTGTGTGTGGGGGGGAGTGTTACAGACCTGAGGAATGATAAAACTACATAGCCCTAAGTGACTGGGAGTTGGCCTCACTCTGAGATGAACTATTCTTGAAAGAATGAGAGTGTACACTGTCCACTGTACTAGCCACTAGCCATAAGTGCCTCCTGAAGACTGAAATATGGCTAGTCTGAAATAAGATAAGTTTAATATTGGGCCGGGAGTTTGGCCTAATGGTAGAGTGCTTGCCTAGCATGCACGAAGACCCAGGTTCGATTCCTCGGCACTACATACATAGAAAAAAAAGCCTGAAGTGGTGCTGAAGCTCAAGTGGTAGAGCTCTAGCCTTGAGAAAGTCCAAGGACAGTGCTTAGGCCCTGAGCTCAAGCCCAGGACTGGCAAAAAAAAAAAAAAAAAAAAGATAAGTTTAATATCCACTAGATTTAAAAAATGAAATGCAAAAAACCTAAAATTAAAATTGCAATTTTTACATTGATTTCACATTGAAATATTTTTGGTATACTGGGTTAAATATATTAAAATCAGTACTACATGCTTCTTTTAAAAATGTAGTTACTAAGCCAGGCGCAGGTGGCTCATGCCTGTAATCCTAGTTACAGAGACTAAGATCTGAGGATTGCAGTTCAAAGCCAGTCCAGGCAGCAAAGTCCCTGTGAGACTCTTATTGCCAATTAACCACTCAGAGTAGTGCTGTGGCTCAAAGTGGTAGAGTACTAGCCTTGAGCAAAGAGCTCAGGGACAGCTCCTAGGCCCTGAGTTCAAGCCCCATGACCCCCCCCCCACACACAAAATTTTTCTATTACAGATGTGGCTGACATTACATGTAGAGCATTTATGTGTCCCTAGATACAATCTTACTTGTGTTTGTTAAGAATTATGAGTTTGCCTATGTTTTTTTTTTTCTTAGAATTTGGGGATTATGGAGATAAAACTATCTAATAGCCAGGCTCTCCTACTTTGGTTAATGAATCAGAATAATTCTCATGCTCAAGAGGCTGAGACAGGACAATCAAGGTTTGGGGCCAGCCAGAGTTAAATAGGCAGACCCTGTCTCAAAAACTGAAAAGCCATGCACCTGTGGTTCACACCTGTAATCCCAGCTATTGGAGAGGCTGAGATGGGGACTGTAGTTAAAGGGCAGCCTGGGAAGAAGTCTGTGGGATTTCCATAGAAACTGGAATGACGTATGCCTGTGATCCCAGCAACAACAGGAATCCTAAAATAGGTAGATCAAGGTTCAATTACCTGTCCAAGTGGAAAGCAAGAGTCTATCTTAAAAATAACCAGTGAAAAACAGGAGGCTCAAGAGGCAAAGTACCAGCTCAGCAAATGTGAAGCCCTGAGTTCAAACCCCAGTACTAGGGAAAAAAAAATGGTAAAAAATGGCCGGGAGTTTGGCCTAGTGGTAGAGTGCTTGCCTAGCATGCATGAAGACCGGGGTACCACATATATAGCAAAAAGCCAGAAGTGGTGCTGTGGCTCAAGTGGTAGAGCCCTATCCTTGAGAAAAATCCAGGGACAGTGCTCAGGCCCTGAGCTCATGCCCAGGACTGGCAAAAAAAAAAAAAAAAGGTAAAAAAATAAAACCAAAACAAAGCTAGTTTTTAAGAACATTATTTTCCCAAATCATCAGGCGGTTTTCTTGTAAGGCAAAGCATTGCTAGACACTCAAATTTCCCATTGTCTAATGGAAGTGCCTCTTACCTATACATCCTAGAATTTCCTCCATCATGTGTAAATTAATTACATCCAAAATGCTGAAAATGGGATCTGAACTGGAAAGTGTCTCGAGGTCTCCCCTCAGCGGGGAATGAGCTTTGTGAGGAAAAGAGGGCTATGTAAAAGGGAGCCAGAAAGGGGCTCTGAGTCATGAGACTATAAAGGCAGCCAGGAACTGCCCTAGTGGAGAGTCCAGTCTTTGCTGTATAAACCTTATTTTCAGGGTAATTACAAGTCTTAGAAATTGTTTAAAAACACATTTAGTTTACATGATGTTACAGTGGGGGTAAATAATATGTATTAAAATAGTCTAAATAAATATTTACACAATAGATCAGAATGGGTCAAAGAGAACCATTTTGATTTAAAGAGTTAATTCTTTTAACTTTTGAGGTTTTCTTTAGTTTTTAAAAATATTTCTGTAAGAAAAAAATAATAAAATTTAACTATGCTCAAATACATGAAGGATTAGGCTAAAGAAAAATACCAAGCCAGAGGCCAAACTCAGTTATCTGCTCCATGGGCTTAGCCTGGTACCAATTATTTCACCAGCGTTCCTTGTGTACATCAGACCTCTCTGTTTTCAGCCCACACTGGCTGTTCTGGCTGCTTTGAATGGTCAGTCGTGAGTTATGTGGCTATGCAGACTGATCCCACTGGCTTAATAGCCTGGCATTCTTGCTTTAAACTCCTGGCACTCACCAAGACCCTCATCAATTTTCAGAAAAGAGAATCTCTGCTGCTCACACAGTTGACAAAGGGCCTGGAAAAAAAAGAAACTCCAAATTCTCCTGTTATTTTACATATGAAAGTTTCAATTCTGGGGTGAGAGTGAGCTGTTGTGTTTATTTTATTTTTTTAGAACAGGGTAGAATCTGATGACTCTTATCTCTTTCTTAGAATTAATTTTTAAATGAGATTTTTTTCACTATACACAAGGTTGAATCCTTGAAGCATAAGCTAAATCTGAGAATGCAAGCTTGAAAAACATAGGTAGCTTTAGTTTATGAGCTATACCAGCCAGCAAAGACAGAGAATGGTGTTCAGTGAAAGCTGCAAACAACCTGCACTTTTCAGTTACCTAATCAATTAATTATAATAAGAGAATACTGAAATTCTCTACAAGTAGAAATGTTTCTACTTTGGTGGTTGTCATTTCACAAGCCAAGTCTTCCATTCTTTAGCTATGTGTATTTGTATTTACATGTTTAAAACACTGGTCAAAATGTATTATAGTCCAGAATTAGACAAGAATAATCTCATATTTAGTGGATTATTTGATTTGCTTACAGGTTGCCTCAAAGTAAGCTGAGTAGTTTCGTGTTAACAAAACCCGCAGAACATCTTGCTACAGGAAAATGGCAAAGTACAGTACAGAGTGGGGGACTGTGTAATCCAGACTACCCCTTTATGTGAATTCATTAAACTCCCTTACAAAAATTCTAAACCAGCATTAGATAAAAATACAAGTATGTACAACAGATGAAAAAAATGCAACATGCAAGTAACTGCTTTAGCAACATGCTGTCCCCGCTGTGCTGAAGCTCAGGTCTAATAAACTCAATGTGGTTTTCATTTGCTACCACAGAATTCCCCTTTCCTGTGTGTTGTTTGACTGCAGAATCCCACAGGACGAGATGAAGGACACGATGTAGCCGGCTCAGCTCATTTCACATCATTTGAAAGTTTGCTTCTAGCCACGGTTCTTCAGTCTGTGATTCTTGGGCTGGCTACATGTTGTAAGCCACATAGATGGGGTCTAACTGATCTGCAAGGAAGCTGTCACGGAGGTGCATCCTCTGCTTCTCTCCTCTGGAGTTGATCGGGATGACACCTGGGTCCACTACGACCACAACACCAACGATGAGATAATGCTCTTCCAGGACCACATTGGTCACCAAAGGAACCAGATCTAGGGCTTCCTGTTCAGAGCCACAAAGTTCTACAACCACCACAAGTAAGTTGGTCCATGTGAACACGGCACTGCAATTTCAATGACATTTAATTAATGCTACCAATCATTTTTTAAAATAGTATCTCTTAAGACTTATGTCTATTTCCTTCAAAACTGCCTTTTCTCCTAGATTTCACCCAGGTCAGCAGCCGTGTCTGTAATGTATGACTGTGTCCTGATAACCACACCGGTTATCTCAGCCATCTAAACTCTCTGGAGACTCTAGAAGTGGGATTCAAAGTTGTCAGCAGGTATTCTCAACTGAGCACATTCATGTCTATAAATTCAGGGTTAGGGGCCAGGAGTTTGGCTTAGGGGTGGAGTGCCTGCTTAGCATGCACAAAGACCCAGGTTCAATTCCTCAGTACCACATACATAAAAAAAGCTGGAAGTGGTGCTGTGGCTCAAGTGGTGGAGCTCTAGCCTTGAGAGAAAACCCAAGAATAGTCTTCAGGCCCTGAGTTCAAGGGCCTGGACTAGCAAAAAAAAAAAAAAATTCAGGGTTAGCTGAGACAGCAAGGAAGCACAGGTATGGAGCTTCAGAGAGGAGAGAATGAGGGAAGTCAATGCTCATGTGGCTCTGGACATATGCGAGGTCACTGGCTCCCAATGATCTTCCAGTCCCTGTTCCCGCCTGCCTTGAAACCCACAGCCAGAGTCTTTTTGAACTGTGTAAGTTTCTTTTATTATTTGGTGAATACCATTTCTGTTAATATAACACAGAATTTTCACTAAGGTAGGTGTGTGTGTGTGTGTGTGTTTGTGCATGTGTGCACATGCACATGCATGTGCCAGTCCTAGGGCTGAATTCAGGGCCTACATGCTATCCCTGAGCTTCTTTTTACTCAAGGCTGGTGCTCTACCACTTGAGCCACAAGCACCATTTCTAATTTATTCTGCGTAGTTTACTTGAGGTAAGAGTCTCGTGGACTTCTCTGGCTGAGCAGGCTTAGAACTGTGACCCTCAGATCTCAGCCTCCTGAATGGCTAGGATGACAATGGTGAGCCACCAACACTGGGCCTGAGATAATATTCTTAAATAGCATCCGACCTCATGTAAGCTGTGAGTGCTCCAGAGTGTCCTCTACTGAGTGTTCAAGATTCATTTTCACTGTCATCCACTAGCATGGCGGAAAAGGGCACTGCCATTTTACAAGAGGTCCTGCTACCCTCAAAGGCCCACAAAGCCTTAGGCAAGTGCCAAATACATGTTTGTGTTCTTGTATCCAACTGCAATGAACCTAAGAGGCCCCAGGACTGGAGGAAAACAAAGAAATTAGGGAAATTGGCAGGCCTCTGCAAAACTGACGGAGAAGGAAAAGCCCTGTAAGGAAGTTGGCTGCACCTCTCTTTGAACCTCAATCCTCAGATCTCATACTCCTGGGTAGCTAGGATTATAGGTGTGAGCCACTGGTGCCTGGCTAAGACCTTTTATTCTTTTTTTTTTTTAAACCTTTTCTTTTGCCAGTCCTGGGGCTGGAGCCCAGGGTGTTGGCACTGTCCTTGGACTTTCTCAAGGCCAGAGTTCTACCAATTGAGTCACAGCACCACTTCTGACTTTTTTCTATGTAATTGGTACCAAGAATTGAACCCAAGTCTTCATGTATGCTAAGGCAAGCACTCAATCACTAGGCCAAACTCCCAGCCCCATGCCTTTTATTCTTGCTCAATTTTTTCACTCCTGGCTAGAGCTTTATCACTTGAGCCATGCTTCCATTTCCAGTAATTTGCTAGTTAATTGAAGATAAGATATTGGAGATTTGTGTGCCTGGGCCGGGCTCAAATTGATATCCTCAGAACTCAGCCTCCTAAATAGCTAGGATTATACACATGAGTTACTGATGCCCAGCTACCACAGCTATTTTGATGGTTGTTTATGCTTTCCAGATATTCCTTTATCTAAAGAGGTTCTTGCTTTGGTCAGTATATCTCCTCAGACCTGAACAAAAGCTGAAAAGGGCAAGAACCTCTTTTTAGACGAGAGAAGTAACTAGAAAGCATGTAAGAAAACTGGGTGTTACACCTACCTCTAATTTTAGACATTGAATTTTTATTGCAATCAAGATCTCAGGCGCGGTGGCCCATACCTGTAAACCTAGCTACTCGGGAGGCTGAGATCTGAGGATCGTGGCTTAAAGCCAGTCTGGGCAGAAAAGTCTATGAGACTCTTCTCATAACCACCAGAAAACTGGAAGTGGAGCTGTGGCTCAAAGTCATAGAGAGCTAGCCTTCAGCAAAAGAGTTCAAGGACAAAGCAGTCCAAACCCCATGACTGAAAAAACAAACAAAAAATACAAACAACAACAACAAAAGAACTCAGTAAAGCTGGACACTGGTGGCTTGTGCCTATCATCTTAGCTACTCAGGAGGCTGACTGAAATGTAAAGATTAAGTTTCAAAGCTAGCCTGAGTAGGAAAGTCTGTGAGATTCTCAAATATAATCAACCAGCAAAAAGCTGGACATGGAAGAAGTGGTAGACTACCAACTAAGTAAAAAAGCCAAAGAGCATGAGGATTGACTTTCACCACTACTAAAGCTGAGGTTGGGTGTGGTCTGTATAAAGACAATTACCACTCAGCAATGCTCCTGTGGATCCGAGACACTGACGTCTCAATATCAATCGGGTGGTATCGTAATCCTCGCAGCTCCAGAGTTTCATCCAGAGCTCCCACCACATACAACGCATCATGTCGTTCTGTCAGAAAGAAGAAATAGAGTTCAGATACATACTAACAACAATCTAATGATGGAGTTAAGCAAAAAGGATTCACCCCTAGCAAATGCATGACTTTGGGCAATTCCATAAGGCTCTGAATCCTGCTTCCTACCTCTGTGAGACACAGATAAATGTTATCATGAGAATTAAATGAATTAATCCTCACAAGAGAGCTGATATGGTACATGGTACGAGTGTTCACACACACACACACACACACACACACACACACACACACACACACACACACACATTTTGTGTGTGTGTGTGTGTGTGTGTGTGTGTGTAGGATCATGGGGCTTGAACTCTGGGCCTGGGCACTCTCTCTGAGCTCTTCAGCTCAAAGCTACCACCCTCTCCCTGGGCCTGGGTGGTGTCCCTGAGCTCTTTAGCTCAAGGCTACCAAACCCCACCTTTGAGCCAAGCCCCACTTCTCTGTTTTCTAGAGGTTAGCTGAAGTTAAGAGTCAAAGGTCCTTTTGTGCCAGACTGGCTTTGAAACTTGATCCTCAGATCTCAGCCTCCTGAGTAGCTAGGATTACAGGTACGAGCAACCATGCCCAGATGTACATGGTATATTTTATTTGCTAAAACAGTAACTATTTAGTCAGGTACCAGTGGCTCATGCCTATAGTCCTAGGTATTCAGGAGGCTAAGATCTGAGGATTGTAGTTTCATGAAAGTCCACAAGACTCATCTCTGATAAACTCAAAGTCAGAAGTGGAACTGTGGCTCAAGTGCTAGAGTACTAGCCTATAGCAAAAGAAGCTCAGGGACAGCGCTTAGGCCCCAAGTTCAAACCCCAGGCTCAGCACGAGAGGAAAAAAAAGAGTAACTACTTAATCCTAGTTACTCTGGAGGCTCAGATCTGAGGATCTGAGGATCATGGTTTGAAGCTACAGGAATGTGCATAAGACTCATCTCCAATTAACTACCAAAAAGCTGGAAGTTGAGTTGTGGCTCAAGTGGTAAATAAAGCAAGTTAGCACCTAAGCCCTGAGTTTAAGTCCTAGGACTAGCACGAAGAAAGGAAGGAAGGAAGGAAGGAAGGAAGGAAGGAAGGAAGGAAGGAAGGACGGACGGACAAAGGGAATGGGGAAGGGATTAGAAGGAAGAAAAGGAAAGGAAAGAAAAGAAAAGCAGGGCAAGCTATCATTATTAGTATGTGACATGAAATGTGTTACATGCTGGGTAGACAAAGATGACAAGAACAAAGATGACAAGAACAATTCCTGCTCTGAATATCTGGTGGGGAGGGGGGAGACAAATAGGCATCCTATCATATGGCAACAAGAGCAGCAGCAGGACTATGAATGAGGTTCAAGGGAACAGATACTCATGAGTTCTACTTGAGGGCTCAGAAAAGCTCCTGAAAATACTAAAGATACAAACTTATGGATTAAACAGAAATTAGCTGGATTATGGCTGGGGGGAGAAGGAGGGAAGGACAGAGGGAGGATTTAAGCCTGAGAGACGATGAACCATTTCTAGTGACACCTAATATCACAGAGACTAGATGTAAGGGAAAGGATTGCAGAACATGAAAACTGGTCCAGCCAGGGCATAGAAGGGAGGTGTTTTGAGGTTATTTTCTGGAAAGGGCTTATTTCTGACAATTTTAGTTAAATAATATGGCAGAAGCTACTGCAGAGATAACTAGCAGGAGGTCCAGCAGAGATCCCCACTACCTGGGAAAATTTCATATAGACTAATATAACTGAAAGCAGAAATACGGTAACAATTAAGTGTTTTCTGGATTTGGTACTTTCTGGCACCTAAATGCATGATCATTTCCACAAGGCAGGAAATATACTTGCTTTGATTTTCCAGGCAGACACAGAGGTAAAATAACTACTCATCGTCAAGGATAGCCCATAAACCAGGACACCTGGTTAGCGCGATACCACCCTCTTCTCCACTGTTAAGTGGTTTGTCCAGAAAGGTACACAAACAGTGCTGACTGCTCCATATGGAACAGATGAAACAAACTAAGGATGAATGATGTGGCTCAAATGAATCTTTAAAGTCCAGCAGGCCATCAGTATCAGTTCTTCAGTGGCCAGAACAGTTAGTGCTGGGCAGTTTATAGACTGCCAGTCAGGAAGAGAGGCAGAGAAGCTGTGACAATCAACCAGGCAGACGATGACTGGAGGGAATCCTACACCACAGCCTTACTGAGAAGCAGGCATGTATCTACTGTAGAAAGCAAAATCCTCCTGAGGATCCTTTGTCCTACTTCCAAAATTACAGACAGGGGCAGATGACGTGGTAGAAGATTTAACACCTCACCTGTCCCAGGAACCTGTCTGGGGTTTGGATACCACTCAATGAGACTGACAGTCTCATTCAGCCAGTTTGTTTGTTTGTTTTTTTTGGTGGGTCATGGGGCTTGAACTCAGCCTGGACGCTGTCCCTGAGCTCTTCAGCTCAAGTCATCCAGGGGTTTTGACACATCCTCAAATACATTTTTATAGCTTCCCAGTTGTTCTAATACCCAGTCTGGGAACTCATACAGTAGCCTTGAGTCCTTTCCCTCTCAGACCCTCTCCAGAAGACAAATCATTTCTTCAAACACATATGGATTCTCTATGGGTTCAAGAGGCACAAGAGTGAACAATTAAATGCATGTACTCCACACTCCACATGCAGGTCCAGGTGGCCAATGAGTGCTACAGAAACCCATTGAATGGAGAGCAGACGGGGTGAGAGATACCTCCAGTTGCTGCTGTGAGCTCAGTCCTGCGGACGAACCCAAGATAGCCTGTCCGGGCCCATAGTGTTTGGGCTGCATCCCCAAAACTGAGGCGAGTGTTGAAATGATCAGCTTGGAGAGTCTCACTATCATAAATGGTGTGGTAGCCGCTGGCTGTATGTGGGCTGTTCACCCAGACCTATGAGAGAAGCATACTGGTCAAATTTTACCAATAACAGAAAACACTACTGATTCAATTCTCTTGGGAAAGACAGATTCTTCCGGATTAAAAAAAAAAAATCAAAAAGCTCATTTTTACATTAACAGTACAACTACAACATTAATGGAAGCTGACATTTACCAACTACTTACTATGTCCTGAACTTCCTCTGTTGTCAGATCAACCCAGGATGGAACACCAAACAGCTCATATTATTGTTCTTCTCAGTTCAAACATGAAGAAATGAAAAATCAAGTAATCCCCCTAAGATATAGAAACTAGGTGGCACCAGAGTCTGTACAGCCTCTGACTCACTTTTAATCCACTTCCAGAGTCCTACAGATGAACCAAGGTACTGCTTTTTGTGTTTCTGGTGTAAGCATGCTATGAAGCCCAAGGAGACCCCACAGGACATTGTAGTTTACAATGTAAACAATCACAACATATCATCCTCTAGTAATCGTTAATTCCTAAGAGAGACCCTGCTTATCTGCACAGCAGATGCAGGTATTCATACATTTAAATCATCACAAGCCAGGTGCCTGTGGCTCACGCCTGTAATCCTAGCTACTCAGGAGGCTGAAATCTGAGGATCATGGTTCAAAGCCAGCCCAGGCAGCAAACTACTCAAAACCAGGAAGTTGGCTGGGAGTTTGGCCTAGTGGTAGAGTGCTTGTCTAGCATGCACAAAGACCCAGGTTCAATTCCTTGGTGCCACATACATAGATAAAAGCTGGAAGTGGTGCTGTGGCTCAAGGGGTAGAGCTCTAGCCTTGAGAAAGTCCAAGGAAAGTACCCATATCCTGATTTTAAGCCCCAGGATTGGCAAAAAAAAAACCCCACACAAACAAAAACAAACAAAACCCAGGAAGTGGGACTGTGGCTCAAGTGGTAGACTGCTAGCCTTGAGCACAAAGAGGCTTAGGGACAGTGCCCTGAGTTCAAGCCCCACAGTGTGTGTGTGTGGGGGGGGGGGTTGTCACAACAATTCTACTCTGTGTGAAATATACAGGATCATTATCAATAGATGAGGATAGGCCCAGAGAGGTTTAGCAATCTTTGAAGCTGGTAACTGGCACAGCCCAGCTCAGCTGGTCCCTGTATTTATAAGACTCCTCCCATTTAAGATATCATCAATCTTCAGATTTGGAGGGAGAAAAGTGATCTTTTACAAAAGATCACTACAAAATATATTTTGCACAAATTCAAAGATTTTATACTCGTGGCTACTTTTAATTCCAGCCATAATTAGGTGTGGATGGCACATGTGTTCAATGTCCTTTCCAGAGAAGGCGATGGCAATGGCCAAGTCAAATTACTTCTAGTTTGGGGTCTTCATCTTCTCTGAATGCATTCTATCTCCACTGACACTGTATGGAAAAAGTAAATAATATATTGGAGGAAAAGCTAAATCTAGTTTCAATGGCTGTTAGATTGTGAACTTTTTTTTTTTTTCTTGCCAGTCCTGGCTTGAACTCAGGGACTGAGCACTGTCCTTGGGCTTTCTCAAGGCTAGAGCTCTACCACTCAAGCCACAGCACCATTTTGGACTTTTTCTATGTATGTGGTACCAAGGAATTGAACCCCAGTCTTCGTGCACACGAGACAAGCACTAGCCAAACTCCTGGCCCTGTAAACTTTTTTTTTTTTTTTTTTTTTTGGCCAGTCCTGGGCTTGAACTCAGGGTCTGAGCACTGTCCTTGAGCTTTCTCAAAGCTAGAGCTCTACCAGTTGAGCCACAGCATCACTTACAGCTTTTTTGGGGGGAGGGGGGTGTCATGGGGCTTGAACTCAGCCTGGGCACTGTCCCTGAGCTCTTTAGCTCAAGGCTACCACCCTACCCTTGAGCGTTTTCCCTAAGCTCTTCAGCCCAAGGCAAATACCTTACCCTTGAGCCAAGCCCCACTTCCCATTTTCTAGAGGTTAATTGGAGATAAGAGTTCTCAGGTCCTTCATATTAAATACACCAACACAATGACGTTCATTGCAGCACTATTTTACCATAGCAAAGATATGGAACCAACCCAGATGCCCCTCAGTTGATGAGTGGATGAACAAGATGTGGTATTTATACACAATGGAATTCTATGCTGCTGTCAGAAAGAACGACATCACCTCATTTGTAAGGAAATGGAAAGACTTAGAAAAAAAATCATATTAAGTGAAGTAAGCCAGACTCAAAGGAACATAGGCTCAATGGTTTCCCTCATTTGTCATAATCAGTAGAAACCCTGGATTCTCCTAGCAGAGGTTTATAATAGAACAAAACCTAGATACATAAGGCCATATAATATGACACTAAATGAAAGGAACTCCAGGATATAGAAACAAAAGCCATATAAAGAGTGATTGTTGTCCTTAATGTACTATGTTATCTCTCATCTCTTTTCCGGTTCCTTGGTTATCTCCTATTGTTACAGTATTTCACCTTGTTATCTGATATATTGGATATATGCATATTTGGTTATTTGAAATCGAATAGGGAAGGGGGAAAACAAGATGAGGGGGAGGGGGAGGGAGAGGGGGAGGGAAATGGGGACCAAGACACAAGAAAGGATATCAATGGGGGGCCGGGAGTTTGGCCTAGTGGTTGAGTGCTTACCGATTCCTCAGTACCACATGCATAGAAAAAAGCCAGAAATGGTGCTGAAGCTCAAGTGGTAGAGCTCTAGCCTTGAGAAAGTCCAAGGACAGTGCTCAGGCCCTGAGCTCAAGCCCAGGACTGGCAAAAAAAAAAAAAAAAAAAAAAAAAAGGATATCAATGTATGTGAAGTAATACATCCTCTATCTGGTGAATATAATGTAACCCTTCTATTAATTACAATAAAAAATACATGAAAAAAAAGTTTCAGGTCCTTTTGTGCTCAGGCTGGCTTTGAACCTTGATCCTCAGATCTCAGCCTCCAGAGAAGCTAGAATTACAGGCGTGAGCCACCTCACCCAGATTCACTTACAGCTTTTTCTGTGTATGTGGTACCGAGGAACTGAACCCGGATCTTGATGCATGCCTAGCACAAAGGCCTGTGAACTATTTTTTGAGACAAGATCTCACTAGATAGCCAGGCTGGCCCGAAACTCTGCCTTTGCCTACCAGATGCTCAGATTCCAGGTGTGCACTACTATGCCTTGTTGAACTCTAGTTTTTTGCTACTAACTTTGTAACAAAATGAAAATGGTACCTACCTCTCCCAAGTGAGAGTCTCCAACTGGCCCTTTGGTCTCAGGATTAACAATAACTACTTTCACTCCAGGCAAAATCTAAGGATCAAGAAAGAAATATAAATATTCGTTCAATGAGACCTAATGAGCTGTAGGAAATGTGCCTGTACCTGCTAGGGATGTGGGACTGGCAGACAAGGCAGAACTGAGGGAAACAGCCAATACTGTTGTGCCACCCTGAAGGGGCATTTGCAGAGCCCCTCTGTTTTGTTTCTACTGAAATGTCTCAGCTCTAAAAGGATGGGAAATTACTGACTGGTTGTAACAATGAGATGCTGGACTTAACCATATAGCCTTCCATTCCTATAATCTGTCTCATTCCCATGACAGTGTGAGCAGACAGGAAGAGCAGGAGCATACAAGCTGGAGTTAGAGGAACTGTTAGAAGGCAGTGTTGAAGAGCAACAGAAAGAGAATGGTAAGTTCCAGGAGTCATGAAAGATCTTGCAGTTCTTCCTCAAGAGCAAATGCTCAATCAGATGCTCACTGAGAAAAAAGCTCAGGGTGTGCCAAAAGAAAGGCTTTGCCTAGGTTGTGTCTAAGTGGTACAGTGCTTATCTAACAGGTTGTGAACAATCTTCTTCCCAGTTGTGGGGAAGGAGAAGAGATGGGAAGAAAAGAAAGGAGAGAGACAAGCCCCTTTGGCTTTTTTTTTTTTTTTAAACCTTAGGTTTCTAAGGTCTGAGACTCAAGAAAGCCCTATTGTGATTATCTAGGCTCAAACATCTACAATCTTGAGGAGGAAGAGAAGTAACTGCTTTCTCCCTTTATTCTGGGCCCAATCTTCATGATAGTACTCTTGCAGCTAATTGTAGCCTATGATAAATCCCTCCCCCAAACAGTTCTCATGGCTCGAAGAAACTGGAAATAGCTTCCAATGGGGTTGACAGCCACTGGCAAGTGTTAGAAGGATTCCTTTTATTTCCCCATTTTTTTCTTTGCCTCTCAAGAATGTAGGAGGGATGAGGCATAATCATAATCCTATTGCAGGGCTGGGAACTGCTGGCCAAAAGGATTATTAGGGAGTTGCTCCTCATCACCCTGTCATTTCACACATGAAACACATTCTCACAGGGTATCTATTGTTTGTTTGTTTATTTATTTAACTTATTTATTTGCCAGTCCTGAAACTTGAATTCAGGGCCTCACACTCTTGCTGTTATTTTTTTTACTCACAAGTGGGAGCTCTACCACTTGAGCCACACCACTAGTTCCAGCTTTTTGCTGGTTAACTGTGGGGTAAGAGTCTTGTGGATTTGTGTGCCCAAGCTGCTTTCAAACTTGGATCCTTGTATCTTAGCTTCTTGAGATCAAAGGTATGACTTAGAGCTGGAAGAACTAGCTCTCTTTTTGTTGTTGCTTATCTAACTACCTTACACCTAATAAACATTGCATTGTATTTTACTGGTCTCTCAAAAACAACATGCTAGCTGGGCACTCATGGCTCATGCTTGTAATCCTAGCTACTCAGGAAGCTGAGATCTGAGGATTGAGGTTCAAAGCCAGCCTGGGCAGGAAAATCTACAAGACTTTTATTTCAATGAACCACCAGAAAACCCAAAGTGGCACTGTGGCTCAAGTGGTAGAGCCATAGCCTTGAGAATAAAGAACTCAGGAACAGCGTCCAGCCCTGAATTCAAGCCCCATAACTGATAAAATCCAAAAAACCCACCCAGTGGACTGAAAAAAATTTGAGGATTAGGAAAGTTTATTTGGGGACAAAACATTTCACATCCTAGGAACAATATGCATATTTTTTCTTTTTGAGTTGTATTCAATTTTGAATTCAGGGTCTCATACCTAGCACAGGGATGCTCTTCCACTGAACCATACTTTCAGCAATGAAGTCTAAATCTAGTATTCTTCTTGTCTATGTACCCATATACATCTGAAACTAATATGTAAACCAAAACTGTTGAATTATTGCCAGATTTCAGTTAAATCTTGCCTTAGAATTGAGTATTTCATCTGGCCTTAGGGCTCTTTAAAGTGGCTCAGGGCCAGGAATGTGGCCTAGTGGTAGAGTGCTTGCCTAGCATAAGCCAGAATGGCGCTGTGGCTCAAACAGTGGTGTGCTGGCCTTGAGAAAACTTAAGGCAGTGCCCAGGGAGAGTTCAAGCCCCAGGACTAGCAAATAAAATAAAGTGGTCTACTTTTTTGCATAGCCCACCCTTCCAACTATCAGAAGTAAGTACCTTTCCAGACTCTGAGAGCAGCAGGCTCTGGGGGGCACCACGTTCCACAAGACGGACCCTGTAGAGGAAGAGTTGTTAATTATGGTATGCAGAAAGTTTTAGAAATAATTTCTAAAATTCATTTCTCCACATCTGCCCCCTCCCCAAGACATCTAATTGGTGTCACCTTCTCTTACAAAGGCAAGTGTTCTTAGACTTAGCACTAGGGACAGTCTAGGTCAGATTTTTTTGTTGTTGTCCTCTACCCACTAGATGTCAGTAGCAACCTCCTGTTGTGATGACAAACATGTTCCCCTAAAACTGTCAAATGTCCTTGGGGTGGAGAGCAAATCCCTCCAGGGTGAGAGCATTGGGTAAAACATACCTGCCACCTGTGCAGGCTGTGTATGTGCTGGGCCCCTCAGGGTATCTGTTAGCCTGAGAAACAGGTGCAGAGTTTCTGCCAGAGTTGGGACAGAATTAAAATTTCCTTCTCAGCTAAGGAAGCCAGGGAGGCAGGCTTTAACCCATGGGGTTCTGACAAAGTAATGCTTTAAAAACTTCATCCATTTATCCTTTATTTTTTAAGCCCTCAAGAGAGATTATCCATTTTAGTTTTACCTATGTCAAATGCTACAATTTTTTTAAATACAGGAATAATGCAACAACTATGAAAAGTATTAACACTGTTTTTGTTTTTTTTTTTTTTTGCTAGTCCTGGGCTTGAACTCAGTGCTCAGGCTCTGAGCACTTTCTCTACCATTTGAGCCTCAGCACCACTTCCAGCTTTTTTCTATATACATAGTCTGAGGAATCAAACCTGGGTCTTCGTGCATGCACTCTACCAATAGGCCAAATTCCTGGCCCCACAACTATGAAAAGTAAAGTTTTCCTGTTTTTTTTTTTAGAAGTGACAATCCTACTGTACATCAACAATACAAATTCCTTTAGTTTAGGAATCCTAGCATAGGTTAAGCATAATCAATGCTCCGTACCTGTCATGTCTTAATGACTTCAGATCAACATACACAGTAGTTGGATCAGGCCCTGAGGTTCCCTAAAGGAAAACAAGACAAAAACAAAAAAAAACCCAAAACACCCAGATGAATTATTTAACATTTAAATAAACCTTCCTAATCCTCATGCTTTAGGTTTTCAAATGAAGAAATAAGCAATTTAGTCATATGTCAAGTATGCACTCAATTTCGAAAGTTCATGGTTTTCAATCAAGGATGGAACCTTCAACTGTAATCAGCTGATCTTGCCTATTGATTTCTTATTTTTCCTGTTTCAGAGAACAGGAAGACCCTGTGCTACCTTTATCAGTCTTCACTAACTAACCCTTTACCTGCCAGGAGGTAAGCCACCATACCATCTCAGAGATTTTCTTTTTGTAAGCCATGGGGCTTGAACTCTGGTCCTGGGCATTGTCCCTGAGCTATTCAGCTCAAGGTTAGCACTTTACCACTTGCGCCACAGTGCCACTTCCAGTTTTCTGGTGGTTAATTGGAGATAAGTATCTCAAGAGCTTTATTTCCTGGTCTGGTTTGGAACTGCGATCCTTAGATCGATCTCAGCCCCGTGAGTAGACGGGATTACAGGTGTGAGCCCACTGGTACCTGGCTTATCCCAGAGATTTTCAAAACCAATATTGTAATAACCCGGCAAGCTTAGCTTACTATATATACATATATATATATATATATATTTTTTTTTTTTTTTTGTGGGTCATGGGGCTTGAATTTGGTCTGGGCACTGTCCCTTAACTCTTTAGCTCTAGGGGACCATCTTACCCCTGGGCCTGGGCATTGTCCCTGAGCTCTTCAGCTCAAGACTACCACCCTATCCTTAAGCCAAACCCTACTTCTCGTTTTCTAGAGGTTAACTGGAGATAAGAGTCTCAGGTCCTTTTTGTGCCTGGGCTGGCTTTGAACCTTGATCCTCAGATCTCAGCCTCCTGAGTAGCTAGGATTACAGGCATGAGCCACTGTGCTGGCTCAAACTGTTTTTTGTTTTTGTCTAAACACTTAACCTGCTCAATTACCTGATCGTGGTTCCATCCTTGTGGTTGTTGATTTGTGGGCATAAGATGATATCATATGATGTTGACCACCTCTGTGTAGTTATGATCACCTACATGTGGTGTTTACCTTTAAAAGCTCAGCTTCACTAAAGCTATCAGGCTGCTATCAGGTAGAGAGTAGTTGCTGCGCTGCTATTAAAATGCCTCCTAATTTAGTTCACCAAGTGCTGTTGACTCTATTGCTGGGGGGCTCTAGGGCCCTCCAAAATGGCAGAGATATTACAATATGGACCTAATTGACAGCATAGAGCCCCAGTGGGATTTAAGGTGAAAACATCATTACACTTCCGGATAGTCACTTGACCATGGTCACAAGACATAAAAGCCATCTTCTTTTACTTGTCCATGATGGTTTTTGCCTTAGTAATCTTGAAACTGCATAAACTCATAGGCTCAGTTCTCATCTCTTTTCTGTTATTTACCCACCAAAAATAACATGGCAAAGTTGCCATCTGACTAGAAAATGCAGGCTTATATTTGTTGACAGAAAAACAGAAGGTCAGACATAAATAAAATCCAAATAAAGCTTCTTGATAGCTTCTTGGCTTGTGGTCAGAGCACCTCATGACCAGGAAGAAGCATTTACACTGGTGCCTGTCAGTACCAATCTGAGTGCTCTGCCCTGGTGAATCCACAGAATCGATGAACAAAATGGCATAAAGAAGAGGAAAATAAACAGCTTAAAGTTCTATAATAAGGGAACAGGGTCAGGGCTCAAACTTTGGAAGCTTTGAAGCACATGCTCAGGATCAGCGTTATTTTTCTGTTAGCAAACAAGAGTTCATGACCTCACCTGTAAACATATTGCTACATTAACTCTTGATCCGAAAGTGGTGCTGACAGCCCGAGGGGACAGACCAATGTCTTTAAAGAGCTTAGAGAAGGACTGTTGGAGGGCAATGCGGGGCCGCTCCTCTGCCACCACTACACAGGTCCGGATGCACGAGAGGTTGATTCCTCTTGTCTGTAAGACACAGCCAGAAGCTAAATTAGTGGAATCAGAAGAGAACAGAACAGGTGGAGCCACTGTTCTCTGTCTCTTGATCAGGAGAAAACAAGAAACTCATTTACCCCAGACACAGAAATGAAAGAATATGCCAAATACTCTACTGAAATTATCATCCATGGGTACATTTGCTCATTCTCTGTTGTTTTTTTTCTTCTTCTTTTGGTGCCAGGACTGGGGCTTGAACACTAGACCTTGGTGTATCCTTTAACTTTTCTCTCAAGGATGGAGCTCTAAATGAGCCACAGCTGTACTTCTAGCTTCTTGGTGGTTAATTGGAGATTAGAGGCTCATGGACTTTCCTGACCAGGCTAGTTCTGAACCACAATCCTCAGATCTCAGCCTCTTGAGTAGCTAGAATTAGAGGAGTGAGCCTCTGATGCTTGGCCCTTTTCATTTTTTTAATGTATTTTTTATTGTAATTAATAGAAGGGTTACATTATATTCACCAGATAGAAGGTGCATTACTTCACAAACACTGATACCCTTTCTCATGTCTTGGTCCCCATTTCTCTCCCCCCAACCCCACCACCCTTTTCATTTTTGACATCCTTTTTCTTTGTGGGTCATAGGGATTTAAGTTCCTAACCCGTTTTACTTTCTTCTCCATAAAGAATCAGATTAGACTCTGACAGTGCACTAAATTAGGAAAGAAGAAGTGTTAAACTTCCTGAAGTTTACAAAATATCCACTTAACTGTCTAGCTAAAAAAGGACAAAAGGCAAACACATATGTCTGCTCACCCTATTCCAGTATCAGCACTCCCTGGCCCATCTTTTTAAAGCCTCTTAGACTGCTTAGTTGTTGGGGCTCCATCTTACCTTTAGCACCTCCACTTGGTTTCCCAGCCCTTTAGTGCAAAGCTCCATTACTGAGTAGGAACAGAAAGTATCCCTTATTTTGTATTGGTTGACTGTGGCAAGCCAGAGGGAAAGGTTGTTTTCTAACTCCATAGGAGGAATTAAGATGGACTGGTGACCTGAATATACACTGCAATGAAGAAAGGCAAAAACTGATGTTACCAATTTATCCTAGGCACCTTGACATTTTAGAACTCCACTAAACAACAAATGTTTACTGAATATACAGCAGAAAAAAATCACATTAGACACAAAGGCCTTAAAAACTCGTCTTATTTTCGTATGACTCATAAGATACAGTAATCATAAAATAAAGCAGATGGTGGTAGGTATGTTAATAAATGTGAGTAAAGGGCATTGGGATCATAGAATAAAGAGCAAATCATTCAAACTGAGAAAGGAGAGGGGCTTCACTGAGAAGGTGGTACTTGAGCAGGACTTGAAGAATCTAAGTGGCTGGAAAATGTGGGGGTATTGGGGAGGGAGGAGAAACAGTGGACACATAGAGTATGCAAGGCATCCTACTGAATACTTCACTCGATTTTTTTCCAGGTCAAATGAGTTAACAAGGTAGGAGGGAAAAACACACCATGTGAAAACGTAATCATCACACTATGAACCACAAAAGGGTCTAGTCCCCTCCTCCCCCCACCCCGCCAGTCCTGGGGCTTGAACTCAGGACTGGGGCACTGTCCCTGAGCCTCTTTGTGCTCAAGGCTAGCATTCCACTACAATGAGCCACAGCATCACTTCCACTTTTTGGATAGTTTATTGGAGATAAGAGTCTCACAGGACTTTTTTGCCCAGTCTGGCTTTGAATCCAGATCCTTAGATCTCAGCCTCCTGAGTAGCTAGGATTACAGGTATAAGCCACACATGCCCAGCAAGAGTTTAAGCTTTTTTGCCTGGGCTGGCTTTGAACCATGCTTCTCATATCTCAGTCCAAGTAGTTATTTTTCTTTTCCCTCTTTCCTTTTCTTTTTGCAGGGGTCAGTATTTGGGGTTTGAGCTGAGGGCATCAAGTTCTCACTTGGTTTCTTTGCTCAAGGATGGCACTCTACCAATTGCTGCATCTTCACTTCTGGCTTTTTGTTGGTTAACTGGAGATAAGAGTCTCTCAGATTTGTCTGCTAGCTTCAGACTATGATTCTCAGATCCTCAGCCTTCTGGGTGGCTAGGATTATAGGTGTGAGTCATCAACATGACTATTTTTTTTTCTAAAAACCTAGTAATGATTCTTATGTGTGACAGGTGGAAGAACAAGTGAACCAAAGAATATGACAATTAATTGAATAAAGACATGTAAATTGAAGATAACTCCTGAATTTCTACTTAGAGTAAGAAAGACTCTAACAAAGATGGGGACACAGAAGGAGGCTGTTGGGCTGGGAGTGTAGCTTAGTAGTAGAATGTTTGCTTAGCACGCATGATTCCTCAGTACCACACAAACAGAAAAAGCTGAAAGTGGTGCTGTGGTTCAAGTGGTAGAGTGCTAGCCCTAAGCAAAAGAATCTCAGGGACAGTGAGTGCCTAGGTCTCGAGTTTAAGGCCCAGGACTGGCAAAAAAAAAAAAAAAAAAACAAGAAAGGGAAGCTGCTGAGTGACTGGCACTGGTGAAGCATTATTCATGTTATCTACCCGGGAGATGAAAGCACAGGTGTGAGCTAAGGCTTCCTGCGGGCTGTGGAAAGAGCATTGACCTGCTAGTCCTTCCGTAGTAATCTGACCAGGAAAAACATGCTACTCCAGCCACATGCTGTCATCCATTTCCCCATGTTCCTTCCTGCCAAGCCTAGGGGGTACATTCTGGCTGTCAAAGCATGTCATATTTCACCCAGGAATCACCACTCTGTTTGGCTCAGTTTCTAAAACAAGGATTAGAAGATGGAGGAGCAAGCAGGTAGGTAACAAGGCCAGTGCCATTTTGTATATGATACATAACTAACAGAAGAGGAAAAAAGGAACAGAGACTAAACTGAAAATAACAGAAATAGATAAAAGTACATAAATCCTACGAACACTGGCATTTTACTAAAATTTTTACCAAATCAGGAGAGTAAAAGTTGACAGAGTTATTGCCCCCAAAAGTGGAGCTATATGTTCTTTTCTTCTTTGGCTTTTTCTGTCCCTACCTGCAGAGACACCAGAGTGCAAAGCCAAGTCCACAGTAAGGGTCAAGGCAGATGGCGATCTGCCGAGAGCAGTACAACTCACACTGGAGCTTGATGGCTCTACAGAGAGCATTAACTGCAGAGTGGGACATCTGCAAAGCAAGGAATATGGATCAGGATGGAACTGGCCTCTCACAGGCAGAGAAACAGCTATGACAGGTTTTAATTCCCCAAACTCATCAGATACATTGTTTTGACTGCCTTAGTCTAATCTAACCCCAAACTTAGGCAACAAATTTCTGTTCACAGTCAATACTGGATTTTATGATCTATGAATCTATGAGCACATACTGACTTTAATGACAACTATCTTACATCTGATAGATTCTATGTTAGGCTCCAACACTTCATAATACAAATTCCTTAGGATATCTTACTCCGGAAGAGTGAATGCTTTTATTTAAATATAGCAAGGACTCTTGATCCTCCACCTACTACCCTCTAGTCCACCAGCTGGCCACTACATCTAAAGTCCCTGGGATATAGTGGTCATCTCTATTTATTGCAGCCTGACATTCTACTAGCACCCAATGAGTAAGGCTACTTTACCTTCACTCCTGTAAGCATGCCAGTTGTGGAGACACTAAAATCAAGATATGCCAACATCTCAGGAGTGGGTGGCTTGTACAGCTGAGGTAATTTTTTTCTAGGTAAATCATCTGCAAGGGAAAAAAAATGATGTCACTCAGATACACTGGAATATGAAATTCTTTTGTTTCCTATGGTCAAATTTAGCTTCTGGGATTTATGAAAGACATATTTAACAAAGCAACCCACAAATGTCACACAAGAGACATAAAAGTCTACATCAAGCAAATTCATTTAATAGAAGTAAGGGTAATATACCACGGTAAGAAGCAGACTGCTACTGCTTAAATCCTAGCTCTATTTTCATCAGCTACAGGACTGTGGAGTTGTCTCATATTTGTATCTATTTGTTGTTTTTTTTTCCTCAAAAAAATACTTACCATCAAAGGACTACTAGGAGTTAATTCACATACTGTACTTCCCCTCCATGAGCAATGGTGGAGGTTGAACTCAAGGTCTCACCAATGTATGCTAGACATATAAATGCTCTGCTACTAAGTGGGACTCTAAAGCCTTGTCTCTTCTTTACCCCCTTTTTTTTTTGTCAGTCCTGAGGCTTGAACTCAGGGCCGGGCATTGTCAACTTCCGGCTTTTCCTGTGTATGTGGTACCAAGGAATCGAATCCAGGGCTTTGTACATGCTAGGCAAGCACTCTATCACTAGGCCACACTCCTGGACCCTACCCCTTCCTTCTTCCCTATCCTTTATTTTAAATCCCTCCTTTCCTTTCCTGCCTCCTAGCTACTGAGGACTGAACCTAGAGCCTCTCTAATCACTTGAGCCACACCCCAGCACACTTAAAACCTGAAAATCAATGCCCGAGCATGTGCTCACTCAGAAAGTATCAGCAATGGGTGCCTGTGGCTCATGCCTGCAATCCTATCTACTAAGGAGGCTGAGATCTGGAGGACTATGATTCAAAGCTAGCACTGAATGAAAAGCCTGCAAGACTCCAACCTTGAAAATAACCAGCAAAAAGTTGGGCTGTTGTGTCTCAAGTGGTTCTCATTCAGAACTGGCTGAGCAAGAAAACAAAACAAGCTTGAGTCCCTGAGTGCAGACTTTGGTACCAGTTTAAAAACAAACATTAGCTGCTCCCAGTTAAAGTCCACTACTTTTATTTCAGTATATTTAGTGTATGTTATACTTATGCATGCGTTAAAATTGATAATGGTAGAGTAAGGAGTTCTTTTCCTAAATGAGTGACAGATAATTTTTTCTTTTCAGTTTATTTTCTTTTCCCTCCCTCCTTCCCTCCCTCTCCTGCCTTCCTGCCTCCTGAGTAGCTACAATTACAGGTATGAGCCACTAGAGCCCAGCTTATGTTTCTTTTCTCTTATGCTGTTCCTGGGCTTGAATTCAAGACTTGGGCATTATCCCTGAGCTTCTATGCTGAAGGCTAGCACTCTACCACTTGAGTCATAGCTCCATTTCCAGCTTTTTTCAAATCCACATTGTTTTTCAAAGTGTTAGTATTTGATCTTCTCAATAAATGTACCAATCAAGTAGGGGTAGCAGAATTTTAAGAAAAGATAATCATTCAGAGTTAAATGGCAGGTAGCATGAGGTTCCAGCTAGAACTCACATCTTCTCAGTCCACTTGTTTCAATTATATCACTTTTAAAAGTCAAGGACCAGGGGCCGGGAGTTTGGCCTAGTGGTAGAGGCTTGCCTAGCATGCACGGAGACCCAGATTCGATTCCTCGGTACCACATACACAGAAAAATCCAGAAGTGGTACTGTGGTTCAAGTGGTAGAGCTCTAGCCTTGAGAAAGCCCAAGGACAGTGCGCAGGCTACTCAGGAGGCTCAAATCTGAGGATCGTGGTTAAAGCAAGACCCAGCACAAAAGGACCTAAGACTCTCATTTCCAGTTAACTTCTAGAAAACAGGAAGTGGGGCTTGGCTCAAGGGTAGAGTGATAGACTTGAGCTGAAGAGCTCTGGGACATCACCCAAGCTGAGTTCAAGCCCCATGCCACCCTCCCCCCCGAAAAAAGTCAAGGACCAGATACTCTCAAACATATATATGTATATGTACATATATGCCACATTTGCATAACAAAACCTAGCTACCTTTCGGTAATACTAAGAATAATAGTAAAACACTTGAATTTTCTAAGGCACAGTCTTACAATGTAAGTCAGGCTAGCTTGAATTACCACCTCAACCTACCAGCAAGACACTTGGCTCAAGCTCATATGCTGGCTCAAGCTCACAATCTTAGCTACTTGCAAGGCAGACTGGAGGATTGGAATTGGAAGTCAGCCCATGAAAAAAAGTTCTTGAAGCTCCATATCCTTTCAACCAGTGGCCAGGCCTGATGTCATACACCTATTAACTACTGCAATGACAAGGAATCACAGTGGGAGGAGTACAGCCAAGGCTGACCTGAGCATAGAGCAAGCCCTACCTTGAAAACAACCAATGCAAAAACTGGGTGGGGAGAATGGCTCAAATGGCAGAACATCTACCTAGCAAGCAAGAGGTTCCAAGTTCAATCTCCAGTATCTAAAGAAAAAAAAATGCAGTAACAATAGCAAAAGCACTTCACGTAAAGAGCTGTCAGCATAGATGAGCTGGTTCTTAGATCTTGTTGTTACAGGAAGTACAAGCTGATTGGATGAACATTAGGTTTTGCCTCTGTGTTAGCAGACAGAATGTGCTGTGACAGAAGAGCTGTGTGAGTAAGTTTGGCGTAAGACTCCAGGAAACCTCTGGTAGCAAACATTCTTGTTTCAACAGCTCTGGTAAATCTTTTTTACCTGTGTCAATGATGGTTGGCCAGGTTTTCACATCCACAGCTGCTGCCGCCTCTCGGGACCGCAGCAACCTCATTAGGGTCTGAGTGGTGAGAATACACGCTGCTTTGCTGACCTAGAAAACACATGGAAGGCAGTAAACACCAAAGGCTGAACTTGGGCTGCTGCTCACAACAACCTGCACAACACACTGGACCAGTAAGATCTATTTGTTTTCCAAAGAACGAGTTCAGGTTCTTTTCTCCCTTCTGAAAGTACAATGCTTCATTCTCTCAGAATGAACTTTTTTTTTTAATAGCATAAGCCACCATTTACAATAATTCTGAAATTTTTCATAGACCCTGCAAAACCAGGAATTCTGAAAGACCAGAATAAACCAAGATATGGATTTTATACTGTTTAGGGAATGGCAGGAGACTGATAAGCTTGTCTGGAGTTGGTATTTGCCATCTCAGTAAGGGAGACTGGCCAAGACCTCATCTCAGGAGTGAGGCAGCCACAAGCTACCAAAGGTAGCAGCTCTACCTAGCGACACAAAAAATGCAAGTGATCTACTTTGCCCACAAATTATGTCACCACAAAGAAATTTCCCTCCCTGCTCTTCTGGCCCACTTCATAGGGTCTAAAAAGGTCATTTTGCTGAACTTTGTAATGAAGTCCTCTACAGTGAACATAGCTCTTATGCTATAGGCTCAAGTTGTTGACAGAGCAACAGTTCTGAGGGAAACAAAGGTTACATAATTCAGATTTTTTTAACTCTTCAGTGAACACTACCTTAAAAGTACATGTGCATATGGACATGATACAATACATAGTTCTTTTTTCATTTTTGCTGGTCTTGGAGCTTCAACTCAGGGCTTGGGCACTGTTTCTGAGCTCTTCAGTTTAAGGCTAGCACTCTACCACTGGAGCCATAGCATCATTTCCAGCCTTTTCTGTTTATATGATACTGAGGAATTGAACCTAGGGCTTCATGCATGCTAGGCAAGCACTCAACCACTGAGCCGCATTCCCAGACCCAGATTTAGTCCATTTCAATTCTCATATCCTGTTAAAAAGTTATAGCACCTCCAGAGCAGGATTTGGATTTTCTTCTTTGGTAGTGGTAGGTGAGATCAAACCCAGGGTCTCTTCACACATGCATGCTAGGCAAATGCTCTACCAATGAGCTACATCTCTAGCCTGGGATATCTTTTAATTCTACATAACAAATTTACAAAATGAGTCATACTCTCATAAAATTATGCTGATTACTTGGCAGGAAAAATAGCAGCCTATATGTTTTTAAAATTTTTTCATCATTTAATTATTATTACAAAGTAATACAGAGGTGCTATAGTTATATATATCAGGCAATTAATATATTTCTTTTTGGATAATTTCACATAGACAGAACTGTTTTAGGCAGGTTGGGGGACAAGTCTTACAATGCATTAATAACAGGGTCACCTTCTTTGCATTCATGTTTAACACATACAGTTCTGTGTCTCATCAATAACTACATTCTCAGTTTCTACACTTAGTAATAATGGTCACATGGACCACAATAATGATTATTGTTAGGAGAAAAAAATGATTTATTAAGCTAGATATTGGTAGCTATAAATTTAGCTCCCCAGGAGGCTGAAATCTGCTGGATCATGGTTCTGAGACAGCTAGGGCAGAGAAGTCAGTAAGGCTCCATATCAAAGTAACCAGCACAAAGACTAGATGAGAAGCATGACTCAAGTGGTAGAGCGCTAGCTATGAGGAATTCAGCTGAGGGAGTTTGTGAATCAAGGCAAAAAGTTTTATTTTTAAAAACTGACTTCTTGTGTCGGGAGTTTGGCCTAGTGGTAGAGTGCTTGCCTAGTGTGCACAAAGACCCCGTTTGATTCCTCGGTACCACATACATAGAAAAACTGGGAAGTGGTACTGTGGCTCAAGTGGCTGAGCACTAGCCTTAAGGAAAAAGTCCAAGGACAGTGCTCAGGTCCTGAGTTAAAGCCTGAGGACTGGCAAAAGAAAAAAAAAATTGACTTTTTGACAAAACTGGAGAACCTCCACTGCTTTAGTGTGGGTTTTTATGGCCTGAGGACATAGACATACTTACATCAACAATCATCCGGACGGTGGGCAATGTGGCAGTAAGGTTCTGAGCATGAGGGGGTCGGACAGTCACCGGGATACAACCCGCATACAGGCAGCCATAGAATGCAGTGATTAACTCGATGCCTGTAAGACAAGAGTCCCATCAGGAAGAGTCAGTTAACTGTTCTCTATCAATGAGAAACTAGATGCAGTCTGAAACAAGTGTACTAAATCACAGGCCAGAAAGATTATTCAGACTGTAATTTAATGAGATCCTGGCAGAGGAAATTTTTTAAGGAGAAATTGATGGTAAAGAAACAAAACACCTAACGATACATAAGAATACACACACACACACACATATATATGTATATCAAATGTGTATACTTATGTGTGTGCATATGTGTATCTACCTAAGAATGGATAAGAAGGAATCAAATAAACCCTTGAAAGATACTTGAAAATAAGTATGTTAATAAAGTAGGCATAATAATAGCATTGCTTGTCACTACCCAGAAAGAAATACTTGCCGAAATCAGGAATGCCTAGCTAAGAACAGGGACAGAGAAAGGAGAGATATAAACAAACCGAGGACTGGGAATGTGGCTTAGTGGTAGAGTGCTTGCCTGGCATGCATGAAGCCCTGGGTTTGATTCCTCAGTACTACATAAACAGAAAAAGCCAGAAGTGGTGCTGTGGTTCCATTGGTAGAGTGTTAGCCTTGAGCAAAAGAAGCTCAGGGACAGTGCCCAGGTCCTGAATTAAAGCTCCAGGACTGAAAAACAAAAACAAAAACCCATCTGAGCTTCTTTAAGTATTTTAGAGCCTGGTATAGGAAGAGCAACTGCACTTTTCAGCTGTTCTATCATGAGTGAGTTTCTAGAAGGCCAGTCCATTTCCACGTGAAGGCGGGTTAGATCCTCAGGAAGGGCTCTGCTAGTTACCACCTCATTAACTGGTAGACAGAAGAGTTTCACAGGAACAAGGGAGGAGAGATTCCTATAGTAGGGGATCTTTGAGGAAGTTTAGGTATCTGTGTAAATATAGCACAAGAATACCCACATACTCAGGAGCAAGGGATAAAAGACCATATCACAGAGTAAAATGAAGCATGGGGTAAAAGGCCAAAGCAATTAAGATGTGTGGTTGGCTTAGATGGCAGAAAGGAGAAGTAAAAACTAATATATTGTATGTGAAACGGTCAAAATTTACATTAGACAATTCTAAATCTGTCTTCCCATGAAGAGAGAGATGTGGTTGCATGAATTAGAACACAAAGAACATGACAGATGAAAGCAGGAACAGGAAGACTGAGTATCTATTAGTGTATGAACGATATTAAGTAAATAGAGTTCACAGAACTAGGTGAAACAGTCCTACTTTTGAATTTCCTAGAAATAAAACATCTGTTCATTTTTTGTTTGATTTTTTGTGGGTCATGGGGCTTGAACTCAGCCTGGGTACTATCCCTGAGCTCTTTAGCTCAAGGCTACCACCCTATCCTTGAGCCAAGCCCAACTTCTTATTTTCTAGAGATTAATTGGCGATAAGAGTCTTAGGTCCTTTTGTGCTGCCTTTGAACCTCGATCCTCAGATCTCAGCCTCCAAGTAGCTAGGACTACAGGCGTGAGCCACTGTGCCTGGCTTGTTCATTTGTTTTAATGCTGTGAAACAAACGGGTGCCACAAAGATGTATGGCCATCACTGAGCCATCCTTCCAGCCCTGTGTATGCATGTTTGTGTCTATGTGCCAGTACTAGGGTTTAAACTCAGGGCCCTGTGCTCTTTTGCTTAGCTTTTTCTCTTAAGGCTGGTCTACCACTTGAGCCATACCTCCATTTCTGGCTTTTTGCTGGTTGGTTGTAGGTAAGAGTCTCTTAAACTTTTATCTGATTGTGCTGGCTTCTAACCCTGTTCTTCAGATCTCAGCCTCCCAAGTAGCTAGGAGTACAGGTGTGAGCCAACATATCCAACTCTAGCCCTGCTTTGTGCTGACCATTCCTGGAGATGGAATCTTGAAAACTTTTCTGCCCCAGCTGGCTCTGCACTGATTTGTCAGAAGTTAACCTCCTTGGGCTATCCAAGATTAAAGGCATGAGTTATCAGTGCCTGGATCCCCCTTTCCCTCCCTGCTCTTCTAAAGGACAGGGTGTCACTGTTTTTCCCAGGGTGGCCTCCAACTCCTAGGCTCAAGTGATCCTCTTGCCTCAACCTTCTAAGTAGCTGGGATAATAGATGCTTTTTGCCATATCCAGTTTCAGAGTATCTGTCTTGAAGATGCTCTGGAGGTAAAAGTCAGACAGTTGAAATGTTTATTTATGAATTCATTTATTCACTCAATATTTACTGAGTGCCTTTTTCTTTCTTGAGACAGTTTCCTTATGTTGCTCAGGTTGGCCTTGAACCCATGAGATATATCTATATATATCTATATATCTATATCTATATCTATATTTATAGATATAGATAGATAGATAGTGGTCACAAGCTCCTGTCTTTTGCTAATGTATAGTCTAGTAATGGAACTTGGAATCTAGGGTGCCACATTGTTTTTGCTTTGGGGTATCTGTTACTCTGACAGTATTCTTGTCTAAAAACAACGAAGACTTTTAATGATTAGATAAAAAAAAAAAAGTCCTGGCTTGGTAGGCCTGCATACCAAGCACAAGGCCTTATATGTTCAAACTTCAGTCTTGTTTAAAAAAAAAGAAGAAGTCTGTCGTACCAATCCAACACTTACCAGGTGGGTAGAGCAACACCACATTGTCCCCTGCATTTAAATGCCCCTTGTCACCAAGAACAGAAGCAATCCTCTCTGCTCGCTTGTGAAGCTGAAGGCAGCTGGCTGTGCACACAGTGGTTCCCTTGCAATAAAAAGGACAAGTGGGTAAGAGTTGAGTAAGGGAGTTCAAGGGACAGTCAGCCAATCGGATAACCTAAAAGCCTGTGCTTTGCTAGATTACCCTTCAGAAGCTGGCAAGAATTTCTCTGGCATCAAAAGTCAGGTGGAACATTTCTTTTCTTTTTTAGTATTTCTAGGTATTCAGGATATATTAACACTTACTTTAAAAGGCCAGACACCCATGGCTTGCACCTATAAACCTATCTACTGAGGACTGCAGTTCAAAGCCAGTCTGGGTAGGGAAAGTTCTTTTTTTTTTTTTGGTTATGGGGCTTGAACTCTGGGCCTGGGAACTGTCCCTGAACTTTTCAGCTCAAGGCTAAAGCCCTACCACTTGAGCCACTGCCCCATTTTCTAGTGATTAATCAGAGATAAGAGTATCATGGTCTTTTGTGCTCGGACTGGCTTTGAACCTCAATCCTCGATCCTCGGATCTCAGCCTCCTTAGTAGCTAGGATTATAGGCATGAGCCACTGTGCCTGGTTAAATATTGCACTTTTTTTTCTTTTTGTCAGTCATGGGACTTGAACTCTGGGTCTGGGTCCTGTACCTGAGCTCTTCAGCTCAAGGCTCATGGACTTTCATGCCCAGGTTGGCTTTGAATGGCAAACCTCAGATCTCAGCCTTCTGAGTAGCTAGGATTACAGGCATGAGCCACCACAGCCTTGCTCTTGAGACTACAATCTCCAATTAATCACCAAAAAGCTGGAAGTGAAATTGTGGCTCAATTAGTAGATCGATAGCCTTGAGAATGCACAAGGATAGTGCCCAGGCCCTTTGTTCAAGCCCCGGGACTAGCAAAAAAAAAAAAAAGAGAAAGACTTGCATTTTAGCGCGCGCGCATGCACGCGCGCACACACACACACACACACACACACACACACACACACACACACACAGATAGACTAGATAGTACTCTAGAAGGTTCCATTTCATGTTCAGTATGCCTGCACAATTTATCTTCATATGTTACAACAAGGGAAAGTACTAGCTTCTACCTTAGAGAGGGAACACAAATTTTCTGATGAAAGAGATCAAATGGGCCTAAAGTTCTCCTCTTAAGATTCAGGTGAAAAGGCACATGATTGAATACCTTGGCATTTAACAGCATGAAGAGTACATGGTCAGGAGTTGACTGGGCTCGCCACTGCAAAATCTCCGCCAGGAACTGGTGCTAAAGTCACAAAGCAGAACAAGACTTAGGTTCAGCAACTTTTAACAAGTACAGAATGTCCTGACACCAGCTCTGAACACTTACTTTCCTCACTAAGTCATTCTCTTCAATTTGCCCCAGGTCCCTTCCTGCAGCTTGTGCAATTCGTTTTCCAGCAACCAGATTCCCAACCATTACAGAAGCAGGACCTACACCTGAAAAAGGTAAAAACCCTCTAGTTAGAGATGGCAATTGAAGTTATATATTCCCAAAACATTTCCAGAGTGGTTCAAATGCTCATTCAACTATGTTGACAAAGCACTCTTCCAGACACAGGACAAATACCTTGTATGCCAGTAGGAAAGGCAATCCAAATGACATGCATGTAAACAAAACTGGGCAGTACAATATAAATAGAACTACAGAGAGAACTACAGGTTCAGTGGGCAAGAGCAGGGGGAGGCTGTGGTAGTGTGGGTACACAGGGACATATTTACTCTAAAGAGATGTCCGCTGCACTATTTCCAATAATCATATTCTTTCTTTTTCTTTTTGCTGGTTGTGGGGCTTGAACTTGGCCTGGGCACTGTCCATGAGCTCTCTAGCTCAAGGCTAGTGCTCTACCACGTTGAGCCACAGTGCCACTTCCAGTTTTCTGGTGGTTAATTGAAGATAAGTGTCAGAGGGACTTTAGTGCCTGGGCTGGCTTTTAACTGAGATCCTCAGATCTCAGCCTCCTGAGTAGCTAGGATAACAGGCATGAGCCACTGCCCGGTTCTACAATAATCATTTTCTACAATCACAACACAGCCTTAAAAGAGCAGCAACAGATACTTGGTTCTAGAAATAAGTCTGTCATTTATGCTTGTGGCTCATGCCTGTAATCCTAGCTACTCAGGAGGCTGAGATCTGAGGATTAAGGTTTGAAGCCAGCCTGGACAGATGATTCCAAGAGTTTTCCTTATCTCTAATTAATCATCAGAGTGCTAGAAGTAGAGCCATGCTTAAGTGGCAAAGCAGAAGCCTTGAGTAAAAAAGCCTAGTGGGAGTAGGGAGACTTTAAATTCAAGTCTCAATACCAGCACAATCAATCAATCAACCAACCAGCCAGCCAACCAATCACTCATATCTTCAGAGAAAATAAGGATAGGAGCTTGTAAATAAAGATAATCAAATATAATGCATGACATAGTACTGTATTTCTAAAAAATCAATTATAATAAACAAATGGGAGCCAGGAGTATGGCCTGTGGTAGAGTGCTTGCCTAGCATACACAAAGTCCTGGGTTTGATTCCTCGGTATCACATACAAAGCTGGAAGTGGTGCTGTGGCTCAAGTGGTAGAGTGCTAACGCTGAGAAAAAGCCCAAGGACAGTGCTCAGGTCCCGAGTTCAAGGCCCAGGACTGGCAAAAAAAAAAAGGTGGATAAATTTGTTTATTATTATTAGATGATATGTTAAGGTTAAATTTACTACCTTGCTTTTTCTCTTCCCTCCCTCCCTCCATTCCTTCCTTTTTTGTTGCTAGCCTTGGGCTTGAATTCAGGGCCTAGGCACTGTCCTTGGGCTTTCTCAAAGCCAGCACTCTTAACACTTGAGCCACAGCACCACTCTGACTTTTTCTGAATGTGTGGTACTGAGGAATCGAATGCAGAGCTTCATGCATATTAGGCAAGCACTCCACTTCTAGGCCACACTCCCAGCGTCTTCCTGAGCCTTTTTGCTAAAGGCTAGCATTCTATCACTTGAAGCAAGGCTCTACTTCTAGCTTTTTTGGGCAGTTAGAAGAATTTCATGGACTTTCTTATCTAGGCTGGCTTTGAACTGAGATCCTCAGACCTCATCCTCCCGAGTAGCCAGGATTACAGGTGTGAGCCGTTGGTACTGAGCTTCATTTCTTTCCTTTTTCTTGAACTCAGGGCCTAGGTACTGTTCCTGAGCTTCTTTTGATCAGGGCTAGCCCTCCACTACTTCAGCTACTGCACTACTTCTGGCTTTTTCTGTTTATGTGGTGTTTAGGAATCAAACTCAGGGCTTCATACATGCTAGATAAGCACTCTACCACATGGGAGGATCATGGTTTGAGGCCAGCCCAAGCAGAAAATTCATATGATTGCTTCTCAACTCACAGCTGATGGCATAGATGTGTATGCCTATCAGCATAGCTTCATGTGAGGCTGAGATTAGAGGACTGTGATTCTAGGCCAGTCCCAGACAGGAAAGTCTTTGCAGATTTTCTCCATCTCAAAAGAAGAAACTGGACATGGCAACACAGCCCAGGTAGGAAGTAGGACTTTATCTCATAAATAACCAATGCAAAAATGGCTAGACAAGTTTCAGTGGTACAGCATCTATCTAGCAAGTGTAAGTCTCTGAATTCAAATCCAGCCTCCAGGGTTATAATGATTACAGGCATGAGCCATCACAGCTGACCTCCCATAATCCCTTCAAAAAGGTGAATAGTCAGGTGCAGACACAACCATAAATGTATACTTGGGAGGAAAAGTCTGAAGCCAACCTGGGTTACACAGTGAGTTCTAAGACAGTACTGACATCTTGTTGCAAGAAAAGAAGAAGAAAGCCAGGCACTGGTGGCTCACACCTGTAATCTTAGCTATACAGGAGACTGAGATCTGAGGATCTGGTTCAAAGCCAGCTAGGGCAGGAAAATCCAAGACTCTTATCCCCAATCAATTACCAGAAAACTGGAGCTGCAGCTCAAGTGTTAGAGCACTAGCCTTGAGCTGAAGAGTTCAGGGACAGTACCCAGGCCCAGAGTTCAAGTCCCACAATGGGGGGGGGGCAGGGCACAGGAAAAGAGAAGAGACAGAAAACAAAGAGAGTTCTTTCATCTATTAACTGTTCAAGGCAAAAGTATAATATGCAACATTCTTCCTAAGAAATGACATATATCACTCTGGAGTCAGCGCTTTTATATATGAAGGACTCAAAAGAGTATCTGAAAGTATAAATTGTCCTATCAAATTTACACTTTAAAATGAAGGTGTGATTTTTAAAGAGTGTGCACAGAAATTTAAAATCACAAAAGTTAGCCGGGTGCAGTGGCTCGTGCCTGTAATCCTAGCTATTCAGGAGGCTGAGATCTGAGGATCTGGGTTCAAAGCCAGCCCAGGCACTAAAGAAAGTGAGACTCTTATCTCCAATTAACCACTAGAAAATGAGAAATAGGGCTGTGGCTCAGGAGGTAGGGTGGTAGCCTTGAGCTGAAGAGCTCAGGGACAGTGCCCAGGCTGAGAGTTCAAGCCCCATGATCCCCACACACACACATACACATAGAAAAACCACAAAAATTGTTGAACAGCAGCAATTCTTTTTCTGTGTGCACTTCTTGAATCTATGGCTCAGATGGAAAAACTGTGAGAGCAGTAGCCCCAGGAAGCAGACTGTACTGCAAACGCTGTTGTACTGTAAATACACCTGCTTGCCTTCCCCAAACTGCTGCTTAGCCACTGCTAGTCCTATTCTTTCTTCCTTTAATAACACAAACTCAGTCTTTAGCTGGACACATGCCTGGATAAAGACTGCATTCTTTAGTATAGGAGAATATTATATAAAAATCTAATAATATATATAACTTCTAGAAAATATATTCAAAGGAAAAGACTCCCATCTTTACCCTTTCCTTCTCTTGGAAGAATAGTTTAGAACTTACATCTCTAAGCCAGGTAGCCTGGCAGACCTTGAGATAGTAGTTGCTATGGAGGCCTGTGGTAGATAGGTTTTTAGATTTCTTCCTTTCCTTTCTGTGCTGGCTGAGGCCACATGGATGAACTGTAATTCTCGGTTCCACCAATGTGGGGCATGATCTAACTTGTTCTAGGCAATGCAATGTTAGGAGACTGGGACAGAAACAGCAGCTTTCAAATATGCTTGCTGGTTTGGCTGGGTCTCTGATTCTGCCATCTGCCTTGGCAAAAAAATGGTCCAGGTAGCTTACTGGGCCCCCAGAGAGGAGACACATGGACCAGCTTTCATACTATTTCATAGCCTAGGGCAGTCAGGTCTATGAGTGAAAACCAAACACTTGTTATTTCTAGGCACTGAGTTTTAGGGTTACTTGTTGTGTAGCACATCATCTCCAAAATGGTCTTTACTTTTTCTGTATATTTCTCTAATACCAACCTCTCCATCCACCAATGCTATCATTCCAAACTGGTCTGGTCCTATCCATATGTCAATCATAGCATACTCAGACCAAGTACAGCAGAATGATTCAAACAGTTTTTGCTGTTTTTTTTTTTTTTATCACAGTAAATATGACACTAGTTCTTGCCACTAATTAATCATATGGTTTGGGAAATAATGCCTACCTTTTTTGAACTTTCTTTTTGGTAGCTGAGGGCATGTAAGATGCTTGGTTTATTCTAGTTCGCCCAGTGTAGTTCTCATCTTCTCCTCCCACCCCCCCCCCGACCCCCAATTCCTGGGGCTTAAACTCAGGGCCTAGGCACTACCCGTGAGCTTCTATTGCTCAAGACTAGCACTCTACCACTGGTGCCAAAGCACCACTTACTGTTTTTTCTGTTTACAGGGTACTGAAGAATCGAACAGGGCTTCATGCATACTAAGCAAGCATTCTACCACTAAGCCACATTCCCAGTCCTTTTTGATCTTCTTGACTCACACTTTATATGCTGGGAAAAAAGAAGCATGCTGCAGAGATCACACAGAAGAGTAACAGTGGCAAACCCAAAGCACCTTCTGTGCAGAGTATAGGTCCCTCTTTATTTTGGTCAGCTTATATTATTATTTTGTTATCTTTCATAAATTCTAGACAGAATCCTGCTGGAAGGATTCCTTCTAGAAGTTATATTTTAATGTTATGGCTAAGCAGCTGGAGTATTATTACCTGGTTGCTTCTGCCGGGGTTTTGGCAAGTTCGTCACACATGTATGTGGGCACATGAGGATATTGCAAGGATGGAGAGATCCCTCCAAAAAAAGCTGTTTTGTTTGAGATATATGGATTCCTCCTAGTGGAGTTTTTGGCAATGTATTGGCAGGCACCAGAGCAAGACAATAAACCCCTACTTGATGGATGCTATCAATTGCCTAGAAAAATACAGAGAAAAATATTCAATGAGATTATGTTTACTATGTTTGACATACTCCTGACATAATCCATTATTTTACTGTAAGATTTTTTTCCAGAAACAAACATTATTAGAAGTGTACAAATACCATATTCTTTTCTTTAAAATTCATACCTAAAAATAATTTTATTGTTATCACTAAGGTATTATACAGAGGAGCTACTGTTTCATAAGTTGGGTATTGAGTAAATTTTTTGGTGGGGGGCAATGTCACCCCTTTCCTTACTTTCCCCCAGATTCTCCCTTCCATTATCTGATAGAGATAATAAGCTTTCATGTCACGTGGTGTGTAACTATAAGCAACACTCAGAAAAATCTAGTTTCAAAACACAAACAAAAGGGCCAGGAGCATGGCCTAGTGGTAGACTGCTCACCTAGCATACACAAAGCCCAGGGTTCGAGTTCTCAGTACCACATACATAGAAAAAGCCAGAAATGGTGCTGTGGCTCAAGTGATAGAACTCTACTCTTGAAAAAGCCCAAGGACAGTGCTCAGGCTATAAGTTCAAGCTTCAAGATTGGCCAAAAAAAAAAAAAAGCAAGCAAACAAACAAAAAAACCCAAAAAATATTATCTCAGATGTCCAAAGATCCCATGTTCAAAGGTCTAAAGATAATCATTCTAAACCCAGACATCTTTCAGAGCAATGGAAAAGAGATAAGACACAATCTAAATGAACAGAGATGGTACTGATTTACCAGTTTTCTAAGAAATGCTATCAAAACCTTTGTAATTTGTTATCTTCATTATGTTTTACCTATTAATTAGTCTCATAAAACTCCTCTCTCTCTCTCTCTCTCTCTCTCCCTCCCTCCCCCTCCCTCCCCCTCCCTCCCCCTCTCCCCCTCTCTCCCTCTCTCCCTCTCTCTCTCTCTCTCTCTCTCTCTCTCTCTCTCTCTCTCTCTCTCCCTCCCTCCCTCCCTCCCTCCCTCCCTCCCTCCCTCCTGGGTCATGGGGCTTGAACTCTGGGCCTAGGCACTATCTGTGAGCTCTTCAGCTCAAGGCTACCGCCCTAACCCTGAGCCAAGCCCCACTTCCCATTTTCTAGAGCTTAATTGGAGATAAGAGTTTCATATTCTTTAGTGCCCGGGCTAGCTTTAAACCCAGATCTGCAGATCTCAGCCTCCTGAGTAGCTAGGATTGCAGGTGTGAGCCACCTCATCCAGCTTCTCACAAATTTTTCTGCATAGACTGGTTTTGATACTGAGTAGCTGGGATTATGTGCATGAACCATACCAATGCTCAGCTGTTTTGGGCCCCCTTCTCTCTCCCTCTTTCCCCCACCCCTCTCTCAGGGATCGGGCGGTAGCCTTGAGCTGAAGAGCTCAGGGACAATGCCCAGGCCCAGAGTTCAGGTCCCACAACCCCCCCCCCAAGAAAAAAAATTAGGTAATATAACAATCTATCACAGAAAGAGCTGGGTATGGTATTATATGGTTGTTATCCCAGCTACTCAGGAGGCAGGGGCAAGAAGATTTTGAATATGAAACTAGACTGAGAAGAAAACAAAACAAAATACAACACAGTAACAAAAACAAAGTGCTTAAGCATTGGCAGCAGCCACCTCTGACCAGCCATAATCCCAGGCAAGCTTACCTGCAGGACTCGGCTCATCCACTGGAAGCTGTCTTCCTCGGAGGCATCGGGTCTTTGTTCCGCAACCACCACAATGCGCTCGTCATAAAATACAGACACAGAAAACACAGCAATTCTAAGAGAGACAGATGGAACACATCAGACTGTCTTCACAACCACAGCTACTCCTCTGCTTAACTAGAATTACAGAGAGGAGGCCACCCACCACACAACCCAGAATGAGCAGTTTAGCAAATAAATGTTCAACTATTATCAAAATCCAGACTGATTCATTTAAAACACATGGATTTACTCAAGAGTCTGAGACTTGAGGATCAAGGTTTGAAACCAGACCAGGGAGGAAAGTCTTTGAGATTCTTATCTCCAAAAAGCCAAACATGTAGCCATGATTCAAGCAGTAGAATGGCAGTCTTAAGTGAAAAAACTCAGTGATAGCAGTCAGGTCCTAAGTTCAAGTCCCAAGACCAGCAAAAAAGAAAAGAAAAAAGAAAAAAAGGAAAGGAAAAGAAAAGAAAAAGACAAGACTACCATCATGAACATCAGGGACCTGGAGGTAAATAAGATACAGTCCCTGTCTTTGTGGCCCTTACATGTTAAGAGACAGAACCAATCAACAAATGGATATGTGTGTTGTGCTGCGCAGCAGGAAGCACACTGGGATAGAAGGGTAGAGGGGTGAGTGGTTGGGGAGGGCCTCCCTGGGGAGCGGACACTGGAGCAGAGACCTGAATGAGGTGAGGACGCGAGCCATGCGAAGATCTGGAGGAAGAGGATTCCGGGCAGAAGGCACGGAAAGCGAAAAGGTTCTGAGGTAGGGACGAGCTTGGCAGGTTTGAGGAACAGCAAGAAGGCCAGTGTGCCTGGAGCAGAGTGGTGAAGCAGAGAGTAGGAGCAAGAGTCAGACACAGGCAAGGGTGGATCAGAGGCCCAGGAGGCTGAGGGGAAGGGAGGATGGAGATGTTCTGAGTGAGGTCTCCGCTCAAATGTCCCCTTGCTAGTGAGGCATTCCCAAACCACCAGATGGATATGAGCAAGCCCCCACCCCATGTACTGTTTCTGCAAGCACTTACCTCTCCCAAGTTACCTACTTTTCCCTGTCTACCTGGTTCCTGGCTGGTACTCATAACAACAGTGAAAGGGCAGAGAACTGGTCTTTGTTCAGCATTCCTATGGGGGCACCAAGGTGGTGTAGAGCTGGCACCCAATGAGTATCTGTTGAATGGGTGCATAAGAGGATGGGAAGCCCCTGGAGAGCCCCATATGCTAGCTGGCTGGCCTGCCTGCACCCATACATTAAGGGAACATAGACTATGCGCCAGGCATTGTGGAGAGTGGGCCATCACTGTGCCTGAGACAGAAGTTGAGTGCTCGGTGTGGCGTATGCATCCTTCTGTAAACTCCACCATTATAAAAACATACAATTTGAGAGCTGGTTCTTTTTGGATTTAATTTTCTTTCTAAAGAAATTTTTTTTTGGTCGGTCATGGGACTTGAACTCTGGACCTGAGTGCTGTCCCCGAGCTCTTCAGCTCAAGGCAACCGCCCTACCCCTTGAGCAACAGCACCATTTCCAGTTTTCTAGTGGTTAACTGGAGATAAGAGTCTCAAGGTCTTTAGTGCCCAGGCTGGCTTTGAACCACAATCCTCAGACCTCAGCCTCCCTGAGTAGTTAGGACTATAGGCATGAGCCACCTCACTCTGCTGAAAAAACTTTTTAAAGGGATACCAAAGTTGCTTTGTGAACTGCTTAACATGTATTAAATATATTTTCTTATATTAATAAATAAGCAAAGAAAAAAAGGTGTCTGGCTTTGTCCACAGGATTTAAATTACTAGCACTAATGTGCTATGGAAAATTTCATGTTACAATACAGTAATCTCCTACAGAGTCTCTCTAATTGGCCTGAATGCCCTCTGTACTGAAGGAATATAGGACGTTCAAAGTTTGTTTTAAAATCCTCCTCAGTTTTCTGTACTCAACAAACAGTAATAACCAAATCTAAAATATGGGATGTGGATATGTCTCATTACTCTAAATTATAGCCAAAGAACCAGACACTGGAAGTTAAATACTCAAAGCTGGGTTTCTACTCTTTTCATCCAAACCAAACTAATCATTTGGAAAGAGAAACTACAGAGCACCATCAAATCACCCCACCAACATCTACTTAGGTTGTAGTAGAAGGGCTAACATTCTAATCACTCACCTTCCTCTATACACAGTCTTTATGGACTCAACAGCCAAGCCAGTGGCAACAATGTCATCAGCATTATGTCTTCGACCGCTAACCATGAGTAATCCATCTATTTTTCCAACCACGAACACCAAGCTACCCTGAAATGGTAACAATGATTTACTTTGAATTTTTATGGCTTAAACAGTAAAACAGAGATATTTCTTGTTTTGAAGCAAATCTCATTTGAAGGAAGGAGGAGGGAAGGAGGGAAGGCGGGAAGGGGGGGAGGGTACTCTAGCTGAGTGCCAATACCTTACTTCCTAGCTACTCAGGAGGCTCAGAGATGAGGATCAAGATTCAAAGCAATTAACTAGCAATAAGCTGAAAGTAGGGGTGTGGTGTAAGTGGCATACTAGCCATGAGCAAAACAGCTCAGGGATAGTTCTCAGGTTCTGTTCAAGCCCCAGACCCAGGCCCAAAAAAGGTGTGTGGGGGGGAATACTCAGCATGTGCACAGACCTGGGTTCAACTCCCAATACTGCCCCCCTCCAAATATCACAAAAATCAGACATGAGCTGGGCGCTGGTGGCTCACACCTGTGATCCCAGCTATTCAAGAGGCTGAGCTCTGTGGATCATGGTTTGAAGCCAGCTCTGGCAGCAAAGTCTGTGAGACTTTTTTTTCTTTTTTCTTTTGCCAGTCCTGGGGCTTGAACTCAGGGTCTGAGTGCTGTCCATGAGATTCTTTTTTTTTTTTTTTCAAGCTCCCAAGTATTACTTTTATTTATTTTTTTTATGACTACCTAATTTTTTTAATTGTAATTAGTAAAAGGGTACATGATATTTGCCAGATAGAAGGTGCATTAATTCACATACATTGATACCCTTTCACATGTCTTGGTACCCGTTTCCCTCCCCCCCCACACCCTCCACCCGTCTGGTTTTCCCCCCTTCCCTATCAAATTTCAAATATCCAAATACAAATAAATTCAATATATCATATCCATGAGATTCTTGTGCTTAAGGATAGTAGTCTACCATTTGAGCCACAGTGCCTTGGCTTTTTCTGTTTATGTGGTACTGAGGAATTGAACCCAGGGCTTCATGCATGCTAGGTAAGCATTCTACCACTAAGCCCTGTGAGACTCTTATCTCCAAAAAAGCTGGGAGTGGATCTGTAGCTCAAGTGGAGCACTAGCCTTGAGCAAAAGAAGCTGAAGGATAATACCCAGGCCCCAAGTTCAAGCCCCAGAACCAGCACACATACAAAAAGTTATGAAAGCAATATTACATATTTTATCAATTTTATTTTATATTACTATTATTCATTTTGATCCACAACACACTTCCTATTACATGGATTTTATTTTATTTTATTTATTTATTTATTTATTTGCCAGTCCTGGGCTTGAGTTCAGGGCCTGAGCACTGTCCTTGGACTTTCTCAAGGCTAGAGCTCTACCACTTGAGCCTCAGCACCACTTCCAGCTTTTTTCTATGTATGTGGTACCGAGGAATCGAACCCGGGTCTTCATGCATGCTAGGCAAGCACTTTAACCACTAGGCCAAACTCCCGGCCTTACATGGATTTTAAAGAAAATGTTTTATACCTTAGCATCTTCAAAAGTAGTAGTGGAAAAAAAAAAAAAAAAAAAAAAGGTTAAGGACTGTGCCCAGACCCTGAGTTCAATCCCCAGGACTGGCACAAGAAAGAAAGAAAAAAAGAAAGGAAGAGAGAAAGAGAAAACAAGACAGATGTGGGGAGGGGATAGAAAGCAAGGGAACAAGCAATTAGGACTCCACACAAGTGTTATTTTCCCAAACACAGTTATGTATTAGTTCATCTTTTGTATCTTTTAATGGGTTGAATGAAGGGGACAAGAATGTTAACTTGTTTACTACTCAACACAGAGGGTTAAAAAATTTCATTATGGGCCACGAGTTTTGCCTAGTGGTTAAAGTGCTTGCCTAGCATGCATGAAGACCCGGGTTCCATTCCTCGGCACCACATACATAGAAAAAAAAAAGCCGGAAGTGGTGCTGAGGCTCAAGTGGTAGAGCTCTGGCATTGACAAAGTCCAAGGACAGTGCTCAGGCCCTGAGCTCAAGCCCAGGACTGGCAAAAAAAAAAAAAAAATCATTATGTAAATAACTTTACGCATTAAAAATTTTGGTATGTTTTGGATTTATAAGGGTAATGTTTCTGTTTGGTAAGATTAGAATCAGTCTATTCAAGAACTAAGGAATACTGAGGAGACTATCTCATTAAGATTAACAAAGTAGCAAGAAAACTGCTAGCAAAGTCCTAAAACTGTATAAATATTCTTCCCAGTGCCATCTGCAATGAATTATATCATTTCTCATTCATCATTGATTTTCTATGTTTTGGACACTTAAATATACATCAATGATCTAATAGTTATCTTCATGTGAATGTCACTTGTTAACTTTTTGAGCACAAGGTAATGCCAAACAGTGACTGGGCTAAGACAGAAGCTATCAGACCATCCCAGATATCAGAGGAGAGGCAATCATTGTCAGGCCTCCAACGCCCATTTCTCCACTTCTTCCTATTTAACTGGGCATGACTGAACAAAATACTGCATTTCAGCCTCCCTTACTGCTAGGTGTGTCCATGCAACTAGCTCAGATCAATGAGACCCAGGCAGAAATGTTCAGTAGTAATTTCAGAGGATTTTCCTTGAAAGAGCAAGATGTGCATTCCCTTTGGAATACAGATGTGATGGCTAGAGCTCCATCCTAAAGCTTAATAGTAGAGCAGAAAACTAAGAGGAGAGTTGGGTATGAAAATTCTTTGATTTTGAGTAAGAAATCAAGATAGTGTCTTTATTCTACCCTGCTAAGAGAGTAGTTCCCTTAGGCCTTTGCATTCCCCCACTGCCCATACATAGTAGAGGAGAAATAGAGTAAAATTAGATGCTCTCTTATGTAAGCTAAGCTGTGAAGAGGAAAAAGAAGAGGTGGGAAGTAACCAGAGACAGATGGAGGAATATGGGCTCAACTAGGATAAGGACTACCTATTACTTACAAAATAAAATCCCAACTCCCACTGCCTTATCACAGGCCTTCATGAGCTGGCTCTTTGGCATCTGTGTGCTCTTCAGGCCCCCTAGCAGCCCTTTGGAAAAGACTTTGTGAGTTATAATTGGCTCTGTAAATACCATTTGCTAAAAGAATTTACTATCACTTACAGTGTTGACGATTTGTATAAAAACATTTTGTACATCAAATACTAGGTCTTCCCTTTGCAATGAAGGTAACTTTTCCCAGAATTCTTTTAACTTACAGCAACATGTTATTCAAATCAAAAGAAATTAGTAAGAATGACTGGAAGGTTCTGAAAAATTTTAAAAATGTCTTAGTCTGAAGGAATTAAATGAACTCTGTCAAGGAAAAGACAATTCATTTTATGATATTTTTGTAAGAACTGCTCTGAATAATGTTAAACAGCACCGTAACATCCTTGGATGATTCAGTTTGCTCTGTGGTAAGCTAGTTTTCATATAAGAAGTGTCAACACGAACATGAAAACATCACTTACTGGCCCCACAAATCCCAGCAATCCTGACCGGATGAATGGCACATCTCCCACAGGAGAGCCTGCAGAGTTCACTGGGACTACCTAAAAGACACCAAAAGAGAGAAAGATTTTTCATTCTTCTTAGAAAACATATTTAAGAGAAATACAAAATTATACATTCTTGTCAGAAAACGTTACATCATCTATTAATAATCCTATCCATGTAAGTGATAAATATTTACAATTTATCTCTTTGGACTTAAACTCTATATACTGAACTTTTTTTTTGCCAGTCCTGGGCTTGAACTCAGGGCCTGTTTGGGTACTGTCCTTGGATACTTTTTTGCTCAAGGCTAGCACTCTGCACTTAAGCCACAGTACCACTTTTGGTTTTTTCTGTGTATGTGGTTCCAGGGAATTGAACCCAGGGCTTTGTGCATGCTAGGCAAGCACACTACCAATAGGCCACACTCCTGACCCGAGCATTTTTTAAACATCATATCATATATATTGTTTTTACTTCTATGCTTTTTCTTATAACTTGGATCCACTTTCAATTTTGTGAAAGTCACTCAGTCTACTCTTTGAAAAACTGTGAGTGCAGACTCTCAGAGATGAGGCAGAAAGTAGTCCCTGTAGTCATTCCCAACTACTGTGTTTTCATCAGGTGTAATTTTGACAAGCTCCTAGGCTTTTCTGTACCTCTGTACTTTTTCAGCCATTAAATTAAGATCTCAACCCCTCTCCCAGGCTTGCAGTAAAGATTAACGAATATAATCAAGGGGCTGGGAGTTTGGCCTAGTGGTGGAGTGCTTGCCTAGTATGCACAAAGATCTAGGTACCACATACACTGAAGAAGCCAGAAGTGGAGCTTGGCTTAAGTGGTAGAATTCTAGTCTTGAAGAAGCCCAAGGACAGTGCTCAGGCCCAGAGTTCAAGGCTCAGGACTGGCAAAAAAAAAAAAAAAAGAAAAGAAAGAAAAATCTAAAAGTGGATTTGTTATTATCTTTAAGTAGCTGTACAAACGAACTGCCATTCAAGTCAATGAATCTTGAATAATGTCATTCCTTTCTGTATTTCCACCCATCCCTCCCAACCTACCCCTTCTTAATTTTATAAGATATACATTGAATTTTTGACTGCACATTCATTTTCTGACAAACCATTACTAGATCTTTGGTCCCAGCGAAATGTTAACTACTTTAGGAAACTCAGGATTTAAATTTTTAAAAAGGATTTAAATTTAAATCTCTTAGGATTTAGATATAAATATCACAAACTTTATTTTACAAAACCAAAGATAGTTTTCTCCTTTTTTGGTTAGGATTTACACTCTACTTTGCTAGTATTACATGTACACTGGACATTTCAAAATGTCTTCATTACTTGGACTGAGCAGTTTGATGTTACGTCTAAGAGTCATGGGTAGGCAACTGCCTTATATGGAAGACTGTAATAAAATATTAGTAGTATCTTCAAATATTGCTTGAACCTGGGTGTGGGGGCATGTGGCTGTGTCAGCTACTCAGGAGGCTAAGGCAAGAGGAAGATCATCTGTTTGAAGACAATCTGGGCAAATTTAGCAAGATTCAGCTTCAAACAACTACAATCGCTGCCTCAGATCTTGTGAGGAAAAGTCATTGAAGAAAATTATAGGCCCTAGAAACACATGTAATCGCAGCACTTAAACACGAAAAGTTGGGAAAATAGCTTGGTGGAACAGTGCATGCTTAACATGAGGGCCTAAATTTAATCCCAAACATGGCAAAAAAGAAAAAAAGTGGAAAGAAAAAAAAAAGGGATTAAGTCAAGATTTAAAACAGCAAAGTATCTAGGTACTCAAGAATTAATGCAAGTAAAGACACTGGGCAAGGGGTGGGGGTTGGGAGACATACACCTGAAGAGTTTGTGAATGTCTCCTCCTATAAAGTGAACTGGGCACAACCTTCACAGGCAGCCTAAGTCATAACAATGATGATGACAATAACAGATATTTAATGATTTACAGTATGCACAAAGATGACACATAGGCAACTCAGGAGTTCTTAGCTCTTTTCAGGCACCATACCATGATTAAAATAGGTATGCTACCAAATAAATGACATATTTGCTAATGACATCTGTTAGTAAATAACTGTATGTACTCATTCTCAAGTGGGACCTCAGACTTACACAGCTTCCGATGTGCCAGAAGCTGTTGGCTCTAAGGTCTTTCTGCCATCCTCTATGTTATGGGAAGAGCGCAAAGATCTGAAAACAAGCAGTGTTCATGTAAGCCCTGTCTGGTAAATGGGGATAGAACCCACCAACCAAAACACTCTGGTTCTAAAAGGTACCTGAATAGTCTAATCCCAATGATGAAATTCAGACAATTAAATACATCTGTTCTCATTTCTAGGTCATCAGGCCAGCTTCTTCTTTTGTTCAAGGCTAGTGCTCTGCCACTTGAGCCACAGCACCACTTCCAGCTTTTTCTACATATGTGGTACCAAGGTATCGAACCCAGGGCTTTGTGCATGTGAAGTGAACGCTCTACCCCTATGCCACACTCCCAGTCCAGTCAGGCCAACTTGTAATTACAACTTGGCCTTAGAGGCATAACTGCCTGAAGGAAAGCAATGTGGTGTTGAGCTAAGAAGTATAGGCTGGCTCACTAGAATGCAGGTGCTGCCCCAGCATCCACACAGTGCTCAGTAAGTATCTATGTGGCTGCATTTTAATGAGTGATCTGACATAGCACATGCCACTGTAAATATACTGTCAAAATTAAAAATCTGAACTTACTGGGTTCAAACTATGTCATAATCACCAGCATGAACTTTTTTTTTTTTTTTTTTTTTTGCCAGTTTTGGGCCTTGAACTCAGGGTCTGGGCACTGTCCTTGGGCTTTCTCAAGGCCAGAGCTCTATCACTTGAGCCACAGCATCATTTCTAGCTTTTTCTATGTATGTGCTACCGAGGGATTGAACCAGTAGGCCAAACTCCCAGCCACCAGCATGAACTTTTGTAAGGCATCTTTCCCTTTGTTTACGGACACAACAGCACTTTCTGTGTGCCAAGAGATGTGTGCTAAGCCTTTTATAAACATTTCCTCTTTACAATGGCCCTGTAGCTACTGCTATTACATTCATTAATTTATTCATTCAAATTTGATATATCTAGCTTTTTTTTGAGACAAGGTCTCATTATGTAACCCAAGCTGGCTTGCAATTTATAATCCCCCTGCCTCACCATCTGAGTACAGGGATTATAGATATGTGTCTCCACACCCACACATTGTTTTCTGCTGCTGTTGTTTTTCCTCCCAGTACTGGGGGTTGAACCCAGAATCTCACACATACTAGTAAAATACTCTATAACACATGAGCCATGCCTCTGGCCATTCTGCTTGTATTTGGTTTTTGGAATGGGGTCTCACTAACTTCGCCCAGGTTGGCCTTAAACTCAAGATCCTCCTGCCCCACCAGTTTCTTACTCTTATTTTAAGAGAAAGGAATTTAAGGGGCCAGGAGTGTGACCTAGTGGTAGAGTGCTTGCCTAGTGTGCACAAAGACCTGAATTTGATTCCTCAGTACCGCATATATAGAAAAAAGCTGGAAGTGGTGCTGTGGAGCCAGTGGTAGAGCACTAGCCTTGAGAAAGCTACAGGGACAGTGCCCAGGCTCTGAGTTCAAGTCCCAGGATGAGGAGGGAGAGGGAGAGACAGGGAAAGGGCGAGGGGGTATGTGAAGGGGAGGGGGAGAGGGAGGAGAAAGAGGGAGGGAGGGGGAGAAAAAAAGAGGGGGAAAGGGAGGGAGGGAAAAATTAGAAGACTGTGTAGAAGACTACCTAGTGCACCCAAGGTCAGCCAGTAATTGGGAGAGTCAGGGTTTAATCTTAGGCCATTAGCCTCGAGGACACGTTCTCAACTACTAGATTATGCTACATCCTATCAGCCAGTAGATCTGCCTACTAATATCTGACATCACCAGACACCTTTTCTGTGAAATGTTAGTGTCACATACCTCAAAGGTGTTTTTTGTCACGCCAGCAAGCCCAAAGTACATCATGCCTCCAGTTCTGGAGCTCACACAGATTTCTCCAATCTCATCAGTCCTGCAGAGCTGGGGAGGGCCATCCGGCTTCACAATGCACATCATGCCTAATGCACAACAAACACAGGGAAGAGACAGATTCTAGACAATCTCTGGAAAACAACGGTTTTCCCCTGTGAACCCAAGAGAACTTTGCATTTCTAGATGACATGAAGAATAATACATAAGAATGCTAAAAAGAAATCTGAACTATATAGGTATATTGGAAATGTATGACCTTTAGAGACAGTAATTTTAAAAATGGTTGCAAAATTTAAAGAAAGCTTCGATGAGTAATCCCTGGGCAGGGTAAATTCAACACTCATGAAAGCAATGTGTTCGTCTCCCTCTCCTCCACTTCTCCTCTTCATTCTCTCTTTCCTCTTCCCAATTTCTCCTTCCCTCCCCTTCCCCTCTCCCTTCTTCCCTTATTCATTCTCTTCCCCTGGTATTAAGAGTTCAAAATCAAGGCCTCTCACTTATTAGGTGGGTGCTCTACCACTGAGCCATGCTTCTAGTTCTTTTTTGTGCTGTTATTTTTGAGACAGGATCTCCTTTCCCCAGCATGATCTGTCTTTTTTGGGGTTCCCATGAAAGCTGGAGTGGGAAGTGTGTGCCAGATACAATTTTCCAGCTATTAAGAAGGGGTCTATTGAACTTTTCTGCAAAGGCTGGTCTTAAACTCTTGAGATTCTGAAGTCTTTGATATTCTCTGCACGCCTCTTAGCTTCTCAAGAACTTGGGATTACAGGTGTGAGCCACTGGCTGGTGCCCTCTAACTTTCTAGCAGTCCCAATGGGCTGGTAATTACAGTGAAAAGCAGGTAACGTCCGTATTACTCAGGTACTTAGGTTTTCATATGAACAGGCATAATTGAAGCCTTCACAGTTGATAACCCATACAGTACAGTTAGCATAATTACACTTAACCAATAAAGAAAGGCTTAGAGAAATTGTGTGACTAAGGATTGAAGTAAGAATTCCTGGATTTGGATCCCCAATTTTATCAGGCCCTCTATCCTTCTCATCTTCACCTTCATCTCTTCTTTCTTTTCCTTTGTTCTTTTTCTGGCAATGCTGGGGATCAAACCCAGAGTTCTGCACATGCTAAATCAGCGTTCTATCACTAAACCACATAAGTTACATCCCTGGCTCAGGCCTTACTATTTCTGCTGATGTATCTTTATGAAAATCTAATTAGTGGCTGCGAGTTTGGTTGAGTGCTTGTCTAGCATGCATGAAGACCTAGGTTTGATTTCTCAGTACCACATATACATAGAAAAAGCCAGAAATGGTGCTGTGGCTCAAGTGGTAGAGCTCTAGTCTTGAGAAAACCCAAGGACAGTGCTCAGGCCCTGATCTTAAGGCCCAGGATTAGCAAAAAAAAAAAAAAAAATCTAAGTAGTACTTCAAATCACTTACCACCAGGCATCACATGCCCCACATCCTGGACTGTCAGTGCTGAATTTTTATCTTCAGTATTGACCCGGATGACTCCATAGCTCAGTCCATTCATTGAGAGAATGGCTCTTCCTGGCAAAGGAGCCCCGGGGACTCCAGGCCTAAAAAGAGAAAAGAAACAAAAATATTCAAGGCTAGCCAACTACATGATTATCAAGAAAAATAAGCATTAATTCGTAGAAACACAAATTTCCTCAAAAGACATCTCCATTTTCTCTACTATAAATAAGCCAAGCAAATCAAATTCACACATACTTTTTTTTTTTGGTGCTAGTACTAAGGCTTGAACTCATAGGCTCTGGCTTTTACTTAGCTTTTCCTGCTCAAGGCTAGTGCTTTATCACTTGAGCTACACCTCCACTTCTGTTTTGTGGGGGGCTTTTTTGCTAGTGAATTAGAGATCATCTTTTGGATTTGTCTACCCAGGCTACCTTTGAAACTCAATCCTTAGAATGAGGTGTTTTCCAATACTCATGAAAGCAGCGTGTTCCTCCTTCTCTCCTCTACTTTTCCTTTTCATTCCCTCTTTCTTCTCTCCCCCCTTCTCCTTCCCTCTCAGTCCCTTTCCCTTCTCCCTTCTTCCCTTATTCATTCTCTCCCCCTGGTATTAGAGTTTGAAATCAAGGCCTCTCCTTTGCTAAGTGGATGCTCTACCACTGAGCTACATTTCTAGTCCTTCTTTGTGCTGTTATTTTTGAGATAGGATCTCCTGAGTACCTAAACTTAAAGAAGTGAGCCACAAATGCCCAGCTAGAGTCAGCCCATTTCTAATCTGTTAATTAAGCAATACAGAAAAAGAGCTCACAAATATGAGATAAAAAAAATTAAAGTTGGGCTGGGAATGTGGCTTAGTGGTAGAATGCTTGCCCAGCATGCATGAGACCCTGGGTTTGATTCCTTAGTACCACATAAACAGAAAAAGAAGTGGCACTGTGGTAGAGTGGAGGCCTGGAGCAAAAGAAATTCAGGTGCAGTGCCCAAGCCCTGAGTTCAAGCCCTAGGACTGGCAAAAAGAGTAGAAGGAAGGGGGGGGGGTAAAAAGAGGGGGGGTAGAATAATAATTAGAATTAAAGTGCTAGTTGCCAGTGACTCACACTGGTAATCCTGGCTACTCAGGAGAAAGAGAGCTGAGGATTGAAGTTTAAAGCTAGCCTGGACAGGAAAGTTCATGATTCATGAGACTCTTATCTCCACAGTTAATCTCAGGAAGGAAGGGAGGGAGGGAGGGAGGGAGGGGGGGAAGGGGAAGGGGAAGGGGAAGGGGAAGGGGAAGAAAAGAAAAAGCCAGAAGTGGGGCAGTGGCTAAAGTGGTATAGTCCCTCGAGCAAACAAGCTCAGAGACAGCCTTAGATCTTGAGTACAAGGCCTAGTACTGGCACAAAAAAAAAAAAAAAAGAATAAAGTTTCTGAATAAATTTTCAGTTTACTTTGAGTAAGAATGGGATTAATAAGTCAGGTATTTTCAACTATTTTGCAAGGCTTTTTTAACTTTTAGCTTCTGAAACAAAAATTACACATTTCATCCAAGTTCTAACATGTATCAAGAGGGCCTGGTGCTGTGAACCATACCTGCGAATTGCTACAGTCATGGCTTCAGAAGATGTAGCACATGGACAGATGGCCTCAGGTTTCAGTCCATGGCTTTGGAACAAACTCAGGAAGGCATCACAGGATGACACAGACCCTAAGGAGTTGGAACAGAGCAACGTGAAAGCTGAAATTATACTTCTCAACACTGCTGGAAACTGACATGCCTGTTTGTCATGGAAACTCATACGGTGCCACATTCATTCCATATCAATAGTTTACTATGCCTGTGAGGTAGCTTGCTACATTTAAAGATGAATAGATGCTTGCTCACCCAGCCTATGAAAGTTCATGGACACTAGAGGTATAACTTGGAATAAAGCTATGGTTACACACTAAGAGGTAACATCCAGCCATTTTGTAACTAAACAATCATCCCTACAGTGACTACTGTAGCAGCCTAGTGATATCTTGGCTTAGTTCCACCTTCTGTGTGATATTTCCTGACGTTTTCCTTATTAAGGTTAATCTTGTGTCCACTGTAGATAAAGCGCATAGTGTCTAACTGCCTACCTGATTCTACAATGTAGAAGACCAGGATTTTTGTGCTTATACAGAAAAGCAGGCAACAGAGAAAGATCTCTAGATTTTTAAATTTATTTTTGCTATTTGGGGGAATTTACATAAAACTCAAACCCTTGGTTGCCTCAAGTCATCTTGTATCTTGTTTTTTTATGTAAGGACTACTCACACTGAGTATGATATGATCCAAAGAGAATATACATAAGCAAAAAGAACTATTTTTTAAACTTTATATATTGCTGGGAATAGTGAGGCAAGCCTGTAATTTTAGTACTCACAAGACTGAGGTAGGAAGACCGAAACAATTCAAGGCCTCTTATTCCAAGGGGATAGATTAAATAAATAAATAAATAAATAAATAAATAGCTAGCTTACAAATCCATCAAGAAAATCCATTAAAGAAAAAGCATAAAATATTGGTTCCTTGAAAACATTATATGACTGTAATCATACAAAACATCCAAAATAGGCAAATCTATGGAAATAGGAAGTAGATTCATCACTGCTTAAAGTTGAGGACAATAGGGAAAAATGAGACTGACTGGTAAGAGGTATATGATTTAAGTGGGTAAGTTTTTTACTTTTTTTCCTTCTATGGTTGGTTTCAATGCATAGGTGCTATCCCTGAGCTCTTTTTGTTTAAGGCTAGTATCCTATCACTTTGAGGCACAGCTCTACTTCTAGTTTTTTGATGGTTAACTGGAGATAAACAGTCTCATGGACTTTCCTGCCAAAGGCTGGCTTTGAACCATGATCGTCAGATCTCAGCTTTTTAAGTAACTAGGATGTCAGGTGTGAGTTACCAGCGCCTGGCAAAATGGATACGTTTTATAGTGTGTGAAGAATAATCTATCAACAAATATGTTTAATATACACACACACACACACACACACACACACACACACACACACACGGCAAAAACACCCAAGGCATCAAACAAAAGGCTATTCTGGCTTCACACTGCATAAATACTCACAAGGGTTAGCTCCATCAGTTACAATCAACATTCGGAGAGAACTGAGGCTCACATCCCTTTGGTCCCGATGAGCCATCATCGCCCAGTGCAGATCCCGACATTTCACTAATGCTACTTTGGCTGTAAGTTCAAATGGGATGAAGTTAACATACATATACACATACACACACGCGCGTGCGCACACACACATACACACACATATGCTAAATTTGATCAATGTTTAATATTCTCTAATGAAAACATAGGAATTGTGCTCAAAGGAAAAAAGGCACTTCATTCAGACAACTGACCAGATATCCAATTGTTTGCTCTTTGAAACTCTAGCCAGAAAGCTCTGCACAATACAGTACTCAGTAAACTCTAATTCTGATCTCAGATCCAGGATTCATCTCATTTTGTAAGAAAGGACATCAGTGCAGCTTACTTAATTCTACAGTAAATTGAACTCTAAAAATTCTTAAGTCTCCATGGCAAAGATATATACCTCTACAAAGGCAATTTGAAAATCCCTAAAATCTTATTTCAAATAGTCCCAGAGTTAATTAAAGCTTCGGTGCCAAGCAAGGTTACCTTTATGGGTATATACTCTTTGGACCCAAGACAGAGGACAGGTCTTCATAACAGAGTAGGGCACACTGACTGTATGCATCTTATTCATTACATTCTGAAAAGCAAAAAAACAAGACAATCAAAATGACACAGTGTCTAGTAAGTAGCTTTGCTGCTTTTGTTCACCCTTCTTCCCACCCTTTCTGTGTACAGTGCTGAAAATAAACTATACAACTTGTGGGTGGGGACAGGAGGGGAAAACTAGGAGAGAAGGAGGGAAGGGGTGACACTGTTCAAAAAGGAATGTAGTCATTACCTGACTTATTTAACTGTAACCCCTCTATATCTCATCTTTATCATAGTAAATGTATATATATATATATATATATATATATATATATATATATATTTTTTTTTTTTTTTTTTTGCCAGTCCTGGGTTTGAGCTCAGGGTCTGAGCACTGTCCTTGGACTTTCTCAAGGCTAGAGCTCTACTACTTGAGCCTCAGCACCACTTCTGGCTTTTTTTCTATATATGTGGTACCTAGGAATTGAACCTGGGTCTTCGTGCATGCTAGGCAAGCACTCTACTACTAGGCCAAACTCCCAGCCATAATAAATGTATTTTTAAAAACCTAAATACAGGGGCTCAGAGTTTGGCCTAGTGGTAGAGTGCTTGCCTAGCATGCATGAAGACCCAGGTTCAATTCCTCAGTACCACGTACATAGAAAAAAGCTGGAAGTGGTGCTGAGGCTCAAGTGGTAGAGCTCTAGCCTTGAGAATGTCCAAGGACAGTGCTCAGGCCCTGAGTTCAAGCCCAGGACTGGCAAAAACAAAACAAAACAAAACTAACAACTAAATACATATTTAGCACTTTAAAATTAATTGATGAGGCTGGGATTGTGGTCTAGTGGTACAGTGCTTGCCTAACATGCCCGAAGCCCTGGGTTTGATTCCTGTGTCACACACACAGAAAAAGCCACAAGTGGTGCGGTAGTTCAAGTGGTAGAGCACTAGCCTTGAGAAAACACAAGGACAGTGCCCAGGCCTTGAGTTTAAGCCCCAGGACTGGCAAAAAAAAAAAAAATTTATATATATATATATATATTTATACACACACACACATACACTCAAGAGTACACCTCTTCCTACTTGGGGTCCTCCTCTTTTTTTTCCACTCTGACCCCTAAAGTTATTTAGGAAGTTGGTCCTTTTCAACTCCAAGACCCTGTGTATATTCTGTTCTCCCAAACTGCACATTATACATTGCATCTTTCCCAGATAAGATGTCCTATCTCTCTATTTTTACCCTCCCAATTTCTTTATGGCTCAAGCTCCCTCATTTCTCCAAACCAACTTCTTTCAGAAAAGCTGCCTTGAAACCAGAGCACTGATGTATTCTGAAGGAAACACCCTTTCTCTAATACTAGTAGTTGCCTACCCCTCCATTATAGCATCTATCTTCATATACCTTGTCATTCTCTCCTTTAGATGCAAGCATGTAGCATTTGTATGACAGGCATTCAATACATTTGTTCCATGGGAAATATTAGATGGGCTATAGAAAAATGTATTGGCATTTTTGGGGGCTTCAAGTTCAAACAGTCACTGAGATATATATATTACTAACAAATATTCTGACTTAATCTTAAGCACAGTTGATTCTAAAGGTGTTAATACTGAATAGCTTACCGCAAACATGCCATGCCACAGGCCAGCATCCTTCTTAAAGTCTAAAACATTAACAACTGTTTCTCCTAAAATAGAGGGAAAAAAGGAAATCATCATCAGTATTAAATAGCAACAATAATCACAACACTTGTCTCTAAGCAATCAATTTAGTGCTTTCAGAAAAATGATTAAAAGTTCTCAAACAGGGTCTTTTGGTTAATAATATGTGAAAAAAATTATACTTCTTCAAAGAAAGTATGCTGTTCTATAACTAATGCTGTCTATATATCTATATACTTCCAAATATATGTACATATAGATATTCAACATCATAAAAATTTGTATATACAACTCTATGTTACATTTAATAATATAGTAAAACAATGTCTCTAACTTCATTAATATTTTAGTACCTCAGGATATAATCTCTTGTATGAATAATTGTACTTCAGTCAGTCTATTTTGGGGCATTTGATTTCATGTATATGAAATACAAACTGTTTTAAACCAGTCAAGGCTACATAGCCAGACCCTCTATCGAAACAAAACACAAAAATCCAGTCATTATTCAATATATATCAATAGATCTGAAGTTTGACAGTACAGAATACTTTTCTTGTTTTTGCACTTACTTTTTTTTTTTTTTTTTTTGGCCAGAGAACACTGTTCTTGGGCTTTTTCCTCAATGCTAGAGCTCTGCCGCTTCAGCCACAGCACCACTTCTGGCTTTTCTATGTATGGCACCAAGGAATTGAACTCTGGTCTTCGTGCATGCTAGGTAAGCACTCTACCACTAGGCCAAACTCCAGGTCCCTTCATTTATACTTTTTTTAAATTGTAATGTATAAAGGAGTTACAGTTATATTTGCCAGATAGTAGGTGCATTACCCGTCATTTATACTTTTTGATAATTTTTTTCCCCCAGGATAGTAGAGGGAACAAGGTCTTGCAATATATAGTCCAGGCTGGCCTCAAACTCAGGATCTCTCAAAACCCTGGGAACTAAAATTCTGAGATTATAGCTGTGCATCATACCAGGCACCGGGCATCTGAGCTTCTTTGAGTCTAAGTATATGACAGGTAGCTCTCTATATGTATAAACATGGACCCCACAGCTAATAAACACATGGTTTTCATTAGGGCTTTCTATTTCTGTTCTGTAGAAATAATGCTCTACATATTTGGTTTGCCTAGATTTAAATTCCTTTAAATAACAACACACTTGTGAAAAATGAAGAAAACAAAAGCAAGCCAAGAACATGTCTTGGAACACTTCCCTCTGAATTTGGTCATTAAATGGAACCCAATCACTGAGCATTCTGCTCACAGTCACACAGATCGGAGGCTAACAATGAGGGCAGTCACGGGATGAGGTCTGACCTTCAGAATAATTGCAGGCCTGTGACAGAGCTTGGCAGTGAGACAACATTGCAAGCCGGGACACTGTAACTCCCATTACACTCCCTTCTTTGCTTGTTTTATACTAGAAGAAGAAAACAAAATAAATAAATAAATATATATATATATGTAAGAAAGATGAGAAATGGGTTATTTCAAATGACAAACTTAGAATCCAAAAATAAAACTTCAGATAAACCATCAGAATGGGCTGGATTTTGCATGTTGAATATCAATATCTAAAAGCTATACTAGGATCCTGAACTGCAATCACACAGAAGAATGGCTGGAGAACAACAAAACTCAATAAAAAAAGGAGTAAAAAGACTAAAGCTTAGTTTTCAGTGTGAAACTCCTGCCATAAAGCTAGAACAGTGACCTGAGCTGCATTAATATTGGAAGATTATTGCTTGATGTGCAGTGATTGGCTCTGGGTCACTTCCTTCCCCCAGAATAGCATAATCTGCTGCTTCCTATTAAAGAAAAAAAAAAATAGAAGGCCAGGACTGTGGCCTAGTGGTAAAGTGCCTAGCATGCACAAAGACCCAGGCCTAATTCCTCAGAACCACATACAAAGAAAAGCCGGAAGTAGTACTGTGGCTCAAGTGGTACAGTGCTAGTGATAGAGAGCCTCAGGGACACTGCCTAGGCCCTGAGTTCAGGCCCAGGGATGGGAGGGCGGGGGGAAGGAGAAAAGCAAAGGATTTGTATGTAACCTATGACATCTTCTAACCATCTTTAAATTACTTATAATTAGTGTGATGTTGATGCTATGTAAATTATTTTCATGCTGTACTGCTGGAAGAATAACAGAAAAAATCTGTAGAGGATCAATAATCATTTATGCTATTTATGAATTGCAAGTGGCTTACTCCTTAGACATGGAACCTACATTTAGGGGCTGACTATGCCCAGCAAAACACTACAGAATTAAAGGAGTGGTGAGGCCCCTAAACCTGAGGGGTAGGGTGCTTACTTAGCATGAGTTAGGGTCCCAATTCAAAATCCAGTATCATCACCAAAACAATAGTGTTTCCTGTACATTAGTAGCAGGGGAAGACCTAGAAATGAATGGCCTATTCACTTCTACAAATCTTTCCACTTTGCTTTTTATAGACTGTGTTCCATTCAAGTTTTTTTGTTGTTGTTGTTGTTTTTCCAAGTCCTGGGGCTTGAACTCAGGGCCTGGACACTGTCCTTGGAAATTTTTGCTTAAGGCTAGAGCTCTACCACTTGAGCCACAGCACCACTTCTGTTTTTTTTTTTCAATGTATATGGTACCGAGGAATTGAACCCAGGTCTTCGTGCATGCTAGGCAATCACTTTACCACTAGGCCACACTCCCAGCCTCCATCATCAGCTTTTTGATAGTTAATTCAAAAAGTTGTTTTGCATATTTTAGCTAAACAGACTTTGTTGCAGTATTTTATTACATTTTCTCTCTCTCTCTCTCTTTTTTTTTTTTTTTTTGCCTATCCTGGGGCTTGAACTCAGGGCCTGGGCACTGTCCCTGAGGCTCTTTGGGCTCAAGGCTAGCATTCTACCACGGGAGTCACAGTGCCAGTTCTGGCCGTTTCTGAGTATATTGGAAATATGTGTCTCACAGCTTTCTTGACTGAGCTGGCTTCAAACCAGAGTCCTCAAATCTTAGCTACCTTAGTATCTAGGATTACAGGAGTGAGCCACTGGCACCTAGCTTACCATTGGCTTTTGTGATTATCTCCTCTCTCCTAGTTTCTCTTTCTCTGTATGTTTCTTCCTGTTGTTCCCTTATCACATCTGGTCAACCCTTAAATGTTTGTTCTCCTGCTTTCCTTCCTCTACTTTCCACCTTTCATCTGAGTACTGTATTTCTGACAACTTTCAACTCTGTCTTCCTCTCCTTCAGAACTCAAACTCATGATATCATGTTTAGCCCAAATGTCCCATGTCTTGTGAAACCCAATGAGCCCAGTATTCTTTATCACCTACCTCTGCCCAAGAAAACACATTTTGCTGTATGTGTTCTATGTTAGTATAAAGGATGCTGCCATCAGTCCAGATACCCAAATCAGAAATTCAAAGTAGTTTTTTGTTGTTGTTGTTGTTTTGGTAGTTATTATTTGGGATGAGGCAGTCCTAGGTTATATTCTAGATATTATTCTACCATAAATCATTAATATCATAAATCCAGAAGCCCAAGTCTACCATTAGGGTCACTAAGTCCTGTCTATTCTATTTTCAACCCCATCCACTTCCTCTCTTCCCATAGCTTAAGCCCCAGAATTGGCACACACAATAAAATTAATCTTGTCACTCTCCTTCTTACAACCCTTCAAAGGTTACTTTTACTCACTGGCTATATTAAACTGGCTAGCAGAATCCTGGTTATAGTGGGAGGAAGTAAAAGGCCACATACAAAGGATGAAGCAATGTACAAGAGTGAAAGGAATGACCAGGTACAGTGGCTCATGTCTGTAGTCCTAGCTACTCAGGAGGATATCTTTGAACCACTATCTGAGGATAGTGGTTCAAAGCCAGACTGGGCACTAAAGTCCCTGCTACTCTTCTCTCCAATTAATCCCCAGAAAACTGGAAGTGGCGCTGTGGCTCAAAGTGGTAGGGCACTAGCCATGAGCTAAAGAGCTCAAGGACAGCACCCAGGCCAAGTTCAAGCCCCATGATAGGAAAAAAAAAAAGGTGAAAGAATGAACAAGATGCAAAAACGAGAGAATGCAGGCTAGGAAACAGGCTCAGATTTTTATTTTTTCCCTCAGTTGTGGGACTTGAACTCTGGGCTGGGCCTGGACGCTGTCTCTGAGCTCTTTGCTCAAGGCTACTGCCCTACCCCTTGAGCCTCAGCGCCACTTCCACTTGCGGTTTTCTGGTGATTAATTGGAGATAAAAGAGTTTTATGGACTTTTTGTGCTCAGGCTGGCTTTGAACTGTGATCCTCAGATCTCAGTCTCCTCAATAGCTAGGATTACAGGCATGAGTCACTGGCACCTGGAAAGTTATGTGATTTTAACTCAGCTTTCTAGGCCCTTTTACAGAGCAAAATTACTGGCCCAAACCTCCTGAGTCTTATGAGGACTAAAAGTGGTGCTGTGTTGAAAGCATTTAAAGAGAGTATTTGGAGCTGGGCACTGGTAGCTCATACCTGTAACCCTAGCTACTCAGGAGACTAAGATCTGAGGATTGTGGTTCAAAGCCAGCCTGTGCAGGAAAACTCTGTGAGACTCCTACCTCGAATAGTAGGTACTGTGGCTCAAGTGGTAGAGTGCTCACCTTGAGCAAAAGAAACTCACAGAATGCACTCAACCCCTGAACTCAAGCCCCAGGACTAGCAAAAATAAAAAAATCAAGGAGTACTTGGTACACAGAAAGACAGGACTCCATAATCAGATCATAACACCTATTAAGTTAATATACTGCCCTTTGATATCAAACTTTCCTGTTTCTTCCTGTTATTTTCCATTGTCCAACTTACTCTCTTCAAGCACAACTACTTTCCTTCCTCATTTCTCTAGTCCTTTGTCCCCAACAGCCTTGTAAGAGCAGTAGAAACATTTCTCTAACAATAAGTCATTTCTTAAACCTTTCTATTTCTCTAAAGTCTCTAGTAGTTTCCTGGCCTTATCTTTCTCTTGAATGAATACTTATGATAAGAATAATTAGAATAGAAGATCCACTCTGAAGGCCACAGGAGAATCAAGAAACATGTAGACTCGCACCTCAATGTATGCTGGCTCTGTACCGGCAGGTGAGATGTGGGGCTGCCAGTCTTTAGGTGGTTTTGAAAGGTACTTGGAATCTGTTACAACCCACTTGAGTCGAGGCCAACCTAAATCAAATCCAAAGTAACAATAAATTATGTAAGTTATCACACTGGATTTGTCACTATAAAAATCATGAGAACAAAAAATATTTTATAATCAATAAGATACTTTAAATTGTATTAGTTTCACTGAAAAATCACCAGGTAATTATACCTTCTTTCAAAAGTACATTCTAGAGCTGGGTACTAGTGGCTTATGCCTGTAATTCTAGCTACTCAGAAAGCTGAGATCTGAGGACTGAAATTCAAAGCCAGCCCAGGCACAAAAGTCCCTGAGACTCTTACCTCCAATTAACCACCACAAAACCAGAAGTGGAGCTGTGGCTCAAAGTGAATGAAAGAGTTCAGGGATAGCATCCAGGCCCTGGGTTCAAGCCCTACAACTGACCTCTCCCCACCTCCCCCCCCCCAAAAAAAAAAGAAGAAAAGAAAGAAGTACATTCTAACTCCAGGGTTCAACATTGCCTTAACAACTGAGAGTACCATTTGGCAGTGGAAGTTCACTGAAGTTAGTAGTCTAAACTTGTATAGGAAGCCTAGATCTATTGTGGAGTGGTAGTAGCTTTATCTAACCTATTAGGATAAAGTTTAAAGGTATCAGCTGTAGAAGCAGATCCTGGCTGCTCTGCTACTTACTAGTTAGGACTTTGGGCACGTTACTTAACCTCTTTTTGTTCAGCTTCCTTACCTAAAAATAGGAAAAACCAGTTGGGCACTGGTGGCTCATATCTGTGATTTGTCACCAAAAAGCTGCAAGTGGAACTGTGGCTCAAATGCTAACATGCTAGCCTTGAGCAGATAAGTTCATGACAGTACCCAGGCCCTGAGTTCAAGCCCTAGGACAAGCACACAAAAAAGGGACAATAATCATGATATTTACTTTGTAAAAATGTAAGCTGCCAGTACATGACTATAATATGTATATATATATTTTAGTTGTTACTAATGTAAAAATGAAAATTAAAGCACTCACTTTTAACTGAGAATTTCAGTACAAATACTACTCACCTTTAAACTGCACAATTTCTCCATTCTGGGTTTTTGGCAGTCCCTTTAGACAAACTTCACTAGTAAGAGCTAAGGCAATACCACAGCTTCCTAGCAAGAAGCCAATCTGCTGACCTCCGGCATCCTGTGGAGGAAAGAATGAGCACGACAAGGGAGTGAATGTAAGCACACCCATGCTCAAAACCTACCACCTAGCAATGCTCTGGCACTGTGTAACTGGAGTCAGGAAGCCCCATAGATGCCTGGCAATGTTACAATCTAGTGGCAATATGAGGGTCCAAAGAATTCTACAATAATTTCCTATGTACAAATCTAGTATTTTATTGCCTGAACTTGATGATTATGTATCCTTTCACATTAGTTTTAAGCAAATGAAATAAATTCCAACATGGTTAAGATGTCTCTGAGCCCTACCCCTATGTTTAAGAACAAAGCAATTCAGATCAGAATTAAATAATAAAACATGCCAATGAATACCAAAGACACCCAAATTTTCAATGGATGGTTATACAAAACCCACATATTCCTTTCATTATTCTAAGAGACAGATTTCAACTTTACAAATCAGCAGAAAAAATAGAAAAAAATCCTATTAAAATGTAATTTTTAAAGTATCACCATGAACCCTTATAAATGCTTTTCAAAGTATTATTATGAAACCACACAAATACTGTTAATACTAAGAAGAATTCTATAACAACAGAATTATTATTATACACTAGGACTTTAGGCCAGTCATTGTCTTCTATCCTTTACAAAATTTTTTTTCTTATAAAATGACAGTCTCTATCATCATTGTCTCAGATGTTAACTCTGTTATAAATTGCATGAGAAGCCAGGAGTGTGGCTTTGTGGGTAGAGTGCTTATGTAGCATGCACAAAGATCCAGGTTCAATTCCTCAGTACCACAAACATAGGGGGGAAAAAAAAGCTCAAGTGGTAGAGCTCTAGCCTTGAGAAAGTCTAGGGCACAGTGCTCAGGCCCTGAGATCAACCCAGGACTGGCAAAACAAAAACAAACAAAAAATTGCATGAAAACTAGTGAGAGTAGCTCCTGGAGAAGTCATTGAGTAAGATATGAAAGTATGTTATATTATCTTCATTTAATAGCCCTGGGTTCGATTTCCTGGAACCATATACGAAGAAAAGGCTGTCCAAGTATAATCCTTTAATCCACAGAAGTAAAATTTGCATCATCCTCCCACTTTGTGGCAATGCTAGGTCATGTAATTTGGTTAAGGGATATTCTTTTATTTATTTTTTAAAGCATCTTATGGGGCCAGGAGTATGGCTTAATGGTAGAGTGACTGCCTAGCATACACGAAGACCTGGGTTCAATTCCTTGGTACCACATACATAGAAAAAAGCCAGAAGTGGTGCTGAGGCTCAAGTGGTAGAGCTCTAAACTTGAGAAGGTTCAAGACAGTGCTCAGGCTCTGAGCTCAAGCCCAGAACTGGCAAAAAATAAAAAATAAAAAAATAAAAGTATCTGAAATGAGTGATACATATATGTATGTATGCTGTACTAGAGTTTGAACTCAAAGCCTTGTACTTGTTAGGCAGGTATTCTACCAATTGAAGCATACCCCTTCTCAGCTCTTTCTGCTTTAGTTACTTTTCAAATAGGGTTTGCATATTTTTCTATGTTTGAGCTGAACCAGAATCTTATTTATGCCTCCCTCATACCTGAGATGTTAGGCATGTACTCTCATACTCAGCTATTAGGAGAGATGAAGTCTTGTAAACTTTCTAAACTGAATGACCTTAAACCTGAATCCTCCCTATCCTTGCCTCTTGAGTAACTAAGATTTCAGTCATGAGCCACTACACCTGACTCTTCATGAATTGTGATAATGACTTAGAAGTCAAATATGTCCCCATGATATTTCATTTATTTTATTTATTTTCTGGGGCTTGAACTTAGGGCCTGAGCACTGTCCCTGAGCTTTGTTTTGCTTGAGGCTAGCGCTCTACCACTTGAGCCACAGCACCACATCCAAGTTTTTTTTTTTTTTTTGAGTAGTTTATTGGAGATAAACAGACTTTGCTGCCCCACTGGCTTTAAACTGCAATCATCAGATCTCAGCCTTCTGAGGATTACAAGTGTGAGTCACCAGAATCTGGCTTACTCATATATTTTTTTTTGATACAACACAAAACTTCTGTCATACCTGGAAATGTAATTTGCATGTTACTTATGAATATTAAATAATTTTTCTCAATTTATAAAAAGTGACTAATGTGGTGACTGGATCAACTGATCCAATATGAAACAATGCCTGAGCTAGGCACCAATGGCTCATTCTTAATATTCCTAGTGACTAAGGAAGTTGAAGTCCAAGGACCAAGGTTCACAGCCAGCCTGACAGGCAAGTCTCTGAGACTCCATCTTCAAAATAACCAGCAAGCAGCTGAGGTACAGGTGTGTCTGTTGTGGTAGAGTGCTAAGCAAGCAAGCAAGTCATATGAATAGAAGGCTCTACTTTCCAAGTCTTCAGAACCCCAAACAACCAATGTCTACACTGTTTCATGTCACACTACATTCCTTTTAAATTGAGCAATGTTACCTTTCTGGTAAGAGGTACCTCTATAGGCACCGGAATCACTTCTGCCAGCAAGCATCCATAAAAAGCCACCATAAACATGACTGGATCGTTGTTGGGGTAAACCAGGGCTACCTAAAATTCACAAAGACGTTGAATGATAGAGGAATACACATATCCACATTACTTATGTTTCTTGTTACAATATATATTATTTACCATGATAATAAGTCAAATAAGTTAAGAGCCATTTTCTCTAGAGGAAATTAAGTTATTAGAAGGACACAAAAACCTAAAAAGCTCTATATCATTACATGGTTTTAGGAAATAAAAATGCAATTCATTGTCCTAAGTTTTCCTTTAATTCTACTGGTAATTTAGTAGTAAACAACTTGATTAAACTGTTATTTGGGAAATCTAGAGCAATTTACTTTAATGCAGAGCTAAAGAAAGAAATTTAATAGATTTCTCTACATAGAAAGGCACACTAGGGCCCAGAGCATGGCCTAGTGGTAGCATGCTCGCCTAGCATGCATAAAACCCTGGGTTCGATTCCCTAGAACCACATACTCAGAAAAAGCTGGAAGTAGTGCTATGGCTCAAGTAGCAGAGTGCTCAAGCCTTGAGCAAAAAAGTGTCCAAGGACAGTGCCCTGGCCCTGATTCAAGCCCAAGGACTGGCAAAAAGAAAGAAAGAAAAGAAAAGACAGAGGGGGGGGAGGGAAAGAGAAAGAGAAAAGTACACTAAAGGATTAAGCCTTACACTCTGAGAGAACCTATGCATGTTGCCAACTTGATTATCACCTTAGACCCCCACACATGGTCTTTTTTTTTTTTTTGCCAACCAATCCTGGATCTTGAACTCAAGGCCTGAGTACTGTCCCTGTCCCTGAGCTTCTTTTTGCTAAAGGCTAGCGCTCTACTACAGTGCCACTTCTGGCTTTTTCTGTGTATGTAGTACTGAGGAATAGAACCTAGGGTTTATACATACTATGCAAGCACTCTAACCCTAAGCCACATTACCAGCCCCTGGTCTTTTTAACTAATTGCATTCATCCCTACCCATCCAACATTGTGAGGCAGTAGGAAATACACATGAACAATATGGGCAGAAACTATTATGGATATAAAGCAAATTCATTAACAAAAGGTAAATTTAAACTTGAATATTAAGTTCAATTTTGTGATCGCACCTGATACACAAGAGATCAAGAGATAACTGACTTCCTAATTTAGTCAAGGAATGCAAAGATAGAAATCCCTATGGCTGTAGGGTTTGCTTCCTGGCTTGTATATTCACAGGTAACATTTAAAATCCAATCCTATTACTGAATTCTTGCTTTCTCTTCTTGTTTGTTGTTGTTGTTGTTTTTTTTTTCCCCTCCTTTTCTTTTCTTTTTCTGTGGTGGGGCTTGAAGTCTGGGCCAGGGTGCTGTCCCTGAGGTCTTCAGCTCAAGGCTAGTGCTCTACTCCTTGAGTCATATTGCTACTTCCAGTTTTATGGTGGTTAATTGGAGGTAAGAGTCTCACGGACTTTCCTGCCTAGGCTGGCATTGAACTGTGATCCTGAGATCTCAGCCTCTTAACTAGCTAGGATTACAGGTGTGAGCCACAGGCTTTCCCTTATTTTCAAATTCTCTTATATTGCTATGAAAAGACACAACATCGTGTCTTAGGGTCTGGTGATACACAAACATTCATGCCTCATGTATGTAAGGAGGAGCTATACTTTAGGTACTTTTTGTTACAATGAACAAGTATTTTTAAAACACTAGGTTAGAAGAGTCAGTAAAAGATTTTCAAATGAAAATTAAGGCTTGAGGTAGGAACTAGCCATGGGTAGTCATTAGAAGGAAAAATTAATTTAAAAATCAATGTCACTGCTGATTACGAAATATTAATTTGTGTCTTCTTAAAAGTAACATACGGTGCCTGGAGTCTGGCCTAGTGGTAGAGTGCTTGCCTTGCATGCACAAAGACCCAGGTTCGATCCCTCGGTACCACATACATAGAAAAAGGCTGAAAGTGGTGCTGAGCTCAAGTGGTAGAGCTCCAGCCTTGAGAAAGTCCAAGGACAGTGCTCAGGCCCTGAGCTCAAGCCCAGGACTGACAAAAAAAAAAAAAAAAAAAAAGCAAAGTAACATACATCTCCTTCCCTTTCTACATAAGCCCACAGAAAATTAAGTTAATAGTTTTGAGGCATTTCATAAAGAAACAAAACCAGCTTTACTAATTATGTTCTCTAAATTCTGATATATTTATTTTCAGAAAAGCTTATATTTCTTTTTATACTTCCTCAATAAATGAGCAGCTTCAGAAATAGACATGTAAGCTACATACATCTGGTATTGGGCTAATTTCATTTTTATTTATTTTCTGAAAGTAAGAGTTACATACATCTTTCTACTGTATATTAAAACCCCAATATGTGCATATTAGAAAAAAATAAATACCACCTTTCTAAAACCAAAAAACCAATTACCCTGTCTCCAGGTTTTAGCACAGGCTCATTTTTGGTCCCCAGTTTATTAAGCAGTGTGTAGGCCAACTTCAAACTTCTGCTCCACAGCTTTCCTGGAAAAAGAAGAATCATGTAGAAAAAATACAGTTCTATCTCAGCAAAAGAGCATTCAGTTAGCCAAGTTGAAAAAGGCTGTGGTCACTTCTAAATGACAGCATTGAGGACTGTCACTCATTCCTAAACACTCAGTAAATCCTTCCTCCCAAAGCTTTGGATTTACTCTAGTTTAAAAGCCACAGTCTTGTCCTGAAACAAAAATAAAGCATCATCCTTATTTCTAGACTATTTCACGTTCCTTTCTGAATTAGTAAGAATGTCCTTAGGAAAAACTTCATGGGATCTAAGCACAACTAAAGGAAAACAATGTTCTGCATTACAAAATTAATTAATTAATTAATTAATTAGCAGCTGGGAGTTTAGCCTAGAGGTAGAGTGCTTGCCTAGCATACACAAAGACCCAGGTTCAATTCCTTGGTACCACATACCTACAAAGGCCTGAAGTGGTGCTGTGGCTCAAGTGGTAGAGCTCTAGTGTTGATAAAGCCCAAGGACAATGCTCAGGCCCTGAGTTCAAGCCCCAGGGCTGGCAAAAAAAAAAAAAAATTAAAGCAAAAGAAAAAACTTAAGTACAACAAACCCTTAAAAGCAGACAGTTCTGCCTAAGCTTTAAAAAAAAAAAAAAAAAAAAGAACTGCTCATATAGGCATTGTCAGATACCAGAGGAGAATGGAAAGCAAAACATATGACTCAAAGGATTCAACATTCCATACCACTGTATTTCAGTAGAGAGACAATATAAAGGAAACTGAGTGAGACATGGAATATTCACAGACACTAAATAAACATGCATGGTTTTGGACAGATGAATATTTTCTTTAAGATGTTATATGGATGAAATTCATACAACCTCTGAGATGAATACTAAAACTATTTTGACAAAGAAAACAAAAGCAATCCTCTTTCCTTCTTCTTACTCTGTTCCCTCAAACACCCTCAGCACTGTGCAAGCTGAGATGGGTGGCTCATAGTTGGCAGGCCAGTCTGAGTTACAAAGTAAGATAGTTGGAAAAAAGAAGAGTAATGGAGGGGAGAAGAGCTACCCAGGAGGCTGAGAACTAAAATTTCACTTTGAAGTCAGCCCCCGCAGATAAATTCAAGAGACACATATTAACCAGCAAAAAGCTGGAAGAAGAGGCATGGCTCAAGCTGTAGAGTGCCAATCTTTCGTGATAAAGGGGATGATGGTGAGGCCTTTGGTGAAAGCCCCAGTTCAAGACCCTCATACACACATAGGGGAAAAAAAGGGGTCAGGGGAAGAAAAAAAAGGAGAAACAAAGAAAAAAAATCAGTTAATTTAAAAAGATTTGTTGCCTGTTGCTAGAGGTTCATGTTTGTAATCCAAGCTACTCAGGAGGCTGAGATCTGAGGGTTATACTATGAATCCAACCAGGGCAGATAAATCTGTGAGACTTTTCCCTTTTTTTTTAATTTTGTTTTTTTTTGTCAGTCATGGGGCTTGAACTCTGGGCCCGGGCACTGTCCCTGAACTCTTTAGCTCAAGGTTCTACCCCTGGAGCCACAGTGCCACTTCTGGTTTTCTCATAGTTAACTGGAGATAAGAATCTCATGGACTTTTGTGCCTGGGCTGGCTTTGAACCATGATCCTCAGATCTCAGCCTCCTGAGTAGCTAAGATTACAAGTATAAGCCACCACATCCGTCTTCTGTGAGACTCTCATGTCCAACTAACCAGCAAAAAGTTGGAAATGAAGGTGAGACAGGACAGGAAAAAGAATATATTTGAATAAATTAGTACAAGATCTCCCAACTCAAGGTTGATGCTTTTCTTCAAGTTAGTGACAAAATAATAACAACAACAAAAACTATAGGAGCTGAAGGTGGAAACGGAGACATTGGTGGGAGTTCCCTTGCCTAGCCCTACTTTCAATCCCCAGCACCCAAAACAGGCAAACAAAATTCTATCATATGGGATATAAATTTCAGTGAAAAAGTTCTGATCTTTTGTCCATTACAGAATGTTGTGCTTATATTAGCTAAAATTAACTTTTTTCATTAATACTGACCAAAAAAGAATTTAGGATCCTATTAAACTATTGAATATATCCTTTGAAATATAATGCCAACTGATAAATATCAACGTGAAAACACTACTGCCATGCTGATAAACCCTTAGAAGAATGGAGGATGTGATCTGGATTCTGGTGAACTCACCATATGTGAGAGTGTAGACTGGTTTCCCTGTCACGTCCAGTGCAGTCAGACAGGGGCACTTGGCCTGAGTGGAGCCCCAGCGCTGCAGGGCAGATTCCAGGGCAGGTGGCCAGTTACAGATGACTCCCAGGGGTTCTCCTTTTACGGGGGTCATCTGTCGCCCCTCAGGCTTTGGCTGGTTGGGGTCTGGCTGAGGTACTGTACCAAAAAAAAAAATAAAAAGATGAATATCAACAAGCATAACTCTTTTTTTCTCACAGCTATCTGGCTGAATATGAGAAAAGAATAAAGGGGTGACATAATTGAAATGTAGTCATTACTTGACATGTAACTGTAATCTCTCTGTGTATCACCTCTACAATAACAATAAAATACATTTTAAAAAAAAGAAATGGTGTCTACAACCTGGGCCTTCATTCAATTTTACGCTGAAGTATGCAATTGTATTCAGCATGGTTTATGCAATGAATGAATCCTGATCTGAATCCTGATAAATCAAGTCATTGAACATATAGAAAAACACACAGTACAAATTTCTTTTCAGCAGTTCTATACATTTTTTAAAGTTGCATACATTTTTTGGGGGGGTGGTGGTCGTGGGACTTGAACTCTGGGACTAGGTGTTGTTCTACCCCTTGATCCACAGCATTACTTCTGGTTTTCTGGTGGTTAATTGGAGATAAGAGTCTTAGGACTTTAGTGCCCAGGCTGATTTAGAACCATCATCCTCAAATCTCAGCCTCCTGAGTAGCTAGGAGTATAGGTGTAAGCCACTACACCCGGCTAATTGCATATATTTTTATGATCTTGTTTTTTAATTATTTGCTCTTGGTACTCCATGGTAAGGCAGCCAGGTTCTAGTTTACCAAGTTATATTTAGTGAAAAAGCACTAAACTGTAATGAGAAAATCCAAGCTTATATCCACTCCTTTCTAGTATGTTAGGCTAATTGACTTACCTGAGCCCTGCCTTCATTTATACAATGGGCAAGTTAACAGTCATACTACACTGTCATTACTAGACTCAAGCAAACCAGGTATAAATCGTACCATTCTGTCTCCACACCTTTGCCTTCCGGTGAACTCTTACTCATCCTCCTCAGGTCTCATTCCAACTGCAATCTTTGGGAACTGCTACCAATCATTTCCCAAGAAGACTACTCTTTTTTTTTTGTTGTTTGTTTGTTTTTTTGCCAGTCCTGGGCTTGAGCTCAGGGCCTGAGCACTGTCCTTGGACTTTCTCAAGGCTAGAGCTCTACCACTTGAGCCTCAGCACCACTTCCGGCTTTTTTGTATGTATGTGGTACCAAGGAATCGAACCCGGGTCTTCGTGAATGCTAGTCAAGCACTTTAACCACTAGGCCAAACTCCCGGCCAAGAAGACTACTCTTGAAGCCACGCATCAGTGGGTCATGCCTGTAATTCTAGCTACACAGCAGGCTGAGAATCTGAGGGCTCAAGTTTTAAGCCAGACTAGTCAAGAAAGCCTGTAAGACTCTTATTTCCAATTAACTACTGAAGAGGATGAGGAAGATGAGGAGAAGGGGGGGAAGGAGGAAAAAGAGGAGGAGGAGGGGAAAGAGAAGGAAGAGGAGGAAGCAGCAGCTGCCAGAAGTAGTAGAGCTGTGATTCAAGTGCTACAGCATGAGTCTTGAGCAAAGCATCTCAAGGACAGTGCCCAGGCCTAAAGTTCAAGCTGTAGGACTGGCACCAAAACAAACAAACCAACATCCCCCTTCCAACTTTCCTCTTTCTTTAATGACCATACAACAAGATGTAGTAGAATTTCATCCAGACTGTATATTCTAGGTTGGCCTAGAACTGGCTTGTAGTTGATGGTGGCATCAAATTCTTAAGATCCACCTACCTTTAGCTCCCAAATAACGGGATTATGGGTCTTTGCAACCATGACCGTTAGTCTACTTTAACTGAGAGCACTGATGACAGCTTCCATTACTGGTTTAAAAAAAAAAAAATCCTCCCCCAACCTTCTGTCAACAGTGACAGCCTTATTAGCCTATAGTGCCTAAAACATAAGAGTTACTAAGCAAAGTTAGCTGTCTTGAACTGAATTAAAAAGGAAAAAAAGTAAATGTTTCCTATTCTTTCACACAGATAAAATAAAAATCCCTGTTAAATTGTCTACAATGAACAAAAATCATTCGAGTAATTCTTAAAATCCTATATTTTCTTTTTTTGGGATTGATCGTGGGGCTTGAACTGTGGTACTAGGTGTTGTCTCCGAGCTCTTCGGCTCAAGGCTACTGCCCTACCCCTGGGCCTAGGCGTTGTTCCTGAGCTCTTCAGCTCAAGGCTACCATCCTATCCCTGGAGCCACAGCACCACTTTCAGTTTTCTGGTTATTAACTGGAGATAAGAGTCTCATGAACTTTAGTGCCTGGGCTGGGCACCTTTGAACCTCCATCCTCAGATCTAACCTCCTTAGTGGCTAAGATTAACAGGCATGAGCCACTGCGCCTGGCTAAAATTCTCTATTTTCCTAGAAGGAATAACTTTATATGGAATAAAACATCAAGTATTGTCAATTATATATACAAAATGTGATAAATATTGAGAAAATAAACAAGTTAGTTAGGTATAACCCTAGGACTTGGGAGACAGGGAAAGAAGGGACAGGAGTTAAAAGCCAGCCTTGGCTATACAAACAAAACAAAATTCATGGAGGAAATAAATGCTTAACATATCATCCTTCAGTAACATTTTTGTTGTGCGTAGTAGTGTTCAGCATGAGTCTGATCTCTGGGAGTGTGTGAGAGTATACAAGGAATACACACACATATTCATAGCAAAGGCTAGGATCACATGACAATGCACTACTGTGAGGACAGAAGAGACAGGCCAGCCTTGGAAGAAGGAATGACTGGGCAGAATTTAGTGGGGAAGGAATCTGCCAAGTGAGAGGAAGATAAGAGGCATAGAAGGGAGAAGTGGAGAAGAAAAAATATTGATAGATAAATGAAATGTGAAATCAATTGTGTTTTGGTGTACAACTTACTGACAGATCTGGGCAACAAGTTTATGTAACATGTCTTGACACTTCCAAAAGCACACTACCATCTTTCTTCTTCAAAGGTAATAATTAAGTCAGGTAAGCAGTTTTTGCCTACTTATGAGCTCTCTATTCTGACAATGCAAATTGTTAAGTATGCTTCCTACTAAATGTTGATCTTTAACTGCCAGGGCAGTACACAGTGCTAGAAGGGTTACAGAAGCCACTCTAGGCATGAGCACTTGGAGTTCAGTGCATCAAGAAGGAAACTGAAGCGTGCTCATGGTTCACGGCTGTAATCCGACCTACTCAGAGGCTAAGATCTGAGGATTGTGGTTTGAAGCCAACCTGGACAGGAAAGTCTGTGAGACTCTTTTGAAAAAAAATTTTATTGTTATTATAAAGGTTTTATGTACAGAGGGGTTACAGTTACATAAGTCAGGAAAAAGAATATACTTCTTTTGGGGCAATGTCACCAATAAACCACTCAGAAAAAGCCAGAAGTGGCACTGTGGTTCAAGTGGTAGACTGCTAGGCTAGAAGAAAAAAATCCCAGGGACAGCATGTAGGTCCTGAGTTCAAGCCCCAGAACCAGCACAAAAAGAAAAAAAAATAATGGAGTTGACAATAAGTTTAGTGACTCCTAAAAGACTCTTATCTTGCCTTCATATGTTGGATTTGTGCGTAGGTCGATGTCTGTGCGTGCATGCATGCCTCTGTTGGTCCAGGGCTTGGCTTTTTATACTTAAGGCTAGCACTCTACCACTTGAGCCACAGCACTAGTTCCAGCTTTTTTGGTGCTTTCCTGCCCAGACTGCTTTTAAACTGTGATCCTTAGATCTTAGCCTCCTGAATAGCTAGGATGACAAGTTTGACAAGTTGCTTTTTTTTTTTGGGGGGGGGCAGTTCTGGGGCTTGAACTCATGGCCTCAGCACTGTCCTTGAACATTTTCCTCAATGCTAGCACTCTGCCACTTGAGCCACAGCACCATTTCTGGCTTTTTTTCCTCCTATATATGTGGTACCGAGGAATAGAACCCGGGTTTTCATTCATGCTAAGCAAGCACTCTACCACTAGGCCAAACTCCTGGCCCCCAAGTTGTTTTTTATTTCCCACTACAGGAACAGGGGCTAGAGTGCTACAGACCTAATCTGCCAATGTGCCTAACTATATTAACAGACTGATGTGACCAAAGCCTACTACTAGTTTTAGGATATAAAAACCAACTATAGGGGCCGGAAGATTGGCCTAGTGGTAGAGTGCTTGCCTAGCATGCACGAAGACCCGGGTTCGATTCCTCGGTACCACATAGAAAAAAGCCAGAAGTGGTGCTGAGGCTCAAGTGGTAGAACTCTAGCCTTGAGAAAGTCCAAGGACAGGGCTCATGCCCAGGACTAGCAAAAAACAAAAACAAAAACAAAAAAACTATAATGTTACCAAGCTAATCCAACAAAAGTAAGCTTGTATGTCTGTCTCTTCCTTGCATAGGCAGATCTATCATCACCTAGCTTTAAACAGTTACTCTCATTTTCTCAAGGCTCATAACTCATTTCCTTCCCATTGTCCCCTATTAACTCCTAAACAAAGTATGATTTCATCCATAAATATTTTTCAAATGACTGAACAGATAAAACACTGATGATTACCTCTCTTCCTCTCTGAAGCCATTTCTAACTACACAGATAGAAACTAGTTCTTCCCTTTACTCGACTGCCATATCTGCCAATACAAACTTATTGGTCGACCTAAGTTTCCACAAAGAAATATCTTACTACTAGACCAAATCACAAATCGAAAGAAATGATGCCATTCTGCTGTATCTTTGAGTATTTTTTATTATATATTACACTATGTTGTAAAAACAAGTATTTACATGTTGATTGGATAATTTAATGAAAGGTCTATGTTATGATTTAAAAAAAAAAGACCAAGTAAACAGTTGAGGTTAACTTTGTCATCCACATCTTAGAAAACTGACAAACATAATAGCTTTAAAAAATTATGTAATTAGTCTGAGCACTGGTGACTCATGTCTAATTTCAGCTATTTAGGAGGCTGAGATCTGAAGATCAGGGTTCAAAGCTAGTCCCAGGTATGCGCTTATATGCACACACATATGCACATACTTGGAAGAGTTCCTAAGTTTAAAGTATGCATTACAAGGCAGTTCAAAGTTCCAGGTTATTTCTAAGACCTTCTTTCACTACAGTCCCTCTTAGCAATTTTTATCTAAGATTATAAACCGAAATGATTCTCAGGGAACAAAGAGTAGAGAATTTTTAAACCAAGTACTGTCTTGTTCATTCTTTATATACTTGATGTATACTAACTGCTTATAGAGTATTTATTTAACGAGAATATGGTTTTGGTATTTTTACTACTACCTTCCACAATTTCTTCAGAGTCATCCACAAAAAATTCCTTTAGGGGAGGCCTTTTGGGTCGTTTCAGAGTATTGAGAAGCTGCTGGATTTTTGTGGATACTCTGCTATTGACAGGAACACCTATAAAGAAAAAAATGATAGTTAAAATTTACTTTGACTTAAAGGATATTTTAGGTCCTCAATTCTTTAATGAGTTTTCTTTTCTAATGATGTTTGATCTTTGTCTACAGTTTTATTCTAATCCAACTGCCAAATAGTAACAAATATGTTACAAATTTGGTGATAAAAGAAAACAAAGAGTGTTATTCATACATGGCCTAATGGTTTCAACTAAACTCCCTTTTCTCTTCTGACATTCTTCTTCTTCTTTTACTGCTTGTAGAGCTTGAACTTAGGGCATGAGCACAGCTGTCTCTGAGCTTTTTCCACTCAGGGCTAGCACTTTACCACTCTGAACCACAGAATCACTTGTTTTTCTGGTGGTTAACTGGGGATGAGTCTCATGGACTTTCTGGGCAGGCTTTGAACCTCTAGAGCATCTATGATTATAGGTGTGAGCCACCAGCACCCAGGTTCTTGTAGTATTCTTTTCTTTATCTAGACTTGGGTTTTGGTTAAAAGTATCTTTTGGAAGCACTGGCTGAGTGTGAACATGTGGAGAAGGGAGCAGTCAGGATAGCCTGCTCATAACTATAACCTACTCCTGAAGCTACTGAACCCTTTGGTCATGAGTTACTGGTTTATTTATTGATTGATTGATTGCTGTTTTGGTTTTTTTTTTTGCCAGTCCTGGGGCTTGAACTCAGAGTCTGGGTACTGTCCTTGATCTTTCTCAAGGCTAGTGCTCTACCACTTGAGCCCCAGTACCATTTCCAGCTCTTTTTCTGTGGTGCTGAAGAATCAAATCCAGGGCTTAGTGCATGCCAGGCAGACAATTTACCACCAGGCCACACTCCTATTCCATGAGTTATTGTTTTCAATTTTAAAATTTCCACTTTAATTTACACCCCTATTCAGCTACCCAAAAGAACTCCCTACCGTCAGCTGTATCCATAAGGCTGGACCTGTTGGATCCCTTGTGCATGCCTTTAACTATCCCCGAAGGGGGCAGGTCAATGTTTGCTGGGCGCATTGAGGACGATGAGGAGGAAGAGGTAGTTGTAGTGACATCGGGGGGAGCAGAGAAATTCTCTAAGATGGAGAAAACAAAACTTAGAAGTTTATGACAATCATAGCAAAAATAAGAATCTCTAAATTTGTTTTTTTTTTTGTGCCAAGAAAAAAAAATCTACTGGCAAGATATAAGGGGACAAATTAGAAATTAAGCCAACGCTTTGCCAAATTATCAAGATGAGTAACCTTTTAGTAAGATCAAATCACATCGCCATTATTTCTTAAAAAGATTTTTTTCTTATACAGAAAGTTGGCATAAATCCAATGTGAAAAAAAGATAAAAATAAAACATTACAGGGCCGGGAGTTTGGCCTAGTGGTAAAGTGCTTGCCTAGCATGCACGAAGACCCGGGTTCAATTCCTCGGTACCACATACATAGAAAAAAGCTGGAAGTGGTGCTGAGGCTCAAGTGGTAGAGTGCTAGCCTTGAGAAAGTCCAAGGACAGTGCTCAGACCCTGAGCCCAAGCCCAGGACTGGCAAAATAAATAAATAAATAAATAAATAAATAAATAAAAAAAACATTACTTCAAAATAGAATCAGTCAGCAAGAGTCTGATTACTAATATTCTAGAGTGTCTTGAATATTTCTTCATGATTGTGGTTTATCTAGAATGTTCCCTTACATCAAAGATTGAAAAAAAAAAAAAAAGAAGTGTCTTGGGAGTAGGTCAGAGTGCCCAAATTTTCAGTTGGAGGAAAACCAAAGTCCACTTCTAATTTTTACAAAGTAACCCAGAGTGACTTGGAGCTACTTGGCAACAAGGTACTTCCTGCTCTAAGTAGATAGAGGTCAACTAATGCTATAGTACACTACTTCATCAAAGGCTTTTTTTTCTTTTTCTTTTATCTTTGCCAGTCCTGGGCCTTGAACTCAAGACCTTCTCACTTTCCCTGCTTTGCTCAAGGTTAGCACTCTACTACTTGAGCCACATTCCCAGCCCATGAAAAGATTCTTTACACAGGGAATGGGAATGCTATAAGTTGGAAGAGGCCCATTCAAAAACTTGCTCAATTCTGGAGTAAACTTTCTATGCCTCAAAGTTCTAATTTGATAGTTTGCAATACAATAGCACAAGTACACTTTGATATACCTTTCTGTACCATAACATGATTAACGAAAACATTAAAAGGGAGAAGGGAAGGGAAATAGGAATACCAGTGATGGAGGGGGTAAATATGATCAAAATGTACTGCGTGCATGTGTGGAAATATCACAATGAGCTTCTTTATTTATTTATTTTGCCAGTGTTGGGTTTGAAATCAGGTTTTAGGCAATGTCCCCGAGCATTTCTGTGCTCAAGGCTAGCACTCTACCACTTGAGCCACTCCTGGCTTTTTCTGTGTATGTAGTACTGAGGAATCAAACCCAGGGTTTCATGCATGCTAGGAAAGCCCTCTATTACTAAGTCATATTCCCAGCCCATTAATCCCTTTTATATTACAAGTATACACTATTAAAAAATTAAATACAGATTATTTTTACTTATTCCAGTAAGTCAAATTTACAGAAATACACTCAAGGGTAAAAGGTAAATACACTCTATTGCATGATGAAGTGCCACAGCACTACTTCCAGATTTTTTTGAGTTATTTATTGGAAATAAATCTGATGGACTTTCCTGCCTAGGCTGGCTTTGAACTGTGATCCTCAGATCTCAGCCTCTTGAGTAGCTAAGTGAGCCACTGGTGCCAGGTTGTGTACTCTTTATTTAAATGTCCTGAACAGGGGAATGGCTAAATAAAGCAAGGAGTCAGACAATGGCATACTTCAAAAGCATAAAAAAATAACCAGGGTGATATAAAAGATGTTTGTAATAAGCTTCTTAAAAAAGCAGTTAATGAAGATTACAATTTTATTTTTGTAAAATTAAAATGAAAGCCCTACCTATTCATATGTAAATAAGATCTAGACCATACACTAAATGGTTATCCATAAGGAGTGAGATTACAAATTTTTTTTTTGCCAGTCCTGGACCTTGAACTCAGGGCCTGGGCATTGTCCTTGGATACTTTTTGCTCAAGGCTAGCACTTTGCCACTTGAGCCAAAGCACCACTTTTGGCCTTTTCTGTGTATGTGGTACTGAGAAATCGAATCCAGGGCTCCATGCATGCTAGGCGAGCATTTTACCACTAGGCTAAGCTCTGGACCTAGATTTTTTCTAAACTTCCCTTTTGAATTTTCCTATTGGGAAAATTACTTCCACTGGCAAACAAACAAAAAGCAGGTGTGGTGGCTCACACCTGTAACAATGGCTAATCAGTAGCCAGATAACAGTAAGATCATTGTTTGAGGACAGCCTATTCAAAAAGTTCCCCAGACATCATCTCAATCATCAAGCTGGTAGGGCAGTACAAGTAATGAGGGAGGTAGAGCTTGGAGGTTGTGGTCTTAGGCCAGCCCTGAACAAAAAAATGTGGACCCTATCCAAAATGTAACCAAAGCAAAAAAAAAAAGGGGGCTAGGTGTGGTTCCACTGGTAGAGTGTCTGCCTAGAAAACATGAGGCCGAATTCAGATCTCAGTACCACCAAAAAAATGAAACAACAAAACAGAAAAGTATAATATTGTGTGCTTTTTAAACTGAACCAATCATTTTTTGCAGTGTTGTGGAAATAGAAAAAAAAAACTACTCTGTAACAAAAATCCTGACAATTCCTTTCTTTTTTCTTCTCTCTTTTTGCCCCCAGTGGAAGGCCTCTCCTTTGTAAGACAGATATAATAATCAAACCTCAGGGACCATGGCTCTGGTGCTTACCCTCCAAGAAAGAAGATGTGGTGAACATGTAGCTGTGTGCAGCCACTTTGGAGGGGCAGTGGACTGCAGCTAGAGTTGTTATCAGTGGTTTTCTATTTGGGCAATCACACCCCCAGGGTAACTATTTCCTTTAAAGTTATATAAACTTGCAAGTTTTCCAACTTATTATTTTCAGAAATGAAAGTTATTATATAAAGTGATAAAGAAAAAATAGACACCAAAATATGACTTCTTGTCCAGGAAAAAAAGGCAAAGACATCACAGACACACAATGCTAACATATATTATTTAGTGCAGTTTGTACCAACCAATTAAACAAAAGCACAGATCTTTATCTGCACATGTCACAATTTTTTAAAAAATCACACAAAAACATAAAGCAGAGCCAAGCAAAAGCTATATTCCATACAGTAGCAGCCAGGCAGCCGGCAGCTCCCACAGTACTAATTTCCTCAGCCTGCACACTCCAGAGGCAGCAATACTACAGCAGCAAGGAGAATAAATCCAGCCTTCATGCTAAAGACAAAAAGGGTTCACTCGTATTGGCAAGTGTTTGCTCAGGTTTAATCACATTTGACAGAATATAGATAATATGGGAATATGTAAGCTGTTACATAGGTTAGCTCTTTTAATATATGAAATATTTGGGGGCTGGAATAAGCCTCTCCTAAGACTGGTGTTATGTCTTGCAGCTAGAGTATTGCTTATGGAAACAGATATGGCTTCAGGTCAACAGCACTCTGCATGAGGAATGCACATGATCCCTACTGTTTTTGTAGCAAATGTATTGCTGGTGTTTCCTTCTTTGCCTCATTCACTGTTCTCACTTAATTATAATTTTTTCAGGCCACATTGAAAACCCTAACATAATCATAAACTCTCTCCTGGATACTGGGTGCCAAATAGAATAGAATTTGGGTTTCTTGGGTAGATCCAGCTCCTACCTATTCGAGTATTGGCAAATACATCAGCTAGAGACCCACTGGTTCCTTTGACCTCTCCGTGGGACAGCGTAGAAGATGCAGATGAAGAAGTGGACGATCCCTGAATTGAACGGTTGATCCAGGACTCAGCATTCTGTAAGCTCTGTTGCAAGGCAGCAGAGAGCGCAGCTTGGCGTCTCAGAGAGCCTTCATCCTCAGAGGCCGAAGACGTGTCTGTGTGGAATTAGAAAAAAAGAAGTTCTCCATCCTGCCTACAACAGAGACTTTTAATTCTTGCTCTATGATCACACATTCGATGTTGACACCAGCAAAACATTAGCATTCTCAACTCAGATAATAGATGGAGTTGTGTGTTGTTTTTTTTTAATCTCAGGAAAGATCTAGGGATTAAAACCTGTAAAATTAAAAGACTAAGTTTGAAGGTCATTTTAAGTTTTTTCTTTAAAAACACATTTAACTGGCCGGGAGTTTGGCCTAGTGGTAGAGTGCTTGCCTAGCATGCACGAAGACCCGGGTTCGATTCCTCAGTACCACATATCTAGAGAAAAAAAAAAAAAAGCTGGATGTGGTGCTGAGGCTCAAGTGGTAGAGCTCTAGGCTTGAGAAAGTCCAAGGACAGTGCTCAGGCCCTGAGCTCAAGCCCAGGACTGGCAAAAACAAAAACAAAAACAAAACACACACATTTAACTTCACTAGTCTTCTGTTCTGAGCTTAGTGCATAAATTCTTCTGGTTTACCCACTTATATTCAAATAAAATTGAAGTGCAAAAGTATGTATTTCTCTCAGTCTTAATGAGACAGGTTTTCATACTGATTTTTACAAGTTTTTGTTAGTATCTACTTAAAAGATATGATCAGATAGATAGAAAAAATTAGCTCCTATGAAAAGTTGTATGTGCCAAATAGTGGACTAGATGAAGGGGTAACTAAGGTGGGGATAAGACGTTTGGCTAGAGGCCCTCACTGAGTTCAGTGGAAAAGCAGCTGGTCAGTCGTGTGGTTAGTCGTGTGGTGTAAGTTTTACAAACAAGACAGGAGAGTAACACAACATCTGGATTTCCCCTTACTTTTCAGTCGGGAAACAGAAATTCACTGATGCCTGTATTTAGCCTGGCTCTGACTTCAGGAAAAGAAGGCTTAAATTAGAAAAGCATGTTAGAAAAAAAAATTCAACCAAATCTAAGGAAGCAAAGGCTGAGGAAGAAAGAAATATAAAACTAAGCTCACAGGGCATTCAAGTTAAAGGGGACACTGGTCTGATGTGGGACAAGCCCTTAGGGGATTGGCTATAATTTGTGATCTTTAGAATGACTTTATTTGTTTACTAGTTCTTATTTGTTTTTGTGGTGCTGGAGATTGAACCCAGGGCGTTGACCATGCTAGGTAAGTACTCAACTATATCTAGCCCCATTCAACCTTTTTTTTAGGTCAAGTGCCAGTAGCTCATGCCTATAATCCTGGAACTCAAGAGGATGAAATATGAAGAATGAAGTTCAAAGGCAGCTTGGGCAGACAAACCCTCAAGATTTTTCTTATTGCTCAATAACCGGCTCAAACAGGGCTCAAGTGGTAGAGCACCAGCTGAGTGGAGAATTTAAGACCCTAAATCAAATATCAGTACTAGCAGGGGAAAAAAAAAAGTTTTTATTAGTTCTACAGAAAACTTTCTCTAACTCAGTTGAAACTGTTGACCCCTGTAATGCATCAGTTCAAAGAACCAAAGAAATAGGGCTGAAAAACTGTCAACAGCTCACCACAGGGTATCTGAAGCATGAAACACAATCTAGAAGTCTAATTCTATAGGCCCAAACAAGACAGTTAAAATAATTAAGATACATTCATATATATTTGTTTATTTTAGTTGGTCATCAGATCTGAACTTTTAGAGCCTTGGTGCTGCCCCTGAGCTTTTCTACTCAAGGTGGAATAAAAATTAGTTCGAGTCTTCTGGTGGTTAACTGGAGATAAGAGTCTCACAGACTTTCCTGTCTGGGCTGGCTTTGAATCTTGATTCTCAGATCACAGCCTCTTGAGTAGCTAGGATTACAGGTGATAGCTACCAGCACCTAGTGTTAATATTTTTGTTACTTTGTACTACCACCAATTTATTATTACTTCATATTGAAGGATGACTGAAGCCCAAGAAGACGACTTTTTCTTTTTCTTTTCTTTTCGTGATCCTAGTCTTGAAACTTTAACTTGGAGCCTGGGCTTTTGTGCTCAAGGCTAGAGCTCTATCGCTTTTCTTTCTTTCTTTTCTTCATTCCTTCCTTCCTTTATTTATTTATTTTTGTTGGTCCTGGGACTTGGACTCTGGGCCTAGCTCTGTCCCTAACTCTTCAGCTCAAGGCTACCGCCTTGAGCCACAGCACCACTTCCAGTTTTCTAGTGGTTAATTGGAGATAAGAATCTCATGGTCCTTACTGCCTGGGCTGGCTTTAAACTGAGATCCTTAGATCTCAGCCTCCTGAGTAGCTAAGATTATAGGCGTGAGCCACCTCACCTGGCTTAGAGCTCTATCTCTTGATCCCCTTCTGGCTTTAGGGGGAGTAGTTAACTGGAAATAAGAGTCTTGTGGCCTTTCCTTACTAGGCTGGCTTTGAACTGTAATACTCAAATTTCAGCCTCCAGAGTAGCTAGGATCTCAGCCACTGGTATCTAGCTAAGATGTGACTTAAAAAAAAAAATAACGCTTAACTCTAATATGTGCTGGGCAATATATCAGTTCCTAGAGATTATGATATATGAGTGCCTTAGATAATATTTGTTCTAAAATGGCTTACAGTCATGGCATAGGAAATATACATGCCAAAGGACTAGAGCACATGTGTTAAGAAATGGGGTGAGCAACAGATTCCACAGGAGTGAAACCTCAGTCCAAGGTTTTAAATGCTTCCATATAAATAGAGCAAACACTGTAAGGAGGTATATGAGGAGAAAAGAAAAAGAGGGTGGGGGAAGTAAGTAGTAGTTTGTTCAAAAGGATAAAGCAAAGCAATAGTTCCTTTAAAGAGAAATAATTTTATGATGAAAAAGAGGCTACGGGATGGCCAGGAGTTTGGCCTAGTGGTAGAGTGCTTGCTTAGCATGCTTGAAACCCGAGTTCGATTCCTCAGTACCACATTCATAGAAAAAAGCTGGAAGGGGCCGGGAGTTTGGCCTAGTGGAAGAGTGCTTGCCTAGCATGTACGAAGACCGGGATTCGATTCCTCAGTACCACATGCATAGAAAAAAGCTGGAAGTGGTGCTGAGGCTCAAGTGGTAGAGTGCTAGCCTTGAGAAAGTCCAAGCCCAAGACTGGCAAAAAAAAAAAAAAAAAAAAAAAAAAAAAAGAGGCTACGGTGGATGTGGTGGCGCACACTTGCAATCTTCACTACTTGGGAGACAGGACAGTGGTTTGATGTGGGCCAGAGCAAAGCTGGCAAGGATTTATCTCAAGAACAAAGCTGAAAGTAGTGGCACATGTCTGTGGCCCCAGCTATTTCCAGAAGCAGAGATAGAAGGTCTCGGTCTTGAATCTGGCCTAAGCAAAAACAAGAGCCTTGTCTAAGAAAACAGACTACAAACAAAAGGGCTAAGGACACAGCTAGGTGTTTGTCTAGCAAATATACGGCTCTGAGTTTAATCCCGGTACTGGAAAAAGGGGATAGGGACCTTAAAGGAAAATACAAAAAAATAAAAAATGACCACATTTGTAACTACTTAAGGAAAGCATCTTGTATATCTTCCAGACAATGTTCTAATATTTCAATTGTACCTTGAGAGAAAGTTTCTTACCTTTGTAAATAGAAAAAAGGAGGTGTAGCCCCAGTGGGGTAGATGAACTGAACACCAAGAAAAAAGTACGTCAGGGTAACACATCTCAGAATCCCACAAACTCCTGTGGATCTATTTATAAGCTGCCTTTATGGCAGCATTTTAGTTTGGGTAAATCTAAAATCGAAGTAATTCAATTTTTAAATTTTCTTGATTAGGTTTATGGAAGATTGGTTTCATTATATTTCTGTAGTGGATCAATTATGCAATTAGGTGTACTGTTTCAGCTCAATTACCTAATTTACCTTCCATCCCTCCTCAAAGTGTTTAATGACTCACAGCTATGAAACAGCTTAGCGTCGTTACCTGGCTTTGGTGTTGCTTTGTCACTTGAATTCTGGGGCCTACCACTTTATCAGCTCTGTGATTAAGGGTTAAAATGATCCATTTTCTAAAATTATTTGCTTGTTTGTCCACTCAACAAAGAGAGTGCTATAGTGTTATGGTGGGAATAACACATTAATAAGCAGGAAATACGGCCCCTACTCTCATAGGGTCTAGATTGTAAATAGGTATTTCTTATGGGGCCCACAATGGGCAGAGAGCAGCAGCAAGAAGAGAGGAATAGTATGTGAGGAAGCATGGAGAGACAATAGACAAGGCATATATGAAAATCTGAAACAAAGTGAGACAAACCAAAGCACTGGATGCAAAACCCATAGCGACGAAAGATAAGGATGGACAAGGAAGAGGAGGCAGCTCAGGGTTGCTAAGGGTCAGGCTAAACAAGTCCATCTTCATCATAACTGCAGTGGGAAGCCATGAAAGAGCACACACAGCAGCTTCAGCACACGGCAGATGGCCAATTAAAGTCAGATTCCCTTTCTTCCTAGGAGAACAGTTTAAAGGACATTTCCTTTTGATTTGTAGGGTATCTGAAATTTTCCTTAGGAATAATTAAAATAACTAGTTCTTTCACAAGAACATGAAGGTAAAGATGATAGCAATAGTCTGAAAGTTGTACCAGAAAATATATAATGATAATTATTCAACATGAGAACTGTGATTGCTATGAATAACTCTCCCCTGAGCAAGCTCAGCAACAGAACTGGCCGGGCAAGGCTTCAAGATGATTATGTATTAAGTTCACACAAAATGTAAGCCTTAGAATGACATCTTTTCATCTTGAGACAGTCTCACAATGTAGCCCAAGCTGGTCTGGAATTCAAGATCCTTTTGAGTGCACTACATCCTCCTGGAACTACACCTTTGCGTTAAAAAAGAACAACAAAAAACTACAATGAGATACTTTCAATCTTATTTGGTAGCTTAGAAAAAGAGGGAGGGCTAAGAAAGAGTAACAGAAGCTGTCAATTTGACCATATACATGTATGTAAATATTACCATGAAGCCCCTTTGATTTACACTAATAAAAAAAGGCAAAACTTACTCAGAAAATTGCTATGATCTATAGAAATTTTGGCATGATTAGTGTTAATAGAAATACAGTTCATTTCCTATAGACTGAGCTCTGGTTAAACATGAACTCAAACTGCTATCCAGTATAATCAAAATCTTTTCCTAAGTTCTTATATATGGTAACCATGTCTACATAACAGGAAACAACTTTGAAAATACAGTAAAAGTCCTATAATTTACAACCTGGTGTGATTTAAACACAGAGTTGTATAACACTGGTCACCAGAACCCTACAGTCTCTTTGTAACCAATCAGAAAACACATAAACAATTAGCTTGTCAGTTTTTATTTGTATTTATTATTTGCCAGTCAGTGCATGAACTCAAGGCTTGAACTCAGGGCCTGAGTTCAGTCCCTGAGCTTCCCTGTGCTCAAGGCTAAAACTTTATCACTTGATCCACAGCACTACTTCTGGCCTTTTCTATTTTTGTGGTACTGAGGAACTGAACCTAGGGTTTCATGCATGCTAAGCAAGCACTCAACCACTAAGCCACATTATCAGTCCTAGCTTGTTGATTTTAAGGAAAGAAAAAGTATTGAATTTATTGGGTTTTCAATATGTTTAGTCTGTGTGTAGAAATGACTCTTTTCTTCTCAGTGGAAAGTGTATTATATTTTAAAATGTTAACTTAGAATGTTTAAAGTATTTTCAACACATCTATCCACTGTACTCTGGGATGTTTAACCAAGAGAAATGAAAGCACACAAGTCTACTTAAAAAAAACTTGTACATGAATGTTAATAGGAGCTTCATTTGTAACAAACAACTAAAAATGAGAAATGGCTCAAATATCCATCAACAAATGAATGGATAGGTAAAGTACACTGCACAAAATGTTGTGGGATTCCACTCAGCAATAAAAGTGAACGAAGCACTGTTGTGATGCATATTACATGGATGAATCTCAAAATGCTTACGCCAAGTTTTAGAAACCAGACCCTTCCCTTCCCACCTGCAAAAAGGGAAGTAAAACAGTATGATTCTATTATGTTAAGATTCTAGAAAAGAAGTAATATATTACAAAAAAATAGGCCAATGTTTACCTTAGGGTAAACATGGGTAATGGGGGATAGAGGTAGAAGAAAGGCATTATGAAAAAAAATTAAGAAGGTATGGAAATGTTCATATTAACCATGGTCATAGATTCATCATATTGTTCTATCAAAACTTGGCAAAATATGTACTTTAAATATGTGCTGCTGGGCCGGGAGTTTGGCCTAGTGGTTAAAGTGCTTGCCTAGCATGCATGATTCCTTGGTACTACATATAGAAAAAAGCCGGAAGTGGTGCTGAGGCTCAAGTGGTAGAGCTCTAGCCTTGAGAAAGTCCAAGGACAGTGCTCAGGCCCTGAGCTCAAGCCCAGGACTGGCAAAAAAAAAAAAAAAAAAAAAAAAAAAAAAAAAAGATGTGCTGCTACAGAGTTCATGCTAAGTATTTGTAAGGCTCTGGGCTTGTACTTCAGCACTTTCCTCACTCCTCTCTCCACACCAAAAATCGCTGCTTATGATATCAAGGTGTTTTTTTTTTTTTGGGGGGGGGGGTGGTCATGGGATTTGAACTCTGGACCTAGGCGTTGTCCCTGGGCTCTTCAGCTCAAGACTACTGCCTTACTCCTTCAATCACAACACCACTTCTGGTTTTCTGGTGATCAATTGGAGATGAGTCTCATGGACTCATCTTTGAACCTCAATCCTCAGATCTCAGCCTCCTGAGTAGCTAGGATTACAGGCGTGAGCTACCATGCCTGGCTATGATATCAATTTTTAATTCAATAAAGCTGGGAAGGGGAAAAAATTGAACAGATTTGTAAGGGTGAATATGATGCCTGGTCAAAGGTCAATAACATCTTAAGGGTGCATCTGCACAATTTGAGGAACGTAAGTTAGAAGAATCCCTGAAAACTAGCTCCAACCACTAGGTTCATACAGCTGATACCAAAATGAGGTTCAGACATTAGTTTAGAAAAACAGGAAATATCCACTGAAATGTCAGTCTCATCCTAACAGCCATTATACAACACTCTTCCTCAACAGATGATGGCAAGTAGAACCTTCAAAGAGCAAATAAACGAAAAGGAAAAGCATCAATAAGGGGGAGAGCAGGGAGAAATAAGAGATGGGTGCTTCACACAGAAAAATGTCCACTTTCTCAAGCAAGGCTCTGTGTGATTGAGATGTCAATATTTAAGCTTCTTTCTATCCAGGCCAAGTGACTACACATAGTAGTCTGTCTGGTCACCTGTATACTCTCAGTGCAGTAAATAAGTCCACAAGGGTGCAGTAAAAGCTCAGAGGGGGAAAATAAATGCTGTAGTTTTGCATTGTGTTTTCTGTATGAATGAGTAATGGTGTTACACAAAGAACCCCTACAAAAAAAAGAGCTGAGGTAATTGCCTCATGACATTCATTTCAGCACACAAAGAGAACTACATGGCAGTAATTCAAGCAGTTTAAAAGACTGAAAAAGCTACAGGCATTAAAAGGACCACAGACTGCTATCAACTTAAGAGAACCAAAATTTTCCAATCTATGGTAGAAATTAGTGTATACAGCAATATACCAGTTTTAGGTTGAGTGACATCTTATTATTTAAGAGTGCTTTATGTAATAAGAGATAAATTCTTTCACATACTAAGAGTTTACTATAGTTTTCAAATTATGACACTATAAATGAAGGCAGATTTGTGATGTAATTTACTCCTTAATCCTTTTTGTGAAATCCCTCCAAAAGTCACTGTAACGATTTTTCTGTTCAGCAATTCAAGCAGGTCTGTGTTGAGCACCTCCCACTAAGGGAAAGATACTGACTGGTCAGTGTATTCTGTGAGTTATTCCAGACTGAGGTTCACATAGGCCGGCATGTACAGAGTAAGGGCCTTAACCTGGAACATACCCTGTGATACATATAAGGTGACCTCTCAGCATATAAAAAGAGATGAGGAAAACATTGTAAAATTAATTTTCCTCTGCAAATATGGCAAACCTTTCTTAGGTCATTGTTATAGCTGGCTAGATGTTACTTTTTTGACTGCCAATAACGTCAATTATCTTGCTTTTCTCCATCCCTTGAGTTCATCAGCCTTAGCATTCTTCTAAAGTTGAGTGCTTGAGATTATCAGTGCAAACATGCAAGATAAAGCCTATCAGATTCATGTAACTGTGATAGTCCAAGCATGCTGGGAGATGCATAGGAATAGGAGATAGCTGGCAGAGAGAATGGAATTTAAATTCTAGTGTGAGAACAGCAAATTCTACAGTTTTTATGAAAGGTGTTAACAGAAGTCTGAAAATACAGTTCCTCCCAAACTCCTATACTATAGCAAAGTATTTGTCCTAATCATCTGGGAATTGTTGAATTAGAACACTGAAATCTTTTCCACACGGGAACTGTGTAAGAAAACTTCTAGGTAAAGTGCCCTCAATATTTCCTCTTGTTGGTTGCAAATTCTTCTGCTGGACAACGTAGATGTCCCTAGCAGCAGCTTGAGGTTTCTCAAATACTATTCAGGGATTCCGCAGAATGGAATAAAAAGGGACAGGCAACTATTTTTCTACTCTGCTAAATACAAGTCTTAGGAGAAAAGACTTTACCTCTGTAATCACAAAATTATTAAAATACATAAAATGATCAACAACACATATGTCTGTATCTGTCTTCAAGGCAAGAGTATTTAGAAATCCAGTCCTGCTAGGTGCTTGCCGGTAGCTCATGTCTATAATCCTAGCACCTCAGGAAGCTGTAATCTGAGAATCTTGGTTTGATAGTCGACGCAAGGTCTTTGAGACTCTTGTCTGTAATTAGCCATTAAAAAGACCAACATGGAGTGTGGCTCAAGTGGTGGAGCACCAGTCTTAAGCATAAAAGCCAAGGGACAATGCCCAGGACCTGAGTTCAAGTCCGTGTGTGTGTGTGTGTGTGTGTGTGTGTGTGTGTGTGTGTGTGTGTGTGTGTGTGTGTGTGTGTGTGTGTGTGTGTGTGTGTGTGTGTGTGTGTGTGTGTGTGTGTGTGTGTGTGTGTGTGTGTGTGTGTGTGTGTGTGTGTGTGTGTGTGTGTGTGTGTGTGTGTGTGTGTGTGTGTGTGTGTGTGTGTGTTTAGGGAGAGAGAGAGGAAGAAAGGGGAAGGAGGAGAAGGGAGAAGAAAGAAAGAAAGAAAGAAAGAAAGAAAGAAAGAAAGAAAGAAAGAAAGAGAAAAAAGAGAGAGAGAGAGAGGAAGAAAGAAAGAAAGAAAGAAAGAAAGAAAGAAAGAAAGAAAGAAAGAAAGAAAGAAAGAAAGAGGCAAGTTTATTCCTGTAGTGAATTCCAAAGGACTGTAGTCTCATTCAGCAATGAACAACTGAGATTTGTTTCAAGGGCTGGTAAGTTCCCCTCAGGCACTGACTTTTGAAAAGCAGGATAAAAATGGTTTCCATTCCTTCTGAGCACTCTCCAGATCCTTTGCTGTCTTCTCACATTTAACCCAAAGCTGTGAGAGCAGCCTATTTACTCTGAAACTGCACTGCTTTAATAGAACTTTGGAGAGGGTTGTTTCTAAGAATTTCATGTCACACTGCTCCCTCCCCTTTGCCATTTACTGCAATTGAACCCTCTGTCACTCTGTAGTAGAATCTGCCAACAAGGAATGACTACAAAACTGAGAGCCTCCTTTGTCTATGAAGACCCAACTTGCGCTGTTCTAATGTGGAAGGGAATCCATCCAAGATTCTGAATGAGTGGGTTTGGAGCATGCACTATTACAGACTACAAAATGCCTTATTGTGGTAGTCTGCTAGAGTTATCCTGTGTTAGATTTTGAGAAACACTTGAAGCTACAGAGCTATTTTTCTTTCAAACATATTGACACCACAGATGTGAAGAAAAAAAACACACACAATTAAGAAGCCCAAAACACACCCAAATTCTCTGAGAAGTCAGTCAAAACCTAGGAAAAAATCATTAAGATGAGCCTGAATCAGTATTAATAACTCAACAATGTGATAAGCTGTGAATAAAATTTAACCACAATAATACAACTCCCCCAAAAACACAGTAGGCCAAAACAGTACAGAGAATTTTTTTCCCAAAGATTTCACTGGAAGTAACATAGCAGCAGAGAGACAGACACTATATTGAAGCTCTGAAATAGATTTACTTCTCAGGGGCTATATGTCAAGTTCTTGATTTGATCTAAAAAAAAAAAACCAACTATTTAAAAAGATTTTCAACATACAACAAAACAAAGATGTTACTTTTATTTATTTTATTTTTTTGGACAATCATGGGTCTTGAACTCAGTGTCTGGGAGCCACCCCTGAGCTTTTGTGCTCAAGGCTAATGCTCTTCCACTTTAAGTCACAGGGCCATTTCTGGGGGGGGGGGGGGTTAATTTAAGATAAAGAGTCTCACAAGCCAGGTGCAGTGGCTCATGATTGTAATCCTAGCTACACACAGGAGGCTAAGATTTGAGGATCTCGGTCAAAAGCCTGGCCGGGCGCTAAAGATAAAGACCTTGAGACTCTTATCTCCAATTAACCACTAAAAACCAGAAGTGATGATGTGGCTCAAGGGGTAGGGCAGTAGCTTTGAAATGAAGAGGTCAGGGCCAGCTCCCAGACCCAGAGTTCAAAACCCATGACCAACAACAACAACAAAAAAGTCTCACAGACTTTCTTGCCTGGGTTGGCTTTGAACCACAATCCTAGATCTTAGCCTGTTCAGTAGCAAGGATTACAGGTATGAGCTGCCAGGACCCAACTGATTGTTTTTTTTTCTTTTGGTCATGGAGCTTGAACTCTGGGCTGGGTACTGTCCCCGAGCTCTTCATTTCAAGGCTAATGCTCTACCACTTTGAGCCACAGAACCATTTCTGGGTTTTCTGGTGGTTAATTGGAAATAAGAGTTTCACAGGTTTTTGTACACAGTCTGGCTTCGAACCTAGATCCTCAGATCTCAGCCTCCTGAGTAGCTAGTATTACAGGTGTGAGCCCCTGGCACTGGGCTAAGATTGCCTCTTAAATGAACTTACAACTCACACTTACTTTAGGATAAAGATTCCACATCTGGTAAACAGGAGATGGAAAAACCAGTTCCCACAGATTTCTTCACTCCATTATAGAAAGCCAATTCTTAAAAATATATGTAGCATGCATATATATTAAAAGGAAAAGGAAAGATCTTTTTCTAAGGAACATCAAAACAATAACCATCAGAGAGAAAGGGTTTTGATAAACCTACCAGGAGGTGTGCAGGCATCTGCAGGAGACTGGACAAACGTGGACCGCCTTTTGGTGGGCATGGGCAAAGCCATTTTCTGTTCTTTGTGTTTTGCCAGTGCAGCTTGAACTGCTTCAGTGTGGATATCTGAAAAGTTAAACATTTATATTTATTTGCATTTATGCTGGCCTACACATTGTGGAGCCTGAGGTATCACTGTTAAAAGCTGGAAAGTGAAGCTGGGCGCCAGCAACTCATAGATGGAATCCTAGCTATTCAGGGGGGCTGAGGCTGAGGATTGGGATTCAAAGCCAGCTCAGGCAGGTAAGTGTGAAATTCTTATCTCCAATAACTACCAACCCCTCCCCCAACACATACAAAAAAGACAGGAAGTGGAACTGTGGCTCAAGTGGTCGTACTAATCTTGAGCAAAAATGCTTCAGCGTAGTACCTAGGCCCTGAGTTCAAGCCCTAGCACTGGTACAAAAACAAAAACCAAACTAACTAAAAAAATAACATATATATGGTTTTTATGTTTTTCTTTTGATTTAGACCAATGATAAACAAAATTAGAAATGAAAGAAATAAAGCGTAATTTCAGAAGAGGAAAATGAAGTCTGTGATGACTATGTGACTGCTACACAGCAGCCAAGAGGTTGACTGTGACAGGGTGAGGAGTATAGTGTGACCTGCTTCAGTTCCAGGCAGAATCCCACCTCTAATGAAATGCACCCTGTGCAATGCCCCACAACCCCCCAAAAAGCAGCACCTCACAGTTTGCTCAACTGTCTGAAAGAAAACTTGTCTGAGACTCCCACAAAAATACAAATGTAACTATTACTTGTTTAGGACTGTCTACAAAAGAATTCTTCTCGGTGTGGGAGTTTGCCCTAGCAGCAGAGTGCTTGACTTGCATGCATGAAGACCTTGGTTCGATTCCTCAGTACCACATAAACAGAAAAAGGCAGAAGTGGTGCTGTGGCTCAAATGGTAGGCTCTAGCATAGAGAAAGCTCAAGGATAGTGCTCAGGCCCTGAGTTCAAGCCCCAGGACTGGCAAAAAAAAATTCCTCTCTATTTTCAGGTTTAATAGGAATCTGAAAATTACTACACTAGACAGAACTTTAAAACAGGATCATATTGTAAATAGTACATTGCGGGTTTTTTTTGGGGGGGGGGGTCAGTTCTGGGGCTTTTAACTCAGGACTTGGGCACTCTCCTAGAGCTTTCTCAAGGCTAGCACTCTACCACTTGAGTCACTCCACCTCTTCTGGCTTTTTCTGTGTATGTGGTACCGAGGAATCGAACCCGGGACTTTGTGCATGCTAGGCAAGCACTCTACCACTAGGCCAAACTCCCGGCCCCCCAACAACTTCTTATAGAGTCCTACTGAGATAGTAAATAACCGAAGTGGCTTTCCATTTCACATTTTCCTCCTGTCCAGGAAGGGCTTCAGTTTATAGCCTACCTACTTTTCCAGGCTTTCTGTGCTTTGTGAATGTGCCTATAGAGGAATTGGACCAATCAAATCTTCTTTGGGGAATTTAAACTCTAAATCAAGAAACTGCAGGACACAGAGCTGAGTTGCTTTAATGACAATGACTTGGAAAGAAGGAAAAGCTTTGAACTTCTAGATGAGATCTTGTAGTTCTGTCCTTTTATAAGATTTCTCAGTTGTTCGGTTTGCTTTTGTGACCTACACAAATCATTTAAGGCTGAGTTCAAGCCCTACTACTGGTACAAAGAAAAGATACCGATAAATGATCATGTATTTCTTTTTTTTTTTTTTGCCAGTCCTGGGCTTGAGCTCAGGGCATGAGCACTGTTCTTGGACTTTCTCAAGGTTAGAGCTCTACCACTTGAGCCTCAGCACCACTTCCGGCTTTTTTCTATGTATGTGGTACCAAGGAATTGAACCTGGATCTTCGTGCATGCTAGGCAAGCACTTTAACCACTAGGCCAAACTCCTGGCCCGATCATGTATTTCTTTATATGTGGGCCAGACAGATTCTCTCCATAGCCGAGATTAGCTTCATCCACCTGCTCAGCCTCCCAAGTGCTGTCAATGTACCACCCCAAGATTCCACTTTACGACCAAAGATCAACTTACTTTGAGGGGTTTTTATGTTTGTTTGTTTTTGCCAGTCTTAGGGTTTGAACTCAGGGGCCTGAGCACTGTTCTTGGACTTTCTCAAGGCTAGAGCTCTACCACTTGAGCCACAGCACCATTTCCAGCTTTTTCTATGTATGTGGCACCGAGGAATCGAACCCGGGTCTTTGTGTATGCTAGGCAAGCACTCTACCACTAGGCCAAACTCCTGGTCCCTTACTTTGAGGTTTTAAACTAAATAATTTTCATTGCATTGATATTTATTATATTATTTTAGCATTCTCAAGGTTTACTTAGTGGATTCAAGATTGCCCTATTTTATTGAATTTATGTCATTATCAAATAGAGTAAATGTCAAACTAGAAGAAACAGTTCTTAGCTTTCTCTAGGAAATAAATGATTAAACAATTACATTAAGGGAGAGTACTTTCTCAATAACAGACTGACAGGAAATTAAGGACTTGAACTGGATCTGATTTAAAACAGTACATTTTCCCAGGCCTGCATTCCTAGCTACTCAGGAGGCTAAGATCTGTTGCTAGCAGTTCAGAGCCATCCCAGGCAGGAAAGCTTATAAGACCCTTATCTCCAATAAACCACTCAAAAGAGGCGGAACATGGTACTGTGGCTCAAGTGGTAGAATTCTAGCCTTGAGTAAAAACAAGTATAGAGAGAACATCCAGGCTTTAAGTTCAAGCTCCAGGATAAAAAAAAAAAAGTACATTTACAAAAAAAAAAAAATGAAATGTGACAGCAAACATACAATAGAAAATCAATGGACCAGGAGCATGGCCTAGTGGCAGAGTACTTGCCTAGCATGCACAAAGACCCGGATTTGATTCCTCAGTACCATATACACAGAAAAAGCTGGAAGTGGTGCTGTGGCTCAAGTGGTACAGCGCTAGCCTTAAGAAAGCCCAAGGACAGTGGTCAGGCCCTGAGTTCAAACCCCAGGACTGGCAAAAAGAAAAGAAAAGAAAAAACCTGACAAATCTAGGGAAATGTTCATATTGATAAAACGTTTGGAATCTCATAACATTTGTGTAATAGTGACAGAGTATGTTGTTCCATTTCCCGAAGAGTTACAGCATCCACTCCTGAACAAATCTAACCACCCAATTCTTAGACAGAACTTTGCCCATACAAAAGATGTGAAGGTACTCTATTAGCAAAGACTCCCAATGATACAGGCAGCCCTCTTAACTAAAATTTGACTCATTCACCAGCATACAATTCATCTTGATCTCTGATAAAGAAATCACTTCTGAAGTTCAGTCTGCAGACAAAGCTGACTTTGGGTTTCTCTGCCAGGAGCAGACAGAAGCTGGGTATCATTTTCCAACACTATGTGTGAGCCAAACAAGGTGATACCAGTTCTAGAAAGTCTTTTTTGTTTCATTGTTGAGAAATTGTCCACCCCAAACAAATCAAGAGATTAACATCAAAGGAGTCATTAGAATGACTTAACAGATCATTTTCAATGTTAAACCTGAATTTTACACTTGGCAATCCCACATGTGTACAGTGAAAGAAAAGGAGGTAGTAAATCTAAAATATAGGATTCCCCTATTAGTTAAGCACCAAGAACAGAATGGAGCAGGATGATAAACTGCAAGTAAATAGACTCCTAATGATAGTTTGTGATCTTTTAAGTATTAACAAGCCTCTACAAAATGGTAGCTTTCCTAAGACATCGTCGCCAGCACTATTAAATCCTTTCTTGGTACCATCACTGTGAAGTTATACTAAACATGTCCTATGTTCTTATGTTATTTTTACATATGCCATGTAAACACAACCCTTCCTATGTAGGGCTAGAGCAATAGGAAGGTGGAAATTCAGGTCCCATCAACTTCTACAACCTCTGTCTCTGGTTCAGTCATCAGAGACCATCCATTTCTCCAGTGTGCTAAAGTTTCACTCGCTACTTCGTTGAACAATCCCTAATACATTGAGAAATGTGATTTTTTTTTTCCACCTCAGACCAGTGCCAGTGCCTTCATGACTCCTCTTCCCCCTGACCCGCCACCCCGGTCCTGGGGTTTGAACTTGTTTGAGATTTTTTATTTTTCTTTTTGGTCAAGGCCAGCACTAGTCTTGAGCCATAGCTCCACATTCAGCCTTTCTGGTAACTCATTAGAAACAGGACTCTCATGGGCTTTCCTACCTGGGCAGGCGTTGAACCATTATCCTTAGATCTTAGTCTCCTGAGTAGCAAGGAATAAGGTATGAGCCACTGGCACACAGCTTGCATGCCTCTTTCATGGTCCCCTCATGACAGTATTATAAAATGCTCATGGTTTTCTGTATCTTCAGGATGTTTTTAGGAAATCACTCTTTCTTTTCTACTTCACTCCTTCTTTCTGCTCTCACTAGCATTCAACCCCCAAATAAATATCCAAGCCTGACTACTAAGTCAGCACTCTTCCACCTAACCAAATATCTGATTCATAGAACGTAAGTTCCAATAACTGGGATAATCTGAAAGCACTGGTAGAAAAGAACAGGGACTAAAGACCACTGCTGGGTTTAAGTAAAAGTCAAAACAACACTACCATAGGAGCTCATAAAGTGTTTTCTGTTTGTGATCATCTTAGACACAGAGAATTATCTTTGAATTCTACTCCATGTATGTATGATAAACAGATGGAAAGAAAGAAAAACCAGGGTAAAGAGACACAAAAAATTTCATAAGTGGGGCCAGGAGTTTGGCCTAGCGGTAGAGTGCTTGCCTAGCATGCATGAAGACTCGGGTTCGATTCCTCGGTACCACATACATACATAGAAAAAAAAAAATAAAAGCCAGAAGTGGTGCTGTGGCTCAAGTTGTAGAGCTCTAGTCTTGAGAAAGCCCAAATACAGTGCTTAGGCCCTGAGTTCAAGGCCCAGGACTGGCAAAAAAAAGAAAAAAGAAACCTCAAAGTAAGGGACTAGGAGTTTGGCCTAATGGTAGAGGGCTTGCCTAGCATGCACGAAGACCCAGGTTGGATTCCTCGGTACCACATACATAGAACAAAGCCAGAAGTGGTGCTGAGGCTCAAGTGGTAGAGCTCTAGTCTTGAGAAAGTCCAAGGACAGTGCTCAGGTCCTGAGCTCAAGCCCACGACTGGCCAAAAAATAAACAAACAACAATTTTTTTTTTTTCCGTAAGTCCAGGGATGAGTACTAAAGGCCAAAACCCCTCTGTGCTGGTTAGAGCATGGGACTAACCTCAGGAATACTGGTACCTAGGAAATCAGGCAACAAGTAGAAGCTTGGAATGTACTTACTACCTCCTAATACATTCCTTAATCAAAGGAATGTACTTTTTTTCCCCCTTTGGTGGTTGTGGGGCTTGAGCCCAGGGTCTGGGCTCTGTCCCTGTGCTCTTTTGCTCAAGGCTAGCATTCTACCACTTTGAGCCACAGTGGTCTTCCAGTTTTTTGTTTTTTGTTTTTTTTTAAAAGAATTTATTAATGTTGATTTTTACATCATATTTTAAATGACAAGTTTAACAAACAAATGTTCAAGGAGGGAATCTCTATTTACAATCACTGGGACTTAGTATTTAGAAATTAATCAAAATTAGGCTAAGGGTTTATATGTCATAGAAACATATTAATTTAATAAAACATGTCAATAGAGTCATAGGTTTTTATGTCTATATAGTTATGTTTATATTTCCATTACCATGTCCATAGCTTTTGGGTATACAGTTATTGAGTCCTCGCTCTTGTACTCTTTGGATTTAATTGCCACATATTAAGGATACCATGCGCCGTTTGTTCCTTAGGTCTTGACTTGTCTCACTCAACATGATTCACTCTAGATTCATCCATTTCCCTGTGAATGCCATTATTTTATCTTGTCTGTTGGCTATGTAGAATTCCATTGTGTATATGTACCACATTTTCTGTATCCATTCAACTGCAGTAGGGCATCTGGATTGATTCCATCGCCTGGCTATTGTGAATAGTGCAGAGATGAACATTGCTGAGCAGGTGTCCTTATAATATCTTGGGTCATGATGTTCAGGATAGATGCCCAGAAGTGGTATGGCGGGATCATAGGGAAGGTCTATTTTCAGTTCTTTAAGAAACCTCCACACTGCTTTCCAGAGTGGCTGAACTAGTCTGCATTCCCACCAGCAGCGTAGTAGGGTTCCTTTTTCTCCACAACCCCTCCAGCAACTGTCATTGTCTGAGTTCAAAATCTTGGCCATTCTTGTTGGGGTAAAGTGGTATCTTAGGGTTGTTTTTATTTGCATTTCCTTTATGACCATAGATAATGAACATTTTCTCATATGCTTTTCTGCCACTTTAATCTCCTCTTCTGATAAGTCTCTCTTTAGTTCCCTTGCCCATTTACTGAATGGTTTGTTGGGTTTGGGAGGGATTAGTTTCTTGAGTTCCCTGTAGATATTGGATATTAAGCATTTGTCAGATGTATTGTTGGTGAATATCTTTTCCCAGTTGGTCTTCCAGTTTTTGAGTGGTTAATTGGAGGTATAAGTCTCATGGGGACTTTTCTGCCCAAGGTAGCTTCAAGCTAGGATTGTAGGCATGAATCACCAGCACCTGGTTGGTTGGTTGGTTGTGGGACTTGAACTTAGAGCCTGATACTGTGAGCTCTTCCTCAAGGCTAGTGCTTTAGCACTACCACCCACAGCTCCACTTTCTGTTTTTAAGTGATTAGAAGTAAAAGCCTCATAGGGTCTTTTCTGCCTGGGCTGGCTTCAAACTAGGATCCTCAGATCTTAGCCTTCTGAGTAGCTAGGATTGCAGTTGTGAGCCACCAGCACCTGGCAATCATAAGTACTTGCATTCCTTCTCTTTCCCAAAACTCCTTCTCAGCACTACCAACACCACAAACAGTGGTAAAGCATGCAGCTGGAATGAGCTCCTACTAAAACAAATAAAAACTTGACTACAGTACCACTTTGCCAAATCCCAATGGTATTCAAAATTCCTCAAGATTTGGTTTCTGATTTTTCTTGCCCTCATCTCTTACTTCTTGCTGACTCTTGCATTTTAAGTTTTAGGTTTCATGAATTACTTTTGTTTCTACTATCTGCTTCTATTTCTGTTTTCCATGGATGCTTGATTCTAAGTATAAGGGAAAATTCTGCTATAGAGTGTATACTCCTTTTTCCTCCCTTACTGAATGGCTTTTACCTGCTCCTTCCATTGTATGGCAACAGAGATGTAGTAAGACCTGTTCACAAAGTGACTGATGCAACTCTTTATCATGTCTTCCCTCACATTTTCTAAAGAAGTTAAAGGTTATGGTAACCTTCGCAAATGTAAGAGAGACAAAACTATGGGGAGTGTAAAATAATATTCCAGTCAATCTTTCAACTTAACTCTGCAACTTAAATCCTGAAATGTGTCCTGGGGACAACTTTTGGCACAGAGGACAGTGAATGGCCTGCTTATTTCCTACTAGAGCTCTAGAAGCCACCAGAGTCGCACATTCAGGGCTAGTAGACATGGCAGGCTCCCACAACCCAGCATAGCACTTGCCTTCTCCCTCCCCAGGAGTACTTTTGAGACTAGAAGAAATAAAACTGAATGATTTACTAATTTAAAATTTCTTTGTAAACCCCTCTGTACATCATATCACCTGTATAATAACAGTAAAAAAAATGTAAAAATGTTTTTCATTACAAGTTTTTGTTCCAAGTCCATTAATTAAGAGACTAGTCAATAAAAGGATGAGCAACACTTGCCTTTTTCAAGAATCCACTAAATTGTCCCACTACCATCCCACACAACCTTCATCACCCACTTTATTTACTTATTTATTCACAGTGCCTTTGTACTTATTTGGCTCTTCTGCAACTTAAATTCCTTGAGAACAGAAATGCTGTATAGTCTGGGCCCGGGAGTTTGGCCTAGCGGTTAAAGTGCTTGACTAGCATGCACAAAGACCGGGTTCGATTCCTCGGTATCCCACATACACAACCAAGCCGGAAGTGGCAGAGACGAGACACAACCAAACCGGAAAAGTGGCAGAGACGAGACTGCGACGGCGACAGAGAGCGAAAGAAGCGAGCTGAGCTGAAGTGAACAGAGCCCAACCGAGTGGTGGCCGGAGCGAGCGGGGCCGGAGCGAACAGGACCGGAGCGTGCAGGAGCGAGCGGGGCCGGAGCAAGCAGGACCGGAGCGTGCAGGAGCGAGCGGGGCCAGAGTGAGAAGGGGCCAGAGCGAGCAGAGCCAGGAGCAAGCGAGAGCTGGCCGGGCCGGAGCGAGCGGGGCCAGAGCAACCCAGGGCCGGAGCGAGCGGGGCCAAGAGCAAGCTGGAGCGAGCCGGGCGGAAGCAAGCTGGGCCAGAGCGAGCGGGCCGGAGCGAGCGGGGCCGGAGCTAGAAAGAGGGCCTAGCCGGGCCGGAGCGAGCAGGGCCGGAGCTAGAAAGGGGGCCTAGCCGGGCCGGAGCGAGCAGGGCCGGAGCGAGCGGGGCCGGAGCGAGCGGGGCCTGAGCTAGAAAGGGGGCCTAGCCGGGCCGGAGCGAGCGGGGCCAGAAAGAGAAAGGGGCCAAAAAAAAAAAAAAAAAAAAAAAAAGAAATGCTGTATAGTCGATGGCCAGGCACCAGTGGTTCATGTCTGTAATCCTATCTATACACAGGGCTGGGATCTGGTTTGGCAAGCCTTAGCAGGAAAGGAAGTTCATAAAAGTCTTGTCTCCAATTAACCACACACACACACACAAAAAAGAAATGAAAAGAAAGAAATGGAGCCATGATTGAAATGGTAGCAAATAAATAAATAAATAAATAAATAAATAAATAAATAATGAAGCCAAAAAATCTCAAGATTGGTGCCCAAGCCTTGAGATCAAACTCCAGGACACATAGAATAGGCACATGTGTGTGCTTGTACATGCATGCACGTGTGCATGCACACGCACACGCACGCACACAATGCTTACAAAAGGAATTTACTTCTACTTCTAACACAGTATGCAAAGTCCTAATGTAAGCCAGGGCACTAGTGTCTCACATCTGAAATCCTAGCTACTTAAGAGGCTAAGATCTGAGCATCTCAGATCCAAGCCATCCTAGGCAGAAAAATCCATGAGATTCTTATCTCTAATGAATCACAGAAAAAGCTGGAAGTGGTATGGTGCTAGCCTTGAGCAAAAGGAGATCAAGGATAGTGCTCAAGGAGATCAAGAAAAAAAAATGCTACACAGTCAACAAACACTGAATGTAGTATCTCACACATAGTAGGTACTAAATAAATGACTGATGAGTAAATTACTATGAACATTCTGGTGCCACAAAGGAAAACACCCACACTGATCATTTATATCGTTCTTAGCATACAAAATTCATACCAGTCAGTAATCATCCAATAGTTCTTCAATTCCTTCTCACCTGATCTGTATCGTTCATCCCTGGCTCCTCCAGATCGAGTTCGGTGATACTTAGAGGGAGCAGAAGTTTGAGTTGCAGGTGCAGCCGGTGTTTGATTTCTATGTTCTTTCTGTATTGTTGAATCTGTTTCTGAAAAAAAAAGTTTTGAAGATGATTACCCAGTAACAGCTATCATTTCTGAGAATATCAAATATTCTTATGATATCCTGTAGTAGTTACTATTATCCCATATTAATAAAAGGTTAGAGAGCTTTAATATGCATATATAAATTTGATGTAGGGGCCGGAGACCTAGTGGTAGAGTGCTTGCCTAGCATGTATGAAGCCCTGAGATCAATTCCTTAATACCACATACACAGAAAAAGCCAGAAGTGGTGCTGTGGCTCAAGTGGTAGAGCACTGACCTTGAGAAAGCCCAAGGACAGGACCCAGACTCTAAGTTTAAGCCCCAGGACTGCCCAACCCCCCAAAAAAGATGTAAAGACATTCAGACTAGAAACTATCTTAAAACTACTAACAGACTAATAGAAAAAGACAGACCTCAGACTCCTGAATTGCTAGACTGCTAGTATTACAGGCATAAGCCACTGGTTATAGACTGAATTTTAAAAGATAAGCATCTATTCACTGTATAAGATAGAAGTTTCTGAAGTTTACACACACATACACACACACACACACACACACACACACACACACACACACATTCAGTACCTGGATCAAACTCATCTTCATCTGTTTCTCTCATCTTCCCTCCCATCTCTGAAAACAATTTCAACAGGTTTCATTGTTTAGGTTTCATACATGACATATTCATACTCATTCACTCTCTTCATTGGTCCTCTAGCATAAACTGAATTTTAACATCAATCTACATTCTTTTGAAAGTCCATTTCACAGAAAAGCTATGCTGAATTTTCACTATTTTTCACAGTGTTTCTTTTAATAGTCTTGAAGGAGGTCCACAGGCCAATGTGCCTAATATGGTCCGTTGTCTGCGTTTTATTGTTTGTTTGGAGACAGAGTCCTACTGTGACTCAGGCTAACATTATTGTCCACTCAATAAAATGTTGGGATTACAGGCATGCCCCACCATGTCCAACTCCAATGTTTTTATAAACACATTTATTGGGCTACTTTCACATTGTAAAGACAAGAATGGATAGCTATGACAGAGACTTGTATGGTCTTTAACATCTAACAAACACCTGGCTCTTTATGTATTCCTCACAATAAATCTATGAAATCAGAACTACTAGTTTTTCTTTTTTTTCCTCTTCTTTCTTTCTTTCTTTCTTTCTTTCTTTCTTTCTTTCTTTCTTTCTTTCTTTCTTTCTTTCTTTCTTTCTTTCTCCAGAAAAGGAACAGAGAGACACCCATTCTTTGACTTAAAATCACAGAGCCAGGTTGGGTGCTGGTATCTCATGCCTATAATCCTTCCTGCTCAAGAGGCTGAGATGTGAGGACAGGGGTTCAAAGCCAGCACAAACAGAAAAGTCCGTGGGACTCTTACCTCCAATTAACTACCAGAAGAGTGGAAGTACAGCTGTGGCTCAAAGTAGTAGAGTGCTAACCTTGAGCAAAAAAGCTCAGGGACAGTGCCTAGAGGCTGAGTTCAAGCCTCACTACTGGAAAAAAAAATTTACAAAGCCAGCAAACAAACCCAAGGTCTGTCTAATTCTACTGGGTTGCAACCAAAGAGGATAGGGAAAAAGGCTAAAAGAAATCTGACTTTAGGGTCAGGAGTGTAGCTTAGTAGTAAAGTGCTCACCTAGTATGTATGAGGCCCTGGGTTCGATTCCTCGGAACCACATACACAGAAGAAGCTGGAAGTGGCACTGAGACTCAAGTGGCAGAGTGCTAGCTTTGAGCAAAAAATGTCCAAGGACAGTGCCCAGGCCCTGAGTTCAATTCCCAAGACTGGCAAAAAAGGGGGGGGAGCAGACTCTCTAATAAGAAAACAATAAGAATTAATAACTTTGTTTAGGAGAATTTAAATGCTTCAATATTTGGAATCAGCTATTAACGAACAGGGAAAAAAAGAGGAGGAGGAAGAACCTATAAACATTCAATCATTAGCCATCAAAGCCATTTCAAATAATGTCTTGGCCACTGATTGAGGAATTACTTACAATACTTTCTAACAACTTTAAATAGAGAATAAAAACTTGTGCTATTTTTATTTATGTGATTAGATAATACATACAGGATGGAATTCATAGTCACAAAAAAGATCTGCTTTGCTTCTAAATATGCAGAAAAATGGTTGTAGGAGAGCACCAACTTTTAAAACACCCCTAATTAATATCTATTTATCATCAGACCTGGGATTTGAACTCAGGGCCTGGGTACTGTCCTCGAGAGCTTTCTCAAGGTTAGTGCTCTACCACTTGAGACTCAGCACCAATTTCAATTTTTTTTCCTGTGTATGTGATACCAGGGGATTGAACTCAGGGCTTCATGCATGCTAGGCAAGCAGTCTACCACCAGGACACACTCACTGCCCCTATTATTTATTTTGTTATAATGAAGCTACAACTAAATTTACTTATCACTGGTTAGTATTCCAATAAAACAGAAGAGACCATATCATTCCACTTAGAAACATGCTTCCAAATTTGATAGTTAATTATCCAAAGGATAAAAAAAAAAATGAAGAGGGGCTGGGAGCATAGCCTAGTGCTCACCTAGCAAGCATGAAGCCCCAGGTTCAATTCCTCAGTACCACATACACAGAGAAGGCTAGAAGTAGTGCTGTAGCTCAGATGGCAGAGCACTAACTTTGAGCAAAAGAAGTGTCCAACGACAATGCTCAGGCCCTGAGTTCGAGCCTTAGGACTGGCAAAAAAAAAGAAAAAAGAAAAGAAGATAGGAGCCAGGAATGTGGCCTAGTGGTAGAGTGTTTGCCTAGCATGCACAAAGCCCTGGGTTCTATTCCTTGGTACCACACACACAGAAAAAGCCAGTAGATTAGGAAAAACAATTTGGGCTAAATAATAAAATTGCAAAGAAATGATGATAGAGGAAACAGGAGTTCATGTATTTACTTAAGGAAGAATTGAAGAAAATGCACATTTCCACTTAGGATTAGCTACAAATTATCACAGATCCAGCCCCAAGAAAATGTAACACAAAGTCTTCTAATGGGAATGGAGAGTGTAATGACATGGAGCCAAGAGCCCTACTGCACCAGCTCTGAAAACAAAGCCACATGCCAAGTTGTTCATGTAACAGCATTAATACACACTCTGTATGTTTATCTCAGTCCCCACAGGAATCAGCTGTCCAAGTAGACAGGCCTCTTTGAGGTCTGAAAATACTGGATTTTTCATAATTTGAAGGTCATAACCTGTTAAATTACTCAGTATTCATTCCTTCCTAGACAAATAGGATACTATGAGCAAGAATTTCCATTCTAAAATCAGTTATCTCCTTTTCTTTGTTCCTTATAGCAGGCATATTAATGTATATTTTGGAGTAAAGGGTGAAAGATAGCATGTTCTAGACAGATTTTTAATGTTTGGGAAGGTTTATTCCCACTTTAGCTTACTTGCAAGAACACTAATTTATTATGAACAGGGCAGGAAACCATTGTACCCAAGGCTTTATCAAGGAAGAGGAGGGAGGTGTCTGGAGGCAATGGGAAGGTAGAGGGCAATATTCAGTAGGCTCTGTAATCTTGGCTGGGCAGATGCTGCCAAAAGGTGAATCATTTTCCTTGCCCAGGGTTTTGCACTGCAACCAGAACTCAGAAATTACTTGGAGTACTAACTTACAAGTTTCTATGTTTTTGAATAAAATAGGGAGCTAATATCTCTACACACTGAGATACTATATGCTATTAAAGATGAAACATGTAGACTATGACAACACTTGAGTCTAAATGAAGTAATACCTACATGATAAAAGAATACATGTCATGTATAATATATGATTACCGATATGTGTGGAAAAAACTGTGTGCAAGCATAAGGATTAGCAGGGATAGAAAGGCCTTATAACTATTTGAAATGAATATTAACAAGATACCACATAATTCTTTACCATATTCTTTTGTTGTTGTTGTTTATAGGAGCTAAATTTTGGGTCTGGGAATGGGGATCATTGTGGTAGAGTGCTTGACTAGCACACATGAAGCCCTGGGTTTGATTCTTCAGCACACATAAACAGAAAAAGGCCAGAAGTGGCACTGTGGCTCAAGTGGTAGAGTGCTAGCATTGAGTACAAGAAGCTCAGGGACAGTGCCCGGGCCTTGAGTTCAAGCCCCAGGATGGGTAAAAACAACAACAACAACAACAAAAAAGCCACTAAATTAAATTTTGTACAAAATCAATACATTAGATATACTTAAGTGCTGGAATGGAAGCTACCAGCTTCAGAACTTAACTCTTTATTTATCATGCTGATCCTAGGGCTTGAACTCATGGACTGGAAACTGTTACTAAGCTTTGTGTTCAAGGCTAGAATTATACCTCTTGAGCTACAGCTCTACTTCTAGGTGGTTAATTGGAGATGGGTTTCACTGACTTTTCTGTCTGTGCTGCAGGCTTTGAACCATGATCCTCAGATTTCAGTATTACAGATGTGAGCCAGCAGTGACGAGAATTTGATTGTTGATTTGGTTTTTTGTTTTAGTTTTTTCCTGTTTTTGTTTTTTTTTTTTTGCTCTACCACTTTAGGTGCACCTACCACTTTATATACACCCCTACCTATGGCTTCTCCCAGCTCTTAAGTCTTCTTTATAAGTGTTAAATTCTAGTGTAAACAGTAAAAGAGGTTCAAAGAAACAGACCGCTTGCTGATCAGCAAGCCACAACTATGATGCCATCAGGCTAAAGCAGCTTGTCTTCAGAGAGCAAGCCAAGAATCCACTAGGGGTCAGCATTATGTTTAAGTAATGATGATAGAAGGTTTACTTAATAGTTAAGCTTTTTAAAATACAAAGTTTAAATGCTTCTGTTAACACAAAGCCCTCCTTTCTCAACAGCTAACATGTATGTACTTTATTGATCTTTGTAGAAAGAGATGTCAAACTTTTATATGTTTGTAATGAATTCAGTAAACAATGGTAAACCAAAGAAGCAGATTTTTACTGGTTTCAAACTACACAAATTTTCCATTCCGGAAGACAGGAAAAAAGCCAAGTCAACTTATCTTTCAGCTCAACCTACAATTTAACGGATAGTCACACATGTAGGAATATGATAGTAAGCAGGATGAGTTTTGAGTAACACAGAACAAAATACTTCCACTTTTAGGGAGGAAATTAGTCTTGCTGCTGGTATCTAGAAAGGAACATATTAAGCCAATGGCCACTAATTCACCTGAAGCGTTTCTATTGTGGCATGGGCTGAGAAGGAAAACAACAAGGCTTTCTGAACTCATATAATAGAGAATTTGACTTGTCAAAGCTAAGACACTGCAGGACCTGGCTGAGCAGAGAGAGGGGAAAGCCACCTGTCCACACAGTGTTTGTAGACATTCAGAGAGGGAGCAAAGTCTTGCTAAGTCTAAGAACAACTGGTGGAGCTAACAGAAAGGAAGCGGAAGGGTGATACAAAAGTGAGGCTGGAATGTCAGGTCACTCGGTCCAAGTGGCCCAATGGGCAACCTGTGAAGTCATTTAAACAGGAAATGTCGAGCTGGGCATGGTGGCTCATGCATGTAATCCTACGTACTCAGGAGGCTGAGATCTAAAGATCAAGGTTCAAAGCAAGCCCCGGCACAAAAAGGACCTGAAACTCATCTCCAATTAACCTCGAGAAAATGGGAAGAAGGACTTGGCTCAAGGGTAGGGTGGTAGCCTTGAGCTGAAGAGCTCAGGGACAGTGCCCAGGCTGAGTTGAAGCTCCAAAACCCACAAAATAAACAAACAAACAAACAGGAAATGTCAGGGTAACAATAGTAACCACATTGCCGTGGCTCTTTCAACTTTCTTAACACAATCTGACAGAGACAATTGGCAAGCAGGACATCCATCATAGATTTAATTTTCTATAGCAAGAGTATGCTGATAATCACCCTGAATCACAAGTAGCACCCTTGGTCATATTCTACCCCACCCAAGATATGTGGGTGGGGGCACCTTGAGCCCCTTTCCCGGGGAGACTATGGAATATGATTCATGGAGTACAGCCTTCCTTCGGAGGATGGGTGATTAACATTAGGCCTGGGGAAAAGGAGGAGGAATGAAAGTGCTGGCACCTGAAGGTCTGATTCCTGAAGGTGGGTTCTCAAAGTAAAGGAAGTGAAGAGACCATGGTGTGAGAAGAGGAAGGCGCCTGAACAGATCTGACCAAGAGCTCTCTAAGCCACTAGACATCATGAAATGGCAGTGTGGGAGGTGGAACAGCATAGGAGCTCTGCCCTGGAATCTAAGAGGGGCCAAGCAAAGTGGGCTCTTCTTCCAAAGCATAGCAGTAGGGCAGACCAAGAAGTGAACTTAGCAGTGGGTCAGGTTTACTTTCACAGATGGTCAGCAGGCCTAGATTTAGTAGCACCCTGGGGACTGTCTTCCCCTGTGGCTGTGAAAGCTAGACTGACCACCTCTCAGGTCGCACTACTTAAATCTCTTGGGTTTATGCACAATTCAGGAGAAAAAAGAAGTCCCAAGAGGAAGGGATTGGACTTCCTTCAGCTAAGATATGTGAGAGAAAGATATAATTACAGTATGTGTTGCAGTTCATGGAGATCTTAATGCTACCCAAGTCTAGCAAATAAAAGAAAAAAGAAAAAAACGGAACTGGGAATACAATGAAAAATTCCATGCTCTTTCCATTATGCTATAAGTTTCAGTTGGGAAGGAACTTGTAAATCACAATGAGATACATGAAAGAGATTCTACTCCCCCACACAAAGGCACCTTGCCTACTTAACAGCATTCCAAATGTCATTCTTGATTTCAGTTAATTGGTATTAAATTCAGTTCCATTGAATTTCTACAGTATTTTATTTGGAACTATCATACAGTGCTTATTTTATCTTTTATAATCCTTATTTGTCTTATCTCTCTTGTTATAGAATAAATAACTTGAGGTTAGAGGCTGGTCTTACTCATTCTATATGCCTGTAGTAATGAGCTTTCCCTTTTTATACTGCAGACACCTAATATTTTGGTTTAAATAATTAAGATCTTGTCTCCCCTCACTTCCAACCAGTAGGTGGTTAGAAAAAAAATAGACAGGAACAGAAATATCAACTTAAAGGATATGATTTAAATGTTAACCTAAGAATCCTGCTTATCTGTTATCTTGAAATTATATAAATTATATACAAAAACGTGTGGCTCTCACTATTTCATATACTTGCACAAAACCATTAAGAAAAACACTGTAAACTTGTAATCCTAGATACTCAGGAAGCTGAGATCTGTGGATCACGGTTCAAAGTCAGCTCAGGCAGTAAAGTCTGTGAGACTCTTATCTCTAATTAACCACCAGAAAATTGGAAGTGGCGCTGTGGCCTTAAGTGGTAGAGCACTAGCCTTGAACAAAGGAGCTCAGGAATAGGCTCTAGGCACTGAGTTCAAAGCCCTAAGACCAGAGAAAAGGATAGAGAGGAGAAGGGGATGAGGGGGGAGAAGAGAGAAGAGAAGGAGGGAGGGAGGGAGGGAGGGAGAGAAAATCACCATTATGCCAGACACTGGTGGATCATACCTGTAATCCTAGCTACTCAGGAGGCTGAGATCTGAGGATCACAGTTTGAAGCCAGCCCTGACAGGAAAGCCCACATTTAACCACAAAAAGTAGGAAGTAGGTAGGATAGGGCCCCAAGTGGTAGAGCATTAGTCTTGAGCACAAATCATCAGGGACAACATTCAGTCCCTGAGTTCAAGCCTCAGGAATGGCACATGCACACGCACATGCACGCACGCACACGCACGCACACACATACACACATGCACACATGCATGCACACACACACACACACACACACACACACACGATAAATTATTCCTTCTCTTTTAAAAATATTTATTTAGGGGCCGGGAGTTTGGCCTAGTGGTTAAAGTGCTTGCCTAGCATGCACGAAGACCCGGGTTCGATTCCTCGGTACCACATACATAGCAAAAAGCCGGAAGTGGTGCTGAGGCTCAAGTGGTAGAGTTCTAGCCTTGAGAAAGTCCAAGGACAGTGCTCAGGCCCTGAGCTCAAGCTCAGGACAGGCAAAAAAATAAATAAATAAAATACAATAAAATAAAAGTATTTATTTACTTGTTAGTTCCTTGGTTTCAATTAACTTCAGAGGCAGACTAAACTCAGAACTGTGGAACAAGATGTGTGGAGTAGCTGGCAACCCCAGTACACCTATATGGTACTAGGACACTGTGGGAAAATGCCCACCAGCAATATGAACAGTCAATCCAAGTTAGGTAGAAATCTTGTAGGTCACAAGAATGTCTTTCTTTTCGCCAGTCCTGGGCTTGAGCTCAGGGCCTGAGCACTGTTCTTGGACTTTCTCAAGGCTAGAGCTCTACTGCTTGAGCCTCAGCACACTTTTCTATGTATGTGGTACCGAGGAATTGGACCTGGGTCTTCGTGCATGTTAGGCAAGCAGTCTACTACTAGGCCAAACTCCCAGCCAACTTTATTTGTCATCACATTCATAGGTATGTCTTATTCCTAAAAAAGCAGTGGCTAAGGCCCAAGGAGAGAGAGAAAAAAATAAAAATAAAAACACAGAAGTCATAAGTCAAGAAAGAACATGTCAAAGGCTGGAATTCTATTCTGAGTGGAAGACAACCCCAATGAAATAAAAGAAAATCAATGAATGAAAGAAGAAAAACATATATACAAAAATCAGAAATAATCTCAAATATACTGATATTGGAATTTTTTCCCCAATACCATTAAAAAAAAAAAAAACACCTCAAAAGCTACACTAAAAGAGGAGACACAACTGTAGAACCTGTAGGGCAATTTTAAGGAGCAAAGGCGGGGGAGTAGGGGGACAACAGCAGGAAGTGGGGCACTCACTGCTTTTCTCAGAGTCAGACTGGGGCCTCCCCATCTCTGCACTTCAATCCCATTGTTTACTTTGCTGGTGAACTGCCAAAAATGGTCTACAGAGATCTAGGAGAACTTTTAAATTGATGTAAATTACTTTTGTGTAAATCTTAAATAATTCTCATAGAAATGTTAAGAAATTCTGGTTGGACGTTTTTATATATGTCATCTTCAAAATGCCCTGAGAATGGTGATGAAGGCCCATTGCAGCACAAAACAAAGAGGAGAGGGGATACTAGAAACTGGCTCAATAAAAATAACAGTCAAGGGCTAGGTGTTTGGCCTAGTGGTAGAGTGTTTCCTTAGTATGCCCAAAGACCCAGGTTTGATTCCTCAGTACCACATACTTAGAAAGACCAGAAGTGGTGCTGTGGCTCAAGTGATAGAGCGCTAGCCTTGAGGAAAGCCCAAGGACAGTGCTTAGGGCTTTAGATCAAACCCAGAACTGGCAAAATAAATAAATGAATTAAAATAAATAAATAACAGGTACCAGAGGGTTTATACCTGTAATCCTTGCTTCTCAAAAAGCTGAAAAATGAAGATCAAGGTTCAAAGCCAGCCCAGGAAGACAAATCTAAGAGACTCTTATCTCTAGATGACCAGCAAAAAGCCAGGAATAGAGATGTAGTTCAAGTGGAATAGTACTAGACTTGAGCAAAAACAAAAGTGAAGAACAGTATAAGGCATTGAGTTCAAGCCACAGCATTGACATTAAAATAAACAAACAAATGAAATGAAATACAATGCATGCATTAATTTTATGCAATAGTAAACATTTCTGGGCATATAGCTTAATTATGGCACTGCTCAAAACTGTTCAACATGCTCAAGGCCCTGGGTTTAAATTCCCATACCAGAATGAATGAATGAATGAATGAATGAATGACAAGTGAATGAACATTAAAAAAAAAGAGCAAGCTATGTATGGTGGCACGTACCTATAATTTGAACACTAGAGACTACAGAGGGAAAATGGTGAGTTTGAGATCAGCCAAGGCTCCCCACAAGTTCCAGTCCAGCAAGGGATATATGTAAGACCTTGACTAAATGGGCACCAGTGCCTAACACCTGCAATCCTAGATACTCAGGAGGCTGAGCTCTAAGGATTGAAGTTTGTGGTCAGCCTGGGCAGGAAAGTCTGTGAGATGCTTATCTCCAATAAGCTAGTCAGCATCCAGGCCCTGAGTTCAAGCCCTAGGACCAGCAAATTAAAATAAAAAGGCCTTGAGTACATCACACACACACACACACACACACACACACACACACACACACACACACTAATGAAGTTGAAATTAAAAGGAGAAACACAATCTCAGAATCTCAGATGGGAAATAATGTGATTCAGTGTTTTGAATTTTTGTTGATGTAAATGAAAAAAAATACTATGACTGAAACAAGCTGTTAGAAGAATCTGGGAGAAAAGATCAGTTTTGGGTATCTAGATTAACTGCTTCTTTTCTTACCTCATATTTTACCTTCACAAAGAAAATACTGGAATGCTCTTTTGGGGCCACTTCTGCAAATATTTGTAGAAGAATATTTAGCTATAAGGCACTTATGCTAGAAACTGGGGACAGTCTAAATACAGTAATTTAAAAGAATACTCCTGGGGCCTGGTGTTTGCCATAGTGGTAGGGTGCTTGCCTACTATGCATGAAGACCTAGATTTGATTCCTCAGTGCCGCATACACAGAAAAGTCAAAAATGGTGCTGGCTCAAGTGGTAGAGCACTAGCCTTGAGGAAAACCCAAGGCCAGTGCCCAGGCCCTGAGTTCAAGCCCCAGGACTGGCCAAAAAAAAACTAAAAGAGCTTAAGAGTAAGGTAGGTAAATGAGACACATAAATAGAAAATAGTCTATGGGACAGTCAGAGGGAATTTTTTTTTTAATGCCACTCAAGGTCAGGAGTTTGGCCTACTGGAGGAGTGCTTGCTTAGCATACACAAGGCCCAGGTTCAATTCCTTGGTACCACATGCACAAAAGGCCAGAAGTGGTACTGTGGCTCAAGTGGTAGTAGAGTGCTAGTCTTGAAAAATCCCAAGGACAGTGCCCAGGCCCTGAGTTCAAGCTTCAGCACTGGAACAAAAAAATGAAAAATAAAGCCACTCAGGCAACAGGAATGGGGGATGGGGATATTCTGTCATGGAGCAAATCCCTACCAGAGAGATGTGCAAGCCACAGAGGCTTGCCATACAATGTCTTGTAGGACTTGTATAGTGCTTTCTTCTTGGAAAACAGCCAATCTTCAGTAAATATGTGTTATCATTCTGTCTTTTACTCCATTGATATTTTACTTTTGTTTGGAGACAGGTTCTCACCATGTACTTCACAGGCTACCATGAAATTCTATGTAGTTCAAGCTGGCATCAAACTCCCAATCCTCTTGTCTCAACCTTCTGAGTAAAGGCATATAACACCATGCCTGACTACTTTTTTTTTTTTGCCAGTCCTGGGCTTGAGCTCAGGGCCTGAGCACTGTCCTTGGACTTTCTCAAGGCTAGAGCTCTACCACTTGAGCCTCAGCACCACTTCCAGCTTTTTTTTCTATATGTGGTACCGAGGAATCGAACCCGGGTCTTCATGCATGCTAGGCAAGCACTTTAACCACTAGGCCAAACTCCCGGCCCCTGACTACTTTTGTAAAATAAATTAAAAAAAAAAAAAAAAAAAACTAAAAGTAACGTAAAAACTCTGTAATATTAAGACTGGTAAAATTTACTACTTACTTGTAGTAACAGGTTTTGTTTTTGTTTTTCTGCTAATCCTGGGGCTTGAACTCATAGTTTGGGCACTGTCCTTGGGCTTTCTCGAGGCTAGAGCTCTACCATTTGAGCCACAACACCATTTCCGACTTTTTCTATGTATGTGGTACCAAGGAATCAAACCCGGTTTTCATACATGCTAGGCAAGCACCCTATCACTAGGCCAAACTCCCAGCCCCAGTAACAGTTTTTTAACTTAAAGATCAGGCCACAAATAAAGGGAGGAATCAATCTACCTATACAAAACCCTCCATTTTCCAGAAACGCCAGAAATGGCCAAGAATGATTAGTTTACAGGAATATGAATGTATATGGTTTGAGGATGCAACTATTTGGGCCAGGCCAAAAGAAACAGTTAATTTCCTGGCCCCTTCTTTCTGGAAGTTTGAGGATTGAGGAGTGTGAGAAGCTTTATACTTGGTTTCAGAAGCTTCTGGCTGATTATGAAGAGACATTCAGTGGGTTCTTCCTGTCTAGAGAACAGGACTTGGCATAGACAGAGAGAGGGGAGTGTGCCCTGACCATGTTTTCATTTCTCATGCCTCTCAAAGTGTGAGAGCTCCAGAGCCATGAATATGATCTAAAATTAATCTTCCTAAACATAGTTTTTTTTCTTTAAAACATAGCCTGTAAGTACAACATAAACTTTGGCTTTGCTTAACTAAAGAAACAACAGTCCATTCCCATGTTAGCAGGGTTTAAGTGATTTCCAAAGTTCATTTGATATATCAGATTTTTGCTCTACAGTAATTTACAGCCTAAGCTCTATGCTGCTACTGCATTAAATTATGCTTACACATTAGCCCAAACTTTGGTTATTCAATTACTGTGACTTATTTGAAGGACTTTTTTTTTTTTTTTTTGCCAGTCCTGGGCTTGAGCTCAGGGCCTGAGCACTGTCCTTGGACTTTCTCAAGGCTAGAGCTCTACCACTTGAGCCTCAGCACCACTTCCGGCTTTTTTTTTCTATGTATGTGGTACCAAGGAATCGAACCCGGGTCTTCATGCATGCTAGGCAAGCACTTTAACCACTAGGCCAAACTCCCGGCCCGTTTCCATATTTCTCCATTCTCCCTGTTATATGGTTAAATTTTTCTCCTATTTTCAAGACTATAGGATTTGAGAAATGTAAACTGCACATACACATGGGGTTGTGAGTTTAACTCCATGGCAGAATATATACTTAGGATGCACAGGGTTCAATTTCTCAGCCCTTCGGGAGGAAAAATGTGAGCATTCGAGGCAGAGCAGAGCTGCCTGGCAAGCAACCGTGAGTTCACTTCCCAATACCATAAAAAAAAAAAAAAAAGCATAAAATGTTTTAAAAAGCAGGTGCATATAATGGTTCTAGTAATAACCATGTTGAAGTATTTTTCAATGTATTAGTAGAAAATGTATTACTTTTACAAATTATACTCAAGTAGCTCTTCATGATGAAATGTCTCTCTACTGAAATAAATAAAACATAAGAGTGGCTCGTGTCTATAATCTTAGCTACTCAGGAGGCTAAGATCTGAAGGTAGTGGTTTGAAATCATCTCAGGCAGGAAGTCTGTGACTCTGATGTCCAAAAAAAGCCCAAATCATAGCACAAATCGTAGAGTGCCAGCTCTGAGCAAGAAACAATGCCCAGGCTCTGAGTTCAAGCTTCAGGACTGGCACAAAAATACAAAACAAAACAAAACAAAATGTAAGAAAGCAACTGAATCTGGGAAAATGTGACTGCTCTCCCCCCTCCCCAGAAGTAAAAAGGAAGTTCCCGCCAAAATCCTTAAGATGATCTTCATATATCTGATTTTATAATTGATTTTAGTAGAATGTATTTGAAATATGTACTCCAATGCCACTAAAAATCAAACATCTTTTCAAAATCTACAAAAATAGCCTGGCACAGTGGCTCATGCCTGTAATCCTAGCTACTCAGGAGGCTGAGCTCTGAGGATCAAGGTTTAAAGCCAGCCCAGGCACAAAAGGACCTGAGATTCTTACGTCCAATTAACCTCTAGAATATGGGAAGTAGTGCTTGGCTTTAGGGTAGGTCAGTAGCCTTGAGGTGAAGATCTCAGGGACAGAGATCTCAGAGCCTATGCCAAATTCAAGCCCCATGACCCACAAAAAAAGAAAGAAAAAAAATCTACAAAAGTACCTTATGGCATAATAACAATAACTATTATCAATTGTGTGTGTGTGTGTATGTGTGTGTGTGTGTGTGTGTGTGTGTGTGTAAAGATCATCCATTTCTATGTCTAGTGCACATTCCTTTTTAGAAGAAAAAGGATGCTAATATCCTCATTAAAGCATGCATTTCAGGAAAAGGGACACTGAATAACTGAATGGAAGAGTGAGATATAAGAAATAATAAACCAATACTTATTATATAATGTAATAATTGATAACTGAGACATATAAGCAAGGCGATGCTAAAATGTAACATGGGATGTGTTGGTGATTAACATTCAAACATTTTAAAGTGCTTGTGTTGTTTGGGAGACTTAAGACATCTAATAATATTAGTCTGAGTTTAGAAGGAAGAAAGAAGACAGCTTTAGTATAGGTCTTACTCAAGACAGACAAGCTTCTACCTCTGTGTTACATAGCCTCTGAAGATACTATTTTTAATTTGTGTGTGACTACATAACTTTAAAAGAAATAAAAGCAAAACTTGATGAAATTATAAGGAAAACTGATCATTCTAAAACTGTAGTACAGGTTTTTCAATATACTTCCTTTTAAAATTGTTAGATAGTCAAAGACAGTATAAAGATCTGAACAACACAATGCATTAATTTGATATATATATATATATATTCATCAACTCAACAAATAAAATAAGCAGATGAGCTACAGAAATTTACCCAAGACTAGGCATGTCTTAACAAATAGCAAAGACTAGCTTTTGTGCTTTTGTACATACTTGTTTTCTGACCATGTGAGTGAAGAAACACAGATCTTAGGAAAGATCAAAGCATGCAACTCAGAAAACTGAGAAAAAAAAATACATGAGTCAATTTAAAGAATACAAAGAAAAGAATATATAAGGGACAGGAAATTAATAAACCAAAAAATGAAACATACAAAAATATCAACAAAATGAAAAGCTCATTCTTTGAAAAGACAAAAATCTCTGAGAAGACTACTAAGAATTTTAAAAAGAGGGGGAAGCGGGGAAGGGAGGACTGAATCATGCCTATGGATTTGGCTATATGGTGCAGTGCTTGCCTAGCATGCAGAAGGCTTTGAGTTCTGTCTCTAGCATCACAGAAGGAGACACCACACAAATAATCAAAACAGAGCTAAAGTTTAAAAAATAGGATATTGCCACTAACTTTTAAAAATCTGAAAATTTTACACAATATAATTTTCTAGAAAAATTAAATTTGCCAAAAGTAGCTCAAGAAGAACCAGAAAACTGATCACTCAGTGACTGTGGAGAGATCCAGATGAAGATAGGGATTTTGAGGATATGCTTTCAATCTCTAACATTGGCTAGGAATGTCAATTACATTCTCACAGAAAGGGAAAGCTACAAGGGGAGGAACAGGTTGGATGCTGCTGAGGCTGGAGTCTGGGATGTGTGGCGGAGTATGTAGGAGTTTGATGGTGGTGACAGGGGTGATGTGAAGCAGTCATATACATTTAACATATCCAAAATGACATTATTTTAGATATGTTGAAGTATGTAAGTACAGATGTTAAGGATACACTTGGATATATGGAGTAGAGACACAGGAGAGATCTAGGTTGAAGACACATAACTGAGAGTTACCTGTATTCAAATAATGATGCTACAAGTGTGGCTAAAGTAATCTAGAGAGATAGGGGGGAAGAGAGTGAGCACTGTTTCTCAAAGTGCTCTATCTGGGACAATATATTCAGCATTACCTAGGACCCTGACAAAAACACATATTCTCAAACTCAACCCTGCACCTACCGAATCAGAAATCTTTTTTTTTTTTTTTTGGCCAGTCCTGGGGCTTGAAAACTCAGGGACTGGACACTGTTCTTGGACACTTTTTGTGCCACTTCAGCCACAGTGCCACTTCCAGCTTTTTCTGTGTGTGTGGTACCAAGGAGTGCTAGGCAAGCACTCTACCACTAGGCCAAACTCCTGACCTGAATCAGAAATCTTGACACTGAGGGTCTTCAATCTATACTAGCAAGCCCTCCAGTGATTGTGATAGAAGGTACAATTTTGAGGACCAGTAATACAATGAAAAGTTAAGAGGGCTTGGAGCCTTTCCTTTAAAGTCTGAACAGTAAATGGGTTCCAAGAGTTCATGCTCAGAAGACTGAAACCTGAGTACTGCAGTTTGAAGCTAGTCTGGGCAGGAAAGTTCATAAATCTGTTATCTCTAATTAACCATTACAAACCATCTCTAATTAACCATCAAAAAATAAATAACTAAAACTGGAGCTGTGGCTAAAGTGGTAGAGTGCTAGCCTTGAGGCAAAAGAAGCTCAAGGATAGCACCCAAGCCCAGAGTTAAAGCTCTAGGACCATCACACACACACACATGCACACATGCACACACGCATGCACGCACGCACGCACTCGCACAGTTTGAACACTTAATCCAAGAGGGTGAGTCTGCAAGAATGCTAAGGAGAACAGAATGTGTGTGTGGTGGGGGAGGAAGTAAGAAAATGAGTTGTTCAGGAGATGACAAGCAGCTGAGACAATGGAGACAATAAGCATGGAACAGTTAGATTACAAAGAGATAAGACAGGTGGAGAGGGACTTGTGTGATGAGTAAACTGAGAGTTTTAATAGGACAGTAAGGAGCATGAAGAACTGCTGAGAGAACCTGGCTGACAGGGGGAAATGGTTCATGGGGTTTGGCAGCAGTCTGCCTCAGCAGGAGCAGCATGTCACTAAAAACATTTAGAATTGCTGCATGAAGTAATGATTTAAAAAAGACACAGATGTGGCAAATCTGAAGTCTAACAGCAGGGAGTTGAAGAAACTGTATCAGATGGCTTCTGCTTCTCCCAATAGGAACACTGGCAAGGCCATTCCTGAAGAGCAGATATGCCATTGCATATTCTTAGCCTACTACAAGTGTCTGGTTTGTCAAATCCCTATTACTCAGCAACTGCCTATTTGTGTATTGATGTGGCTCCCTGTGTAGGTTTACCCATGGGGCAAGAATGTGCTAACAATACAAACTTCTCATAGGAAATTCATCAACTGGCTTTTGAACATGATTTGATTCCTCTGTAGTATGACTATGTATGGATAAAAGACAGATCATAGTTCCTTTCACTTCTTATTGACTATGTACGGATAAAAGACAGGTCATAGTTCCTTTTATTTCTTATTGAATTACTCCTATGGAATATGCTTTTATACAAAGTGGCTAAAAAATTATCTGAGACTCTGGGGGCATGGGTCAGGTCCATAATTAAGCAGCAAATCAGAAAAAAAAAAAAATAACCCACACTCTTCTCATCCCTATTTTTTCCTGCTAAGCAAAGGCTGGGTTTCTACTGGTTATCACTGGCCCAATTTCTGACTCTTCTCTCTCAGATTTCTACACCCATCAAAATATTTTAAACTGGCTGCCACTATACTAACTTAATAGTTTTCTGTAGGAAAGTAGAACTGCACCTCTGCATACAAGGGTGCTACATCTGAGTATTCAATAAACCTCTGATGGAAAGTATTTTGGGGGAGAAAAAATTATTTAAACACATCCAGACTCTTTTTTTCTTGTCATCATTCCCTAAACAATGAGGTAACACAACTATTTATATGGCAACAACTATTTGTATGTGATTTATCACATTAGGTATTATAAGTAATTTAGAGATGATTTAACATATAAAAGATTTATAGATTTTATGTAAATATTAGGACATTCTATTTCAGCAACAGATCTACAAAATCTACAGTATTTATTATGTGTAGGGGATCCTTCTACAATCCTCTGTTTTAGAGAATGAGGGATAGCTGTATGACCAAGAATAATGCATTAAATAAAACAAGTATTTCAATGAAATGTGTATTGGTATACAATTGTGTTTATCACGCTTATTTATTCATTTCATTATTCTTTCAACAAATATTTACAGGCTATAAGCTCTGTGCAAGACTTAATTTGAGAAACATGGGAGGCACCAAGTTCACATCGTATTTATAGCAAAAGCAATTAGCTCTTCAAAGAACAACTGCAGAAACATACATTGCGAAGGGAAATTAGAACTAAAGAAAACTGTTTTAATTGTGGGCAGGGATGAGATAGGAAAACTGAGGGAAAGCAAAGGAAGGGGTGACATTTCCATTAAGAATTGTACTTATCGCCTGACTTAACAGAATTGTAACCCCTCTGTACAGCTTCTTAGTAATAACAATAACATTATATTTTGAAAAAGAAAACAATATTTATAGTAAAAGTGATTAAGGTAGAAATTCAAGGGAAATCCTAGAGCCTTAGTAAGTTTAAAAGTATGATGACTCTTGAGATAGGCTTGCTTAGAGGAAAAGGGTTAGCAACTCCTTTGGAGGTAAGCACAAAAGTGACTGTGAGCTTTTGGATATTTAAAAATCTATCCAGGCTGATATACATGTGTGAGAATGTCACAATGAACTTTCCTTACACAACTAATGTATGTTAATAAAAACAAAACAAAACCTTAGCAGACCCTTTACAGATTTCCAAATTTACTTGGAATTCTAGTTGCAAATCCTCCTATCCTTCAAGCCTTGGGTGAATACTGTATCTGCTCATCATTCATATCTTCCTACTTGCTTTTCTCTTTTCCATCTCCACTTGTACTCCAGTATAAATAAACAGATTTTCCATGGCCTAGAATTTTCTGCCACTAACTCATCTCAGTTATTAGTCTTTAACACACAACCTATGCTCTGAATAACTGAACCAATGGCCCTGGATATTTTTTAAGTGCCTAGCACCTAACATGCTCAATTACAATGCATTTCCTCCTTTTTTCTCTTCCCCTCATAGGCGATGGGGGGAAAAAAAAGAAAAAGAAAAAGGAACAAAGACAGATTTGTTTGTAAGATGGCATCTCTCTCATGCAGAAATGCTGAAAAAAGTTGAAGCCACGTCTCATCACCTACCTTGAGTCTGTGGGCTGTAAGGAGACAGGAGTTTGGACCTTTTCTTTTCATATCCTTTCTGTGTGATATCCCCTAAAATAGCAAGAAACAGAAATAGGTTATATATTATTCTTACTCAGTGGTTGCTCACTGTAAAAATAAAATTAATTATAGATTAGTATAGAACTACCACATATACAGTCAGGGGCAGGGGAAATGTATAGTTCTACTCCAACAGTTCTGCTAACTCAGACAGGCTGAGTTGGCTACTTGTGGAATAATTGCAGGGCTCGTCCCAGACTCTGACCTTTCAAGACAATGTGCCTCATACCCGAACAGATTCCCCAGGTCCTAGGCACTCCCGTTTTCCTTGGGATTTAAGATACCCCACAACTGAATTCTATATAACTGATAAGACAATCATTTTCTCTAAAATTTTCAGTCTAATCTATTGAGTACTACTGGTTTGCGAAACTTTTTTTTTTTGGGGGGGGGGCGCTCAAAATGGGTCTTGAACTCAGGGCCTGGGCTTTCTTAAGGTTAGAGTCTACCACTACAGCACCACTTCTGGCCTTTTCTTTGTATATGGTACCAAAGAATCAAACCCAGGGCTTTGTGCGAGCTAGGCAAGCACTCTACCCCTAGGCCATGCTTCCGACCCTGAAACATTCTTTTATTTGCTCTAAAGAACCACATAAAATCAGCAATGTAGGCACAGGAATGAAGCATTTCAAAGGTCCTTTTTGCTTAACCTAACACTTGTCTTAGAACCCCTCTCCTCCAGTCATTGGTTTGTACCATTTAAACACACTGTCTTTTTATGAGGTTACATAAAAAGTACATGTGAAGCATATACAAAGTAGATATAACAACTATAACAGGGATAAAATGGTAAATAAGAGGGAAAAATCTCTTGGTATTAAAGAAATGGGAACAAATAGACAGGTAGAGAGCAAAGCTGAATGCAAGAAAAAGTGCACAGCACCAAAAAGATATTTAAGAAAGGCTGAGTGAGTCAACACTGGAGGAAGAAATACATGTAGTGAACTATGTGTGACGTGACAGAGCATTATATTCCAAAAATGTATTTTTTAATCAGAGCAAGGTTTATTTAAAATGGAGCTTTATATAGAATTCAATATAAAAACAGGAAAAAGTCTAAATATTACTGGTTTTATACATAGTGAGCTGATGGGCATAATTTGATGGCAGACACTTGCAATCAAGATTGGTATAGGTCAGTTCATTACCCTCAGCATGAGATGCTAGGTGGATGATGGGCAAAGTAAGTGGGGCTCAGTAATAGGCTGCAGGAGGAACACCGCTTGAAGACTTGGGCTGCAGCAAGGTCGTTCTTCCATAGGACAATGCACAGTAAGAACAAGGCTAAAAACCAGAAAGACTAGCTAGATGTTATCCCAAAGCTACTACAAAGATTTTGATCTGACTGTGGCTTGAGTAGATAGTGACAGAGGGAGGAAAAGAGGTATTAGGAGAAGCATTAAGGAGGAAGGTTGGATATGATTTGCTGACTGGTTGAATGTATGACAGACAATGTCGTCTTTGGCTTGAGCCACCAGGCAGAAGGTTGTGCCAAAGAATTACAGCAAGAGTCAGGCGCGGTGGCTCCTGCCTGTAATCCTTGCTACTAAGGAGGCTGAGATCTGAGAACTGAGGTTCAAAACCAGCCAGGGCATGAAAGTCTGTGACATTCTTATCTCTAATTAATCACCAGAAAACTGAAAATAGCGTTGTATCTCAAGGAGTAGAGCACTAGCCTTAAGCTGAAGAACTCAGATACAATGCCCAGGCCCAGAGTTCAAGTCCCACAACCAAAAAAAGAAAAAAGAAAAGAAAGCTCAAGCTCAAGGACAGTGCCCAGGCCCTGAGTTCAAGCTCCAAGACTGGCAAAAAAAAAAGAAGTTAATTTTATTTTTTGTTTACGTGGTACCAAGGAATCAAACCCACAGCCTCATATTGCTAGCAAGCCACATTCTCAAGCCCTCAATATACTTTAGAGATCTTGCTAACACAGTAAGGTGGTCAAAACATTTAACAGAAAAATGCAACATTAGCTGGGAGCAATGGCTCATGCCTATAATCCTAGCTACTCAGGAGGCTGAGATCTGAGAATTCCGACTCAAAGCCAGCTCGGGCACACTAAAGTCCATGAGACTCTTATTTCTAATGAACCACTAGAAAACCAGAAGTGGCACTATAGCTCAAAGGATTGGGTGGTATCCTTGAAAGGTAGAGCTCAGAGACAATGCCTAGGGTTCAAGTCCCATGACTAATCCAAAAAGAAAGAAAGAAAAAAAAGAAAGAAATATTTTACAATTTTAGGAGAGAAATATTTTTTAAAATGCATATGAAAAGTAAATGTTTTTACTAAATGGTTTTACTTTCCACGTATTTATCTTTGTGGTGCTAGAGACTGAAACCAGAGACTACTGCATGCTAGCATTTCCTATTCTTTTACATCTATTGTTCTTGCTATTATTATTTTGCCAGTCCTGGGCTTGAACTTAAGAGTCTTAGGACTGTCCTTCAGCATTCTCAAAGCTAGTGCTCTACCACTTGAGCCATAGCACTACTTCTGGCTTTTTCTATGTATGTGGTACCGAGGAATGTACCAGCTTTGTGCATGCTAGGCAAGCACTCTACCATTAGGCCACACTCCCAGCGCCTACATCTATTATTTTAAGAAACAATTATTCTAAAATTTCAGTCAATCATGACTACTTACTAAATGTACAAATTCAATAAATCCCAATGGTTCTGTTTTTCTAGTGACATATTCAAATAATAAAATCCAAGGCTTTTCAAATTCAAAAATTTAAGATAATCTCGAACAATAACATACAACTAATAGAGGAGCAGGAACCTACTACTGAGGATATATGCACTGGAAAGAGGAAATTATATTTTGTATTATTTAAAAAATTACAGGAGTTGGAGGTATGGCTCAGTTGGTAGAATGCCAGCTAATGATCAAACATGTCAGGTACTAAGTTTGAGTCCCAGCTTTGGACCAAAACCAACTAGTAACAGACTATCTCTGTTCCATTTCTTCTTTCTCTCACTCCCTGTGGGGAGGATACAAAGACCATTTCTGCAGACTCAGAAAACATCTGATAAAGTGCAAGGCCTTTAAAAGCCCTCTTCAGTGCTTATAGTCTCAATCACTCATGTCATAGGATCCACTGTCAGATCTGGGACATCCATCAACTACTAATGTCTTGTGTTTTGAAAGGGGTCAATTGAGAGAATCTAATTCAGCCATGTCAATTAGCTTTGCTAGATTCATAAATGAGAAATTAAGACCTGGAAATGCAGTAGTAATGAGAATGTGAGGCCTCTAAAACTGGGTCAAAAAGAAACCTGAAAATTCTTTCTGATAGTGCTCAAAAGTCAGGCTGGTATCTCACATCTGTAATATTAGCTACTGAGGGGTCTGAGACCCAGGGATGGCAAGGATGACAGGAGGGTTGCAGGGACTGAGGTTTGGACCCAGCCTAGCAGTAAAGTCTGAAAATCTCATCTACAAAATAACCAGCAAAATGCTTACGTGGCTACAGTGGTAAAAAGACAGTCAACTATCCAATATGCAAGGCCTTGAGTTCAAATCCCATACTGGCAAAACGCAACTCATCCCCAATGTCAGTCTTCCGTTGTCTGTCAGACATTCTTCCTAGAGCTCCTGGAACCCTGTGCACACTGCTGTGGTAGCATTTAGCATAACTGGTATTTTAATTATCCGTTTACAACTCTAGTTTCCTACTAGACTGGGCACTTGAGGGCAATAGTTGTGTCTTGCTTCTCCCTGTAGCCCGCCCACAACCTGGCACAATAGAAACTTGCTAAATGAATGACTGAATGAATTAGTTAAATGAAGACAGTGAGAGAACAATAAATCAAAGAGACATGTGTACTTGGGTGGAAAATGGAATGGAAGAAAATGAGGCCTTTAGCAGGAGCTGAAAAGCTGAAAGAGGGAAATCTAGAGCCTGAAGTTTAGTAAAACTTGAAGAGTAGCCCTTAAAGTAACCAGGAAAAGCAACATCTGAGCTGCCTAAAGAGAGGCAAGAACACTAATAAATCATGAGGTGCTCCATGACAAAAATATCCCTTAACTAGACCAGACGAAAAGAACTTGATGAGGATTTGTTATTCCACCTTTTGTAATTGCCCATGTATGTTTTGCACTCTTAAACCATTCTCACCATCCAGAATCAAGTAGATTTTGCTGCACTAGCGCAATGCTTTCAAAACTTGATCTATTGTTTTTCTTCTCAATTATGAGTACATACATTCAGAGCCAGAGATCACACCCAGAACTTCATGCATGCCAGGCAAGTACTCGATCAGTGATTTATGTCTCCAGCTCTTGATTATTTTTTAGGGATAATCTAAAGAATTTGCAATAACACAAATTTCTACCCCCCTCCCTGGAAGAATCTGATTCACTGATTCTAGACTAGGATTCAGAAACCAGATATGTTATCTACCAATCAATTTTTTAAAAATCAAACAAGTTTAAAGATTGCTGCCCTGAAGAAGCCCTGCCAGGAGTGTGCTGGAGGGGCTCTGCTGACTTCATTTGAGGAAGCGATGGAGGAAAAGAATGTTGTATTGACTACCCAGCCCCCACAGGAGAACATGAACCTAAGGAACTCAGACACTAAGTCATACCACATGCATTCTTACTCAGAACAGATTTTTCTGCCATTTGGTATATGGAATATAAAGGAGAGCCATAGCTATACCTGTAAAAAAAAAAAAAAACTGTATTCAAATGGTCTGTATCTAAAGTAAACCTGCTATTGAAGTTTTTGAAATCTGACCAGGAAGGACTAGCCTCAATAGCCTCTCCACCCTCTTCTCCTCCCTCAATGGAATAACGTATTTTTCCACCCACATGTAAACTCAGAAGAGTAGCCACATTTAGAGGTCTGCAGGACCTGGCAGTTATAGAGGGAGATCATGACCTAACACCAGACAGGCCATAAAATCTCTGTGGTCCACATGCCTTTAAACTGTCCAGGTACATTGACCCTAAAGAGGAAAAGGCAATTGCATGAACATCTGGAACAGAAAATATGTCCCCAGCATCTCACCACCTAAGATCAACAAAAATGGCTTGGCACCAACAGCCCACAAATTATATTCAAGATAAGTGACACAATAGACCAATATGGGAGAGGGGTACAGGAGCTTACTCACCAACTAAGGCTTCTTATGGGCCAGAAGATGATAGAATAGTCATCTGTGTCTTGCTGCGGTTAAACATTTAGAATCTGAGCTAGACAGAACCACAGGTAGAAAAGAACCTTACCACTTATTGGCTTCAAGATTCTCGACAAGCTTGTCTCAAACTCTCTCTTCACAAGTCTGTTTATATCCTTTAAAATAGGGACCAATAAGACCTACGTTTCAAAGTTTTTAACGTGATTAAAAGTATGAGGTCTGAGCCACCATGGTGGATCATGTCTGTAATTTCAGCAACTCGAGGTAGAAGATTGCAGTTGGAGGTCAGCCCGGGCAAGAAATTAGCCAGATCTCCACTCTAACCCCCAAATCCAGGTGGTGCCTATCATCCTACCTATGCAGAGAGGATCCTAGGCAAAAATTAAGATCTAGGCTGAAAAAATAAGCTCAAGAAAAGAAGAACTGGGGCCAGGAGTTTGGCCTAATGGTAGAGTGCTTGCCCAGCATGCACGAAGATCTGGGTTCGATTCCTCAGTACCACATACATAGAAAAAAGCCAGGAGTGGTGTTGTGGCTCAAGCGGTAGAGCTCTAGCCTTGAGAAAGTCCAAGAACAATGCTCAGGCCCCGAGTCCAAGCCTAGGGCTGGCAAAAAAAAAAAAAAAAAAAAAGGAAAAGAAAAGAAGGGTTGAGCTGGGCACTAACGGCTCATGCCATTAATTCTAGCTAATCAGGTGTACAAAGTCCTATTATAGCTGAAAAGGAAATACTGGTAATAGAAAATAAGCAGGTTATATAATAAACATAAATAGGTAAATAAAAACTGCTATGATACTTAGGACTTACTGGTCTTTGTTTAAAAAGTCTGCAATAGCTCTATACAGCAATGTTAGCCAACACTCATTTTATAGAGGCTCTGAACAAAGCACAGAAAGTGGAAAAAATTCATTTTCAGTCACATCTAGTATGTGCTGTGATCAGGGTTTGATCCCAGACTCGGCTCCAGAGTTCCTGCTCCTAAAACACTGCTCTGTATTTGTTTCTTGAGATGAGTTCCAAATTCTGCTTCAGAAAGTTTGCTCCTGGATTACGACTGGGTAACATACACTATCAAACTCACAGCTTGGAAAGAAGTGACACGCTTGGAACAACTGGAAGATATAAAAGCTGTTCAGTGTCCAATGAACAGGAATTAGCTAAAAACCTTGTTCAACAACAAATTCATCATCACCTTTATCACACTGAACTCCAAGAGTGTCATGCTAAAAGGTATTAATTTATTATTTTGCTTAAGGACATAAAAAGCCAGACTAGAATGGAGACTCTGGCCTTCCTTCCTTTTAGAAGGTGGAGTAGGGGAGAAGGAATTGACTATCAGCCCTTATGAATTCTAGGCAAGCAACTCTACTTTAGAGTTACATTCCCCATACTGTCTAACCTTCTTATTGTTCTCTGTGCACCTTTAGGCTTCCAGATCAGATCAATAAAAGAATAAAGCTAGCGGGAGAGGGTAATGGGTACCAAGACATGTGAAAGGGTATCAATGTATGTGAATTAATGCACCTTCTATCTGGCAAATATCATGTAACCCTTTTACTAATTACAATAAAAAAGAATAAAGCTAGCATTATTCATAAAAATGAACAAGATAGGATAAATAATCTTTTTAACTTTCTTCAAAACAGATGACTTGGTCCAGGAGTTTGACCTAGTGGTGGAGTGTTTGCACAAAACTTGGGTTCGATTTCTTGGTACCACACACAAAGAAAAAGCCAGAAATGGTGCTGTGGCTCAAGTGGTATAGCTCTAGCCTTGAGAAAGCCCAAGGCCAGTGCTCAGGCCCTGAGTTCAAGCCCCAGGACTGGCAAAAATAAAAAACAAAAACAAAAACAAAAAAACCACAAAACAAAAACAGATGACTTTCCAAAGGTATTAACAGGTCTCCATACTCCTCACCAATACCTGGGGTGAACTATCTCTTATTCCTTTAATCACTGTGTATGTGCACACACACATGTACCTGCCTGTCTGTCTGCCAGTCCAGGATCTTGAACTTGAGACCTGAATTCTATCCTTAAGCTTTTTGTCCAAGGTTAGCATTATACTACTTGAGGCACAGCTCTACTTTCACCTTTTTTGGTATTTAGTTGGAGATCTGGGTCTCACAGACTTTCTTGCCTAGGCTGGCTTCCAATGACCTGTCACTTAGATCTCAGCCTCCAGAGTAGCTAAGATTCCAGGAGTGAGCCAGCAGGCTTTCATCTTTTAAATGAGATAAGTCCAGGTATTGTTAAAAATGCAATAAACAAAAAACAGTAGTTCAAGCCTATAATCCTATTCAGGAGACTGAGGCTTTGGAGGCTCTTGGTTCAAAGCCAGAAAAGTTCAAGAGAATCCATCTCTAATTAGCCAGCAAAATACTGGGAAAGGCATAGCTCAAGTGGTAAAGTCCCATTTGAGCAAGAAATATGAGCAAGATTTTGAGGTCCTGAGTCCAAGCTCTGGTATCGATACAAGATCCCACCCCCACCCCCAAAAAAGGCAGCTAGACATAGTAGCATATGCCTATAATAATACTAGCATTCAGAAAACTGAAACTAGAAGTCAACCTCAACTACACTGTGAAACTGTCTAAATAAATGAAGATATATATATGTGTATATATATATATATATATATATACCACACATATACACAATTTTAGGATCACAAGTACCTGGTTCATCTCCTAAACATTATTAAAAATCCTTATTGAGCCAGGTGCCAGGGACTCATGCCTGTAATACTAGCTACTTAGGATCTGTGGATCATGGTTCAAGGCCAGCTCGGGTAGGAAAGTCCATGATCTCCAAACAGCCACCAGAAAACTAGAAGTGGTGCTGTGGCTCAATGTAGTTGAGCAGTAGCCTAGAGCTGAAGAGCTCAGGGATAGTGCCCAGGCCCAGAATTCCCACAACCAAAAGAAAAGTCCTTATTAAATAATGGGATTTGAAAAAAATAGTTTTCTATCCACTATTACTAAATAGAAAGTAATCTTTTTATTTTAAAAAAGGAATGAAAATGAGATAACAAAGAAAAGGAGGGTAAAAAGAGGTTAGGAAGGGAAGGATAAGAAGAAAAAGTTCTAAAGCGTTTCATCTTCAAATTTATACATGAATCTATTCTATCTTTCACATGGAAGTTTTGTACTAGAAGATGATGTGTGTTGGCTATGGCTGTAGATGGGTGTGACCATCTAAAGATGTAAGTAAATCTCCTTACAGAGTTTACTTATAAGTAAGGCTGAGAATGTGAATGAGGTCAATCTTAAACCAGAGCTGAAAAGAGGAACTGGATATTCGAAAGGCACCAGGCAGAAGACAAAACTTTTTTAAATGAAATTTCATCATATTTTCTTTAAAATGACAATTCCACTCAATGAATGGCATACAGCAGCCACAGATCTTCAGCCACCCCCTTTCAGAAAGAATCACAAGGGCCTGGAGTTTGGCCTAGTGGTTAAAGTGCTTGCCTAGCATGCACGAAGACCCGGGTTCGATTCCATGGTACCATATACATAGAAAAAAGCCGGAAGTGGTGCTGAGGCTCAAGTGGTAGAGCTCTAGCCTTGAGAAAGTCCAAGGACAGTGCTGAAGCCCTGAGCTCAAGCCCAGGACTGGCAAAAAAAAAAAAAAATGTGTGAAACAGGACACTGAAGTTGAATATTTACATCACTTTGGTCAACATAATTCAACTCCTTTTCAGAATATAGTTACACATTAATTACAGAAAGAATCACAAGCATACAAAATGAAGCAATTCACTATAATGGTCTTATCCCTTAAACAAGCCACTGGTCTTCTCTTTCTCTACCAGTCTTTTTTTTATGTTTTTTTTATTGTAATTAATAAAAGGGTTACATGATATTTGCCAGATAGAAGGTGCATTAATTTACATACATTGATACCCTTTCACATGTCTTGGTACCCATTACCCTCCCCCCACCCCCCTCTACCAGTCTTTCTTGCTACATCTGAACTTAAGTGTCCAACAGGACCCAAAAGAATTTAAACCACTGCCTTATTTCTAACATTCTCTGTAGTTTCTTTCTACCAAGGGGAAATTAAGCTAATGTTGAAAGAGGGCAAAAAGATAACATTACTAAAGTTTAGCCAGGAATAAAGGTCTGGTAAAATACTATCATCTGTTGAAAGATGAGATTTTTTATCTTTTTTTTTTTGGGGGGGGGGGTCTTGGGGCTTGAATTCAGGGCCTGAGTACTGTCCTTGGGCTTTCCTAAGGCTAGCACGCTACCACTTGAGCCACAGCACCACTTTCGACATTTTCTGTGTATGCGGAACCAGGGAATCGAACCCAGGGCTTTGTACATGCTAAGGCAAGCACTCTACCATTAAGCTACACTGCTGATCCTCTAATTTTTCTTTTAGGAAAAAAAAAATTAGTGGTTCTGAAAGTCTTTAACTGGCAACTATATTCTTACTAACCTCACAAAAATATTTGAAGATTTAACACTTTCAACTTCCTATTCTCAGGAGATGTCCTCTCTCATTTTGGACAAGATGAGGCATTTTTAATGTCAAGAACTGAGAGTAAAGCCCAAATTGCTTTCTTCTAAAACTCAAATACAGACTGTTTTGGCTATACAACCCAGTTTTCTAGGTCAAATTTATGACTTCTTACAAATGGTATTTCACCTAAGGCATCAGGCAAGTTCAAACAAATAAAAAGCAACAGAGTAAAACATTAAAGACACTGAGAAACTGAACTTAGTCTCACTACATCATCAGGCAGCTGATTAAGTTAATCTAATGCAAAAGGTATGTTCATTTGTCCATCTAGAAAAATTATTTCCACCAACCAGAAATTTGCTATGCCAATGGCTTGAATGTTTAAAAGTTGCAGGAAGAATCATAGTATGGCTCAGTAGAAAATAATCTTATATGTTCCAATGAGAGGCAGACCTGGGTTTGAAACCCCAGCCTGCCACCCACTTGCTTCTGGACAAATTACTAAGCAACACTATGCCTGTTTCACAATATGTAAAACTGGAATAACTCCTACCTAGAGAGTACTTATGATGAGACTTCAGTGAAAATAAATGCAACAGTCCCTGGCACACACCACATATTCCACCCAGCCCCAACCTACAAAAGTGCTACCAACACCTTTAATCTTTTTAAAGCGGTCATTTAGAGAATTTTGGGTTGGTTGATTCTTTATCTCTGAGAGCTCTATCTCCAGACTACTATTTGATTCTTTTTAAAGGAAGAAAAGAGAATGCATGGTGTCTTTAAAGACCCATTATAGTGCTACATTCTCAACCACTAAGAGCCAACAGAGTGTCTTCAGATGCTACAGCCTACAAAAGAAAACTGGTGTGGGGTGATGTGGTTCACACCTGTAACCCTAGCTACTCAGGAGACTGAGATCTGAGGATCACAGTTCAAAGCCATTCAGGGCACTAAAGTCCAAGAGACCCTATTTTCCAATTAACCACCAGAAAACCAGAAGTGGTAGTATGGCTCCAGGGGTAGGGTGGTAGCCTTGAGCTGAATAGCTCAAGGACAATGCCCAACCCCAGAGTTCAAGTCCCAGGACTAACAAAAAGAAAAGGAAAGGAAAGGAAAGAAAAAGAAAAGAAAACTGGGTGTCTCAAAGAGGAAGTACAAAGATCCAAACCAGAGATTAACAGACTAGTTAAATGCAGATATCGTAATGTATACACACACACACAACAATGCACATTTACCCATGATGGTTATCTAATCTCAGTTGGGAGTATGCAAGAGAAAACATAAGATTTTTTTGTTGTTGCTGGTGGTGGTCCTGGGGCTTAAACTCTGGGCTTGGGTGGTGTCCCTGACCTCCTCAACTCAAGGCTACCAACCTACCCCTGGAGACATAGCCCCACTTCCCATTTTCTAGTGGTTAATTAGAGATAAGAGTTCTTTAGTGCTGGGGCTGGCTTTGAACCTTGATAGATAATTACACTGCCCTTATTTCTAGTACTCATTGGAATATAGTTTTAAAACCAGGTCATAAATATAAAATAACATCTATACCAACCACTGAGTCTACATTAAATGGCACATGCACCAGGCATTCTGTTTTTGTTTTTTTTTTTACCCTGTCAGTGTTGGTGCTTGAATTCTGAGCCTGGATGCTGTCCCTGAGCTCTTTAGCTCAAGGCTAGTCCTATACCATGTTGAGCCACAGTGCCACTTCCAGTTTTCTGGTGGTTAACTGGAGATACGAATCTCATGGACTTCCCCCCACCCCACTTATCCTGGAGCTTGAACTCAAGGCCTGTGCACTGTCCTTGGACACTGTTTTGCTCAAGGCTAGCACTCTGCCACTTCAGCCACAGCTCCACTTCTGGCTTTTTCTGGGTATCTAGTACCAAGGAATCAAACTCATGGCTTTGTGCTTGCTAGTTAAGCACTCTACCACTAGGCTATTCTCCCAGCCCCTCATGGACTTTTGTGCCTAGGCTGGCTTTGAACCGAGATCACAGAACTCCGATCTCAGCCTCTTGAGTAGCTAGAGCCACCAGAAAGCTCAGCTATGCCAGGCATTCTTTATCAAGATCAAAATATAAACTCATCCTCCTATAGCTATAGAAATAAAAAATGAGATAAAAAATTTGGTAGCCAATATAAAATTGCACAAAAAATGACAGGCAGAAAAAATACTTCCCCAGCTACATGATATGTCATATAAGTCACGAAATAAACAGGTCAGTTAGGTCAGGTAATAAAACCAGACTTGGTGTATTTCTTTGCTTCCAGGCATAAGACTGCCCTGTCTGTGATCCCGGTTAGGTTGCTGTGCTTTCTTGGGGTCTCAGTTGCCTCATCTGTATGAACAAGGATCTCTGCGCCCAGCTCTACATCATTTTTGGTCAATGTGTGATTAGTGTCACTTATCTGGCACTACTTATGTGTGGCAAGGGAGGAAGGATGTACAGAAGGCAACAAATAACATGAATAGTATGAACATATAGATTTTGGGAAACCAGTGTAGGAGGTGGCAACTGAAGCCTGGGGTGTGAATGCTATCACCCAGAAGGAATGCAGTGTGAGAAAAGAAGGAATCCTCAGTACACTTACATTTAAAGAGCAAACAGAGGAAATGGAGATGATACTGAGACATGATAGGGGGAAGAAAAAGCTGAGAAAATGTATGCTGACACAAATACAAAGTTTTTTAAAAATCTACTATGTCCGGAAGCTGGATTGCCAGTGGTCCAGTTAAGAAAATTTGTAGATACAGAAAACAAGTTATGTAGAATAGTTGAGTGTGTGTAGCAGTATCCCAAAGTGTAGCAGTGCTCCAAGGAGATAGGAGGCAATAGGTACAGAAAGCTAGAGTCAAGGAGAATGCAGCTTCTTTTTTAAGGTTGGAAAGATATTTAGGCTAGAGGGAAAGTGCCAAAATAAAGATTCAAACACTACCTTGACCAACAAATACCATGCAAAACACTACTTTAGCTTGGGACAAGGCCCAACATTTGTAGGTTGGATCATAAAATTCACAATCATTTCCAGCATTGTGAAGAGCTCTGAAAACAATTCTATAATTACTTGAGTTCAAGTTTGAGAAGCAGGGCTGAGGGTCTCTGACAGACGTTTACAGAGCTAAGGTTCATCTTATTGAACCACGTCGTAGAGTAGTTAGCTCCAAGGCTTCCCATCCTGTGCTGAGAAAGTGGTTTATGTGTTAAATGGCTGTGGGGATGTTTATCCTTAGCCTTTGGAAAACATATGAATATGCCCAAGGAACATGGAAATCATGAGTCAGTCATCTCCAAAAGCCTTTCACCTCACTCTATGGAAAGTACATGGATATATTACTTTCTATGTCCATCAAGATATTTAAAAGTCTGAGTGCTCATGACACTTCCACTGAAAGAAGAGCTCAAGAGAGACAGGCAGAGCTAGATGCTGGGAAAGCACTGACAGTGAGGATACAAGTCAGGGGGTTCTGGCTTGATAACTTCTCAATTGTGTATGTATGTATGCATGTACACACGCACACAGGAATCAGAATAAAGGGCTTAGCTTACTTCCCATGGTATATTAATTACTGCACATTTCAAGCCAGGTGCCAATCATGTGCCCTAATTCATTCAATCCTCAAAATGATCCCATTAAGTGGTATTATTAAGTTCCAAGTTTCAGGTGAGTGAGGCACAGAATGATTAAGTGACCATGTACACAAATATTCCAAGACAGCTAGCTTTACATGTGGCTCTGGGGACCAAGCTCTTAACCACCACTTTATGCTGCCTCTCTACAGCTATCTGCTGAGCAGGATAGAAGAGCTAAAGCAGGTTTGGTAGAGAACTGCACAATTGTCTCTACAAAAACAAAATACAAGCTGGGTACCAGTGGCTCACATCTGTAATCCTAGATATTCAGAAAGCTGAAATCTGAGGATTGCACTTCAAAGCCAGCCCAAGCAGGAAAGTCTGTGAGACTCTCATTTCCAGTTAACCAACAGAAACTGGAAATGTTGCTGTGGCTCAAGTGGTAGACCGCTAGACTTCAGCTGAAGAGCTCAGGGACAGTGCCCAGGCCCAGAGTTCAATCTCTATGATGGTGGGGAGTGGGGAGGATATATATAGGCTGGGTTTAACAGACTATAATCACAGCCCCACCATCATTTCACCAGTTATGAATCCCCAAAATTCATTCTCTTCAACTGTAAAATGTACTAACAGAATTTACACATTATTAAAAATGTTTGTATGTGTTCCTAAGATGGAGTAACACATATCAGATGATATGTGCTACTCTAATGGCAGACACTGCTGAGAGCCCAGTAAAACAGCAAAATTTTTTTCAGTGGTACCAATTCCCAGTTTTGTTTTTTCTGCAGTAGTGCCTGGGAAAGGTTAAGGATTAGAATACTTAGACCTGCTATAGTTGGAAGGTGAGAAAAGAAAGCAGAAACATAGGCTACTGAATATTTACTGAGCAATAATCAGATTAATCAACAACACAGGTTGAGTAAATGGCAGATGATAACACCAACCTAGATCCTATAATTTTCTTCAAACTTTTTAGTGAGAACTACACTGAGAATTCATCTTGGGATGGCAAAATACATCATCCTCAGAATGAAAATATAAGATTCCACAAGGAGAGAGTTTTTGGACAGAAACCAGGAAAGTCCACCAAGAGGATGTACAAGTTTCCTTCTAAAATAATTCTCCTTCCCTACTTCCCAGAACTGCTTTTCTTTCCTCACTTTGCATCTTGGCATAAAGACAAAGCAACAGAAAAAACTGTCGATTACTTATGTCTTAGAGGAAACACTAAAAATGGAAAATTTCTAGGCGATTCACTCACAAAGGCCCAGGGGGAAGGGATGGAGACTAAGTGAAGATAGTCCCAGGAGCAGTTTTAAAGGAAATGGTGGTGAAAGTTCAGGGCAGTCAGGTCCGTTGAAAACAGTGACTTTGAGCATAGAATACTGGGAAAGAAAACGGATCAGAGGTGGCAGTGGAGAAAAAAGGGGAGTTGCGTCACCCTCCCCCACCCCACCCCCCACTTACTGGGGCTTGAACTCAAGATCTGGGCTCTCTCTCACCTTTTTTTTTTTTTGCTCAAGGATAATGCTCTACCACTTATCTGGCTTTTTGGAAATTTATTAGGACAAAACTCTTACAAACTTTCCTGCCCCAGCTGGCTTTGAACTGCGATCCTCAGAGCTCAGCCTCCTGAGTAGCTAGAGGATCATGTGCATGACTCAGCAGTACCTAGCAAGAAAGGGGAGTTTCTAAACCTGTCAGGGGAATCTTAGGACATTGTGGATCTTAGGCTCAGTGTGGACAGTCAGCTGCTGCTGCTGCTCTTTTAACATGGCAAAATTTAAAATTTAAAAACAGACTCTGCCTTTCTATATGCTGCCCCAGCAAAAGAAAAAGGCTCCTGAGAAGGGTGGAGAAACAACAGAGAGAATAAAAATAAACACGATTTTGCGGCAATGTAATTTTTAAGAATGCTATCCATGGAATCGCCATAGTTTAAGAATTGATACCTGACCGGGAACATGGCCTAGTGGTAGAGTGCTTGCCTAGCATGCATGAAGCCCTGGGTTCAATTCCTTGGTACCACAAACACAGAAAAAGCCAGAAGTGGCACTGTGGCTTAAGTGGCAGAGTGCTAGCCTTGAGCAAAAAGTGTCCAAGGACAGTGCCAAGGCCCTGAGTTCAAGCCCTAGGACTAGCAAAAGAAAAAGAAAAAGAACTGATAACCTTAAGCCGGGGACTGGTGGCTCATTGTCTAAAGCCACCCAGGGCAGGAAAGTCTCTCAGATTCTTAGCTCCCATTACTAGAAAAAAATTACATATTCAAAATCCAGAAACAGAAAGTAAAGCTGTGGCTCAAATGGTACAGTACCAGCCTTGTGTGAAAAGCTAAAGGAAAGTTCCTTGAGTTCAATGCCCAGTACTGTCACAAAAGGCTCATGCTTATAATCATAGCTACTTAGGAGTCTAAGATCTGAGGATGTCGGTTCAAAGTCAGCCCGGGCACGAAAGTCTGTGAGACTCTTATCTCCAAATTAACCACCAAAAAACCAGAAGTGATGCTACAGCTCAAGGGATAGGGCAGTTAGCCTTGAACTGAAGCACTCAGGGCCAGCATCCAGGCACAGACTTCAAGCTCCACGACCATCCAAAAAAAAAAAAAGCCAGCCTGGCCAGGAAAGTCTATGAGACTATTATCTCCAATTAACCTCCAGAAAACCAGAAGTGGCACAGCAGTGGCTTAACAGGCACATAAGCATTTTAAATACTCGACTGAAATAAAGAAATAGGATAAACTTCCTAATTTTGCTAACATTTACCTACCTGTGTTTTGAAAACGTAACTTTCACTTTGGCTGATTTAGGGTGCTTTGCTGATTTCTGTAATTTGTGTGTCTATTGTTATCTACAGACATTTAAATCTCCAAAATTCTTACAGAAAGAGCTACCACTTTCCTGTCATTTCACTTGGGACAGGACACACACACACACACACACACCCCAAATTCCGTATCCTAAAATAGCAATGACAACAATGAGAGGAATAATACTTCAGAGTTCTAACAGATATTTCCTGTACTTCACTAATGTACTAATCACAAAGTAAAAATTAAAAGGAAAAAATACTACTTCCAATAATAACAGAAAGTCTCGCACGACATTCTTTTTTCCCAAAACAACACCATATTACCTTCCATGTGAATATAAAAATTAAAAACTTACAAGGTTGTTTATATTTGGAATTGTGAAAATTAAAAGCTTAAGCATTCCATTTAAGGGTGATAGTTAGAAAAGACATTATTCTAGAATAAAAGCTAGAAGTAATTAAACTTGTTCAATTGCATTTAGGTGTGGCAGTCATATCCTTGAAATTTTCTGGTAACTATATGAAATTCACTAAAGCATAAATATTCATTAGTGTTATAAGGGCTGGGAGCATAGCCTAGTGGTAGAGTGCTTGCCGTGCAGGCACAAAGCCCTGGGTTCTATTCCTCTGTACCACATTCATAGAAAAAACTGGAATGGTGCTGTGACTCAAGTGGCAGAGCATTAGCTTTGAGCAAAAAGTGTTCAAGGACAATGCCCAAGCCCTGAGTTTAAGGTCCACAACTGACAAAAAAATAAAATGTGTCATAGACAGGCACTGGTGGCTTATGCCTAAAACCCTAGCAACTCTGAGGATCTCAGTTTGAAGCCAGCCTGGGCAGAAAAGTCTGTGAGACTCTAAAAAAAGTAAACTACTCCAAAAAAGCTGGCAGTGACTGTGGCTCAAGTGCTATAGAGCTAGCCTTGAGCACAAAAAGGCTCAGGTACAGTTCCCAGGCCCTGAGTTCAAGCCCCAGGACTAGCGAGAAGAGGAGGGAAAGGAGGGGGGAGGGGAAGGGAGGGGGAAAGGGGAAAGTCATAAATTTGAATTATTTCTAATTTTCATTTGCAACAAATAGTTTTATAAGTCTTATCAAAAATGAAACTGTTAGTCAGTGGTGGCTCACACCTGTAATCCTAGCTACTCAGGAGGCTGCAGATAATCAAGGTTCAAAGGCAGCCTGGGCACAAAAGGATCTGAGACTCATCTCCAATTAACCTCCAGAAAATGGAAGTGGGGCTTGGCTCAAGGATAGGTCAGTAGCCTTGAGCTGAAGAGCTCAGGGACAATGTCCAGGCTCAGGGGTAGGGTGGTAGCCTTGAGCTGAAGAGCTCAGGGACAGTGCCCAGGCCAAGTTCAAGCCTCATGACCCACCCCACCCCCCCCAAAAAAATGAAACTTTTATTTTACGGTGTGTGTGTGTATATATGAGCACACCAGTCCTAGAGCTCGAACTCAAGATTGGGGGGGCCGGGAGTTTCGTCTAGTGGTTAAAGTGCTTGCCTAGCATGCATGAAGACCCGGGTTCGATTCCTCGGTACCACATACATAGAAAAAAAGCCGGAAGTGGGGCTGAGGCTCAAGTGGTAGAGCTCTAGCCTTGAGAAGATCCAAGGACAGTGCTCAGGCCCTGAGCTCAAGCCCAGGACTGGCAAAAAAAAAAAAAAAAAAAAAAAAAAAAAAAGATTGGGGTGCTGTCCTTAAGATGATTTGCTCAAGCTAGCCTCTACCACTTGAATCATAGCCACATTTCTACCTTTTTGGAGATTAATGGGAGATAAGCATCTCACAGATATTCCTCTCCAGGCAGGCTTTGAACTAACATCCTCAGAACTCAGTAACCTGAATAGCCCAGCCTTTTGTTTGTTTTTATTACTGCTGTTTGAGACAGGACTTGCTACATAGTCCAGGCTGACCTTAAACTCATGACCCTTTTCCTGCTTTAGTGCAGAGGGAAATTTATTTCTATTTAAATGCATTCATGCAATTGGCAGTGTGCCTCAAGTGGTACAATGCAAACTGTGAACAAAAAATCTGAGCAAGAAGAGGCCCTGAGTTCAAGCCTAGTCCTTAAAGAAGTTTCATGATGTTTTAATAGAATATGAGAAAAAGGAACTGCAAATGCCAAACATTAAAAAAAAAAAAAAAGCCAAGCATTCACAGTTTGTGTGCCAAGTGACTTAAGGAGAGACAGTGGCCACAGCCACCAGACACTACTTTTGTCTTTCAAAATCATTGTTAGCCAGTCATTTAGAATATAAATCATCTTTCCCAGTCTAACATCTAAGGGAAGTCAAGCAACTGAGTTGTGGCCAATATGAATATGGTAGGTACAGAAGAATGTGTACATTTTCCAAGTATTGCTCTTAAATGAATGGAAAGGGAATGTTTTCCTTTCCTTTCCTTCTTTCTTGATGGCTTGGTAATAAGTCATCTTGGACCACAGGTTGAGAACCAGCTCCAAGAATGAGGAAAAATCAGGGCAGAAAGAGTCTGAAGTCTGATGAGCCCACAAAGCAATGCTGCCAGACTAGTGCAGACTGCCACAGGACTTAGAAATGAATGTCAATCTTGTTTAAGGATTTGTTACTTGTGGTCTCTGTATATATAACCATATCCATAGTAAATGATATGATTTCCAATCAATGGCAATTAATTACTGTGGCTTGATATCCCCACCAGAACCAAAGACTACGCTCCTAAAGGTTAAAAAAATAAACAAAAAAACTTGGGCTTGTGGCTCATGCTTGTATACTACCTACTCAAGAGGCTGAGATATGAAGAAGATCACAGTTCAGACTATGTAGGAAAGACCTTTAGACTCTTATCTCCAATTAACAATCAAAAAGCCAGAAGTGGAGCAGTGGCTCCAGTGGTAGAGTGCCAACCTTGAGCAAAAAAGCTCACTGACAGTGCCCAATCCCTGAGTTTAATTCCCAGGACCACAATAAAATAAAGCATCAATAGACTACACTGTTATTGATATTTCTGATATTGTTTTCATGAAAAGTTTTAGCACAATCAGGGCCAGGAGCGTGACCTACTGGTAGCGTGTTTGACTAGCATGCATGAAGTCCTGGGTTCGATTCCTTACTACCACATACACAGAAAAGCCAGAAGTGGTGCTGTGGCTCAAGTGGTAGAGCTCTAGCCTTAAGAAAGCCCAGGGACAATGCTCAGGGCCCTGAGTTCAAGACCCAGGACTGCCAAAAAAAAAAAAAGTAAAAAAAGTTTTAGCACAATCAAAATGGCCTTCCCAGACTGAACTTGTTTATTTTCATTACTTAAGAAAAAATAATCATTAGAAATGCTGTAAGTTCCGCATGAAAACATTCTCAAATAAACTATTAGCTAAATCTAAGCATGTGAACATAAATTTTAATAACTAATTTGTTAACTGTTAAAAGACTAAAGCCTGAAAACACACATAAATGTTGGAGAATGATGCTTTTCCTCTGGGTTGAAACCAAAAGCTGGTCTCAGAGCTATTAGTAATTCCAGGAAATTCCTCAAATTTGAGCCAGATCAACTCTGCTTTTACAGATTCTGTTCAATCATGCTTCAATGAAAGACGGTCTGACAGAAGACCCTTCCCTTCACCACACAAGCTTCAAATTAAGGCTATGGACGACAGACAACACTGGAGTTCTTTTCACTAGCAGAAGAAGAAAGGAATGAAGAGGAGGAAAGGGCGGAGGAAAGATAAATCACTGAGAACATGTTATGTGATGAAAATGTCTGGATCTTCCAAGTTTGTATGAGGTTCTAAGGCTGGCTCATCACTCGCAAGCTAAGTCTCTTTGGTAGAGTTACTAAAGGTTTCTGAATCCTTGTATGTTTTGCTTATCTTGTTTGTTTTATGCTGGGGACTGAACTCAAAGTCCTGCACATACTAACAAGCACTTTACCTCTGAGCTACTCCCTCCCCAAGTCCTTGTAAAGGACTCCTGCTCTTGTTCTACAATACTTTTTAACAGGATTGAGATAACTGATGCAAAGTTCCCACCAGAATGCTTAATTCAGAGTAAGCTTTTATTTGGGGGAGAGGGGAAGAGAGAGTATTGGGGATGGACTCAAAGCCCGGGAACTATTCCTTAGCTTTTTAACTCAGGAATGGTGCTCAGATCCACTTCCAGATTTTGGTGGTTAATTGAAGAGTCTATGGACTTTCCTCCCCAAGCTAGATTCCCAGTCCTCAGATCTTACCCTCCTTCCTAGCTAGGATTACAGGCGTGAGATACTAGAACTTGGTTTTGGAGGAGACCCTTAGTAACTCCTGGTTCTATTCACTGTCCTCACCAACCACCACCAAAATCTCAGGGGAAAAAAATTACTAATATAAGACCTGTTGAGGGGGGGACGGTGGGGGGGAGGGTAAAGGGTACTAAGACATGTGAAAGGGTATCAATGTATGGGAATTAATGCACCTCCTATATGGCAAATATCATGTAACTCTTATTAATTACAATAAAAAATATATTTAAAAAAAAAGACCTGTTGATGTGTTTCTTGCTTTAAAAAATTTTTTTTGTCTGTCTCGAGACTTCAACTCTGGACCTAGGTGCTATCCCTGAGCTCTTGTGCTTCACTTTAGGCTACTGCTCTACCACTTGAGCCACAGCTCCAAATTCAGTTGTCCTTGGAGTTTTTAATGGAGATAAAGAGTCTCACTTTCTTTCCTGTTTTTTTTTTGGGGGGGGGAGGTTGTGGGACTTGAATTCTGGGCCTGGGCACTGTTCCTGAGGTCTTCAGCTCAAGGCTACTGCCCTTCCCTTTGAGCCATAGCACCACTTCCTCTCACGTTCTTTCCTGCCCAGGTTGACTTCTGAACCATGATCCTCACATCTCATCCTTCTGAGTAGCTAGGATTATAGGATTAAGCTATGCAATGGGTGGCACTATGGTTATAATTTCAAACCAGTTTACTGGATAAAAAAATACATTCACAAAAAATTTGTACACCCAAGTTCATAGCAGCATTACTGTACACAAAAAAACTGAAGTAACCCAACTGTTCATCAACTGCTGAATGGAGCATAGACACACAATGGTATATCATTCAGAAATAAAAATTCTTATATATACTATAGAATCTACGAACCTTGAAAACACTATGCCAAATGGAAAAAATTATTTGTATGATTCTATTATATGAAGACCCAGAATGGGCAAATCCAGAGAAAGAAAATTGTGATTAGCAGATATGGTAAAAATACGCTATCAGATTACAGATTACAGTTATACAACTGTGTGAACTTCTACTGGGCTGCATAATTATGTGGCATGCAAAATATACCTCAAAGAAGTTTTGTTGTTTTTGTTGTTTTGGGGGAGTCAGTTGTGGGAGTCATGGGGCTTGGACTCTGGGCCTGGACACTGTCCTTGAGCTTCTCAGCTCAAGGCTACTGCCCTACTTCTTCAGCCACAGCCCCACTTCCGGTTTACTAACAGTAATTGGAGATAAGCGTCTCAAGGTCTTTAGTGTCCAGGCTGGCTTTGAACCTTGATCCTCAGATCTCAGCCTCCTGAGTAAGTAGGATTACAAGCATGAGCCACTGCGCCCAGCCTCAAAGAAGTTTTTTATTTTTGTTTTTTTGAATAAAAAGCCTGGCTAGGCACCAGTGGCTCATACCTATAATCCTAGCGACTCAGGAGGCTCAGACGTGAGGGTCACAGTTCAAAGTCACCCGGGTAGGAAAGTCCTTGAGACACTTATCTCCAATTAATCACAGAGAAATCTGGAATCGATGCTGTGGATTAAGTGGTAGATTGATAGCCTTGAGCAAAAGCTCAGGGACAGCACCAGGCCTTGAGTTCAAGCCCCATTACTGAACAAAAAACAAAAGAACAAAAACAAAAACCAAACCACTCTTGATCATCTACCCAGAGCATCACAAGCCAGGTTACTGTAAAGACACATGTATATCTAGTACTACTCACGACAGCCCAGAAGCCCTACAATAGATGAGCAGATCCAAATGCGGTACTTATATACAATAGAATTTTACAGAGCCATTATTATGTCATTTGCAGGGAAATGGATAGACCTCAAACAAATCATGTTAAGTGAGGTAGCCAACCTGAGTGAGACCAACTGTACATGTTTTCTCTCATAAGCAGAAACTAGATCTAAAATACACCAGGACATGATAAATCATACAGGACTCTTGGACTTCACACGCAATGAGAACAAAGGAGAATAACTTTCAGGAGACAAACACAAAGGTGTAGCCTCTGTGCCTCTGATCATATAAAATAATATTTATCATGTTATTTCTGATATATGTAATTCAACATTGTGATCCTGTGATCAGAGCAAAAATTCCCTCTCATACTAGCCACTCATGACTATATCACAAAGGTGTTTGTGGAAATCCCCTAGGACTGGCAGTAAAGAAGATCAATTCAAAATAAAAACTGATAACAAAGCTAAGGATAAAACAAGTTATGAAATTTTCAGTGAACTAGTATTATATATCTGTCATACATCATACATCACCTACTAATAATGTCATCTAGTTATTCATCAACAAGATGTTTTTTAAGGTCAGCCATCAAAACTAGTCAACCACAATGCCACTTACTTAGCAGGTGCACAGAGCATTTCAGGTGTGCATACTGTCAATTGACCATGCTAGCACATAAGGAAAAGAAAGGACATGAAATTGAATTCATGTTTATACTTATAGTGTGTTTTTATGGAACGTATTCATTTCTCAAAACTGCATATAATCCATTGTATTTAGTAGCTCCTTTTGCCATTTTATAAAAGTTTATGAATACAAAGGGTCATGATCAATGTCACTCTTCCCTCACTTTTATTTTGTAGGATGTATATTGGATTCTTCTTTTTTTTTTGCCAGTCCTAGGGCTCAAACTCAGGACCTGAGCACTGTCCCTGGGCTTTCTCAAGGCTAGCGCTCTACCACTTGAGTCACAGCACCACTTCCAGCTTTTTTCTGTATATGTGGTCCAGAGGAATTAAACCCAGGGTTTTGTGCATGCTAGGCAAGCACTCACTACTAGGCCATGCTCCCACACAATGGATTCTTCACTGCATTTCCCCGCCCCCCTTTTCTTCATTCACATACTCCTCTCCCCTTTCTTACTGTTTATTTTGTTGAATTTGCTTTTGCCTTTCTAAGGAATTACACTGAGTTCTTCCTTGAATCTACCACATTTCAGTTAATATACACTTTCAGTTAATATGCACCCAACATATTTACATGCATGTAATTTTAACGTTTATGTCATAATCTAATTTTAACTTGTACATTGTAAGAGAAAACATTTGACCTTTGCCTCTTCAGGCCTGACTTACTTCACTTAATTTTTCCAAGTCTTTGCATTTGTTTACAGATAATACAATACCATTCTTTCTAATGGATGAGTAAGGGAATTTGCTATTTAAAGGCATCATAGAACCAATGCTTTTGCAGTATGAACAGTTAATACCTGACTTGTCAGTATTCAGCACAGCAGTCACTGCACATCGCCATCTGGGTGAGAACAATCCAACAGGAGGCTGCATGAGATTTAAAACAATGCAAAGAAAGGAATTTGGTGCCCTGGTCAGCACCAAGGTCAACATTTCCCCCAAATGTTCCTCTGATTCAGCAAGCCAAGGCCTGGAATCTGTCCATGGCTCAATCATTACTGTGAATTTAAACCTTGAGCACCTCTAAGAAAAGACCTCTGTTGGATGCATCCCAGCAGATAGGCCTCATTCACCTAAGGTAACTAAGTAGATTAAAATCTGAAAAATGATCCTTTATTTTCTTGGCTATCTCAAAATGGCAATTAGCTTAAAGTATTTTTTTTTTTTTGACAGTACCAGGGTTTGAACTCAGGGCATCACACATTTGCTCAACTTACTTCACTCATGATTGGCAGTCTACCACATGACCCACAGCTCAAACAGACTGTTTTGTTCCAACTGTCTTCAAATCCCCTTCATTTTGTCTTCCTGAATAATTAGGATCACAATGCTCAGCTTACCACAGCCTTATTTTAAAGACCCAGTTCTCAAATACTTTTATTTCTTAGTCTAGGCAGTCAGATGATTAAACCAAGTGTTCTGTTCCTCACAGTGCAATACTTCCTAGATTCTCCCATGCTGCTTATGGCGCTTTCCACACCTGGAAAACTTTTTAGGTAACACTACATTCTTTAATGGTTTATAAAAAGGAATGGCCTTGCCTATTTTTCCCTTTTAGCTGACATAGTTTATTTGCTTGGGAAAGGGTTACTTGAAAATATTAAGCATTAGGTTTTGTTTTGTGCCAGTCCTAGGGCTTTCTCAAGGCTAGAGCTCCACCACTTGAGCCACAGCACTACTTCTAGCTTTTTCTAAGTATGTGGTATAAAGGAATTGAACCTGGGTCTTCATGCATGCTAGGCAAGCATTCTACCACAAGGCCAAGCCCCCAGCCCCTAGGGGGTTTTTTGGTTGCTGTTTTGTTTTGCCTGTCTTGGGACTTGAACTCAGGGCCTGGGCACTGTCCCTGATCTTCTTTTGCTCAAAGCTAGTACTCTACCACTTGATCCACGGTGCCATTTCTGGCTTTTTCTGTTTATGTGATACTGAGAAATCAAACCCAGGGTTTCATGCATGCTAGGCAAGCACTCTACTACTAAGCCACATTCCCAGCTCTAGGCTTTTAATTTGTTATTGTTGTTAAAGACAAGGCCTTGCTATGTCGCTTCAGTTGGCCTGGAACTTTTTTCTTCAACTTAAGAGCCACAGCTCCACCTCCAGTTTTCTGGTGGTTAATTGAAGATAGGAGTGTCATGGACTTTCCTGCCTGGGCTGGCTTTGAACCATGATTCTCAGATCTCAGCCTCCTCAATAGCTAGGGTTTTAGGTTGTGACCCAGCAGTACTCAGCTACCTGGAACTTTTTATATAGCTAGGCTGCTTTCAAACTCATCATCTGCTTGCCCCAGCCTCTGTGGTGCTGAAATTACCCGTAGAAGCCATACCAGCTTTAAATATTGTTTTAACTTAGATACTATTCCCAAGAATTATGTATTAAATTGTAAGTACCTTTAGTACATACTTCATCAATTGTGAATGTACAAAGTCTTATTTCTGTCCCCACCTCTTTACCCTAATTGATTCCTAACAGAAAAATGGCCCAACTACTTCAGAATATTAAAATGCTAGTAGCCTCAAATCTGAAATGTATGAATCTACTCAAAGCTGACATGGGGGATTTCCACAGACACTTTTATGATATAGTCATGAGTGGCTAGTATGAGAGGGAATTTTTGCTCTGATCACAGGATCAGAATGTTGAATTACATATATCAGGAATAACATTTACAGCACTTCAGGATAAAACAGACTGTGGAAAACAGGAGTAAAAATGGTGCCTAACATCCATCAAAATCACACACACACAGATTGGGTTCTTTAAGAGAATGAGTATGAGATAAGCTAAGCTTTCAGTGCTAAAGGAAAAAAATGATACATTAAATACAAAAGGGAACCAAGAATGCATAGAAACACTAAGGCCAACAAGAATAATCCAAAGAAGGAAGAGATATGTTCACTGAACTGGGTAAAAAGTAAAAATCAAGTACAGGACTAGAGGTATGGCTCACAGGCTTACCTGTGTTAAAACCCTGAAGAGAAAAGTGTGAGTGTATGTATACAACCAGTGATACTAATGTTATAAAAATTATAGAAAATCATAATTTAAATGAACAGTATTTTATTTATGTATACGAAGGAGTCACAACTCCAACCTTCTGCCTTTCCTATTTAGTTAGCAAGTGAGTTTTCCCTTCTTTTCTCCTCTCCCTCCTTTCCTTTACAGGGCTTGAATTCAGTGGCCTCTCGGACTGGTATTCTACCTCTATCATTTAAGCCACACTTCTCGCCTGGCTTTTGCTGGTTAATTGCAGATGGAGTCTTGAGAGCTTTTCTGCTCAGACTGGCTTCAAACAACAATTTTGTAAGTCACAGCCTTCTGAGTAACTAGAATTTCCTATGTGAGCCATCAGCATCTGGCTGAGGGTTTCCCATTTTGGCTCCGGCTGGTATGATCCTCCTACTTAGGCCTCCTGAATAGCTGCAGTGACAGTTACATGCCAGCAAGCCCCGCTTATAGGTTGAAATGGGGATCTAGTTAGTTAACGTTTTCCCCCAGGCTGGCCTTGAACTGTTATCCTCATATATGTCTTCTGAGTAGTAGATATTTAAAGGAAGAGATGGGCAAGCTTTATAGATGTAATAGGTAGATCTACACAATTAAAATGAGAAGCCAGGCGTCATGACTCACACCTGTAATCCTAGCTTCTCAGCCGACTGAGATCTGAGGATTGCAGTTCAAAGCCAGCTTGGACGCTAAAGTCAGTGAGACTCTTATCTCCAATTAACCTCTAGAAAACCAGAAGTGACATTGTGGCTCCAGGGGTAGAACCCTAGACTGGGGCTGAAGAGCTCAGGGACAACACCCAAGCCCTGGGGTAGGGTGGTAGTGCCCAGGCCCAGAGTCTAAGCCCCACCACTAACCAGCCCCCCCACCCAAAAAAAAAACAAGTGCTAAGCAAAAAGAAAAGGGTAACAGGGTATGGGACTTCATTTGGGAGACAAGGCTACAGCATTAAACAAGGAAATCCAGCAGAACTCATGAAAGCACAGCAGAAGCATGCAAAATGTGAGGGAGGAGTAAGCTCAGTATCTTGGGAACAGTCTTCAGGGCGGAATGCTCTGTGGAAGAGGAAACAGCTATGCAAATGAATGACTTTTGAAATACAAATACATGCTAGGTTTTAACACTGGGGGCAAATATGGGGCCTCTCCCAAATACTCCTTTGTCTTTGGAAACTAATTATCAGAAGAAAAAAGAAGATAAATAAGAATACTTATACTGGGCTGGGAGTTTGGCCTAGTGGTAGAGTGCTTGCCTAGCATGCACGAAGACCCGGGTTCGATTCCTTGGTACCATATACTTAGAAAAAGCCAGAAGTGGTGCTGAGGCTCAAGTGGTAGAGTTCTATCCTTGAGAAAGTCCAAGGACAGTCCTCAGGTCCTGAGCTTAAGCCCAGGACTGGCCAAAAAAAAAAAGGGGGGGCCAGGAGTTTGGCCTAGTGGTTAAAGTGCTTGCCTAGCATGCATGAAGACCCGGGTTCGATTCCTTGGTACCACATACATAGAAAAAAGCCAGAAGTGGTGCTGAGGCTCAAGGGGTAGAGCTCTAGCCTTGAGAAAGTCCAAGGACAGTGCTCAGACCCTGAGCTCAAGCCCAGGACTGGCAAAAAAAAAAAAAAAAGAATACTTATACTGTACAGAAATATTGTTTAAACCAAGTCGCCAATTTTTAAACAGCCCATTTAAATTTTGTCATCCAGTGTAAGAATGTTGTTCTGAGAAGAAAATAAACTGTATGCAGCGAATCTTAGGCCAGGCTGGTGGGGACCAGCCTCCCTGTTCTTTTAAGATTTATTTCAATATGTGGTTACCATCCAGTGAGTAGATCAGCATACCGTAAGAGGTCCCTCCATCAACACAGGCAGTACAGCTAGTTGAGGACTGCTAACAGGGAGATTTGTTTATTTGTTTTATATACATGTATATACACTATGGCAGGATACTTCCATGGCAGGTTGTTTCCCTGGGAAACAACCATCAGCTTATTTAGTACCAATCATTATCTTCATCTGATACTAGCAGGTAGGGCAATGGATGGTTTGATAATCATCAGATATCAAAAGACAACTGACTCAACTGTGTTGGCTGAATTAATAAAACCGGATGGGTGCAACTACATTTAATTCAATACATATGATTCTTGAATTTACTTGCCATCTAGTATGAAAGAGTAAATGTTAATTTCTAATCATCATGAAAACAATAGCTCTTTCAGCCAGAAGTGTGGCCTAGTGGTAGAGTACTTGCCTAGCATACATGAAGCCCTGGATTCCATTCCTCAGTACCACATACACAGAAAAAGCCAGAAGTGGCACTGTGGTTCAAGTGGCAGAGTGCTAGCTAGTCTTGAGCAAAAAGTGTCCAAGGACAGTGCTCAGGCCCTGAGTTCAAGCCCCAGGACTGGAAAAGAAAGAGAAAGGAGGAGGGCAGGGAGAAGGGGGGGGGGGAGTAAGGAAAGAAAGGAAAGAAGGAAAGAAAAAGAATAGCTCTTCCTTATTTTGAAAATCTGATACCATCTCTAGACATTTAAGTTGGCTTATTAATTAAAAACAAAGGTTTCCAATATTTCAGATCTTTTTTCCTGCTCAAATGAACTGCAGGAAATGGGAACAGTTGAATATGAATGCAAATACGGATGTCCTTATAAAACTGCTGTCATAAATTACATGATCAGGAAAGGAACAAAACAATGCAGAGATTATAATCTCATAAAGCCATTACAGAAAACAGGTAATCTTTGTAGAAATGGTGTTGATGATAACTGTTACACTAATAATCAATGCTTCCAATCTCCTGGAGCAATAATTAACCCTGTTGAGCTTTCTACGTTTTATTATTTGGACATCTGGTTAAATGAGGAAATTATAAAATTAGAACATCCCCTCAAGGGAAGCAACTGTGCAATGATCAAGAATCTTTAAAATGTTTGTTTCTGGTGCTTTTTTTTTTTTAATTGCCACTCAAGGCTAGAACTCTACCACTCGAGCCACAGCACCACTTCTGGCATTTTTTTTTTTATGTATGTGGTACCAAGGAATTGAACGCAGGTTGTTGTGCATACTAGGCAAGCACTATACTACTAGGCCAAACTCCTGGCTCTTTTATTTTTTGGGGGGGCGACAAGGTCTCATAGTCCAGGATAGCATTGAACCGGAAATCTTTTTGCTTTAGACTCCTAAATGCTGGGATTGTAGACACCACTACACTGGCTATAAGGTTTATATGCACTACACAGTATCTTTTCTTTTTAATTGTATTTTATTGTCAAGGCGATGTATAAAGGGGTTACAGTTAACACTGATAACCCTCCCACATTTTTCTCCCACTTACACAGTATCTTTTCTAAGACTATTCAAAAGAAAGACAAAATTTATCTACTCAATGTTTAAAATGACAAACCATTAAAATTTTAGATGTTCAATAACTAAGAATGATCTAAAAATTATTTTGGAATGTTATGTAGCAGTCAAAAAAAAGACTGACAGGTACAGGTAGCTCCTGATTATAATCCAGCTACTCAAGGGGCTGAGAGGTAAGGACCATGGTTCAAAGTCAACCTAGGCAGGAGAGGGGCTCTTAGTGAGAACACAAAGCCCTGAGTTCAAGCCACAATACCAGTATCAAAAAACAAAAATCTTTTCAGACTTTTTTTTTCTCTTTAACAGTACCCTGCAAAGAGCTGGACCACTGAATTGCATCTCTAGCACTATTCTGCAAATTTTCTTTTGATCCAGAGGTTCACTAAGTTGCAGTAGCTGGTGATCAGCACACTAACTTGACATCTTCCAGCCTCAACCTCCTGAGTGGCTGGGATTTCATATATGCACCACCATGCCTGGCTAAAGGACATTTTTACCATATGCTATAGATAGAACTGCACAGTACAAAAATACAATGGCTTGAAAGAAAATGATCTGGTTGGTTAACTGAATCCATTTGGGGTGGGTGGGGGGCGACTGTCGGTCATGGGGCTTAAACCGTGATCCTCAGGTCAGTCTAAGTAGCCAGGATTACAGGTGTGAGCTACTAGTGCTCTGTGCTTCACAATCCACTTTTTTTTTTTTTTAACCTCAGGGTTAATGCTCTACACTGGAGTCACACCTCCACCCTGGATTTGGGTTAGTTGATTAGAGTTGGGAATCTCATAGACTTTTCTGCCTGCGTTTGCAGAAACCCTAATTCTCCAGTCCTAGCCTCCTCAGTAGCTATGATTACAGGTGTTAGCTACCAGCACCTGACTAGCTCCTTTTTTAACTAGCTGTGGGACCACAGGCAGGTGATCTCTAGTACTCTTAGTCTCCTAGGCACTAGTGGTTGACACCTATAATCTTAGCTACTTAGGAGGCTGAAAATCAGGAGGTTCCTAATTTGAGGCCAATTCAGGCAGAAAAGTTCCAGAGACCTCCTTCCACATCAATAATTAAGCACAGTAACATACATGTGTCATCCTAGCTGCATGGGAGGCTGAGAACTAGGAGGACTGAAGTATCAGGCCAGATGAAAAAGAAAAGTTCATAAGACTCCATCTCAATGGAAGAAGCTAGGCATGGTGAAGTGCTCCTGTCTTCCCAGCTACAATTAGAAGCCTAAAACGGGGAGATCATGGTCCAACGCACACCTAGACAAACAGCAAGACCCTACTTCAAAAAAAGGCTTGGAAATGTGGCTCAACAGTATAATCTCTGCCTAGCAAGTGTGAATCCCTAGATCCAAACCCCAATATTATCATAAAGTTGAAGGGAGAGATTTCAAACAACAGTAGCACAAAAAAGGGACATAGGGCATTGGAGATTTCATATTCTTGACAGAAAAACAAGAGAAGCAGGATATTTTATAAAGTGGAAATGACCAGAGATTAAGCAGAGGCATTCATGAAGAACCTGGCATTATAGATACTTTAGAGTTATGTGTGTAATTGGAAAGCCGAGTATAATGCTGTTTTTCAAATGCTTCTAAGAGGAGGAGATGATATGGGTGAAAAATTAATTGGTATAAGGAGACTGGGCAACCAAAGTACTTCTGTTAAGATTCTCCCTAACTAAGCATTGCACTGCTCGTCTGTATTCCCAGCACTCAGGTGGCTAAAAGTCTAGGATTCAAGAACAGACTGGGAAACAAGAGACACCTCCCCATCTCAAAAAATGAGGGAAGGGGTGAAAATCTCCCTAGGATTAAGACTGTTTAGCAAAGTTATGTTTGAGATGGGTACATTTTGAGATGCAGGTTTCTATTTGCTGCTCCCAAGAAAGTTCTGCCTTAATTAACTGGCTTACTTATAAATCATCAGGATTTCTGGTCTACCCTTTCTTTAGAAAAAAAATATTTTTGCTCATTAATGCAGCAGTAAGTGTAAATGACTTGACAGTATTAAAAAAAAAAGCAGATCAAACTCATAAAGAAAATCAGTTGAGCTATTTCTGAATCTCACATCAGCCAGTCACATGGCTTAAGTGGACCCAATTGGACGGAATAAGAATAGAACAGAATAAGACCACATCTACAAGAGTGCTCATCAGCAAGCAGGAAAGCATACTTGCTTGCCAAGGCTGGAAAGACACTGAAGGACTGAAAACAACTAAGCACTGACACTATCTGTAAAAAGACCTTTATTGTTCCATTCCCAGCCATTTTATTAAACACAAGAATACACTTTTCTATAACATACATTTTATATTCATAAAGACTGAAAAGACAATTACGAAAGAACTCTAATATATCATCAAAACATTCTTGTTAGACTAAACCGAAATCCGTTTACATTACACACACACACACACACACACACACACACACACACACACTAGTATGTGTCCCAGTACACAACAAAACAAGACAAGTACAGAGCCAGAGCCATAGTCACTGCTTACCATGTGCTGAATCTCATGACAGTGTTCTCTTAAACATTTCAGATCTATCAGAGTCACATCCCAACACCACTTTCTGATTCAAAGAAGTGTTCATTTCAACAACATGCCTCTGCACATAGAAAGCCTCAGCACCACCTACCAGTGTTAAAATTAACATTCTCATTTTTAACCTCTTTCCTCTATAATCAGAATACTGAAGTAGCTGCTAGCTGTACACATTATTAGCACAATGTGTAAATTGGGATAACTTTTTATATAAAACTCCTTAATGCTAACAAATAATCCAAATACTTTGATATAACATGCCAGGTTTCTAATCACATCATAATTATCACCAATAAATATTTATTGAGACATTTGAATTGTTTAGCATTATAATATTCAGGATATTATTATGAATATTACATTTATGAATAGGAATATAACAGTTCCCTGACTTACATACACATACATAAATTTTTTGTTAAAGACAAATTTTCACATATTCAGTGCATATTTACTATTGGGGGAAAAAAGATGCCAAGTTTCCCAATGCCTTTGCTTAAGTTAAAATAATTTTTAAGTGATTCAAAAGGTTATATTGTCAAATAAATGGTGTTCTCATTCTGATATGCACTAACCAGGCCTTAAAAAAAAAAATACCAGCCTGGGCACCGGTGCCTCACCCCTGAAATCCTAGTTACTCAGGAGGTTGAGCTCTGAGGATCACTGTTCAAAGCCAGCCCGGGAATGAAAGTCCGTGAGGCTCTTATCTCCAAATAACCACCAGAAAACCAGAAGTAGCACTGTAGCCTTGAGCTAAAGAGTTCAGGGACAGCATTCAAGCCACATAACTAACCAAGAAATTTTTTTAAAAAATGGTTGGGTCGGCCGGGAGTTTGGCCTAGTGGTTAAAGTGCTTGCCTAGCATGCATGAAGACCCAGGTTGGACTCCTCGGTACCACATACATAGAAAAAAGCCGGAAGTGGTGCTGAGGCTCAAGTGGTAGAGCTCTAGCCTTGAGAAAGTCCAAGGACAGTGCTCAGGCCCTGAGCTCAAGCCCAGGACTGGCAAAAAAAAAAAAAAAAAAAAATTGGTTGGGTGCCAGTAGCTCATACCTGCAATCCTAGCTATGAAGGAGGCTGATATATGTGGACTGAGTAGTTTGAAACCAGCCTGGAAAGGAAAATCTGTGATACTATTAACTCCAATTAACCACTACAAAAAGACAGAAGGCCCAGCACAGTGGGTCACGCCTGTAAATCCTAGCTACTCAGGAGGCTATGAGGATCACAGTTCAAAGCTAGCCCAGCCACTAAAGACCAAGAGACTCATCTCCAATTAATCTGTAGAAAAGGGAAAGTGGAGCTGTGGCTCAGGGATACTGTGGTGGTAGCAGTGAGATGAAGAATTCAGGCACAACGCCCAGGCCCAGGGGTTGGGCGGTAGCCTTGAACTGAAGAGCTCAGGGACAGCACGCAGGCCCTGAGTTCAAGCCCCATGACCCACCAAAAAAAAAGAGCCAGAAGTAAAGCTGTGGCTCAACTGGGTAAAGCAACATTGAAGAGAGGGGGGGAAAAAAGCTTAGGAACAGCATCTAGGACCTGAGTTCAAGCCTCAGGACTGATACCACACAGACACAGACAGACAGACAGACAGACAGACAGACAGACAGACAGACAGACAGACAGACACAGACACACACACATGCACACAAAACTGGGCATGGTTGCTCAAGCCTGCAATCTTATCAACTTGGGAGGCAGAAATTTGAGGGTGGTGGTTGGAAGCCAGCCCTGGCAGTGAATGAATGAATGAATGAATGAATGCCACATGATTCCATGTAGGACAATGACTGGGAAGGTGACATGTGGCTGACTCACATGAGTCACTGGATTAGTCACTTAGAACTACCAACAAGAGGATCACAGTTCAAGCTCAAGTGATGCCACGGGACACAGAGTGGGACCCTATCTATCTTAAATTCATACAAAAACCCATGCACAAGTGGTAGCATGCCTGCTTAGCAAGTATAAGGGCCCGAATTCAAACCCTAGTAATGTTAACAGAAAAAGGAAAACAACAACAACAATAACAAAAATCAGAAGGGTATACAGCTCAATGGTAGAGCAATTACTTAGCATGTATGAAGTTTCCCCCCGACCCCCCGCGTAAAAAAAAAAATTTATGTGCAGAGATATGAGATCTGAGGATTGTGGTTCAAAGCCAGCCCGGGCACAAAAGAACCTGGGACTCTATCTCCATTTAACTCCTAGAAAATGGGATGTGGGGCTTGGCTCAAAGATCGGGTGGTATCCTTGAGCTGAAGAGCTCAGGGACAGCTCTCAGGCCAAGTTCAAGCCCTGTGACCCACCAAAAAATAAATAAATAAATAAATAAATAAATAACAAAAGGCTAGCTTAATTTTTAAAAGAAGTTGGAAATTTTTACTGACCCGATATAAATATCTGTCTACATTTGAAACAAATGTTACCTCTGTCATAAAAAGTAACAACAGCCAAATTTTAGGGAAATAAAACTGAGGCAAAAGACCACTGCTACTTTTTTGAAACATGTAAATCAGATTTATTTAAATACTTAGGGTTGGCCAGCTCCTTTGTTAGGTCCTCAGTCTTTTAGTTCCATTGCCTATTTTTAGGGGTGTTCAATCAGATCAATACTCCAAGGCCCTCCTTATGAGACAGGTGTCACAGGGGAAGCACAGATTAACTGCTAGGAAATCATGAGCAGGAAAGTTATAAGGTTCAACCACCCTAGACTAGCATCTATTGATCTATCTTATTAACTAACAAAAAAAGACAACCTCTTAGTCAAAACTGAGTCATTAAGACCCTTCCCCATTTTCTTTTCCTTTTTTTTTTTTTTTTGCCAGTCGTGGGCTTGAGCTCAGGGCCTGAGCACTGTCCTTGAACTTTCTCAAGGTAAGAGCTCTACCATTTGAGCCTCAACACCACTTCCAGATTTTTTCTATGCATGTGGGACCCAGGAATCGAACCTGGGTCTTCATGCAAGCTAGGCAAGCACTCTACTACTAGGCCAAACTCCCGGCCCCCACTTCCCCATTTTCTCTTTTTCATTTTTACTTATATATGACTCATCTTTGTAAAGACCATTTTCCCTACCCAGGGCTTCTGTTGAGATATTAAGTAAGCTCAGAAATAGAGACATCAAATATAAAGTACTGACAAATAAGACTGAATTCTTCTTACATGAGCCAATGTTTTAAGGTCATGGAGTTCTCATGGAACTAAGCCTATTGGCAAAGGAAGACAAAATGATCCAGCTCCTAAACAGTATAAATACCTGAAATGCAGCAGGAAAAAAACACAGCAGGAGCTGAATTGGAGTTAGAAGATCACAAAGAAATCCTACTACTAGAGCTTGAGAGAGAGGAGAGGAAGAGGAAGGGAGACTATATCAAAGTAGTTCTAGGAGGCCACATGTCTAAGCCACTTGTTTAATTCTCTTCTCAAGCATTTTTACTTGAGTCAGTCTTGGGATTTGTCTTCTCAACTGTCCAAAAGTAAGAGAAACCACAACATTATGTAGTATTCACTCTGATGTATAATCTTGATATTCCTGAAGACTTCTGTTAACAAAACTGATTTACCTCACAGTTCTAATGCACACCATGGCGTATTCACAGTAACCTGCTAATTGCCAAAGTGCTATGGATCCCATTTACCTCTTCACTTCCATGATAATGGATAAGGCCAACTTAACAATGGTATATGGGAATCACTTTTTAGCCATTTGGTGTTATTCAAAGTAAAGACATCACTTCAAAAAGAAGCAAATATGAAGGCAAAACAAATAAACTATATTAAAACAAAATGGTAAAGTAGATCTTAAGAGTCTTTTATCTTTGAGACTCAAAAGTATAACTCTACCACTTGAGCATAACTCTACTTTGCTGGTTAACTAGAGGTAAGAGTCTGATAAACTTTTCTGCCCAAGCTGGCTTCAAACTGTGTGATCTTCAGATCTCAGCCTCTGAAGTAGACAGAATTAAAGTGTCCAGCAAATTATATATATTTAATTTTTTTCCCAGTCCTGAGCCTTGAACTCAGGGCCTGGGCACTGTCCTTGGGCTTTCTTAAGGCTGACACTCTACCACTTGCGCCATAGCACCACTTCTGGCTTTTGGTGTATATCTGGAACTGAGGAATCAAATCTAGGGCTTCATGCAAGCTAGGTCACACTCCTGGCCTTGCATTAATATTTTTGAAGACCTTTTCCTATATTACAATTAATTCTGAGTACCCAACATTACATAAAGCATCATATTGATTAAATAAGTCTTATTCTATATCCCATATGAAGTATAAAACATGTACACTGCTTGCATTGATTTTAATTTTTAAAAGTAGAGAAAATTCTGCAAACATCTAAATTTGGCCTGAATACCAGCTAAATGAAAAAACGAAGAGATCATTCCTTTCATAAGCTTTATATGTGAGATCACTTAAATTAATTCTCACAAAATCCATTAAGATAAACATCCTTACAGGTGTAGAAAATCTGATGGGAGGGATAATTGCAAAAGATGGCATGGTTCAAATGCAAACTCAGGACAGCATTTAGGTCCAAGCTCCGTGCACGTAACCCCAGCCACTAAGCAGGCTTCCTTCTCCCTCGGTGCCAAGGAGGGAAAAGCAGCATACCAAGTTCCTGAGTTCTTCCAATGGACTGACCATTCAAGGGTTTTTTGTTTTTGTCAGCCTTGGGGTTTGGACGCTGGGCCTAGGCCCTGTCCCTGAGCGCTTTAGCTCAAGGCTAACACTCTACCACTTGAGCCACAGCACCACTTCCATTTTTCTGGTAATTAGAGATTTGAGTCTCCCAGACCTTCATGCTGGGGCTGGCTTTGAACTGTGATCCTCAGATCTCAGCCTCCTGAGTAGCTAGGATTACAGCATGAGCCACCAGTGCCCAACTTTATTCAAGCTTTTTCTTCCTAATTTCTTTTCATTTTTTTCTTGATGAGTCTTACCAAAACAACAACAACAAAAGTCAGTTGTTAAAAATATAAGTAACAGGCTGAGAGTTTGGCCTAATGGTTTAGAGCTTGCCTAGCACGCACAAAGACCTGGGTTCGATTCCTCGGTACCACACACATAGAAAAAAGCCGGTGCTGAGGCCCAAGTGGTAGGACTCTAGCCTTTAGAAAGCCCAAGAACAGTGCTCAGGCCCTGAGCTCAAGCCCAGGACTGGGAAAACAAAACAAAACCCACCCCTCTGGCCCACAAAAGCTTCAAGTTATTCTACCCTACTGATTTGTGTCTATAAATCATCTCTCACCATTTGAACTCCGCTTTTCTGTATATGTGGTTCCAAGGAATCGAACCAAGGGCTTCGTGCATGCTAGACACTCAAAGACTAGGCCACACTCCAGGGCTGTGTGTGTGTGTGTGTGTGTGTGTCTGTGTCTGTCTGTCTGTCTGTCTTGGGGCTTTATCTCCGGGCCTGGGCATTGTCCCTGAGCTCTTCAGCTCAAGGCTACCAGCCTCCCACTTGAGCCACAGCCCCACTTCCCATTTTCTAGTGATCAACTGGAGATAAGAGTCTCATGTTCTTTAGTACCTGGGCTAGCTTTGAACCTCAATCCTCAGATCTCAGCCTCCCGAGTAGCTAGGATTACAGGCAGGAGCCACCACACCTGTCCTTAATTTACAGGTACTAAATTCAGTTTCGTGTTTGCTAGTTCAAATCCATTAGCACCACCACCACCACCACCACAAAAAAAGTTTTCAACTAAATTCACTGGCAGCATACATATCTATATATTACAGCAATTTTTCTAAAAGCTGACTTCTTTCAGGCAATTCTGGAAGTGGTGCTATGGCTCCAGTGGTATAGCAGTAGCCATGAGCAAAAAAGCTCAGGGATAGCACATAAGCCTTGATTTCAAACCCCAGGACAGGCACCAAAATAAATACTGGAATACTGGGACTAGTAAATAAACATAGCTTAACGAATAACCAAGAATATGGCCTCAACTATATGCAAGCATGGAAAAGCTGTGTCACTTCTTTGGCATTCTCCCTTTATCTCTTCAGTCATCATTATCTGCCTAAACTTGTTCCAGTCCCTGCAAATAATCATGTTATCACCTCCAAACCATCCCACTTAGGTTAGAGTTTAAAGAATGTTTTAAATGTAAGTCTTATTGGAGTTGAATGCTCATGTCCTTTAAATCTTCAGTATTACACCAGTGAAACTAGGAATAAGACACAGGGTCATCCACAGACTGAGAAACCATGTCTTAAAATTAATCCTCTTCTGGAACCCTTTTGGACAAAGGAAACATGGTATGTGACAGCTTCTTGAGATGCTTTAAGTATGTGTGAACCTGAAGGTCACTCATTTTTAAGTATTTACACTAAGGTCAGGAATGAATTGCAATGAACAAAGATTGCAGACTTCACAAAGCTTATAATTCTAGATACCAGTTCTAGGGGGAAAAAAAAAAGCAATAAACTGCCCAGACATTACCCTCTCTGTCTTACATTACTATTGTGAACTTCTGGGCAGTCTCTGTGATTTCTCTTGGCCTTTGCACTAATTTCCACATGGGAAACAATGATCCTTTTTAAAAGCAAATCAGATCATATCTTCATCTTACTCAAAAACTACCAATGTAGTTTACCACATTGTAGGAGGCCCCACCTGATCTGGCTCTTATTTGTCTTTCCATACTTCCTCACTCAATTCTGGCCACATTCCAGGGACTTAGTCTTCCAAGTCACCCAGCTTGCTCCTCCTTGGGGTGGGGATAGAGCCTCATACAGAGCTCTCTCTACTTAGAACACTATTTCTCTAAATAATCACAATGCTCTCATTTCATTACAGTCCTTGGCATATGTCTAACCACTGTCTAGAATAGTATCTGTCTCTTAACTCTCTCTCCACAGCCTGTTTCAGCTGTCTACACAGTACAAATCACAGCTGGAATATGATACAAAGTTTCCTGAGTGTGTCCACCTGCACACTGCTATATCCTCTGTACCTGGACCACCACTGGGCTCAGAATAGGTACTCAATAAATAGCAAGGTAAGTGATTGAGGTAAGTGGTTACTTGGGAAAACAGGTTCTCAGAAGTAATGACCCTTAAGCTGCATCCTAAAGCATAAGGATAAGAATCCCAAATAGAGTAGTCTGTGTAACAGCAAGTATCAAGGAAGTGTGGCATTAAAGATCTTGGTGTGAAAGGGAAAGATGCAGCCACATCATAATGAGGAACAGGAAAAGCAGGAAAGATAAAGCTGAAAAAGCAGGCAATACCCTGAAGGCCATGAAAAGAAGAAATTGATTCTACATGAAACAGTCATTATTAAGAACTAAGTGTTACATGATATGGTTAAATGTTTTTAGAGCAGCATTCTGCCGGCTGTGATGAGAAGGGTGTACAGGAGACAAAAATGGAAGCAAAGAGGCTAATTAAGAAACTCAAGTAGTTTTCCCATTGAGAAATGACAGTGATTAGTAGTAGAAGCGAATGCATAGGGGGACAGATGCTTGCATTTGAGACAGGCACTGAGGTAGAATTGGTAAGGCATGCTGAAGGCTACAGAGAAGCAGGAAGGTCTTAAGGATTTACAAAGACTCTCAAGTTTCTGACTTAACCATTTACTAAAATGAGAAAGGAATGGGGGAATGGGGGGAATCAGAGCTCCTCTACACCGATGAAGTCTGAATGGAAAGCTACTGTCATCCAGGTGAAAGTCAGAGGCCATGGCTCAGTTGAGGATAGAAATGTACAGGAAATCAACATAAGGATGATAGTCCAACAACAGGAGTAAAAATGAGGAAAAAGAACAGGCATCAAATGTGAGCAGTCAGGTGCTGCCTGTAAAAAAAGTGAGAAGCCTGAATAAGTCTCAGAGAACGACAAAAAGTAGAAGGCAGACTGAGGATGAAGTTCAGTGATAAAGCTCTGCCTAGCATGCATAAGGGCTGGATTTGATCCCCAGTCTAGGAGGTAAGAAAACTCTTGGGAAAGATTTGGCTGTAAAGAAAAAAGTAGGTCACTAACAACAGAGAATGTATGATAGAATAAGAGATGATTTCTTCTTGCTAAAACCAGGAGAAAAAGGAGGAGGAGGAGGAGGAGGAGGAAGAGGAAGAGGAGGAGGAGGAGGAGGAGGAGGAGGAGAAAGAGGTGGTGGTGGTGGAGGTGGTAGTGGTGGTGGAGGCCTAGTGGTAGAGTGCTTGCCTAGCATTCAGGAAGACCCTGGTACCACACACATAGAAAAAAGCCAGAAGTGGTGCTGAGGCTCAAGTGGTAGAGCTCTAGCCTTGAGAAAGTCCAAGGACAGTGCTCAGACCCTGAGCTTAAGCCCAGGATGGGCAAAAAAAAAAAAAAAAAAAAAAAAAAGAGGAGGGGGAGAAAGAGAAGGAGGAGGACTCTGCAAACAGACAAAGAGAAAGACAACGTGGAGGCAAGCAGCAAGGTCCTGTGAAGAGGGAGAAGGGCTGAAGTGTGGTGGGGAGACCATGCAAATACTTACTATACACTAACCAAGCAGTGGGACATGGCAGATGATCCAGTGCCAAAGGTACTTGCTTGTGTGTGATGTGATGGAAAGAAGATGAGAGTGTGCTTGCTTTTTCTCAAATGAGTACAAAACAAAGCCAAAGGTGAGAGCAGAAGAGGTACATGAGGTTCAAAGAAAAGGTGTGAAACAGTCCTCTGTGAAACTGAGAAAACAAAACATCAACAAGACTTTCCAGGTATAACAGAGACCACCTGTGACTTGTGGTTATGGCTACATGGTATATTAGTAATAATTTGTGTATACAGTAAATATTTCCTTCAATCAATTTTTGGGGGGTTCGGTCATGGGCATTTTAGTTTGGGCCTGGGCATTGTTCCTGAGCTTTTCAGTTCAAGACTTAGCACCTTACCCTTTGAGCCACAGTGCCACTTCCAGTTTTGTGGTGGTTAATTGGAGATAAGAGTCTCACTAACTTTAGTGCCCGAGCTGGTTTTGAATCTGGATCCTCAGATCTCAGCCTCCTGAGACTAGTATTACAGGTGTGAGCCACCACATCCGGCTCCCTTCAATCAATTTGATTGTCTTAATTTACACCAAGAATTAGATCAGTATGCTGCACTCTGATTGTTCATGCCTGTAATCCCAGCTACTCAAGAGGCTGATATCTATAGATCCAGTTTCAATGCTAGGCCAGGCTGGAAAGTCTGTGAAACTCATCTTCAATTAGCTACCCAGAAAGCTGGAAGTAGAGATATGGCTCAACTGGTAGAGTGCTATCCTTGAGAGGATGGATAAAGCTCAGGAACAGGCCGAGGCCTGAGTTCAAACCCCAGAACCAGTTGTGTACACATGTACATACATACATTCTTACAGATATACACACACAAGAAAAAAGAATTAAACTTTTAATATCATCTTATAAATCTAATCCAAGTAAATATCCCCCAAAACTAGATATTATTACATATGCTATACTTTCCCAGAATTCAGTCATCTGATTACCATCTTTTCAAAAGAATCAAGCTAATTAAGAAAAAATTATGCAATTAGAAAAAATGTGACTATTAGCTGTATTCTGTATTTTTTAATGAAATCATATACAAATGCTTATAATTTAAATGCAAAAAAGGCTTATGGTTCCCTCCCTCCACCCCCCTCTTGTCCTGGGGTTTAAACTCAGGGCTTAAGCTATTCACTTCAGCTATAGCTCCACTTCCAGGTTTTTGTTGGTTAATTGGAGGTAGGAGTCTCACAGACACCCCTGTCCAGACTGGCTTCGAACTGTGATCCTCAGATCTCAGCCTCTTGAGTAACTAGGAATACAGGCATGAGCCACCAATGCCCAAGTATTGCTTATATTCTTTTTTTTTTTTTTTTTTTTTTTGCCAGTCCTGGGCTTGAGCTCAGGGCCTGAGCACTGTCCTTGGACTTTCTCAAGGCTAGAGCTCTACCACTTGAGCCTCAGCACCACTTCCGGCTTTTTTTTTTCTATGTATGTGGTACCGAGGAATCGAACCCGGGTCTTCATGCATGCTAGGCAAGCACTTTAACCACTAGGCCAAACTCCCAGCCTTGCTTATATTCTTAAAAGAGAAGAAAGCAGGGCTGGGAGTTTGGCCTAGGGGTAAAGTGCTCACATGTACGAAGACTCAGGTTTGATTCCTTGTTACCACATATACATAGAAAAGCCAGAAGTGGTGCTGTGGCTCATATGGTAGAGCACTATCCTTGAGAAATGCTCAAGGACAGTGCTCAGGCCCTGAGTTCAAGCCCCAGGGCCGGAAAAAGAAGGGGGGGGAGTAGATGGGAGGTAAATGCAACTAGACAGGCGATGTGTGTTAGTTGATCATAACTGATGTTGGGATATGGGTACCTGGACACTTACTATGCTGGTTTACTACTCTAAACATGTCCAATAAAAAAAGACAAAGATGGGAAAGGGGGAGATAAAGGCAACCTTTTGGCTACAGAAAAAGTCAAAATAATAATAATAAAAAAAGGTATTTATCTTTTCTTTTCTTCAACACATTTGTAACCTCCATGGCTCACAAAAACTACAAAGCTGCTTATCCTTATTACATTTCCCTTTATCTCTTTAGTCAACAAGAAATAAAATATGACCTAAGACAGAATATCCTACGAAAGCAGGACTGGAGTACCAGCCCTTGTGTTTCCTAGTGTCCCACTGCCTTGAGCTAAGAGGTAATTTATTCCAGAAGCACCTTTAAAGGACACTTTCCAATGAGGTGAACATGGGCAGCAAATAGTCTTAAAGAGTAGGACTTGGCATTGAGTAACTCCCATCTTAGACATAGGGAAGTGGTATTTCTCCTATTCTCCTAGCCCTACCTTTAACCCTTCCCATACTTCCACCCATCCCCTGCTTAAAACCTAGCTGGTTGCTAACCAGATAAAGGGCACACCACAGAGCTGGGAAAAATCAAAGTTCTATCATACACCAAACTCCTACTGGCACAGCCTGGTAACCTGAGGGCTACCTGACTGGTTTTACTGACAGAACTGGTTGCCCAGAAGGGTGTATAATATTCTGAGAGCAACAAAGGATGATTTCTTTACACAGAACCAGTCTTTGGAGCACATTCTTTTTTTTTTTTTCAGCTTATGAATACCTGTTTCAGAGAATCCTACATCTATAGGCATTTCTAGAGAAATTGCAAAAAACAACAAACCAAAAGAAACATTCAGTCGTGACCTAGAAATCTGTTTTTAAGTCATCAGGCATTTGTGGTTCTCAGGTTTAAAACTAATGCTCTGAGCTGAGTGCTATTGGCTCATGCCTATAATCCTTGCTCAAAGACTGCTCTCAGACCTGGAGTTCAAGCCCCAAAAACGAAAAAACAAAAACTAATGATCTGGCATGACTTATAAGTTATAATTCCAAAGAGTGACCTATATACTTTTAAAACAAAGGACTGGGAATGTGGCTTAGTTGTAGAGTGCTTGCCTAGCAAGCATGAAGGCCTGGGTTCAATTCCTCAGGACCACATACACAGAAAAAGCCAGAAGTGACACTGTGGCTCAAGTGATTGAGTATTAGTCTTGAGCAAAAAGAAGCTTAGGGATCATGCCCAGGTCCTGAGTTCAAGACCCAAGACTGCCCTTGTCTCCCCCCCCCCCCAAAAATACCTAGTGGTACACTAAGTGTATTTTCTCCAAAATAAAACAACTCTAGATAAATACTAAGAAAAACCAAATTCTTAACTCAGGAAAAAAGAGGAAGAGGAGGACAAGAAGGAGAAGAGAAGCAGTAGCCACTAATATGAAAAGACTAAAATAGGGTATTTAAGATTGCAAGTATTGACATTGTGGGCTTTATACTCTATTGGTATGTACTAGCGTGTAACATGGTAAACATAAAATCATTTTTAAATATTTGTGAACTGAGGTCACTGGTGGTTCACACCTATAATCCTAGCTACTCAGGAGGCTGAGATCTGAGATCACAGTTCAAACTCAATCGGGGCAGAAAAGTCTGTGATACTCTTATCTCCAATTAAGCACCAGAAAAGCCAGAGTGGAGCTGTGGCTCAAATAACAGAGCAGTAGAACAGCCTTGAGCAAAAAAGCTCACGGTCAATGCCCAGGCCTTACGTTTAAGTGCGAGGACCAGCACCCATCCATACACACACATACACACACACACACACACACACACACACACACACACACACGCACATACACACACAAAATATCTGTGAACACACTGCCTTTTACGCACTAGAAGCCAGAACTCCCTCCTCCTAATTCATAAAAACCAAAGTCTTCAAACATTGCCAAATTCTCCTAGAGCAAAACAGCCCATTTTCCAAACAATGGACTTCTTTTTAGTGGGGTAAAAACTTTTTACTGGGATAGAAACAGAAGAAAGGATGAAGCAGATTGGGACTAAAGAAAAAAATTTTAAGACTGCATTTAAGTATTAAGAAATCATAAGGAGTAGTGAGTAGAAATCTATTTTCATGAAACTAAAGGATATGGGCCTAAATTACAAAAAGGCATTTAGAGTGCTCATAAGAGAAAATCCTCTAAATGTGCAAGTACATTACAGCCAGGATGTGAACACCTTGTGTGATAGACTGAGTTAGAATGAAAACACTGTGACATGATTCAGAAGCTACGGAACCAACCTGTGTCCCTCCCAAGAGACATCTGGAGGTCTATATCCTGAAATCTCTTCGACCCTGGAGGCCAGAAAGACTTTTTCAAAAGGAACACATATGACTCAGGTCCACAAGCAAGCCAACAAGGTTAGCAGGTTTGTGGCCCTTCCCTGTTGCTTTTGCCCCTGGAGGCTGGGATGAGCCTATGAACTGGTTTCCCCTTGTGCTCAGTGCTTATTCCCAGCACTTGCCTGCTATGTGTTTGAGGTTGCCTGCAAATATGAGAACTGACCTGAACAGGTATTCTACAGAGACGAGCATACTCACAAGCTCTATGTCAGCAAAATGTAAGGGCAAAGAGATGAAATCAGAAGAGTGAGAAATAGGTTGAGTCAGAAATTACTTCACTAACTACAAAGTTATTCATACTTTCTGGGAAGTTCCCAAAACTTTGGGAACTCCTGAAAGTTAAAAATAAATAAATTTAAAAGTCAATGGTTTAAATATATGAAAAAAATGCAAAAAAAAAAAGTCAATGGTGGCTGGGCACTGGTGGCTCACGCCTGTAATCCTAGCTAGTCATGAGGCTGAGATCTGAGGATCAAGGTTCCAAGCCTGCCAGGGCAGGAGCATAATGAGACTCTTCAACTACCCACCAGAAAACTGGTAACAGACCTGTGGAGCTTGAAGACTATATCTAGACTTTCAATGGTAAGACATTAGTAATATGTTTACTGTGTAAAGGTCTATTTGAAATATTTACTTTTTGTTCTGTATCTATAAAAATAGTTCAATCAGTTGAGCTCTTGGAACAAAAGCAATGGTGAGTAAAACGGCTAGCGTAAGCACAGATCAAGGCAGGGGTGATTAAGCCACATACTTATTTTTTTTTTTAAGTTACTGATGCTGCTGCCAAATCTTTTTTGTTGTTGTTGTTTTGTTTTGAATAGTAATAGGAATTACTTGAGTTCAAGGGACCATACCCCCTATTCTTTTTGCCTTTTTGCCAGTGCTGGGCTTGAGCTCCGGGCCTGAGCATTATCCTTGGGATTTCTCAAGGCTAGTGTTACTACCACTTGAGCCACAGCACCATTTCTAGCTTTTTTTCTGTGTATGTGGTACTAAGGAATCGAACCTGGGTCTTCGTGCATGCTAGGCCAGCACTCTGCCACTAGGCCAAATTCCCAGCCTGTCTTTTTGCTTTTTTAAATTTGTTTTTCATATAAGGTCTCATGCTTTTGCCTAAGTCAGCCTTAGTCAAACATCTTCCTTCCTCTGCCTCCTGAGTAGCTATGATTACAAGTGTATACTTTCATACCAAACTTGTTTGTTTTGCTTTCAGACAGAATATTATGCCTTTTTTTTAGGGGGGGGTGGTTAGTCCTAGGCTTGAGCTCAGGGTCTGAGCCCTATCCTTGGACTTTCTCAAGGCTAGAACTCTACCACTTGAGCCTCAGCACCACTTCCGGCTTTTTTCTACGTATGTAGTACCAAGGAATCGAACCTGGGTTTGGTGCATGCTAGGCAAGCACTCTACCACTAGGTCAAACTCCTGGCACCAAACACTATGCTTTTGTATGAGCTGGCCTCTAATAGTAATTCTTCTACTTCATTCTTTCAAGGTCTGGGATTAGAGGCCTATACCACTGTACCTGGGTGGCTGTTATCATTTTATCTCCTGAGTCTCTACTTTTTTGTTTGTTTCCCAGCCCTGGAGCTTGAACTCAGAACCTGGGCACTGTCCTTGGACACTTTTTGCTCAATGCTAGCACTTTAGCCACAGCATCACTCCCAGCTTTTTCTGTGTATATGGTCCCTGGAAATCGAACCCAGGGCTTCATGCATGCTAGGTGAGCACTCTACTACTAGGCCAAAACCCAGCCCTCTATTTTTTGGTGACTCAATGAAAAGCATATATATCAAGCTAAATTAGCTCCTTTTTTATTGACTCCATTTCTTTTTTGGGGGGGGAGGGGTGGGTCATGGGGCTTGAACTCGGCCTGGATCCTATCCCGGAGCTCTTCAACTCAAGGCTACCACCCTACCCTTGAGCCAAGCCCCACTTCCCATTTTCTAGACATTAATTAAAGTCCTGGGTCCTTTTGTGCCAGGGCTGGCTTTGAACCTTGATCCTCGGATCGCAGCCTCCTGAGTAGCTAGGATTACAGGTGTGAGCCACGATGCCGACTTTTAACTCCATTTCTATCTGAAAGAATAAATAAGAAATACCTGGGTATCTCTCTAGCAAGTAATTCTCAAAATCGAATGAAGGTAACCCATGGTGGAACATTGTTGGTAATGATATAGTTCAGTGAGCTAACATTAATTTCAAGCAAAAGACTTGAGTTTGACTAGCTCCTATCATAACTGTTGGTGCTCCTTACTGAAATATGCCAAAACTTGGAAGATGTACATAACTCAGTAATTCCGTATTTTTCCAAATGCCCAACATATGATACATTTTCTCAAAAAAAATTTTAGAAGAGCACAGATAATATCTATTCAAAGTATAAGACAACTGGGCACTGGTGGCTCATGCCTGTAATCCTAGCTATCCAGGAAGCTGAAATCTAAGGATCACAGTTCAAAGCTGGCCAAGGCAGGAAAAGTTCAAGAGATTCATCTCCAATTAATCACCAGAAAAGTGAAGTGGCTCTTGTTGTGGCTCAGCTGGTAAAGTGCTAGCCCTGAGCTGAAGAGCTCATGGACAGCTCCGGGGCCCAGAGTTCAAGCATATGACTGGCAAAAAAAAAAAAAAAAGTACACGCAGATCAATGGATTTTTAAGTACTATGTTAAGAAAATTAATATACTGGTAGAGGGCCTGCATATGCATTGCAAGCAAAAGGCCTTAAATTCAAACCCCAATAACACACACACACCACACACCCACACCCACACCCAAACTGTAAAGTAAGAAAGCCACTTTAGGGCAAGGAGTTTGGCCTAGTGGTAGAGTGCGTGCCTAGCATGCACAAAGACCCGTGTTTAATTCCTTGGTACCACATATATTGAAAAAGCCAGAAGTGGTGCTGTGGCTCAAGTGGAGGAGCTCTAGTCCTGAGAAAGCCCAACGACAGTGCTCTGGTCCTAAGTTCAAGCCCCAGGACTGACTGTCAAAAAAGAAAAAAAGCCACTTTTATAAAAAAGTAAAGCTTTTGCTAGCCTTACAAGAAATTACAAAAATAAACAAGAATATATAACAAGGGACTGCTTCATAATTTAAAAATGATGAAAATTCAACAACGTAAGTACTACTGAAGCTGGGCATGGTGGTAAGCTGGTAATGCTAGCATGCGGGAGGCTGAGGCAGGAGTCTGAGGGCAACCAGGGATACATAGAAAGACCCTGTCTCAAACAAACAAAAATACTCTGATACACAGAACAACCCAAATATGTCTGTAAAGAATCATGCTGATAAAATATTTCAATCTCAAAAGATCATACATTTTTTGATTCCATTTAAACTATTCTTATTAAACTAACAAAATTATATAGAGCACAGGTTAGTGGCTGACAGGGCCTAAGAAGGGAAAGATGGGTGAGGCTATCAAAGGGCAAAAGGACAGATGTTTGGGGGATGGAATTGTTCTTATCTTGAGCATATCAATGTCAATATCCTGTAGCAATGCCGTATTGTACTTCTGCCATATGTTAGCACTGGGGCAAATGAGTAAACGGCAATAGGATCTCTGTATTATTTCATATAATAACCTCAAAATCAAAAGGTTTATGTTGATAGGTTAGAGCAAGATCATACCAACTAGCTAAAAGCTATAAATCCTGCCTACCAATTTCAACTGATCACTAACATTTTAAGAATACTAATTTTTTTATGCCTTAGGACTACAGATTGTTCCTAAAAGTATATAATACTAGAGCCCTATATCATGTAAGACAGGATGCTGGTTGAAAAGGCTATATAAAGGCAAATAGGACACAAAATGCTCTCAAAGTGCTGTGTGGAATGGATGACTGAGGGCATATAACTTCTCAGTCTCTGGTCTACATGTCCAGTAGCTGGGGTAGGGATATAACAATGCCAAAGAAGACACGATTGCTTATGGAAAATATGACAACTGCAGAGACTCCTAAGGGATGAAGATGTTGAAAGGAGGCAAGGAGAGAGAGGGAGGTGTACCATACACTATAGTATCTTTAATGAAAGGATATGATTGTGTTTGTGCTTGATGAAGAGTGGAGGGGAAAAGCCAGGTGCAGGTGGTTCATGCTTATAATCCTAGCTACTCCAGAAGCTGAGATCTGAGGATAGTAGTTCAAAGCCAGCCATGCAGGAATGTCAATTAATCAGGAAAAAACTGGAAGTGAAGCAGTGGCTCAAGCAATAAGAATGTTAGCAGAAAGAGCTTGGGAACAGTGCACATACATGATCACACTCACACACATGCACACTCATGCACACACACACACACACACAATGAATAGAAGAAACAAGTTGGAAGGCTACTGTGTTACTTAAAATGCAAAATACAGGACAGTGCAAATAGAAAGAAGGGAAACAATTACAAGTTATGATCTAGCGGACTTGACCCAGGACAGAAGCAGTCAAACATTTTTCTGTAAAGGTCAGATAATAAGTACTTGCAGATCACATATGGACCCTATAAACAAATACCTACATTTGCATTAATCATTTCTAAATGTAAACATCATTTTGGGCCAGGAAGAACTGAAAACAGAATAGCAAGTGGAACAAGAAGGGTAGAATGTGCTATGAAATCTGAAGCAACTTGACAGCACAAAATCTATTTCCCCAAGTCCCTAGAACAGGAGTTCACACTTGAGGCTTTCCCTTTTTTTTTTTTTTTTTTTTTTTTTTTTTTTGATGAAAGGAACTGTGTGTTGAGGCAGGTGAAACTACAGCTCTGGCTTCTAGGTAAGTGGTCAAACTTTGGAGCTTTTATGAGATTTATTTCTTCTGGATTATGTGCTAAAAGTCTGTGTAGATTTAGGGGAAAGCCTAAAAAGATGCTATTTAGTGGACCCCAAATGAAGACTCAAAGCACCCTAAGCAGCCTTCTTCTTTTTTTTTTTTTTTGCCAGTCCTGGGCTTGAGCTCAGGGCCTGAGCACTGTCCTTGGATTTTCTCAAGGCTAGAGCTCTACCACTTGAGCCTCAGCACCACTTCTGGCTTTTTTCTATGTATGTGGTACCGAGGAATCGAACCCGGGTCTTCATGAATGCTAGGCAAGCACTTTAACCACTAGGCGAAACTCCCGGCTAAGCAGCCTTCTTTATGAAAGCCCGCATATTGAATTATACTACATGCCCAATCAGGTTTTGGGGGGCAGTTTTTTCTTTTGTTTTTGCTGGTCCTTCAGCATGAACTTTGGGCATGGATACTATACCTGAGCTGCTTTTGCTTAAGGCTAGAACTCTACTACTTGAACCACAACAGTTTGTTTGTTTGTTTCCTGTGATTAACTGGAGATAAGAGTTTATAGACAGGGGGGAGGGAAATGGGTACCAAGACATGTGAAAGGGTATCAATGTATGTGAATTAATGCACCTTCTATCTGGCAAATATCATGTAACCCTTTTACTAATTACAATAAAAAAAATAATAAAAGAAAGAAAAGAAATAAAAAAAAATCAAAAAATCAAAAAAAAAAAAAAAAGAGTTTATAGACTTTCCTGCCCCAGCTGACAGCTGACTTTGAACTGTTTTCCTCAGATCTCTGCCTTCTGAGCAGCTAGGATTACTACTAGCTACTGGCACTCTTCTCCTAACCTGTTTTTCAGTGCCAAGGGAGTCCTTTGTTTTAACAGCACCTACTAGCCAAGATGCCAACCCCAGGCATATTTTCCAGCTCTCAACCGTCTCCTAGAGCTGTGCAGCTCTGATTTAATACTGTCCATGAAGAGTCACAGCATGAGAAGGGCCACATCATGACATTCTATGAAAGACAACTACTTAGTGGAATGTTAGATTTTGGAAGGAGACATTCTGAGACATCAAAATGTTTGCTGTTATTCTAAATTATGTCACATCAATGAACAAACCGTATTCATCATTTTAAGCAAAAAAAAAACCCACACCTTTATAGACTTTTCATCTTATAGAATTGTTAAGGCAGAGCTCTTATTTTCATTATCTGGGAAACGGCAAAGATCCCCATCTGTGGGTGAAAAGTGCTTCAGACACAGTGCACTATACTGATAGTTCCTTCCTAAGACAGAGGGTCTTTTCTTCACCTTTTTATCCATCAGGAGGATCCCAGGAGTCTTTCTTCCATTGCATCCAGTAAATAAATATTTGCTGAATCCAACTATTACAAAAGCACCCATAGAGCTACAAAGTGCAAGCAAACATTAACTCTCCCCTTAGTTCCTCTTACTGCAAACTATTTTTATAAGAAATACAACTTAACAACATACAAAAGAGTCGGGTACTGGTGGCTCATGCCTGTAATCCTAGCTACTTTTAGGAAGCTGAGATCTGAGGATAACAGTTCAAACCCAGCCCAGGCACAAGTCTGTGAAACTCTTATCTCCAATTAACTACCAGGAACTGGAATTGGCTCTGTGGCTCAAGGGGTAGAGCACTAGCTCTTCGGCTCAAGGACAGCTCCCAGTTCCTGAGATCAAGCCTTATGACCAACAAAATAAAACATACGTATGTTACACCAAATTTTTTTTTAAAAAAGACTCTCCTGAGCCTAAGAGTGATTTTTTTTTTTAAGGAACAAAATTTGAGGTAACTGTGTTCTTAGTCTCTAGCAAATGATGGAAGCTGTAGTTTTGAAAAAAAAAATATAATAAAACATCAAAATTTGTGGGTTAACTTTTTTTGCTTTAATTTACAAAATGAAGATAAATGAGAAATATTTTCTGTCAAACAGGAGGGCTCAACAAAAGCAATTTCAGGAGCTACACGTATTGATAAGCATCAGTTGCTTTCTTTTATGTTGGCACTGGAGCAGTACACCTGGAGCTTGGTCATAATGGACTCTAAGGAGCAAGTTTCTACAGCTGCATCCGTACATGTCTTTTCCTAAAGGAGTAAGAGTTAACCTAAAAAGTTTAACTAGAAAGAGATGCATCTCAAACCAAATTTTCAGTCTTGGATGTATGTCAAAGATAATATTTAAAGGCCTAGTTTCCAAGAGTCAAAGGGAATCGACTCCTAATGCCTACAGCCAGTCATTCAAGAAGAAGCTGCAAACAAATCTTTATTCTCTGTGAGGCTTTCCTGGCAACTCCCTCTGTCCTCTGCTCCTCCCCTTAGTTGCCATGGCATTTGCTTTCATACCCTATTATCACTTACCTCAGTGTACAATCATTTTTAATTTTCTTTTCATTACAATCAGTTCCTGATTACATTGTGAGTTCTTTGTGAACAAGAGCTAGGTCATAGCTATTTTGCTACATCTAGTATCTATTAAATAGTTAAGCAGTCAATAAAAGTTTCGTTGAATGAATGATGCCAAAGCATCCAAGAACCTTGTTCAAGAAAAGGTCTCTTTAATAAAAGGAAGGCTTCAAATAATCTGAAGTGTTTCAAAATTATTTATGTACAATATATTTTTATACTATTATTGTTTTCATATTTTAGAATATTGTCATTGATTCATACAGAACAATCCTTAAACTAACTTAGGTACTCAAGTATTATAAATCCAAGTAATATATCTAGAACACAATGGGTATAAATATAACTGTACATGTATAACATTATCATATGGATAAAGGTATACATACATATGTATATTAGATATATGTGTAGTATATACACACCACAAAATATGAAAGATTTCCTAGATGTGCTTTCAAGATACCAAGATTTTAAGAAAAAACAGAACTCTCAATTTAAATCAGAAGTTGGAAAGTCATCTTGAGTTCAGAAGTATTAAAGGAATCATGACAACAAAGACCCCCAAACAATTGAATCTCTCTCTCTTTTCTCCTTTTGCCAGCCCAATAATTGAATCTCTCACCAGAGAACATTATTTATAGGTGACATGTTTCTACAACCAAATGACAAAAGATTTCAGAGTTTGAAACTAGCAGTGACCTTGGGGCTGGGAGTTTGGCTTAGTGGTAGAGTGCTTGCCTAGCATGCACGAAGACCTGGGTTTGATTACTCGGTACTACACACATTGAAAAAAGCAGGAAGTGGTGCTCAGGCTCAAATGGTAGAGCTCTAGCCTTTAGAAAGTCCAAGGATAGTGCTCAGACCCTGAGCTCAAGCCCAGGACTGGGGAAAAAAAAAAGAAGAAGAAAAGAAAAGAGAAACTAGCAGTGACCAACATAAAAGTTCAGTTATTATTCCTCCGAAACTTTTTATACTTTTCCTTTTTAAACTTCTTTCCCAGTATTAAAAATATGTAAAAGGGGGCCGGGAGTTTGGCCTAGTGGTAGAGTGCTTGCCTGGCATGCACGAAGACCCGGGTTTGATTCCTCGGTACCACATACATAGAAAAAAAGCCAGAAATGGTGCTGAGGCTCAAGTAGTAGAGCTCTAACCTTAAGAAAGTCCAAGGACAGTGCTCAGGCCCTGAGCTCAAGCCCACGACTGGCAAAAAAAAAATTTTTTAAAAAATATGTAAAAACCATTTATGTGGCGCGTGCATGTGCGCGCGCACATATATATATATATATATATATATATATATACACACACACACACACACACACACACAAGTATAACACATGCCTATAATCCAAGGACTCAAAAAGCTGAAACAGAAAGACAGCTTGAGCTACATAGCTAGATTCTATTAAAAATAAACAAAAACAAGCAAAAGGAAGATCTTAAAATACAGTTGAACCTCAAGCCATAATTTGGTAAAGGGTAACAATCCAACAAGAACAACAACAACAACAAAAAAGAGTCTAAGGGCCAACAGTAGTCAAAACGATCTCAAATTGCCAGCTAGGTAGGGGTTAAAAGCATCAGCCTATTCTTAAGAGCCTGACCATCAACTCCCTGGAAATAACTGACAAGATCAGGCCAGAAGAAAGGATTATTATGACTCAGAATGGTGGAATTCACATGCACACTCCCTTCTACCTACAAATGTCTAGCAGGTTCAAAATATTATTACCTGCTATGAAGAAAGCCTTGGTTTTCAGAAATGAAAAGTAATTTACCATGTCATCATTAAACAGCCTAATATCTGATCTGCAGAAAGGTCCAGGCCCAACTTAACTCTCAAATCTCCCAAGCAAGTATAACATATTCATGGATAACCACTTAATGCTTTCCCCAGAATGACAGGCAGTTCTGTGATAATATATGTTCAGTACCAACTAATTTTCTGCTTTCACAAATCCACTCTACTAAACAGTTAATCTGTTAGTATTTTATCTATCCTGAAATTAGCAATTTTTTTTGCCAGTCCTGAGGCTTAAACTCAGGGCATGGGCACTATCCTTGAGCTTTCTCAATGCTACTGCTCTGCCACTTAAGCCCCAGCACCCCTTCCAGCTTTTTCTTTTTCTTTTCCATATATATATATATATATATATATTTTTTTTTTTTTTTTTTTTTTTTTTTTTGCCAGTCGTGGGCTTGAGCTCAGGGCCTGAGTACTGTCCTTGGACTGTCTCAAGGCTAGAGCTCTAGCCCTTTGAGCCTCAGCACCATTTCTGGCTTTTTTCTATGTATGTGGTACCAAGGAATCGAACCCGGGTCTTCATGCATGCTAGGCAAGCACTTTAACCACTAGGCCAAACTCCCAGCCCCATTTTCCATATATTTTTTATTGTAATTAATAGAAGGGTTACATGATTATTTGCCAGATAGTGCATTAATTCCCATACATTGATACCCTTTCACATGTCTTGGTCCCCATTTCCTTCCCCCCCACCCCCACCTTCCAGCTTTTTCTGTGTATGTGACACTGAGGAATCAAACCCAGGGCTTTGTTCATGTTAATCAAACACTCTACCACTTGGCCACCCTCCTAGGCCCAGCAAATTATATTCTAAAAATCAAATTTCACCATGCAACTCAGGGACTATTTCAAATTAACTAAGGGGAAGGAGGGAGGGAAGGAAAGAAAGGGAAAGAGGAAAAAAGAGAGAGGGGGGAGGAAGGGAGAGAAAACAAACCTTCCAAATGCCATTACCTTCATCAACATCCTTTACCCAAACTCAAACACCAAAAGGCAAAGCAAAGTTTATCAGTATTAAATGTGGAAGATGTAGGCAGTATCATTCATACAAAGAGTTATTCCCTGCCATGTGTGTGTGTGTGTGTGTGTGTGTGTGTGTGTGTGTGTGTGTGTGTGTGTGTACCAGTTGCACACTCTTTGCAGATGTCCTCTATCTAGGAAGTGCTTTCCACTGAGAACATCAGCATTCATACTAAGAATGACACAATCGATGCCTAAGGTTTGACAAACTAGTAAGACATTGCAGGGCTGTCAACCAACCAAAAATGGGAAGATCCCAGCAAGCCACAAGATCACCTCTGGAGATTCACTCAGTACTGCTGGTGCCTACACCACAGGCAGAAAAGCAACCCTTACACCTCAGCTCAGATAATCTGCAGAGTCAAGAAGGGCATAGCACACAAACTACATATTGTTTCAGAGTTTCTGCAGAGCCTATAAAATAGGAAGAGGTTATAATGATCATTTTATCGACAAAAGACCAAGACTCAACTATTCAGAGCTTAACAATATCTATCATTTAGGACAATAAGTCCTTTTAACTCCCAATAGAAAGGTTGGTCTACTACTTGTAATGTTTATTTTACTTAAAAGGAAAATATTTGTTTCCACAGAGGAAAAAAAAACTCTGAAAAAATGATGTGTCAATAGGGAAATAGTTAATAAAAAGATGAGGGGCAAGAGACATGACACAGAATAAAGAACAGCAAGAATGACCAAGAAACAAAGTTAGAACATGCACTAAATCAATAAGGATTCAAATTCCAAAAAGTGGTGTAGGGTTTTGCTATTGTTTATAGTAGTTTCTTGAGCAGCTAACCAAATAACTGCAACCTACCCTTTGGTAAGTGTGTTTTATATCTTGCAGCGTATGAAAGCATAGGAAGAGAGGCAAATTGAAGGGAAGAAAGGACCATGTTCCTGGGTCTAGGAACCTAGAAACAGAAGGGAACGTGAAGGCTAGAAGAGCCTGTGTAAAAAGGAAGCAAAGAGTCAGAAAGAACGACATTGCCCCATTTGTAAGGAAATGGAAAGACTTAGAAAAAATCATATTAAGTGAATGAAGTAAGCTCAGACTCCTGTCTATGTTGTCAAGGGAATGTCTTTCCCTCACACTGGCAGAAAACTGTAGATTTATTTTCAAGGAGTCTCTAGAATAGGTAATACCTATGCACAGTTGAAGGCAATAGCATTACATTGTTAAAAAACAAAAAAATCCAAAAACCAACACAGGGGACATTCTGGATGTCATCCCAGAAATGCACTAAGCCAAAATGAGAGAGTGAATTCCAAAGGACGACATAGGAGTCAGGAAACAGTAGAACACAGTAAGAAAGGAAAACTCGGAAGCTGGCGAAATGTGATCTATCCTACTGTTGAGAGGATGATTCACGTAACTTAAGAGTTAAAAAAAAAAAAAAAGCCAGGGGCTGGTTCATACCTGTAATCCTAGCTACTCGGAATGCTGAGATCTGAGGACTGCAGTTGGAAACCAACCTGTACAACAAAAGCTATAAGATTCTCAACTCCAATTAACCACCAGAAAACTGTTAAGTAGTGCTGTAACTCAAAGTGGTAGAGCAAAATTTTGGGCTCAAGGACAGGGCTCAGCCCTTGAGTTCAAGCCTCATAACAGACAGACAGACAGACAGACAGACAGACAGACAGACAGACACATACACACACACACACACCAACAACTTCTTATAAATACTCTGTGATTCATTGTTGTGAACATGCATCACCCTTTACCCTAATATTCTGGCAGCCTTGGATGCTGAAATATGTAGGATTTACCTCAAGCCTGCCACAGTCTCTGATTGCTCTGCTTTAGTAGATTTCTCTTTTTTGTTATTTTTTGCTTTACTAGTATACATATCTGTGTGAGATCCATTCATTCACTTTTGATTAGAATTTGAGTTTTCATTTTCCCTTTTATTCACACAGTGAAATATGTTCATTGTAGAAAAAGTAAAATTCATAGATAAGCAAAAGCAATGTGAAAAATAACCTGTTTGCCTCTTTACATAAATTATGAGATCACTGGGGTTAGAGGTGTGGTTCAGTTGGTAGAGCACTAGCCAATGAACAAAAGCATCAGCTACCAAGTTCCAAGTTTCAGTCTCAGACCAAAAAAAAAAGACTGTGAGATAATTATTGTTAATATTCATTATTCCTTCCTTTTTCCTATTTATCTTTCTTCCCCTACTTGGTATTCTTTCCTCTCCCTCTCTCACACAAGGTCTCACAATGTAGCACATGGTAGCCTTGAACCCATGATCTCACTGCCTCAGCCTCTCACAGGCTAGAACTACAGGTATATAACACTAGGCCTGAGTTTAAGTTTCTTTCAAATGCTACCTCTCCAATTTTTGTTTTTGTTATTTTTTGAAAAACTCAATTCTCTTGTAGTACTTCTCACACTTTCTGCCAGTTTCTCATGCTAGATTAAGAGCTCACCATGCCAGTACATCTCTCTCCTTGAGCTCAGGGCCTGGGCACTGTCCTTGGACTTTCTCAAGGCTAGAGCTCTACCACTTGAGCCTCAGCACCAATTCCAGCTTTTTTTTCTATATATGAGGTACCGAGGAATTGAACCCTGGTCCTCATGCATGGTAGGCAAGCACTCTACCACTAGGCTAAACTCCCGGCCCCCTTCTATATTCTTGTATATTTGCACCTATTGGTCTGCAATTTATCATGTACTACTTGGTATGATAGTTAAGTGCCAAGTATGTCTTCTGTATTATAATCAATGCCAGGCTTGAAACTTGAACTTAGGTTCTCGATGCTGAGCTATTTTCCTCAAGGCTATGACTCTACCAGTTGAGCCACAGCACCACCTCCTGCTTTTTGGTTGTTAACTGGACATAAGTTTCATGAACTTTCCTGCCCACATCGGTTTTGAACCTTAACCTTCAGATCTCTGTTTCCTGAGTAGCTAGGATAACATCAGCGCCCAGCCATTTCACTTTTTTAGTTATGGTATTTTTAAGAAATTTAGAGAATTATACCATTCAATTTAGGAAAATTACCATCAACCATGACTCAAATGTAAGTTTTAGTTCTTAAAATGCCTTTGATGGCTGGCAGTCTGGCCTAGTGTTAGAGTGCTTGCCTAGCATGCACAAAGACCCAAGTTTGATTCCTCAGTACCCACACACATAGAAAAAGCTGGAGGTGGTGCTGTGGTTCAGGTGGTAGAGCTCTAGCCCTGAGAAAGCTCAAGGACAGTGCTCAGGCCCTAAGTTCAATCCCCAGGACAGACAAAAAAAAAAAGCCTTTGAGATCATGTACAGTCATCTGAGAAATCTACATATTCAAATATTACATTACTCAATAAAAGAAACCAATATAACTGATGTAACATTTGATTGGCATCTTAAGAGAGGTGAATGAAAGCCAGATATAAAAGAATACATATTATTGGAAGGTTTTCTTTATATGAAAAATCCAGAACAAGAGAATCCAGAAGACAACAGTAATTTAATGGTTGCCTCAAGCTTAGGAAGAGAGGAAAACAGGGAGTGATTGTAAATAGGTTAGGTTTCTTTATGGTATGACAAAAATACCCTAAAATTGAGATAAATGTGATGCTTGCAAAATTCTAAATATACTAAATACCACTAAGTTGTGCCTTACTTTTTTGTCTGGGTGCTGTCCCTGAGGTCTTTTGCTCAAGGCTAGTGATCTAACACTTTGAGCCATACTTCTACTTCTGGTTTTCTGGTGGTTAAAGATGAGTCTCACAGACTTTTCTGACTGGGCTGGCTTTGAATCATAATCTTTAGATGTCAGCTTTCTGAGTACCCTGGATTACAGGCCTAAGCTACCAGTGAGTGCCCAAGTCTGTCCCTTATTTTTAGAGTGTAAATTAAATGGAATATAAACAACATTTCATAAGCCTATTATTGAAAAAATCAGAGAAATGTAAGTTTTTTAATTGATAAAAGGTCAAAAATTAAATCCCTTATTTTCAAATCATTTGCTCTATAGTTTTATGGTTGAGTGTGTGTGTCCCTCACCATCCAAGGGCTTGAATTCAGGATCTGAGTGCTGTCCCTTAGCTTTTTCACTCAAGGCTGGCTTTCTACCTCAGTCACAGCTCCACTTCTGGCTTTTTGGTGGTTAATTGGAGATTTCTTCCCCCGAGTGGCTTTAAGCCAGGATCATCAAATCTCAGCCTCTTGAATAGCTAGGATTACAGGTGTAAGTCACTGGCACCAAGCCTGTTTTGTGTTTTGAAGATAGAATTTTACTATGTAGTCAAACCCTCTATGTAGCCCAGGCAACCTTTGAACTCATGATGTTCCTGTTTTAGCTTCCCAAGTGCTGAGGCTACAGATGCAAGCTACCATGCTTTGCATCTCTTTAAATTAAAGAAAATGATTAATCATAGAAATTATCTATAATTAGCTAAGACAGAAGACTAAATGTCTTTTAAAGGACTATTATTAGTTCACTGATCATTTGAAACAGGTTATATTTTGGGGATTACATCCTATTAGAGCAGGAAGCAAAAAAAGAAATACTTAGTATGGAATTACAGTCATTGAGAGTTGTAAAACAATCCTATCAATAAAATGGTGTTAATACCTTTTTAGACTCCAGGCCTATTATTCAGAGTGCAGTTTTATTATCAATAATGCTTACAGAACTTTACATATAAAAACCTCAAATGTATATGAAAATAATAATATCTACCTAGCAAGATTAAGGCAAAAACAATGTATTCTGTACAGCATTTAGCACCATGCCCAGTAAAGCTGGCAGTTAAGTAAAAAGGACTCAATAAAGAGAAACAACATATACATTAATTAAATTGCTTTTGGCAGTGTAGCTCAAGACAAATAATAGGGGCAGAGGGTAGAGCTCAGTTAGCATTTGCCTAACATTCATGAGGCACCAAACAGACACGAAAAAGATTACCCTTGGTATACCTTAAATACAGAGCTAAGTAAAATGCTTAAGAGAGCTGTGTACTAGAGGCTCACACCTGTAATCAAAACTACTTAGGAAGCTGAGTGAGCTCTGAGGTACAAGGTTCAAAGGCTGAAATGTCCATGAGGTTCGAATCTCCAATTAACTACGGAAAAGTTGGAAATGTAGAGCATTAACTTTAAGCAAAAAAGCTCTGGGGGCTAGGAGCTTAGCCTAGTGGTACTGTGCTTGCCAAGTATGCAGAAAGATCCAGATTTGATTCCTCCATACCACATACATAAAAAAAGCCAGAAGTGATTTTGTGGCTTAAATGGTAGAGCTTTAGCCTTGACAGAGCCCAAGGACAGTGCTCAGGCCCTAAGTACAAGCCACAGGGACTGGCCAAAAGGAAACAACCATACAAAAAAGCTCTAGGGCAAGCCCCCAAGACTGACACAAAAATAAATAAATAAAAATTCTTAAAGGACAATTTGTCACTTGCCTTATGACACCAGTAAGCAGCCCTTGTCACCAGCTATCGTATTTTCAACTGACTACACAGAGGTGGACAAGCACTGTCTCTGGAGAAACAACTACCACCAGTACTGCCTGAAGACTACTCCCAATTGCAGCAGTACTGTAGGATCTGTTTCACTGCCTTTTGTTTTAAGATAGTTTTTCAGTGGGGTAAAATGAATCATGAGAGGTAGAAATACCTATTAAGTTATATAGACAACTTTCCTCCAGACCCTAGTATTTGAGAAGCTTATAGAGCTACTAATAAACCAATAATTATAAATAATACATTCAAGGTTAACCTTTATTTCAGACTGTTTCTCAATAAATATTCATAATTACATTCTGAGTTGAACAATTTCTCAATTCATTTTTGAATGTCCTAGCCTCAAAAACATGAATGAATCTTGTTTACTCATTTGTCTTTGGGAGGGTAAAGGGAGGGCACAGAAATGGGAGAGACAAGGGGCCAGGAGTTTGGCCTAGTGGTAGAGTACTTGCCTAGCATGCACCAAGACCAGGGTTGGATTCCTCGGTACACTACATACACAAGAAAAAGCCAGAAGTGGTGCTGTGGCTCAAGTGGTAGAGCTCTAGCTTTGACAAAACACAAGGACAGTGCGCAGGCCCTGAGCCCAAGCTCATGACTGGAGGCGGGGGGAGGGAATGGAGAGACAAAGGGTGAATAAATGTGGTACTCACTAGGCACTAAGTTGAACTACACAACTTGTGGGTGTGGGAGGGAAAAATGGGAGACAGCAAGAAAAGGGATGACATTGTGCAAAAAGAAATGTACTTTTTAGCCAGGTACGGTGGCTCACACCTGTAATCCTAGGTACTCAGGAGGCTGAGATCTGAGGATCATGATTCAAAGCCAGCCCAGGGCACTAAAGACTAAGAGACTCTTATCTCCAATTAATCACTAGAATAGGGGAGGTTGGGCTGCGGCTCCAGGGGTAAAGTGGTAGCCTTGAGCTGAAGAGCTCAGGGACAGCGCCCAGGGGTAGGGCAGTAGCCTCAGGGACAGTGCCAGACCCAGAGTTCAAGCCCCATGACCGACTGAAAAAAAGGAAAGAAGGGGCCGGGAGTTTGGCCTAGTGGTTAAAGTGCTTGCCTAGCATGCACGAAGACCCAGGTTCGATTCCATGGTACCACATACATAGAAAAAGAAGCCGGAAGTAGTGCTGAGGCTCAAGTGGTAGAGCTCTAGCCTCCTTGAGAAAGTCCAAGGACAGTGCTCAGGCCCTGAGCTCAAGCCCAAGACTGGCAAAAAAAAAATGAAAGAAAGAAATGTACTTCTTACCTGATTTATGTACTTGTAACCTGAATATCACCTTTATAACCATTTTTTTTTTCCAGTCCTAGGGACTGATCTCAGGGCCTAGGCACTGTCCTTGGGCTTTCCTCAAGGCTAGAGCTCTACCACTTGAGCCACAGTACCACTCCTGGCTTTTCTCTGTATGTGGTACCAAGGAATCAAACCAGGGTCTTTGTGAATGTTAAGCAAGCACTCTACCACTAGGCCAAACTCCCAGCCCCTATAACGATTTTTTTAAACTGCAAATCGGAAATGAAATAAAATAATGTGGAAATAATTACAAAAAATGAAAAGAAATTTAAATATATTGTCCAACAAATCTCAATTCTCAAAAATCAAGCCGGTCCTAAATTTAAAATCCAAGAGACAACATGGTGTTTGGGAGAAAACAGGTCCTAATACTTGCATTGGCCTTTAAAAAAATCCAAAATTGCCAAAGACTTGAAAAATTTCCTAGTCTCATACAACTAGGTAATTTGACTGATAAATGTGTGCAAGAATAAGTCATACAGTGCCGGGAGCATGGCCTAGTGGTAGAATGCTTGCCTAGCAAGCACGAAGACCCGGGTTCAATTCCTTGGTACCATATACATAGAAAAAGCCAGAGTGGTACTGTGGCTCAAGTGGTACAGCTCTAGCCTTGAGAAAACCCAAGGACAGTGCTCAAGCTGAGTTCAAGCCCCAGGACTGACCAAAAAAAAAAAAAGAATGTTATACAATTCAATTATTTAGAAATGATTCATAACAAAAGCAAAATACAGCTCAGTGGTAAACCACTTGCCTAATAATGTGTGTGAGGTCCTATGCCTAATCACTAACACATACTTGCAAAAAAGCTCACAGATATGAGCTATGTATTATCACTGTAAGTTAATTTATAGATTACTAATGTTCTATGAAATAGAAATTCAGAAATCATGGGCAACTGACCAAATTTTCTCTCCCTTTCTTCCCTTTTTCCTTCTAATCAGTTCCTGTTCTCAGCTGTGACTTGCTCAATGGAAAGGAAATCAAATATATAGCATAAGTCAGATGCAGTTGTTTCCGAAGTTTCACTGGTTTAGAATATTTTCTTCCATTTCAAACATCATGCAGTTGGTTAATTAACAAAAAATTTAAACTAGGCTGGAAATGTGACTTAGTGGTAGAGTGCCTAGTATGTATGAAGTCTGTATGTGTGTGTGTGAAAGAGAGAGAGAGAGAGAGAGAGAGAGAGAGAGAGAGAGAGAGAGAGAGAGAGAGAGAGAGAGAGTGTGTGTGTGTGAGAGTGATGGGGCTTGAACTCTGTGTCTGCGCACTGTCCCTGAGCTATTCAACTCAAGGCTACCATCCTATCCCTTGAGTCACAGCCCCACTTCTGTTTTCTAGTGGTTCATTGGAGATAATAATCTCACATTCTTTAGTACCTGAGCTGGCTTTGGGCCTCAGTCCTCAGATCTCAGCTTCCCATGTAGCTAGGATTACAGGCATGAGCTACCTCATTTGGCTAAGCCCTGTGTTTTGATTCCCCAATACTACATAAACAGAAGTGGTGTTGTGTGTAGCTCAAGTGGTAGAGTTCTAACCATGAGCAAAAAAAAAAAAGAAGCTCAGGGACAGTGCCCAGTCCCCAAATTCAAGCCCCATGACTGTGGCGCGCTCGCGCGTGCATGTGTGCATGCATGCGTGTACACACACACACACACACAAAACAAAAAGCATTCACAGACACAAACAAGTTATAACCCACGTTATGAAAACCTGAACACAGCCAGGCAAAAAAACAATATATTTTCAGAAAATATCCCTATCATTAAAAGAACTTTAAGAACATATACCAATACATTTGCATGCTAATACAAACTGGATACAGTTCACTGACAGAGCACTTGCCTAGCATCCGAGGCTTCAGTTCTATCCCCAGTGTGTATACACACATGCATACACAAATACACATACACATACACATACACATACATACATACATACACACACACACACACACACACACACACACACAGAGAGAGAGAGAGAGAGAGAGAGAAAAGAGAAAGAGAAAGAGAAAGAAAAGGAAAAGTCAATACAATGCAGCCCACAGCTGCATTAAGTATATTAAATACACACCTAGAGTTACTCTGTTAGGTCTATAGTATGTATAGAGTATTCTATAAAGATATTCATAGTATTTATGAGTATACATATCAATATCTACATTTTTAAAGGACATTTCTTCCTACTTGCATCAACTGTGTTTTTAAGACTATTTTATCCAGAACATGTCAGAAAAGCAGACTCATATACATGTGTCATCTATAGTTGTCATTTACTTTGGATGTGCATCTGATATGAGGTCAAAATTTCCTTACTTTGTTCCTCTTAATGTAATTCAAGAGAAACCCAAGTGATTAATGTACTTTTTTCTATCCTTACACAAAATTTAAACAATTTTAAACAAAAATGAAATCACACTATACAGTGTGTCGTGGCTTATTTTCATTGAAATGACACTATAGACATTTTTAGCTCAATATATTTATAGATCTAGCCCTTTCTATTAATAGACTATTTTGTTAAGCTGTTTTTGCAGTAAAATTGAGTAGCAGGTATCAAGATTCACCATTATGCCCCTAGCCCCAAAAATTCTAGCTCATTTTTTATTGCATGAATGATAAGAATAAAGCATGATTTCACTACTTTTCTATTGACTAATGTTTAAAGTGCCCTTCCTCTCAGTTTATAATTATATGGTCATGTACCTCATAAAGATGTTTTTGGTCAATGATAGACCAAATATACATACATAGTGGCCCCTGGAGACTGTAATGAAATGGGAAAATTCCTATCTCCATGTGACACCCCAGCCCATCACAGCCCAAGTCATTACTCATGTGTTGGGGTGACAACAGTATGCACTCCATTCATAAAAGACAGCACCTGCAGTTAATACAGTACATAATACTAATAATGAATGACTGTTAGTGTTTACATACTTACTTTATTTTTTATCTAAGAGTTGGAGAAAGAGCTGGAAATGGGAAAATGGAGGAAAAGGAAAGGAAAATGACATAAATAATAAGATGAATTGGAATACTGTAAACATGTGGGAAGGTAACAATGAAATCTCCCTGGGTATAACTAACGTAAGCTAATAAAAAAAAATTAAGTAAAAAATGTATTAATTTAAAAATACTTTGCTCCTACTAAGAAAAAAGCTTTGTGCAAAACAGCATGTGTGATAGACTGGCAGAAGCTTCATACAAACCCAAGTGCTCCACCTCATGTTTACCAAACCTCCTGACTACCTCAAGAGGCCACATGAGTGGCTAGGGGGTAGTGTTACAGTGCATGCTGGAGGCCCAGTCTTCAGCAGCACAAAGGGGGCTGGGAGTACTGCAGATGTTTATCCAGCATGCATGAGACCTTGGGTCCATGAAAAAAGAAAAAGCCCATATTGAATAACTGTTTAGAGCGACCTATATATAACTGGGTTTGTAGACATACATTCATATACTCTAAAACAGTAACAAAACAAAATCTTGTAAAGATGAGATATCCCCATCACTGAATGACAATGACTTAATGTTTCAATTGGTTTCTCTCTATACATAGTTTTTTTTTTTTATTATCATTTATGTTTTTCTTTCTGGAGGAAGGGGAAGTCCTATAGTTTGATCTCAGGGCTTAGCAAATCCTCTATCACAAGCCATTCCCCCCAGCACCTTTTGCTTTAGTTACCTTGCAGATAAGAGTCTTACACTTTTGCCCAGGGCTAGCCTTAGACCTTCCACCTCCACGTCACACATCACAGGATTACAGATATGTGACACCATATCCTACGTATTCTTTTTTCTTGCCAATACTGGAAGTTGAACTCAGGACCTCTTGCTCTCACTTGGCTCTTATGATCATGGCTCTCTACCATTTCAGCCATGCCTCCAGTTCCAACTTTTTTGCTGCTCAATTAGAAATAAGAAGTCTTGCAAATTTGCCCACAAGGGTAAGCTTCAAACATTATTCTTGGTCCTGATAAGGAAAAATGGTAGGCATGAAGACCTGGAGCCTAGGTCTACTTTTTCTTTGACATAATGTCTTGCTAAGTTTTTGCCCAGACTGGCCTTGAACTATTTCTACCTTCCAAGTAGCTAGGATTACAGGTACGAATCACTGTGCTCAGCCTATGTTATGATTCTTGGAAGCCTGAACAATATACAATTGTTGACACCCAGAATGAACAATATTAACCCTGCTAGAGTTACTAACTTACCTCCCAAAAAGTACTCTTAGCTTAGTGTCAGCAGCTCAGGACTATAATCTTAACTGCTGAGATCAGAGGATCACAGTTGGAAGCATGCTTGGACAGAAAAGTCCATGAGACTCTAACTCCAGTTAACCACCAAAATGCTAGACTGGAGGCAAGGCTCAAGTAGTAAAATGCCAGCTATAAGCAAGCAAGCCAAAAAGAGCATCAGGTCCTAAGTTCAAGACATGGTACAGGCACATACACACATAAAAGAACTATTTTAAATTACTTTTCCCTATTATACAATAATCATTCAATTATAGAAAAAAACTCTACTTCTCAGAAACTTTCACTCCCTCTAAACTTCAATTTTATTCATTCATTCCTTTTTTATGACTCTCTTTCAGCAGTACTGGGGTTTGGTCTCAGGACTTCATACTTAGAATGACAGACAAGCTACTGCTGAGTCATGCCTCCAGCCCAGGTTTTTTGTTCTGGTTATTTTTCATTTAGTCTTACCTCCTACTTAGGATTATAAGCATGAGCCACCAACACCCACCCAAACTTTAATGCTAGCCTTGAGCAAAAAAGTTCAAGGACAGTGCCCAGGCCCTGAGTTCAAGCCCCAGTACTAACCCCCTACACCCAAAAAACAGTGGTCTACTACTAAAGTCAAGGGATAAAAAGTCTTTTGTCAAAGTTGGTGGTAGACAATGTAATAAAGGTCAAGGAAGAAGGCACTAAAAATAAACTAAGGTAAAGCTGGTATGATGGTTCATGCCTATAATCCTAATCACAGTTCAAGGCAAAAAGTTAGTGAGACCCCTGTCTCAACAAAACAAGCCAGCATTGTGATACGTGCCTGCCTGCTGTTATCCCAGCTATGTGCAAAATCACAAACAGAGAAGCACTCTGATCCAAGGAACATCCCAAGTAAAGTCTTGAGACCCGACCTGAAAAATATGGAACCTGAAGCCAAAAACAAAACAAAACAGAACAACAACAACAAAAAAGAAAAAACAAGAGTTATGGCTTAAGTGTTAGAGTACCAACCTAGCAAACACAAAAGCCCATGTTCAAAGTCTAGTACCAAAATAAGTAAATAAAGCCAAGGTAAACTGTTAATCTTTGAGTAAGTATTCTGGCAAGGCAGGAAATTTAAAAAAGAATATTGAGTGGATGGAGGTGAGGGTATAGTTTTGTGGGAGGGGTGGAGGGGGGAAAGAACAGGACCTCCCTATGTAGGCTCAGCCCCCCTCCCCCGCAAGTGGTAGGATTATAGACATTCTGCTGCACCAGGCAAAAATGATAAAATTGTTAATTGAATTTTTAAATTATCTATATAAAATCAGCTGTAATTCAGAATTACCTAATTTATTTTTCTTTTGTTAAAGTAAACTATATGCTATCCTTAAAGTACATCATTCTGCCCCTCACTTAAAGTTAAGGTATTTCTGAAGAAGCCAAGGCCAGCTTTTGTCACACTTGTGCAAATATGTGCACGTACACAACAGACTGTGTCTACTGTAGTTGTGAAAGAAAGTCCATCCAGTTGGCCTAGATTAGGGTAAGATAATGGAATCAGAGCAGAGTGCAGACAAACATGGGCGGCCTGCTGGCTTCCACTGTCCTCAGTTTCTCCACAGAATACAAAGTGAAGAAGAGGATTTTGGCTTTCACTTCTACCATGCTATACAATTCCTCAGTAAATCTTTTTTATCTATACTATGCTCTGAAAAGGTCATAAAATAGTTTGTAAATGTATTCTTACAAGCCCATTTCAAGATGTACATTCTGATATCTAGACAATTCATATTTTTATGAAAAGTAAAAATTCCAAGGTATTAGGTATTATGTCATTAAACTGCAATTTTAAAATCATTATCTGGGTAAGATAGATCCCCATGGGGCTTTTCTTGGTTCAGCCACCATTAGAAATGCCTGCAGCACTAACACTGTGGTTCTCTCTACTCACTGGGCCGTTTGTCAAATCTGCAGGAAGGAACCACAAGACTGTTACTAAAAAAGTATCAAAGGATTTCTTTACACCATAGATATTGCCATAACTCATTCATCTGTGTTACTTTTGAGAAGTTAATGTGATTTGAACTCATTCATATTTAGGTAAGATCAAAAGTTGAGAACTCTAAAAATGACCCTAAACTACTTTGAAGAAATTAGACCTCAAAGGTCCTACATAGGAAATTTTGGTGTTGTAATCACTATATGCCAGAAATTCAAATGCAGATAACAACAGCCCAAATAAAAGCATCATGAGCTAATAGACCAACAGTAGATAAAGGATCAGGCTTTTCTGGTTTTGATTTTTCAGACAAGATCTCACCATGTAGCACAAATTCATTTTCCTGCCTCACAATGCCCAACCAACCTAAAAAAGGTTCTTAAGAATATGAATCAGGGGCCGGGAGTTTGGCCTAGTGGTTAAAGTGCTTGCCTAGCATGCATGGAGACCCAGGTTCGATTCCTCGGAACCACATACATAGAAAAAAGCCGGAAGTGGTGCTGAGGCTCAAGTGGTAGAGCTCTAGCCTTGAGAAAGAGTCCAAGGACAGTGCTCAGGCCCTGAGCTCAAGCCCAGGACTGGCAAAAAAAAAAAAGAATATGAATCAAACCTGAGCATCCTGACTCATGCCTGTAATCCTAGCTACTCAGGAGGCTGAGATCTGAGGATCAAGGTTCAAAGCCAACCCAGCACTAAGTCTGTGAGACTCTTATCTCCAATTAACCACTACAAAACAGGAAGTGGGGCTGTGGCTCCAGGAGTAGGAGTGGTAGCCTTGATCTGAAAAGCTCAGGGACAATGCCCAGACCCAGAGTTCAAGCCACATCACACACACACACACACACACACACACACACACACACACACACACACCACACACACACACACACACACACACACAGAATCGAGCCATTCCTTTAGTCCTTTTCATTTTCATTAATCTTCTATTATGACTTCATATTATAACCGAAGTTGGCCTAAACCACAATCTTTCTATTTACACTCCTTGCATAGCTGGAATAACAGGTGCACACCATATACACACCTTTCTACTGGTTGAGATGGTGGGGGTGAAGAGTGGTCCTCTCAAACTTTTTGTCAAGTCTGGTCTCTAACTTTGATGCACCCAATGTCAGCCACACAAAAAATAAGTAGAATTACAGGCATGAGCCATTCTACAACTAGCTATGAAAATGAAGGTTGACTAATATGAAGTATTTTGTTTTTTGGTTGGTCATGGGGCTTAAACTCTGGGCCTGGGCACTGTCCCTGAACTTTTCAGCTCAAGGCTAGTGCTCTACCACTTGAGTCACAACACCACTTCTAGTTTCTGGTGGTTAATTGGAGATAAGTGTTTCACAGACTTTTGTGCCCAGCTGGCTTTGAACTCTGATCCTCATGTATCAGTTTCCTGAGTAGCTATGATTACAGGCATGAGTCAGTGGTGCCTTACTTGAAGTGTTTTGTTTTTGTGGACCTAGGGCTCAGGACTTCACATATACTAGGCAAGTATTCTGCTGATAAATTATATTCTCTTCCCCTGACTCTTTGACTCCAAGTTTTAGAAGGAACAAGGTGACTTTGGTAGGCAGGAATCAAAAAATAGAAGAAACAAATATAAATTTAACAAAGCTAGATGATGACATTTGTAGTCTCACCTCTCACGAAATTGAGGCAGAAGTGAGTGTTCCAAGCTAGGCTGGGCAACACAGCAAGACCCTGCCTCAAAAGACGAAAACAGAAGCAGTAGAAGTGATTAAGGAAAAATATAATTCTTGGACCAAGTGTATGTACTGATGTAGTTTGGTGGCAGAAAGTCTGCCTCACAGGTGTAAAGCACTGAATGTGATTTCTAGCAATGAGAAGAAAAAAGTGTGACTTTAAAACTAAGTGCCAAGGGTTCATGCCTATAATTCTAGCTACCCAGGAAGATGAGATCTAAGAATTGCAGTTCAAAGCCAGCCCAGGCAAAAGAGCCCATGAAACTCTTATCTTCAAAAAACTACTCAGAAAAAGCCAGAAATGGTCCTGTGGCTCAAGTGGGAGAGTGCTAGGCCTTGAGCAAAAGAAGCTCAGGGTTCCCCCAGGCCCAGAGTTCAAACCCTAGAACTAGCAAAACAACAACAACAAAAAGTGACTTTGAAGAATAGGTACCAGTTCACAACAACAGCACTGTTCAAAATAGCTAAAAAAAAAATTAAATGCCCATCAATTGATGTATAAACAAAATGGATTTCACAGTGAAATTTTCAGTCAAAACAAAGAATCAAGTATTGATATATGTTACTGATCTATCATAAACACTGAAAGTATTGTTAAATGAAAGAAGTCAGACACCAAAGGGCACATACTATTGATTTTACTTGAATATCCAGAATAGGCAAATTCATAAAGACATAAAACATTCAGTAGTTGCCAACTAAGAAGTAGGGTGAATAGGGCCGGGAGTTTGGCCTAGTGGTTAAAGTGCTTGCCTAGCATGCACAAAGACCCGGGTTCAATTCCTCCGTACCACATACATAGAAAAAAGCCAGAAATGGTGCTGAGGCTCAAGCGATAGAGCTCTAGCCTTGAGAAAGTCCAAGGATGGTGCTCAGGCCCTGAGCTCAAGCCCAGGACTGGCAAAAAAAAAAAAAGAAGTAGGGTGAATAAGAAGAGAAAGTTACTTGGTCGGGGCTTCTTCTGGGGATGATGAATGTTCTACAACTACATAGTAGTGATGGCTGCGCAACTTTATAATATATGAAAGATTACTGGATCATACACTTGTGTATGAATTTTGTTTTTAAAAAATAGCTGGATATATGTTAAGTGCCCGTGGCTCCTTGCCTATAATTCTAGCTACTCAGGAAGCTGAGATCTGGGGATCACAATTGGAAGCCATAGTGGAAAGGAAAGCCCATGAGATTGTCATGTCCAATTAACTACCAAAAAAAGCAGGAAGTGGAACTGTAGCTCAAGGAATAGAGTGGTAGTACTGAGGGGAAAAAAAAAATCCCAGAGACAGTGCCCAGGTCCTGAGTTTAAGCCTCAGGAGCAGCGTGCATACATGTGTGCGTGCACACACATGCTCACACACGCACACAGGCACGCGCACACATGCACACGCAGACAGACAGACAGACAGACACACACACACACACACACAAGCTGGATGTAGTGGCACATGCCTATAAACCTAGCACTGAGAAAGCACAGTATGGCCAGGTACCCTAGGCTTAAACCAATAATCTTTAACTACAGGGGAGCAGGAGGGGGTGGAGGGGGGAAGACACTAGAAATCTAGGGATGTAAATGAAATAAGACTAATCTGATCATTGAAAACTGTTACACTAAGTGACAGGGTACACAAGGATCTATTTATTATATTTCTCTACATATATATATATATATAATATTATTCTACAAGCTGGACATATAGGCTCACGCCTGTAATCCTAGCTACTTAGGAGGCTGAGATCTGAAGATCAAGGTTCAAAGCCAGCTGGGGCACAAAAGGACTTGAGACTCTTACCTCCAGTTAACCTCTAGAAAATGGGAAGTGGGGCTTGGTTCAAGGGTAGAGTAGTAGCCTTGAGCTGAAGAGCTCAGGGACAATGCCCAGGCCCAGGAGTAGGGTAGTAGCCTTGAGCTGAAGAGCTCAGGGATAGTGCCCAGCCTGAGTTCAAGCCCCATCATTCAAAGGGAAAAAAAAAAAAAAAGATATTATTCAACAATAAAAAGGTTTGTTTTGAAAAGCACTATTCTAAATAATCTGTGAAGGTAAAGATGAAAGCCTCTTTCTGCCTTCTGTTCATTTAGAAATCTATGGCAGAAGAAATATTTTCAAAATTAATCACCAGTGAGGCCGGGAGTTTAGCCTAGTGATACAGTGCTTGCCTAGCATGCACAAAGACCAGGGTTCAATTATTTGGTACCACATACATAGAAAAAAGCCAGAAATGGTGCTGTGGCTCAAGTGGTAGAGCTCTAGCCTTGAGAAAGCCTAAGGATAGAGCCTAAGCACTGAGTTCAAGGCCAGGAGTGGCAAAAAAATAATAATAGGGCCGGGAGTTTGGCCTAGTGGTTAAAGTGCTTGCCTAGCATGCATGAAGACCAGGGTTCCATTCCTTGGTACCACATACATAGAAAAAAAGCCGGAAGTGGTGCTGAGGCTCAAGTGGTAGAGCTCTAGCCTTGAGAAAGTCCAAGAACATTGCTCAGGCCCTGAGCTCAAGCCCAGGACTGGCAAAATAATAATAATAATAATAATAATAATAATAATCACCAGTTCCTTTCACTTGCCTAAAAAGTATTTCATATGTCTTATATTCCCTCTGGAATCCCAGTTCTTAACTAGGAGACTGTGTTACTTACCTGACCTTAAAAGGAAAAAAAATGATTGGGTTCCAGTAGCTGGCATCTATAATCCTAGCTACTAGGGAGGCTAAGTTTTGAGAATCTCAGTTCAAATCCAACCCAGGCAGGAAAGTCTATGAAATTCTAATCACCAAAAAGCTGGAAGTAGAGGGAGGAGAATGAGGGAGGGAAGAGAGAAATGCAGAGGAAGGGAAAGAGGTTGAAAGAGGGAGGGAGGGGAGAAAAGGGGGAGAGGGAGAAAGGAAAGAGGGAGAGGGAAGAGAGGGAGAGGGGAGAGATGAGGGAGAGGAAAGAGAAGGGAGAGAGAAGGAAAAAGGAGAGGGGGAGAAGGGAAAGGGCAAAAAGGAGGGAAGAGGGAGGAGAGGAGGAGAGGAGGAGAGGAGAGGGGGAGAGGGAGGGAGGTAGGGAGGGAGAGAATTTAATCCTAGTATCTCCACAGTGGCCTATAAACAAATCAAGAGATCACTGACACAGAGTATCACTGTGATATTATTCTTGGGGGGAAGAGACCTTTTCAGTAAAGAAAAAAATATTAAAAACAATGCAAGTGCTAGTCCGTAGGCAACCATTTATGCTTATAATAGTCCTAGCTACTCGGGAGGGAGAGGTGAGGATTCAGGAGCCCAGGAATTTGAGGTCAGCCTAATAGTACAGCAATACCTCACATCTTAAAACACAGGAATTAAAAAAAAAAATAAAAAACAAAAATGAAACAATGCAAGTAGTATGATTTGTTCTGGCTGGAGATTGAAGCCAAGGCTGTGCAGATGCTGTGCATGCACTTCCCACTGTGGGCTGTGCTTTCATATGCATATGTATCAGTACTGTGCGTTGAGCAAGGGCCTTGTGCTCTAACTTAGCTTAATTGCTCAAGGTTGGCTCTCTAGCACTTGAACCACATCCATAGCCCAACATTTTGCTGACTTGGCTAGAGAAGAAGTCACAGACTTTTGAACCACAAACCTCTCTGATTTCAGCCTCCTTCTGAAGTATTAACAGTGAATTTGTTTTTCAGAAATGGATGTGGTTATGCTAAGTAAACTGAACTGGTGTTTCTGCCAACTGAAGACTATAGAGTCTAATTTTATGGGTTGCAAGCTTAGACACAGGAGAGGCAACTTCAAACCCAGGTATGACTCTAGGCCAAAGAGAAAAGTGGGATAAAACAAAATTTTAATGCATAAACTTTTATTTGCAAAGTAATATATTTAACATTGTCTTCTTAAAATTCTGCTTCTCAGCTGGGCAATGATGGTTCATGCCTGTAATCCTAGCTACTCAGGAGGCTGAGATCTGAGCATTACAATTCAAAGCCAGCCTAGGCACTATAGTCTATGTGTGAGACTCTTATTTACAATTAACCACCAGAAAACCTAAGTGGCCCGGTGGCTCAAGGGGTATAGGGCAGTAATCTTTAGCAGAAGAGCTCAGGGACAGAGCCTAAGCCCAGAGTTCAAGCACCATGACTGATGATGAAACTCTTCTTTTCTTGTTAAATTCTAGCACTGAGAGTTATGACAAGACTAGCCTGGCTACAAGAACACTTTCTCAAAAAACAAACAAACAAACAAAAATTAGTCTTTTTTCTTTTTGGCCAGTCCTGGAACTTGACCTCAGGGCTTGAGCACTGTCCTTAGGTTTTTTTCCTCAAGGTTAGCACTCTTGCTACTTGAGCCACAGCACCATTCCTGGATCTTCTATGTATTTGGTATGGAGGAATCAAACCCTGGTCTTTGTGCACGCTAGGCAAGCACTCTACCACTAGGCCAAACTCCCAGCCCATATTTATAGTCTTTTTTTCTTCTTCCTAATATATAAAAGTAAACATTTACTGAGCTTTGTTGTGAGCCAGTTACCACAAATTATCTCATTTTATTTTCACAAAACCTTACAAGTAAGTTCACTGCTATCCGCTTTTCAAAGTTGAGGAACTTGAAGCTTAAGGAAGCTACACAAAAGATTTAAGCTACCAACTTACAGCCAAACTGAGATTTTAATATTAAAGGAAACAATTTCTGTCTTTTGTCCCCTATATCTACATATTTCAATGTGTGGCTTGTAGCTTTTATTATTTATTTATTTACTGCCAGTCCTAGGCTTAAGCTCAAGGCCTGAGCAATATCCTTGGGTTTTCTCAAGGCTGGAGCTCTACCTCTTGAGCCTCCACACCACTTCCTGCTTTTTTCTGTGTATGTGGTACCAAGGAATCGAACCAGGGTCTTCATGCATGCTAGGCAAGCACTCTTACCACTAGGCCAAACTCCTAGTCATTATTATTATTATTTTAACCTAAGTCTGGGGAAAAATAAAGCCAATTTAATTTGTTCACATAATCTTGCTTTCAAACAGGTACATTAAAATGTATCAAGACCCTCCCTAAACAATGATGTGCAATTTAAGCATTAACTTGTATACACTATATTTTATATAAAAACATGGCTCTACTAAGCCAGTATCATCAGGGATTGAGCTTTTACTAGACTCTAGGGTTAGAGATGAATTTATATTGATCCATCACATGCTTGGCTGCTTCCTCATGCTACCAAGGCCCACATTTATTTGTCAGACAGGCGGCAGGGCTGAAGAGGCAGAGCTAGAACTATACCGGAACTTCTGATATGTTTCCTTAGTCTGTTCCCATGTAATAATCTCTGCAGAGATGTGGTGTGTGTATTTTTTTTTTACCAAAACAGCAATGCCCATTTCTACAAGTTTAATGTGTAATTAAGGAACACTATTAAGAGAGTACAAAGTCAAGACACAATGAAAAGATGTCTACAATGTAAACAACCCAAGAGGCTCATATCCAGAATATATAATGTCTATAAATCAGTTAAAAAAAAAAAAAAAGGCCAGGAAAAGCCAGAAGGTGGTGCTGTGGCTCAAATGGTAGAGCACCAGCCTTGAGAAAACACAAGGATGTGGGGTGTGGTGGCTCACACCTATAATCCTAGCTACTCAGGAGGTTGAGATCTAAGGATCTCAGTTCAAAGCCAGCCCAAGCAGTAAAGTCCATGAGACTCTTATCTCCAATTAACTACCAGAAAACCAGATGTGGCACTGTGGCAGTAGCCTTGAGCTGAAAAGCTCAGGGAAAACACCCAGGCCCAGAGTTCAAGTCCCACAACCAGGAAAAAACAAAAACAAAAATGAGGACAGTGCCTAGGTACTGAGTCCAAACTCCAGGACTGGCAACAAAGAAAGAAAAACACGACCGGCATGGTGGCTTGTGCTTGTAATCCTAGCTACTCAGGAGGCTAAGATCTGAGGATCGAGGTTCAAAGCAAGCCTGGGCACTAAAGACCATGAGACTCTTATCTCTCCAATTAACCACTAGAAAACCAAACGTGGAGCTGTGGCTCAAAGGGCAGGGCCGTTCCTGAGCTCAAGAACAGCAACCCAGGCCTAGAGTTCAAGCCCTACAACTGATGAAACAAACAAACAAAGGAAGAAAGAAAGGGAGAGATCACATTTTTTAAGTAGCCAAAATATGCTTGGCTAATATACTCCACATAAAAGGATATAAAACATAAACCATATACATATAGAAAGATACAGTAAGAAAAAATAAAACTACTAGGAAAATCAATCAATAAAACCACTCTACACCTATCACAATGGAAGAAAACAAAACCAATAATTATCAAGTAAAAAAAATCAAACACTCATACACAATGCTTAGAAGCGGCTGGGTGTTTGGCCTAGTGTAGAGTGTATGCTTAGCATGCACAAAGACCAGGGTTCAATTCCTCCATACCACATACACAGAAAAAAAGCTGGGAGCCCGGCACAATGGCTCATACCTATAATACTACATACTCAGGAGGCTGAGGTCTGAGTATCGTGGTTCAAAGCCAGCCCAAGAACTAAAGATCATGAGAATCTTATCTCCAATTAATCACAAAAAAAAAGGGGAAGTGAGGCAGGGCTGTAGCTCAAGGAGTAGGGTGGTAGCCTTGTTGAAATGAAGAGTCAGGGACAGGACCCAGGCTCAGAGTTCAAGCCTCATGACCAACAAGAAAAGAAAAAAGAAAAGAAGCCGCAAGTGGTACTATGGCTCAACTCCTAGAGTTCTAGCTTTGATAAAACCCAAGGAAAATGCTCAGGCCCTGAACCCAAGCCCAAGACTGGAGAAAAAAAAAAAAAGCTTAGAAGTGTTTTGATTTCAGATTTTTTTTCCAATTTTGGAATATCTACAATAATAAAATATTGGAAATAGGATGCAAGACTAAACAGTGAAATCAAAATCTAAACACAAAATTCATTTACTTCATGGGCCGGGAGTTTGGCCTAGTGGTTAAGGTGCTTGCCTAGCATGCATGAGGCCCCGGGTTCGATTCCTCGGTACCACATACATAGAAAAAAGCCGGAAGTGATGCTGAGGCTCAAGTGGTAGAGCTCTAGCCTTGAGAAAAATCCAAGGACATTGCTCAGGCCCTGAGCTCAAGCCCAGGACTGGCCAAAAAAAAAAAAAAAATTCATTTACTTCACCTTTTACACATAGGCTGAAGGTAACTTTACACATTTTCAGTGCTTCTGCATATTTACTGAAGCTCATTATGTGAAGCCAGGTATGGAACTTTCTACTTGTGGGATCATACTGGCACTCAAAATTTTTCATTGTAGTCAGCTCTGGAGGCTCACACATATAATAGTAGCTGCTTTGGAGGCTGAGATCTTAGAATCTCAGTTCAAAGCTAGCCTAGACAGGAAAGTCCATGAGATTCTTAGCTACAGTTAACTACCAAAAAAAAAAAAAAAACAAAAAACAAAAGTAGAGCTGTAGTTCAAGCGGTAGAGCACTGGCCTTGAGCAAAAAAAGCTCAGGAATAGTATCCATGCCCTTAGTTCAAGCCCCAGGACCAGTACCAAAAACAAAAACAAAGGTTAGCTTTTGGAGCACTTTGGATTTTTAATTTTCAGATTAGGGATGTCAATATGTACAAATACTTCAAAAACAGTTTATTCATGTCTATTAAAGCAGAACATGTGTCAAGCATTATGTAATATTTACAATCCCAGCTATTTGGGAAAGTGAAAGGATGATCTGGTCCAAGGTTGTCCTGGGTAAAAGCAAAAAACTGTATCTGATAAACTAAATGAAAAGCAAAAGGTCTATGGCATGTCTCAAGTGACAAGTATCTGTCTAGTGAGTGTAAGACCCTGAGTTCAATTTGGTACAGCCAAATAAATAAATAAACGAGTACATGCATATGTTTCCATTTAAGTAAAATTCCAAAACAGGCTAAACAATCAATGAAGACAGAAGTCAGAACAGCAAGTAACTCTGAGGTTGGTAATAGCTAGGAGGGGCTGACTTCTGGATGCTGGTAATGTTTTCTTCCTTGACAGATTTGGAAATTCCTTCATTTTGCAAAAATTCCACTATAAACCCACTGTATATTCACTGTGCTACCTGTTTCTTACTTGAACAGAGACAGACACACATACACACACACTTGTCACAACACGTTAAGAGATTTTCTTCTGAGAGATGAAGAGGATAAAAGGACATTATATGCATAGTATATATATAAACAGAGCATAATGAAATCTATCAAATGTTACTTTCTTTCGAAAAAGGAGGAAGATAGGAAAGAAATGGGTTTATTGCAGAAGCAGTACATTTCTTCAATGCACATTGAGAGTATGCACAGAAATTCACAATAAAGAGTATGCTAACTCAAAATTCCTTTTTTAAAAAAAGAACTCACTGGGCCAGGAGTTTAGCACATACATAGAAAAAAGCCAGAAATGGTGCTGTGGCTCAAGTGGTAGAGCTCTAGCCTTGAGTAAGCCCAAGGACAGTGCCCAGGCCCTGAGTTCAAGGCCAGGACTGGCAAAAAAAAAAAAAAAAACACTTCACTACAAAATAAGAGATGAATTTGTCCATATGAACCTATCCTGTCTATCTTGGTGGACAATATATAACATTAAAACCACTGAATCAGAATCAAGACCATAAGGAACAACCAAAAATTTGTTTTGGTTATTATGTGTCATTTTCTTTGTAAAGCCTAAGTGAGAAACAGTGTCATCATATGTATGATTAAAGCTTTGTAATTGTTCTAGCACCTGTTCAGTTTTGCTGATGAACAACACACACGACATGCTAAAATCCAGACAGGATTTAACAAGTAAGGTATATCAAACACAGACTCTGTTATTGTCAAGGTTTCTAGGTGTGGTTGCTACCCAGGTATAATAAGATCATTTATATCTGAGTCAGTCACCCACTGTCTTGTCTGGCTCATTTTGCACACCAGACACAGAAAAGAACATAATACTCTCCACAGTACAAGTTCAAGTAATACTGAGATTTCAGGAGAGGAATAACTCAGGGATTGTCAATATTTTCCTTTGACATGGGAAAATGAAGACAGAGAAAATAATTACCAAAACACCTATCAATAAAAGATGAAGACATTTTTGAACATTTATAAATTCTAAGACAAATGTAGCCTTTTGCCATTCTAGTAGACTTTTGCCATTCTAGTCATCAGATTTTCTATCTTTCTTTAATTGTGTGCATAAATAGGGTGTGCTATGTTCTTTGTTTACCGCTTGGAGAGAAGTTAGATCCAGAAAGTTTCATATCTGTCAGACAGCTAGCAACCACACATACCATCCAGGGTCACACATTTTTTGGAGGAAGTCTAGTCTGAAATTTAAGGGAATGTGAAATGCTACAGTAAGCCACAATACAGGATTAACATGTCCCATTTATATTTCTCTTAGTGTGTCTTCCTCTGTTCTTCAGACAATCTTTTTGTGACCATGTACTGAAAGAAAAAAAGAAAAAAGAGAGAGATGGGGGGAGGGAGGGAACAGGCTGGCAGGCTCCTACTGTTAGGATATCACTTCTCATATAGTGGACAAATTTTTCAAAACCAGAATTAAAAACCATGACTATGGGCTAGAGGCATGCATGGTTCAGTGGTAGAACAGCTCCCTCCCTTTGGCCTTCAGTTCAAACCACAGTACAAAAAATAAATAAATTACAAATACTCTAAGCACTTTTAGGAATTGTTAGTCTTATTTAATCCAAGTGCATGTATATCTCCATAACATAGTAACTTTTCTTTAAAATAACAAAAATGTTCAATACATTATTTTAGTTATACCTACCCCCATTTTGATAGGAATGGGGACTAAATGATGGATAAGAATTATGCTCTCTTGCCGGGCGTGGTGGCTCATGCCAGTAAACCTAGTAATACAGGAAGCTGAGATCTGAGGATCAAGGTTCAAAGCCAGCCCACGCACAATAGGACCTGAGACTCTGGGAAGTGGGGGTTGGCTCAAGGGTAGGGTGGTAGCCTTGAGCTGAATGCTCAGAGACAATGCCCACATAACCCAAGCCCCATAACCCATCAAAAAAAAATAAGAAGAATTATGCTCTCTATGGGGAAAGTTGACACTTCTCTATAATAAATTTACAAATATTACATCAGCAAAATTCAAATATATTCTCTAAAATGCTTTTCCACAGCAGGGAACAGAAAAGAACCACAAATATTCTGTTTGGTGAAATATGAAAAGATGTTAAGAGAAAATGAAGGACTTGGGCTGAGAGTGTGATCTAGTGGTAGAGTGCTCACCTAGTAAGCACAAAGCCCTGGGTTTGATTCCTTGGTACCACACATACAGAAAAAGGTGGAAGTGGCACTGTGGCTCAAGTCGCAGAGCGCTAGCCTTGAGCAAAAAGTGTCCAAGGACAGTGCCCAGGCCCTGAGTTCAATCTCCATGACTGGCAAAAAAAAAAAAGAGAAAAGAAAATGAAGGATATTTAAGACTTAATATGGACATTATATGGATTTGTTTTCCCTTTCTAATCTCTTTGAGGCACACTAAATCTCAGCTATTACCATGAAGCTGTTTTCATCCACCCTAACTCTAAAACTTGACTTTCCTGAACTAGGACTGGAAACATGGCCAACTGTTGTTACATTTATGCAGCACATGTTGCTGCAGAGGGAAGGCACGAGAAAGGAGGATACCTGGGATTCCTCCAAACCCCAGTTTAGTTTCTGTCATAAGCCCAACCAAGGAAACCTGCTTACCGTTTTCTCAAGCCCAAGCAAGTTCCATTATCCAAATTTAATTACCATGGTGATCATCAGAATATTTCCAACAACTCCCTTAACATGAATGGATCACTGTGTTTATGCAACAGGAAATACTCAACTGACTTAAACAGCAGTCCCAGAGGCTTGTGACTGAGGCTTGAACTCTGGGCGTGGGCACTGTCCATGAGCTCTTCAGCTCAAGGCTACCACTCTACCCCTTGAGCCACAGCCCCACTTCTGGTTTTCTGTTGGTTGATTGGATTAAGAGTTTCACAGAGGGGCCAGGAGTTTGGCCTAGTGGTTGAGTGCTTAATTAGCATGCATGAAGACCCGGGTTCGATTCCTCAGTACCACATACATAGAAAAAAGCCAGAAGTGGTGCTGAGGCTCAAGTGGTAGAGCTCTAGCCTTGAGAAAGTCCAAGGACAGTGCTCAGACCCTGAGCTCAAGCCCAGGACTGGCAAAAAAAAAAAAAAAAAAAAAAATGTTTCACAGAAAGATCCTCAGATCTCTGCCTCCTGAGTAGCTAGAATTACAGGTGTGAGCCACAGTGCTCAGCGACCCTTCCTCTGTATTCTCTAAAGAAAAAAATGCTAAATTATTTATGCTAAATTATTATTTTTTTTCTGCCAGTCCTGGGGCTTGAACTTGAGTCTGAGTACTGTCTTTCGGCTTTCTCAAGGATAGAGCTCTACCACTTTAGCCACAGCACCACTTCCAGCTTTATCTATGTATTTGGTACCGAGGAATTGAACCTGGCTCTTTGAACACATGCTAGGCAAGCATTCTACCACTAGGCCAAACTCCCAGCCCCTGCTAAGTTATTTTTCTCATATATTTTTTATTGTAATTAATAGAAGGGTTACATGATATTTGCCAGACAGATGGTGCATTAATTCCCATACATTGATACCCTTTCACATGTCTTGGTCCCCATTTCCCTCCCCCCACCCCCACCCCTCATCTTGTTTTCCCCTTTCCCTATCCAATTTCAGATGACCAAATACAAATGTATCTGATAGGTAACAAAGTGAGATAGTGTAACAATATGAGATAACCAAGGGACAGCAAAGATGAGAGATAACATAGTACCTTAAGCTAAGTTATTTTTTTAAAACCCACAACACAAAACTAAATGTATTTAAGAAACCTTGAAAAATACAAGGAAGTCTACAAAATATATTGTAATAATAATTTCTGACCCAAAAATCTTGTTATATCTCATTTTAAACATATATATGTAACATATATGTAATGTATTATATAACATATGTAAAATATATTTTATATACACACATATATGTATGTATACATTTGAAAATCCAAGACTAATGGTATTTTTTTTTGGTTGTGGGGTTTGAACTCTGGGCCTGGGTTGTTGTCCCTGATCTCTTCAGCTCAAGGCTACCACCCTATCCCTTGAGCCACAGTGCCACTTCTGGTTTTTTGGTGTTTAATTGGAGATGAGTCTCATGGCTTTTAATGCCCAGGCTGGCTTTGAACCAAGATCCTCAGATCTCAGCCCTCTGAGTAGCTAGGATTACAGGTATGTGCCAGCACGCCCAGCTTTAAATACGTATTTTTAAATATGATATATAGAAAAATATATAGGCAGAGTATAGCCTAATAGTAGTGTACTTGCTTAGCATACACAAAGCCCTGGGTTCAATTCCTCATTGCTACAAACACAGAAAAGCCAGACGTTGTGCTGTGGCTCAAGTGATAGAATAACAGTCTTTAGAAAACTCAAGAACAGTGTAAAGGCCCTAGTTATGTCCCAGGACTGGCCAAAAATAAATAAATAAAGAGAAATATACAATATTCATAGTAGTAATGTCTACAATAAGCAAAACAACCCCGGGTGCGGTGGCTCACACCTGTCATCCTAGCTACTCAGGAGGCTGAGATCTGAGAATCAAGCTTCAAAGCAGAAACTACTCAACTATCTGCCAAGTGGTGAATGGACTAATAAACTGAGATGAACTCATGCAATGGAATGCTTGAACAGCAGGAAAAAGATGAGCTACACTAGCTTACAACAACAAGAATGTCATAAACAATGCAGAGCCAAAAAATGCAAGGAGCTGAGGACTACACAGAACCCGATTCCACCGCATGAAGTTCAGACTCGTGCAAAAGTAACCTATTAATTGGGACAAATACAAAGCAAATTTAGACAATGAACCAAATTAGGATGATAGTTACATCTGAGGACAAGTAAGGGTGATAGAAGAGTCACACTGGGTCTTACAGTACTTTAGTTTGGGTTACTTTTGACAATGGATGTTGCAGTGCTCAAGTTACAACTGCTTCTCAAACTGTGCCCACATATTACACTTACTCGTTTTGTATGTAATATTCCACAATCATAATTTAAAAGCTAGTAAAAACCTCTCTCCTACAGAAGAAAACCACACTAATTACCCATACAAATAGCCAAGTCATTCACATTAGCTGAACCACCATCAATTACATGGCACTTGAGGAAACAACAAAAGGCTAAGTTGAACAAGGGGAAGAAATGTAAGGTATTTCAGGAATTAGAAAAGAACTTTTAAAAAAATGTATCTAATTTACATACTCAGAGAGATATATCTAATTTACATACTCAGAGAGATTCAAGAGGCTATCATGTTGATAAAAAGAACAAGATTCTGTTTGAGAGTCAGAGACAGCAATAAAGGTATAGACAAGAAAACAGAAGGCTGTTCAACTACAGGAGGAAACAAAACCTAAATTAAAGGAATGTGTTTTTTCCAGCACCTTAAACAGTGACTCTGATAGTGCAGTTGACAAAAAGTAGACATTTGGAACATGGTTCAGGTGGTACAGCACCAGCCAGTGATAGCATCCTATAGCAAGTCTCAGGGGAAGAGAAAAAAAAGAAAAAGTTAAAGTGGGGAAAGTAACTTGCTGCCAGATGCAGGTGGCGAATGCCTGTAGGCCTATCTACTTAAGAGGCTAAGAACATTACATCTCCAAAAATAATCAGCAAAAACAAGGCTGGAGGCAAAACTCAAGTAGTAGTGCAAGCAAACCAAACAATAGTGAGACCCTGAAATTTAACCGTTGGTGGGCAAAAGAAGAAAAAAGAAAATTTAACTCTAGAAAAAATACAACCAGTAAGGGAACAGATTTCTGATTCTAATGATACAGTAAGAAAAATGTAAGAAAATTGTTAAATATGAAGACATAAAAGACTTATACTGCTCTACGTGTTCCATTCTACTTTTTTTTTTTTTTTGCCAGTCCTGGGCTTGGGCTCAGGGCCTGAGCACTGTCCTTGGACTTTCTCAAGGCTAGAGCTCTACCACTTGAGCCTCAACACCACTTTCGGCTTTTTGCTATGTATGTGGTACGGAGGAATTGAACCCGGGTCTTCATGCATGCTAGGCAAGCACTCTACCACTAGGCCAAACTCCCGGCCCCTCCATTCTACTTTTTTATACTGGTTTTTATTCCCTAAATATTGGTTTCTGAGCTACTATATATTTGAATTATAGAAAAAATTGAAAGATGAATACTTTACGGGGTTTTTTGGCAGAGTTTACAATCAAACACAAGGTGTCATGCATGGTACCTCTGAGCTACACCCAGCATAGCACAACATGAATTTAAGAAAAAATGTTTTGGGGCTGGGAGCATAGCCTAGTGGTAGAGTGCTCACTTCCCACACACAAAGCCCTGGGTTTGATTCCTCGGTACCACATACATGGAAAAAGTTGGAGGTGGTGTTGTGGCTCAAGTGTCAGAGCGCTAGCCTTGAGTAAAAAGTGTCCAAGGACAGTGCCCAGGCCCTGAGTTCAATCTCCATGACTGGGAAAAAAAAAAAATTAGGGAGTGCAGTAGTGGGCTTGAAATAAGGCCCAGGCATTCTCCCTGAAGTCTTTTGCTAGCGCTCTACCACTTTGAGCCACAGCATCACTTGAGTTTTCTGGTGGTTAACTGAACATAAAATAAGCTAGTTCGGCTAGTTTAGAACTGCCTTCCTCAGATTTTAGTGTCCTGAGTAACTATGACTACAGGTGTAAGCCACCAGCACCTACCTGGCTGAATATATTTTATGCAAATTACTTTAAAAAAAAAAACACATCTGAGGGACAGGGAGTTTGGCCCAGTGGTAGAGTGCTTGCCTAGTATGCACAAAGACCCAGGTTCGATTCCTCGGTATCATATACATAGAAAAAGCTGGAAGTGATACAGTGCTGGCCTTGAGAAAGCCCAAGTACAGTGCTCAGGCCCTGAGTTCAAGGTCCAGGACTGGTAAGAGAAAAATCTAAGTGACTCTTTCAAAATTATTAAGGAGAGCTTTCTTTAAAATAAATTATGGGCCGGGAGTTTGGCCTAGTGGTAGAGTGCTTGCCTAGCATGCACGAAGACCCAGGTTCAATTCCTTGGTACCCCACATACATAGCAAAAAGCTGGAAGTGGTGCTGAGGCTCAAGTGGTAGAGTTCTAGCCTTGAGAAAAGTCCAAGGACAGTGCTCAAGCCCTAAGCCCAAGCCCAGGACTGGCAAAAAAATAAAAATAAAATAAAATAAATTATATACTTTTTTTGTGTGGTAGGGTCATGGGGCTTGAACTCACCCTGGACATTATTCCTGAGCTCTTCAGCTCAAGGTTACCACCCTACCCTTGATCCAAGTCCCACTTCCCGTTTTCTAGAGGTTAATAGGAGATAAGAGTATTAGGTCCTTTTGTGCCTGGGCTGGCTTTGAACCTTGATCCGCAGATCTCAGCCTCTTGAGTAGCTACGATTACAGGCATGAGCCACCACCCCCAGCATTACTAATTATAATTTTAAGAGAGAAAGCCAGGTGTGGTGACACACAGATTGTGAGTTGGAGGCCATGCTGAGCTACAGGTTTTGTTGGAGACCAGCAAGATCCTAGAGAGGTAAAGGAAGAAAGAAAGGAAAGAGATCTCTGAAAAGCAAGGACTTAAGTTTAATATCTCATATTGTACAATAACCATTTCAAGTTTGTTTTTTTTTTAAATGACAACTTAGGAGAAACAGTACCTGAGAAAGCCCTAAAAAGAATCTAGAAGCTCACAGTTGTAATCCCAGATACTCAGGCGGCAGAGATATGAGTTCAGAGCCAGTCAAGGCAGGAAACACCATTAAACTTTTATCTCCAAACCAACCGCAAAAACCTGAAGTGAAGGGCCAGGACTTTGGACTAGTGGTTAAAGTGCTTGCCTAGCATGCACGAAGACCTGGGTTCGATTCCTTGGTACCACATATATAGAAAAAGCCTGAAGTGGTGCTGAGGCTCAAGTGGTAGAGCTCTAGCCTTGAGAAAATCCAAGGACAGTGTTCAAGTCCTAAGCTCAAGCCCAGGACTGGCAAAAAAAAACCCCAAAAAACGAAAAACCTGAAGTGAAGTTGTGACTCAAGTAGTAGAACCTTGAGTGAAAAAGTAAAGGGAGTTTAAAACCCAATACAAAAAGGAAGGGAGGGAGGGAGGAAGGGAGAGGAGGATGTGGGGGTGGGGGAGGGAGGAAGAGGAAGGGGGAAAGGGAAAGAGAGAGGGAAGTAGAGAGGGAAGAAGAGAGAGGGAGGGAGAGAGGGAGGGAGAAGGAGAGAGAAAGGGAGGGAGGGAGGAAGAGAGAGAGAGAAGAAGGGAGGGAGGGAGGGAGGGAGGGAAGGAAGGAGGGAGGGAGAGAGAGAGAGAAAACTTAAAATAATTCAACATATAAATTTCAACTGAATCTAAATTAGGGGATGATAGCTCTCACTACACATGGATTTTCATCAGTAACTATTCTGGTGAATTTAAAAAAGGCTCTTCTTTTTATCCATTTTTATAAACATATGCAATCACTGGTCATCTAGGAAAACCTAGATTTTCTCACTCATTTCGTTCCCCAGAGGATAGAAGTCAAATGATTTGCCAAAGACCACGAAGATAGTGAACAGCAGCAACTGAACTTGAATCCATGTTCTTCTCTGTTCTTATTCTTTCATCATGCTTCTAAACACAGAAAACTTTCCAAATTATTTGCATAAATAACAAAGGGCCAGGAGTTTGGCCTAGTGGCTTGCCTCACATGCACAAGACCCTCTCTGTTCCACATACATAGAAAAAGCTGGAAGTGGTCCTGTGGCTCAAGTCGTAGAGCCCTAGCCTTGAGAAAGCCCAAGGATAGTGCTCAGGCCCTGAGTTCAAGCCCCAGGACTAGCAAAAAAAAGAAAGAAAGAAAGAAAGAAAGAAAGAAAGAAAGAAAGAAAGAAAGAAAGAAAGAAAGAAAGAAAGAAAGAAAGAAAGAACCATAAATAGCAACAGAAGCTGTGAGCCAGTGGCTCATGCCTATAATCTTAGCTACTCCAGAGGCTGAGACTTGGAGTCTAAAAGTATGAATGAAGCCAACCCAGGCAGGAAAGTCCTTGAGACTCCACCTCTAACAAGCAAAATGCCAGACTGGAGGTTTGCTAAAGTGGTAGATACCAGCCATGAACAAGAAACCTTGCCAAGTGAGAAACAGAGGCCCTAAGCTTAGGCCACCAAATTATTTTTTTTTTCAAATACACAAATGAAAGTTTTAAAAAAGAGTTCAGGGGTCAAGATCTTTATCTATTCTAAATCCTCCCTCACACATTTTTTTTTTGGCCATTCCTGGGCTTGAGCTCAGGGCCTGAGCACTGTTCTTGGACTTTCTCAAGGTTAGAGCTCTACCACTTGAGCCTCAGCACCATTTCTGGCTTTTTTCTATGTATGTGGTACCGAGGAATTGAACCTGGGTATTCATGCATGGTAGGCAAGTACTCTACCACTAGGCCAAACTCCCAGTCCCCCACACATTTTTTTTTAATTCTTAATTTGATTGTCAAGTTGATGTATAGAGGGGTTGAAGCTACATGTATAAGGTTACAAGTACACTTCTTGTCTAACATTGTTGCTAGCTCCCTCATTTGGAGAAGAACAGTTGCTTCAACATCTTAGTCTTATTTTTAGAATTCTACAAAGTAAAACAGGTATAACCCTCAGTTGATGAGTGGATCAACAAGATATGGTATTTATACATAATGGAATTCTATGCTGCTGTCAGAAAGAAGGACATTGTCTCATTTGTTAGGAAATAGAAAGACTTAGAAAAGATCATATTAAGTGAAGAAAGCCAGACTCAAAGGAACAGAGGCTCAATGGTTTCCCTCATCTGTCATAATCAGTAGAAACCTTGGGCTCTTCTAGCAGAGATTCACAATAGAACAAAATCTAGACCACACATTTTTTTTGAGACAAGGTTTTATGTTACCCAGTCTGGCCTCCACTATCACACCTAGATTCAAAATTACCAAATGTCTTTTAGACATAAACACATAACATCAATTCCAGAAAAATAAGGAATTAGTTATCTGTGAAAATAAGAAATGAATGCTTAGATTAGTGGTGTCAAATTAACCACATGACTCTCTTGTTCTCTCCCAAAATGCTGATAAAGTTCTTTCTTCTTTCCTGAATAAAATGACTCTGTGGAGTACTAATTACTCAACTAATGTCTAAACAACCTAGAATTTGGAGAGATGGGAACATACAGGTATTCCCTTACCCCTAAATAAAAGTGAAATAGGCTAGGAGTTTGGCCTAGTGGTAGAGTGCTTGCCTAGCATGCAGGAAGACCTAGGTTCAATTCCTCGGTACTATGTACATAGAAAAAAGCTGGAAGTGGTATTGTGGTTCAAGTGGTAGAGCTCTTGCCTTGAGAAAAGTCCAAGCACAGTGCTGAGGTCCTGAGTTCAAGCCCCACAACTGGCAAAATAAATATATAAATATAAATAAAAGTGAAATAAATTAGAGGGGAATAAAAAGATCCTAAATATCGAACCCAATTAGTATACTGAGTTCCAATTATCATCTTTGTCAGTTTCTCATTTCACCTTCTGTTAAGAAAGAAAAAGTATCTCCTTCAATCTCTAAAATGTTAGCAGGTTCTTTTTATATTATGAAGTCATCTCCCTTGATACAGGAAATTAAATTTATAACTAGAAGCTACAGCTTTGTCTCAATAAACTCCCTCTGTAACCTAGAATATATTTCTTTCCTGAAGGATCCTCTGCTCACTTTCCAGAGAACACGTTCTAACATGAGAAATGCAAAAGCAGAAGCAGTCAGAACTCAAGTCCAATTTTATCCTGTCTAGTATAGCTTAATTGTTAGAAGTTGGTTCCTAAGGCTAGCTGATGCAGATGACAGCATAAGAAAACAACAAGCTTGTTTGTTTTAGTTTTAAACTGGAATCTATCCTTTTTATTCTCTTTTCCAAAAGTTCTAGAGAGGAGCTGGGAGTTTGACCTACTGGTAGAGTGCCTGCCAAGCATGGAATTCCTCAGTATCACATATGTAGAAAAAAAGCTAGAAGTGGTGCTGTGGCTCAAGTGGTAGAGTTCTAGCCTTGAGAAAACCCAAGGACAGTTCTCAGTCCCTGAGCTCAAGTCAGGCCTGGCCAAAAAAAAAAAAGTTCCAGAAAAATAGCCTCTGTGTGTGTGTGTGTGTGTGTGTGTGTTCACACGCCAGTCCAATGAACTCACAACCTGGGCACTATTCCTTAACTTTTTACTTCAGCTAGCATTCTACCACTTAAGCCACAGCTCTACTTCCAACATTTTGGTGGTTAATTGGCGATTAAGAGTCTCAATGGACTTTTCTGGCCAGGATGGCTATGAACCTTGATATTCAGATCTCAATTGAAAGCACTCATCTTTCCCCCTGACAGCCATATCTTAGAACTGTCCTTCTTACAAACCCTGCTGAACATCTCCCCTCTCCTTCCTCCTGAATAAACATACCCTGACATTCTGGAAGAGAGCCTGAGACCAAGGCCGGCCACATCTGGTGCTAATGTACCACCTGGTAGACACAGATGCTGTCAGGACTTGAAACCCCTCAGTCAAAACAACATTGCTCACCCACCCCATCTCCACCTCACCCCGCTTCCATCTGCCCTACCTGACTTAACTTTTTCTCCTTAATATTTAAAGGGATCCTAGTTCTGGGGAAGGGGGTGCCATTTCCCCTTCAGCCTGGCTAAAGGAGACTTGGTTGCCCTTTCCATGTTTTCTTCCCGAATAAAACCTGCTGGTTCTGTCTTTGCTTTTTCTTTTCTTACAGCTGGGATTATAGATGTGAGCTACCAGGGCCTAGCAGAGTCTCGAATTTGATTAAACTGAAAACATAGCACTTTAAACAAGTACTTTAATATTCTCTTAATTCTAGATCAAACTTGATGCGATAGACAAAATGGTCTGTATGACCTTTTTTATGATTCATTGTGACACTGTCATGTCCCTTTTCTCCTACTACCTTTACCTCTACACAGACATTTTTGAGACATGAGTTGGGCAAGGTTGGGAAAGCAGTTTCCTGTGGAATGAATCAGAAACACACCATTGGAAAGAAGCCTGATGAGGACTCAAGGATAAGGATCTGGTAGCAAGGAGTGATTTCACTCAAGGCCTGTTCATTCTTTTACAAACGAAAATGTATACCCTTTCTTCCCCTATTTCCCTAAAAGCCCAAGAACTGAATCCCTACTACTTCTGGGGCAATATAGATAGGGTGTAGTAACCTATCAGGATTAGCTGCCTAACTCTGTTTTTGTTTTTTGGGGTTTTTTTTGTAAGAATACTTAAACTGACCGGGTGCGGTGGCTCATGACTGTCATCCTAGCTACTTCAGGAGGCTGAGATATGAGGATCAAGGTTCAAAGCCAGCCCAGGTACAAAAGGACCTACGACTTTTATCTCCAGTTAAATGGAAAGTGGGGCTTGGCTCAAGGGTAGGGCGGTAGCCTTGAGCTGAAGAGCTCAGGGACAGCGCCCAAGCTGAGTTCAAGCCGCCATGACCCACCAAAAAAAAAAAAAATTAAACTGCTTGAAAATACACTATGTGTATTTTCCTGGTGAACAGGACCCCATGTGTGTGGGGCTCTCCTTTAAAATCTCAGCCCCACAGAAGGTTGGGGCTGCTCTCTACCAGCCCAAGGTGGAGAACAGCCGCTACGCTGATGTTAAACTGACTCCTAGCTTTGTTCACTGAGTGCTGGTGACTCCATTGCTGGGGGGTTCAAGGACCCCAAAATGGCTGGGATACTACAGGGTGCATACAGATGTGTCCAGTCTCCTGTCAGCTCATATCCATGCCCAACATTCAGGTCTGAGGCAGAAGACTTACTCATTCTGTCTGGCACATCCTGACCTCACCTCCCCTTTATGTCATGATCACAACCGTGGATGGGCGTACAATTATATAGCTATGACTTTCCAAGCAAGCAGAAAAATATTTAAATAAGTATTTTTAATGTCTTCACAAATCATTTGCCAAAGATACATACATGCACGCTTCATTTTTAACTGAAAGAATACTTACATATGGCCAACAAGAGAGAACTCTTTCAACTTCCTCCTCCACCATCTATAAATATCTGCCCTTTTCCTTCCCTTTCATTTTAATAGAAAAGCAATCTCCCGATATCTAGACAAGCACTCTAGCAGTGCTGGGCTCTCAACTCTGCTGCCTCCTAAAGGGTGAACTGCTCCACAACACCTGCTCTAAACATTCAATCCCTTCTCTCCAAGACTCTTACCCCTCTACCCCACAAATGAACAGAATTCATTAATTCATCTAGTAAATATGTATCATGCACCTACTGTGTGCTAAAAGCTCTTTTTGACCCTAGAAATACAGCAGTGAATGAAATAAAGTTTCAACGAGTTACTTTCCAAAAGGGATAGATGGGGCCGGGAGTTTGGCCCAGTGGTAGCGTGCTTGCCTAGCATGCACGAAGACCCGGGTTCGATTCCTCGGTACCACATGCATAGAAAAAAAAGCCGAAAATGGTGCTGAGGCTCAAGTGGTAGAGCTCTAGCTTTGAGAAAGACCAAGGAAAGTGCTCAGGCCCTGAGCTTAAGCCCAGGACTGGCAAAAAAAAAAAGGGGGGGGGGGGATAGAGACAAAGACAGACAAATGTACAAGCATCCTAGCTACCATTTTTGTATTTTGTATTTTTCTTTTCTCTTCTTCACTTCACACAACTAGGTTTGACAGGAGAGTGTACACTGCCTATCTCTACTTCCCCTCTGCCTTGCATTCCCATAGGAAGCCCATAGGATAGAGTCTTCCACATTATTCTTCTCCTAGTGCTACTAAAAAGAGTTCAGCCAAAGGTCATTACCAGTGACCCTTCTCTCCTTGTAAATCTCAGTGACAATTTTCTCAGTCCATATCTTAAACTCTGCAATAACACACAATTAGAAAATTCCCTATTTCTTTGTTCTTTTTCCTTTCTCATAGATCACTTTCTTTTTCAGGTTCCTTTTTGCAGGGTGCTATTAAAGAACAGTCTGCCAGTGCTTTGAATTTAGTCTCTTCTCCCTTCTCTTTTGGACAACCTCAATTAGGACCATGACGTCTATTATCAATGAGACATACTGAAGAATGCTCAATGTAGACCTGCAGAACAGGCTGCCTGCTACAGACCTCCATCCTCACATCCCCAGATTTAGTAAAATTGTACCTCACACATCTCCTATTCCTCTTCTCCTTTATATTAAGAAATAGTGGTCTCTTTAATTCAAGCCAGAGACAAAGGCAGAAACTGGTGGCTCATGTATTTAAATGCTAGCTGCAGGGAGCTCAGAGCTAAAGGATTGAGGTTCAAAGCCAGCCTGGGCAGAAAAGTCTTCAAGACTCCATCCTCAAGCAGCAAAATGCCACACTGGAGGTATATCTCAAGTGGCAGAATGTCAGCCCTGAACAAGCAAGAAGAACAAGAGCACAGGCAAGTCCCAAAAGAGTTACCACCAAAAAAAAAAAAAAAAAAAAGCCACCAGAGGTAAAAATCCTCTGGGTTCCCTCAACACATTTATACATCCGTGTGTTTTATAACATTTTTCCTAATTATACTGCAGAGACCACTCATTTTCTCATTTTAGTAGCCTATTTAGGGCTATTCCCATTGTACTCTATGAAAATGGTGTCCCCTTGGTTTATGACACTGGAGTCTGAAACTATCTTTCTCCCAAGTGCTTTCCACCAAATAACGATGTCAAATACTTTTAACTGCAATCTTTAGTAATTCCTCCTAACCTATGCAAATATTTTCTGAATTCTACTAAAAGAGTGGTAAAAGGCAGGGCTAGAAGACCTAGAGGATGTCCAGCAGAGAGATATCAACCAGTAGAACAAAATGCATTCTTCATAAATGTTAAATTTCAGATTGCATTTTATCTTAGATCTTCAATTCTGTATTAAAATATATGAATGCTTTGGTACAGCACTAATTTTCCCCAGGCTTCATTTTAAATGGGTTGCAGAAGATGTACCACACTTATCCTATAATGCTGGTATAAATCCCCATTATAAGACTGACAGAATAGAAGTTAAGAGCTGCTCTTTCTGCCACCTTTTCATGCAGCCACAATGGTGAGGATAAATGTCCTGGCTGATGCTCTCCAGATAACAATACTGTCAGGCAACAGTGAGTAATGCCTGTAATCCTCCTAGAATACACAGGAAGCTGAGATCTGAGGAACTCCATTCAAAGCTAGTCTGGGCACACAAATCCAACTGAGTCTGATCTCATGGCTCCAATGTTAGAGCACTAATTATGAGCAAAGATGAGTGAGTGTGAGTTCAAGCCACAGTACTGGCATGGGGCAGGGGCAAGGGGGATGGAGGGAAGAGGGAGAGAAGAAACTATTTGAAACATCTTATCTCCCCTAAGAACTGTAAGAAACTAGTGCCATGTCATGCTCCTCTCCTAATCATTGTCAAACTTACTGAAAATCAGTTTCAAAATTTATTCACCACCTCTCATTTCCTCATTTCCTACCAAAAGCTGGCTTCTGGTCCTCACACCATTGCATTACAATTACTTAGTTCATAAGTCACTTTGTCCATAAATCCAGTGAAAACATGTTAATCCTTACTACTTTTGCAGCAATATTTAATCGCTTTCTCTTTTGTTCCTGGTCCTCAAATTCTCCTGATTTTCTTTCTCTGGCTTCCATGCTAAATCTCCAGCCATGTCTCTGTAGGCATTCTTCCTTCTACTGTGCTACCAGCATTCCCCAGAACCATCTGAAAGACTGTTCACTTCAGGCCCTCTCTCCTAGATGAATTCACTTATTCTCCTGGCTTTAACTACATCTGTTTGGGCTAACACTAAAACCCAAAACTGGTTCTATATGCACAGTTTAGATACTCAAATTTATTAATCACAACTTCTATGAGTAATGAAAGTAGGAAATAAAATAATACTACAGCCAGGAGTTTGGCATAGTGATGCAGTGCTTGCCTAGCATGCATGAAGACCCAGGTTCCATTCCTCAGTACCTGTTACACAGAAAAAGCTGGAAGTGGTGCTACGGCTGAAGTGGTAGAACTCTAGCCTTGAGAAAACCCAAGGATAGTGCTCAGGCCCTGAGTTCAAGCCCCAGGACTGACTACTACTTCTAATAATAATAATACAGGATAATAATGCACTTACATTGTTCACTGTGGCATACATGTACTTCAATCAGTATACTTTTCCATGAACCCAGTCCTCAAATCAACCCTATTAGGTAAATACTCATGATCTTCATTTATGAAGAGAAAATTGAGGCATCTAAATCTAAAGTAAGGAAAAGAGATGGGCCAGCAATTTGACCTAGTGGTAGAGTGCTCACCTGGCATACACGGAGACACAAGTTCAATTCCTCAGTACCATATACATAGAAGAAAGCCAGAAGTGGTGCTGTGGCTCAAGTGGTAGAGCTCCAGCCTTGAGAAAACCCAAAGACAGTGCTCAGGCCCAAGACTGGCAAAAAAAAAAAAAAAAAAAAAAAAAAAAAGGAAAAGGAGGGCAATGAAAAGGAGAGATTCTACCGCTAATGAAAAACACTTTGTAATATTAAAGAAAAGTCGGAGACGATAAAATTCAAGATTCTGAGCAATTTATTTCTGACCAGGATGATCCCAGTAACTAATGTTTCATCAATCTTCTGCTGGCATAGGATGATCACTTTATTTCTTTGACAGCATCTCACTAAATAGCTCAATGACCTCAAAGGAGACCCTGTATGTTTAGTCTCTTGAGCACTGGGATTCCAGGCAGGCACCACTCTGGACTGAAACAGAATAATCTTAATTATTGAGATGTTCCAAGTTCTACTTCTGTGGTACATAAAGAAACTTGACGTTCACAACAGAATGCCAACCTGACTAAATGGACATTTTCAGATTTTTGGTGGATATGTGTAATTACAATAAATTTGATGTCAAAACATTATCTTGGACATGAGTAGTCAAACAAGCACCTGTGAGGCGTGCTGGAGAACCTGAGAGACAAATGTCCTGTGTCCACCTGAACACATTACTGATGCCCATGAAGAACTTTGGAATTCACCACATTGTTTGCATATGCTAGAATAAATTGACCAAAGGTCTGACTTAGTTCAGCAAACCCAATATGTACCATATGGCTGAATATTTCATTTCTCTGGTTTCCCAGCATGTTGCAAAAGATATGATATAGCTAAGAAAGAATGTTGGAAAAGCTAGAGTGTAAAATATTTAGTTTTATTCCAGCTAGAGCCAGTTAAACCAATATGAAGGTTGTTGACAATGTCTACTCTACAGAAAATCTATCTAAGCAATTTATGTCTGAGACCAGACCTTTGTGCATGATAGATACAATGGTTAAATTAGAAAGAAAAGGAATCTACAGGAAGGTAAAGTACAAAGAACAACAAAAGTGAGAATTTCCCTCTGCAGAGGGCATGTTATGGCTGCAGCTCTCATGCCAGGAGGCCTCGAGCTGTGAGTGCCAACAGTATTTACATGGTAAATACCATCTGTACTGAATAAGCACAGCATCTAGGCAGGCTGATGAAATGGAAAGTTGTCACACATCATCCAATAGCAAAAAAAAAATCACAAATAGGATCAGAGGGCACATAAATAGGTGAAGGAAGGTGGGGGGTGGGGGGTGGGGGGTGGGGAAGACACAGAAATTACCCAGAGCCTTTTGTATTTCTGTGGCTAGCTTCCACAAGGTCCCTTTAGCTTACTGAAATGACCCTGGGACAAATACTGAATCTTCAAAGCTGCCACCACCTAGGGAAAACAATTAGAATATCTTCCCTGCAATGCCCATTCATTCACTTGAACACTATTGAAGGTATATTCTACACCTGAAAGAAGGCAGAGAACAAGATAGCAAACTCTCTGTACTCATACTAATATTTTAGTTGGAAATTTTAATAATGAGCAAATAAATACATGACAAGATTATTTCAAATGGTAGCATTAATTAGAACTTTAAAGCAGAATAGAAAAGTCTGAGATGGAGAATGAGGGGAGAAATTTCTAATTTAAACTTGAGGACCAGAGAAGGAATCTCTGAGAATTAACTTTAAGCTGGCCAAGCACAGATCTTGGGGCAAAACATTGCAGCAGAAGAAAGCCAAGAGCAACCACAGCCTGGTAACATCAAGAAAAAGCATGCCTCACTACTCTATTTTGTCTAAATATTATACTTCCCTGACTACTTTAAATTGTTACCATAACCCTGTCCCAATATTCTCTATTCCTCTATGCTTTTTTCCTCCACTGAAAGAGATACATTGTTTTCTGTCCATATTCCTACAGGCTATAAGTCTTCTATGGGGCTATCATTTGCACTCAATAAATACCAGCGAAACAAATAAAAGAACTGGAGCCAGGCACTGGAGGTTCATGCTGGCAATCATAGCTACTCAGTAGGCTGATTCCTGAGGATGAAGATTCAAAGCAGACCAGGCAGGAAAGTCTGTAAGACTCTTATCTCCAAAAAGCTGAAAGTGGAACAGTGGCTCAAATGGTAGAGTGCTATCTTTGAGCAAAAGAAGCTCAGGAACAACACTTAGGCCCCAAGTCAACCCCCAGGTCCAACACACACAAAGGAAGAGGGAGAGGAAAGGAGAGGGGGGGCAGGGAGAAAGAGAGGAAGGGGAGGGGGAGAGGGAGGGGAGGGAGTGGGAGAGAGAAGGAGAGGGAGAGGGAGGAAGAGGGAGAAGGCTAAGAGTTTGGCCTAGTGATAAAGTGCTTGCCTAACATATATGAAGCCCTAGGTTCAATTCCTTGGTACCACAAACACAGGAAAAGCTGGAAATGGCACTGTGGCTCAAGTGGCAGAGCACTAGCCTCAGCAAAAAGTGTCCAAGGGCAGTGCCAGGGAACTGAGTTCAACTCTTGGGACTGGCAAAAAAAAAAAAAAGGAAGGAAAAGAGAAAGGAAGAAAATGAGTCCGTAGTGTGGGAGAAAGCATGTACTGCCCAGGCCTCCTAGGCCATGCTAAAAGGTCTGGGTCTTATTAACAAAACAGGTAAACAACACAATCTGCTTTGCAATTTAAATGGTTTTCCAGCTATTTTATGGAAAACTGGTTCAAGAAACAAGCACAGTTATCAGGTAAGGCATTCCAGAAGCAAAAGACAAAGTAACATAGCAAGGTGGTGATTAACTGCAATTACTGATGGGCAGAAGTAGACTTAGGATACATTCTCAAGGCAGCCTGCGATGCACTGACATGTAGAGGGAGATTTAAGAAATCTTAAGTAATCCTAGTTACTGAAGAGACTAACATCTGAGGACCACAGTTCAAAGCCAACCCAAACAAAAGTCCATGATACTCTCATTTCCAATTAACCACCAAAAGACCAGAAGTAGATCTGTGCTTCAAGGGATAGGGTACAAGCCTTGATCAAAAAAGCTCAGAGACAGTGCCCAGGCCCCAAATTCAAGGACTAGGACTAGGACCAGACCAAAAAATAAAAAAAAGCTGGGCATGGTGGCTCATGCCTGTATTCTAGTTACTCAGGAGGCTGAGATCTGAGGATCCCAGTTCAAAGCCATTCCAGGCACTAAAAGCTGTGAGACTCATGTCCAATTAACCACCAAAAAACCAGAAGTGGTGCTGTAGCTCAAGGGGTAGGGTGGAGCCCAGGCTCAGAGTTCCAGTCCCATTACTGACAAAAAAAAAAAAAAAAAAAAAAAACAAGAGCCCTTTAAATACTTTTCCCTTGTCAGCTATAATGTTAAGCTTTGCCTATCTGAAAGGCATTGAAAAACAGTGCAAGGAAAAAAAAAAAAAAACATATCTGGACCTACGCAGCTACTCTTGGAAGAATAAAGTCAAGAAATTCAAGGTTTTCTTTGTGTGTGTTTGTGTGTGTGTGTGTGTGTGTGTGTGTGTGTGTGTGTGTGTGTGTGTGTGTGTCTCAGTACTAGGGCTTGAACTAAGGGCCTGGTCACTGTCTCTTAACTTTTTCACTCAAGGATGGCACTTTACCTTTTTTTTTTATTATTGTAATTAGTGAAAGGGTTACATGATATTTGCCAGATAGAAGGTGCATTAATTCACATACATTGATACCCTTTCACATGTCTTGGTACCCATTTCCCTCCCCCGGCACTTTACCATTTAAACCACACCTTCACTTCCTGCTTCAATTAAGAGTTTCATGGACTTGGGGCTGGGAGTTTGGCCTAGTGGCAGAGTGCTTGCTTACCATGCACGAAGACCCAGGTTCGATTCCTCAGTATCACATAAACAGAAAAAGCTAGAAGTGGCACTGTTGCTCAAATGGTAAAGTGCTAGCTTTTTCTTTCTTTCTTTTTTTTTTTGTCGTCAGTCCTGGGCCTTCAACTCAGGGCCTGAGCACTGTTCCTGGGCTTTCTCAAGGCTAAAGCCCTACTGTATGAGCCGCAGTACCACTTCTGGCTTTTTTCTATGTATGTGGTACCGACAAATCAAACCCAGGTCTTCATGCACCTTAGGCAAGCACTCTATCACTAGGCCAAACTCCCAGTTCCTAGAGTGCTAGTCTTGAGCAAAAGAATCCTAGGAACAGTGCCAAGGTCCTGAGTTCAAGCATCAGGACTGGCAAATTGAAAAAAAAAAAATCATTCCTCATTTCAAACTATCAGAAAGATAGCTGATCCAGGGATACCGAACCATTTTTCTGCCAAGGGCCCTTTGGATATTTACAACATCACTCACAGGCCATATACAACATTATCAATACAGAAAACAGCCCACAGGTAGCCAAGAATTTTATCAGTATATGTCTATTTTAGTGACATTTTGTCTCAGTCTTATCAGAAACATAGTGAACTCATAAAAATAATCGTTTCCTTTTGTTCTATTCTTTTCAGCCCAGGAAAACTTTCTTCTATTATTTGTCCTTCTAAATTTCTGTTGTTGTCATTGGTCATAAAGTTTGAACTCTAAGCCTGGGTGCTGTCCCTGAGCTCTTCAGCTCAAGGCTATAGTCCTACCTCTGGAGCCACAGCACCACTTCCGGTTTTCTGGTGGCTAATTAGAGATAAGAGTTTCATGGACTTTAGGCTTTGAACTGTACTCCTCAGATCTCAGCCTTCTGAGTAGCTAAGAGTACAGGCATGAGCCACTGCACCCAGCTCTAAATTGTTTTTTAAGTGCTACAGGGGCTTGAACTCAGGGCCTTCTGGCTCCCTCTTACTTGGCTTGCTTACTTGGCTAGCATGTGTGCCACACTTTCCTCCTAAAAGTCTTGCTAATTTTTTAACAAGTTTTGGGGGTTTTTTTCCACGTCCTGGGCCTGAGCATTGTCCTTGGACTTTCCCAAGGCTAGAGCTCTACTACTTGAGCCACAGGACCACTTCCGGCTTTTTCTATATATGTATGTGGATTCGAATCACTAGGCCAAACTCCCGGCCCACATCTTCCATTCCTTTTATCGATCTTCCATTCTTTAACTTTACTCTCATGAGCTCTCATTCAATCTCTTGGTATTTTTGCCACAAACTAAAATGAGTTTACCTGAACTGAGTTTCAAAGACAGTAGTAGAGATGTGGTCACATGCTAGCTTCCCAAAATTATTTAAAATGTGATTGTTTCACTGCTATTTTGTTACCCTAATACAAAATAAAAGCACTTCCTAGCGCCCTGGAGGGTCATGCCTGCAAACCTAGCTACTCAAGAGGCTGAGGATAATAAGGGTTCAAAGCTAGCCTAGGCAGCAAAATCCATGGGACACTTATCTCCAATTAATCACCCAAAACCTGGAAGTGGCACTGTGGCTCAAAGTGAGCACAAAAGTCAGGGATTGCAGTCAGGCCCTGAGATCAAGCCCCAAAATCAACAAAGAAAGAAAGAAGGAAGGAAAAAACAAAGGAAGGGAGGGAGGAAAGAAAAGCACTTCTAAGTGCTCTAAAGACAAACACTGAAAATTCTCAAAACCTATGTATTCAGAAATTATGAGGTAGTACATCATAGACATTTCTTATCCTTTTTCTCTGCCCCTCCCCCTCTTCCCTTCTTATCCCTTCAAGTGATCTTTAAAAAGCAGATGTATTCCACACATCTTTACTGATACCGATAGCAACTTCTAATTTCTAAAATGTGAAAGACATTGTCATTACATTTATGAAATCTAAGCTGGGCACCAGTGGATTAGTTACTGTTAAAAATGCTGAGGTTTGAATTTTGGTATAATTTTTCCTGTAATTCTAGCTACTCAGGAGACAAGAGTTGAGGACTGCGGTTCAAAACCAGCCTGGGTATGAAACTCCCTGACACTCATATCTCCAATTAACACCGGAAGTGGTGCTGGGGCTCAAAGTGGTAGAGTGTTGGCCTTGAGCTGAAGAGCTCAGAGACAGTGCTGAGACCCAGAGTTCAAGCCTCATGACCAACAACAGCCAAAAAAAAGAAATCTGAAGTCTAGGGTCAGGAATATGGTCTAGCAGTAGATTGCTTGCCTAGCATTCATAAAGCCCTAGATTTGTTTCCTTGGTAATACATACACAGAAAAAGCCAGAAATGGTGCTGTGGCTCAAGTGGTAGAGCGCTAGCCTTGGGGCTTAAAGACAGTGCCTGGGCCCTGAGTTCAAGCCCCAGGACTGGCAAAAGAGAGTGAGAAAAAATAAGAAATCTGAAGTCTGAGGAGGGAGACAAATCCAGGTATAGTGGCTCCCACCTGTAATCCTAGCATGTTAGGAGGGTGGGGTAGGATTGAGTTTGAGGCCAGACTGATCAATAGTAAGCTCCAGCCCAGCCTGGGCTACAAATTAACATCCTGTCTCAAAAAAGGTAAACTAAATAAAAGATAAACACAGGAGGTTAAAAGAAAGAGACATAAATGAAACAAGTAGAGGTGAATTAAGTGTTAAACTATGTTGCTGAATACAATGGTCTAAAAATAGAAGAGATTACTATGGACTAATGCAGTCAGCTGGTTTCATAATAGAGTGGATAGAGCAAGGCCTGGAAACTAGGAATAGGATGTTACCAAGAGAAAAGTCGGTCCTGACCCAGAGACCACTCACGGCAAAGACAACAATATAGGACAGGACTTTCAGGTAAAAGGGAAAAAAAATTCTGAGAAATAGAAAAGTGTCAGTGTCCGATACTAGAAATAAATAAAAAAGGACAGATTCTAGATTTGTTTGCTCTCTTGTTGAACTGGGAAAAAAAAAAAACATTAAGTTAAAAGATTCCATATGCTGCCCTCAAGCAGCTTACCATGAGGGATGAATATGTTTTTGCAAATGATAATTTTATAGCTTTAAGACAATTTGAAAAATAACCATATTAGGGTAACAATAGAGACTGGAGCTCAACCAACCAACAAATAAAGGTTTATTGTATGTAAGTGCGTGTGTGTGTGTGTGTGTGTGTGTGTGTGTGTGTGTGTGTGTCCTGGGACTTGAACTAAGGGCCTGGGCACTCTCCTTGAACACTTTTTGCTTAAGGCTAGTGCTCTACCACTTGGGTCACACGCCACTTCTAGTTTTTCTGTGTATGTGGTATGGAGGAATGGAATCCGGGGCCCCACTTATGGTTTTTCTGGTGGTTAATCGTAGGTAAGAGTCTCATGGGCTCTGGGCTGACTTTGAACACTGATCCTCATATCTCAGCCTCCTGAGTAGCTAGGATTACAGGATTGAGCCACTATCACCTGGCTGAGACTTTTTTAAAGATCAGCACCATAAAATGCATTCATGCCAGGCTATGATGCCCCATTTTTGAAGGCAAAGCCCCCATGAATTGGATTAGTGCCCTTTTAAAACAGGCTTAAGGGAGCTGGGAGTTTGGCCTCATGGTAGAGTGCTTGCCTAGATACACAAAGACCTGTGCTGGATTCCTCGGTACCACATACATAGAAGGGGCCGGGAGTTTGGCTTAGTGGTAGAGTGCTTGCCTAGCATGAACGAAGACCCAGGTTTGATTCCCCGGTACCACATACATATAAAAAAGCAGGAAGTGGTGCTGAGGCTCAAGTGGTAGAGCCCTAGCCTTGAGAAAGCCCAAGGACAGTGTTTGGGCCCTGAGCTCAAGCCCAGGACTAGCAAAAAGAAAAAGAATAAGATGAAAGTGGTTCTGTGGCCCAAGTGGTAGAGCCCTAGCCTTGAGAAAAACCAAGAACAGTGCTCAGGCCCTGAGTTCAAGCCCCAGGACCTGGGGTATGGGGGGTGGGGGGGGGGAACAGGCTTAATGGGGAACCTGCTTAACACTTCTAGCCTCTGAGGATGAAGCATCTTTAAAGCAGAGAGCATGTCCTGACCAGACACTAAATATTCTGGCACCTAGATCTTGTCCTTCCTAGTCTCTAAATTGTAAGTGATAATAAATTGTAACCAATAAAGTTTTTTTTCTTTTCTTTTTTTAATGTGTTAGTACAGGGACTTAAATTGAGGGCCTGGGTCCTGTCCCTTAGCTTTTTCACTCTACCACTTGAGGAGTGGTGGCTCAAGTTGTAGAACACTAGCCTTAAGCACAAAGATTCTCAGGACCAGCACCCATACTTGAGTTCAAGCCCCACAACAGAAAGAAAAGAGAAGAAAAGAAAGAGGGGGTAGAGGGAGAGAAAGAAAAGAGATAGAGAGGGAGAGAGGGGGGAGGAGGGAGGGAGGGAGGGAGGGAGGAGGAGGGGGAGAGAGAGAGAGAGAGAGAGAGAGAGAGAGAGAGAGAAAGAGGGGGGAAGGGGAGGGGAGAGAAAGAATAGGGGGAGAGAGGGAATAGGGGGAGAGGGGGAGAGGGATGGGGCAGAAAGCATAGCATAATGGTAAGAATGCTTGCCTAGCACACATGGAGCTCTGGGTTCGATTCCTCAGTAACACATACACAGAAAAGGCCAGAAGTGGTGTTGTGGCTCAAGTGGTAGATCATTACCCTTGAGAATGCCCAAGGACAGTGCTCAAGCCCTGAGTTCAAGCCCCAAGACTGCCAAAAATAAGAAGGCAGGCAGGCAGGCAGGCAATGCAGTCTGCATCTTTTAGGCCCTTAGGAGGGAGCAATTGCCAGCATATGAAAACAAGCAGACATGCATGGAAAGACTGTGGGGAGGTTTAGTTCCCTGCTACCACCACCTTCTGATGAAACTGCAGCAAATTTTTAGGCTGAAGAAAAAGGGCAAGAGCCAAATGTTAAGTGATACACTAAAGATAAAAGATAATAACAGGGCCGAGAGTTTGGCCTAGTGGTTAAAGTGCTTGCCTAGCATGCATGAAGACCCGGGTTCGATTCCTCGGTACCACATACATAGAAAAAAGCCGGAAGTGGTGCTGAGGCTCAAGTGGTAGAGCTCTAGCCTTGAGAAAGTCCAAGGACAGTGCTCAGGCCCTGAGCTCAAGCCCAGGACTGGCAAAAAAAAAAAAAAAAAAAAGATAATAACAAACAAATACTAAAAATGAATGAATAGTTCAATCAATAGAGGTGGATTCAAAACTCCCAGAAAAGGAGGAGGGCTAACAATGAGAAGGAGTTACCTCTTAGAATAGGAGGGACAGTTCTTCCTCTGGGAACTAAGAGAACAAGTGGGAACTAATATAAACTGACAAAGCACAGGGTGTTTGGCTTTTCCTTACAAGCTAGTAAGGTAATAAAACAGAACTGGGTCTTAAACTGTCCTCCATAAATCTCTTTAAGAAATAGTTAAAGCTGCATACCCACCACCCAAAAGATAACAAATTCACATTCAAAATTGTGCATGCAATTTCAGAGTTTTGCAATTCAATGAAGCCATATCCAAAGAGAATGTTACCTGTGACATTACAGAAGTCCAATCAAACCACTTTCCCAAATCTGCCCTGTTCATGAAAGACCATCCACACCCTAAAAGCATCTTGTTCACCAGGGACATGAAAACCTATCACTTAACAATCAATAACAATAATGTAGTATTTGATGTGCATGAAAGCAGTAACTGACCTTCAGTAAATAATATAGGCGATCAACCCTACTTTTAGGAGACTCAGAATTTAAAGACAATGAGTGGCAGTCTTAGGTTTAGCAAAGGCTTTAAAGAGAAGTAGTACTTGTAAAAGACAATGAATCAGCCTAGAGGTAAAATAAATGAATACTATAATCAGGCTAGCGGGCAGGAAGGTACAGGATGAAAAAAACAGAAATGAAACAAACAAAAACTGGTAGCAAATCAATGCTAAAGAAAGAAGAAAACTGAGGAGGAAGTAAAAGGATGTGTTTTTTAAGTATAAATGGGGGACTAAGAAGGAGTCAATGACTATTTGAAGGTTCTGAACATCCACACATGCTTTTTCATAGCTTGTTAATGCTTAAATCTCAGAAACCATACATAACCTGTCAGAGCCACTTGCCTAAGCTGACAGACTTAGAAATGTGCACGTGCCAGATGTTCATATTAAATAAGCCAACCTCTCTTTTCCGCTTCAGTCAACGGCTTGCAGTGACCCAACACATGCTGGAGTGAGGAAGTAGGCTGCTGGTGGAGGGAGGCCCTACTGTTAAGGATACATATCCACAAATTGATTCCATTCATCACTCCACATACAACCTGACTCTAATGTAGCACAAGACATTAGAAACAGCTAAGTCCCTTGGCATCCCTGCATTATCAGCTCATTCTATACCTCTATTCCTCCATGAGACTCTAATGAGCATTTCATTTTGTAAGGATAGAAATGAAAACAGGAGGGTGAAGCTGTACAGCACAAGGTCACAGAGCCAATAATCCTACAGCCAGGACTTGGACCAACGCCCACTGGGTGCCAAAACGCTATTCTCAAATCATTCTGGACCCCACCTTGTACCAAAATCAAGTTCTCAAGACAGAGACATCATTTTTCAAGTCAAAACAAATGGAACAAAGAAAAAATTCTCAAAATTTAAAAATAAACAGATGCTAAGGCAGAAGGAATGCAAGTTTGAAGCCAGCCTGGATTACATAGTGAGACGTGACAAAAGTGTCTTAAAAAAAGAAAAGCAGAAGGAAGGAAAAGAGAAAGGGAAGGAAGGAGGAGGGAAGAAAGGGAACTATTTAAAAGAAAAGTAGAAGTTTAAATAAAGTTTAAATAAAAATCAATTTAAGTAATCAAAAAATCATATGTCTGGCAAAATAATATAAGTGAAAAGTACTATAACGCTTAAGGCAAGAATAGCACAGCAGCCAGGAGTTTGGCCTAGTAGTAAGAGTGCTTGCCTAGCATGCACAAAGATCTGGGTTCGATTCCTCCATACCACATGCATAGAAAAAAAGCCAGAAATGGTGCTGTGGGTCAAGTGGCAGAGCTCCAGCCTTGAGAAAAAAGCCCAAGAACAGTGCTCAGGCCAAGTTCAAGCCCCAGGACAGGCCAAAAAAAAAAAAAAAAGAAAAGAAAGAAAAAAAAGAATACCACAGTGGTCAGGGCTAGGGTATAATAAGTAGTTCTGGAGGGCCAGGAGTTTAGCCTAATGGTAGAGTGCCTAGCAAGCACCAAGACCCAGGTTCGAGTCCTAAGTACCACATATATAGAAAAAAGCCCGAAGTGGTGCTGTGGCTCAAGTGGTACAGCTCTAGCCCTGAGAAAGCCCAAGGCCCTGTACAAGCCCTAGGACAGACGGATGGATGGACGGACGGACAGACGGACGGACGGATGAAAGAGAGAGAAAGAGAGAGAGAGAAAGAGAGAAACAGAAAGAGAAAGAAAGAGAAAGAAAGAAAGAAAGAAAGAAAGAAAGAAAGAAAGAAAGAAAAGTTCTGTTGGACTCTGGTGGCTTATGCATATAATTCTAGTTACTCAGGAGTCTGAGATCTGAAGATCATAGTTCAAAGCCAGCATGGCAGAAAAGTCTATCTCCAGTAAACCAAAACCTAGAATTGGTACTATGGTTCCAGTGGTAGCTTGAGCAAAAAGCAATCAGGGACAGTGCCCAGGTCCTAAGTTCAAACTCCAAGAATGGCCAAAAAAAAAAAAAGTGGTTCTGTAGTTGAGGTCTAAAAGAATTGTGAGAGGCTGGGAATGTGACTTTGCGGTAGAGTGCTTTTCTAGCGTGCATGAAGCCCTGGGTTCGATTCCTCAGTACCACATAACCAGAAAAATCCCGAAGTGGTACTGTGGGTGAAGTAGTAAAGAGTGCCAGCCTTGAGAAAGCTCAAAGACAGTGCTCAGGCCCTAAGTTCAAACCCCAGGACTAGCAAAAAAGAAAAAAAGAATTTGTATTGAGTAGGCAAGGAAGTATTTCAGAATATTCTCAAATTAATTACAGGAGAGAGAACTGTGATAATTACAACACCAACATAGGGTGAGGAATCATTAAGCCAATCACCTGAACGTTCAACCATTAGTGCTAGGGCTTCCCTAGGCTAGGAAAGAAAGTAGCAACCAAAAGCTGGGCCAAGAATGACAGGTTAATGATTTATCTTATGACAAAACCCAGCTCAGTGCTGTTGTAGTATCAAAACAACCTTGGTTTTTTGAAATACACACACCAGAACCATAATGTTCAAACAAATGTTAGTTATTCTTTTTAGTAGAGTGAACCACACTTCCCTGAATCTGTCACTTCTTTTCTCAAACTGCCCAGTTTATAATTGCTCTTGGGAGGGAATGGGGGGAAGAGTCAGTCCTGGGGCTTGACCTCTTGGCCAGGCCACTGTCCATGAGCCCTTCAGCACAAGGCTACCAACCTACCCCTTGAGCCACAGCACCAATTCCAGTTTTCTAGTGGTTAAATGGAGATAAGAGTCTCACAGACTTTAGTGCCTGGGCTGGCTTTCAACTGCAATCCTCAGATCTCAGCATCCTGAGATCTCTGGCTTCACAATTCTTTTTTTTTAATATTTTTAATTATAATATAATCCTTCTATTAATTACATTCACCAGATAGAAGGTGCATTAGTTCACAAACATTGATACCCTTTCTCATATTTTGGTCCCCATTTCCTTCCCCGTAACTGGCTTCACAATTCTTAAAGATAAATGCCAACACAGGGTAAAGAAAGGAAGACACATGCAAGTTTCTAGATGCATATCCATGAGAAAATGCCCATTTTCTAATTAGTTAAAAATCTATATGCAGGGTACTGGTGGCTCATGCCTGTAATCAAAGCTACTGAGAAGGTGAAAACTGAGAATCACAATTTGAAGCCGGCCTGGGCAGGTATATAAGACTCACACCCCCAATTAATTACCATAAAACCAGAAGTAGAAATGTAGCTCAAGTGATAGAGTACTGGCCTTGACCAAAAAAAATCTCAGGGCCGGCACCCAAGCCCTAAATTCAAACCCTAGGACTGAAACAAAAAAGTAATTAATTAAGTATAAAGCTACAGGACTGTGGGCCAGGAGTTTGGACTAGTGGTAGAATGCTTGCCTAGCATGCATGAAGACCCAGGTTTGATTCCTCAGAACCAGATACATAGGAAAAAAAAAAAAAAAAACCAAAAGCCGGGGGCTGGGAGTTTGGCCTAGTGGTTAAAGTGCTTGCCTAGCATGCACAAAGACCCAGGTTCGATTCCTTGGTACCACTTACATACAAAAAAGCCGGAAGTGGTGCTGAGGCTTAAGTGGTAGAGGTCTAGCCTTGAGAAAAATCCAAGGACAGTGCTCAGGCCCTGAGCTTAAGCCCAGTACTGGCAAAAAAAAAAAAAAAAGAAAAAAAAAAGCCGGAAGTGGCACTAAGGCTCAAATGGTAGAGCCTTGAGAAAGTCCAAGGACAGTGCTCAGATCCTGGGCTCAAGCCCAGGACTGGCAAAAAATATAAATAAATAAATAAATAAAGCCACAGGACTGAGTACAATTAAGTAATGGCAGGCATACCTAGCAAGCAGCTAAATAAATGTACATTCTAGCCTTCCTTAATACCTCTACCATCAGGTATTACACCTGGTTAAATGTAGTGTGTGATATAGTACACACTACAAAGTCATAATTAAGCTATGTATTTTGGCAGAAAGGACCATGCTTCCCATTATAAAGAAGGGGTTTATAGGTTTTCTGTTGACTTAAATCTAACTGCCAACCATCTACCAGTGTACCATCTACCAGTGTGTACCATCTACCAGTGTGCGTGCATTTTCTTCTCTTCCAAACCTTTTCCCCGCTCCCAAAGAAAATACATAGAACTGCAAGGAAACAGCCTTCTCTTGTCCTTCAAGGTAGACCTGCCACAAAAGGGCTGGGGTGTGGTTCAAGCAGTAGAGCACTGCCTAGCAAGCAAAGGCCCTACGTTAAAACCCAGAACTCCCCTCACCCTCAAAACCATATCAATATAGAATGAAACATGCAGAGAAAAGGAGTCTGTGACTGCATTTGTTGTTGTATTCAGAGAAGTGTTCCAACAAGAAAGGGAAACACCCTTCTGGTAAATGTTATTTGTCTTAATTATCTTTCCAGTTATCATTTTTGAACGATTCAAGGATGGAGATTCTTGGAGCTTCTGAAATGCAGAAGTGTGGAATAAACATCCTTCCTCCCTTCACACTGTGTCTGAACTGCACAGGCTAAATCACAGCCCTCTCTACTAACCGCGCAATCTAAGCTTATATTTATAGTTCTCCGCTGTTCCTTTTTCACAACAAAGTGAACGGCTTCCTCTTTTCTTAGAAGGCAGCCTTGTACAGGGTAGTCTGAGCCTTTTTTTGTTGATATTTTAAAAGTGATTTTTCTACAGGCTCAGACCTCCCTGAAAGCTGACGTGGCTTTCTCTGTATCCGCTTACCTCTGTATACCTTGTACGTAGTAACTACAAAATATTTGTCAGCTTAACTCCTCACTGAGGCAGGAAGATTGCAAATTCAGCCCAACATGAGCTACATAGCAAGGCCCTACCTCAGAAAAATAAAACACTGTATGCAAACATGATGGATTTCAGTAATTGAACCAAAAGGACTATTCCTTTTGGTAGCATTTCCTTAGAACAGAAAAAGAAAAATAGTTAATACCCTGTGTAGTAACAGCTCAGATATTTAAATCATACATGACAACTAGCACTTATTAGGTGTGCAACTATTAGACAAAAGGGTTAACCTTTCTGGGTACAAGTTTTTCCTGTTAAACCAACAGGGTTGGGAAAGAAGTAATTAATATGTACACTACTTAATGGCAAAGCTCAGTGGAATTTGAATGACAAGGTATAAGAAAACCATCACTCGCAGGGCATTAGTGGTTTACACCTGTAAACCTAATGATTTGGGAGGCTGAGATATGAGAATCATAGTTCAAAGCCAGCTTGAGTACAAAAGTCTCCAATTAACCACCACAAAACCAGAAGTGGTGCTGTGGCTCAATGTAGTAGAGTGCTAGCCTTAAGCTAAAGAACTTAGGGACAGTGCATAGGCCCAGAGTTCAAGCCCCATGACAGAAAGGAAGGAAGGAAGGAAGGAGGGAGGGAGGGAGGGAGGGAGGGAAGGAGGCAGGCAGGCAGGGAAGGCAGGCAGGCAGGCAGACAGGCAGGGAAGACAGGCAGGGAAGGCAGGCAGGGAAGGCAGGCAGGGAAGGCAGGCAGGGAAGGCAGGCAGGGAAGGCAGGCAGGGAAGGCAGGCCGGCCATTACTCAAATCACTGTATTACTGAACAGATTTGAACAAATAATTCTTGTGTTACACTATGTGCATACTTGACTACATGACGTGAATAAAGTTCAGATAAAAGATTGTCAGCTATACGATAATAACAATATACATACAGAACATCAAAAAATTCAATCATAGTTCTGTGTACAGAAACCTATCTATTCAATTTACTGGTTGAAAACCTTGTGACTGTGAATAAACTAGATTTCTAGGTGATTCTCCAGACAGTTTCAGGCTGTTCTTTTTACTTCAGGTTTTAACCCCCAAGTCGATGGTGACCTGCCTGAGGCACCAGACATATCACAAGGTTCTGTGATGTTCTCTGCAGCAAACAGCCTAGAGGAAGCACCAACCTGCATTTCAGCACAGAACCGGCTGACCAAAGCCTGCAGCAGAAAAACACAGACATACACAAAAACTATTTAACAGTGTAAGGCTCAAAAGAGCAGGAATCTTAAAAAAAAAAAGAACAGAAAAATACACAAATGTCAGCAGGCATGAGAAACACACAATGACAAGCATCTCTTAAAAAAAAGGGGGGGTGGGGATGGGGCGGGAGTTTGGCCTAGTGGTAGAGTGCCTTGCACGAAGACCCAGGTTCAATTCCTTGGTACCACACACACAGAAAAGTGGTGTGGTGACTCAGTAGAATTCTAGCCTTGAAGAAAGCCCAAGGACAGTGCTCAGGCCCTGAACTCAAGCCCAGTACTAGCAAAAAAAAAAAAAAAAAAGGCAAAGGCAAAGGCAAAGCACTGTTTCCAAGCCGTAATTATGGAAAAAAAATGCTGAACAAAATTTAGTTTAAAATATGCTACAAATAGCACAAAAAAAACACGACAGATTTATGCCTATGGATTGTTTTAATTTCACCTGAATTCCTAGTATCTTCCTAACTTTCCACATCTCTTGTACTTTAAGCAAGTGAAAAACAGAAGGCCAATATGCTGATGTTATAGGCTCAAGGTTTTTCAACTGTTTGGTTTTGTTTTTTCTTCCCTCCACAAACTAAAAGAATCAAATAGGGCTGGGAGTTTGGCCTAGTGGTTAAAGTGCTTGCCTAGCATGCATGAAGACCCGGGTTCGATTCCTCAGTACCACATACATAGAAAAAAGCCGGAAGTGGTGCTGAGGCTCAAGTGGTAGAGCTCTAGCCTTGAGAAAGTCCAAGGACAGTGCTCAGGCCCTGAGCTCAAGCCCAGGACTGGCAAAAAAAATAAAAAATAAAAGAATCAAATACACTATTACAAAGTATAAATCCATAAGAAACAAATCCAATTTAAGTAATGTGCCAACCAAAAGAATCCTGCCCAGGAAAACAATCATGAACTTGTCCTTAAAATGTTTAAGCCTTGGCAGTAACTGTAGGAGTTTCACACCTTTCTGATGCAAAGGTGATCTAATCAGTCATGGGTGCTAGAAACAGTTCCTCAGAATGCTTCTAGAGATATCTAGAAATATGCAGAGCTGTAAACAATAATCAGCTGGAAGGAGACACACCAGAAATAAGCAGCTCCCAGGATTTCCCTTTCCATGTGAAAGCAATCAACTTCTATTTTTAATCTCCCTGTGATGCAAACATCCAGGCAAACCTCTCTCATCTGGCTAATCAAAACTAGCTGATTTGTTACTACAAAATAAGTGTTGTAAAATATTTAAATGAAAGTAAGCACAGATTCAATGGCAATGCTTCAGGAGAATGAGACTTCTGGAACCGTGTAGCAATCCAAAAGCCCTTTAATTTGAGAGGACTAAGGAAAACTTATTAGAGAAATTTAATTTAAACAAATTAAAGCTCAGTCACTCGTCTACTTCAAGAGGGTCCTGCTAGTAAATAATTCAATTGAAAGTATTACTGGGTAGACAAACCCAAAGGATTCCTATCTTCCTAAAACCTAAACACTTCCCAAATGATTAATTGAAAAATAATATGATAGTAATTAAGTGCAAGCAAAAGCAGCACCTCCCAGAATTTGGGAAAGTCTAAAAGGGTTATTAAAAATAATTATTTCCTTCAATGCCTGAACGGATTTAGAACACTCAGATCTACTTCTGTTTGTTCTCACTATGTGAAGACTTTTTGAAAGGAGAGAGGAAAACCCCATAAGACCTTGATAAGTAAACAAAAAGTCTGAACTTTACTGGGAACTTGTCACATTCTTTTTCTCCCATCAACTGCTTTAATCCACTTGAATGAAGTTGTAGAGGGCTTTTGGCAAAAAACTCCAGAATATGTAACTCTGGAGACACTACCAGAGTACTGATATGAAGCCTGGAGAAAATGCTACTTTTGTCTCAGAAGCGGCCTGTGACAAAAACAGGAACTTTACAGAGAGAGCTGATCACAACGGCACAACAAGCCTGATCACATGCACACAACGAAGACTGTGTTTCTTTCATTGTTGTCCAAGGCACTTTTCTAATAATAGTGGCTTGATTTATTCCATTCTTGTAATTCGGGATGGGGGTGCGGTGGGGAATTCTCCCTATCCATTGTCAAAAGAAAGAAGGGCGCCTGGCCAGGATTTGCATGTAACCGAGAGGACCTCTCCCTCCACTCCCCACCCCCTTCAGAAGACTCCAAAAGGTGATCAGATGCGGAAAATTCGGCCAAAATGAAGGCACCAGGAAAAAAGCCTCAATCACAAAGGTAGTCTTCCCTGGATTAGGGCCACCGTTTCCGACTTGCCTAGGACCCTCCACGGCTCCTCCACTCCTGTCACTGATGAGGTACCTCGCATTGTTAAAAGGAGGAAATGCTGCTGCGGCTTTTCTGGGTGCCCCTCTCTCTTGGAAGGGAGAAGAGAAGGCTGGATCTAGGCGTGGGGCCCTCCAGGAAAAAAAAAAAAGGCAAAGGAGCCAGGTGTCAGCGGCTCTCCTCAGCCACCCGGCTCGCGCAGACGCCCGGACAGAAGCCGGAGGGCGCAGCTTTGTCTGGGGACGGGGAAGACAGTGCAGCGGCCAGCCAGGGCCGACCTCTCCCCCAAGCCCTGCTTAGCCCCCTCCGAGGGAAAACAATGAAGCCACGGGAAACGCTCGGCGGGTGGAGAGAGGACGGCGCCCAGCCAGGCCAGAGCTCGGGCGCCCGCGCCTTGGAGGCTCGGCGGCCACGACCCCGGCGCGGAGCTGCCCCGGCCACCCGCCCCCACCACCGCGGATCCCCGGGGTTCCCCGACCCCACTGGCCGGTGCCTCTCCTCGTCCCGCTCCTACCCTCCGAGAGCTCCAGCTCCAGCTCCGCCAGCTGCGCCCGCACTTCGGGCGGCAGCGCGGCCACCGCCGCCGGCGACGGCTCCAGGCCTCGCTCCGCCATCCCGGCTTCGCCAGCTGCACTCCGGAAGACGAGAGAAGGGGAAGAGGGGGCCGCAGGAGGGACAGACTGACGCGGGCCCACACCCCGGTTACAGGATCCGGCTTCGGCCGCCGAGCGCCGCCAGCGCTGCCGCTGCCGCCGCCATGAGTGAACGTCACGTGACGCTTGAGATCCCGCCCCCGGGCCCGACAGACGCCCCGCCCAGGAGTGCGAAGGACGCGCGGGTCTGTGGCGCCCTCTATAGGCCATGTCTGGGAGCGACGGCCCTGAGTCCTGGCTGAACTCTGAGCTCCCGGTGCGCTCTAACCTCACTATCTTTTACGAAATTAGCACGTACTTTTTCCCCCCCAGGCCTGGGCTTGAGCTCAGGGCCTGAGCACTGTCCTTGGACTTTCTCAAGGTTAGATCTCTACCACTTGAGCCTCAGCACCACTTCCAGCTTTTTTCTATGTATGTGGTACCGACGAATTGAACCTCGGTCTTGGTGCATGCTAGGCAAGCACTCTACCACTAGGCCAAACTCCCAGCCCTTTTTAAAAAAATTAAAAGTATTTCCGAGCCGGGAGTTTGGCCTAGTGGTAGAGTGCTTGCCTAGCATGCACGAAGACCCGGATTTGGTCCCTTGGTACCACATACATAGGAAAAAAAAAGCCGGAAGTGGTGCTGAGGCTCAAGTGGTAGAGCTCTAGCCTTGAGAAAGCCCAAGGACAGTAGCGCTGAGCTCAAGCCCAGGACTGGCATTTCCATTAAAAAAAATAAAAAGGAATGTGACATCATTGCTAATTGTAGGGTAGATTTTTTTCAAATTTCCTTCTAAAGGAAACAGTGTGGGGGCCCAACTACTCAGTATTTTTCTTCAAACACAGCCCCAGTAAAAAAAGGTGAGACTCATCTCCAATTAACCACCAAAAAACTACAAGTGGAACTGTGGTTCAAATGGTAAAGACCTGCCTTGAGCTCAGGAACAGTGCCAAACTCCAGTAACCACACACACATATGCACATATGCTGAAAGGAGATTCTATGGGAAAATATATACATCCTTCCATTTTTTTTTTTTTTTTTGGCCCCTTTCTCTTTCTGGCCCCGCTCGCTCCGGCCCGGCTAGGCCCTCTTTCTAGCTCCCGCCCCGCTCGCTCCGGCCCCGCTCGCTCCGGCCCCGCTCGCTCCGGCCCCGCTCGCTCCGGCCTGGCTAGGCCCCCTTTCTAGCTCAGGCTCCGCTCACTCCGGCCCCGCTCGCTCCGGCCCTGCTCGCTCCGGCCTGGCTAGGCCCCCTTTCTAGCTCAGGCCCCGCTCGCTCCGGCCCCGCTTGCTTCCGCCTGGCTCGCTCCAGCTTGCTCTTGGCCCCGCTCGCTCCGGCCCGGCCAGCTCTCGCTTGCTCCTGGCTCTGCTCGCTCCGGCCCCGCTCGCTCCGGCCACCACTCGGTTGGGCTCTGTTCACTTCAGCTCGGCTCGCTTCTTTCGCTCTCTGTCGCCGTCGCTGTCTCTGCCACTTTTCCGGTTTGGTTGTGTCTCGTCTCTGCCACTTCCGGCTTGGTTGTGTATGTGGGATACCGAGGAATCGAACCCGGGTCTTTGTGCATGCTAGTCAAGCACTTTAACCGCTAGGCCAAACTCCCGGGCCCCACATCCTTCCATTTATATGAACACTAGTTCTTTTTATAACCTAGGCTGGCCTCAAACTCATGATCCTTCTGAGAGCTGGGATTACATATGGTATGCATTTTGTTTGGGGGGCTTGTTTTTGTTTTGTTGTGTTTTGATATAGCATCTAAGTATGTAGCCCAGGCTAACTTCTAACTTATCCTCCTGCCTTAGCTACCCAAGTGCTTAGCAGGAATGCACTACGGCCTTTTACAGGTTAGGATTTTGTTTGTTACTTTTCCAGTGTTTTGTGCTGTTAGCTTTTTTGCTCATGCTGGCATAGTACATGTGACCATACTTTCACTTCTAGCTTTTGGCTGATAATAATTAGAAATAAGATCCTGGGCTGGAGCTGGGGCGTTTGGCCCGGTGAACTAGTGTTTGCCCTAGCATGAACGAACACCCAGGTTCAATTCCTCAGTACCACATCCCCAGGACTGGTAAAATACACACACACACACACTCCTGCGTTGGCTTTGAACAATGATCCTCAGGTCCTGAATCCCAAGGATTACAGGCATAAAGCCACCAGCAAGTGGTTGAAACTTTATTATTATTATTTTTTGTTTTGTTTTGCTAGTCCTGGGCTGAAGCTCAGAACCTGAGCACTGTCCTTGGACTTTCTCAAGGCTAGAGCTCTACCACTTGACCCTCAGCACTTTTTTTTTTCTATGTATGTGGTACTGAGGAATCAAACCCGGGTCTTAGTGCATGCTGGGCAAACACTCTACCACTAAGCCAAACTCCCAGCCCCAAAACATTTATTTTTTTTTATTATTATTATTGCCAGTCCTAGGGTTAAACTCAGGGCCTGAACACTGTCCTTGGGCTTTCTCAAGGCTAGCACTCTACCACTTGAGCTAAAATACCATTTCCATTTTTTTTGTATGTATGTGGTACCAAGGAAACGAACCCAGGTTTTCATGCATGCTAGGCAAGCACTCTACCACTGGGCCAAACTCCCAGCCCCTGAAACATTAAGAGCCAGGAATATTGCTTCTTGCCAGACATGGTGGCTCATACGTCAAAGCCCTGCTACTCAGGAGACAGAGGAGTATGTTTGAAGCCAGACCAGAATGTTAGTGCAAGACCCAATCTCAAAAACAAAATAAAAACAAAAGATCTGGAACATAGATCAAGTGGTGTAGCACTTCAAATACAAGACCTTGAGTTCAAACCCCAGTGGCATAGTGTCTGTTCCATGGCATTCTTCAAGAACACTCTTGCAAAACTATATGTGGTATGATTTTCACTAAAAATGTTAGGTACCTATATTTTATCCTTGAATAGCTATTTGTAGATTGTAATAACATTAAACTTTAACAAAACAACTTTATCTTAAGTTATTTCTTGCCAGGTGCAAGTGCCTCATGCCTGTAATCTTGGCTACTTAGGAGGTTGAGATCTGAGGCAGGCAGTGAAGCCAGCCTGGACAGAAGACTCTTATCTACAATTACCTGCACAAAAGCTAGTGTAAGTGTGGCTTAAGTGGTAGGAACCCCAGCTTGGGAAGGCATTGACATCAGGAGGCCTGAACTCAAACTCCAATACTGGAACAAAGAAGCAAACACTAAAGCAAACAAACCCACAAATGCACACACACACACACACACACACACACACACACACACACACAGTAGAAAACATCTCCCCATGTACAACAGCTACTAATGAATATTCCAAGTGTATGTTAACTGCCACATTTCCACAAAATCAGAAGAAATGGTGAGTGGTATTGGAGAGTAGTGCAGAAAGTGAGAACACTTTCCTCAAAACCAAGACACTCTTGGTAGTTTAATTCACAATTCTCTATAGCTAAACTTCCAGGTATATAATTTAAACTAATAAAACTGATTAGGTTCCTGTTTTCTAACAGGAAGTGTAGTTAACATAGAGTTTCTGTGATGAAACTTGACAAACCCACTCATTTTCGGTCCAATTCCAAAGACTAAAGGTGAGATTAGCAATTTGATTTAGACCACTACATACCTACTCTGTTGGCTTTGTTAGCACTGTAGTTAACCCTGTAGTTAAAAGAAACATTTTGCTCAAAAACAGTAGTCTTAGCTGGGCACAGGTGGCTCATGCCTGTAACTCCTAGCTACTCAGGAGGCTGAGATATGAGGATCAAGGTGCAAAGCTAACCCAGACGCAAAAGCCAGGGAGGCTCTTATCTCCAGCTAACCACCAGAAATCCGGAAGTGGCCCTGTAGTTCAGGGGGCAAAGTGTTAGCCTTTAGCTTTAGAGCTCAGGGAATAGTCCCCAGGCTCAGAGTTCAAGATCCATAACTGAGTGGGGGAAAAAAAAATTCATTTCCACAAGGCAAATAAAAAACTGGCAAAACAGACATAACAAATCTGTTTCCAGGGGCTAGGAATTTGGCCTAGTGGTACAGTGCTTGCCTAGCATGCATTAAGACCTGAGTTCAATTTTCCAGTCCCACATACATAGAAAAAGCGGGAAGTGGTGCTGCGGCTCAAGTGGTAGAGTTCAATCCTTGAGAAAGCCCAAGGACAGAGCTCAGGTCCTGAGTTGAAGCCCCAAGACTGGCAAAAAGAAAGAAAGTGAGAGAGAGAGAGAGTGAGAGAGAGGAAGAGGAGGAGGAGGAGGAGGAGGAGGAGGAGGAGGAGGAGGAGGAGGAGGAGGAGGAGGAGGAAGAGGAGGAAGAGGAGGAAAAAGGAAAGGAAGGGGAAGAGGAAGGGGAAGGGGAAGGGGAAAGGGAAAGGGAAAGGAAAGAGCCTGAGTAGTGCTGTGCTCAAGTGATAGAAGGCAAGCCTTGAGCACAGAGAGACTCAAGGATAGAGCTAGGTCCCGAGTTATGCCCAGAACTGTCAAACAAAACAAAAACATCATTAGACAGGCCAGGCTTGGTAGCTCATGCCTGTAATCCTAGCTACTCAAGAGGCTGAGATCTGAGGATCATGGTTCAAAGCCAGCCTAGGCACTAAAGACCCTGAGACTCTTATCTCCAATTAATCACTAGAAAAGGGAAAGTAGGGCTGTGGCTCTAGGGATGTGGTGGTACCTTTGAACTGAAGTGCTCAGGGACAGCACCCAGGCCAAAGTTTAAGCACCATGACCCTCCCCCCCAAAAATTAGACATATAACATTAGACATATAACACCTAAAGAAAAAGAAACCAGTTTTGCTTTTTAATAATTTTATTTTTTCTAATTTAGTTATTTTAATTTCCCATAGCACCTTGGCAATGTTGAAAACAAATACAAATACAAGGACGTACTTATTTTAACATTTTATGCATAAGCATATGCCACAACATTTTTTTGGGGGGGAGGGACAATTTTGACAACAGGACAAACCTAAGCAATGGACGAAATAGAAAGCCAGATAACTAGTTCTGACACCCCACTTCCCAACACTTGAGATATGTCACTCAGAAACACCTGAATCAGGATTTAAAAACAAAATAAACAGATGTGGGCATTTCTTTGTATATACTAGGTTCATAAAAAGTTCTTAGCTTTCAAAAAATAAACATTTTAAGTTATTTAATAATCAGATAAATTTTAAGAGAATTTACTGTCAACCTGAAAACAAATTCAACTTCTTAAAATGTCCTCATTCACCTAATGAAAACTGACATGTCCAATAGTCTTCCTCAAAGCTCAGACTACCTGTATCAGCATATGCGAAAAAAAAGGTCTAAAGTTAAATTAGTGGCCATCAAACTGTAAGGAAATATAAAAAAAATTAGAAAAAAAATCCATCATATATTATATTTAACAATTTATAAAAACTCCTCAAAAGGACTTACACTGCCCTCTGAGTTTTACCTTCTGCATAAAAAACCAAAATTGGTACTTTTAAAATATGGTTAACATATACTGCCAACACTAATACCAGAGACTTAACCCCAGTGTTGTTTAACTGTGTCAAAGTAAAACCAGGGGACATTTATGTCAAGAGACTTAATTGTTTTAAGGCCATAACTAATAAAACTAGAGAAAGTGTTGAATATTTTGTTTCAGGATTGTTACTATTCTTCTTTACACTGGTGAAGATACTAACCTTCCATTATTAAGCCTTTTGCAAAGAAAACCTGGTTATTTAAAGAGATAAAGGAATGTGAAACAATATCCAAACTACCTTAACTTTAGGAACCAAAAACAAATTAGAATTATGCATGCCATTTGATTACTTGCAAATTGAGCACCTAAGAAACTCTTGGTCTTTTCTTCCAAAATCCAGTTGAAAAGGGCAATTTACATGGGTTGTTTAAATGCCAAAGTCTGCATCTGGCAAGATAGAGATTTCTTAGGTTACACATAGACCTTAGACACTATGAAAACTATCAAGACAGACAATGGAGACAGGTTTTGCAATGTCTCTAAATATCTTTGTTATGAACTGCAAGTGATGAACTTTTTATTCTCTCACACAGAAATATGGCCAAAAACTGTAGCACACATTTAGGTATTTTAGCCTCCAAAAGGCCAAGGAAATGTTAAGCCGTGAAAGTGAAAACTTTGATATTTAAATTCCTCCTTCTAAAGAACCAATAAATAGCTGAACTACAATGAACACCCACCTACATCAGCATAGTGCTGGGAATAAGCCAATAGTATCACACAACTCACAGGCATCACTTAGATAAAAATCTTCAATTTGCTCCAATAAAATAAATGCTAAATACATACTGTGAATATATATATACTACATATATATACACACACACACTATTCCTCCCTTTACATCCCATTAAATGGGAACTATTTAGACGTGAAGAGGCAACTTAGTTTTATGGGGAGAAAAATCATGTTTTTAATTTTTACAGTCAATGACATTTTGGAGAAAAAGCAAGAATTACATTTCTTTCCTCAAAAAGTTTCTTGTGTATCAATTATACCATTTAGGAGTTAGGAGTACAGGTCAGTGGTAGAGCATTTGCATAGCCATGTGGAAGTGGAAGGCCCTGGGTTCAATCTCCGGCACTATTTAAAAAATAAACAAAAAGCTAACCTGGGTTGGTGGGATTAGAATAAATAAGCCAAAAAGGCATAAAATTCAAGACTACATCTGTCAGAAGGTGGGGACCTCCATTTTAAGTACAATAATTAACTTTATAAATCCTTACCAAGTGATTTTTACAAAATGTTTATTCTTTTAAACCCAAAGCATTCACAGGGTGTTAACACATTAAATGTTAATCATTTCTACCAACTGCAATATTATCTAAGTAAACCAGAATGAGCTCTTTTTTATCAGATGTAGCCAATGATTATTAATATTTGCTTTAAAGGATCTAAAGTTCTCTAAACTTTTAGTATGGGTAACTTTATTGTTTGAACTAGAAGATAATTGTTAAGTGTGTAGAAATGAATAGCTTCAAACTGAGTGATTAAACTATGTAATCAACTCACCAAATGAAAAGCAATTGCCAAGCTGAATAAGTTACAAATAAATCAAAATAAATCTGGCTTATACAGATATGTGCAGTGTTTTCAAAGCTCTTAAAGGCTACTTACTAATATAAATCTCAAAAGCTTAACTTAGAAGATGAATTTCACAGTAATGCCATTTTAACCTCCATTTACATTCATTTTTAATATATTACTAAGATGTTTACTCTGTCACAATGGTGCTTTCCAGTGTTCACAAATTACAGTTTCAATTTGTACATATGTAACTCACTAATGTAAGGGACAGTTCAAACTATTATAAACTATCCATAGAAAGAAAAATAAACCCCACCCTACATAGAACTCTGAACATGTCTTACAATAGATAATGCAACATGGTTTTTAATATTTTAGCCTTCTTTTTTAATGCCAGCATGTAAACTTGCCTCTTTAGTACATGGCAGCTACAACTTTATTCACTGAGGAATTATGCATTAATTTTCTTCAACCATCTTTCTCACCTTATTTCCAAAGTCTCTTGACTTACGTGTGTGTGTGCGTGCATGTGTGTGTGTGTTGTTTTGTTTTTTGAAGAGAAGGAAGGTGATAAATACATTGTAAACAGAAAAAGAAAAAGAAAACTCCCCCCAAGTTAATCTTTTAAAATTTTTTCCCTCTTCTATACTACTTATTTTAAAAATCAATTACATTGTTTCATCTTTAACACTAACACAAATAAATTACTGGCAGGTCAGTCTGCCCCTACCATCTTGGAACCTAATATTCTACAGAAGAGTAAAACACTTCAATGTTCAATTCTGAAATTTAGAACATTTATAAGTTCAACTAAATTGGTCAAAGCTAGAAACATACAATGCAGTAGGCGAATGCTTATTTTGCCTTTGGGATAGGCAGATTCAAAGAACAAAAGAGTAACAAATTAAGAAACAAAAACCTTTTCGTTTCCCATTTTAATGGGGGAAAAAACCCACAAGGCAATTTAAGCCTCCAATAACCCCCCATTCTTTTCTTGAATATCAAACTGATTGGTAGTCACTTCTCCAAGTACAATCACAGCTTAACAGCTTGTTGAATGTAGTATTAGTAAATTCAAAAACTAAATTTCAAACTAGAAAAAAAATCTACTCAAGTATTACATTCAGTTTCAAATCATTTACTAACATGACAAGAGATTTGGCTTAAATCACTCTAGTACACACTCATACCCACAACAGTCACCCCAGCCACTGATCTGCTTTACAACCCAAGGCCATATACTCAGAGATGGCATTCTCCAAGCCAAACTTGAAATAGATTTAAAAAAGTAATTTCTAATTTTTACAGAAATGCTTCTTCAAAAAATATTTTCTCTCACTCCCTCATCTCCTATACTGAAGGATGTATATTTTTGTTTTCCCCAAGCTAAATCCAACTCTCAAAATTGATTTCAGGCAGAAAAACCTCTGCAAATTAAAATCAAAAACAAAAATAGAAAAATTATATTTTATCTGAGTATATATATATGTATTTATATATATATTTATATTGATTGGAATCCTCCAGCATTATAAAATCATTTTTAGAGATGAATTTTGGGATCCTACTACTCACAATTCCAAAATCCATAATGATTTAAGGACATACTTTCAGTTTCCTTCTCGGCTACCTGCTCCCCTCCAAATAGTTCAATATAGCCACGGCTCAAGATTAATGGGAAGAGAGAAAGTTTTTGAATAGTTTTTTTGTTGTTGTTGTTTGTTTTACTTTGGTGATCTGGGTGGCACATATTGCTCTTTGCCATTACGTCGAGTCACTCCCTGAGGTATAGCCCTATGGCTAAACTGACGTCTCTGTTCCCTGATTTTTCCAGCTGCTCCCCTGGAAATGGTATTGCCGCGGAAGCCAGGATAATCTTTACTAGCCCTTGCTTCGGATTTCTCATGTGGTTTCTCAACTGACTTCTCAGGGGCTCCATTCTCTTCATTTTTGGTAGGAGACACTACATTGGAGCGAAGTTCTCGTAGTGGCTGTACAAGAACTGGAGTTGGCTCTTTAGGTGGCTTTTGGCACACTTCAGCATAACTTAACTTTCGGGGTTCCTTTAAGGGAATAAGAAAGAAATGTGTAGTTTATATTCTTAGAAACATAAAAAAGGACCAGTTTAATAAAAAAAAACAAAAACAGCACTTAAAGTTACTTTCTAGGAAAGGAAAAGTACCAGGTATCTTATAAACTTTGCTATTATTAAAGTATAAATATATACCTGGAGTGTGGCTTAGTGGCAGAGTGCTTTCCTAGCATGCACAAAGCCCTGGGCTCAATCCCTCCGTATCACATATACAGAAAAGCCTGACATCATGCTATGGCTCAAGTGGTAGAGTGTTAGACTTGAGAAAGCTCAAGGACAGTGCTCAGGTTCTGAATTCAAGCCCCAGGATTGGCAAAACAAAAATAAAAAACACTGGATGTCCACACTGGAAGACTGCAACTAAATCTCTATCTCTCACCCTGCACAAAATTTAAATTTAGGGTCAGGAGTGTGGCCTAGTGGCAGAGTGCTTGCCTACCATGCACCAAACCCTGGGTTCGATTCCTTGGTACCACATATGCAGGAAAAGCCAGAAGTGATGCTATAGCTCAAGTGGTAGAGTGCTACCTTTGAGAAAGCTCAAGGATAGTGTCCAGGCACTGAGCTCAAGTTCCAGGACTGGCAAAAACAAACAAACACAAACACTTGAAGATACAGGCATAGGCAACAAACTTTGACTAGAGCTCCAATTACCCAGAAAATGAAAGAAGGGACATTTGCAACCCCAATGAGATTGCATCAAATTAAAACAGCTTCTCACAAGCTGGCGGTCTGTAATTCTAGCTATTCAGGAGGCTAAGATCTAAGGATCCTAGTTAAAAGCCTGCCTGGGGAGGATAGTCCATGAGATTCTTACCTACAATGTAAGACCTGAAATTTGCACTAGCCTTGTCCAAAAAGGCTATCCAAAAAGGAATAATGCCTAGGCCCTCAATGCAAACCCCAGGACTAGTGAGTATACACAAACACATACACAAAGCTGTCACAAATGGTCCCAATTGTAGCATTATATCTTCTTTCCCATTGATAAAATTATGAAATGATTCTGTAACCTTTCAGAACAAGTGTCAGTGACCAATTATGAATTTCAAAGATAGCTAGACAAGTCTTTATCAGCTCACACCCATAATCCTAGCTACTCAGGAAGCTGAGATCTGAGGATTATATCTGGAAGCCAGCCTGGGTAGGACAGTTCGAGACACATTTCCAATTAACTACCAAGAAAGCTGGAGGTGGAGGTGTGGCTCAAGTGCCTTAAGGACAAAAGCTCGGGACAGCAAACCCCAGGATCAGCACCTAAAAAAATCATTAAGTTTTAAGTTTCCTTTTGCTTTCTCAAGGCTACAGGTCTACCATTTGAGCTACAGTACCACTTGCGGCCTTTTCTGTTTATGTGGTACCAAGGAATCCAACTCAGGGCTTTGTCCATGGTAGGTAAGCACTCTACCACTAGGCCACAATACTAACGTTTTTTTTTGTTTTGGGGGGTTTTTGTTTCTTTTTTTTCCAGTTTTAACCTTGAGCTCAGGGCCTGAGCACTGTTCATGGGCTTTCTCAAGGCTAGAGCTCCACCACTTGAGTCACAATACCACTTCCAGCATTTATTTCCTTTTTTTCTTTCTCTTCTTTTCTTTCTTCCTAGTCCTTGGGCTTTAATTCAGGGACTGAGCACTGTCCTTAGGCTTTCTCAAGGCTAATGGTCTGCCACATGAGCCACAGGACCACTTTCAGCTTTTCTATATATGTGGTATTGAGGAATCAAACCCAAGTCTACTTGCATGCTAGGCAAGCACTCTACCACCACATTCCCAGCCCAACTCTAAAATGGTAAATTCACCGTAATTTGAGAAATTTCCTGTAATATGACCAGAAGGAAAACAAAAGGCAACCAAAAAAGAAAAAAGTGAAGCTGGGCTTGTTGTCTCAAACCTGTAATCCTATCTACTCAGGAGGCTGAGATATAAGGATCATGGTTCAAAGCCAACCTGGGCACAAAAAACTGTCAGGCTATTATCTCCACTTAACCACTAGAAAACTCGAAGTAGTGCTGTGGCTCCAGAGGTAGGGTGGTAGCCTTGGGCTGAAGAGCTCAGGGACAGTGCCCAGGCCCAGAGTTTAAGCCTCACAACTCAACAAAAAATAAAAGAAAAAAGAAATAGTAAACTCTTCACTCATCAACAGGACTATAATTTCCCATTTCTTAATGACCTTAACTCTTTCAGCTTCTTTCTAATTGAGGCAGTACCTATTTGGAATACTCTGCTATAGTGAAGTGTTTACTCTTCAAGTTACCTGTAGGGCCATAGCTATGGGTACATTTGTGCTACTATTGCATGGCGAAGCAGTGTTTGCCCTTGATGGCTTTGTAGTACTTGGGGAAGAAACTGGTACAGTCATCTGATTGAGACCATCCTTCTGAACAGTGGATTCTTCTACTAGATCCTTTTCTTGCTGAGTAGTGCTAAGGAAAAGAAGAGCTAGATGTTAAGGATTAGAATACTACACAAAAACGGTTCAGCTAGCCAGTCCAGGTGGCTCACATCTATAATCCTAGCTACTCAAGAGGCTGAGATCTGATTATTAAGGTTCAAAGCCAGCCCAGGCAGAAAAGGACCTAAGACTCTTATCTCCAATTAACCTCTAGAAAACAAGAAGTGGGGCTTGGCTCAAGGGTAGGGTGGCAGCCTTGAGCTGAAAGAGCTCAGGGACAGCACCCAGTCTGAGTTCAAGCCTCATGACCTCCCCCCAAAACGGTATAGCTGTTAATAAAATACATATATATTTAAAGAAAGTTTGGCTATGTGACCCAAGCTAGTTGAAAACTATCTTCTTAGATCAGTTTCTGTATGATATGTGTACTACCCAAGTTTCAATTATGAAAACATAAATTAATGTTCAGGATCTTTTCTGAAATTTGTACCTTAACACAGGAAGCTCAGCTGTACATGGAGGGCTGGTACTTGTACTGAGCTGCTGGGTAGAAGTACAGTTTGTCTGGTCATCTTCTGTAGGTGCTGAGCAACTAACTCTCAACTCTTCATTTTCCTTAAAAGTAAAAAGTATTTAAATTATATCTAGACATTTTTCCAAAGGAGATAAGCAAATGGCCAAGAAGCATGAAAAAAATGTTCAGTATCATTTAGCCAGCAGCGGGAAACCAATTTATAACAAAAAAGATAGATAATAGCTGGGTATAGCAGTGAATGTCTGTATTCATCATTTGGGATATGAAGGCAGAAGATTATGAGTTTGAAGCCACCTAAGTAATCTGAAATTCTTTTTTTTTTTTTTGTGACAGTCCTGGGGCTTCAACTCAGGTCCTGAGCACTGTCCCTGAACTTTACCAAAGCTAGAGCTCTACCATTTGAGCCACAGCACCACTTACGGCTTTTTCTATGTATATGGCTCCCGAGGAATCGAACCCAGGTCTTCGTGCATGCTTGGCAAGCACTCTACCAATAGGCCAAACTCCTGACCCCAAACTGAAATTATTATCTTAAAAACCAAACTAAATAAAAAACAGACATTAACAAATGTTGGTGATGATACAGACATACTATTGGTAATGCATTAGAAAACAATCTGGCAGTTACTTAAAAAGTAAACACAAGCATCCTATGATAAATAAAACCAAATGTCCAGAGGCCAGGAGTTTCGCCTAGTGGTAGAGTGCTTACCTATCATGCATTAAGATCCAGATTCGATTCCTCAGTACAACATACATAGAAAAGACAGAAGTGGTGCGACTGCTCAAGTGGTAGAGCACTAGCCTTGAGGAAAGCTCATGGACAGTGCCCAGGCCCTGAGTTCAGTCTTCAGGACTGGCAAAAAACAAACAAATATACAAACAAACAAGAAGATATTCAGGACCTAGGATCATAGTCCAGTAGCACAGTGCTTGCTTTGCATGCACCAAGCCCTAGATTCAACTCCTTGGTACTACATACACAGAAAAAGCCAGAAGTGGGGCTGTGGCTCAAGTGGCAGAGTGCTAGCCTTGAAAAAGCCTAAGGACAATGCCCAGGCTCTGAATTCAAGCCTTGGAACTGGCCCTCAAAAAAAGAAAAAAATCCATATAAAAACAATAGTGGGGCCAGGAGTGTGGCCTAGTGGTAGAGTGCTTGCCTGGCATGCACGATTCCTCCATCCCACAAACATAGGGAAAAAAAAAAAAAGCCAGAAGTGGTGCTGAGGCTCAAGTGGTAGAGCTCTAGCCTTGAGAAAGTCCAAACACAGTGCTCAGGCCCTGAGCTCAAGGCCCAGGACTGGCAAAAAAATTAAAAACAAAACAAAACAATAGAGTTCACCTCTTACAGAAAGGTCAGAGAAGTCTAGCTGAGTATAGTAATACATGACAGAAGGATCAGGACTTTAAGGCCAAGCTGTGTCACATAGCAAGACTCTTAAAAACAACTAAAAAAGTCTATATGGAATTTTTATCACGTATATGTTCAGAGTACCATAATTTATACTGACCAAAGTGAAAACAAGCTAATGTCCACCAAATGGTGAATGATGAATAAGTGAAACCTGATATACATCCCCCCCCCCAAAATGTTATTATTAGTCAGTAAGAAAAATAAAGTACTGATACACCTTTAACATGAACTGAAACCCTGAGGACTGAGAATGTGGCTTAGTGGTAGAGTGCTTGCCTAGCATGTATGAAGCACTGGGTTCCATTCCTCAATAGTACATAAATAGCTAGAAGTGCTGCTGTGGCTCAAGTGATAGAGTGCTAGCTGTGAGGAAAAAAGAAAGAAATTAAGGGACAGTGTCCAGGTTCTGAGTTCAAACCCTAGGACTGGCCAAAATAAAAGGAAAAAGGAAAAAAAGAAGAAAAAGAAACAAAATAAGCCAGGGGCTGGTAGCAGTGGCTCATGCCTATAATCCTAGCCATATATGAGTCTAAAGATCTGAGGATCACAGTTCAGTTCAAAGTCAGCCTGGGCACAAAAGTCCATAAGACACTTATCTCCAATTAACTACCAGATAACCAGAATTGGTACTGTGTCTGGAAGTCATAGAATGCTAACTGAAGAAGTCAGAACAGTGCCCAGGCTCCAGAGTTCAAAGCCCTAAGATCAATTAAAAAAAAAAAAATTAAAAAAAAAGAAAGAAAGAAAGAAACGGGAAAAAAGAAAACTAAGCCAGGTGACAGAAAGTCAAATACTGTATTATCCTATCCTATTTATATTACGTGCATGCAAAGTAGAAGGCAGTTGCGAGAGGCTCATGGAAGTCCCCTCCACCCCATGAATAAGTTTTTCTTTGTTTTTTTGTAGACCTGGGTGCTGTCCCTAAGCCCTTCAGCTCAAGGTTAGTGCTCCACACCACTTTGAGCCAAAGTGCCACTTCCAATTTTCTAGTGGTTAATTGGAGATAAGAGTCTCAAATGACTTTTTTGCCCAGGGCTGGCTTTGAGTCATAATCCTTATATCTCAGCCTTCTGAGTAGCTAGGATAACAGGCAGAAGCCAGTGGCACCTGGCAATGCACCTCACTCTTGTGCTGAAAGGCTCAGCTGGAGATGATGTTTAATACAAAAAAAAGTTTTAGTTTTCCAAAGTAAGCTCTAGAGACTGGTTCCATGACAATATGAATGTACTTATTACCACTATCAAAACAGTTACTACTACTAAATCTTGTGTTAAACTTAAACAAGGTCACACATTTTGTGGCCTTGTTATAACTGTTTAAAAACACTTATATGTTGAAAACTACAACAGAAATACATACAAATTCCAAGTTAAACTTTAAATAACCTTGAAATCAATGCCTAAGAATGTTCCCACAAAATGAGAATCACATTGGATGTTTCTGGTTTACCTTTTCTTTGTAGACACCTTTAACAACATCAGACATTCTATTCTCCAAGACAAGTTCACCCGGCATTTTTGATGAACTACCAGGCAACGGAGGAAAATTTGAAGCCAATAAGTCAAACTTTGGTGTTGGAGCTTTTGTTTCAGCTGAAGGATGAGGTCTCTTAAAATAAACAAATGCCACAAATCATTAAATAAGTCATGGGCCTACTTTAGTCTCTATATCTCTAGACAGAAGCTGGGGGGAAAAAAAGAAAGAAAGAAAGCAGGACATGGTGGCTCGCACCAGTAATCCTAGCTACTTAGCTGAAGTGCTCAGGGACAGTGCCCAGGCCCAGAGTTCAAGCCCCATGACCAAAAACAAGAAAAGCAACAACAAAAAAGAACTAAACAATATCTAAGGTATAACTTGTCTCCCTACATAATGATAGACTCTCATCTGAGTTTATTTCTCATTAGTCTATTCCAGTTCTACTTATGTTTAGTAATATTTAATGAGCTTTAGTATTTTGTTTTTTCTCTACCATTTTATGTATGTATGCATGCAAGTATACAGAACAGTAAAAGAGCAATATGTTGTGCATGTATGGAAATGTCACAATGAAACTTCACCTTGATCAAGGTGGTGGGGAGAGGGAAAGAGAGAATGTTTAGGCTGGGAACGTGGCTTAGTGGTAGAGTGCTTGCCTAGCATGCATGAAGCCCTAGGTTCCATTCCTCAGTACCACATGCACAGAAAGGGCCAGAGTGGTGCTGTGACTCAAGTGTAGAATGCTAGCCTTGAGCAAAAGAAGCTCAAGGAGTGTTTGCCTAGCATGCATGAAGCCCTAGGCTCCATTCCTCAGTACCACATACATAGAAAAAGCCGGAAGTAGTGCTGTGCCTCAAGTGGTAGAGCACAGGCCTTGAGGAAAGCCCAAGGACAATGCTCAGGCTCTGAGTTCAAGTCCCAGGACTGGCAAAAAATAAATAAATAAATAAATAAATAAATAAATAAATAAATAAATAAAAATAAAACCACCTTAGCTTCATAATAAAAATCAATTATTTGAAATAGTAGTATTTGGTGACCTCACAGTGCTTATGGAAAAACAGACTTCAGAAGAGACAGATTAGGAATCAAACACCTGGAACAAAACCAGGTTTTTTCTACCTCAAAGTTCCTTTATTATTTGCTTTGAGCTTTCTTTCAATATAAGTATTGAGAGATATAGTTAATCTAAATTACATCAAAGGATATTCAGATATACAACAAGTTATAGAAGAGTACACAATGCCTTTTCAGTTGAATTAAAATCATTCAGAAAAGATCTTATAGTAGCCAAACTTGTAGGAGATATTATCCTTTGGTGAGTCATATATAGGTGAGGAGGTAGAAACTGCACAGGTCATAGGATAACTTCGTGAAACAAAAACATTCTCTGAAAATTATTGTAAGCAGTAATGGAATCAATTTCATTATTGTTTTTTTAATGCTGTTTTCTTTTATAACCTGACTAAAGATGATCCCATTGAACTGAACATCTCAAATTGCTAATGTAATCTTGGTTTATAATTTTTTTTTAAATAAAAGGAGCTTACCTGGGGGGGGGGGGGAGAAGAAGCTCAAGGACAGTGCCCAGGCCCTGTGTCCAAGCCCCAGGACTGGGCCAAAATAAAAATTTAAAAAAACAAGGTTAGGGGCCGGGAGTTTGGCCTAGTGGTAGAGTGCTTGCCTAGCATGCACAAAGACCCGGGTTCAATTCCTCGGTACCATATACATTGAAAAAAAACTGGAAGTGGTGCTGAGGCTCAAGTGGTAGAGTGCTAAGCCTTGAGAAGTCCAAGGACAGTGCTCAGGCCCTGAGCCCAAGCTCAGGACTGGCAAAAAAAAAAAAAAAGGTTAAAAATACTTACTGGGATCCTGTCATCTTCCCGTCTTCTACGACCTCTGAAGAGTGTTCTCCTTTTAACAACAGAAAAGGGAGTAGAACAGTTTATAAGATAATTAAAATATACACAGTCTACCAAAGATAAGGATTTCTAGTGTACCTCCAACTATTTTTCTTTCTTGCTAAAAGATACATTTTTTTTCTGAAGGAATCCTAAGCTAATCTACCTAAAATTTCACCTACTCTCATCACCACGCTGTCAAGAGCTGGCCCCGTTTTATTATTAATATACCCTCCCACTAGAAGCAAATCAGAATTTAATTATATATAATCCCACTCCCATTTTTTGTAAACTAAAATAAATTTAAACCACAAGACAGGTACCCCATTTTTCTAAGCAGTTCCTTCCTTAGTAAACTAAATTTCAGAATATAAATCTGATTCAGAACTACATCCTTCATGGATACTCTATATTTCTTAGTAATTATAAAAACAAAGCAAAAACTAATGGGTTTGGGGATATGAAAGACCATTTGCTTAACATACACTTCAGACCCTGGGTTCAATGCTCAGCACTGCCAAAACCTGCTCCAAACCAAAAACAAAACAACCCAAACCTTATACTACATTATTTGGACAATATATCTAGGATAACCATAATTATTAAATTAACAATAACAAAAATCATTAGAAAAAATCCTTAAATATTTAAAGTGATGAATCAAGAATTTTCTTATACCCCCATTTCCTTACCTGCCCCTACCATAGTCCCCATTCTGTTCCATCTGTAAAATGGGAGTCTCCTTTGGAAGGTAAGTTTGTTCTTGATTCCCTGTGACTGCGGGGTTATGCCGTTCAGGTAGAAAGTTCCTTGAACTAGATCTGTTCAATGGTCCATCCCCCAAGGACACAGAGCCCTCTGCTGAGTGTTCTGAACCACTGGATGATCTAAAATGAGGCTTCACACTGAAAGAAATATAAGATTACATACATGAAAGGATGATTCTAGATAGAAAAACTTTCAGGCAAAAAATGGCTTCTAATTTTTGTTATTGTTGTTGGAGGGGTATAGATCTAGGAATTGAACCCAAGGCTTTGTGCCACTTGAGTTATACCCAATCCCTTTGAGACAGGGTTACACCTTTACTGCTCCCCAAAATTTCACCTTTCTGAAAAGCTGGGATTAGATAGGTATGTGCTACCAAACCTGGCCTCCAAATAGACTTAACAGTATTGAAAATTACAGTATAACTTCGTAGTAGTTTTTAAGTATTTGCTATTATACCCAAAATTGAACTTAGAAGGTAAATATGCTGTTTACATATTTGTTTAGAAACTCTCATTGAACAAATTTCCACTTTGCATTAGGCCTAATGAACAAGTTATTAAAGTTTAAAGAGCCCTCATCAGATCTCATAATCTTACCCTTCACTGAGATGACTTTACAATCTTAATACAAGCAAAAAAAAAAAAAAAAAAGAATAAAAAGAAATGGTAAAAGGAAGGAAGGAAATAAAAAGGTAAAAGTGATTAAAAATTTAAAAAAGAAAAGTGCTAAGATGTCTGAAAGTTAATCCTATTTTAAGTAGAACTAGTAATTATCACTGGGATGTCACAAAGCTAATATAAACAGACTCTTCAATATTTAATTTTTGGGGGGGCCAGGAGTGTGGTCCAGTGCTTGCATAGAGTGCATGAAGTGAAGCCCTGGGTTCAAATGCTTGGTACCACTTACACAGAAAAAGCAGGAAGTGGTGCTGTGACTCAATTGGCAGAGCACTAGTCTTGAGCAAAAGTGCTCAAAGACAGTGCCTAGGCCCAGAGTTTAAGCCCTAGGACTAGCAAAAACAAACAACAACAACAACAACAACAAAAAACCAGTAAAGAAACTATTAGTTTTTTCTCTACTGGTTAACTTTACAAAATAAAGGACTGGCAGCTGACAACTCTTAGAAGCAAGGAGAAAGTGTTGTGGTTTTAGTCAAAGGCTATAAATACAGGAAAACTGAACATATTTCAGTCAAATACTTGTTAAAGAACTATGAACAATTCTTTTTTTTTTTCTTTTTCTTTGTGCTGATACTGTATGATGTGGTACCTAGGAATTGAACCTGGGTCTTCCTGCATGTCAGGCAAGCACTTTACCTCTAAGACAAAATCCCAGCCTGGAAATTATTTTTAAATACAACTTTTCTCAGCTTATGAGTGGATATTCTATTTTTAATCCTGACAGGATTTTTATTTAGCTCCATTTTTCTTCATCTTCTTCACCAAGCTATACAGAGGATTGAAAAGCCTGGAGCTTGTCAGATGAGTACTAATACTTGAGCCATGCCCAAGTCCCTTGTATTTTTAGTGTTTATAAATAGGGTCTTCCACCTTTGTCTGGGGAGGGCTTGGATTGTGGCTTTCCTACTCAGCTTCCCAAATAGGTAGGACTACAGAAGCAAACCACTTTATACAGCTTGTTTTTGAGACAGGGATGCACTTAACTTTTTTCCTGGACTGGTTCCCAACCTTGATCCTCCTATCTCTGCCTCCGAGTAGCTGGGTTCACAGGTGTGAGCCATGGCACTCAGCTATTCACCCTTCACTTTCTTTGTCTGTAAATGAGTTAAAACTACACACTAATAAAGGTATTTCCAGATTCAAACATTATTGTCTTTATAGATATATAAATTCATTGAAATTAATTTTTTCTAAACAATAGGACTACAATTGGCGGGACAGTGTACCTATTATATTCATGCCCTAATAATGAATCTTAGGGTTACTGCTGTTATAAGGTCACAAATCATTTTGTGTTTATGAGGCATCTGACATCACACCACCACCATCACCACCACCACCACCACCATCATCATATTTTTATTTTTGGTGACAAGGTCTCTCTATTTTTCCCAGACTAGTTCCTCTTGAGGTTAAATGATGCTTCTGCCTCAGCCTCCCAAGTAGCTGTAAATACAAGTGCATGCCACTAGGCCTGGATATTTCTTCTTCCTTTTGGGAAAGTTTGAATTCAGGACCACAAACCTAACAGACAGGAGCTCTACCTGACTCTCATTCCTAGCCTATTTTGCTTATTTTGAAGACAGGGTCTCACTTATTTTTAATAGCAACTGCCTTAAACAGAAATTATCCAACACACAGTCTGCCATGTAGTTGAGATTACAGTCAACCATACCTGCCTTATTTCTTGAGCTAAGCTCTTGTTAACTTTTTTGCCTGGAATTGCCCTCAAAATGTAATTCTCTCCATCTAACCCTCCTAAACAGATGGGATACAGGCGTTGGCTGCCATACCCTGAAAAGCAGCAGTCCTACAGAATTGTCATTTAATTATGTGGAACTCTTCCCATACGTAAAAGAATAATCTTCAGGGCTGGGAGTTTCACCTAGTGGTAGAGTGCTTGCCTAGCATGCACAAAGACCCAGGTTCAATTCCTCAGTACCACATATATAGAAAAAGCCAGAAATGGTGCTGTAGAGCTCTAGCCTTGAGAAAGCCGTGGGACTCCCAAAGGAAAAACAACAATAATAGTAATAACAATCTTCGACAAATGGATTATTCATCAGTCAAAAGAGGACCCCAAATTCTGACAAGGAGTAGTATATAACTGAATGCTTCAAGAAGAATATTTTTTATACTATAAGGCTCCTTTCTTCATGTTTCACAAAAACTCACCAAAGAACTAAGCTACTAGAAACCATCTTTAAAAGACATACCCTCTGGGATCTCTTTGCCAGAGTCAAGAAGGAAGTTAGAAAAGGCAAAATACTGAAAGTCACCAAAAGAAATCAATGGGGGGAGGGGAAGGGGAGGTCAGAGAGACTTAATAAATTAAGAAGGCTCCCAGGAGGGGCAAACAATAAACAATGTTAAACTATTAAACAGTTTTAATCCATCAGGCATTATACATTAAGGCTTTGATTATGCACACTCTGAGATTATCAAATGATATCTTTATAGGAAATAATATGTAAGAGACTTACAGACCTCTGTATAAATTGAAAATAGTTTCTAGGATTTCTAATAGTTTACTTGCTCCCCTTGGCAGTACTAGAGATCAAACCCAGGGCCTTTACACATGCAAAGCTACCAATGAGCTATATATTGAACCCTAATAATTTATTCAGAACATCATGCATTAAGTGCAATCAATCAAACTGCGTGGGTTTATATTATAGCAAGTCACTAGTTATATGCTCCTAAATGTATGTTTCTACTTCAATTTTCTAATTAACAAAAAATATATAAACATATGTATATATACTTATATATATTACACAAATACTATATTTTACACTAATACAGTTCCAACATTGGTTACTCAAACTACTTAACATTTCTAACCTCAAAGATATTCCAAATTATTTCTCACGCAATATACTTACTATAAATGGCATTTAGATATGAGTTATAATGTGAGATCACTACAGTATTTTATTTATTTTTGGTGCCAGTCCTACGGCTTGAAATGAGAGCTTGAGTGCTTTCTCTAATCTTTTTTGCTCAAGGCTAGTGCTTTACCACATGAGCCACAGCACCACTTCTGTATTTTTCGGAATACAGCTACACTTCTAGCCCCTCCCACTTTTGGGGGGGGTTATTAATTGAAGTTAATAATCTCAAAGACTTTCCTGCCTGCAGCTGGCCTCAAATATTAATCTTCAGACCTCAGTCCCCAGAAAAGCTAGCATTATAGGTGGGAACCACTAGTGCATAGATTGTTTTTTTTTTTTCCTTTGGGTCGTGGGGTTTGGACTCTGGACTGGGCACTGTCCTAGAGCTCTTCAGCTCAAGATTACCAGTCTACTCCTTGGGCCAAAGTGCCTACTTCCCATTTTCTAGTGGTTAATTGGTGGGTAAGAGTGTCATTCTTTAGTGCTTGGGCTGGCCTTGAACCTTGATTCTCAGATCTCAGCCTTCTTAGTAGCTAGGATTACAGGCATGAGCCAACATGACTGGCTCCAGTGCCTAGATCTTTATTCTTTTTTTTTTTTTTTTTTTTGCCAGTCCTGGGCTTGAGCTCAGGGCTTGAGCACTGTCGTTGGACTTTCCCAAGTCTAGAGCTCTACCTACACTTGAGCCTCAGCACCACTTCTGGCTTTTTTCTGTGTATGTGGTACCGAGGAATCAAATCCGGGTCTTCATGCATGCTAGGCAAGCACTCTACCACTAGGCCATACTCCTGGCCCTATTCTTATTTTAAGAATAAGAATAAGAATAGGGCCAGGAGTATGGCCTAGTGGTAGAGTGCTTGCCTAGCATGCACGAAGAGCAGCATTCAATTCCTCTGTATCACATACATAGAAAAAGTCAAAGTGGTACTGTGGCTCAAGTGTACACAGAGCTCTAGCCTAGAGAAGGCATAAAGACAGTGCTCAGACCCTGAGTTCAAGCCCTAAGACTGGCAAAAAAATTTTTTTTGAAATTAAAGAAACCATTATCAACTCAGAAGTAAAGTAGCTTTATGAGTATGAAACTGAACATTAACACACTTCCTGTAAAAACAATCTTTTTATTGAGTTTATCAATTAACATTGCCATTAATACAGTAATTCCTCAAGAACTACTACAAACTTTAAAATTTCAGCTATGATTTCTTACCGATTTTTTTGGAATGGTCGACCCATATTCATAGCAGCAGCACTTGTTTTATACGATCCAGGTGAATTAAAGCCATTCACAAAACTGCCATTGGGAAAGGGAGCCTGGAAAAAAATTTTAATGTTTAAACAATATAATTTTTTTTTAAATGGGGAGGATAAGGAAGAGTAAGAGAGGATTTGAATATGACCAATGTACGTATACATGTAGGGAAACACAACAATAAAACCACTCACTCTGGACAGGTGCCAGCAGCTCCGGCCTGTAATCCTAGCTATTCAGGAAGCTGAGGTCTGAAGATCATGGTCACAAAGTCCAGGCTGGCTTTGTGAGTCTGTGAGACCCTTATTTCCCATTAGTCACATAAAAAGCCAGAAGTGGAGTTGTAGCTCAAGTGATAGAACACTAAACTTCAGCAAAAAGTGCTCAGGGACAATAATAACAGGATCAGCAAACACAAACACACATACACACCTCATTCTGTACAATTACTAATATACACTAATAAAAAATTTTTAAGCTGGGTGCCAGTGGCTTATACTTTCAATTCTAGCTACTCAGGAGGCTAAGATTTGAAGCTTACAGTTTGACGCCCATCTGGGCATAAGTCCCAATGAGACTCCTATCTCCAATTAACCACTTAAAAAAAACAGAAGTGGTGCTATGGCTCAAAGTAGTAGAGCACGAGCCTAGAGCAAAGGAGTTCAGGGACAGCACACAGGCCTTGAGTACTAGCCCTACAACCAACCAAAAAAAAGGAAAAAGAAAAAGAAAAATAGAGAATACAAGTTGTGAGATAAATCTTCATAAGCTAACAGTATCAATTCCTTTCACTCTCCAAAAGTTTCATTTTACTTTTAGTCACTTTTGCAATGCTTATGTCATGTATCTTTGAGTTTATAAATAATATATCACTAATTCAATACTTAATAAGGGCCTAGAGAGTGGCCTAATGGTAGTGTTTGCCTAGCACTTGGGTTCGATTCCTTGGTACTACATACACAGAAAAAGCTGGGAGTGGTACTGTGGCTCAAGTGGTAGAAAGCTCAAGGACAGTGCTCAGGCCCTGAATTCAAGCCCCCAATCAATAATGCCCCTCTCCCAAATTTATAAGGTACAATCCTCTCTGGTAAAACTTCATCAATAAGGGGCTGGGAGTTTGGCCTAGTGGTTAAAGTGCTTCCCTAGCAGTCACGAAGACCCGGGTTCAATTCCTCGGTACTACATAGAAAAAAGCCAGAAGTGGTGCTGAGGCTCAAGTGGTAGAGCTCTAGCCTTGAGAAAGGCCAAGGACAGTGCTCAGATCTTGAACTTAAGCCCAGGACTGGCAAAAACAAAAAACAAAAACAAAACAAAACAAAAAAAACACCTCATCAATAAATATATTTAAACTCATAAAGGACTTAAGTTTCTTGTAGTGGCAGGATGTTTGCCTAGCCCAAGGACAGTGGCCAGGCCCTGAGTTCAAGCCCCAAGATGGGCACAACAAGCAAGCAAGCAAGCAAAAAAAACCGAGTGCAAATCTAAGTGTCAGTGGTTATACCCATAATCATAGCTATTCAGGAGGCTCTCACCAGTCAAAGTGCAAGCAAAAGGCCGGAGTCTAAGCCCTGTTATCAGCATGTATATGAACACACACACACACACACACACACACACACACACACACACACACACACACAAAATAATAAAATTGTGGGGCCAAGAGTGCTTGCCTAGCATTCACAAAGACCGCGGCTCAATTCCTTGGTACCCTATACACACAAAAAGCTGGAAGTGGTGCTGTGGCACAAGTGGTAGAGCTCTAGCCTTGAGAAAGCCCAAAGACAGTGCTCAGACCCTGAGTTAAAGCCCTTGAGAAAAGAAAAAAGAAAGAAAAAGAAAACTGCAGATTAGATATCCCTACCAATCCATATTACAATTTAAAAGCCGGGGGGTGGGGGGAGAACCCCGTATCAACATTAAACAAATGAACTACTCTAGCTGATTTCTTCAAATTTCAACTTGACTAAAATTTTTTATTTTACCATTCAATAAAAATCTCACTTACCAGTGGTGTTTCAAAGTAAGGTGTAGGACTTGGAGACCAAGACTGAGGCACAAGACTATAGACAGAGTACTGTTGATGGGGACTATATACAGGTTGCATAAACACTGGTGAAGGATATTGGGCTTGAGTCTGGATGGGCTGACTATACATACTAGAATCCATTAATCTGTAACCATTTTTAGCAAAAAAAGTATTGATGGCTTTTATCCTTGCCTAGAAAGAAAAGGAACACATTGTAACATTACGACAAAATGTAGACTAAAAAAACGTTAAATTTACATTTGACATCTTATTTGAGTATAATGTTTCCATTTACAATATTTACAAAAAAGGAAAAAGAACTGATAACTGTTACAAAAAGCCAGAATAAACAGGATAAAAACATAAAAATCAAAATAAGAGAAACAGGGATTGGAGGCAAGGTTCAAGTGGCAGAATAACAGCTACATAAGCAAACTGAGTAAGCTTGAGGTCCTGAGCCCAATCTAGCAATAATAGTACTGGTAACAACAATAAAAACAAACAAAAGTAAAAAGAAAAAGAGAATAAAAGATAGGTATCAGAATATGGGCTGGGAGTTTGGCCTAGTGGTTAAAGTGCTTGCCTAGCATGCACGAAGACCCGGGTTCAATTCCTCGGTACCACATACCTAGAAATAAAGCTGGAAGTGGTGCTGTGGCTCAGGTGGTAGAGCACTAGCCTTGAGAAAAGTCCAAGTACAATGCTCAGGCCCTGAGTCAAGCCCCAGGACTGGCAAAACAAAAAACAAAAAACAAAAAAAAAAAACAGAATAACTAAGAGGAATAAAAGAAAGAAAGCCAGGTGTGGTGGTTCAAGCCTATAATCCTGGCTACTCTAGAAGCTGAGATCTGAGGATCTTGGCTGAAAGCCAACTGAAAGGCACTAAAGACCATGAGAGTCTTATTTCCAATTAACTACTAAAAAACCAAAAGTGACACTGTGACCTCAGGGGTAGTGCAGTAGCCTTGTACTAAAGAGCTCAGGGACAGGGTCCAGGGCCCCGGAAGACCCCCTCAAAAAACAAAACAAAACAAAACATACAATAAAAAAAAAACCCTCTAAGCTGGGTGCCAGTGGCTCATGCCTGTAATCCTCAGGAGGCTGAGACCTGAGGATCATGGTTCAAAGCCAGCCTGGGCAGGAAAATCCATGGGCTACTTATCTCTAATAAACTGCCAGAAAACTAGAAATGGTGCAGTGGCTCAAAGTGGTAGGGCACTATCCTTGAGCTGAAAAGCTCAGGAACAGCATCCAGGCCCAGACTTCAAGCCCCACGATTAACTACAACTAATAATAATAATGAGCAACTATTAATTATTTGTAAAACTGTTTCTTAAGCTGATAACCCAAAAGACTCACTAAAGGATTTCAGGAAAGTTGTTGCAGTAATAACATTTACCAAAAATAAATAAAAGAGGGAGCGAACAGCTGACGTAAAGCAACAAGAAGGTACGTATCAAGAAGAAATAATTTATCAATAACGCTGGAAGATGTAAACTGTTTTCCTATGTGTCAAAACAAAACAATAAAACATAAATTTCATTAAGAGCTGTGTGCAGATGGTTACTCAGGAGGCTGAGGATCACAGTTCCAAGTCATCCACGAGGCATTTATATCCAATTAACCACCAGAACACCAAATGTGGCTCTGTGTTTCAGAGTGTTAGAGCACTAGCCTTGAACAAAAAAAGCTCAAAGACAATGACTAGCCACTGAGCTCATGCCACACTACTGAGCAAAGAAAAAAAAATTAACGAATATAAACCATAAACCACAACAGGCCAGAATATTAATATTATTCACAATAATTAATGTAATGTAAAACTTCCAAACTGTCCTTAATTTAACAATAAATGAAAACAATTCCATTAAATACAATCCACAGAATAAAATAAAATTTAAAAAGTTATGGTATTAGTTTTTGTTTGGTTCTTTATTGGTAAACATTCTGAAATCCACAAAATAATGGTCTAAGAATAGTTAAGAAGAGTTAAGTTTTTTTAAATTTATTTTTAATACTGCTTATGGAAAAAAGGATACTGTAAAACTATGGTGATTAGAATACCAGTATTAGTTCAGGGAAGTAGACTGGCAAAAAGTACTAAGACTTAAATCCAAGGATGATGGTTCAAAGCCAACTGGTGTAGAATAGTCCCTGTGAGACTCTTCTCTCCAATTAACCACTCAAAAACTGGAAATGGCTCAAGTGCTGGAGTGCTAGCCTTGAGCACAAAGAGGTGCAGGGGCAGTGTTTAGGCCCCAAGTCCAAACCCCACACATGAAAAAAAAAAAAAAACAAAAAAAACCTAAAGCAGAACTAAGAGAGATGTGGTAACATTTTATGCTATGTATTTTTGATATACAGCACTGCAAAAATACACTAAACCAAGAAAAAATTATATCAAATACCTAAATATAAAAATTCAAAGCTCTTAGAAGATGCTGAAGAATATCTTGATAAAGTAGAAATGGTAGCATCAGGGAGAAGACAGAATTAGATTTGAAGACGAGCATGCAGTCCATTTGTAATATATAAACTAGTAATATACCTATTGAACAGCAATATGTCAAGATACACATATTTTTTTTTTGTGGTGCCAGTCCGAGGGCTTGATCAGGGCCTGGGCGCTATCCCTGAGCTTTTATGCTCAAGGCTAGCACTCTACCACTTGAGTCATGGCTCCATGTAGTTGAGAGTTCCTTCACTGGGCTGGCTTTGAACCAGGATCCTTAGATCTAAACTTCCTGAGTAGCTAGGATTACACCAGCAGCCAGCTTACACACTTTAATAAATACAAGCTACTTTTATCCAGTTTCTTTCATTTGCTAGTCAAGTGAAATCGGATAATTTATTCTTGTTTTCTTTACTAGAAAAATGGAGAAATGTATCAATCTCATTAAATTTTCAAAGAATAAAGTTAATATATGTTAAGAGCTAAAAACAGAAATTAGTTCATAGTAAGAAATGAGAGGAGTTTAGTAAAAATAATGTATTACACTTACAAGAAATGATGAGAATAATAGTATCACATGCAGCATGAGAACCATATCAAAATGGTGTAGTTTAGAAAATTTTTAGAATGGTATCTCTATGGCAATGTGGAGAATAGAAAAGCTTGAAGGCATAGCAGTTATGAGGCCATTCCAAATGTTCAAGTTTAATCAATGGTAGTAATGATGGAAAGAAGTTTGAAGACAGATTTTATGGGACCTGAGAACAGATTAAACATGTAAGATAATGAGGAAGTGTCATCAATTACCTCAATGACAATTCCTAGGTTCCCAAATGGTTGGATGCCAAAGTGGCAATGAGGTTTATTAAAAAGTGTTTAAAGTACTGAAAATGTATTATCTATTAATAAAAATTATTCCTATTATGTGTATTGAGATGTGGACTTACAAGTTTTGAATTGATACCAAACAAAAACGTTATATAATTATGTTACAAAAACAAAATAAAACAACTGTAGACAGAGTATCTTCATGCCTCATTAACTAAATTTCTGAAATAACAAACAATATAAGCCAAAAACATCTTATCTGTCCATTTCTCTCATGATCCTCTATACTGTATTTACAAATGTTTCTTACCATGACTGGCTTGCCCTGAAATGTTTTAACTTCTTCTCTTAAATATTTAAAAGCCTGTTAACCAATCAGAAAATAAATTTCATTAGCATTCAACATTAAATCCATCTTTACTGCATAAAGCAGGTTTGTATTAACTGTATTTAAGGTTTTGAAAAATTCCTAAAGCTTGGCCAGGAGTTTTTCCTGGTGGTACAGTGCCTGCCTAGCATGCATGAAGACCCAGGTGCAAGTCCTCGGTACCACATACGTAGAAATAGTGTTGAGGCTCAAGTGGTAGAGCTCTAGCCTTGAGAAAAGTCCAAGGACAGTGCTCAGGCCCTGAGCTCAAGCCCATGACTGGCAAGAAAAAAGTAAATAAATAAATAAAATAAAATGACTCAAACAGATAATTCAAGATGAAGAATTAAAAATGACTTACTTTACAAACGCAACACAGATAAATCTGTCTCAAAGGCATACTATTTTCTTATCTTTAAGTAAGAAGTAACAACTAAGAATAAAATCTCCGGCTGGGGGCAGTGGCTGTGGCATAATCCTAACTATTCAGAAAGCTGAGATCTGAGGACCATGGTTCAAAGCCAGCCCAGGCACTACTAAAGTCTGTGAGACTCTGACTTCTAATTAACCACCAGAAAACTGGAAGTGGTGTTGTGGCTCAAGGGGGGAAGGCTTTGAGCTGAAGAGCTCAGAAACAGTGTCCAGGCCTCACGACTGAGGCGAGGGGGGGGGAGGGAGGATAAATCTTGTAATTGTAAAATCAGCACTAAAGAGGCTAACGGAAGAAGATGAAATTCAAAACTAGTCTGGACTGCCTAACAAGACTATTATTTTAAAAAACATTCATCAGGGGGCCAGGAGTTTGGCCTATTGGTACAGTGCATGCATGAAGACCCAGGTTGGATTCCTTGCTACCACAAATATAGAAGAAGACAGAGTGGTGCTGTAGCTTAAATGGCTGAGAGCTAGCCTTGAGAAATCCCAAGCACAGTGCCCAGGCCCTGAGTTCAAGCCCAAAGACTGGCCCAAAAAACAAAACAAAACAAAAAACCTAAAACCTTCCAAGTACTAGAAAATAGTTTATTGAGCACATATTCACTCATAAAAAGTGTTACGCTGGGGCAAGAGCATTGCCTAGTGTTAAGTGCTCGCCTAGCATGCACCAAGACTGGGCTCAATACATCCATACCACATACATAAAAAAATGCTGCGAGATGCTGTGGCTCAAGTGGTAGAGCTCTGGCCTTGAGAAAAGCCCAAGGACAGTGCTCAGGTCCTAAGGTCAAGCTCCAGAACTGGCACCCCGCCTACCAAAAGAAAAAAAAAAAAAAAGAGTAACAGGCAATAGCCGGGAGTTTAGCCTAAATGTGGTAGAATGCTTGCCTAGCATGCACGAAGACCTGGGTTCGGTTCCTCAGTACCACATAGAAAAAAGCAGGAAATGGTGCTGAGGCTTAAGCTCTAGCCTTGAGAAAGCCCAAGAACAGGGCTCAGGCCCTGAGCTAAAGCCCAGGACTGGCCATAAAACAACAACAACAACAACAAAAACCAGGCAATAAACTGCTCTTAAATCAGAACTGACAATTATATGAAAATTATCCAAAAGAAAACCATTAAATAAAAGCAAAACAACAAAAGCTCACTTGTCATGTTTCCTTCCCCTCCCCTCTTTTCATTCAGTGTCTTGTTATGTAGTATAGGATACCCTCAAACTTGAGATCTGTCTGCCTCAGCATCCACTGTTGCTACTATAGATACAAGAAATCATGGGACTGGGTACGGTGGCTCACGCCTATAATCCCAGCTACTCAGGAGGTGGAAATCTGAGGATCATGGTTCAAAGCCAGTCTAGGCACTAAAATCTGTGAGACTCATCTCCAATTAACCACCAGAAAACCAGAAGTGGCCGTGGCTCCATGGGTAGGGCAGTAGCCTTGAGCTAAAGAGCTCAAAGAGAGTCCCAGGCCCAAACTGACAAAAGGAAAAAAAAAAAAAAGACATTATACTCTGTTCAATCATTTTCTTTTCCTCACCCCCATCTTTTATTTTATTTATTTTTTTATTGTAATGTATAGAGGGGTTATAGTTACATTCGCTGGATAGTAGGTGCATTACTTCTCATACATTGATACCCTTATGTTTATGGCTGACGATTTTCAAACCCAGGCTTTACACATGCTAACCTAAAATTCTTTTTTTTTTTTTTTTTGCCAGTCCTGGGCTTGAGCTCAGGGCCTGAGCACTGTCCTTGGACTTTCTCAAGGCTAGAGCTCTACCACTTGAGCCTCAGCACCACTTCTGGCTTTTTTCTATGTATGTGGTACCGTGGAATCGAACCTGGGTCTTCGTGCATGCTAGGCAAGCACTTTAACCACTAGGCCAAACTCCAGGCCTAACCTAAAATTCTTGCACTGAGCCACATCAACATTCACAGTTCTTTTTATTTAAAAAAAAAAACTTTTGGTGCCAGTCACGAAGCTTAAACTCAGGGCCTGGGCACTTTCCCTCAGCAGGTTTTTGCTCAAGGCTTGTATTCTACCTTGTTGGGCCACAGGTCCACTTCTGTTTTCTGGTGGGTAACTAGATATAGAAGTCCTGTGAACTTTCCTTCTTCAAACCATGATACTCAGATCGCAGCCTCTTGAGTAGCTAGGATAAACGAGTGTGAGACACTGGCACCGGGCAATTCTTTTTAATAGTGGCACTGAAGTTTCAACTCATGGTCTCATGATTGCTAAGCAGTCATTGCATCACTTGAAGCATGCCTCTAGCATTTCAAATAGGGTCTTACACTTTTGCCAGGGACCAGCCTGAGAGAGTGATGCTTCTAGTTATGTTTTTCAAGTAGCTGGATTATAGGGTAAGTGTTCACCACCATGTCTACTTTGTTTATATTCTTGTTTTTATGTATTTGTTTCATTTATTTTGTGGGTCATGGGGCTGGATGCTGTCCTTGAGCTCAAGGCTACTGCCCTTTTGAGCAACAGCCCCACTTTCTATTTTCTAGTGATTAATTGGAGATAAGAGTCTTACTTTCCTTAGTGCCTGGGCTGGCTTTGAAAGGTGATTCTCCCCTCTCAAACTCCTGAGTAGCTAGGATTACAGGTACTTGGTTTATTGACATGAATTCTTGCTTTTTTTTTTAAACCCAGACTGGTCTACAACAATGACTTTCTGGATCTCTGCCACATGTGAGCCACTATACTGACACTATTTCCTTGCTTTTCTTTTCTTTTTTTTTTTTGCATATTCCAGTGCTTGAACTCAGGGCCTGGCTAGCACTCTCTCTACCCACTTGAGCCACAGAACCACTTCTGGCTTTTTCTATATATATAGTACTAAGGAATCCAACCCAGGGGCTTCATACATGCTAGGCAAACATTCTACCACTAGGCCACACTCCAATCCCCCTATTTTCTTAGTGATAATACACTATAACATTTTTCACTAGCAGGACTTGTATCAGAAGCAAAATCTTCTTACCTGTTGTGCATCTGTGTCTGACTGGAATGTGACATACCAGTTGCTATTGTGTGCAAATTCACAGCTTATTACTTTGGGGCAGTTTTCACTTTTAAACAATGATTTTACTTCCTAAAAAAAGAGAGACAAAGTATAATAAACTCTTTAAAAAATTAACAATTAACTTTTTTTTGGAAACTAGTAAAGCTGATCATGTTTTTTGCCAGTTCTGGGGCTTGAACTCAGGGCCTGAGCACTGTCCTTGGGCTTTCTCAAGGCTAGAGCTCTACCACTTAAGCCACAACACCACTTCCAGCTTTTTACTATGTATGTGGTACTGAGGAATTAAACCCAGATCTTCGTGCATGCTAGGCAAGCACTCTACCACTAGGCCAAACCCCCAGCCTGATCATCTTTTCTTTTGATCCTTTTACTTACTGTTAATAATCTTGAAGCAAAAGGTTAGTGTAAAATTGCATATACTTTACAATGAAATCTTATTTTTTTTTAAATCAGGAAAGCGGGAATATTTCCCTGTTAGTGAATCTAAATTGTATTTATAGTATAATATCTCCAGTTCTCTATTTGCCTGTTTTTTATTATAATTATTGTGTGTTGATCCAGGGGTTTGAACTCAAAGCCTAGGCGCTGTCCTTAAATTTTTTTCACTCAAGACTAATACGTTTCTTTTTGAGTCATAGCTCCATTTTTTGGTATTTTTGGGGGCTAAAAATATCTAAACTTTCCTGTCCCACCTAGCTTCAAGCCATGATCCTCTGATCTTGGTCTTCTGAGTAGCTAGGATTACAGGCATGAGCCACTGACATTTTTTAATCATGCCCATTATTAATATTTTTTCTAGTCCTTATATGTATTTTTCTATAAGACAAATTTTTAAAACTCCAACAAACAGATTTAAAAATTACAGCAAAATGAATTTTCAAACAATTAACAGGTTGAAATTTATAAAAAATAAAATACCTAAAAGTAAATGTTTTAGTTTAAAGCCAGGTATGGTGGCTCACACCTGTAATCCTAACTGTTCAGGAGGCTGAGATCTGAGGATCATGATTCAAAGCCAGCCCAAGCACAAAAGAACCTGAGACTCTTATCTCCAATTAACAACTAGAAAACTGGAGGTTGTGCTATGGATCCAGGGGTAGGGTGGTAGCCAGGAGCTGAAGAGCTGAAGGACAATGCCCAGGCCCAGGGATAGGGCGGTAGCTTTGAGCTTAAGAACTCAGGGACAGTACCCACGTCCCCAGAGTTCAAACCCCATGACCTACCAAACAAAAAAAGGAAACATGGGTTATCCAAACAGTTATAGAACAACATTGGATGAACTACTATCAAGGGTCAAACTTCTTGATTTACTCCTAAAAACAATCTTGTTAAACTTTTACCATCTCTGATTTTATCACCTAAGCCCATTAGTTTACATTTTGCCATGAATCTCAAAACTTAAAAACTTAATTATGGGGCCGGGAGTTTGGCCTAGTGGTAGAGTGCTTGCCTAGCATGCACAAAGACCCGGGTTCGATTCCTCGGTACCACATACATAGAAAAAAGCTGGAAGTGGTGCTGAGGCTCAAGTGGCAGAGCTCTAGCCTTGAGAAAGCCCAAGGACAGTGCTCAGGCCCTGAGCTCAAGCCCAGGACTGGCAAAAAAAAAAAAAAAAAAAACCAACTTCATTATGTCAAATTACCAACTATCAAAAGATTGTTTTATTAGATATCAATTTTTAAACATACTGTTACTAAACTAAGTCTAAATCTAATCTGTGCACGTTATCCAATCTTAGGACACAATTTTGTGCTCATTTTTCTTTTTGGATCTTGGGTGACTTATTTCATTAAGTTCTTCTGGTTGTGTTGTGGCATTTTTGTGTGCATTTCAGCTAAAAAGATGCAAAGAGCTGTATTTGTGAACAGAACTTTCTTGATCCAAAATGCACACTGCCCTAATGCACAGACTCCTATTCCATTTCTGTTTAAATAGATCAATCGTGAAAGGACAAATAAGTGATTATAATAGGTAAGTATGCTCCCACAGCCTAATAGACACAAAAATGTTTCATTGAATAATAAAGCATAAACAGAGATAAAAATGAATATGGCACCAGAAAAATCAGTAGAACCAAATGCATTTGACCAATGATATATAAAATACTATAATGAATGTAAATTATGTTTTGTTTTTAAAAAAAAACCCACAAAGAAAAGCGTCTTGTTTCTCTATCTTGGAGTTTGATTTGGAATCATCTTATATGGACATATACATAGCTACTGAGCTATTGTGATCCTCTGCTAGGACAATCCTAGACATATACTAATTATTACAAATGAGGGAAACCATGAATATTATGTTTGTTTGGTTCTGGCTTACTTCACTTAATTTGAATTTTTTCCCAAGTCTTTTCATTTCCTTATGAGTGGGATGATATCATTCTTTCTGATAGTAGCATACAATTCCATTGTGTATATATACCACAATTTCTTGATCCATTCATGTACTAAGGGGCATCTGGGTTGGTTCTGTATCTTAGCTATACTAAGCAATGCTGCAATGAACATTGTAGTGCTAGTAGCTTTAGTGTGGCCTTGTTTTTGGTCATTTGGGTAAATGATCAAAAGTGCAATTGCTGGGTCATAGGAACTATCTTTTTTGTGTGTTTTTCAGTTATTTTTGTTTCAGTTTTTTTGTGTGTGTGCATTCCCTTTTGGCCCATCCCCACCAGCATTTTATATTAAATTTTTTGATAATGGCCATTCTAACTGGGGTGAGGTAGAATCTCAGTGTTTAGATTTGCATTTCTTTTATAGCCAAAGATGTTTAACATTTCTTCATGTGTTTGCTAGCCACTCTTATTTCCTCTTCAGATAAGCCTCTCTGAAGCCTTTATCCCACTTTTTAATGAGATGGTTGATTTTTTGGATGGATTTAATTTTTTAGATATGAGGTCCTAGTCTGTTGTATGGTTAGTGAAGATCTTGTCTCAATCTGTGGGCTATTTATCTTGCTGGCAATGTCCTTTGCCATGCAGAAGCTCTGAAGTTTAATGTCCCATTTATCCTTTTTTTTTTTTTTTTTTTTTTTTTGGTGGGTTGTGGGGTTTGATCTCTGGACCTAGGCATTGTCTCTGAACTCTTCAGCTCAAGGCTACCGCCCTACCCTTTGGGCAACAACCTCACGTCCAGTTTTCTTGTCGTTAATTGGAGATAAGAGTGTCGTGGTCTTTAGTGCCTGGGCTGGCTTTGAACCTCGACCCTCAGATCTCAGCCTCCTGAGTAGCTAGGACTACAAGCATGAGCCACCACACTGGGCTCCAACCTTTCTTTGATTGTGTTTCTGGGTCTTTATTAACCTGTTTCAACCTGTGCCAAGGAGCCCTACTGTTTCTCCTACTCATTCCCATAATATTTTCAGGGTTTCTGCTTTTACCTCGAAGACTTGATTCTGGCACAGAGTGATATATGAGGAACTGATTCTGGAATTTCTTCTGGAATTGATTCTGGTTCAGGGTTAGGAGGATCTAACTTTTGTTTTCTTTGTTGTTGGTAGTGGGGCTTTTACTCTGGGCCTAGAGTTGGTCCCTGAGCTCTTCAGCTTAGTGCTCTACCTCTTGTGTCATAGTGCCACTTCCAGTCTTCAGTCTCTATGACATGCTAGCATTTGTATCTCCAATTAACCACTAGAAAATGGGAAGTGGGGTGTTGGCTCCAGGGGTAGGGAGGTAGCCTTAAAGTGAAGAGCTCAGGGATAATGCCTAGGCCCAGAGTTCAAGCCCTATAGCCCACTTTAAAAAAAAAAAAAAAAAGTGTCACGGACTTTTGCCCCTGGGCTGGCTTTGAACTGCTTCCCTAGCATGCACGAAGACCCGGGTTCGATTCCTTGGTACCACATACTTAAGAGAAAGCCAGAACTGGTGCTGAGGCTCAAGTGGTAGAGTTCTAGCCTTGAGAAAAATCCAAGGACAGTCCTCGGGCCCTGAGCTTAAGCCCAGGACTGGCACACACACACACACACACAAAAAGAATTCACAAAACATATTATTTACCCTATTGACAGTAATTGATAGAATAGTACTGACTGACGTACACTTGCTTGCCTACCTCCTCCAATTTAAACAGTTAAAGAACATTTAGCTCTAGTAATGATTAATGATTACCTCTACTGGTGTTGTTTCAGGAATTTCTCTGAGAATTACAATACAACGCTTATGACTTGGTCTCACCTTCTCACCCTTCTCATCAACTTGTACCATAGGAGAAGCTGAAATTAAAAGAAAAAAAAAAAAAAAAGGTTGGGTGCCATTTAAAAGTGACAAGGAACAATATCAGGTTAATGTCAATTGTGTTCATAATATTTGAGCCCAGGACCGCATCTTAGTATATTCACTATATCATATTACTACACAACTCAAAAGGCATCTTTCAGATGCTTAGTAAAAATAAATAATAATACATAGCCCAAACATTTACTTCCAGCTCCTTCCAACAGCTAATATGCCTCATTCCCATGAGCAGGTTAGTAGAAAAAATAAAAAAGCAGGTAAGGGTGAAGAATTGAATATAACTGCTAAGTTATATTCAGGAAAAGGCCAATTGTTTGTCTCTTTGCAACTTTCTATGTAGCTAAGATTGGGTCATTTAAAGACAAATAAATTAGGAATCCCATAAATTAGTGTAGCCTGTTATTAATGGTAATCTTCTACTCACTATTACAGTTAACTTTTAAACATTTTGAACATAATTTCAAATAAGTGAAGATCTTTTATTTAACCAAATACTTAATAAAACCCACTTAAATGAGTCTACCAAGAAATAAACACAAGATACTAACATTAAAAACCTCTGAGAGGGGCCAGGAGTTTGGCCTAGTGGTTAAAGTGCTTGCCTAACATGCATGAAGACCCGGGTTCGATTCCTTGGTACCACATACACAGAAAAAAGCCGGAAGTGGTGCTGAGGCTCATGTGGTAGAGCTCTAGCCTTGAGAAAGTCCAAGGACAGTGCTCAGGCCCTGAGCTCAAGCCCAGGACTGGCAAAAAAAAAAAAAAAAAAAAAACCTCTGAGAAGGGACCAGGAGTTTGGCCTAGTGGTAGAGTGCTTGCCTGGCATGCACAAAGACCTGGGTTTGATTCCTCGGTACCACATATGTAGCAAAAAGCCAGAAGTGGTGCTGTGGCTAAAGTGGTAGAGCCCTAGCCTTGAGAAAATCCAGGGACAGTGCTCAGGCCCTGAGCCCAAGCCCAGGACTGGCCAAAAAAAAAACACAAAAAAAACAAAAACAAAAAACACCTCAGAGAAGCCAGGCCTCAAGGCTCATTCCTATAATCCTAGCTACTCAAGAAGTTGAGGTAAGAGGATCCAGGTTCAAAAGCCAGCACAAGCACTAAAGTCCTGGAGACTCTTATCTCCAATTAACCACTAGGAAACAGGAAGTGGCCTTGTGGCTCCAAGGGTTGGGTGGTAGCCTTGAGCTCAATAGTTCAGGGACAAAGCTCAAGCCCAGAGTTCAAGCCCCAGGACTGGCAAAAAAAAAAAAAAAAAAAAGAAACAAATTTTCAGCCAGCACTCAAGAGACTGAGCAGGAAGATGTTGGAGGTCAGCCTGAACTACATTGTAAGCATGAAGCCAATCGCAGCTACATAGCTCAAGTAGCAGAGCACTTGGGTTTAAACCTAAATACAAAGAGAAGGGAAAGGAAACAAGTGAAATGTGGGAAAGAAGGAAGAAACAAGCAAAGAAACAGAGGTTATTCATCAAATTATAGGTCACAATTCCAGTAGGTTATTAAAGGTAAAAGAAAATATGTAGTATTGGTTCATAAAAGATTTCAACTATGTGTGGTAGGCATGTGGTAGGTATATCAAACTGTGCTGTAATATGTTCTTACATGATTCAAAAGTTTGAAATAGCATGGGCATGATGCTACACACATCTTATTTAGCAATGGGGACTTGAGGAAGGAGAATTAAAGAGTTGAAAATGGGCTTGGGCTTAAGAAGACAGGAGTTTTTGTAAAAGTAAAATAAAACTATCTTACAAGCTACTCAGGAGGATGAAATCTATAGACGAAAGATTCAAAGACAGGGGCCAGGAGTTTGGCCTAGTGGTAGAGTGTTTGCCTAGCATGCATGAAGACTCAGGTTTGATTCCTCGGTACCACATACATAGAAAAAGCTGGTAGTGGTGCTGTGGCTCAAGTGGTAGAGTAGTAGCCTTGAGAAAAGTCCATGGACAGTGCTCAGAACCCAAGTTCAAACCCCAGGACTGGCGGAGGAGGAAAAAAATAGATTCTAGAGAAGCCAAATCTGGGAGACTCCAATTAGTCAGCAAAATGTCAGAAAGAGGCATGGCTCAAGTGACACAATACCAATTATAAGCAAAAAAAGCCCAGTAAGAGCTTGTAGGCCTGAGTATAAGCCCCAGTGCTGACACTAAAGGTTTTAAATAGCCAGACCTAATCGCTCATGCCCGTATCCACAGCTACTCAGGAGGCTGAGATCTGAGGGTCATGGTTCAAAGCCAGCGGAGCACTATGGAACATGAGACACTTATCTCCAATTAGTCACTAGAAAATGTGAAGTGGGGCTATGGCTCCAGGACTAGGGTATTAGCCTTGAGCTCAAGAACTCAGGGACAACACCCAGGCTCAGGGGTAGGCCCAGGGGTAGGGTGGTAGCCTTAAGCTGCAGAGCTCAGGGACAGCACCCAGGCCCAGAGTTCAAGTGTCATGATTTACCAAAAATAAAGTTTAGATTTGTAATGGGTGTGTGAAGATGATATTCTTTCCAATATACTAAGGAAACAAGATTTAATTTATTTCTATACTTGCTATCTTTCTATGCAAGCACAAACATCAAGATAAACAACCTAAGTACGGAAGTAATACAGAATACATATGCACAGGCAGATGTGCCAACCAGTTAGCTAAGCAAAATAATTACTGGAGCAAAAGAGAAAAAACTCTAAATAATTCATTATATGATCAAAGAACATATAATAACTTATTTTTTTTCTTTTTCTTTTTATAATAACTTCTTAAAACGAAGTTAACTGTTATCATTTACATACATCTCAAGACTTCAAGAATTAAATCAAGATCTGTGGTCAGCTTTTTTATTTCTTCCATGTTGGCAACTGTCCAAATTGGGACGAACTGATCACTATCCATTTGAGATATCAAGTAAAGATCCTTTGACAAATTTTCTCTGAAAAGAAGAAACAGAAAGTAATAAAGCAAATTATAAAAAGGCAGATACAAATGCATCTTATTCTTTACTGTCATTATGTGTAAGGTAACAAAAACATGCTATTAGAAATAACGCATTAGCCTGGTTCCAGTGGCTCATGTCTATAATCCTAGCTCAGGAAGCTGAGGTCTGAGGGTCACAGTTCCAAGCCAGCCCAGGTAGAAAAGTTGAAACCAGAAGTAGTGCTGTGGCTCAAAATGGTAGAGTGCTACTTTAAGCAGAAAACTCCAATAAAACAACCAACAACAGGCGGTGGGGGGGAGGGAAATGGGGACCAAGACATGAGAAAGGGTATCAATGTATATGAATTAATGCACCTTCTATCTGGCAAATATAATGTAACCCTTCTATTAATTACAATAAAAATATTTTAAAAAAACAATAAAATACAAAATAGTATTTTCACAAAATTTTAAATTCAAATATATTTTGGTTCAATAGCTTGAACAAAAAATTTATAATATTCAATTGATATAGGAAGAAGCTTAATAATAAACAGCAATGTATAAGAGTATAATACTAGCTTGTCAACACTTGTAACACTGATGTTAAACTAGGTATAAGAAAAGAGTAGTTTAAGGCCAAGAGTTTGGCCTAGTGGTAGAGTGCTTGCCTAGCATGCACGAAGACCTGGGTTCAATTCCTCAGTACCACATACATAGAAAAAAGCCAGAGGTGGTGCTGTGGTTTAAATGGTGGAGCTCTAGCCTTGAGAAAGCCCAAGGACAGTGTTCAGGCCATGAGCTCAAGCCCCAGGACTGGCACAAAAAAAAAAAAAAAAAAAGAAAAAGAAAGAAAGAAAGAAAACAGAAAAGAATAGTGAGGTGGTGCACACTTGTAATCCTAGTTACTCAGGAAGCTGAAATCTAAGGATGGTGGTTCAAAGCCAGCCCGGGCACAAAAGGACTCTTATCTCCAATTAACCACTAGTAAACCAAAGGTGGCACTGTGATTCAGAGGGTAGGGCCTTATCCCATGAGCTGAAGTGCTCAGGGATAGCAATCAACGGGAGAGTTCAACTCAAGGCTTGAGCTCTGTCCTTGGGCTTTCTCAAGGCTAGCACTCTCCACTTGAGCCATAGCACCACTTCGGCTTTTTCTGTGTATGTGGTACCAAAGAATTGAACCCAGAGTTTCAGGAATGCTAAGCAACCACTAGGCCATGCTCCTTGCCTCTCATGAACCCTTTTAAATTCATAAACATCTCTCTTTTTCATAAGCACACTTTCTATACTTGTATACTTTAAAATACATATTGAAATTAAAGCAAAAAAAACCCTCTGTAAGGTTCATTAAGAAAAAAATATAAAAATTTCTATCCTGTATTTTAAATCTTTTTAACAAACTAGAGCAAAATCAAATTCTTGGTTTTTCTTATGCCAGTCTTGGAGCTTGAGCACGAGCTTTGTGCAAAAAATGTCCAAGAACAGTGCCAGGCCCTGAATTCAAGCTCCAGGACTGGACAAAAATAAATAATAGGGCCAGGAGTTTGGCCTAATGGTAGAATGCTTGCCTAGCATACATGAAGACCCGGGTTCCATTCCTCAGTCAGAAAAAGCTGGAAGTGGCACTGTGTCTCAAGAGGCAGTCCCTTAAGCAAAAAGTGCCCAAGGACAGTGCCCAGGCCCTAAGTACAAGGCCCAAGGCCCCCCTCCCCCTGGCATAGTGGCTCAAGCCTGTAATCCTAGCTACTCAGGAGGCTGAGATCTGAGGAACAAGGTTCAAAGTCAGCCTAAGCACTAAAGTCCATGAGACTCTTATCTCCAATTAACCACCAGAAAACCAGAAGTAGTGGCACTATGGCTTCAAGGGCTAGGGTGCTAGCCTTGAGCTGAAGAGCTCAGGGTGAAAGCCTAGGCTCAAAGTCAAATCTCACGACTGACACTGCCCCCTCCCCCCCCCAAAAAAACATAAAAAACAAACTAAAAAATTACTTAAGGGACTAGGAATGTGGCCTAGTGGTAGAGTGCTTGTCTAGCATGCATGAAGCCCTGGATTCAATTCCTCAGTACCACATACACAGAAAAAGCCAGAATTGGTGCTGTGGCTCAAGTGGTAGACTGCTAACCTTGAGCAGTAACAGCTCATGGATAGTGCTCAGGCCCCAGCACTAGCAAAAAATAAAACAAACAAACAAATGCTTAGGAACTTAAAAATCAGACTATGGTAAACATCTTTGTTCAAAAAAAAAAAAAAAGGTATAGCCTAGTCCAACTCTCATGGTCAGTGGGTCTTTATTTTTTATGCTGGGACTGATGAATGATGCTGAAATATATTATTAAAAGGAAATAATAACCATTATCTACTCAATTTCATCTACAATCTACCTAAAACCAATTCAAAACTGGACAAACATCAACTATACCGTGAGAAACAAAATTCTAGTTGTTTTCTCAGACATTCTTTTAGGTCTTCTGTGGAAATTGTTGAACTTTCTCCTGATAGTAAAAAACAAGAGAAGAAAAGGTTAATATCAAGTTATAATAAGTAATAAAACTACCATATTATACTCAAGCTATAAAGAATACACCAATTAATACTTTTGCTAGCATGTTTATTTTGTAAGTCAAATCCAGGTTAAATTTGCTTCACCATATTCTTTTCAAATAGATTTTATATTAAAAACTATCTTCTAAGATTGAGGATAAGGTTTAATTGTAAAGTGCCAATCTACGAAGTGTGAGGCAATGGATTTAATTGCTAGCATCACAAAAAATATATATATATTTTTTTTTAATTTCTTTTTTTTTTTGACAGTTCTGAAACTTGAACTCAGGGCCTGGGCACTGTCCTTGAACATTTTTTGCTCAAGACTAGCGCTCTGCCACTTGATCCACAGCACCACTTCTGGCTTTTTCTGTGTATGTGGTACCAAGGAATCAAACCCAGGGCTCTATCCATGCTAGGTGAGCACTCTACCAGTAGGCTACACTCCCAGCCCTATAATTTTTTTTATTTTTAATTGTGCTGCATACTATTGCTTAAACTCAGGGTCTCCTGTTCTTCCTTAACTTATTTGGTCAAGACAACTAGATGCTCAGCCACTTGAGCAACAGCTGTTTGCTGGTTAACTGATGGTAGGAGTTTTAAATTTGTCTATACAGGCTGCTTTTAGCTAGCATTACAGACATGAGCCACCAGTACTCAGATTTCTTGTTTAAACCAAGAAATTTACACAAAGATTGGGAATATGGTTTAGTGGTATAGTGCTTGCCCTGGATTTGATACCTTAGTACCATATATACAAATAAAGCCAGAAATGGTGCTATGTCTCAAGTGGTAGAGCTCTAGCCTTGAGTAAATAAAGCTCAGGACAGTGCCCAGGACCAAGCCCTTGAACTGGGCATAAAAAGAAAAATGAAAGGGCTGGGAGTTTGCCCTAGTGCTTGCCTAGCATGCACGAAGACCTGGGTACCACATATGTAGCAAAAAGCCAGAAGTGGTGCTGTGGCTAAAGTGGTAGAGCCCTAGCCTTGAGAAAATCCAGGGACAGTGCTCAGGCCCTGAGCCCAAGCCCAGGACTGGCAAAAAAGAAAAGAAAAGAAAAGAAAATGAAAAAGAAATCTATGTGGCTCACGCCTGTAATCCTAGCTACTCAGAAGGCTGAGATCTGAGGATCAGATTCAAATCCAGCCTAGGCACTCAAGAATGGGGCTCTCAAGTCCATGAGATTCTTATCTCCAATCAACCATTAGAAAACTGGAAGTGGCTCTGTGGCTCCAGAAGTAGCCTTGAGCTGAAGAGCTCAGGGACAAGGAAGAAAAGAAGGAAGGACGGAAGGACGGAAGGACGGAAGGACGGAAGGACGGAAGGACGGAAGGACGGAAGGACGGAAGGACGGAAGGACGGAAGGACGGAAGGACGGAAGGACGGAAGGACGGAAGGACGGACGGGGAGTTTGGCCTATTGGTAAGAGTGCTTGCCTAGCATGCATGAAGACCCAGGCTCGTTTCCGCCACATACATACAAAAATGCCGAGAATGGTGCCGTGGATCAAGTGGTAGAGCACTATCCTTGAGAAAGTCCAAGGACAGTACTGAGGCCCAGAGCTCAAGCCCAGACTGGCAAAAAAAAAAAAGAAAGGAAGGAAGGAAGGAAGGAAGAAAGGAAGGAAGGAAGGAAGAAAGAAATCTTTAAGATGTGGAGGTGTGGCTTAAGTAAGTAGTAGAACACCAAGCCTGAGTGCAGAATGTGAAGTCTGGAGTTCAAGACTCTATACAGGAGGTATACAAGTAGGTACCATTAATACATTTACCAACTATGCAACTATTAATGCACTTAGCAACTATGTTGGAATACTGCTCCAAACACTTTTTTTTTTTTTTTTGGTCAGTTGAGATGCCTGAAGTCAGGGCCTGGCCACTGTCTCTGAGCCTCTTTGGGCTCAAGGCTAGTGCTCTACCACATAAGCCAGAGTACCACTTCTGGTTTTCTGGCAGTTAACTGCAAATAAGAGTCTCCCAAGGCCAGGAGTTGGACATAGTGGTAGAGTACGTGCCTAGCACTCACAAACAACCAGGTTGTGTGTACCACATACATAGAAAAACCAAAAGTGGGGCTGCAGCTCAGGTGGAAAACCCTGAGTTCAAACTCTAGGGCTAGCACAAAATAACTTAAAAAAATAAATAAGTCTCACAGACTTTCCTGCCTGGGTTGGCTTCAAATCCCATCCGCAATCCTGAGATCTCATCCTCCTGAGTAGCTAGAATTATAGGCATGAGTTACTAGCGCCCAGCAAAATGTATTTATTTTTGGTGCCAGTTCTGGGGCATAAACCCAGGTACTATGCCTGAGCTTCATTTGCTAAAGGCTAGTGCTCAAAGAGCCACACAGTTCTCTTCTACCTTTTTTGTTAGGTTAGTAGAGATAAGTCTATTCCAATAGCCAGCCTCATGTCTATAACCTAGCTATGAAGGTTTGAAATCTGAAACATTTGGAAATCAGCCTTGGAAACAATGTCTAGTATATGCCACAGATGCCTGACTGACTATAAAGTACTTTTAACCATCACTTAACATTCTATTAACGTAGGCTTCTTTACACAAAAGAAAACGACTGATTAATGCTATATATTTAACAATAATGGGGATAGGTAGGCTGGTGAACTCTCAGTTTATTAGTAAAATTACAAAAGTTACCAGAAACATCATATATTTGGTAATTCAGATCCTCAGGTCCTAAAATCATTCCATCAGATGATTCTTCAATGCCTGTAGTATTTCTTGCAGTTTCACAAGATGGAGAATACATTACTTCATATTCCTTACATATATCCTCTGAAAGCTCTGTATTACCTGCATTAAATAAGACACAGTACATGAGTAAAAGCTCTGTATCTTAGGAACTCTAGGGAGTTATATCTTTAGTAAAATGATTTAAAGAAACTATACTAGTTGAGATGTCTACATGGTTTGTTTTTTGTTGGTCATGGAGCTTGAATTCTGGGCCTGGGCACTATCCCTGAGCTCAAGGCTACCAGCGTAACCCTGGAGACACAGCACCACTTCTGGTTTTCTAGTGGTTAATTGGAGATAAAAGTCTCACATTCTCTAGTGCCCTATTCTTTGGCTTTGAACATTGATCCTCAGATCTCAGCCTCCAAAGTAGCTAGGATTGCAGGCTTCACCTTGCCAGGTGATCACCAGAGGTTTGGTGGTTGTTGTTGTTGTTGTTATTGTTTTGTGGGAATTTTTTGTGGGTCATAGAGCTTGATGCTGTCCCTGAGCAATTCAGCTCAAGGCTACCGCCCTACTCCTGGCCTGGGCCTTGTCCTTGTGCTCTACAGCTCAAGGCTACTGCCCTACCCTTGAGCCAAGCCCCACTTCCCATTTTCTAGAGATTAATTAGAGATAAGAGTCTCAGGTCCTTTTGTGCCTGGGCTGGCTTTGAACCTTGATCCTCAGATCTCAGCTTCCTGAGTAGCTAGGATTACAGGTGTGAGCCACTGTGCCCAGCCCTGATCACTTTGTTTTTCAAAATAACACCTATTTCACCACAAAAAAGAGTCTCTACCATTATGATTAACTATAACTGCAACTTACATATCTGGTAGCAGACTAATCCATATACTTTATCACTTAATTTTCTGAAAATCCTTTGCTATAGGCATTTTTTTTTGGGGGGGGACATGGAGTCTGAACTGGTGAACTGGACTGGGTGTTGTCCCTAAGCTCTTCAGCTCATAGCTATGGTCCTGCCCTTGAGCCACATCCCACTTCCTGTTTTCTGGAGGTTAATTGGAAATAAAGAGTCTCAGGTCCTTTTGTGCCCCATGACTGGCAAAAAAAAAAAAAGCCCCTATACACAAATTTTTACCAAATGATGCAATTTAGATCTGGAATACTCCTCAAAGACTCAAATGATGAAGGTTTGGTTTCCAATGAAGCAATGTTCTTGTGGGAAATAATTGGATCATCAGGGCTCTGACCATATCAATGTATTACTCTGATTGGTTCATATTTCATGAACCATTTGGAAGTGATGGAAACAAGGGAAGCAGAACTGAGTTGAAGCGAATGGACTCTAACCCTGTCATCTCTTTCCCCTCCAAATTATCCACAGAAAGCTCTCCATAATATTTAACCTCAGCAAAGGCCCCAAGTGACATGGTCAAGTCATGAATGGAAAACTGAACCATGAACCAAAGAAAACCTTTCCTTCTTAAAGCTGGTTTTCTCAGGTATTTTGTTACATTGACAAAAACAACAACTAATCAACAGGATCAAAGGCTATATCTCAAAGTTTTGTATTGAAATATGTAGTGCTTACCCTCAGGATGTGATCCTGATGTGGCTGCTGTTTCATGCCAAGAGCTTTCAGTTCCATGAGTTATAGGAGTGGCATCAGGATTTCCTGGTGGAAGTTCTTGCCATACTTTGGCATTAGGATTTAAACCAGTCCCTTTAGATGTTACCTGCTAAATAATCAAAGAATCTATTTGTAAATTCTAAAACTGGATTAAAATAAATTTAGGTAATTTGTTACTTACATGTGAATATTAGTTTTAAGCGTTTCTTTTTAGTTTTATTCTGATCAACTTGGAAATAGAAAAATCTTTAATAAAAATGTCTATAAAATGTGAATCTATAAGCTACTATTTAAGCATTATTTTATTCTTACACCTATCTGAAAATATCACCAAAAAAAATTCAAAGTAATCATTTTTGAGACACTAGGGTGCTTGTGAATCTAAAGCAGTTTTTTGTTATATGTAGCAATTTCACAGATTATATTGTTTTAACTGTCAGCAAAGTTAACACAATACTCTTAAATTTTAGTAGTCCTATCACCAGAAATTTTATTCCATGTAAAAACAGGGATCTTCCTCTTTTTGGTCTATTCTAAAAATGTATAATCCACAATTATGTCTACAATGATTATTCTAAAGTTATTTCCATTTAAAGTAATATTTTGGTTACATTATCTAATCACAGATGCAGACTGAGAAGCAAGAATTGAACAAGAAGGCTGGGAAGAAAAGAATAGGAAAGGGCAGAAATACTGAAGGAGAGTAGAATAGAGGAAAGAATGGATTAGGGTATGTATGCATAAATACACTTATCTTCCTACACCAGAGGAAACCAATAGGGCACCCTATTTTCACAAAGTTGCTCTTGACTGTATTCTCAACCTCAGATGGTTGGCTCCAGAATATGGATCCATTGAAGAGAAAACTAACTGAAGTTTAGGACCTGCAAATATTGGGAATTAAGGCTTTCATTAAAAAACAAAAAGCAACCAGGCATGATGGCTCACGCCCGTAATCCAACCTACTCAGGATGCTGAGATCTGAGGATCAAGGTTCAAAGCCAGTCCAGCACTAAAAGTCTGTGAGACTAAAGGACTGGAGACTCATATCTCCAATTGGCTAGAGGGCAGGTTAATAGCTTTGAGCAGTAGAGCTCAGGGACAAAGCCTAGGCCCAGGGGTAGGATAGTAGCCTTGAGCTGAATTGCTCAGGGACAGTGCCCAGGCCTAGTTCCAGCCCCATGACCCACAAAAACAAAAAACAAAACAAAGATGTAACAGTACAAGAGCAAGGGCTCAGTATTTGCATACCCAATGCTATGGACATGGTATTGGAAATATAAACACAACTAGATAGACATAAAAATTTATGACTCTATAGACATGGTGTTTTATTATATAGATTAATATATATATATTAATCACATATAAACCCTCAGCCTAATTTTAATTATGTTCTAAAATCTAAGTACCAGTGATTATATATAGAGATTCCCTTCTTGAATATGTTCGTTAAACATCATTTGAAATATGATGCAAAAATCAATGTTAATAAATTATTTAAATTTAAAAAAAGTGATTAGCCATTAGTGCATTACCAGCACATAAAAAATGCCCAACAATCATAAAATTCACAGTGACCAAAACTACAGATTCTAATAGTTGTTAAGACTCAGCTTCTAGCTGGGTGTGGTGGCTTACACTTATAATCCTAGTTACTCAGGAAGCTGAGATCTGAGGATGGTGGTTCAAAGCCAGCCAAGGCACAAAAGGACTTGACTTGAGACTCTTATCTCCAATTAACTACTAGAAAATTGGAAGTAGGGCTGTGGATCAAGGGATAGGTCTTGTGCTGAAGAGCTCAGGGACAGTGCCCAGGTCCAGAGTTCAAGCCCCATGACACCCCCCCCCCCCATACACCAAAAAAAAAAAAACCTCCTCAGATTCTTACCAGGAACCAGTGGCTCATACTTGTAATCCTAGCTACTCAAGAAGCTGAGATCTCGACAATTAAAGCTCAAAGCCAGCTAGGACAGACATATGTAAGACTGCATTAATAATTAACCAGCAAAATGTCAGACTGGTGTGTGACTCGTGGTAGAGCACCAGCTATGTGCAGAAAAAGCCACAATGAGAGTATGAGACCCTGAGTTCAAGTCAAAATGACAGCGTGTGCGTGTGCGTGTGCGTGTGTCTGTGACCAACAGATTTAACAGGTAACCCATTTTACCATCTTCCATCTCTGGGTAGATACTCTAATATTTTTTTGGGGGGGTAATTTATTGGAATAAAGAGTCTCATGGAGCCAAGTGCTAGTGGCTCACGCCTATAATCCTAGGTACTCAGGAGGCTGAAATCTGAGGATCACAGACTGGGGTCAGCTCAAGAGTCAGAGACTCTTGTCTCCGTTCAAGCTACATAACCAAAAAAGAAAAAAAAGAAAGTCGCATGGACTTTCCTGCATAGGCTGCTTTTTGAAGAGGGATCCTCTGATCTCAGACTCCTAAGTAGTCAGGAGTAAAGGCATGAGCCACTGGCACTTACTTTCTACCTTTAAGATTTTAATTGCTTTCTTACTAACTCTCCTCATGTATGCTAGGCAAGCACTCTACCACTAAGCCACATTCCCAACTCCTAAAAAGATATTTTAACATGTTCAGCCAAGGTGCCAACATAAGACTTTCATTCAGCCAGGAAGAAAAATGAAATCATGATATTTGCAGAAAAATGGTTAAGTGGAGAGCATCATACTGAGACAGAAGACAAGCCCAAAAGCCAAATACTGTTTTTATTTGAGAGGGGCGTTTATTGTTTGTTTCGTTTTGTTGTATTTTGGTTTGGAGCTTGAGCTTAGAGATTGGGTGCTGTCCCTGAGCCTCTCTCAAAGTTAGCGCTCTACCACTTAAGCCACAGCAATATTTCCAGCTTTTTCTAAGTTGTTTATTGGAGATAAGAGTCTCCTGGACTTTTTAACCCAGGCTGGCTTCAAACCCTAATTGTCAAATCCTAGCTTCCTCAGTAGCTAGGATTACAAGTGTGAACTGCCAGTGCTGATAAGTATTGTTTATTTTTGCTCATTGTTTATTTTCCTAGACCTTAAAGCTTTACAAATTCATTGATAATACAAACACATGTGTGTATGTATGTTTGCATGTATGCGGGTGTGTATGCACAGAAAAAGGACTTAATTCTTACTGTGAGACTGTTCAGAAGATGAGGGGGAGAGAGGAAAAAACTAAGAGGGTGAATAATTTTGAAATATAATGCAATTCTGTATAAAGATCACATAAGGAATCCCAATGAAGGCTGAACAATGGATTAGGGGGCTAGGAAAGCGAAAACAGAATAGGTGATTCTGAAATATATACTACTCTGAAATAAAATGGTGAAATTTCTTGGTACAATTAATGTACACTAAGAAAAAAAAATGACAGAAAGTAAAGCAAGATTGGTATAGAGGGATATCAGTGGGAGGGAAGGGCTCAGAAGATAAAGATGAATTCAGTCCAAGCAGCTTATTTGCATGTATTGAACACTGAACAATGAAACCAGTTGAAATGGTTTCCAGAAGTTGGTAAGAATATTGAAATAAGGTTCATCAGGATACACTGTATGTATGGATGGAATGTTACAATAAAACCCCCCTTTTGTATAACTAAGGCTATAACATAATTACCTTCTATTAGGCCCCACCCCCTTAAACTGTTTACCTAATCTCAACAATGCCTCACTCCAGACATCATATTTCTAGTTAGTGAACTATGAGACAAACTGCATATAGCACCAATACCCAATATATAGTATTTCTGGAAAAGTAGCACTGAATTGTAATGGGGGGGGGGAATCTAAAACTAACACTCCCAGCCACAACTTCCAGGGCTCTTTGCTTTAGTTATTTTTCAGATATGGTTCTCTCGCTTTTTTGCCTAGATTGACTTCAAGACCATGATTCAGACCTTTCTGCCTTCTACATACCTGGGCTCAAAAGCTAAAATCCTAGGCAATCACCATCGAACTTGGCTTGAGAATAGCGTCTTGTCCTAATGTACTATCTTAACGTTAAATTAAAGAGTAATTCTAGTCAGGCACAGTGGCTTACACCTGTAATCCTAGCTACTCAGGAGGTGGAGATCTGAGGATAGTGATTCAAAGCCAGCCTGGACACTAAAGATTCCAGTGCTCAAGAAGAATTAGGATTGTAGCTGAAGGCTAGTGTAGCCTATTTAGAAAGGCCCTGTCTTATATAACAAACAAAAACCAAAGAAAGAACTGAGGGGGAACCCTCAAAAAAAAAAAATCTCCACAATGGGTGCCAATGGTGGCTTGTGCCTATAATCCTAGCTACTCAGGAGGTAAGATCTGAGGATCGAGGTTCAAAGCCAGCCTAGGTGGAATTCCAGCCCAGGTGGAAAATCTGAGACTCTTCCCTCCAATAAAGTACTCAGAAAAAAACCAGAAGTGGTGCTGTGACTCAAGTAGTAGAGTACTGGCCTTGAGTACAGAGGCTTAGAGATAATTCCCAGATCCTGAATGCAAACCTTAGTATGGGGGGCGGGGAAAGAAACTACAGTTATGGAAGACAGAGTCTGGAAGACCTGGAATTTGAAGTGAGTTAACTGCCTTGTTTATTTATAAATATAGATAAATTAAGTATCTGACAAAAATACCTAAACTATAACTAAATTAACAGATAAACTATTACTAAACTAACAGATAAACAATGTTTATAATGCCCAGGTAAAGGAAGACAAGTCTGATTAGTGACTCCTAATTAGTTAAGAGAAAAAAGGGAAACATCACTGGGCACTGGTAGCTCTCATCTTAATCCTAGCTATCTAGGAGGCCTGTATCTGAAGACTGGGCAGTTGGAAGTCTGCTAGATAGGAAAATCTGGGAGACTTATCTCCAATTAACTACCAAACATACCAAAAGTTGGAGCTGTGGCTCAAGTGGTAGAACTCTAGGCTTTGAGCAAAACAAAAACCAACCTCAGGAACAATCCCATACATACATGCCTACATACATACATACATGCCTACATACATACATACATGCCTACATACAGTAAATAGACACCAAATTCGATTGGCTTGGTATCTTTCTGTCCTGAACAGGGATGCCTTTTGCAATATTGAGGTATGAACTCAGGGCCTCGAGCTTGCTAGGCAGATGACCTAGCACTTCAGCCATACTTCTCTAGCCAGCCTTTCTTACACTGCATACTTTTGAGATAGAGACTATCTGCTTGCCTGGGCAAGAGTCTGGATCTCTCCATCCAACTTTTTTATTCTACCATAGCCTGATGACAGATGTTGACTACCACTCTCCTGTTCAGATGGAGTCTCATGAACTTTTCTACCTGAGACAAAGAACCTTGATCGTCCCAATCTCAGCCTCCTTGAAATTAAGCGGACAGGCATACACTACCCATATTCAGCTGGGGGATTAAGAAGGGTTCTTGAGAACTTTTCTACAAAGATCCTAGGTGGGAGAATCATGATTTGAGGCCAGCTCAGGACTAAACTGAGAGACCTTACCATTAAACTAAGAAAGACTAGAGTGGGACTCAAGTGGCAGAGTCCTGGCCTGCAAATGTGGAACTCAGAATTCAAACTCCAGCTAAAACAAACAAACAAACAAAAACAAGCCAGGTGCTTTGGCTCACGCCTGTAATCCTAACTACTCAGGAGGCTGAGATCTGAGGATTATGGTTCAAAGCTGGGGCACTAAAGACTGTGAGGCTCTTATCTCCAATTAATCACTAGAAAACAGGAAGTGAGCCTGTGGCTCCAGGGATAGGGCGGTAGCCTTGAGCTGAAGAGCTCAGAGACAGGCTCAGGCCCAAAGTTCAAGCCCCATCACCCCACTCCCCCCAAAGAAAGCATACAATAGAGATTAAGACACTTTTTATGTGTATACATTGCAACAAAAACCACACTGCATATAATAGAGATTAAGACATTTTTCATATGTACACATGGAAACTGCTGCTCATATAATAATGCTTATGATTTTCAGTGTTTTGTCCTGCCAAATCTCTTAACTCTGGAACAGACAGTAACATTATCTTAATATATATTATTATAGTCCTCAATTTACAAATAAGGAAACTAAGAAACAGGTTAAACAACTTGCCTACAGGTATATAACCAGAAAGTGGCCCAGTCAAAACAGGAACTTAGCCTGGCCTCAGAGTCTGTTTTAATTTGTTTTGTTTAGAGAAGATCTGATTACATTGCCCAAGCTGATCTCTCAAACTCCTGAGGCTCAATTTACCTGCTTCAGCTTCCTAAGACTCCACGCGCTTACTCTCAAGCCTGGCTTAAGTGTCTGAGGTTTTTTTTGTTGTTGCTGTTAGACAATACTGGAGTTTGAACTCAGGGTCTCCCACACGAGAGGCAAGTATTCTATCACAGAATTATAACATCAGTACTTTTTATCTCTGAAACAAAACAACAAAATCTCACCCTAAGTTACCCAGGCCAGGCTTAAACTTGCAACCTCCTCCACCTCCAGAATAGCTAGAATTACAGGCATGAGAAACTGTGACCAAACAGTATGAGCATATGACTGTGTGTGTGTACAATTTTTGTCAGTACTTAGGGGCCTCCTGCTTGGTCTACCTACTACCTGAACTACACTTAGTCTATATTTTGTTCTTTCATACATCCTTGCATATTACTATTAAGTCATATACTCAATCACTGCCTTCCTATTTATTTTTTCTTTTCCACAACTCAAATAACTAGAATAATTGTTTTCCTTGCTATGTTCCAGTGCAGCTTTCCACTCTACAATTTCCTCTAGTTAATTCAGTAACAAATAATTTAATATTAACACTATATGCCCTGGGTAACAAAAGAAAACTCTTGCCAATAAGCACATAAATGAAACCACTGACCTCATGTAAACTTACTACACAAACTAGAACATTTGGACCATGTGTGGTGGCATACATCCGTAATCTCAACTACTCAGGATGCAGAGACTGAAGGGTTACAGTTTAAAACTAGCCTAGGCAAAAAGTTATCAAAACCCTATCTCAACAAACTGAGCATGATGTGCCTGCTACTTGGAAGGCATAGGCAGGCAATCATGGTCCAAGGCCAGACCAAAGTAAAACACCATACTCCATCTAAATAGCTAAAAAAAAATAGGTCTGGGAATATGGCTTAAGTCTTAGAACACCTACCTACCAAGTGCAAGACCCTGAATTCAAGCTGTAATACTATGCCCCAATACCATTTTGAGGATGATATAGAAAGAGATATATATCTCAGTAAGTTTAAGCTATAATCATTGGGGACAAAATAGGAAGTAGAATCATTTATCATATGTGCTGCACAAACTTTCCATTGCTCCTGACTTTTCTACCCTGACAAGAAAATCCTAATCCTAACAGAGTTTAAATCCTCACACTCAGTCATTCATAATATTCATTCAAGAGTTCTTGGGGGCCGGGAGTGTGGCTTAGTGGTAGTGTCTTCACCTAGCATGCACGAAGCCCTGGTTTTGATTCCCCAGAACCACATACCCAAAAAAAGCCAGACATGGTGCTGTGGTTCAAGTGGCAGAGTTGCTAGCCTCGAGCAAAATGTGTCCAAGGACAATGCCCAAAGCCCTGAGGTACTGCCCCAGGACTGACCAAAAAGGGGAAAAAAAAAAAAAAAAAGAGTTCTTCGGCCTTGGTTTAAAGCCAGCCACCTGCTGAATGCTGGTGATTCAAATATAATCCTAGCTAATCAGTAGGTTGAGAATTGGGGATCATGGTTTGAAGCCAGACTAGGCAGGAAAGTCTGTGACTCTTATCTCCAATTAACAACCAAAAAGCTAGAAATGGAGCTATGGCTCAAGAATAACCAACCTTGAGTGAAAAGCTAAGGGACAGAACCCAGGCCCTGAGTTCAAGCTCCAATATATAGATACACAGACAGACAGACAGACAGACAGACAGACAGACAGACAGACACACACACACACACACACACACACACACAACTATAATAAATGAAGGCAGTCATTTATAAATAGAAGGATATTCTATGAACCAAAGATTGGCTGGAATAGTCCAAAGAAACAGCCAAGAAAGAAAAGATGACCATATGATACCTAAACATTCTTTTTACATTAAATTCAAGACCATAGAAAAGTACCTGTACTTCTTCAATTCTATTCATTTAAATATTACATATAAATGATAACTTTCATAGACTGCAATCTGAAGGAGGAGGAGGGGGGGGCAGGGGAGAAGGAAGAAGCAAGCAAGCAAGCAAGCTGGGTGCCAGGGGCTCCCCACCTGTAATCCTACATACTCAGGAGGCTGAGATCTGAGGATGGAGTTTCAAAGCCAGGCCAGGCACTAAATAATGTGAGACTCCAATTAATCACCAGAAAACCAGAAGGCACTGTGGCTCCCAGGGTAGGGCAATGGCCTTGAGCTGAAGAGCTCAGAACCAGAGTTCAAGCCCCACAACCAAGAAGGCGGGGGGGGGGGGGTAGATTTTGCTCAAACAAAAGCATACTCTTCAACTAAAACTTTTTTGTTTTTATTTTGTTTTGCAATAGCCCTAAAACTTTTTTGTTTTTATTTTGTTTTGCAACAACCCAAATTGCCTAGACAGCCCAGAATGACCTCAAACTCATCCTTGTACTTCAACTTTGCCAAGTACAGGGATATACCATTATACCCAGCTGAAAGTAAGTTCTACTACTTAAAAAATAATAATAAAGCAATTAATTATTTAAGAGGCTGAGATTAGGGAAAAGGGTGAAATTAAAGCAGAAGTTAGAAAATGGAGATGTGCTATACCACCTGAGTCACCAGTCTTGAGCAAAATTACCAAGTGAAAGCAAGTGGCTACTGTACTAGCCCCCCCCAAAAGGCACAAAAGTTACATCTCTTTTATCAGTGTCATCTCACAATAGTTTTTTTTTTTGCAGTCACCAATACACAGTTCACAAACTTTCCAGAACTACATGCCATATAAAACATGAATTTCAGCAAACTTTGGAAGTCAACAACTTACATATCATTAATTTAGACCACAATACAACTGTGAGGATTAAAGGACAGCATAATTATGCCCATAACACAGACACTATATGTACAACTGTGTCAGCAGACAGACAACAAATTATAGACAGGAACTTGAGGCTGTGAAGTTCTGTCACCTGCCTCAGGTCATACAACTAACATCTGAATCCTTTATTCCCAAACCCTTAGAGAAACTAAAGCTAGCATCTAATAACATGTACAGTACTTTCAAGATTGGAAGCCTGCCTTAAACAAACATTGAACTTCAAAAGAAAACATAACTTGGACATGTGTGCTCAGCAGTACGTCACTTGCCTAGCATGTAGGAAACCCTGGGTTATACCCTTAACACTACCCACCTACCCCCATACAAAAGCATAACACAGATTATATTATATTTCAAAAGAGATATTTAATGGGAAAGAACAAAAGGAGTGAAACTGACCAAGAAATATTGTACTCATAATCTGACTTACAGAATTTCAATCTCTTTGTACAACTATATTACACACACTTACACACACACACACACACACACACACACAATTAAGAGTTAACAAGTAGGGGCTGGGAGGTTGGCCTAGTGGTAGAGTGCTTGCATAGCATACATGAAGACCCAGATTCGATTCCTCGGTACCACATACATACAAAAAAGTCAGAAGTGGTGCTGAGGCTCAAGTGGTAGAGCTCTAGACTTGAGAATGTCCAAGGACAGTGCTCAGGCCCTGAGCTTTCAGGACTGGCAAAAAATAAATAAAAGTTAACAAATCATTTTCCATTTTCATTTAAGTATATTCAAAGAGAATTACTTTTCCTTTTCATAGCTTCACATTTTATTTTATTTTATTATTTTTTTTTTTTACCAGTCCTGGGCTTGAGCTCAGGGCCTGAGCACTGTCCTTGGACTTTCTCAAGGCTAGAGCTCTACCACTTGAGCCTCAGCACCACTTCTGGCTTTTTTTCTATGTATGTGGTACCGAGGAATTGAACCCGGGTCTTCATGCATGCTAGGCAAGCACTTTAACCACTAGGCCAAACTCCCGGTCCAGCTTCACATTTTATATATGGAGTCCTCAACTTTGTACTCCTATTCAATACAAGCTCAATATCCCTTTTCTAACTATAAGGTAAAAATTATATTCCAAGGTACTAACCAAAATTATATATTTGAAATGTTCATGTCTTCATCAAAGATTACTTTTATTGGTTGGAAATATAAAGCTATCAGTCAAAACAGACACAAATTATAATTACCAAGTTAAATGTTAATATTCCTAACTACCATTTTTATATACTATAATTTGAAGTACCACGTGAAAACATTTATGCTTACTTCTGAGCACTGCATTCCAATTTTAGCACTTTATTCTTAACTCATTTTCATTATTTAACATTTTACTGAATTTCAGTATTTGTATCTATCTCAATAGATATGCCAAAACTGAACTGTTTAAAAACTGTTCACATTCACTTAGTCAATAACTTTCCTTGGCAATTATCTCAGTTTACAGAAGCCCGAGGTAAACAGCTCAGTGCCACTGCTCTTGCTTAGCATACGCAAGACACTAAGTTTGATACCCCAGCACCATAAAAATTAAAACTACAATTTGTTCATGCACTTTTTTTTTTTTTTTGGCCAGTCCTGGGCCTTGAGCTCAGGGCCTGAGCAACAGCACCACTTTTGGCTTTTTTCTATGTATGTGGTACTGAGGAATTGAACCCAGGCTTCTCTGCATGCCAGGCAAGCACTCTACCACTAGGCCAAACTCCTGGCCTCTCCCTGTTCATGCACTAATATTTTACTTAAAATACTAAAACTTTCTTCCTCTAAATATTTCTTAAAATTACTATTCAATCAACAACTTCTAAAACTATAAGCAAAGTTAATAGAAAATGTGAAGGATTCTACTTGAAATAAAAGGTACAGTACCATCACTTATGTGCTTATTTACTGAAGAGTATCTGGCTAAATCCGCTATATTCTAATTCGCGTTTAAGCCTAGTAGGCAAAAACAGTGAAGGCTATCATCTATAGAAACAGAAAACACTAGTCAGAAAGGTTATTTAATGGCAAAATTATTTGTCAAATTATGAAATAAAAAGATAGGAAAATGAGGAGCTATTGTTTAATAGGAAGAGTTTCTGGGATTTTTTTGTTTTTGTTTTTTGAAACAAAATGTTACTATATAACCAAGACTGGCCTGTCTGGAACTCTGAAACCTATCTCAGCTTCCCAAGTGCTGGTATTACACCACAATACTTAGCTGGGCTTCAGTTTTCCCCAAAGAAATGAGTACTGGGTGTAGACAGTAGTGATGATTTTGCACAACAATATGAATGTAATTGCACTCAGATGAAAGGTGCATACTGCTGTTTCAAACTTAACAGAATTTGTCTTACAATTTAAACCAGGTCACTTCTGACAAATTTATGAATTACCTAAGCTTTTTGTAACCTCTCTTCCTCTCTTTTCAGATAGACAATGCATCTTTCTTCTCAGGGCTAAGAATTTTTAAATTTATTTATTTATTTTTTTTTGCAAGTCTTGGGGCTTGAAGTCTGGGCCTGGGCACTGTCCCTGGGATCCTTCTGCTCAAGGCTAGCATTCTACCTCTTGAACCACAGTGCCACTTCTGGCTTTTTCTGTTTTTATGGTACTGAGGAATCAAATCCAGGGCATCACGCATGCTAGGCAGGCATTCTACCACTAAATCACATTCCCAGCCCAAGTAAGACTTACTTTTTTTATGTAAAGTGATTTTATTCTGTATTTGTGAAAAAGTGCAACTTATTAAATACTGTTGACACCAACTTCTCTACACACATTAAATTCCAATGTTAACAATTAAAGACTTAAAAAGAAAAGTTTTAGTTCTAACTTAAATACTATCTATATAATCTTGGGCAAGTTTTATGTCTGTGCCTTAGTTCCCTTACTTCTAAAATGGGACTAGTACTTCAAAGAGACTGTTAACTTCAGTAGACAGGTTAGATATAAATGTATACAAGACATAAATGGATACATACAAAACACCTAATTAGGGCTGGGAGCTTAGCCTAGTGGTAGAGTGCTTGCCTAGCATGCACAAAGACCCGGGTTTGATTCCTTGGTACCACAAACTTAGAAAAAAGGCAGAAGTGGTGCTGAGGCTCAAGTAGTAGAGCTCTAGCCTTGAGAAAGTTCAAGGACCGTGCTCAGGCCCTGAGCTCAAACCCAGGATTGCCCCCCACCCAAAAAAAAATATACATATATATATGCATACATACATACAGGGAGCCAGTGGCTCACGCCTGTAATCATAGCTACTTAGGAGGCTGAGATCTGAGGATGTAGGTTCAAAGCCAGCCAGGGCACAAAAAGTCCTTGAGACGCTTACCCCCAATTAACGGCCAGAAAACCGAAAGTGGAGCTGTGGTTCAAAGTGCTAGAGTGCTAGTCTTGAACACAAAAGCTCTGGAACAGTGCCCAGAGTTCAGGCACCACAACCAACCAATAAAACCCACCTGAATTTTTCTGTTAACAAAGTCACAGCCTGTTACTACCATTCAACTTTAAAGATTCTAGATTCTATTTAGAAGCTAGGTAACACAAATGTGCAAGCTTTTCCTCAACCAAGCTAACACACTGGCAAAAAAAAAAAAAAAAAAAAAAAAAAATCATTGCCTTAGAGGAAATTGCAAAATTAAGGGGTTTTTGGTTTGGTTTGGTTTTGCCAGTCCTGGGGCTTGAACTCAGGGCCTGGGCACTGTTCTTGGGCTTTCTCAAGGCTAATGCTCTACCATTTGAGTCACAGCACCACTTCCGGATTTTGTTTATGTGGTGCCAAGAAACCGAACCCTGGTCTTTGTGCATGCTAGGCAAGCACTCTACCACTAAGCCAAATTACCAGCCCCAAAATTAAGTTTTGAAAGGTAAAGACTTATGTTCTACAAACCAGACTTCAAGCTTTAGTCCCCACATTATTTTTACCTAAATAACTTTTAGATATCTTTTGTTTCCCTCATTGAGAATAATGCCTTTATAATGAAGTTATAAGAACCAGTATGGGAGAGGGCTCAAGTAGCTCAATGGTAGAGTATCTTCTTCTGAATGTCAGCAAGACCTTCAATTTAACCCCTAAAAACACATATATACATGTTAGTTAACAAATGGCTAAATAATCAATGTGTTGTTTCTGAGTTTTTTCTTTTTTTCAAGGCTAATGCTCTACCACTGTGAGCCATAGCTCTACTTCCAGTTTTCTGATGGTTGATTAGAGACAAGAGTGTCACAGATCTTTCTGCCCGGGATGGTTTTGAACCATGATCCTCAGATCTCAGCCTTATGAGTGGCTAGGATTACAGGGGTGAGCCACTGGAGCCCAGCTCTTGACTGATTTTAACACTATATATTCAGACCTTACTATTTAATTACACTGATTTTCAATAAAACTCATATGAAGCCAGTGACTGACCCCAGCTAATCAGAAGACATAGGTAAAAGGATGGAGACTAGAGTCCATCCTGGGCAAAAGCCCAGGGGCTCAAGTGATAGAACACCTGCTTATCAAGCATGAGGAACTGAATTAAAAACTCCAGTACCACTAAAAACGATATACACATTGCACACCATCAGAACATGATGATATTTGTGAACAATAAAGACAGAAATCACACCTAACTTTTTGCCAGTCCTGGGGTTTGAACTCTGGGCTTTGGAGTGGTCTCTGAGCTTTTGTGCTTAAAGCTGGCGATCTACTGTTACACTTCTGGCTTTTTGTAGTTAACTGAAGTGTTTCACAGACTTTTCTGCCCAGGCTAGCTTCAAACCACAATCCTTAGATCTCAGCCTCCAGAGTAGCTAGTACTACAGGAGTAAGCCACTGGGGCCCAGCTTATAAACATCATTCTTTTATTTTGGTAGGCAAAAACATACACACTTAAAATATGAATTATCTACATGGCACAACATTTCTAAACTCAACTAACCATGATTAAAGTGTAGTTTCTAGTTGTTGAAGGGAAACAGGGATTAAAACATGATAAACAACCCTGACATGGTAAAGCACCCTGTACCACCACTTGGCTGTATAATCTCCAGTTCAAGGCCAGCCTGAGCTACGTATGGAGCTCATGTCTCAAAAGACTGAGGACTAGAAACATATAAATACATAATAGAGGAGGTAAAGGAAATCTCTTGTACTATTTATATATGCTAAAGAGGGAGGAGGGTAATACAATATCATTAATATTCTAAAGTAGTAGTGCCTTTTTTTTTTTTTTTTTTTTTGCCAGTCCTGGGGCTTGAGCTCAGGGCCTGGGCACTGTCCTTGGGCTTTCTCAAGGCCAGCACTCAACCACATTTGAGCCACAACACCACTTCTGGCTTTTTCTGTGTATGTGGTTCTGAGGAGAGCTTGGTGCATACTAGGCAAGTTCTCTACCACTAGGCCACACTTCCAGCTCTAGTAGCTATCTTTTTAAAACCTAACTTAATCCGGGGGTGGTGGCTCACACCTATAATCCTAGCTACTCAGGAGGCTGAGATCTGAGGACTGCAGTACAAAGCTGGTCTCTAAAGTCCTTGAGACTCTTAGCGCCAATTAACCACCAGAAAACCAGAAATGGAGCTGTGGCTCAAGGGGTAGGGCAGCAGCCTGGAGGTGAAGAGCTCACAGACAAGGCCCAGGCCCAGAGTTCAAGTCCCAAAATTAGGGGAAAAAAAAAATAACTTAAGCCAGGCAGTAGTGGTTCACACCTGTAATTCTAGCTATTCAGGAAACTGAGATCCAAGGATCAGAGGATCAAGTTTCTAAGCCAGCCCAGACGGAAGTCCATGAGACTCCTATCTCCAACTAACCACCAGAAAACCGGAAGCAGACCTATGGCTTAAAGTGGTAGAGAGCTAGTCTTCAGCAGAGATCAGGGACAGTGGTCAGGGCCTGAATTCAAGCCCCACCAACCACACTATCATCACCTCCCAAGAAAAAAAAATTAATAAGATCTAACAAGGTGGGCCCTGAGATCTGAGGATTTGTGTTCAAAGCCAGGCTAAGCAGACAAATCTGAGACACACTCATCTCCAATTAACCAGCAAAAAGTGAAGGAGTAGCTCAACTGATAAGAGTACAAGGGCCTCCGCTCAAATGGTTGCGTATAAGAACAAGAGGTCCTGAATTCAGGTCCCAGTATCTGTACCAAAACAAAATTTCTCAAATGCTGAACTTAAAGATCTCAAAATTATCAGCTTCACCTTAACAGCCTGAAGAAAAAAAAGCAAAATCATGTACTTTATGCTGGAACAGTACAGAGTAAAATTCTCCCACACCACTCCAGAACCCCCTGTCCCCTAATAGACTGGCCCGAGTCCATTATACAACCTGTAAATTCCTTCACTCACTGAAAAGATTTTTTTATACGGGCACAGCTAACAAATGCCCAGTTGCCAAGTTGCAGCTTTGCTGGTTTGACGTTTCCACAATGTAAGTACAACATGATCTGGAATCTACTCAAAGCACTAGCCAAACAGTCAGCTGATGCTCACTGCACACAGGAGAGAAATGAGGAAAACTAAACTTCGTATTTCTATAAGGCAACTTTCATTACCTTGAAACCTAACATGAGTACAACAGCCGTCCCCGTTAAAGCAACAAAAGTATTTGTATTGTTCAAATACCACCCCCCCTACACACACACAAATTGGCTTCTCTCAAGTGAAGTTTTCTCATTCTTGGAATTTTCCTTGTGAAGAGCTTTTTAATCGGTTCACAAAATCGACCTGCAATACGCAGCCGCAGCCAGAGTAACTTTTACAAAAGGTCAAAGCGGTGCCTTTCAAGGCTTCAATCCTACCGGCTTCTTCCTTCACAGTAACTCGCTTTCACCACCCCCTCCCCGAACGTTCCAGAGACAGAAGGACGAGGACCTCACAAAATTTGGTAGACGTTGCTAAAACGCTTTCGATTTTCTTTTCAAAAACACTCCAAAGTAAATTTAAAGGAAAATCACAACCAACCCCACGTAACTGCATTTCACCTTCTCCTCTCCGTCACCCTCCACCCCGCGATCCCACATGTTGCTCTCACCTCCCTCCCAGACAGCCCCGCGAGGTTCCGTCTCCCTCGCAGAGGGCGCCCACCTGATTACCCATTTCCCCGACAGACTCCGCCCCTCCCTCGCCCGTCTGCCTCCTTCAGGAGGTCCATATGGGACACTTTCCTTTCTCACTGGCCCTCACACCGCACCAGACAAGTCCCCGACACCCCACCTTCCACTCTCCCCCGCCGCAGGCCTCGCCCCCCTCCCACAGCCCCCTCAAGTGTTGGAGTGGAGCAGCGGGCCTGCGCGGCCCAGGTGCTGTGTCAGCCTGTCTGCCGGCTCCGCGGCGTGTGGGGCCTGGAAAGTCACATGGCGCTGGGACCCGCAGGCGCCGCCACGTTCCGGAGCGCTCCTCACAGGGGACCAAGAAGACCGAATCCACTTACCTCCACGAAGAGCAACATATCTTCTTCCACTCGGACCCTCCGCTCGTTCCCGACGCCGCGACTCCAACTGGCTCACAGGCCCGAGCCCCAATCACTGGGATAAGGACACTCGCCTTGTCCCTCCACCCGGCAGTGGACCGGCTCCTCCCCCGCCGTCAGCCGCTGCGGCCTTACCCGCCCGGTCCCGCCTCCCTTGAAACAGCAACTGCTTCCTGTTTTACAGACAAACTACTTCCGGGAGGAGAAGCAGCTCAAGGCGCGCTCTACTCTGGCCCCACTTGAAGCCCGCGGCAGTGTGGAATGTACTATCCTCTGTCTGCAGTAAAGGAGTAGGGGTGGGCAAACGACGCTCAACAGGAGGCACCATTCTGGGACACGGAGTAGTGTGGAAGTTTTATCGTTAGCTTCTTAATCACTTGCCCCACTACTGGTAGCCGCGGTTTTCACAGTTCAATATCCAGATCTAGTTAACAACCGATCTAGTGCTAAACGTACTAAAACACCCACGCTTGCTAACACGTAATGGCTCACGGCGCGGGGGAGGGGCATAGTTTTAAGTCCTGGAAAAACTGCATTAAGTGCAAATATTTTTACTTATTACAGCTCCCGTATATTAAATGCTTACCATAGTAAAATATAAGTGAAATAATCTTAAAATATTCCCCGTTTTAACACTAGGACTGCCAAGTTTCCCTACTGACACACCTTTAAAGAACTTTGACCTAAACTCTCAAGTATTTGATCCCCAGATTATTATGCTACAGCGCTCGATTTAATGTTAATTAGTAGCCTCTTCGTTGAGATTCTACTTTATTCAAACAAAATGCATTAAAAATTAATTTGCTAGATTTATCTTTCCCTTACCTTTTCCTTCGACGCTTATTCTAATAATACCTTTCTTAGTCTTGTGATCTTTTCAAACATTTTCTTCTGTTATTTTTTTTAATCCTCCTAAACTGAAGGGTTTATTTAAACCAATTTTTTTGGGGGGGGGTCATTGTGGGACTTGAACTCTGGGCCTGAGTGTTGTCCCAGAGCTCTACAGTTCAAGGCTACTGCCCTACCCCTTGAACCACAGTGCCACTTCCAGTTTTCTGGTGTACTCCCTACCCCTTGAACCACAGTTCCACTTCCAGTTTTCTGGTGTACTGCCCTACCCCTTGAACCACAGTGCCACTTCCAGTTTTCTGGTGTACTGCCCTACCCCTTGAAGCACAGTGCCACTTCCAGTTTTCTGGTGTACTGCCCTACCCCTTGAACCACAGTGCCACTTCCAGTTTTCTGGTGTACTGCCCTACCCCTTGAACCACAGTGCCACTTCCAGTTTTCTGGTGTACTGCCCTACCCCTTGAACCACAGTGCCACTTCCAGTTTTCTGGTGGTTAATTGGAGATAAGAGTCTCATGAACTTTAGTGCTGGGCTGGCTTTGAACCAAGATCCTCAAATCTCAACTTCCTGAGTAGCTACAATTATCGGCATGAGCCACCACACCTGGTGTTAAACTAAAATCTTTTAAATCTGATTCTGATTCCATTTGCTTTTTTCTTTTCTTTTTTTCTTCTGCCATTCCCCGGGCTTGAATTCAGGGCCTGCTCACTGACCTTGAGCTTGCTTCCAGCCCTTCCATTTGCTTTTTTTTTTTTTTCCCAGTCCTGGGGCTTGAATTCAGGACCTGAACACTGTCCTTGAGCTTTCTCAAGGCTAGAGCTCTACCACTTGAGCCACAGCACCGCTTCTGGCTTTTTCTATGTATGTGGTCCTGAGATTGAATCTGGGTCTTCCTGCATGCTAGGCAAGCACTCTACCACTAGGCCAAACTCCTGGCCCCTCCATGTGCCTTTGATAACTTTCTCACTTAAATACCAAACTATTTCAACCATTAAATTGCTGTTGATGGTAGTCTACCCCTTCCTAATCTCATCACCCCTGCACTACTTTATCTCAGTGATCAAACTGAGGATGGCCTTCTTCCCTCCTCAGAAAAAATTGGTAGTACTCACCTCCAAAGCCATGGCTCAAGATGTCTTCCCTGTTGGAAATGCCTTCATTTGTCAATCAACCATCTCAGTCCATAAGATTTTCCCAAGACTGTTTCCCACAGATCTCTTCATGACCTTTGTTAGCCCTTTATTATTCCATCTTACTTTTTTTTTTGTCGTTCTTTAGTTTTTCATAGCAATCCTTTCATAAAGTCTTCTCAGTTTAGGATAATGATAACTGCATAACAGTGTCTCCACAAATGCTTGTCCAATTATGACAATTTTAAAACTGGTTTTTAAAAAGCTTTAATTCCCAGTTGATGATGAATTCCATGCTGCTTGGAAAATGGAAGAGAAAGAGAGAAAAAAATGGCAAATTACTTTAGTTGACAAATTTTTAGGTTGGTTTGTCTCTACTAGGGAAATTCATATAAGGCTTTTATAGCCTAATATTGTTATCAACAAAATAGTCAAAGAGGTGATTTAAAGATGGGGCTGGGAATGTGGCTTAGTGATAAAGTGTTTGCCTATCATGCTCCAAGCCCTGGATTCAATTCCTCAGTACCTCATACACAGAAAAAGCCAGTAGTGCTATGGAATGGGATAGACAAGGAACAAAAAGGGAGGTCAACTTTGTAATGCTTTCCTTTATTTAAAACATCTGTTCAGGCACGCTGATGCACAGCACTCCAGGAGTCCAGAAAACTTTGAATTAAGGCCAGCCTGGGCTTCATAGCAATATTGTATCTGAAAAAGAACATTTGAAGCAAAGCTGAAAAGAAAAAGAAACAAAGGGGTAGTAGTGTGACTTAGTGGTAGCGTGCTTGTCTAGTTTGCAGGAAGCTCTGCGTTGGATTCCTCACTACTACATAAACAAAAAAAAGCCAGAAGTGGGACCAGGAGTTGGCCTAGTGGTAGAGTGCTTGCCTAGCATGCACGAAGACCCAGGTTTGATTCCTTGGTACCACATATATAGAAAAAGCCAGAAATGATGCTGTGGCTCAAATGTTAGAATGCTAGCCTTAAGAAAGCCCAAGGACAGTGTTCAAACCCTGAGTTCAAGCCCTAGGACTGGCAAAAAAAAAAAAAAAAGCCAGAAGTGTCAAAATGGCTCAAGTGCTAGCCTTGAACAGAGAGACTCAGGGACACAGCCCAGGACCTGAGTTCAAGCCCAGAACAGGCAAAAAGGAAAAAGAACAAACTACCTGAAATAAGTATGACAAATACTTTAGTATTTGCTCATTTCAGGTGTTGAGCTCATAGTTACTTGTTCTCTCTCTGTGTCTCTGTCTCTGTCTCTGTCTCTGTCTCTCCCTTCCTCCCTCTCTTTTTATGTGTGCTGATACTTGGGCTTGAACTCAGGCCTAGGCACTGTCCTTTAGCATTTTTGCTTAAGGCTAATGCTCTACTACTTGAGCCACACACCTCAACTCTTTTTGCCTTGGCTGGCTTCAAAACATGATCCTCAGTTCTCAGCCTCCAGAATAATTAGCATTCCAGGTATGAGCCTGGCTCTCTCCTATATTTAAATGAAAAATAAAAAACCCATGAAGCTATGAAACCAATAATAACATCTTGTCCTTAAGTTGCTTCAGTCCCCTAAATCATTTCATTTTTTTAATCACAGCTGCCCAACCAAATGGCATTTTCAGGTAGAAAGCAGCCTATAGAATTACCTACAAAGTTTTTAAAGTACAACTATGGAACTTCAAAGCATTCTTCAATCAGCCAGACTTCTTGAAATACCCAGTGAATGGGTAGTGCAGGGAATGATATCTATATATCTTCCAAGTTACTACATGTCTGGGAAGAGCTAAAGGGCAATTGAGGAAAATGTAGCATCATCTTTCATTATAGATTTAAGCAGAAACCCAGGAAGAGAGAAGAAACACTTACATTTGAAACTCTGGAGCGTGAGTTTGTTTTTGTTTATGTTGTGGGTCATGGAGCTTGAAGTTAGCCTGGGCACTGTCCCTGAGGTCTTCAGCTCAAGACTATCACCTACTCCTAGGCCTGGGCGTTGTCCCTGAGCTCTTCAGCTCCAGGTTACTGCCCTACCCTTGAGCCAAGCCCTACTTCCCCTTTTCTAGAAGTTAATTGAAGATAAGAATCTCAGGTCCTTTTGTGCTCAGGCTGGCTTTGAACCTTGATCCTCGGATCTGAGCCTCCTGACTTGGTAGGATTACAGGCGTGAGCCACTGCACCTGGCTTGAAGCTTGATTTCTTTTTTTTTTTTTTTTTTTTTTTTTGCCAGTCCTGGGCTTGAGCTCAGGGCCTGAGCACTGTCCTTGGACTTTCTCAAGGCTAGAGCTCTACCACTTGAGCCTCAGCACCACTTCTGGCTTTTATCTATGTATGTGGTACCGAGGAATCGAACCCGGGTCTTCATGCATGCTAGGCAAGCACTTTAACCACTAGGCCAAACTCCCGGCCCTTGAAGCTTGATTTCTAACAGCTAAGTTTTTAAGTTCATTTATGCAGAGCTACATCTTCTATTTTTCTTAGCATTCCTGTTGTCTCAACTTTCCCACCTATTCTCCCTCTTTCCCCCATCTACCATTGCACATATGGAATGTTTGTTCTCTACCTATAATATTATGACATCACCAGATAGGAATACAATTTGATTAACAACCAAATTGACAACAGAGCAAGCCAATAGCTCTGGAAGGCAGGCTTCTAGTTTCCTAAAGGACATGAATTAACATTTTCCTACCTTTTGTGAAAAAGAAGAGGAAGGAGGCGAGAAGAGGAAATAAAAGTTATTCCAAATTTCAAAATGTTAGCCAAAATGCAAGAAACGTTCAACAGTGACTCGGATTCAGAAAATGAAAGCCAGATTTCCATCAGTTTGATAAAAAGGAAAAAGACTCAAAGCTCCGAAGATCTACTGAGCTCTGAACTAGATATGCCATTCTCAGTGAAAAAAATCCTCAAAAAAATTGAGCAAGCACAACTCCTTCGAGCCAGAGAGGTGGGTAGTAAGTCAGAAGTTATCAGATCACAACATTTTTATTTTAAACTGCTTTAATTTCCTGCCACTTTTTTTTTTAAAGAGTATGTTAATTGAACAAAGGGGTTTCACTTTAGCTTTTTTTTTTTTTTTTTTTTTTTTGCCAGTCTTGGGGCTTGAACTTAGGGCCTGGGCACTGTCCTTGGGCTTTCTCAAGGTTAGCCTCTATACTTTATTTGGTACTGAGTAATCAAACCCAGGGCTTCGAGCATGCTAGGCAAGCACTCTACCAGGGCCATGCTCCAGGCCCTGGTATAGGACATTTATAAATCTCCTGCCTCTACCTCAAGTGTTAGGATTACAAGTATGTCTCATTAGAGCTGATTCTTTTCTTAATTTATGTAAAGTTTTTTTGGTTTTTTTGGTTTGTTTGTTTGAAACTGAGTCTCTCACTAAATATTCCAGACCAACCTTGAACTCAATATTCTTCTGCCTCAGCTTCCAAAATGGTTTAGAATTCAGGCATGTGCCACCAATACTTATGTTGTAATGATTTGTGTGGCTGAACATCTTTTGATGTATTTATCAGCCATGTTTGTATCTCTTCAAGTCCTTGGTCTGTTTATGAATTGGGTTTCTTTGTTCTTGTCAAGTTGTATGTGTTCTTTAGTCCCATGTTGTGATTCAGTCCTATTTGGGAAGATGAGATTGGCAAAATCATGGTTTGAAACTAGCCCAGGCAGATTCCATCTCTCTGACTTGCCTTTTGTTGTTGTAGTTTGTTTTGTTTTGTTTGTTTTTTCCAATATTGAGATTTGACCACAGTACCTTGAACTTGCTAGGCAGGCACATTGTCATTACAGCTACTTTTCTATAAGAGTCTATTCTCAATGGAAAAATCTGGATATGGTTGCATATATAACCATATGCCATCCCAGCTACAGTTTGATGTGTACAATAGGAAAAATCACAGTCCAGACAAAGGCCTAGGCAAAAAGTGAAACCCTAAACTTGAAATGAGGAAAAAAAAAAAAAACACAAAGGTGAAACCCTATCTCAAAATAACCAGTGTTGACTGGGAATGTGGCTCAGTGGTAGAATGCTTGCCTAGCATGCATGAAACCCTGGGTTGGATTCCTCAGTACCACATAAACAGAAAAGGTCAGAAGTGATGCTGTGGCTCAAGTGGTAGAGTGCTGATCTTGAAAAAACTCAAGGACAGGGGCCAGAAGCATGGCCTACTGAGAGAGTGCTGGCCTAGCATAAAAGAAGCCCTGAGTTCTATTCCTCAATACCACATACATGGAAAAAAGTCAGAAGTGGTGCTGTGGTTCAAGTACTAGCACTAGCCTTAAGAAAGACCAAGGACAAGGGCTGGGAGTTTGGCCTAGTGGTTAAAGAGCTTGCCTAGCATGCACAAAGACCCGGGTTTGATTCCTTGGTACCACATACATACAAAAAAGCCAGAAGTGGTGCTGAGGCTCAAGTGGTAGAGCTCTAGCCTTGAGAAAGTCCAAGGACAGTGCTCAGGCCCTGAGCTCAAGCCCAGGACTGGCAAAAAAAAAAAAAAAAAAAAAAGCCTAAGGACAGTGCCCAGGCCCCTGAGTTCAAGCCCCAGGACTGGCTAAATAAAATAAATAAATAAATAAATGTGGGGGAGGGAGGACTGAATGTGTGGCTCTTTGGCAAAATGCCTGCTTGGTAAACTTAAGGCCTTGAGTTAAAACACCATTATTACCACAATAAAGTGTTTCATATATATACATAATAGTCCCCAAAAGGGTGTGATCTTTAAATATTTTTTTCCTCATTTTGTTATCTTTTTACTCTGTTGATAGTTGTGATAGTTAATTTTATGTGTCAACTTGTTCAGGCCATGAAACACTCAAACATTTATATTATGAAAGCAACTTTGGATGACCTAACATTTGAATCAGGAGTCTCAGTGTAGAAGATTGTCCTTCTTAGTAAGGGATAGTATTGCACAATCAGTTGAAGTTCTGACAAGAACAAAAAGGCAAAATAGAGGGAACTGCTTCTTCCTGATTGCCTTGAGCTTGCGACATCAGACTTTCCCTCTGCACTTGTATTAGAACAGAAATACTGGCTCTTTTTAGGTATTGAGCCAGCCAGTTTTCAAACTAGAGCTTAGATGACAGACTCCTGATTTTGAGGTGTTTGGTTTTGGGCTAAAACTACTCTAAGGGTTTCTAGACTTAAAGTATATATATACTTTTTCTATATATATACTTTTCTTGCAGGAAAAAGCTGGGCCTGATGGCTCATATATATATATATATATATATATATATATATATATATTTTTTTTTTTTTTTTTTTTTTTTTTTTTTCTCCTCTTCTCTGGTAGGAACCAGTGGTTCAAGCCTGTAATCCTAGCTACTCAGGATTCTCTGTGAGAGTCTTATCTCCAATTATCCACCAGAAAATAGGAATTGGTGCTGTGGCTCAAATGGTAGACTGCTATCCTTGAACTGAAGAGATTAGGGACAGTGTCCAGGCCCAGAGTTCAAGTCCCATGACCAACCAAAAAAAAAAAAAAAAAGAAAGCTGGGCTTGGTGGCTCACACCTACAATCCTAGCTATTCAGGAAGCTGAGATCTAAGGATCAAGGTTCAAAGCCAGCACAGGCACTAAGAATCAGAGACTCCAATTAATCTCTAGAAAACTGGAAGTGAGGTTATGGCTCAGGGGTAGGGTGGCAGCCTTGGGCTAAAGAGCTCAGGGATAGCCCCCAGGCCCAGAGTTCAAGCCCCATGACCCACAAATAAAGAAAAAGAAAAGGAAAAAATATATCTATATATTTCACACATACATATATATGTCTTTAAAGTCTAGATTCTGAAAATGAGTGAAAATAGCCTACATTTGGTTTTTTAAGCTTGGCTCACTTTGCCCAACATGATGCTCTCCAGCTCTATCCAATTTACTGCAAATAAAATGATTTTATTTTTCTTTTTGGCAAATTAATATTCCATGGTACATTTTTTTTGCCAGTCTTGGGACTTGAACTCAGGGCCTTAGTATTGTCCTTGGGCTTTCTCAAGACTAGTGGTCTGCCACTTGAGCCATAGCACCACTTCTGGCTTTTTCTATGTATGTGGTACTGAGGAATTGAACCTGGGTCATTGTGCATGCTAGGCAAGGACTCTACCACTAGGCCAAAGTCCCAGCCCAATGCATGGTACATTTGAACCATATTTTCTTTACACATTCATCCATTGTTGGGCACTTTGCTGATTTCACCATTAGCTATGGTGAACAAAGCTGTATTAAATATGTGTATGCAGGTTTCTTATATGTTGTCTTACATTCTTTCAGAATATATACCCAAGATTTTCATATTTCTCATATTAGATCCTGAGATATCTCAACCTCCATTATCACAAAATTGTTTATTATCTGTCTGTATTATTTATCAGACTGACATAAATATTTCATATTTTTTGATGCTGTGATGAATGATATTGTTTTAAATTTATATTTCCAAATTGTTGACCAGACCCAGACATTGTGCTAGGACAACAGAAGAGATAACTTGAATAAATCTCTAGAATTGGCCACATGCCATCCATACTAGGGTCAATGGCATAGAGGTATAAGTTCATTTAAGAGCCTTGGAGGTTAGCCTGGTGGTAGATTGATTGTCTAGCATGCACGAAGCCCTGAGTTCAATTCCTCAGAACCACATTCACAAAGCCGAAAGTGGTGCTATGGCACAAGTGTTAGAGCGCTAGCCTTGAGAAAACTCAAACTGTGATCCTCAGATCTCAGCCTCCTGAGTAGTTAGGATTACAGGCATGAGTCACCAGTGCCTGGCTCAGGGATAAAGTTTTATGGTTTAAATATGAAATTTCCCCATAGACATATAAGTTCTTGGTCCCAGCTGGTTACACTATGTTAGGTGTAGAGCATTTAGGAGTTGGCATCTAACTGGATGAAGTAGATCAGTAGGGTTGGGCAGTGTGCCTTTGAAGATCATACCTCCTCTCTGATCCTTTTCTGTCTCTGTTTTTTGTCCTCCCTAAGGGAAGTAGCTGCTGCTAAAGGTTCCCACTACTATGATGCTGTCCTTACTTGGCTCCAGAATCAGTGAAGCCAATAACTTTAGACGGAAACCTCTGAAACCATGAATCAAAACATATTTCCTCACTGGGTGCTGGTGGTGCATACATGTAATTCTAGCTACTTAGGAAGCTGAGATCTAAGGATCAATGTTTGCAACCAGTTCAGGCAGAATAGCTTATGAGACTCTTATCCCCTCTACTTCTACAAAAAAGCCAGGAGAGCTGTGGGATGCCAGCCATGAGCAAAAAAGCTAAAGAAGTGTCCTGGCCCTGCGTGTGTGCTAGTACTGGCACACACAAAAAATTCTCCCCAGGGCTGGGAATGTGGCTTAGTGGTAAAGTACTTGTCTAGCATGCATAAAGCCCAGGGTTGAATTCCTCAGTACCACATAAACAGAAAAAGCCAGAGGAGGCACTGTGGCTCCGTAGTAGAGAGCTAGCTTTGTGCAAAAGAAACCCAGCCCTGAATTCAAGCCCCAGAACTTGAAAAAAAAAAAAAATCTTCCCTTAAATTTTCCGTTATTTTGTCACAGTGCTGAAAGGAGTCAGGCCTATTCTAATCAGGATTGAATTTCTGATTTTTTTTTTTTTATGCTGGGCTCTGGCGCTGTACCTGGGCTGTTTTTGCTTCAGACTAGCACTCTACCACTTAAGCCACAGCTCTATCTCTGGGTTTTTGGGTGCTTAATTGAAAATAAGTGTCTCATAGATGTTCCTGCCCAGGCTGGCTTTGAACCATAATCCTCAGATCTCAGCCTCCCAATGAGCTAGGATTACAAATGTGTGTTATCAGCATCTAGCTGATTAGTTGTGTGTAAATGAAAATTCCTAAATAAGATGGCAAAAATTAAGCGGTTTTTACCATCTTATTGTATCAGTGTTGTGGTCCTGTTCATATCTCCCTGAGTCTTGTCTGAATTATATTACATTCAAATAACTGGGGAAGGGGGTAGGAAGTTAGAAGACCTAAAAAAACCTTCAAGGCTACATTCCCCAAGCTCCTGTCAGCTGACTTTTACTAGGTTTAAAAAAAGAAAGATTGGTCTGGGAGTTTGGCCTAGTAGTAGAGTGCTTGGCTAGCATGAACAAAGACCCAGGTTTGATTCCTCAGTATCACATACACAGACAAAACCAGAAGTGGTGCTGTGGTTCAAGTGGCAGAGCACTAACCTTGAGCAAAAAGTGCCCAGGCTCTCATTTCAAGCCCCAGGACTGGCAAAAAGGGAAAAAAAAAAAAAAAGGCCTGGCGTAGTGGTAGAGTGCTTGCCTAGCATGCACAAAGAACCCCATGTTCCATTCCTCGGTACTACAAACACAGTCCTGGGCCTTCAACTCAGGGCCTGAGCACTGTCCTTGGGCTTCCTCAAGGCTGACACTCTACCACGTGAGCAACAGCACCACTTCCAGCTTTTTCTGTGTATGTGGTAGCAGGGCATCAAACCCAGGGCTTTATGCATGCTAGGCAAGAACTCTACCATTAGGCCATGCTTCTGGTCCTTGAGCTCAGTTACTGACTTACCTCCTGAGTACAGGGATTACAGATTTACTGAACCAAGTCTAATTCAGAGCCAGTTCTGTGGTTTTAACTCAGGGCCTAGACATTGAACCTGAGCTGTTTTGCTCAAGCCTAGTGCTCTACCACCTAAGTTACAGTTCCATTTTGGCTTTTGGGTGCTTAATTGGCATTACAAGTCTCCTGATTTTCCTGCCTACTTATGAACTGTGGTCCTCAGATCTCTGAATCCTGAGTAACAAGGTTTATGGTCATGAGACACTGGCACCCAGCTGTCTATATTTTTTTATGTTGATACCATACTATTTTGATTTCTTTAGTTTTGTAATATGTCCAAAATCAAGTAATTAGAGACTTCCAACTTTTTTCTTCTTTCTCTTCCCTTGCCCACTCCCATCTTATGCTAGATAGGCAGGTACTTTAACATTTGAGGAACATCCTCCCCCCTAATCTTCTTATATATGTTTCCCACATAGCTGAAATGGTAGCTGAAATGGCAGACATGAAAAACCATGCCCAGTTATTTATTCATTCAACTGTGTCTTATACTTTTTTTTTTGCCTAGTCTTGTCTCAAATCTTGATCTTCCTAATCTTTACTTCCCAAGAATCTAAGATTACATGTGTGAAACATCATTCCCAAATTTTATTTATTCTTGAAGTGGAGTCTTAACTATATATGTATCCCAGGCTGGTCTTTAACTTGCTCTATAGCCAGACTGGCCTTAAAGTCTCAATACTCCTACTTCAGCCTCTGAAATTCTGGGAGTACAGGCCTGCACCAGGATAATAGCTTGTTCTTTTTCAAGGCCGTTTTAGATTTTCAGGATATTTTTTATGCCTCTGTAAAAACAAAATTCATTGGAATTTTGATACTGGCTACATTAAATTTGTAGATTTGTTTAGATAGTATCAATACTTTAACAGTTTCAAAAGTTTTATACTATAAACACAGTCAATGTCCTATTTAAGCTTTGTTCCAGTGTCATTTTGTAGTGAAAACTCCAAGTATATAAGCCTTTCATTTTCATGGGTAAGTTTATTAATTTAGTAACAAGGATTGTTTTTCCTTTGCAGTGCTGAGGACTCAACCCAGGGTCTCATACATGCTAGGCAAGTGCTCTACTACTGAGTTGTACCATCAATCCCATTTTTTAAAATTTATTTATTTATTTATTGCCAGTCCTGGGGACTGAACTCAGGGCCTGATCACTGTCCTTGAGATTTCCTCAAGGCTAGTGTTCTACCACTTGAGCCACAGCACCACTTCTGGTGTTTAGGTGCTACCAAGGAGTTAAACCCAGAAATTCATGCATGCTAGAGGCAAGCACTCTATCACTATGCCACATTCCCAGCCCTGAAATTTTCTTAATTTCCTTTTCAGATCAGTGTTTCAAACAAAGCTTTGTTATATAACAGTCCAGGCTGGGCTGAAATGTATTATGTAGTAGTTCAGGCTAACCTTTACCTTATGATATCCTCCTCAACCTGCCAAATGCAGATTCTACATGTGTACCACCATGCCCACTTATATTATTTTTATTATTTTTTGTGGGTCATGAGGCCTGAACCCTGGGCCTGAGTACTGTTCCTGAGCTCTTCAGCTCAAGGCTACCACCCTACCCTTAAGCCACTGCCCCACTTCCCAGTGGTTAATTGCAGATAAGAGTCTCTGGTTCTGGGCCGGGAGTTTGACCTAGTGGTTAAAGTGCTTGCCTAGCATGTATGAAGACCCGGGTTCGATTCCTCGGTACCACATATATAGAAAAAAGCCAGAAGTGGTGCTGAGGCTCAAGTGGTAGAGCTCTAGCCTTGAGAAAGTCCAAGGACAGTGCTCAGGCCCTGAGCTCAAGCCCAGGACTGGCAAAAAAAAAAAAAAAGAGTCTCTGGTTCTTTAGTGCCTGGGCTGGCTTTGAACCATGATCCTCAGATCTCAGCCTCCTGAGTAGCTAGGATTACAGGTATGAGCCACTGTGCCCAGCTTTAAATTATTTTTAACATTCCCTTCCTTCCTCTAAAATGACATTATCGATAAATAATCTATACTCATACTTTTATAAGCACAAGCAAATAAAAGGAAAATAATTTTAGCAGCATGCATTATGCATTTCAATATGTAAATCCTAGGTTAAACTTCCCTCAAAGTAGATTTGCATGTACAGGTAGAATTAAAATGAAAAGTATAAGCCAGGCTCTGTCATTCACATCTGTAATCCTAGATACTCAGAAAGCTGAGATCTGAGGATCTTGGTTCAAAGCCAGCCCTGCCAGCCTGGGCACTATAAAGCCATGAGACTCTAATCTCAAAGTAATCATTAGAAAATGGGAAGTGGGGCTTGGCTCTATGGTTGGATGGTAGCCTTGAGCTGAAGAACTCAGGGACAATGCCCAGGTCCAGTTCAAGCACCATGACCCACAAAAATAAATACATAAATAAGTAAATGTTATAGTGTTTCTATGTGGTAAAAAATGATTAAATAAATTTTAAGGAATTTTTTGCTTTAAGTTTCATAGTATTTCATATTCCTGGAAATGTCAATGTATAATTAAACTGAAGGGGAAAACAAAAAACAAACAAACAAAAAAAAACTTTGGCCAGATGTAGTGGTAAATGCTTATAATCCCAGGAGGCAAAGGTAGGAGGATCTTCAATTCACAGCCTGCTTAGATAAAGTGAATGAGAACCAGTCTCTCTCTCTTTCTCTCTCTCTCTCTTTCTTTTCTTCTTTTTTTTTTTTGTGGGTCATGGGGCTTGAACTCTGGGCCTGGGCACTGTCCCTGCTTCAGCTCAAGACTACCACCTTACCCTTGAGGCACAGCCCGATTTCCCATTTTGTAGTGATTAATTGGAGATAATAGCCTCAAGGCTTTGCTTTGAACTTCAATCCTCAGATCTCAGTCTCCCGAGTAGCTAGGATTACAAGTGTGGGACACTGCGCCCATCTAATTTTTTTGGGGGGAGGGGCAGTTGTGGATCTTGAATTCTGGGCCTGGGTGCTATCCCTGAACACTTCAGCTCAAGGGTAGTGCTCTACCACTTGGAAGTGCAGCCATAGCACCACTTCTAGTTTTCTGGTGGTTAATTGTTGATGAATCTCATGGACTTTCCTGCAGGGGGTGGGTTTGAACTGTGATCCTCAGATCCGGGCCTCCTGAGTACCAAAGATTATAGGCACGAGCCACAAGCACCCAGCTCAAAATAAAATAGTTGGTTGTCTTTGTTGTTGTTGGGTTTGTTTGTTTTTTTAAGTCAGCCAGGTGTGGTGGCTCATGCCTGTAATCCTAGCTATGCAGGAGGCTGAGATCTGAGAATCAAGTTCAAAGCCAGCCAGGGCACTACAAAGCCTTGAGGCTATTATTCCCAGTTAATCACTACAAAATGGGAAGTGGGGCTGTGGCTGAAGGGTTAGGCAGTAGCATTGAGCTGAAGAGCTCAGGGACAGTGCCCAGGCCCAGAGTTCAAGCCCCATGACCCACAAAAAAAAAAAAAAAAGAAAAAAAAAAAGAGTTTCTTGCCTGAGTTTGCATTGAACAGCAATCTTCAGATCTCAGCCTACTGAATAGCTAGGATTCCAAGCATGAGCTACCAGCATCCAGCTTGTATGTGATGTATGTGTGTGTGTGTGTGTGTGTGTGTGTGTGTGTGTGTGTGTGTGTGAGAGAGAGAGAGAGAGAGAGAGAGAGAGAGAGAGAGAGAGAGAGAGAGAGAAATCTACCCACAGATCTTAGCCACCTAGGTAGCTAGTATTACAGACTACAGCCACTGATGCCCTGGCTCTTCCTCCTCCTACAACTACTTCTTCCTCTTTCTTTCTTTCTTTCTTTCTTTTTTTTTTTTTGCCAGTCCTGGGCTTGAGCTCAGGGCCTGAGCACTGTCCTTGGACTTTCTCAAGGCTAGAGCTCTACCACTTGAGCCTCAGCACCACTTCCGGCTTTTTTCTATGTATGTGGTACCAAGGAATCGAACCCGGGTCTTCATGCATGCTAGGCAAGTACTTTAACCACTAGGCCAAACTCCCGGCCCTCTTTCTTTCTTTCTTTCTTTCTTTCTTTCTTTCTTTCTTTCTTTCTTTCTTTCTTTCTTCCTCCGTCTTTCTCTTCCTTCCCACTCCTCCATTTCCCCTCCCCCCTTTCTCTCTCTCTCACTGGTCCTGGGGCTTTAAGTCAAGGCCTGGGCACTGTCCTTGAGCCTCCTTACATTCCAGGCTAGTGCTCTGCCCACTTGAGCCACAATGCCACTTTCTACTTTTCTGGGTAGTTTATTAGAGATATGTCATATACTTTTCTGCTTAGGCTGGCTCTTTGAAAAATAGCTAAAGCAAAAAAGGGCTAAGTATATGGCTCAAGCACTTGCCTAGAAAGTACAAGAGTCTGAAATCAAACACCAATACCACACCAAAAAAAAAAAAAAAAAGGCACTAGTGGTTCATGTCTGTAATCCTGGCTACTCAGGAGGATGAGATCTGAGCGTCACGGTTGGAAATCATCCCAAGCAGGAACATCCATGAGACTCCAATTAATCACAGAAAGAACAGGAAGTAGGGCTGTTGCTCAAATGGTACAACACTAACCTTGAGCAAAAAGGTGCTAGGGGATAGAGCTCAAGCCCAGTGTTCAAGCCCCAGGACCAGCAAAAAAAAAAAAAAAAAGTCTTTCTGCCCAGGCTGGCTTTGAACCTCAATTTTTTCGTATCTCAGCCTCTTGAGTAGCTAAGATTACAGCTATGAGCTACTAGCACCTGTCTGTCTGTCTTTACTTTTTTTTTTTTTTTTTTTGCGAGTCCTGTGCTGCTTAGGCTCAGGGCCTGAGCCCTGTCCTTGGACTTTCTCAAGGCTAGAGCTCTACCACCTGAGCCTCAGCACCACTTCCAGCTTTTTTCTATGTATCTGGGACCAAGGAATTGAACCTGGGTCTTCATGCATGCTAGGCAAGCACTCTACCACTAGGCCAAACTCCTGGCCCCATGAGGTCTTCATTTCTGACTGAGGCAGCTTCAGACTTTGATTTTCCTACCTTTGCCTCTGGTGAATCCGCTCTGGCATGTGTCTTATCAATGTGTTCAGCTTTTTACTGGTTAAGATTTGGTCTCTCCAAAATTCTTTTGTTCAGATTATCTTGAGTTGAGTTTTTCCTTATCTCTGCCTCCCCAAGTAGTTAGAGGTGTGAGACACCACTTTCAGCTCTAAAACTTGTTTTCAAATGAATAATTTATTAATATAATACTCCTTATTTTTACAGGACATTAATATGAAGCTGATAGACATAATGAACAATGTGCAGAGGATATTAACTCGCTATACTATTGATTTTGAAGCACCCCTTGGAAGAAAGGGCTCTGTTGTAGAACATTCAATAAAACGGAGAGCCCTGTTTGTGGAGAAAATAAATGCTTATATTAAGGCTGTTGACTATAGAGAAAAGATTCTTTCCTACATTCTAAGCTGGTTGGAAGAATGGAGTAAGTTTCCATAAGTCGTTCAGAGGAAATCATAAGCTTAATAAAATGATAGAGCTGATTTATAAGTAAAGTTTGAAGAATTAACCCTGTTTCAAGATGAAAAGGCTAAGGCAGTTATTCAATGACAGTTGGTTTTGTGCTGCAGTATGAACAAAATAAGAAAAACAGAGTTGGTAGCTCATGATTTTAATACTAGCTACTCAGGAGGCCGAGATCTAAAGATCTGAAGCCAGTCTAAGCAGAAAAGTCCTCAGAGTCTCTTATCTCCAATTAACCACTCAAAAACCAAACGTAGCGCTGTGTCACAAGTGGTAGAGTGCTAGCCTTAAGCACAAAGAGGCTCAGGGACAGTATTCAGGACTTGAGTTCAAAGCCTGAAAATGACAAGAAAAGAAACAGAAAAAGAAAAATACAGGTTATTCATAGTGGCGCCTATTCCTCTGTCCTTTCTTTTCTTCAAGCATGCAAGTATAGATACTTCCTAGTACTATACCTTGTCTAGAACACTATCCACCAGATGGCTTATTCCCTACTTAAATTCCAATTCATTTTCTCCCTCTTTCTCTCTCTCTCTCTCTCTCTCTCTCTCTCTCTCTCTCTCTCTCTGTCAGTTTTGTGTGTGTGTGTCTCTCTCTCTCTCTCTCTCTCTCTCTGTCAGTTTTGTGTGTCTCTCTCTCTCTCTCTCTCTCTCTCTCTCTCTCTCTCTCTCTCTCTCTCTCTCTCTCTCTGTCAGTTTTGTGGAGCTTGAACTCTGGGCCTAGGCGCTGTCCCTGAGCTCTTCAGCTCAAGATTACCACCCTATCCACTGAGCAACAGCACCACTTCAGGTTTTCTGGTGGCTAATTGGATACAAGAGTCTCTCAGACTTTAGTACCTGGGCTGGCTTTGAACAACATTCCTCAGATCTCAGCCTCCTGAGTAGCTAGGATTACAAGTGTGAGCCACCGCACCCAGCTTTCCTTTGTGTGTGTGTGTGTGTGTGTGTGTGTGTGTGTGTGTGTGTGTGTGTGTGTGTGTGTTGGTACCAGGACTTGAACTCAGGGCCTGGGCACTGTCCCTTAGTTTTTTCACTCACATGGAACCTAGTTCCACTTTCAGCTCTTTGGTGTTTAATTAGAGGTTAGTCTCACAGGCTTGTCTGCCTGGGCTGGCTTTGAACCCTGATCCTCAGATCTCTGCCTCCTGATTATCTAGGATTACAGGCATGAGCCACTGGCATCCAGCTCTGATTCATATTTTCATAACTGAGATTTACTATCTACCCTTCTATTCTAAGTCTCCTTCCTTTATAATTACTTTAAAGAAAAAAGTTCAGTCAGATCACTATACTCCCTAATGCTATAATAATGAGTACTTCCCAGTATTATAGGCCTATATGGTTATAATTATTCATTTTTTCTGAACAAAAATTAATTTTGCTTACTCTCTTCAAGGTGGCATTTTGTCAGATATAACTTCAACTGATTTTGATGAGTACCTGCACTGGGCAGCAAAAATGGAGATCTTACCAGATACATTAAAAGGAATTGATAGCAATGTCAAGATACTGTCTAAAATTTGTACATATTTAGTTGAAGACAAGAAGAGACAAAAGAGAAAAACAGGTAAGAGTGCTTTATGACACTTAGAAATGGAGTTTGACTTGTTCTAGAAACAAATATTTATTAAGCTATAATTTGCATGCACAAAATTCATACATGTTAGGTGCACAGTTCTTTTAGTACATGTAATGATCACTATGATCCCATTTTAGAACATTTCCATTATTCCAAAAAGATCCTTGGTGCTCGCTTGTAGTAGTATACCCTATTCTAACCCATAGCTCCATAGTTACTAATCTATATTTTGTCTCAATAAATTTGCTTTGCTTTTTCTATTTTCATATAAACAGAATAAAGACAATCATATTATATGTAGGCTATATGAAATTTATTTTTTAAAACAGGGTCTCTGTGTAACCCACATTGGCCTGGAATTTAGGATCTTTATGCCTAGTCTCCTGAAAGATGGGATTACAGGCAAGCACCCCTATGCCTGACTATCTCTCCTTTTATTTTGGTTGGTCATGGGGCTTGAACTCTGGGCCTAGGTGCTGTCCCTGAGCTCTTCAGCTCAAGGCTATAGCCTCACCCCTTGAGCCACAGAACCACTTTGGAGTTTTCTAGTGGTTAATTGGAGATAAGAGTCTCATGGACTTTAGTGCTGGCTTTGAACCTTGATCCTTAGATCTCAGCCTCCTGAGTAGCTAGGATTACAGGCGTGAGACACTGTACTGGCTGACTATCTCTTTTTTTTGGTGGTACTTGGAATTAAACTCAGGGCCTCAGGATTGCACAGGCAGAGGTTCTACCTGCCTAAGCCACAACCTCCAGTCTTTTTATTTTTCATTTGTTTATCAAATAGGGTTTGCATGGGCTACCTTCAGACCTCAATCCCCCTACTTCTGTTTCCCAAATAACCTGTATCCCAAGGATACAGGTATGCAATATATGATGCCTAGCTGCCTTCTTTTCTATCAATACTGTTTGCTTTTTTTGTTTTTTAAATCAGCTTGTACAAGGGATATCAATGTGTGAGAAGTTAATGTACCCACTACCTGATGAATGTAACTGTAACCCCTCCATACATTATCCCAACAATAAAATTTAAAAAAATTAAAAAAGAATCAGCTTGTCAGGTAGTCTCTACACCACTTTAACCCTGCTCCTAGCCTTTGTTTTGTTTTTTTTGTTTTGTTGTTGTTGTTTTTTGCCAGTCCTGGGCTTTAGCTCAGGGCCTGAGCACTGCCCTTGGACTTTCTCAAGGCTAGAGCTCTACCACTCGAGCCTCAGCACCACGTCCAGCTTTTTTCTATGTATATGGTACCGAGGAATCGAACCTGGGTCTTCGCACATGCAAGGCAAGCACGCTACCACTAGGCCAAACTCACGGCCCCCTAGCCTTTTTTTCATTATTTTTAAAATAGGTTATTATATCTATACTTGGGTCAGTATGGACTGTGCTTCTCCTATTTTTGCTTCCTAAGTAACCAGAATTACTGGTAAATGCTATGATGTCCAGGGTGTGTGTCTGTGTGTGTGTGTGTGTGTGTGTGATTATCCGGAGGCTTGCAAGTCAGGGCCTGAGATTTTTAGATTTTTTGTTGTTGTTGTTCAAGGCTGGTGATCCACTACTTGAGCCACAGCTCCACTTCCAGCTTCTTGGTGGTAATTGTACTTTCCTGCCTGGGCTGGCTTTGAACCCAGTCCTCAGATCTCAGCTTCCTGAGTAGCTAGGATTATAGGAGTGAACCTTCAGTCCTTAACTATGTTCAACTTTTTATTGGCTGCAGTGGAGGTCTTGCTAATTTTTTTTGTTGTTGTTAGTTGTGGGGCTTGAACTCTGCCTGGCCACTATCCTTAAACTTTCAGCTCAAGGCTATTTATTGCTCTGCCACTTGAGACACAGCCCAACTTCTGGTTTTCTGGTGGTTAACTGGCGATAAGAGTCTCATGGACTTTTGTGTCTGGGCTGGCTTTAAACCACGATTCTCAGAACTCAGCCTCCTGAGTAGCTAGGATTACAGGCAAGAGCCACTGTGCCCTGTGAGAAGATAATGCTTAAAAAAAAAAAAAAATGACACTACTGGCCAGGAGCAGGGCCTAGTGGTAGAGTGCTTGCCTACCATGCACAAAACCCTATGTTCAATTCATATACACAGAAAAATCCAGAAGTACTATGGCTCAAGTGGTAGTATACTAGCCTTGAGAAAGCCCAAGGACAGTGCCCAGGCTCTGAGTTCAAGCCCCAGGACCACAAAAATAAATTAAAGTGATACTACTAATTTTGGGTCTAAAGCTTTTTAATGAGTCTGTCTCTTTAGGTATCAATTAATTACAATTAATTTCCATAGGCTTAAACATGGACAGAATACAATATAAAAGAAGAAATGCAATTTCATTGATTTTATGTTGTTTTTTTTCTTTCAGTAACTAGAGGTACTCTATGGAAATCATGGAAGGAAAGAGTTTTAAAGCGACCTGCAACAAGCCATGCTTTAAGAGCAGATCAGATGATTTGTGATCAATATGCAACAAATATAAAGATTTCTGAAATTCAAGACATGCTACAGGAACTCATGAATACAGCAATGTTCAGCAAATTAGAAAACAGTGCTATTAAATATATATCAGCAACAATAATAAACCTTTATAAAGCCTTGTCTATGCTAACTGATGAATTAAAACTTCATTCCGTAAGTTTTGATGAATTTCTGGATGAAAGAAAAATAGCAGAAAAAGACATTTCCATGCAGATAATAAAAGAACTCAGTGAAGAAAATGAAATGCTTCTTTTAAAACTTAAAAATGAAGAACAAAAATATGAACATCTTCTTCGATCCAGAATTACTACACAACAGTCTATGTACCCACTCTTGAAAGCACTATCAGTGACCAAACAGGGACATGTGGACAAGGGATTTGGAACTGTTAAAGAGGAATCTGAAAAAAAGAGAAAGTGGGAATCAGTTATCTCATTTATAACCCAAGATGAAATGACTCAAGGTTTAACTAAAGAGAAAGAAGAAGAGCAAGAGCTTTTACCTGAAGAAGCATGGGAAAGGTTTTCTAAAGATGATATAGCACTGAAAAAAGATGAGAGTGGCCAGAAAAGCAAGCATTCAAAAGGCCCACATCCACGTGAGACCTCTGAAACAGAGGTCAAATACACTGAGCGACAGGCAAAAAAGAAAAAAGAAATACCCTCTACTGAAGTGAAATCAAAGAGCCAAGATGTCAAAAGTGAAAAAAGTAGCATGGTGGGATCACCTAAGAAGAAACCTGAAATATCTGGGAAAGGCAAGTTTTTTTCAGTAGTTAAAGAATTGACCACTGCTATAGAAGAAATAGCTGAAATGCCTTCCTCCTCTGCTCCCATGATGGCAGATGACAGAGGTCAACAAAGTAAAGTAGAAGCATTTCAGGGAGCTATTCTGGCTTTCCTGAGACAGAAAATTGACAATGTTGGAAAGCCTTTTGATAAAAAGAGTGTAATGAAGGAAGAAGAACTACCAAAAGAAGAAGCTGAAAAATTAGGAATCATAAAGGCCAATATGGAGGAATATTTCCAAAATGTGGCTGAAACTGTGACTACAACACTGAGGAAATACAAAAAAATGAAACAGGAAGAAAAAGTTGGTGCGACATCTACGATAGAAAAACCAGTAGTCCCAGTTACACCAGCACTCGATTTTCAGAAGTCATCTCAGAAGTCTGAGATGAGATCCTTCCTCGCAAAGGAAAATCTAGACCCAATAATTGGCAATTTAGTACAAATGATCTGGGATGAAATGATAACTGAAAGACTTATTCCAAGAGTTTTAACAGAAAAGAAAAGCGAGAAAGATGACCAGGAGAAGAAAAGGGAGAAATATGGCCAGGAGGAGAAAAGGGAGAAAGATGATCTGGAAAAGAAAAGGGAGAAAGATGATCTGGAGAAGAAAAGGGAGAAAGATGATCTGGAGAAGAAATGGGAGAAAGTTGACCAGGAGAAGAAAAGGGAGAAATATGACCAGGAGAAGAAAAGGGAGAAATATGACCAGGAGAAGAAAAGGGAGAAAGATTACCTGGAGAAACCCAAGCAGGAACAGTTAGAAGAATGGAAACAAACAAGCAGAGTACAAAGGGGCTCTGAAGAGAGGAGGGAGGAAAGAGAGATGAAAGCAACAATTAAAGAACAAAAGGTCCCTGCGGAGAAGCAGGAAAGAGAGAAGAGAAGGAAGTCATCCCTGAAATTTATGGTTGAGAAGGAGAAGCCTCAAATAGTGATAGAGGACATGAAAAGCAAAAAGGAAGGCAAGACTAAGACTAAGACTAAGACCAAAAAAAGTACTGATGTATTGCAAGATACAGTTTCTCAAAATCAAGTAAAATTAACTCCTAGGTCCAAGAAACATGTTGCAGTTGTACCAACACCATTCTTTCAAGGACTAGAGGACCAAAATAAATTTGAGACATCAATGAGTCCTTTTACTGAAAGACAACCCTTACAAGCCACTTTTCCAAGTGACAGACACACAGGACCAACTGAGGATCTCAAGACTTCTGAAGAAATTCATAAAAAGTCCACCACTCTTACTCCTAAGGTCAAAGGACAAAAACCCACTGTCACTCCTCCTCAGCAGATTCAGAAGATACAGCTTACTTTTGACTTTGAGAGTGTACCCACTTCTAAACAGGCACAGGAATCAGGGATTATACCCTCTCAGGAACAAAATCAAGTACTGAGGACCCCCACTACCTCTAAAACAGAACAGACACAAAAGCAATTTATAACCCCAGAAAAAAAACAGGAAATGCAGAGCCCAATGGTGACTACACAGGCCCCGGCTAAAAGGACCATTCTGACCCCTCAGCAGACTCAAGCTCAAAGGATCGATGTCAGTCCTCAGCAGCCTCAGGATCTGGAAAGCACTCTCACCCTTCAAGAAGCACAGGATCAAAGCATCATTCTCACCCCTCAGAAGGCTCAGGCTCAAAGGACCACTGTCAGCCCTCTAGGGGCTCAGCCCCTAGGAAGGAGTCTTACTCCTCAAGAGGCACAAGCTCAGGGGATCACTGTCATCCCTCAGCAGGCCGAGGCCCAAGGGATCACTCTCACTCCCCAGCAGGCCCAGGAGATCAGTCTCGCCCCTCAGCAGAGCCAGGCCCTGGGGATCACTCCCACCCCTCAGGAAGATCAGGCTAAGAGGATCACTCTTACCCCTCAGCAAGCCCAGGCTCAGGGGATCACTCTGACACCTCAGGAGGCCCAGACCCTGGGGATCACTCCCACCACTCAGGAAGATCAGGCTGAGGGGATCACTCTCATGCCTCAACAGGCCCAGGCCCTGAGGATCACTCTCCCTCCCCAGCAGGCACAAGCTCAGGAGATCACTCTCACCCCTCAGCAGGCCCAGGACCTGGGGATCACTTCCATCCATCAGGAGGATCAGGCTCAGGGGATCACTCTAACCCCTCAGGAGGCACAGGCCCTGGGGATCACTCTCACTCCCCAGCAGGCTCAGGCTCAGGGGATCACTCTCACCCCTCAGCAGGCCCAGATCCTGGGGATTACTTCCATCCATCAGGAAGATCAGTCTCAGGGGATCACTGTAACTACTCACCAGGCCCAGGCTGAGGGGATCACTCTCACCCTTCAGCAGGCCCCGCTCCTGGGGATCACTTCTATCCATCAGGAAGATCAGGCTCAGGGGATCACCCTCACCCCTCAGCAGACTCAGGCCCTGGGGATCCCTCCCACCCCTCAGGAAGATCAGGCTCAGGGGATCACTGTAACCCCTCAGCAGGCACAGGCCCTGGGGATCATTCTCACTCCCCAGCAGGCCCAGGCTCAGGGAATCACTCTCACACCTCAGCAGGCCCAGGCCCTGGGGATCACTTCTATCCATCAGGAAGATCAGGCTCAGGGGATCACTCTCACACCTCAAGAGGCCCAGGCCCTGGGGATCACTCTCACTCCCCAGCAGGCCCAAGCTCAGGGGATCACTCTTACTTTTCAGCAGGCCCAGGCCCTGGGGATCCCTCCCACACCTCAGGAAGATCAGGCTCAGGGGATCACTATAACTCCTCAGCAGGCACAGGCCCTGGGCATCACTATAACTCCTCAGCAGGCCCAGGCTGAGGGGATCATTCTCACCCCTCAGCAGGCCCAGGCCCTGGGGATCCCTCCCACACCTCAGGAAGATCAGGCTCAGGGGATCACTGTAACTCCTCAGCAGGCCCAGGCACTGGGCATCACTCTCACTCCCCAGCAGGCCCAGGCTGAGGGGATCACTCTCACCCCTCAGCAGGCCCAGGCCCTGGGGATCCTTCCCACCTCTCAGGAAGACCAGGCTCAGAGGATCACTCTCACCCCTCAGCAGGCCCAGGCCCTGGGGATCCCACCCACACCTCAGGAAGATCAGGCTCAGGGGATCACTGTAACTCCTCAGCAGGCCCAGGCACTGGGGATCCTTCCCACCCCTCAGGAAGACCAGGCTCAGGGGATCACTCTCACCCCTCAACAGGCCCAGGCCCTGGGGATCCCACCCACACCTCAGGAAGATCAGGCTCAGGGGATCACTGTAACTCCTCAGCAGGCCCAGGCACTGGGGATCCTTCCCACCCCTCAGGAAGACCAGGCTCAGGGCATCACTCTCACCCCTCAGCAGGCCCAGGCCCTGGGGATCCCACCCACACCTCAGGAAGATCAGGCTCAGGGGATCACTGTAACTCCTCAGCAGGCCCAGGCACTGGGGATCCTTCCCACCCCTCAGGAAGACCAGGCTCAGGGCATCACTCTCACCCCTCAGCAGGCCCAGGCCCTGGGGATCCCACCCACACCTCAGGAAGATCAGGCTCAGGGGATCACTGTAACTCCTCAGCAGGCCCAGGCACTGGGGATCCTTCCCACCCCTCAGGAAGACCAGGCTCAGGGGATCACTCTCACCCCTCAGCAGGCCCAGGCCCTGGGGATCCCTCCCACACCTCAGGAAGATCAGGCTCAGGGGATCACTGTAACTCCTCAGCAGGCCCATGCCCTGGGGATCACTCTCACTCCCCAGCAGGCCCAGGCTCAGGGGATCACTCTTACCCCTCTGCAGGCCCAGGCCCTGGGGATCCTTCCCACCCCTCAGGAAGACCAGGCTCAGGGGATCACTCTCACCCCTCAGCAGGCCCAGGCCTTGGGGATCCCTCCCACATCTCAGGAAGATCAGGCTCAGGGGATCACTCTCACGCCTCAAGAGGCCCAGGCCCTGGGGATCACTCTCACTCCCCAGCAGGCCCAGTCTCAGGGGGTCACTCTCACCCCTCTGCAGGCCCAGGCCCTGGGGATCCTTCCCACCCCTCAGGAAGACCAGGCTCAGGGGATCACTCTCACCCCTCAGCAGGCCCAGGCCCTGGGCATCACTCTCACTCCCCAGCAGGCACAGGCTCAGGGAATCACTCTCACTCCTCAGCAGGCCCAGGCCCTAGGGATCACTCTCACTACCAAGCAGGCTCAGGCTCAGGGGATCACACCTACCCCTAAGCAGGCTCAAGCCCTGGGTATCTTTCCCACCACTCAGGAAGAGCAGGCTCAGGGGATCACTCTCACCACTCAGCAGGCTCAGGCCCTGGGGATCACTCTCACTCCCCAGCAGGCCCAGGCTGAGGGGATCATTCTTACCCATCAGCAGGCCCAGGCCCTGGGGATTCCTCGTACACCTCAGGAAGACCAGGTTCAGGGGATCACTGTAACTCCTCAGCAGGCCCAGGCACTGGGTATCACTCTCACTCCAGAGCAGGCCCAGGCTCAGGGGATCACTCTCACCCCTCAGCAAGCCCAGGCACTGGGGATCACTCCCATCATTCAGGAAGATCAGGCTCAGGGGATCACTGTCACCCCTCAGCAGGCCCAGGCCCTGGGCATCACTCTCACTCCCCAGCAGGCACAGGCTCAGGGAATCACTCTCACTCCTCAGCAGGCCCAGGCCCTAGGGATCACTCTCACTACCAAGCAGGCTCAGGCTCAGGGGATCACACCTACCCCTAAGCAGGCTCAAGCCCTGGGTATCTTTCCCACCACTCAGGAAGAGCAGGCTCAGGGGATCACTCTCACCACTCAGCAGGCTCAGGCCCTGGGGATCACTCTCACTCCCCAGCAGGCCCAGGCTCAGGGGATCATTCTTACCCATCAGCAGGTCCAGGCCCTGGGGATTCCTCGTACACCTCAGGAAGATCAGGCTCAGGGGATCACTGTAACTCCTCAGCAGGCCCAGGCACTGGGTATCACTCTCACTCCCCAGCAGGCCCAGGCTCAGGGGATCACTCTCACCTCTCAGCAAGCCCAGGCACTGGGGATCACTCCCATCATTCAGGAAGATCAGGCTCAGGGGATCACTGTCACCCCTCAGCAGGCCCAGGCCCTGGGCATCACTCTCACTCCCCAGCAGGCACAGGCTCAGGGAATCACTCTCACTCCTCAGCAGGCCCAGGCCCTAGGGATCACTCTCACTCCCCAGCAGACCCAGGCTGAGGGGATCACTCTTACCCATCAGCAGGCCCAGGCCCTGGGGATTCCTCGTACACCTCAGGAAGATCAGGCTCAGGGGATCACTGTAACTCCTCAGCAGGCCCAGGCACTGGGCATCACTCTCACTCCCCAGCAGGCCCAGGCTCAGGGGATCACTCTCACCCCTCAGCAGGCCCATGCCCTGGGGATCCTTCCCACCCCTCAGGAACACCAGGCTCAGGGGATCACTCTTACCCCTCTGCAGGCCCAGGCCCTGGGGATCTCTCTCACTCCCCAGCAGGCCCAGGATGAGGTGATCACTCTTACCCCTCAGCAGGCCCAAACCCTGGGGATCTCCCCTACCAATCAGGAAGGTCAGGTTCTGGGGATCACTCTTACCCCTCAGCAGGCCCAGGCTCTGGGGATCACTCTCACTCCCCAGCAAGCCCAGGCTCAGGCGATCACTCTCACCCCTCAGCAGGCCCAGGCCCTGGGGATCACTCCCACACCTCAGGAAAATCAGGCTCAGGGGGTCACTGTCACCCCTCAACAGGCCCAGGCCTTGGGAATAACTGTCACTCCCCAGCAGGCCAAGTCTCAGGGGATCACTCTCTCTCCTAAACAGACCCAGACTTTGGGGATCCCTCCTTCCACTCAGGAAGGTCAGGCTCTGGGGATCAGTCTCACCCCTCAGCAGGCCCAGGCCCTAGGGATTACTCTCACTGCTGAGCAGGCCCAGGCCCTGGGGATCACTCCCACACCTCAGGAAGATCAGGCTCAGGGGATCACTCTCACCCCTCAACAGGCCCAGGTCCTGGGAATAACTGTCACTCCCCAGCAGGCCCAGTCTCAGGGGATCACTCTCACCCCTCAGCAGACCCAGGCCCTGGGGATCACTCTCACTCCCCAGCAGGCCCAGGCTCAGGGAATCACGCTCTCTCCTAAACAGACCCAGACTCTGGGGATCCCCCCTTCCACTCAGGAAGGTCAGGCTCTGGGGATCACTCTCACCCCTCAGCAGGCCCAGGCTCTGGGGATCACTCTCACTCCCCAGCAAGCCCAGGCTCAGGCGATCACTCTCACCCCTCAGCAGGCCCAGGCCCTGGGGATCACTCCCACACCTCAGGAAGATCAGGCTCAGGAGATCACTCTTACCCCTCAGCAGACCCAGGCCCTGGGGATCACTCTCACTCCCCAGCAGGCCCAGGCTCAGGGAATCACTCTCTCTCCTAAACAGACCCAGACTCTGGGGATCCCTCCTTCCACTCAGGAAGGTCAGGCTCTGGGGATCACTCTTACCCTTCAGGAGGCCCAGGCCCTGGGGATTACTCTCACTCCCCAGCAAGCCCAGGCTCAGGCGATCACTCTCACCCCTCAGCAGGCCCAGGCCCTAGGGATTACTCTCACTGCCGAGCAGGCCCAGGCTCAGGGCATCACTCTCACCCCTCTACAGGCCCAGGCCCTGGGGATCACTCCCACACTTCAGGACGATCAGGCTCAGGCCCTGGGGATCATTCCCACCCCTCAGGAAGACCAGTCTCAGGGGATCACTCTCACCCCTCAACAGACCCAGGCCCTAGGGATCACTCTCACTCCCCAGCAGGCACAGGCTCAGGAGTTCACTCTCACCCCTCAGCAGGCCCAGGCCCTGGGGATCACTCCCACACCTCAGGAAGACCAGTCTCAGGGGATCACTCTTAACCTTCAGCAGGCGCAGGCCTTGGGGATCCTTCCCACACCTCAGGAGGATCAGGCTCAGGGGATCACTGTAACTCCTCAGCAGGCACAGGCCCTGGGCATCACTCTCACTCCCCAGCAGGCCCAGGCTCAGGGGATCACTCTCACCCCTCAGCAGGCCCAGGCCCTGGGGATCCTTCCCACCCCTCAGGAAGACCAGGCTCAGGGGATCACTCTCACCCCTCAGCAGGCGCAGGCCCTGGGGATTCCTCCTATACCCCAGGAAGACCAGGCTCAGGGGATCACTCTTACCCCTCTGCAGGCCCAGGCCCTGGGGATCACTCTCACTCCCCAGCAGGCCCAGTCTCAGGGGATCACTCTCACCCCTCAGCAGGCCCAGGCCCTGGGGATCACTCCCACCCCTCAGGAAGACCAGGCTCAGGGGATCACTCTTACCCTTCAGCAGGAGCAGGCACTGGGCATCACTCTTACTCCCCAGCAGGCCCAGGCTCAGGGGATCACTCTCACCCCTCAGCAGGCCCAGGCCCTGGGGATCCCTCCCACACCTCAGGAAGATCAGGCTCAGGGGATCACTGTAACTCCTCAGCAGGCCCAGGCACTGGGCATCACTCTCACTCCCCAGCAGGCCCAGGCTCAGGGGATCACTCTCACCCCTCAGCAGGCTCAGGCCCTGGGGATCCTTCCCACCCCTCAGGGAGACCAGGCTCAGGGGATCACTCTCACCCCTCAGCAGGCGCAGGCCCTGGGGATTCCTCCTACACCCCAGGAAGACCAGGCTCAGGGGATCACTCTTACCCCTCTGCAGGCCCAGGCCCTGGGGATCACTCTCACTCCCCAGCAGGCCCAGTCTCAGGGGATCACTCTCACCCCTCAGCAGGCCCAGGCCCTGGGGATCACTCCCACCCCTCAGGAAGACCAGGCTCAGGGGATCACTCTTACCCTTCAGCAGGAGCAGGCACTGGGCATCACTCTTACTCCCCAGCAGGCCCAGGCTCAGGGGATCACTCTTACCCCTCTACAGGCCCAGGCTCTGGGGATCCTTCCCACCCCTCAGGAAGACCAGGCTCAGGGGATCACTCTCACCCCTCAGCAGGCCCAGTACCTGGGGATCCCTCCCACACCTCAGGAAGATCAGGCTCAGGGGATCACTCTCACCCCTCAGCAGGCCCAGTACCTGGGGATCCCTCCCACACCTCAGGAAGATCAGGCTCAGGGGATCACTGTAACTCCTCAGCAGGCTCAGGCACTGGGCATCACTCTCACTCCCCAGCAGGCCCAGGCTCAGGGGATCACTCTCACCCCTCAGCAGGCCCAGGCGCTGGGGATCACTCTCACCCCTCAGCAGGCCCAGGCCCTGGGGATCCCACCCACACCTCAAGAAGACCAGGCTCAGGGGATCACTCTCACCCCTCAGCAGGCCCAGGCCCTGGGGATCCCTCTCACCCCTCAGCAGTCCCAGGCACTGGGGATCCTTCCCACCCCTCAGGAAGACCAGGCTCAGGGGATCACTCTCACCCCTCAGCAGGCCCAGGCCCTGGGGATCCCTCTCACCCCTCAGCAGTCCCAGGCACTGGGGATCTTTCCCACCCCTCAGGAAGACCAGGCTCAGGGGATCACTCTCACCCCTCAGCAGGCCCAGGCCCTGGGGATCCCTCTCACCCCTCAGCAGTCCCAGGCACTGGGGATCCTTCCCACCCCTCAGGAAGACCAGGCTCAGGGGATCACTCTCACCCCTCAGCAGGCCCAGGCCCTGGGGATCCCTCTCACCCCTCAGCAGTCCCAGGCACTGGGGATCCTTCCCACCCCTCAGGAAGACCAGGCTCAGGGGATCACTCTCACCCCTCAGCAGGCCCAGGCCCTGGGGATCCCTCCCACACCTCAGGAAGGTCAGGTTCAGGGGATCACTGTAATTCCTCAGCAGGCCCAGGCTCAGGGGATCACTCTCACCCCTCAGCAGGCCCAGGCCCTGGAGATCCCTCCCATCCCTCAGGAAGACCAGTCTCAGAGGATCAATCTTACTCTTCAGCAGGCACAGGCCCTGGGGATCCCTCCCACCCCTCAGGAAGACCAGGCTCAGGGGATCACTGTAACTCCTCAGCAGGCCCAGGCCCTGGGGATCACTCTCACTCCCTGGCAGGCCCAGTCTCAGGGGATCACTCTCACCCCTCAGCAAGCCCAGGCGCTGGGGATCATTCTTACTTCCCAACTGGCTCAGGCAGAAGAGGTTCCTCTTACCCCTCTGCAAGCCCAGGCTCAGGACATTGCTCGTCTCACTGAAAAATCTCAAGATTTGGGTGTCACATTGACACATGATCGGGTCCAGGCAAGGCCAGTTCCTTTTACTCTGAAGCAATTCCAAATACCAGAAGGTCACATCAGCCCTAAGTTTACTCAGGTACCAACAAAGCCTGTCACTTTTAAAAAGACCCCCAAAATGAAAATGCCACAAAGTAGTAAACAGGCCCAGAAATTTAAGGTTCCATTTCCCCAAGGAAAGACTAAAGTATCAGAAGTCACTGTCACAGCAGAGCAGATGGGGTCCTTTGGCTCTACCTTCACTCGGAAGCAGGTACAGCCATTGGGGCCTCCTCTTACTTCTGCTCAAGATCAGTCATTGGAAGTCTCTGACACCTCAAGAAAGGTACAGACATTGCAGGATGATCTTGTTTCAGAAAAGACACAAGCATTGATGCTTACCCATAAGCAAGATCAAGCAGCAGCTATCACTCTCACGTATGAGCAGACACCAGGACTCACTGAAGAACAGGCCTCGAAATTGGGAGTTTCTTCCACTCCAGAGTCTCAAGAAGCATCAAATATCACCTTTAAGCAGTTGCAACCCTTGCCAGTCACTTCCTCTCAACAGGATCAAGCATTTCATACTCCTCTGAAGTCTGCCACATTGGCTCCTTTCACTCTCAGATTATTTGAGGAATTGAAGACTCCTCTCTCCCCCCCGCAACCCATTGTACCAACTTTATCCCCAAGCCTTAAGCAGCCCCTGATAACATCTATTGCTAAGAAGTCCTCTGTATCTGAGATATCTCCTCCTCCTCTGCAGAAATCAAAGTCTCCTCTCACGGAGTCTCCTCTTGCATCCAGGAAACACCCAGAAAAAAGTGCTCCTTCAATCTCTACAAAACTCCTGGTACCACAGATCCTTCCTATGTCTAGACAGATCCCAAAATATAGAGGTCAAACCACTCCTGCACCATCCCCAACAGCAGAGGTCCCTTTTCAATCTCAGCAGGTTCCAATACCAGAGGCTCCTGCCACTCAAAAGCAGTCGCTGACTCCCCAGCCTCTTTTGAGATCAGAGGCCCTTCTAACTGATAGGTTACCTCTTTTATCTGGAATCCCAGCTACCTCTGGACAGATTCCCAAGCTGTTGGCTCCTCTTTCCCCTGGACAGCCCTTGATTCCTAGGGCCCCTTCTATCCCCAGGGAGCTGCTGGAGTCTGAACGCTTAGCTTTCTCAGAGCAAACCCAGACATTACAAACTCCTGGGCAATCTTCCTATGTTCAGACTCCTACTCTTGGGCAGGATCGTATGACAAAGCCTCTTTCTGGTCAAATTTCCCCATTTTGGATATCTTCCATCACTGGGCAACCTTCTACACAACGGACTCTCCCAACCCCTGAAAAGCCCAAGACAGTCCTTTCCTCTTCAGCAACTCAAAAAACAATGGCAACTGTTGCTTCTCTGAAGCCTACAACAGTATTGACCCATCCAAGGACTTTAGATTTTAAGGTATCTCAAGCTCCTTTCACTACCAAGAAGGCTGAAATATCAGAGGTCTCTGATACTTCTGAAGCAACCTCAATGGACCCAGAACTATCGCCGTCCTACCTCACAGATTATAGGCCACCAGTATTATACACCTCTCATACTGATGAAACAGCCCTTCCCACTCTCCAGAAGCCTGGAAAATCACCACCTACTCGTATTACTCAACTACCTAAAATGTTACAGATCTCATCTTCTGAATGGGACATGAAATCCCTACTGCCCTCTATAGACAAGCCCGGGATTATAACTTCCGCCAAGATCTTAGTGCCTCCTTCCTCTCCCCAAGGCATTGAAGAGAAGAGATACTTTGTTGATGTGGAGGCTCAGAGGAAGAACCTAATACTATTAAATCAGGCCACAAAAACATCTGGACTCCCTGCAGAACAACATACAACAGCTTGGAATCTCATAACTGAGATACTTCATATGGACACAGTTCGGCTAGGGTACCTATTTCGCAAGTACATTGCCTACAGATTGATCCAGCGTGCCAGGTAGATGTAATTATTATAATATGCCTTATCTTCTGATATAGTCCTGATTTCAAAAATCCTCATAGCCTAGAAGTATATTAATATTTGTAAGATCATATACTCTAAAATTCTTTCTAGATTCCTTTTAGTATTTTAAAGTTGGTTATTGATTTTTTTTTTTTCTTTGCCAGTCCTGGGTACTGAACTCAGGGCTTGGGCACTGTCCTTGGGGTTTCCTTAAGGGTAGTGCTCTGCCACTTGAGCCATAGTACCACTTCCAGTTTTTTTTCTATGCATGTGGTACCAAGGAATTGGACCTGGGATTCATGCATGCTAGGCAAGCACTCTACCACTAGGACAAACTCCCAGCCCCCTTGATTATTGATTTGCATGGGCTTTGTTGTTTTATCTGATTTAAGTCTTTGTTTCACAGTTTCCTATGAGATTTCTTCAATTTTTTTTTTTTTTTAACACAGCTAACCAGTTTCTTTTTCTTTTTGGTCCGTCATGGGGCTTGAACTCTGGGCCTGGGCTCTGTCCCTGAGCTCTTCAGCTCAAGGCTACTGCCCTATCCCTTGAGCCACAGTGCCACTTCTGGTTTTCTGATGGTTAACTGGAAATAAGTCTCTCAGAGACTCCTGAGTAGCTAGGATTATAGGGCTGAGCCAACACACCTGGCTAGGAGTTCGAGCCTTACTTGAGGCTCAGATCAGCCTACACAGTGACCTTCCTATTTGTGCTTCCTTTTGTTATGAGAGTGACAGGAACATGCCACTGTGCTCAGCCATTGTACTTCCTTAATGGCTTGAGATGACAGTGTGTGCTGCCATACAATTTATCAAAATAGAGTTTTACAAACCTTTTTTTTTGGGGGGGGGGTCAGTCGTGGGGCTTGAACTATGTCCCTGAGCTCTTTAGCTCAAGGCTTGTGCTGTATCACTTTGAACCACAGTGTTACTTCTGGTTTTCTGGTGGGTAATTGGAGATAAGGGACTTTCATGCCCACGCTGGCTATGAACCATGATCCTCAGATCTCAGCCTCTTGAGTAGCTAAGATTACAAGCATAAGCAAATTTACCTGGATATAACATGTTTAAAAGTCTATGGTGTGTGTGTGTGTGTGTATGTGTGTGTGTGTGTGTGTGTGTGTGTGTGTGTGTATGTAGCCTGTTCTTGAACTTTTTTTTTAATCAAGAGCCACAGTGAGCCACAGCTCTACTTCTTGGACTTTCTTTCCCTGGTTCCTTGGTTGGCTTCAAACCTCGACCCTCAGATCTCATCCTCCCGAGTAGCTAGGATTAGCTGGGCACTGGTGGCTCACACCTGTAATCACAGCCTTTTAGTTTTGCCCACTGAAAGACGGTACTGAATATCATCTGAACTCCTACACATGACTGGTATTAATAAACAGGCATCACCAGAGAGGTGAGAGGCAGCTGTTAGGAAGAACTGCTGAATAATCACAGAAAGCTTAAGAAACTGTGTCAACATGGAATTCTTTTTCACACCAGCTCCTTGATCAGTAATAGACAAGTAATTTATCCTGAGCTCAATTGTGCCAAATACAGATATTTGTCAGGCAGCATTTGCATGGCACCCCAGGACTTCCTACAGCCATTGAAGGGACATACTGGTGACTCGCATCCTTCCCACAGTGGTACAACCCTCTCAACTTCCCTGTCCCAACTAGCTAACAACATGTGAACAATCAAGAGTACTCCAATGAGCAATAACAGAAAATAATGAAAGTCGATCACTCAGATAAACTTGAGACCAAGAGAGTGGAAACTGGATGAAGTACAAGAAAAGGAATTTGTTTGATTGTTTAACTGATCCTAGATATATATATCACTGATGTTGCAGGTTTTTTGGGTTTTTTTTTCTTTTTGGTTTTTGTTTTGTTTTATTTTTGTCCTGGGCTTGAACTTGGGGCCTGGGCATTGTCCTTGAACTTTCTCAAGGCTAGCTCTCTACCACTTGAGCCATAGCTCTACTTCTAGCTTTTTTAGCCAGTGCTAGCTGGAATTCAGGGCCTGGGTACTGTCCTTGAGCTTTCTTAAGGCTAGCACTCTACCACTTGAGCCACAGCAGCATTTCTGGCTTTTTCTATGTATGTGGTATCAGACCTGAGTCTGTGCATGCTAGACAAGCACTCTGCCACTAGGCCAAACTCCTGCTCCTACTTCTGGCTTTTTCTGTGTATATGGTACGGAGGAATGAAACCCAGGGTTTTGTAAATACTAGGCAAGCATTCTACCAATAAGCCATACTCCCAGCCCATGATGTTATAATTTTAAAGCTACAAGGGCTAGAAAATGAAAGCTGCCTTTTGCCTAAGGAAGCACTGAAAGACTAGGGATGTGATTTATTAATGACCAACTTCTGTTGTGTGCTAAGGTTTGCATCTGTGCATCAAATCATAAGGAATACATAGAGCTTTTTCCTTTATCATTCCCTTGGGCACAACAGGAAATTGGCTGTATAACTTGCTCTGGAATGCTTCATTGAGGGTTTCAAACATAAAAAGAGAATATATATAATGAAGAAATCCCTCCTCAAAGAAATAAATATAATCCTCGAATGATCCATCCATTGTTTAAGAGGCTCCAAATTCTTAATTATAATGCATAAAAGAGATCTAAGAGCTAAGAATTGTTCTAAGTATATTTGATTTTTTTCTTTTTTGCCAGTTGTGGGGCTTGACCTCAAGGCCTGAGCACTGTCCTTAGATTTTTTCTGAAGGCTAGATCTCTACCACTTGAGCCACAGCACTACTTCCAGTTTTTTTCTATGTATGTGGTACCGAGGAATCGAACCCAGGCCTTTGTGCATGCTAGGCAAGCACTCTACCACTAGGCCAAATTCACAGCTCCTATTTATTTTTTTTTGTTTTGTTTTGTTTGCCAGTCCTGGGGTTTGAACTCAGGGCCTGGGCACTGTCCTTGGGCGTTTTTAAGAGTAGAGCTCTACCACTTGAGCCACAGAACTATTTATGGCTTTTTACTATGTATGTGGTACCAAAGCATCGAACCTGGGTCTTCTTGCATGCTAAACAAGCACTCTATGACTAGGCTAAACTCCCAGCCCTATTTTTATTTTTGTGCTTTTTTTTTTTTTTTGCCAGTCCTGGGTTTGAGCTCAAGTACATCTTACCGATTCACTTAAATGGGTATATATTTATAAATAAATATATACACATAAATTTGTAAATATGCATGTTCAAAAAATATTGTCAGTGGCTGGGAATGTGGCTTAGTGGTAGAGTGCTTGCCTAGCAGATGCATGAAGCTCTGGGTTTGATTCCTCAGTACCACATAAACAGAAACAGCCAGAAATGGCATTCATAAGGTAGAGTGCTATCCTTGAACAAAAGAAACTCAAGGGTAGAGTCCTTTGGATTTCTCAAGGTTAGCTAGCTCTCGACCATTTGAGGCATAGCACCACTTCTGGCTTTTTCTGTGTATGCAGTACTAAGGAAATGAACCCAGAGCTTTGTGCATGCTATGGGAGCACTCTATCACTTGGCCATACTCCTGGCCCCTTCTTTTCTTTTGTAAAGATAAAGATTGTTTATTTATTCAATCATCTTTTTCTCTGTGTTTGGTGGTACTACGATTTGATTAAGGCCTTTTTCTTGCTAGGTGGTGCTCTACTACTTATGTCACAACTCTATCTCTCATCCAATTACCTTTTACACAAACTTTGATATTAAGTCTCTTTCTTTGTGGGATGTACAGGATTGAGCCAAGTATTTGCTAGCCAAGTATTCTACTACTGAGCTATATCCCCAGTCCTGTCTTTCTTTGCTTCTTTTTTTGGAGGGGTGAGGGAGGAGGGGGTGGGAACAATACTGGAGTTTAAAGGCTTCATGCTTGCTAAGCAGGTGATCTTAGTGTTTTGTTTTGGGGCTTGAGCTCAAGGCCCTTTCTCTGTCTCTTATCTCTTTTGCTTAAGGCTAGTGCTCTGCCACTTTGAGCTGCCACAGGGGCATTCTTCATTTTCTGGTGAATAGAGATAAAGGAGTTTCATGTACTTGGACCTGGTCTGACTTTGAACTGTAATCCTTAGATCTCAGCCTTCTGAGTAGCTAGGATTACAAGCATGAGCCACCAGTGCTCAGCTTGGTTTATGGTATGTATGTATATATGTATGTATGTATGTATGTATGTATGTATGTATGTATGTATTGTCAGTGGTGGAGTTTGAACTCTGGGCCTGGGAGTTGTCCCTGAGCTCTTCAGCTCAAGGGTACTATACTACCCTGAGCCGCAGCCCCACTTCCCATTTTCTAGGGATTAACTGGATTACTTTCTTAAGATTTCTTTCTTTTTTTTTTTTTTTGTCAGTTGCAAGTCTTGAACACTGGTCCTGGGCACTGTCCCTGAGCCTCTTTGTTCTCAAGACTAGTGCTCTAGTACTTGAGCCATAGTGTTTGTTTGTTTTGTTTTGTTTTGTTTTTTACCAGTCCTGGGCTTGGGCTCAGGGCCTAAGCACTATCCTTGGGTTTTTCTCAAGGCTAGTGCTCTACCACTTGAGCCACAGCACCACTTCTGGCTTTTTTCTACATACGTGGTACTGAGGAATTGAATTCGGATCTTTGTGCATGGTAGGCAAGCACTCTACCACTAGGCCAAACTCCCAGCCTGTTATTTCTGTTTTTTGAGAGATAAGAGCCTCATGGGGACTTTTCTGCCTGGGCTGGCTTTGAACTACAATATTCAGATCTCAACCTTCTGAATAGCTAGAATTACAGGTATGAGCTATCAGCATCCAGCTAGCATTTCTTTATAGTATTTTCCTATCTAGAATTTCTTTCTTCTTCTTTTTTTTTTTGTGGGTCATGGGGGCTTGAACTCAGTCTGGGTGCTGTCTCAGAGCTCTTCAGCTCAAGGCTACTGCTCTATCCTTCAACCAAGCTCCACTTCCCATTTTCTAGAGGTTAACTGGAGATAAGAGTCTCAGGTTTGTTCCCAGACTGACTTTGAACCTTGATCCTCAGATCTCAGCCTCCTGAATAGCTAGGATTACAGGCATGAGCCACCGAGCCAGCTTCCTATCTAGAATTTCTTATACTTTCATTTTCTATTCTGTACACTAGAAAAAGCAAAATGTTTTTTATACTTCAGCAAAGCAGTATTTATTTCAGCTTTTGTTTAAAACGCAGGTGCCTGACTTTTACTCCACAGGTTTGGGAAGCTGGGGATAAGGCTCAGAGGTAGTGTGCCTGCCCACAATATGTGACTCCATGGATTTGAAACACAGCATCAATTTCACAAGTTATTAGCAGGGCTAATAACATGAGAGGTTGCAACAGGATGATCATGAATTTGAAGCCAGCCTGGACTACATAGTGAAATTCCCATCTCAATATAAAAATTAAGACATAATAGTCTGGGGCCAGGTGCAGTGACACATGTAACCCCTCTTGCCTCCTAGCCTTCATAAAGTGGCTTGACCATCCCCTAACCATGGAAAAAGAAAGAGTAGAAAGCTTTCTCTATTTAACTTCATAAATGAGAAGGGTCAGGTAACAAAGGAAAGACTATATTCTGAAGAGATAGAAGAAGAGCATCAGAAAGATCAACTGAGGAGAAAGAATAAACAGAAAGGCAACAAAGGGAATTAGGTGTCTACAGTCACAAGGTAGGTGGCTTTGGTGACAGACTAGCAAATCCAGCTCCCGGCAAACCTACACTTTTCTCAAGCATTTAACTCAGTATAGAAATTTGGTGTAAAAGTAACTGCCTGTAAAACAGATTAGCAACAAAAATGAAACTTTTTTTTTCTTTGCCAGTCTTGGGGCTTTAACTCAGGCCTTGGGCACTGTCCGTGGACACTTTTTGCTCAAGGCTAGTGCTCTGCCATTTAAGCCACAGCACCACTTCCAGATTTTTCTGTGTACGTGGTACCAAGGAATCAAACCCAGGGCTTCATGCATTCTAGGCGAGCACTCTACCACTAGACTATACTCCTGAAACTTTTTTTTTCTTTTTGGTGTAGGCCCCAAAGCTTGAACTCAGGGCATATGTGCTATCCCTGAGCATTTTTATTCAAGGCTAATGCTCTAACACTCAAACCACAGCTCTACTTCCAGATTTTGGTGATTAATTGGAAATAAAAGACTCATGGACTTTCCTGCCTAGGCTGGCCTTGAATCTTGATCCTTAGCTCTCAGCCCCCTGAGTAGCCAAGATTGTAGATGTGTGCCACAGTGACTTTGGTAAAATTAAACATATCTTCTGGAGAAAGAAATAAGAGATGGAAATAGCAATAAGTCAAATTATCTCTATTTTCAGATGATGTGATTCTGTAAGTTAAAGGCTCTAAACATGCATGACTTAATGGTGAATGCTTGTCTATTAAGCACAAGGCACTGAATTCAAATTTAAGTACTGGGGCCGGGAATGTTCCCTAATGGTAGATTGCTTGCCTACCACTCACTAAAGTCCTGGGTTTGATTCCTTAGTACCACATACACAGAAAAAGTCAGAATTGGTACGGTGGCTCAAGTGGTAAAACTCTAGCCTTGAGAAAGCCCAAGTACAGTGCTCAGGTCCTGAGTTTAAGCCTCAGGACTGGCAAAAAAAAAAAAGAAAAAGAAAAAAAGAAGATTGAAAGATTTCCTAAGTTCATGGTTTAGCAGAACTAATTTTGTGAAAATAGGTGCAATCCTGACAGATTCAACTCAATCTCCATAAAAATTCTACTCTTCACAGAAATAGAATAATTCTATAATTCATATAGAGGTATAGAAAACCCCAAATTACAAAAGAAACCTTAAGCAAAAAGAAATATCATAATGCCTGACTTGTACTAAGAGCCATAATAGCAAAAACAGCATGGTACTGGCACAAAAACAATGCACTGCAATGGAATAAAATGAAGGATTCAGAAATTAGCCCACATAGAAACAATGTTTTGATTTTTACAAGGTACCAAAAACTTATGAGTAAGCATAGCCTCTTCAGTTAACTGTGTTTGGTCAATCAGAATATCCATATGCTCCTTATTTATTTCCTAGATGTTTCTTATTTCTCACTCTGTACTAAAGTCATTTCAAAGTGGATCAATGACCCCAATATAAGATCTAAAACTGATTAAACTAATACAGGAAATCATAGCAAAGGCACTCGCAGGTATAATCACATTGTGAAAGGGCTCCAGTATTTCATGAAGTAAGACCAAATGGAATTATATAAAAGTAAAGTCTCTGTACATCGAAGGAATCAATTAACAAAATGAAGAGACAACATATAAAATGAGTGTAAATCTTTGCTAACTATTCACTGGATGAAGAATTTATAGAACATGTGAAGAACTCAAAAAAATTAAGACCAGCCAGGTATGGTGGCTCACATTTCTAATCTAAGCTACTCAAGAGGCTGAGATCAAGGATCATAGTTCAAAGCCAGCCTGGGCACAAGTCTGTGAGACTTTTTTTTTTTTTTTGTCAGTCGTGGAGCTTGAACTCTAGGCCTGGGCTCTGTCCCTGAGCAATTCAGCCTAAGGCTACAGCTTTATCCCTTGAGCCACAGTTTTACTTCCCATTTTTTAGTGATTAATTGGATATAAAGAGTCTCACATTTCTTAGAGCTCAGGCTGGCTTTGAATCTTGATCCTCAAATCTCAGCCTCCTGAGTAGCTAGGATTACAGGCATGAGCCACCAAATCCGGTAAGTCTGGAACACTCTGATCTCCAATTAAGAATCAATAAACTAGAACTGGTGCTATGCCTCAAGTGGTAGAGTGCTAGCCCTGAGCTAAGAGCTCAAGAACAGTACTGAAGCCCAGAGTTCAAGCCCCAGGACTGACAAAAAAATAAAAATAAAAAATAAAGACCAAAGGAAAAAATAATCCAACTAATAAATGGGAAAAGAAATTCAGCAGATGGCCGGGAGTTTGGCCTAGTGGTTAAAGTGCTTGACTAGCATGCATGAAGACCCGGGTTCGATTCCTCGGTACCACATACATAGAAAAAAGCCGGAAGTGGTGCTGAGGCTCAAGTGGTAGAGCTCTAGCCTTGAGAAAGTCCAAGGGCAGTGCTCAGGCCCTGAGCTCAAGCCCAGGACTGGCAAAAAAAAAAAAAAAAAAAAAAAAAGAAATTCAGCAGATAGGTTGTGGTGTGTGTGTGGGGGGGAAGGGTGCCAGTCCTAGGCATAAACTCAGGGCCTGAGTGCAGTCCTTCGGCTTCTCAAGACTAGAGCTCTATCAGTTGAGCCCATCACACCATTTCTGGCATTTTTCTATGTATGTGGTTCTGAGGAATAGAACCCAGGTCTTCATGCATGCTAGGCAAGCACTCTACCACTAGGCCAAACTCCCAGCCCATAGTTCATGAAATAAGAAAAACAAATGGCTAATAAACACATAAAGAAATGCTTAATATCCTTATCCATAAAGGAAATGCAAAGTAAAGCAGCACTGAGATTCTAGTTCATCTCAGTTAAAATGGTTATCATTGCTGGGCCCACACCTATAATCCTGGCTACTCAGGAGGTTGAGATCTGAGGATTATGGCTCAAAGCCAGTCCAGGCACAAAGGTCTATGAAAGTCTCATTTCCAATTAACCACCAGAAAACTGGAAGTGGCACAATGGCTCAGAGTGGTAGGGTGCTATCCTCAAGCTGAAGTGCTCAGGGATGGTGCTCAGGCCCAGAGTTCAAGCCCCGTGACCAAAAAACAATAAATAAATAAATAAATAAATAAATAAATAAATAAATAAATAAATAAATAAAAATTGTAAAAAAAGATAGCATTAAGACCACAACTAATGGTACTAAGGATAGGGAAAAATAGAACTTCTATATATTATGGTAGGAATTTAGTGTAGCTACTATAGAAATCAGTATGGCAGTTCCTCAAAACACTAAAAGTAGAACTTTCATATGACTCTGCTATATCATCTTGGCCTGAACCCTTCAGGAATGCAAGTCAGTATACAATAGAGATACCTGCTTATAGTAAATATACCTGTTTATAGATATCCTAGGTATCCATCAACAGATAATAGACATACAAATTATAAACAAAAAGACAGAGAAAGATAGAAGGCAAATGTATATTTTCAGTCTGTATCATAAATGCTTGAAAGGTAAGATCACCTTTTTTGGTTTTGTTTTTGAAATAGTTCTATTATGTAACCAGCTGGCTTCAACACGAGATATCTTTCCAAACCTGCCTCCTAAGTGGTAGGAATACAAACATGTGCCACCTAAGCCAGGTGGAATTTTTACTATATTAAAATAAGAGAGAGGCATTATTTCCTCACACCTGCTATCCTAGCTACTCAGGAAGTTGAAATCTGAGAATCCCAGTTCATAGTCCTGGAGGACAGTCCAAGAGACTCTTATCTCCAGGAAACTGGAAGTGTCACTGTGGCTCAAACTGGTACAGTGCTAACTTTGAGTGAAAGAGCTCGGAGAGAGCACCCAGGCCCCGAGTTCAAGCCCCATGACCAAAAAAAAAAAAAAATAAGCAATAAGTAACAGTAGTGTAATACTTCAAAGTTCAGTGTGATTTATTATCCATCTAGATTATTGAAGGTTATTTAATTAAAATGTGAACTAAAGTCTCAATAAGGAAGCCTTCCAACCTCTGTCTCATACCTACTTATGAAAAGAAACTGAGGAGAGATTAGTTGACTTAGATTCAGTAACTGTATTAATCTAATTCTTATCTTTTCAAGAAACAATATAATCAAACGATTAAAAGCCATCCAGAATACTGGGAAAGGTTATGAAGTCCAAGACCTTTACATCATGCTGAGCAGAATTGATGACTACCAGAAAAAGGTGATGCGGATCTGGACTGAGAAACAGAAGTCTCTAGAGCAGAAACGATATGGGTGCCTGAAGAAAATGATGAATTTATTTACCCAGGTAACCTGTTTCCCATTCTCTTCAGTGTTTGTGTTTTTGTTTTGTTTCTTTTTAAAGCTGGGCATTGTGGCACAGACCTGTAATCCCAACTATGAAGAAAATAGAAGCTGGGAGTTTGGCCTAGTGGTAGAGTGTGTGCCTAGCATGCAGGAAGACCCAGATTCCATTCCTTGGTACCACATACATAGAAAGATTCAGAAGTGGTACTGTGGTTCAAGTGGTAGAGCTCTAGCCTTGAGAAAGTTCAGGACAGTGCTTAGTGCCCAGGACTGGCAAAAAAAAAAAAAAAAGAAGAAGAAGAGAGAAGAAAGGAGGAGGAGGAGGAGAAGAGGAAGAGGAAGAGGAAGAGGAAGAGGAAGAAGAAGAAGAAGAAGAAGAAGAAGAAGAAGAAGAAGAAGAAGAAGAAGAAGAAGAAGAAGAAGGCGGCCGCCACCAGGTATGATGGCACACACCTGTAATCCTAGCTATTCAGGAAGCTGAACTCTGAGGATCGAGGTTCAAAGCCAGTCCAGGCACTAAAGTCCTTGAGACTCTTATCTCCAATTAACCACTAGAAAACTGGAAGTGGCACTGTAGTTCAAGAGGTAGAGCAGTAGCCTTGAGCTGAAGAGCTCAGGGACAACACCCAGGCCCTGAGTCTAAGCCCCAGGACAGACAGGAAAAGAAAAGAAAGAAAATAGAGGTACCATATTCATGGTCCAAGATTGATCCTGGGGATTTTGAGATTTGTTCCTGTTACAAGAAAATATAATTCAGCCTGGTGCTGGTGGCTCATACCTGTTATCTTAGCTACTCAGGAAGCTGAGATCTAAGGGTTGCAGTTTGAAGCCCACCTACATATGAAAGTTTTAAGATTCTAATCTCCAATTAACTAACAAAAATCTGGAAATGGAGCTGTGGCTTAAGTGGTAAAGTATTACTCTTGAGAACAAAAGCTCAGGGATAGCACCCAGGCCCTGAGTTCAAGTTCTAGTACTGGCACATACACACATATATATACACTGGCACATGTGCATGTGCATGCATGTGCATGTACACACACACACACATATACACACAGACTATATAAATGTATATACATTTATTTATTGTAATAAATAAGGGGTACTCCACAGTATGCATGTATTTTACTTAGTTGCCCTAATAATAGACATCCAAGTTGACCACCTCTTGAACTTTGGGCCTGGGCCTTGTTCCTGAGCAATTCACCTCAAGGCTACCGCTGTATCCCTTGAGCCACAGCACCACTTCTGGTTTCTCTAGAAGTTTATTGGAGATAAGAGCCTCATTCACTTTAGTGCCCAGGTTGGCTTTGAACCTTGATTCTCAGATCTCAGCTTCATGAGTAGCTAGGATTTCAGGTGTGAGCCACTGCACCCAGTTTGACTGCCTCTTTATGACTTTTTTCCCCACACTTGATCTCTTTTTTTTTTTTTTTTTTGTCAGTCCTGGGGTTTGAACTCAGGGCCTATACACTGTCCTTGAGCTTCTTCTGTTCAAGACTAGCTACTTTTCCACTTGAGCCATAATGCCACTTCTGGCTTTTTCTGCTTATGTGGTACTGAGAAATTGAATCTAGGGCTTTGTGTATGCTAAACAAGCACTCTGCCACATTTCCAGCTCCTCCACACTTGATCTCAACCAAAAGAAAGTGATACAGGGCTGGGAGTTTGGCCTAGTGGTAGAGTGCTTGCCTAGCATGCATGAAGACCCCGCTTCAATTCCTCAGTACCACATACGTAGAAAAAAGCTGGAAGTGGTGCTGAGGCTCAAGTGGTAGAGCTCTAGCCTTGAGAAAGTCCAAGGACAGTGCTCAGGCCCTGAGCTCAAGCCCAGGACTGGCAAAAAAAAAAGAAAAAAAAGAAAAAGAAAGTGATACAGTAATTCTTTTTTACTTTTTAACTTAATTTAGTTCCAAGAGATGTTTAAATTGAAACTCAGTCGACCTATCCCCTTGATCACTGACAAGAAGCTGATAACCAAAGGTACTGAATTTGTCCGACGGCCATTCAAGTTTCCAATTGGAGAGGACAAAGGTTCTGATGTTTTCAAGGAACTTCGGTATGTGGCAGAATGATAGATGATGTGATAAGATGATATATAAAATCTAATGCTAGGGAAATGGGGACAAAAACATGAGAAGGGGGTATCAAAGTGTGAGAAATAATGCACCTACTACCCGATGAATGTTACTCTAACCCCTCTATACATTATCCCAACAAAAATAAATAAATAAAATAAGTCTTCATAGCTTAAAACAAACAACAACAAGAATAAATAAAAACTAATGCTTAGCCAGGTGCTAGTGGCTCACATCTGTAATCTTAGCTACTCAGGAGGCTGAGATCTGCAGATTAGGATTCAAAGCCAGCCTAGGAAGAAAAAGTCCACAAGACTCTTATCTCCAATTAACCACCAGAAAACTGGAAGTGGTACTGAGGCTCAAATGTAGAGCGCTGGCCTTGAGCTGAAGTGCTTAGAGACAGTGCCCAGGCCCAGAGTTCTAGCCCCACCACTGACTAATAATAATAATAATAATAAACCCTAGTGATTTAATTTTGTCTAATTAAAATGTTAGGTGCTGGTGGTTCATATCTGTAGCTACTCAGGAGGCTGAGATCTGAGAATGGCAATTTGATGCCAGGCAGGAAAGTCCATGCGACTCTTATCTCCAATTAACCACCAAAAAAAAAGTGCCAGAAGTGAAGCTTCTGAAGCTATGGCTTCACTAGCCTTGAGCAAAAAAGCTCAGGACAGCTGGTTGTGGTGGCTCACGCTTGTAATCCTAGCTACTCTGGAGGCTGAGATCTGAGGATCATGGTACAAAGCCAGCACTAAAAAAAAAAAAAGCTCAGGGACAGTATCCAAAAGCCCTGAGTTCAAGCCCTACTGAGGAAGGGTTGAAGGAAGGGAGGGTTGGAGGAAAGAAGTGAGGAAGGAAAGGATAAGCAAATTTTGGGAAAAGATATATACTGTCTGTATACTTTATGATGCTAAGAAGATAGTCTTAATATAGATGACTAGGTAAAGTCCAGAGTAATGTAGTCTGGTAATTATTTTAGCAAATTATGTTTTTACCATACCTGTCTGTTAATGTAGCTATAGCTAATGCTTAGTGTAAGGGGATGGCATTACAGGTAGTGAAAAGCAAGGGCAGGGTAAGACTCATAAGCTTTCAATGGTCACGAAGAACCAAGCAATTAGCACTTCCGCTTAATATTCTCTGATTTTGTAGAAAACAAGAAGAGATGGAAGCCATCTGGAATTCTGATTTGTCCACTTCAAGCTACCCCATAACAGAGAAGACATCAATACACTCAGTCTGGGCCATGCTGGGGGGTTACCCAGACATTCCTAAACTGCTCGAGTTAGATATCCAGTCTACTTTAAGAAAATCTCTAGCTAACATTCAATCACAGTAAGTAAAGGATGGGGAGTACTCTGGTAGTGGGCTTTTGTTTGCCTAACTGGATTTTTTTTCTGAAGCACCAGGGAGTTACCAAGAATAAATGTTTGGTGTGAAGTTAGATGCACATCACTCACAAAATAGCACATGAAATTATGAAATCTGTCTTCATAAGCCTGTAGATGTCACTACTAAATAACATAAACACACACACAAAAAAGTTGCAAGGCAAATGCTAGAAGCTAAGGCCTTTTATCCTAACTACCTAGGAAAAGTCTGAGACCTGAGGATTATAAATCCTGATTTAGTACTGCTCTTTGGAATATGTCATCTATTGACTTATATTTAATCTGACATTCTCTTGCTTGTGCTTTATAAACCAAAATTTCCATTTTTGCAAGATCAAGGCTAATATCAAATGCAATTTTTTTTTTTTGGCCAGGCCTGGGGCTTGAACAGGGCCTAGGCACCATCCTCAGGCTTTGTCAAGGCTAGCACTCTACCACTTGACCCCACAGCACCACTTCCGGCTTTTGCTGTGTATGTTGTACCAAGGAATCAAACCCAGGCGTTGTGCATGCTAGGCAAGCACTTTACCACTCGGCCACAATCCCAGACTATACATGGAATTCTTAACTTGTAAGAGTATGTACTGAACATGTTCAGAATGGAAAAAAAAAAAACTAAAAACAAAAAAAAATCAGTTATTTAAAAAAAATAAGGAAGGAAATTCTTTTTTTTTTTTTTTTTTTTTTGCTAGTTACAGGGCTTGAATTCGGCCTGGGAACTGTCCTTAGGCTTTCTCAAGGCTCCACCATTTCTGGCTTTTTCTGTGTATGTAGTATCAAGGAATCAAACCCAGGGTTTTGTGCATGCGAGGCAAGCACTCTACAACTAGGCTACCCTCCTGGCCGCCCTGAGCTTCTTTTGTTCAAGGCTAACACTCTACCACTTGAGTCACAGTGCCACTTTCTTTTTTTTTTCTTTTTGCCCATCCTGGGCTTGAGCTCAGGGCCTGAGCACTGCCTTAGTCTTTCTCAAGGCCAGAGCTCTACCACTTGGGCCTCAGCACCACTTCCAGCTTTTTTTCTATGTATGTGGTACCAAGGAATTGAACCTGGGTCTTCATGCATGCTAGGCAAGCACTCTTCTATTAGGTCAAACTCCTGGTCCCACAGTGCCACTTTCAACTTTTTCTGTTTATGTAGTACCGAGGAATGAAACCTAGGGCTTCTATCACTGAGTCACATTCTAAGCTTCAGAAATTGGGATCTTTTTCTTTTTTGTGGGTCATGGGGCTTGAATTCGGCCTGGGTACTTTCCCTGAGCTCTTCAGCTTAAGGCTACTGCCCTACCTCTGGGCCTGGGCATTGTCCCTGAGCTCTTCAGCTCAAGGCTACCATCCTACCTGAGAGCTAAGCGCCACTTCCCGTATTCTAGAGGTCCTTTTGTGCCAGGGCTGGCTTTGAACCTCAGATCTCAGCTTCCTGAGTAGCCAGGATTACAGACATGAGCTACCATGCCTGGCTTGGGGTCTTAATTACTGTTTCCACAGACTTATGGTTTTTATTTGCTAACATAGAATGAATGTGTGAAATATAAAGTCTAAGACATACTAAAAATAATTTAAATTATAGGATTAATTACTATTTAACGTCCCTCAGTTTTGCTCACTAAAATCTCTTCTAGGTATTTCTCCTAAGAAGAACAATATTTCTTCACTTTGCAGCAGTTCAAACACAAGCCAAGAGACTCCTTCCCCTCTAAGTTTAATGTCCTTACCATCCTTAAGGTCTCAGTTGAAGTAAATTTCTATGTGAACTGCCTTATCAGACCTCCTTACCTTACATCTTGGAATTAATACTACCTAGACACTGACCCACTTACCTCCTTGTTTTAGATACATTTTAAGATTGTATTGGTTCTGCTCACTTCTTTTTTTTTTTTTTTTTTTTTTTTGTGGGTCATGGGGCTTGAACTGGGCCTGGGCACTGTCCTTCAGCTCTTTAGCGCAAGGCTAAGGCCCTACCCTTAAGCCAAGCCCCACTTGAGGGCCCATTTTCTAGAGGTTAACTGGAGATAAGACTTTTTTGTGCCTGGGCTGGCTTTGAACCTTGATCCTCAGATCTCACCTTCCTGAGTAGCTAGGATTGGAGGCATGAGCTACCATCTGGCTATAAAGCATATTTTTGTGACTAGCACTTACAACTCCCAAAATTTAATTAAAAAAAAACTGCCTCTTTTCATTACTTACTTTATAATAACAATAAAAAGTTTAAAAATCAATCTGATAGTAATAGTCAAAAGATTTGAACAGATAAGGGATGCTTATAAATAGCAAAGAAAATATATATAGGGTTTAACTTTAACTTTAATGATATACATGTATACGTATATAAGTATATGATATATATGTATATGGGATATATACAGATATGTGTGTAAGTATATGTATATATATGTGTGTATATATGTATACATGGAAACACATAGACTTGGGGTGTTCTAATGTAACTACTATTAAGTGCTGTTGAATGTTTTTTCTAGTTTAATATAATATGGATTTATGGGTAGAGAAACACTGCTAACTCGTAGAAACCACACTAGAAATAGGCTTTGGCATTATTTAGAGAGGAAGGTCTATGAAAATCATTGGAATTAAACTGATTTTGGTAGAGCTTTTATCTAAGAAACCTTTTCCCACATCTGCTATGAGCCATGATTAAGTTCTAAGATCTAAGGATTCTACAATAAACAAAATGGACCTGATCACTGCCCTAAGGGAGTTTATATTCCAACAAAATGTATTGCTAACAAGACAGTTATACTTCTAATAAACAAATAAATAGCAAAGAAGCAAGGGCATAGAAATGAAGGGATAAAGGGTGAACAAATGGCTGGTGCAGTGGCTCACACCTGTAATCCTAGCTACTCAGGAGGCTGAGCTCTGAGAATTGATGTTCAAAGCCAGGTTGGGCACTCAAGAATGTGAGACTCTTCAATTAATCACTAAAAAATGGGATGTAGGGCTGTGGCTCCAGAGGTAAGATGGTAGCCTTGAGCTGAAAAGCTCAGGGACAGTGCCCAGACCCAGAGTTCAAGCCCCATGACCAAAAAAAAAAAAGACAAATGCAGCAGTGGTATTTACTAGATACTATGCTGAAAATGAATTATACAGATTGTGGGTGGATCTAGGAAGGAAAAACTGGGAGAGAACAAGAGAAGGGGTGACATTGTCAAAAAACAAATGTACTCTTTCTGGGCACCAGTGGCTCATGCTTGTAATCCTACCTACTCAGGAGGCTGAGATCTGAGGATGTTGGTTCAAAGTCAGCATTACAATAACAAAAAAAAAAAAGAAAAAGAAAGGAAGACAAAGAACAAAAGAAAGAAAAATATCAGGGTGCTGGCAGCTCACACCTGTAATCCTATAGCTACTTAAGAGGCTGAGATCTGAGGATCACAGTTCAAAGCCAGCACAAAAAGTCCATGAGACTATTATCTCCAATTAACCACCAGAAAATTGTAAGTGCCTGGGCACTGTCCTTGGACACATTTTGCTCAAGGCTAGCCACTTGAGCCACAGTACCACTTCCAGCTTTTTCTGAGTATGCAGTATCAAGGAATTTAACCCAGGGCTTTGTGCATAAGAGAGCATTCTACCACTAGGCTACCCACCTGGCCCCTCCAAGCATTATTGTTTCAGTTATTTTTTCAGGAGACTGGCCTCAATCCATGATCCTCCTATCTATCCCTCCAATGTAGCTGGCATAACAAGTGTAGACTATCATGCTTGGCTTGTCTCACTAACTTGTGCTTGGGTATATATCAAACTATTATCTGCCCAACTTCTGCTTCATGAACAGCTGAAATTGCTGATATGAGCCACCATGTTCAACTGAATTTCTTTCTTTTCTTTTTTTTTCTCCAGTCCTGGAGCTTGAACTCAGGACCTGGGCACTGTCCTTGAGCTTCTTTTGCTCAAGGCTAGCACTCTACCACTTGAGGCACAACACCACTTACTGCTTTTTCTATGTATGTAGCACTGAGGAATCAAACCCAGGACTGAATTTTCAAATGTGCTCATGCATGTAATCCTAGCTGCTCAGGAGGCTGAGATCTGAAGGTCTTGATTCAAATCCAGCAAGGGCACAAAAATCCGAGACTCTTAGCTCCAGTTAACCACCAGAATACTAGAAGTGGCACTGAGGCTCAAGTGGTAAAGTACTAGCCAAGAGCTAAAGAGCTCAGGAACAGCACCCTGAAAAAAAGCAAGGCAAGGCCAGAAACGTGGCCTAGTGGTAGAGTGCTCACCTAGTATACATGAAGCCCAGGTTCCACATACACAGAAAAAGCTGGAAGTGGTGCTATGGATCAAGTGGTATAGTGATAGCCTTGAAAAAACTCAAGGACATTTCCCAGGCCCTGAATTCAAGCCCCAGAACTAGCAAAAGAAAAAAAAGGCAAGATAGAATATGCTATATGATTATCTATAACATTCTAGGAGATAAAAACTAGTAGCTAAAAGAGAATCAGCGGGGAGTGGGTGGTGGGTGGGGGGAGGGTAATGGGTACCAAGACATGTGAAAGGGTATCAATGTATGTGAATTAATGCACCTTCTATCTGGCAAATATCATGTAACCCTTTTATTAATTACAATAAAAAATATAAAAAAATAAATAAAAGAGAATCAGTTGTAGGCTGGGAGTTTGGGAATTTTGCCTCGTGGTAGAGTGCTTGCCTAGCATACATGAAGCCCTAGTTTAATTCCTCAGTACCACATACACAGAAAAAGCAGGAAGTGGTGCTGTGATTCAAGTGGCAGAGGGATAGCCTTGAACAAAAAGTGTCCAAGGATAGTACACAGGCCCTGAGTTCAAAACCCAGGACTGGCAAAGGAGAAAGGGAGAGGGAGGAAGGGAGGGAGGGGAGGGGGGAGGGGAGAAAGAGAGAGAGAGAGAATCAATTGTTACCTACCAACTAGAAGCAAGATGAAAGAAATGATAAAGGAACATGATAAAACTTTTGGGTGGGATAGACATCCTGATTGTGTGGTGTTCATAAAGATAGACATGTAACATCAAATTATATTACTATTACTAAAGATAGTTTACTGCTCTCAATTACTCCTTAATTTATGAAAAATTCAAAATGAAAATCCATCCATATATTTCAGTATACTGCAATCTCCTGCCAGATTGAGACAAAAATACTTTTCAATTCTTTCTTTTTATTTTTTTCTTAGTATACATTTAGTTACACAAGGGGGAGTTTAATTCGGACATCTCCACACATGTATACAATTTATTCCTATCAACTTACCACCTTTTATCACCCTCCTTCCTCCTTTACCCCTTCCAAATACAATACAAATTTCAAGACAATGTATTAAAATTGTATTGTATTTGAAATGTATTATATTTGAAATGCATATATTTTTCATACAATCTACTTTAATGAAATCTATTTTCATTCTACCACTTAGCCCGACCCCCTCTCAGAATATTTCCTTCTCCAGCAAAGCCTGTATGAAAACATTTTAAAATCCCTGGAAGGCAGGGGGAGGGAAATGGGGCCAAAACCTGAGAAAGGGTAGCAATGTTTGTCAAGTAATGCACCTTCTATCTGGCGAATATAATGTCACCCTTCTATTAATTACAATAAAACATACATTTTTTTAAAGTCCCTGGAAGGAAGCCAGGCATGGCTATAATCCTAGCTACTCAGGAGGCTGAGATCTGAGGATTGCAGTTCAAATGAAGCCTGGGCACTAAAGTCCATGAGACTCTTATCTCCAATTAACTACCAGAAAAACTGGAAGTGGTGCTGTGGTTGTAGGGGATAGGGCAGTAGCCTAGAGCTGAAGAGCTCAGGGACAGTGCCCAGGCCCAGAGTTCAAGCCCCAGGACTGATAAAAAAAAATCTCTGGAAGACAGCCAGGTACAGTAGTTCCACACCTGTAACCCTAGCTACTTAGAAGGCAGAAATTAGGAAGAGCTCAGTTAGAAGCCAGCTAAGAAAAAGTTCTTGAGAGCTATCTCAATCAACAAAATGCTGGGTGTAAGCCAGGTGCAGTGTGGCTCATGCCTGTAATCCTAGCTACCAGGAAGCTGAGATCTGAGGATCGTGGTTCAAAGCCAGCCTGGGCACTAAAAACTACGAGATTTTTTTTTATGCCAGTCCTGGGTTTGGGCCCAGAGCCTGAGCGCTGTCCTTGGGCTTTCTCAAGGCTAGAGCTCTACCGCTTGAGCCACAGCACCTCTTCTGGATTTTTTCTATATATGTGGTACCAAGAAATCAAACCTGGGTCTTCGTGCATGCTAGGCAAGCACTCTACACTAGGCCAAACTCCCAGCCTAACCATGAGATTCTTACCTCCAATTAACCAATAGAAATCCAAGAGGCACTGTGGCTCAAGGGGTAGGGCTGTAGCCTTGAGCTGAAGAGCTCAGGGACAATGCCCAGGCCCAGAGCTCAAGCCCCATGACCAACAACAACAAAAAAAAGTAAAGTAAGGTGGGTATAGTCAGGCATCAGTGGTTCACACCTGTAACACTAGCTACTCAGGAAGCTGAGATCTGAGGATTGCATTTCTAAGCTAGCCTGGGCACAAAAGTCCCTGAGACTCTTATCTCTAAGTAACCACCAGAAAAACTGAAATAGCACTGTGGTTCAAAGTGGTAGAACACTAGCCTTAAGCTGAAGAGCCAAAGGGAAGTACCCAGGCCCATAGTTCAAGTTCCAGGAACCACCCCCCCCCAAAAAAAAAGAGTTTAGACAGGTGCCAGAGGCACGTGCCTATAATTAGACAAGAGAGCTATGGATACCAGTTCAAGGTAAGTCCAGGCAAGAAAGTCTATAAGACTATGAAATAATCAGAAATGGAACTGCAGCTCAAGTGGTAGAGTACCAGCCTTAAGCAAAAACCTAGGGAACAGCATCTAGGCCCTGAGTTCTAGCCTCAGTACTCTCCCCACACTCCAACACACACACACAAGTTAATATGTGATGCTCACCATAGAGTAATTAGAAAATACAGGAAAGGGCTGGGTATGTAGCTTAGTGGTAAAGTGCTTGCCTAGCATACATGAAACCCTGGGTTTGATTCCTCAGTACCACATAAACAGAAAAAGCTAGAAGTGGCATTGTGTGACTCAAGTAGTAGAGTACCATCAATGAGTAAAAAAAAAAAAAAAAGCAGCTTAGGGAAGACCGAGAATGAGGCTTAGCAGTAAAGTGCTTGCTTATTATGCATGAAGCCCTGGGTTCAGTTCCTCAATACCACATAAACAGAATAGCCAGAACTGGTTTCGTGGATAAAGTGGTAGAGTGTTAGCCTTGAATACAGACAGGCTCAAGACAGTACCCAGGCCTTGAATTCAAGCCCCAGGACTGGCCAAAAAAAAAAAAAAAAAAGCAGCTCAGGAACAATGTCCAAAGCTCTGAGTTCAAGCTCCAGGATCAGCAAAAAAAAAAAAATACAGGCACAAGTCTATTCCAAGAAATAACTATTTTCAAGATTTTATCTATATCTAATTGCAGGTATAGAATACTGTTCAATAGGAAATAACTTATTGCCAATTCTAGTTCTTCTTTTATTTTAGTCCTGGAAGAATATTGACTCCTTATTGTGACTTATAAGTTTGGATTATCTATTGATTTTATTAGTTTAACTTTGTGAATTCTGGAAACATTAATTTTCCCCTATGGCTGACCATAATTCCCACAAATATGTTTAAGAGAAGCTTGTTATATAATTTATTTTCTTATCTCATTTTCAGGTCTAGGAAGATTCCCAAGTGATGACAAAATCATATAAAAGCAGTTTGAAAGTAAAATTCAGTATGCTTTACTAAAATGTTTCTTTTTTTCAATTTCATGGATACAAATTGTTTTGTCTATTCTTTGCTTTTATACGCTTGCTGTAGTTACTCATTTCCAAATTTATTGCTATTACTATCAAAGAAAGAATATCATCTGGCTGGGTGCTGGTGGTTCACTCCTATAATCCTAGCTACTCAGGAGGTTGAGATCTGAGGATTGCAGTTTGAAGCCAGCTGGATCAGAAAAATTTGTAAGAGTATTAACTCTAATAAACTACCATAGAAAAAGTCAGAAGTGATGCTGTGGCTCAAGTGGCCGAGTGCTAGACTTGAGCAAAAAAAACTCAGGGACAATATTCAGTCCCTGAGTTCAAGCCCCAGGACTGGCCCACACAAACAAAAAAAAGGTACAAATAAAGGGGGGAAAAAAGCAGAAGAAACCTTGAGAATCAGAAAGTGGTTATGATTCAGGACGAAAGGAAAACTTTCAGTATACAGAGGAAATCGGGCTTCCTATATTGGGATAAGTATGAGGAGAGATTGTGAGTTGAGATCTTTAAACATACTTCCCAAAGTAGGCCATTGCATCGGTAATTAACCTTACTATAATTCCAAAATCAAGGAGCTTCAAGAGGCTCATAAGAGCTTTCCAATCCGCCATCAGAGGTGGGACCACCACTAGGAGGCAGATTTTCATCAAAACCCTTAAGAGAAAGACCATCACACTGGAGGTTGAACCCTCCGATACTACAGAAAATGTAAAGGCCAAGATCCAGGATAAGGAAGGAATTCCTCCTGATCAGCAGAGACTGATCTTTGCTGGTAAGCAGCTGGAAGATGGGCGTACCTTATCTGATTACAACATTCAAAAGGAGTCCACTCTTCATTTAGTGTTGAGACTTCGGGGTGGTACTAAGAAAAGGAAAAAGTCTTACACCACTCCCAAGAAGAAGAAGCATAGAGAAAGAAGGTTAAACTGGCTGTCTTGAAATACTATAAAGTTAAAGTGGATGAAAATGGCAAAATTAGTCGTCTTCATTGAGAGTGCCCTTCAGGTGAATGTGATGCTCGAGTTTACAGACATTATTGTGGCAAGTGTTGTCTAACTTACTGTTTCAACAAACCAGAAGACAAGTGACTGTATGAATTAATAAAAAGACACAAACTTAAAAAAAAAGAGGCTCATAAGCAAACAGTGCTTGGATTCAGAGTATAAAACAAAACAGTAAATTCTGGCTGTCCCAGGACATATCCAAGGATATTTCCCTCTAGATTTTCTTTTCACCTAGAGGGCTAGGAAAGCATACTCTTAGCAACAAAGGCTTCTTAGGGGCAAAGCCCTCTTATAGAGCAACACAAATGGAGGTTATTCAAAGCTGGACTTACCTAGCTCTTACAACTAAGAGTGAAGCTTTGATATCTCCCATTTTTTTAATACCACAATTAAAGCTATTACCAAGAAGCAAGAAGCACCTCACAGATACAAATAGCAAGATGAATAGAAATAATAGTAATAATTTATTGTAGATGACAGGAATTAATAGTCAAATAAATATCCCAAATAAAATAAAGGAAGATCCCTGCATGGTGGCTCATACCTATAATCCTAGCTACTCAGGAGGCTGAGATCTGAGGATAACAGTTCAAAGACAGCCCCAGCCCTAAAGTCTGTCAGACTCTTATCTCCAAGTAATCACTAGAAAACGGGAAATGGGGCTGTGGCTCTAAGGGTGGTGTGGTAGCCTTGAGCTGAAGAGCTCAGGGATAGTTTGCCCAAAGTTCAAGCCCCAAGACAAACAAGAAATAAATGAAGGAAAGAAGGCAGTCAGGAAGGAAGATATTAATGGTAAATTAGAAACTAAAGAACCAAAATATAACTGAAAAAAACCTATTTGATGAACTCAACAACAAAATGGACTCAGCTCAATATCAGGTCAAAGAACATTTCTAAATGTCACTGGAGAAAATAAAGGCATAAAATAAAATATGAAAAATAATTTTTTTGCCATTCCTGGGCTTGAGCTCAGGAGCTGAACACTGTCCTTGGACTTTCTCAAGGCTAGAGCTCTGCCACTTGAGCCTCAGTACCACTTCTGGCTTTTTTTCTATGTATGTGGGACCGAGGAATCGAACCTGGGTCTTCTTGCATGCTAGGCAAAGACTCTACCACTAGACCAAATTCCCAGCCCCCAAAATAAGAATTTTAAATATTATAGTTGGAGATAAAGATGACATTTACACCAGGTACTGGTGGCTCATACCCATAATCCTAGCTACTCAGGAGTCTGAGATCTGAGGATCGCTCTTCAAAGCCAGAATCTGGCCCAAAAGTCCACGAGACACTTATTTTAATTAACCAGAAAACCAGAGATGGTGCTGTGGCTCAAGTGGTAGAGCTCTAGCCTTCAGCTGAAAAGCTCAGTGACAGTGCTCAGGCCCAGAGTTATAGAACCATGACAAAAAAAAAAAAAGTAAAAAAGATTTTTACAGGTAGGAAAAGCCTGAGGCAGTTGGGGTCCAGCTTTGATGTATTAAAAAGCTGTGCAACTAGCCTGAATTACATAAATACCCTGTTTCAAAAAATAAAAGTAACCAAGATACATCACAAAGGAACTTATGGGATACAGCAAAAGCAGTTTCAAGGGGCAAATTTATTGCACTAGGAGCCCATATTAAAAAGACAGAAGAAGCTCATGAAAATAACCTAAAGAAGAAACTGAAGCACCCAAAGGAGCAAGAAAAAGTTAATTCTAAACAACTAGATGGACAGAAATAACAAAAATAAAATCGGAAATATCAGAGATTGAAACAAGATCTACTATATATAAAATTAATAAATTGAAAAGTTGATTCTTGAAAGATTAAAACAAAATTGACAGATTAATCAAAAAAAGGAGAGGGGAGACTCAAACAAGATTAGAGATCCTATGGGAACAATCAAAGAAATAGGAAAATTTAGAAGAAATGGATGATTTCTTAAATACAGGCTATTCACATTGAACCAAGAAGAGATAAGCCAACTGAACAATTTCATACAATGAGATATTGGAAGTAATCAGGGAAATGCCAACCAAAAAGAGCCTAGGACCAGACAGTTTTATTGCAGAATTCTACAAGGCTTTTAAAGATGAATTAATACCTATATTCTTGAAATTCTTCCAAGAAATAGAAGTAGAAGGAGCCATGCCAAATACATTTTATGAAGCTAATATCACATTCATCCCCAAACCAAGGAAAGACCCAACAACAAAAAAACGAGAACTACAGACATCTCTAACGAACACAGACACAAAGCTCCTCAATAAAACACTTACCAACAGAATCCAGAAACAAATTTTTAAAATTATACACTACAGGGCTGGGAGTTTGGCCTAATCGTAGAGTGCTTGTCTAGCATGCACAAAGATCCAGGTTCGATTCCTCGGTACCACATACATAGAAAAAAGCCAGAAGTGGTGCTGTGGCTCAAGTGGTAGAGCTCTAGCTTTGAGAAAACCCAAGGACAGTGCTCAGGCTGAGTTCAAGACCCAGGACTGGCAAAAAACAAAAAACAAAAAAAAAAAAAACAGGGGCCGAGAGTTTGGCCTACTGGTAGAGTGCTTGCCTAACATGCACGAAGACCCAGGTTCAATTCCTCGATACCACATACATAGAAAAAAGCCAGCAATGGTAGTGAGGCTCAAGTGGCAGAGCTCTAGCCTTGAGAAAGTCAAAGGACAGTGCTCAGGCCCTGAGCTCAAGCCCAGGACTGGCAAAAAAAAAAAAAAATTATGCACTACGATCAAGTGGGCTTCATCCCACAGATGCAAGGCTGGTTTAACATTCACAAATCAATTAATGTAATCGATCATATCACCAGAGCTAAGGATAAGAATCATATGATAATTTCTCTGGATGATGCAGAGAAGGCATTTAACAAAATACAATATCCATTCATGTTGAAAGCACCAGAAAAAAATAGGAATAGGAGATACATTCCTCAAAATAAAGTCATATATGACAAACCTATAGCCAGTATCATACTAAATGGAGAAAGACTAGAACCATTTACCTTAAAATCAGGAACTAGACAGGGGTGCCCATTTTCTCCACTTCTCTTCAATATAGTTCTGGAAGCCTTAGCCAAAGCAAAAAGTCAATAGAAAGACATCAAAGGGATCCACAAGAAGAAATTAAACTATCCCTATTCGCAGATGACATGGTACTATACCTGACCGACCCAATAAACTCCACTCCCAAACTCCTAGAACTAATAAACCACTTTAGCAAAGTGGCAGGATACAAAATCAACCTGCAAAAGTAAGTAGCCTTTCTGTATGTCAACAATATGCAAACAGAAGAAGAAATCAAGAAAATGATCCCATGCAATAGCCCCTAAAAGAATAAAATATTTAGGAATTAACCAAAGATGTAAAGGAAATTATTTAATGAAAACTATAAAAGCCTAAGGAAAGAAATTAAAGAGGACACTAGGAAATGGAAAGACATCCCATGCTCATGGGTAGGGAGAACCAATATAGTGAAAATGGCCATACTCCCAAAATTGATATACAAGTTCAAGGCAATCCCCATCAAAATCCCAAAGACATTCTTTACTGAAATAGAAGGCATAATACAAAGGTTCATGTGGAACAACAAAAGACCTACAATAGCCAAAACAATTCAAGGCAAAAAGCAATGCAGGTGGATTATAATATCAGACTTCAAACTCTATTATAGACCCATCATAACAAAAACAGCATGGTATTGGCACAAAAATACACCAGAAGATCAATGGAACAGAAAAGAAGATCCAAAAATAAAACCACATACCTATAGTCAACTTATATTTGACAAAGGAGCCAGAGATATACAGTGGAACAGACACAGCCTATTCAATTATTGGTGCTGGCAAAATTGGGCAGCCACATGCAGAAAACTAAAAATTGATCCTAGCCTTTCACCATGCACAAGCATTAACTCAAAATGGATCACAGACCTCAATATCAGACCTGAAACCTTGAAACTGTTACATGATAGAGTAAGAGAGACACTGGAACTCATAGGCACAGGCAAAAACTTCCTGAACAGAGTCCCAGGGTCACAACAGATTGGAGAGAGACTCAACAAATGAGACTACCTAAAAATGAAAAGGTTCTGCACAGACAAAGGCATAGCTACTAAAGTAAAAAGACAGCCAACCAACTGAGAAAAGATATTTACCAAGAATACATTAGACAAATGCTTAATATCCAATATCTACAAGAAACTAATCCCCCCAAACCCAACAAACCAATCACTAAATGGGCAAAGGAACTAAAGCGAGACTTATCAAAAGAAAAGGTTAAAATGGCAGAAAAACATGAGAAAATGCTCATCATCCATAGTCATAAAGGAAATGCAAATAAAAACAACCCTAAGATACCACCTTACTCCAATTAGAATAGCCAAGATTATGAACTCAGATAATGACAGATGCTGGCAGGAGAAAAAGGAACCCAACTGCACTGCTGGTGGGATTGTAAGCAAGTTCAGCCACTCCAGAAAGCAGTGTGGAGGTTTCTTAAAGAACTGAAAATAGACCTTCCCTATGGTCCCGCCATACCATTCCTGGGCATCTATCCTGAACATCATATCATAACCCAGGATATGATAAGGACACCTGCTCAGCCATGTTCATCTCTGCACTATTCACAATAACCAAGTGATAGAATCAATCCAGATGCTTTACTGCAGATGAATGGATACAAAAAATGTGGTATATACACACAATGGTATTCTACATAGCCAACAGACAAGATAAAATAATGGCATTTGCAGGGAAGTAGATGAATCTAGAGCGAATCATGTTGAGTGAGACAAGTCAAGGCCAAAGGAACAAAGGCTCAAGGTATCCTTAAAACTTAGCTAATAGATCCAAACAGTACAAGAGCAATGACTCAATATTTGTGTACCTGATGCTATGGACATAGTATTGGAAATATAAACACAACTACATAAACAAAAAACTTTATGACTTTATACACATAATGTTTTATTACATAGATTAATATGTATCTATAACATACAAACCCTCAGCCTAATTTTAATTTTGTTCTAAAATCTAAGTGCCAGTGATTGTAGCTAGAGATTCCCTTCTTGAATATTTGTTTGTTAAATACATCATTTGAAATATGATGTAAAAAATCAATGTTAATAAATTCTTTAATAATACATAATACATAAATAAAAATTAAAAAATAAAAGTAGGGCCTGCAGTTTGGCCTAGTAATAGAGTGCTTGCCTAGCATGCACGAAGACCGAGGTTTGATTCCTCTGCACTACATACATAGAAAAGGCCGGAAGTGCCAGGACCAGTGGCTCAAGCCTGTAATCCAAGCTAGTCAGGAGGCTGAGATCTGAGGATCCAGGTTCAAAGCCAGTCCAGGCACAAAACGACCTGAGACTCTTATCTCCAATTAACCTCTAGAAAATGGGAAGTGGGGCTTGGCTCAAGGGTAGGGTGGTAGCCTTGAGCTGAAGAGCTCAGGAACAGCTCTTAGGCTGAGTTCAAGCCCCATGACCCACCGAAAAAAAAAGGGAAAAAGAAAAAGAAAGAAAGAAAAATGAAAAAGCCAAAAGTGGTGCTATGGCTCAAGTGGTAGAACTCTAGCCTTGAGAAAGCCCAAGGAGAGTGTTCAGGCCCCAAGTTCATGGCCTAGGACTGGCAAAAAAATAAGCTGGGTGTGGTAGCTCATGCCTGTAATCCTAATTACTCAGGAGGCTGAGATCTGAGGATCATGATTCCAAGCCAGCCCAGGCTCTAAAGTCCATGACTCTTCAATTAATCACCACAAAACCAGAAGTTGTGCTGTAGCTCAAGGGGTGGGGTGGTAGCCTTGAGCTCTTCAGTTCAAGGATAGCACCCAGGCCCAAAGTTCAAGTCCAACAACTAACAAAAATAAATAAACGGGAAAAAATGCATCAGAATGCTATTAGTCTTCTTAACATCAACATGAGAAACAGAATGATGAAGTAATATTTTCAAGTATTAGGAAAAAAAGATAGCTCTAAATTTTCTTTCTTTTTTTGTGTGGGTCATGGGGCTTGAACTCGGCCTGGGGGTTGTCCCTGAGCTCTTAAACTCAAGGCTACACCCCTATCCCTTGTAACTCTAAATTTTTACATTTACCAAAACTGTAATTTAAATATAAAGATACAATGTATTCTCAGATCTTGTAAGTCTCAGCCAATCATTATAAACATTCAATTTCTTTTTCCCCCCCTTCTTTATTTGTGCCATTCCTGGGGCTTAAACTCAGGGCCTGAGAACTATCCATAAGCATTGCCAATCTGGGGCGTGAATTCAGGACCTAAGCACTGTCCTTGGGCTTTCCTCAAAGATAGCACTCTATCACTCGAGCCATGGCTTTTCTATGTGTCTGGCTTTTCTATGTATGTGATACCGAGGAACTGAACCCCAGTCTTCATGCATGCTAGGCAAGCACTCTACCACTAGGTCAAACTCCAGGGCCCATCCCTACGCATTTTTGCTCAAGGATAGCGCTCTATCATTTGAGCCATATCTCTACTTCTGGCATTTTGTGGCTAATTGGAGATAAGAGTCTCTCAGGGGCTGGGGAATGTGGCTTAGAGGTAGAGTGCTTGCCTAGCATGCATGAAGTCCTGTTTCAATTCCTCAGTACCACATAAACAGAAAAAACAACTGTGCCCAGGCCCCGAGTTCAAGTAACAACAACAAAAAAAGTCTCACATACTTTTCCTATATGGACTGGCTCTTAACTGTGATCCTCACATCTCAGTCGCCTGAGTAGTTAGGAGGATTATAGGCATGAGCCACTGGTGCCTGCCGGGACTCAACTTCACACTGTCTCTCACCAACTCATTTCTTTATTTCCTTTGTTCCAAGCTTATATTCCATCACCAAAAATTATAAACAGTCTCTACACCAAACTCCTACTCCCTTTCTTCTTTCTAGCTTTGAAGTACTCCTTGGCTGACCACAGTACAGTTTAACTAAATATAGTTCTCTGTCTACATCACACTGTCATACCTGTGGAGTTGAATGCAGCCTCAGGAAAACATGAACTTGCTGACTGGTTTCAGTTTAAGTAATCATTTACCTTAAGTGCCCCAGCATGCTGCCTGGAAAACATATTTCTCTATAATATATTCACTCTGGCTTATTATACAACAATTCTGTGTTTTTTTTCCCCTGTCTACTTGAATATCTAAGACCTCTTTCATCTTCATTCTTAGCTGACTTGTTTTCTTAGACATTGGAAGCAATCATTGTTAATTATACATATTACACATATTTCAAGGACAGTGCTCAGACACTGAGTTCAAACCCCAGGACTGGGGGTGGGGGAAATAGTCTCACAGACTTCCGACCCAGGTGCAATCTTCAGGACTCAGGAGCCTGATATCTGAGGGTTGCAGTTCAAAGCCAACCCAGGGAAGAAAGTAACGGGTCTCTTATCTCCAATCAACTATCAGAAAACCTAAAGTAGCATTGTGATTCAAAGTGGTACAGAGCTAGCTTTGAGCAAAAGAACTCAGGAACAGTGCCCAATCCCTGAGTTCAAGTGCCATGAAGTAGCAACTGGGAGGATGTTGGTTCAAGAATAGCCAGAGCAGAAAGTTTTTGAAAACTCCAACTCAATTAATAAAAAACAAAAATTGGGGCATGGCATGTGCCCAGCATTCTAGTTACAGAAGAAGTATAAATAAGATGGCCAGGATCCAGGCTGGCCCATGTAGAAATGCATGTGAGACTCTATTTGAAGAAGTAACTAAAGTAGAAAGGTTGTATGACTTAAGTAGAAGAGGATCTGCCTAGCAAGTGCAAGACCCTGAGTTCAGGACTGGGATGATGGCCTAGTGGTAGAATGCTTGCCTAGCATGCACCAAGCCCTGGGTTCAATTTCCCAGGTACCACATTCACAGAAAAAGGTGGAAGTGATGTTACGGCTCAAGTGGTGGAGCGCTAGCTAGCCTGGAAAAAGCTCAAGGACAGGGGCCAGGAGTTTTCCCTAGTGGTGGAGTGCTTGCCTAGCATGCACGAAGGCCAGGTTCGATTCTCGATACCACATACATAGAAAAGCTAGAAGTAGTGGTGTGGCTCAAGTGGTACAGTGCTATCCTTGAAAAAAAAAAAGCCCAAGGACTGTGCTTAGGCCTTGAATTCAAGCCGCAGGACTGAAAAAGGGAGGGAGGGAAGGAAAGAAGGAGAGAGGGAAGAAGAGAGAGGACTGAAGGACAGTACCCAGACCCTGAATTCAAGCCCCAGGACTGGCAAAACAAACAAACCAAAAAACCCAAGTGACATTAAAAAAAAAAATTGTATAGGGCCAAGAGTTTGGCCTAGTGGTAGAGTGCTTGCCTAGCATGCGTGAAGACCCAGGTTCAATTCCTCAATACCACATACATTAAAAAAAAAAAAAAGCCAGAAGTGGTGCTGAGGCTCAAGTGGTAGAGCTCTAGCCTTGAGAAAGTCCAAGGATAGTGCTCAGGCCCTGAATTCATGCCCTGGGACTGACCAAAAAAAAAAAAAAGTAAAGTGCCAGGTATGGTGTCAGAAGCCTATAAATTCTAGCACATGGAGGTGAAGACAAGATAGTTGAGTTGAAGCATTTGAGATCAGCCTTGGCTACACAGAAAGAACCTATCCAGAAAAAGACCTTGTCTCAGGTGTCAATAGTTCACAGCTGTTACTCAGAAGGCTAAGATTTGAGATCACAGTTCAAAGTCAGCCTGGGCAGGAAAAGTATATGAGACTTTTATCTTCAATTAACCCAAATTAGAGATAAGAAGGTAAGATATAGAAGTTAAGCTGTGGTTCAAATGGTAAGACACTAACTTTGAGCACAAAAGCTCAAGGACAGTGGTCAGGCCCTGAGTTCAAGCCCAGAACCAGAAGAAAAAAGGTCCTACATCAATCTTCACACAGTTATAACTAATGATTAATTTTCAGTCCTTATCTTTTTTTTTTTTTTAAAGTGGGTCATGGGGCTGGAGCTCTGGGCCTGGGTTCTGTCCCTGAGATCTTCAGCTCAAGGCTACTTCCCTACCCCTTTAGCCACAGTACCACTTCCCCCTTTCTAGAGATTAATTGAAGGTGAGTCTCACAGTGTTTAGTGACCTGGGTGGCTTTGGGCTGGCTTTGAACCTCGATCCTCAGATCTTAGCCTCCTGAATAGTGTAAGTCACCACACCCAGCTTAGTCCTTATCTTTCCTGAGCTGTCAGTGGATCTGAAACTGCTAAACACTTTGGGATTTTTTTTTTTCATATGACTTACATAACATATTTTCTTAGTTTGCTTTCTACACTTCTACATCTTCTTGATGGCTCCCTATCTCCCTACCTCAAAATGCTATAGTAGATTAGAACGTACTCCTTGGATTCCTTTCCTTACTATATTCCCTTGATAGTCTTAGGGCTTTTAAATTGTACATGTATGCTGAGGACTCCAAATTTTGATCTCAGGTTTGAGTTTGACTCCTGCTACTGGGAGCACAAAGCTCCTCTCCCTACTTGATAGCCACTGCCAAGCCCCTTCTCTCATCCCTTACTTCCTGTCCTCTCTTCTTCCTTCCTCATCTCTTAAGGCCTCCAGAAGGTATTAGGTTTGCTCCCCTCTTCCTCTTCCTCTTCCTCCTCCTCCTCCTTTTCTTCTTCTTCTTCTTCCTCCTCTTTTCTTCTTCTCCGTCTCAGTCTCCTTCTTCTTCTTCCGCCAGTCTGGGGGCCTGAGCTCAGGGCCTGAGAACTGGCCTTGGACTTTCTCAAGGCTAGAGCTCTACCACTTGAGCCAGAGTACACTTCTGGCTTTTTCTATGTATTTGGTACCAAGGAATCAAATCTGGGTCTTTGTGCATGCCAGAAAAGCACTCTACCACTAAGCCAAATTCCTGGCCCGACTTCCTTTCTTTTTTATGTGTGCCAGTTTGGGCGCTTGATCTCAGGGCCTAGGCAATGACCCTAAGCTTTTATGCTCAAGGCTAGTTCTCTGTCAACTTGGAGATAAGTGTCTTACAGACTTTCCTACCCAAGCTTGTTTAGAACTGCTATCTTCAGATCTCACCTTCCTGAGTAGCCAGAATTATAGGTATGAGCCACTACAACCTAGCACCAATCCTATTTCTTATGCTTTGACCTTGACAATACTTTCTCCTTCAGATTCACATGTGTATTTGTTTCTTTTGTGGGACAGTACTGGTTTAAACTCAAAGACATCTACATGCTGGACAAGGCACTCTACCCCTTAAGCAATGTGCCATATCTATATCTATATCTATCTATCTATCTATCTATCTACCTATAATTTGTGGGTCATGGGGCTTGAACTCTGGGCCTGGGCGCTGTCTCTGACCTCTTCAGCTCAAGGCTACTGCCCTACCCTTTGAGCCACAGTCTCACTTCCGTTTTTTTAGTGATTAATTGGGGATAAGAGTCTCCTATTCTTTAGTACCTGAGCTCTCAGCCTTCTGAGAAGCTAGGATTACAAATGTGAGCCTCTGTGTCTGGCTACACTATATATGGTCTTTTTATTCATACTGACCATGAGCCCCCCTTTTATATTTCCTGTATAGCTGGTGTCATGAGCAGGAGCCATTGTGCCTAGCTTTTTTTTTTTTTTCCAGTCCTGAGGCTTAAACTCAGGGCCTGGGCACTGTTCTTGGATTTTGTCAAGGCTAGCTCTCTACCATTTGAGTCACAGCACCACTTCTGGCTTTTTTTGTATACGTGGTACTGAGGAATCAAACCCATGGCTTCATGCAAGCTAGGCAAGCACTCTACCACTAGGCCATGCTCCCAGACCTATCTTTTTTCTTTCTTTTTTTGGGGGGGGGGGTAGTCCTAGGGCTTGAATTCGGGGTTTGAACACTATCATTGGACTTTTTCAAGGCTAGAGCTCTACCACTTGAGCACAGCACCAATTTTGGTTTTTATCTGTATGTGGTACCAAGGATTTTAACCTGAGTTTTTGTGCATTCTAGGTAAGCACTCTACCACTAGGCCAAACTCCTGGCCCCATTTCTTTTCCTTTTCTTTTTTTCCTTTTCTTTTTATAAATTGGCTGAAATGATAAGAAACTATTTTCTTTTTTTCCAAACTTTTTTTCAAGGCTGTCCTTGAAATACAATATTCTTGTACTTAGCCTCCCAAATAGACACAATTATAGTTGTGACCCACTGTACCTGGCCTCTTTTTTTTTTTCTTTTGCCAGTCCTGGGCTTGAGCTTGTTTATATTTTTCTATGCCTAATATAAAATATATTGCTAGACATCAGTTGTTGTTTTTTCCTTTTTGCCAGTTCTGGGACTTGAACTCAGGACCTGGGCACTGTCCCTGAGCTTCTTTTGCTCAAGGCTAGCACCTCTACCACTGGAGCTATAGTGCTTCCAGCTTTTTTTTTTGGACAGTTCTGGAGCTTAAACTCAGGCTAAGCACTGTCATTGGGCTTTTTTTTTTTCTTCCGTATATGTGGTACCAAAGAATTGAACCCAGATCTTTGTGCATGCTAGACAAGCACTCTACCACTAGGGCAAACTCCAGGCCCCTACTTCCAGCTTTTTCTGTTTATGTGATATTAAGTAATCAAACTCAGGGCTTCATGCATGCTAGGCAAGCTTTCTACCACTTAGCCACATTCCTAGTCGTAGACATCAGTTTTTATGTCCATGATACACATAACGTTTTACATGTGAAAATGTTAGCATCATAAAGGTAATAAATCTTTGAGAAAAATATCGAATTGTTTAGAGCTTAAGTTGATGATGCTGGCTCATAATCTGAAGGAAAATTAAGCTAGATACATCCAGCACTTGACAAAATGCACTTCAGTTGGATTAAAACTCAATAATAACAATAACAACAATAATAATAACATAGGTAGGTACTGGAGGCTCATGTGATAATCCTAGCCACTCAGGATGCTAACATCTGAGAATCACAGTTCAGTGCCAGGCTGGGCAAAAAAAGTCCATGAAACTTTCATCTCAAATAACAACCAGAAATAGAGTTGTGGCTCAAAGTGCTAAGAGTTCTAGCCTTGAACAAAAGACAAACGAGCTCAAGGACAGTGCTCAAGCCCTGAGTTCAAGTCCCACAATAACAAAAAAAAGGTGGGAAAAAAACCCCTATGGAAACAATGTTGAAGAAATAAAGGCTGGGAATGTGACAGAGTGGTAGAGTGCTTCCCTAGCATTCATGAAGCCCTGGATTTGATTCCTCAGTATCACATATACAAAAAAAAGTTGGAACTGAGCTGGGCGCAGTGGCTCACGCCTGTAATCCTAGCTACTCAGGAGGCTGAGATCTGAGGATCACAGTTCAAAGTCAGCCCGGGCACTAAAAAAGATGATGAGACTCTTATTTTCAATTATTGTCTAGAAAAGGGGTAGGGTGGTAGCCTTGAGCTGAAAAGCTCAGGGACAGCTCCCAGGCCCAAAGTTCAAGCCCCATGACCCACAAAAATAAATAAGGAAAGAAAGAAAGAAAGCAAGCAAGCTAGAAGTGATGCTGTGGCTCAAGTGGTAGGTGCTTGTCTTGAGGTTCAGGGACAGTGTTTAGACCCTGAGTTGAAAGCCCAGTACTAGCAGGGGGAGACGAGGAGAAGAAGGTAAAGGATGAAGAGGAAGAGAAGAAGAAGAAATAAAAATTGGGTGCTGGTGGCTCATGTCTATACTACTAGCTACTCAGGAGGCTGAGATCTGAGGATCCTGAGGATTAAGGTTCAAAGCCAGCCTGGGCTGAAAAGCCCCCTTGAGACTCTAATCTCCAATTAACCGCTCAGAAACCGGAAATGGTGATATGGCACAAGTGGTAGATCATAGGGCCAGGAGTTTGGCCTAGTGGTAGAGTGCTTGCCTAGCATGCAGGAAGACCCAGGTCCGATTCCTTGGTACCACAAACATAGAAAAAAACTAGAAGTGGTGCTGAGGCTCAAGTGGTAGAGTTGTAGTAGTCTTGAGAAATCCCAAGGACAGTGCTCAGGGCCTGAGTTTAAGCCCAGGACTGGCCAAAAAAAAGTAGTAGAGCATTACCCTTGTGCAGAGTCAGACCCTGAGTTTGAGCCCCACATTGACAAAAAAATAGAGCTTCTTGGTGCCTGTGCCTCTCACATGTAATCCTAGCTATTCAGGAGGCTAAGACTTGAGGACTGCCATTGAAACTAGCTAGAAGTAGAGCTAAGGCTTAAGTGCCAGAGTGTTAACTCTGAGTGAAAACAAAAACTCAGGGACAGTGTCTAGGCCCTAAGTTCATATCCCAGTACGAACACACATACACACACACACACATATGAATTATTTACTGTAGTACCAAATTTAAGATGTAGATATTGGGCTGCGAGTCTGGCCTAGTGATAGACTGCCAAGCATGCAAGAAGACCTGGGTTCAACTCCTTGATACCACATACATAGAAAAAGCCAGAAGTGGTGCTGTGGCTCAAGTGGTAGAGCTCTAGCCTTGAGAATGCCCAAGGACAGTGCTCAAGCCCTGAGTTCAAGCCCTAGGACTGGCCAAAAAAAAAAAAAAAAGGCAGATATCAAAACTTGGTATGAGTGTATGAGAACAGTGACATCTTGTGGCCAGAATGCAGAACTGTAACAGTTTGGGGATGTTCCTCAAAAGTCCATGGTGAAAGTGTGTGTTGATTCCATTTCCTAGAAAACAACTATATAAAACAACAGCAATAATAATAAAAATAATAAAACTGTTAGTTGATGTAACACAGAATTTTTTTTCTTTTTACCAATCCTGGGACTTGAGCTCAGGGCCTGAACCCTGTCCTTGGACTTAAGGCTAGAGGTCTACCACTTGAGCCTCAGCAACCTTTCTGGCTTCTTTCTATGTATGTGTTACCTAGAAATCGGACCCGGATCTTTGTGCATGCTAGGCCAGTACTCTACCACTAGGCCAAATTCCCTGCCCTATTTTTTAAAAAAAATATTTTAGCCTGGCACAGTGGCTCACGCCTGTAATCTTAGCTACTCAGGAGGCTGAGATTTGAAGATTGAGGTTCAATGCCAGCCCGGGCACTAAAGAATGTGAGATTTGTACCTTCTATCTGGCGAATATAATGTAAACCTTCTATTAATTACAATTTTTAAAAAATTTGGAAAAGAAAAAAAAAGAACATGAGACTCATCTCCAATTAATCACTAAAAAATGGGAAGTAGGGCTTAAGGGGTAGGGCAGTAGACTTGAGATGAAGAGCTCAGACCCAGGGGTAGGGTGGTAGCCATAAAGGTTTTGGGGCTTAAACTCTGGGATGTGGCGCTTAAGGGGTAGGGCAGTAGACTTGAGATGAAGAGTTCAGGGACAACACCCAGGCCCAGTGGTAGGGTGGTAGCCACAAAGGTTTTGGGGCTTAAACTCTGGGCCTCAGGCATTGTCCCTGAGCTCTTCATCTCCAGGTTAAACTCTACCACTTTGAGCCACAGTGCCACTTCTGGTTTTAAATTGGAGATAAGAGCCTCACAGACTCTTTGTGCCTGGGCTGGCTTAAAAGTGTGATCATCAGATCTCAGCCTCCTGAATAGCTAGGATTACAGGCATGAGCCACTGGGGCCCAGCTTCCTTTGATTGATTGATTGATTGATTGATTGATTATGTGGGTCATGGGGTTTAAACTCTGGGTTGGGGTGCTGTCCTTGTGCTCTTCAGTTCAAGGCTACAGCCCTACCCCCGGGCCTGGAAGTGTCCCTGGGCTCTTCAGCTCAAGGCTACCGCCCTACCTCGGTAGCCACAGCCCCACTTCCCATTTTCTAGTTATTATTGGAGATAAGAGTCTCACATTCTTTAGTGCCTGGGCTGGCTTTGAACCAAGATCCTCAGATCTCAGCCTCCTGAATAGCTAGGATTACAGGTGTGAGCCACTGCACCCAAATCCTTTGGTTTATTTTTTAAGACAGAGTCTCACTACACAGGCTATGTTAGCCTGAAACTGAAGCTATTCTGGCCTCTGCCTCTCATTCTCCCCTAAGCCACCACACCCTGCTTCATTTCTTTTTTACTTCAGGTGTTTTGTTTGTTTGGAGGTTGTTGTTATGGAAGCAGTACTGTGGACTATCCTAGGGCCTTACATATGCTAGGCAAGAACTCTACCATTTGAACCTTCAGCATTCTCTTTGAAGTTACTAGTTATTTCAGAAATTAAATCTAACAGCCTTTTCTGCTCAGGCTGTCCTTGAACCATGAACTCTAATGGCTCAACTTCCTGAGTAGCTAGAATTACATGCATGAGATACTAGTGCCTAGCTTTATCCTAGTTTTTGTGTTTTGCTTTGTTTTGTTTTTGGCCAGACCTGGAGCTTGACTCAGGGCCTAGGTGCTGTTCCTGAGCTTGCTTTGCTCAAGGCAAAACATTCTACCACTTGAGCTGCAGTGGCACTTCAGGCTTTTTTTGTTTATGTGGTACTGAGGAATGGGACTCAGGGTTTCATGCATGTCAGGCAAACTCTACCACTAAGCCACATTCCCAGCCCTCCCAATAGTTTTATCCAAGGAGCAGGTACCATACATAAAGAACAGAAGATGTAGACTGTGGAAGAAATACAGCAAAATAGGGCAACAAATTAGGTGAGCATATAATATATGCATTGTGCTTTATATAAACACAACATTAAAATAAAGACCTTGTTGGGCACTAGTGGCTCAAGTGTATATTCCTAGCTATGAAGAGGCTGAGATCTGAGGATCACAGTTCAAAGCCAGCCTGGGCACAAAAGACTGAGACTCTTATGTCCAATTAACTACCAAAAAACCAGAAGTGGTACTGTTGCTCTAAGGAGTAGAGCACTAGCCTTGAGCTGAAGAGCTCAAGGACAACGCCCAGGCCCAGAGTTCAAGTCCCATGACCAACAAAAGAATAAATAAATAAAATAGATACTTAAAACTATTTATGCAATAAACAAGTGAGTGAAGCATGATGATTATAGGCATATTTGCCCAATTTTAGGGTGGCAGCCTTCATCTTGGGCATTTACAGGTTAGGCCCTGTCACAGTTGCCCCTTCTCACCCAAGCTGCACATAACCCAGCCCCAAGTGCATCAGCAACATGCTGTCGCCATAGTACAGGTGCCCACTACTGGACACATGCTATCTTTAAAGTCCAGATTCAAGGTGCCCAGACCTGACTATGTGCACTAGTATAGAACGTTGTTTTCCTGTTGATAAGCCAGCTATAGGATGTTTGGCCGTGGTCAGCTGACATCTCCAGGATCCTGCTATAACTTCAAAGATTTCCTGCTCCCAGCCCCTTTTCTGGTCTCTAGCTTCCAGCACCCTATAATTATCTCTACTGCCTGAGATCAATTTGCTATTCTCTATCCCATGAGAGATCGGCCTGTCCACTCTGGTGGACATTAAACCTTGTTTTCTTCTACATTATTTGTGTCCATGTGGTTTTCTGGGATGGTATTTATAATTATGAATTCTGTAATTTCAGCATTCAGGAGACTGAGACAAGACTGTAAGGAGCTCAAAGCCAGCCTGGGCTACAGAGCAAGACACTCAAAGAAACAAAAACAAAAAACAACAGGAAATGTCTAGGTTGATGTGACAGTTCCTATGCATACTCCTAAAACAATACAAAGCATAAAGAATGAAAATTAGGGGCCAGGAGTATGGCCTAGTGGTAGAATGCTTGCCTAGCATGTATAAAGACCTGGGTTCAATTCCTTGGTATCACATACATAGAAAAAGCCAGAAGTGGCTCTGTGGCTCAAGTGGTAGAGCTCTAGCCCTGAGAAATCCCAAGGATAGTGTTCAAGCCCCAGGACTGGCAAAAAAAGGAAATGAAATTAAGATTGCCATGACTCATATTAAATATTGGAAAAAAATTCTACAACTGTGAATTCACACATGAGTACATGAGTTAGGAAAAAGTACACTGGAGACCTCACAAGAACCCCAAATATATGGAGGTCACTGAAATTGTTTAAAAGAGCAGGAGAAGATGGAAGAGTCTCACTTTATTGGAAACAAATATTATATTATCAAAGAGTTCTTTCCCAGAAAGAAAACCTATCCATACTGTGAATAGCTGAGAACTGGTCTGAAACCTGTCATATTAATATGGGCAACAGGAATCAAAAGAACCTGGAAAATATATAGGAACAAGGGAAGTAGTTTTGATTAAATGTTTTTTGTAAGGCATAGGAGCTATGGAAAGTAAATAATGGCTCCTGTTAATAAGTCACTGGAAAAACAAAGGAACAGGAGAATAAAGGAAAAAGAAATCAAAGGAAGAATACCATAACAACAGAAGAGGGAGCCAAGGAGCTGGGTAAAAAAAAAATGGAAGACTCAAAACCATTCTCTCTGGAAGCACTGTTTAAAACTGATCCTGAAAATTCTGACATTCAAACATGAATAACAATAACTACAAAAATTCAGTATCCCCAAATTACTACCAAAAAAGAAAACATGAGAAATTGTATCCAAAGTAGGAAACAAAACTACAAAGCATCCAAGTGTAGAAGATACTCTAGTGTGTCCCTGGAAACACATTTCACAAGTGAAGCAGTCATACTGCAGTTGTGAATTGTGGTGACTGAATCCTTCTCTGAGAATTTTATTCTCTGAGGAACAAAACTTCATCACCTAAGATTACATACACTCTTTTTCCCGAAGATCTGCCTATCACAGTGACTGGCTTATTCCAGGATGCAAAAACCTTTAGATATACATAGACATATTGGAAGGGCTATTTTATTTCAAAGCTCCTTTGGGAAGAGGTGATTTGTTGCAATCACATTATCCTACTGGCCTGTGACAGCAAACTATTAAATTTTTAGGTTCTGTGGTAACAGGTTGTTAATGTTGCCATTATTAAATTTTAAATAATAATTACTTAAGCTTAATTATATTAAATGTAATTATATTTGAATTTAATTATATTCAAAACCAAGATAACAAAATATACCAACACTTATACTTCATAATTCTTTTACGACATTTAGTGTTATCTCTATGGTATGGGTTATTTCTATTGTATGTGCATGGTCATTATTATCCATTATTTTCCCTTAATGTATGTTTAGTAACATTCTGTTGCCATCTCAAAATTTGCCATAATAGAAGTATGTACAGTATTTATTAGAAATTATCAAATGTTGACCTAGTGGTAGAGTGCTTGCCTAGCATGCACAAAGACCTGGGTTTGATTCCTCAGTACCACATACATAGAAAAAAGCTGGAAGTAGTGCTATGGCTCAAGTTGTAGAGCTCTAGCCTTGAGAAAAGTCCAAGGACAGTGCTCAGGCCCTGAGTTCAAGCCCCACAACTTACAAAAAAAAATTATCAAATGTTATAGATCAAAGCTGTTCCTCTGAGAACTCAATGTCAAACATTTACCAGTACATAGTTGAATTCAGCTGCTATTTTTTGTTCAGTTCTTCTTCCTTCACTTTGTCATCACAAGTGTTGATCCCAAAAGTAGTCTCCAAAAAACTTCCTGCACACACATCTGTGTCTTAAGGTGATGCGACCTGAAATCAACAACAAAAAGAATAGTTTAGTCAAAGCCAGTGGCTCAGTCCTGTAATCCTAGTTACACAGGAAGCTGAGATCTGAAGATGAAAGTTTGAAGCCAGCCCAAGTTGCAAAGTCCATAAGATTCTTATCTCCAATTAATCACTGAAAAAATGTGGAATTGAAGCTGTGGCTGCAGAAGTAGAGCACTAGCCTTGAGCAAAAGAAGCTCAGGGAAGGGGAAGCTGGGTGTGGTGGCTTTCACCTACAAACTTAGCTACTTAGGAGGCTGAGATCTGAGGTTCAAGGTTCAAAGCCAGCCCCAGCACAAAAGGACCTGGGACTCATATCTCCAATTAACCTCTAGAAAACTGGAAGTGGGGCTTGGCTCATCTTGAGCTGAAGAGCTCAAGGACAGCACCCAGGTCCAGGGGTAGACTGGTAGCCTTGATCTGATGAGCTCAGGGACAGCACCCAGGGACAGTGCCCAGGCCAAGTTCAAGCCCCATGACCCACCAAAAAAAGAAAGTTCATGGAAGCTGAGGCATCATTGGCTCATGCTTATAATCCTAGCTACTCAGGAGACTGAAGATCTGAGGATGGAGGTTCAAACCCAGCCTGGACATGGAAGTCCAGCATTCAAGCCTCATGAGCCACAGGAAGAAAAAAAAAAAAAAAAAGAAGCTCAGGGGCTCCGAGACGGTGCCTAAGCCCTGAGGTTCAAGTCCCAGGACCAACACAAGCAAAAAAAATGAATAGTGTGAACCAAATGTATAATAGATGGAAATAAGAAACATCAGGAATGTTTAAAGAAATTAAAAAACAATGACATAGAAACCAAATATGTGGGGCACCCATGGTTAATACCTGTAATCCTAGCTATTCAGGAGGCTGAGATCTGAATATCATGGTTCAAAATCAGCTGGCACAGGGAAGTCTGAGAGACTCTTTTGCATTTGTTTGTTTTGTTATTTGTTTGAGTCAGGGTTCTATTTGTGTTTTTTTTTTTAAATATATTTAAGATTAAAGTAAGACCACGAGTGTGGCCTAGTGGTACAGTGCTTTCCTAGCACGCATGAGGCCCTGAGTTCAATTCATAGATACTACACACACAGAAGAAGCTGGAAGTGGCACTGTGGCTCAAGTGACAAAGCACTAGTCTTGAGCAAAAAGTGTCCAAGGACAGTGCCCAGGCCCTGAGTTCAGTCCAGGACTGGCAAAAACAAAAAACAAACAAACAAAAAAAACAGACTAAACTAGAAGCAAACCAGGTATCAATAATCCTTTACACCGGTAATCCTCACTACATAGGTGCTTGAGATCTGAGAACTGTGGCTTTCATCCAATCCAGGTAGGGAAGTCCATGGGACTTTTATCTCCAATTAACTACTAAAATACAGATGTACAGCTGTGGCTTAAGTGGTAAAGCTAACTGAGTGAAAAAGCAACAAAACCGTGCCCAAACCAAGACTTATTTCAAGCTCTAGTACTGGCATGTGCGTGCGAGCACACGCGCAAACACATGCACGCATGCATGCACACACAATTTGGCACCTTAACTTTAAAAATGGAGCAGAATCAGGAAGGTCATTTTCACCTTCCTTTCAACCTTTACCCTAGAGGCAAATTATAAAATCCTTCTTGGAGAGGCAATTTCCTTAGAACTAAAAGAAAGAGAGGGATATACTTATCTCAGAAGACATAGGGATAGAGACAAGAATGTGAATAAACAGGTCTTTCTAAATTCCTGTAGATTTTATTCCCAATAGATCACAACCCTTTGTCCTACAATCCCAGTGACTATTGATATTTCATCAAAATAAGCTTGAAAGCACACCTTTCCCTAGGATCTTCATTTATGAAGGCTGCTATGCCGTGTCAAATTTGTTTATTTATTTATTTTTGCCAGTCATGGGGTTTGAACTCAGAGCCTGGGCATTGTCCTTGAGCTTTCTCAAGGCTAGTGCTCTATCCCTTGAGAGCCACAGCACCACTTGAGGCTTTTTCTGTGTATGTGGTACAGAAGAATTGAACCCAGGGCTTCATACATGCTAGGCAAGCATTTTACCACAAGGCCAAATTCTCCGCCCTCATGTAAAATTCATATGAAACAAATTTGTATCCTTCTCTCTTGTGAAATTTTTCTTGTGAATTTTGTGAAGTTTTCTACTTTAGAATTCTAATCCATGAATTTGCATGGTTGAGAAAACTTCATTCCTTTACAATAATATTTATCTGAAAATTTGGAATAAGCAAAAATGAGAGAAGGGAAAGATTAAAAGGTGAAAAGTGAGGGTGAAAGATGGCATTTAAAACCAGGTCCTTTTATTAATTAAAAACAAATTAGGTTGGGTGCACATGGCTCAAACCCATAATCCTAACTACTCAAGAGGCTGAGATCTGATGATTGCTGTTCAATGCCAACCTGGGCACAAGAATCCCTAAGACTCTTTTCTCCAATTAATCTAGAGAAAACAGGAAGTGGATCTTTGGCTAAGAGTGCTAGCCTTGAGCTGAAGAATTCATAGACAGTGCCCAGGCCCAGAGTTCTAACCTCCAAATGGACTAAAAACAAACAAAAAACCACAACACTAATCAAACTATCTTAAAGCACAATATTCAGTCTCCCTTCAATAAATATAATGAAAAATCCTCTCATTGAAAGGAGACAAATTGAAAATACCTAACACTCCTTTCAGGATAAAAGAATCTGTGGAGGCTGGCAGTTTGGCCTAGTGATAGAGTGCTTGCCTAGCATGTAAAAAGGCCTGGGTTGGATTCCTCAGTGGTACATACATAGAAAAAAGCTGGAAGTGATGCTGTGGCACAACTGGTAGAGTTCTAGCCTTGAGTAAAGTACAAGGACAGTGCTCAGGACCTGAGTTCAAGCCTCATGACTGGCAAAAAAAAAAAAAAAATCTATGGTTGGCTGACCATTCTAGAACCAACTGTCAGGGCTCAAGGAGCACAAACTTCGATCACATTTAAATGAATTAAATGATCTGCCCTCACAGATGAGGTGAATTCCCAAAAGGATAGAGCCTGGGTGAGAATGATTTCTCTGTTATTCGAGATGCATTATTCATATTTCCTACCACATGCTTCAATATGACCCAGTATTCAACAAAATTCTCTTGTCCAATGAACTTAGTTTTTTAAAAATATTTTAAATATTAGGACATAGGATAGGTTGATAAGATTTTTTTTTTTTTTTTTTTTTGCCAGTCCTGGAGCTTGAGCTCAGGGCCTGAACACTGTCCTTGGGCTTTCCTCAAGGCTAGCACTCTACCACTTGATCCACAGCACCACTTCCAGCTTTTTCTACATATGTGGTACTAAGGAATTGAACCTGGGTCTTCGGGCATGCTAGGCAAGCACTCTACCTCTAGGCCAAACTCCTGGCCCGGTTAATAAGATTTCTAATGATTACAATAACTAAAACTTTTCATTGGTTGTATTCTGCTCTATAATTTATTTTCAAAAATAAGGTCGGGGGCCTGGAGTTTGGCCCAGTGGTAGAGTGCTTGTCTAGCATGCATGAAGGCCTGCCTGAAGGCCTGGGTTCGTTTCCTTGGTGTCATGTACACAGATAGAAAAAAATGGAAGCAGTGCTGTGGCTCAATTGGTAGAACTCTAGCCTTGAGAAAGCTCAGAGACAGTGCTCAGGCCCTGAGTTCAAGCCCCAGGACTAGCAAAATTAATAAGTAAATAAATAAAGCCAATTAAAAACACATGATGGGCTGAGACTGTGGCTTAGTGGTAGAGTGCTTGCCTAGCATGTTAGAGCACTAGCCTTGAGCTTCAAAAGAAGTTCAGGAACAGTGCCCAGGCTCTAAGTTTAAGCCCCAGGGCTGGTAAGTAAATAAACAAATAAATAAAACACATGATATCAAAGAGTAAGGCTGAGGTTAACTATATAGAATGTATATGGAATGTGTTTGTCAGTTTTTCTTTGCTATGACCAATACCTGAGAAACAGCTTGAGGTGGGGGAAGGATTTATTTTAGCTGATGGTTTCACAGATTTTAGGAGAGAGAGGGAGAAAGAGAGAAAGAGAAAGGAGGCAGGGAGGGAAGAGGGAGGGGAGAAAGAGATGCCTGTGGGTCATGGGGCTTGAACTAGGCCTGGGTGCTGTCTCTGAGCTCTTTAGCTCAAGGCTAACCCCCTACCTCTGGTCCTGGGCATTGTCCCTGAGCAGTTCAGCTCAAGGCTAATGCTAACCATTTGAGCCACAGCCCAACTTCCCATTTTCTAGAGCTTAACTGGAGATAAGAGTCTCAAGTCCTTTGTGCCCATGCTGGCTTTGAACCTTGATCCTCAGATCTTAACCTCCTGAGTAGCTAGGATTACAGGCATGAGCCACCACACCTGGCTTCCTTTGCCCCATTTATTCCATCCAGGTCCCCGATCTATAAGTGCTACTCACATTCTCTGGGTGTTGCTCACATTCGGGGCAGGTCTTTTCCCATTTAATCCTCTTTGAAAACATCCTTATAGAAGTCCCAGTGGTGTTTTATTTATCTCCTAATCAAGTTGACAGTGAAAATTAGTAGTAGTAGTAGTCATGGGGCTTGAACTTGGCCTGAGTGTTGTCCCTGAGCTTATCAGCTCAAGGCTACCTCCCTACCCCTGAAGCCACAGCCCCACTTCCTGTTTTCTAGTGATTAATTGGAGATGAGTGTCTGGGCTGGCTTTGAACCTTTATCCTCAGATCTCAGCCTCCTGAGTAGCTAGGATTACAGGAGTGAGCCACCATGACTGGCTGAAAATTTAGCTTTACAAATACTTTCTATTAACTTTAAATATTTGTACAGATTTTTAATTCAACATGCTAATTTATGACTACAATGAATAATAAAGAAATTTAACACGGAGACTACAGTCAGATAAGTCATTTAACCATTTTTTCCTTTGGTTTCATTTTATTTATTTATTTAGACAATCCTGGGGCCTGAACTCAGGGCCTGAGCAATGTCCTTGAGCTTTCTTTTTTTTTTTTTTTTTGGCCCCTTTCTCTTTCTGGCCCCGCTCGCTCCGGCCCGGCTAGGCCCCCTTTCTAGCTCCGGCCCCGCTCGCTCCGGCCCCGCTCGCTCCGGCCTCCTTGAGCTTTCTTGAAGCTACCGCTCTACCACTTGAGCCACAGCACTATTTCTGCTTTTTCTGTGTGTATGTGGTACTGAGGAATCAAATCTAGGGCTTCACACATGCTAGGCAAGCCCTCTACCACCAGGCCCCATTCCCAGCTCTCTGCTTTGGTTTTTTAATTTCTAAAATGGTATTCACAATATTCAACCTACATCATCAGGTTACAATGAGCAATAATGTTGGTTGAGGTCATTTTAACAAAATTTACAAATTGCAGACTATGTTCTTCTGTAAGGGCTAGCAACCAATTTTCTTTTATTTTATTTTATTTATTTATTTTTTTTGCCAGTCCTGGGCTTGAGCTCAGGGCCTGAGCACTGTCCTTGGATTTTCTCAAGGCTAGAGCTCTACCACTTGAGCCTCAGCACCACTTCTGGCTTTTTTCTATGTATGTGGTACCAAGGAATCGAACCCGGGTCTTCATGCATGCTAGGCAAGCACTTTAACAACTAGGCCAAACTCCCAGCCCTAGCAACCAATTTTCTATGAGTCAAATCTGGCCCATGAGATAACTTTTTTATTTATTTATTTATTTATTTATTTATTTATTTATTTATTTATTTATGTCAGTCAAGGTGCTTGAACTCTGGACCTGGGTGCAATACCTAAGCTTTTAAGGTCAAGGCTAGTGCTCTACCACTTTGAGCCACTGCACCACTTCTGGTTTTCTTGTGGTTATTTGGAGATAAGAGATTTTTTTGTTGTTGTTCTTTTGTTTTTTTTCAGTTGTGGGACTTGAACTCTAGGCCTGGGACTTAAACTCAAGGCCTGGGCGTTGTCATTGAGCTTTTTAGCTCAAGGCTACTGCCCTATCCCTTAAGCCACAACACCACTACGTTTTCTGGTGGTTAATTGGAGACAAGAGTCTCTCAGAAGCCTGGTGCGGGGACTCACGCCTGTAATCCTAGCTACTCAGGAGGCTGAGATCTGAGGATCACAGTTCAAAGCCAGCCCGGGCACTAAAGAACAAGAGACTCATCTCCAGTTAATCACTAGAAAACAGAAAATGAGGCTGTGGATTCAAGTATAGGGCTGTAGCCTTGGGCTGAAGAGCTCAGGGTCAGCACCTAGGCCCAGAGTTCAAGCCCCATGATCACCAAAAAAAAAGAAAAAAAATCTCATAGACTTTAGTGCCTGGGATGGCTTTGAACTGAGATCCTCAGATCTCAGCCTCCTGAGTAATAGAATTACAGGCATGAGCCACCAGTACCAAGCAGCATGTTTTCTGTTTTTTGTTTTTTCTTGTGGGTTATGGGGTTTGAACTCTAGGCCTGGGGTCTGTCCCTGAGCTCTTCAGCTCAAGGTTAGCCCTCTATTCCTTTAGCCACAGTACCACTTCCCCTAAGTTTTTACAGCCTAGTGTAAACACAGGTGATGTGCGCGCGTGCGTGCGTGCGTGCGTGCGTGCGTGCGTGCGTGCGTGCGTGTGTGTGTGTGTGTGTAGTTTTGTTTTTTGCCAGTCCTGGAGCTTGAACTCAGGGCCTAAGCTCTGACCTTGGGCTTTCCTCAAGGCTAGAGCTCTACCACTTGGGCTACAGCACCACTTCCAGCTTTTCTATGTATGTGGTAGCAAGGAATTGAACCCAGGTCTTCATGCACACTCCCTGCCCCAGTTTTTATGTTTTCCGAAGAATCAAGGGCTGGGTATGAGTGGTTCATGCCTTTATTCATAGTTACTCTGATGGCTGAGGCTGAGATAAAAGGATCTTGAGCCAAAGCTAGCCTTGGGGTGGCTGGGAGAGGCTGAGATAAAAGGATCTTGAGCCAAAGATAGCCTTGGGGTGGCTGGGAGTTTGGCTTAATGGTGGAGTGCTTCATACATAGAAAAAAGCTGGAAATGGTGCTGTGGCTCGAGTGGCAGAATGATAGCCTTGAGCAAAAAGTTTTCAAGGACAGTGCCCAGGCCCTAAGTTCATTCCCAGGACTGGCAAAAATAATAATTATATATTTATATATATATACATATATATATGAAATAAATCATCATTTACAGGGTAAATTAAATACAAATTCACATATATATATATACCTAGATATATGCAAACACACAAAGGGTTTTGTGTATTTTTTGTGCCAGTACTGGAACTAGAACTCAGGGCCTTGTGTTCTCACTCTTTTATTTTTTCTCACTGCTGGTGCTCCACTTTCCCTTCTAGTTTTGCTGGTTATTTGGAGATAATAGTCTCTTGATTTGTCTAACCACCAGGATGGATTCAAACTGAGATCCTTAAATATCAACCTTTTTTTGTGGCAGGGGAGGGGGAGTTCTGTAGCTTGAACTCAGGACTTGGAAACTGCCCTTAAGGTGCTTTTTTGTTGGGGGGGGGGGTTGTTCTACCACTTGAGCCACAGTCCCTCTTCCAGCTTTTTCATGGTTCATTGGAGATAAGACTTTCACAGACTTTCTTCCCCTGTGTGTCTAGACCCAATCCTCATATCTCAGTCTCCTGAGTAACTAGGCATGAGTAATTACAGGCATGAGCCCTAAGCCTAAGGAGACAGAATCTTGCTACATAGCACAGGCTGACCTCAAATACATGATTCGCTTGCCTTAAATTCCTGGAGTTGTGAGATTATAGGTTAGGGTTATGGGTATGTATTCGTATGCCCAGCAAAGATTGCTGAGCACAATGACATTATGTCATTTTTTTTTTTTTTCCAGTCCTGGGCTTGAGCTAAGGGCCTAAGCACTGTCCTTGGACTTTCTCAAGGCTAGAGCTCTACCACTTGAGCCTCAGCACCACTTCCAGCTTTTTTTCCCCCTATGTATGTGGTACCAAGGAATCGGACCCCGGTCTTTGTGCATGCTAGGCAAGCACTTTAACCACTAGGCCAAACTCCCGGCCCTATGTCATTATTTTTCATGGCATTAGAATTATTCTGGAAACAAAACTTTTTTTGCCAGTCCCAGGGCTTGAACTCAAGGCCTGGACACTGTTCTTGGACACTTTTTGCTCAAGGCTAGCAATCTGCCACTTAAGCCACAGCACCACTTCTGGCTTTTTCTGTGCATGTAGTTCTGGGGAGTCAAGCCCAAGGCTTTGTGCATGATAGGTGAACTCATTACTACTAGGCCACGCTCTGCCCTCACCATATATCTATATCTATATCTATATCTATATCTATATCTATATCTATATCAGATAGATCTATCTCTCTATATATATATATGTACATACATTCACATACCTGAGCACTATCCTTGGGCTTTCTCAAGGTTAGAACTCTACCACTTGAGCCATTGCACCACTTCCAGCTTTTTCTATATATGTGGTACCCAGGAATCGAACCCTAGTCTTCGCACATACTAGGTAAGCACGCTTACCACTAGGTAAACTCCTGGCCCTGACCCATATATTTTTGAGCTTTAGATCCAATGCATTATATAACAGAATTTCTGTACTGGTGAAAAAAAAATTAGATTCTGCGTTTAAACCCATGCTTGTCTTACTGGAAGCCTAGTTATAAGGCCCAACTCTTACCTTTTATATGATCATTATCAGGGGATACAGGATATCATACGTAATATATAGTACATAGAAAATCTTATCCTCATTTTGTTTTTCAGGTGACTAGAGTTAGTGATACAGATAGAAGGTAATACGATGAGTCTAATTAAGATGTTTTTATGTTTTGTTCCATATTTTCAAAATGAAAATAAAACTTTTTGCACAATTCCCAAAGTATCTGTTATTTGCTAAGAAGGTTATGAAGAACCTCATACTACATATCTAGGGCATTTATTGGGGGATTTTTTTTCCCCCTGTTCTTTGGAATATAGTTAATTGTGAAAGGGAAGGTATCTTGATGAGGTATTCGAAGGAGCCAAAGCAGTTTACCTAGGCAGTACCACTGCCTCATTAGGATAGAGGTGGGAGGTGACCAGGAGAGCCAGAATCTGGTAATTTAAGGTTACAGACTCTAATAATAAGTGTCTTTGAATTAAAAAAAAAAACCTGCAGTAAAGAGAACATAATTAAATTACATGAGGACAAAGAGGGACAGAGAAAGACTAAAAGGTGCTCTCAGGTCAGCCTTCCACTACAGCCGGGTACTGTTCTCAGAGAGTTCCCTAGAGAGTCTTCTACCATCAAGTGACATTTGAGGTATTAAACATGTGAGATGGGATTGGACACTGTGAGCATATGATCCTTAAGGGGCTGACAGAGCACTCTTCCTGCTGAACTAGTTTCTTATCCTAGAGTCTGATCCTTGAGCTCAGGTGTTCTGTTCTCTTACACTTTTCAAACTTGTATCATTCGGTTACAAGAAGAAAGAAAGAACTAAGAGATTGGCTTCTGCTGTGGGGCATGCAATTCACTTCCAGAAAACTTCTCAGCCTGGACGATGGGAGAAAGAAATCTACACTTTCTATGTACTATATGCTAAGCAGAATACTAGCTGTCATTTGACTTAATCCTTATAACACTATCATCTAAATAGTGTTACTACAAAAGAAGAAACTGAGGCCTTCAGAATCTAAGAAACTTGTCTCCTTAATCAAGATTATGAAGTCAAAATGTAAAATGTAAATGAATTCTGAACACAAAGTTCATGCTTATCCTGCTAGAGTAAGGCTCTCTACCAGTAAGTGGTTAGGACTGTGTGTCTGCTTTCTTAGTAATGCCTCATCTTTGACGCTGGTATTATTCCAACAGAACAGTGACTTCACTGAAGCAGTTTAATATTCTATATTATTTAGAATCCTAAAATATCCCAAAGGTGGTGCCCACAGGAATGCTAGTTTATATAGGCTTAAAATCTTAACAGTAAAATGAAACACACCAATCTTGCCAACAATGTTTTTTAAAAGGAAAAAAAATCACTTCCTCCTTCATTTATTGGAATTGCTTGGAAGCAGAAGTCAGGAAATCCCCTTCCTTGACCTGTGGTATTTATGTGGTTGTTGTTCCCAAAGTACAGAATTTTTTCTGGTTTGCCCTTTGCAATCTCCAATATTTTGTATTCATTAATAGGACACGATTTTGGTTATTTGAAAACTTTCCACAAGACTGAATTTTGCTCTTTTTAAAAATATATATTCTGAAAAAATAAACTATGGGCTGGGAGTTTGGCCTAGTGGCAAAGTGCTTGCCTAGCATGCACGAAGACCCAGTTCAATTCTTCGGTACCACATACCTAAAAAAAGCCAGAAATGGTGCTGAGGCTCAAGTGGAGAACTCTAGCCTTGAGAAAGTCCAAAGACTGTGCTCAGGTCCCGAGCTCAAGCCCAGGAATGGCAAAAAAAAAAAAAAAAGAAAAGAAACTATAAACAAAGAATATCCTGTTTCTTCCAATACATAAAAATTTACATATATTACAATAAAAACTTAATATCCTAGAAACTACAAGAAAATACCTTTAATATACACATATATTTCTAGTTAAAGTAACAGAGGTTCAGAAAGAACACAAATTATTCACATGTATGGAATTCAGTTCTTTTTAGAATAACCAGGAATAACTTCAGGTTTTTGTTTTTTTTGGTTTTTTTTCTTTCCCTGTGGGTCAGGATGCTTGAACACAGTCTAGGTGCTGTCCCTGAGTCTTCAGCTCAAGGATACTGCCCTACCCTTTGAGCTACAGCCCCACTTCCCATTTTCTGGAGGTCAATTTGAGATAAGAGTCTCAGGTCCTTTTGTGCCCAGGCTGGCTATGAACCTTGATCCTCAGATCTCAGCCTCCTGAGTAGCTAGGATTACAGGTGTAAGCCACCACACCCAGCCTAGGTTTTTGTTTTGTTTTGTTTTGAACCTAGTAAAATAAATTATTTCCATTACTAAGAAGACATATAGTTATAGACATATAGTTAAATGGAATAGAATATCCAAGAATAGGCTCATACAAATATGTTCACAGGGCAGGGACTTTGACCTAGTGATAGAGTGCTTGCCTAGCATGCAAAAAGATCTGGGTTCTATTCCTTGGTACCACATACAGAGAAAAAAGCTGGAAGTGGTTCTGTGGCTCAAGTGGTAGAGTGCTAGCCTTGAGAAAGCCCTAGGACAGTGCCCAGCCCCTAGTTCAAGGGCATGACTGGCAAAAATAAAATAAAATGAAATAAAGTCTCAAGTATGTTTACAAAGGCACCAATGTAAGTCAGTGGGAAAATGATGCACCTCTTCAACAAATAAAGTTGGAACAGCTGGATATCCACATAAAAAAAAAACAGACACTAATGTCATGTGTCAAAAAATTAACTTAAGCAGGGCATGGCGTCTGTAAATCAGTACTTTGGAGGCTGAGACAAAGGATCATAAATTCAAGGGCAGCCTGAACTACATAGAAAGACCTTGTCTCAAAACAACAACAGCAAAAATTTAACTTGTAGTTAACCATAAACCTTCTGTAGCTAAAACTACAGAATGTATTTGTTTTATTTCTTTTGTCGGTCATGGGACTTGAACTGTGGGCTGGGCCCTGTCCCTGAGCTCTTCAACTCAAGGCTACCACCCTACCTCTTGAGCCACAGTGCCACTTTGGTTTTCTGGTGGTTAAGTGTAGATAAGAGTCTCACGGACTTTAGTGCCCGACCTGGCTTTGAACCATGATTCTCAGATCTCAGCCTCCTGAGTAGCTAGGATTACAGGCATGAGCCACCACACCTGGTTAATTTATTTTTACTTTTTTATTTTTAAATTTTTGCAAGTCCTGAGGCTTGAACTTAGGGCCTGGGCAGCACTGTTCTTGGTTTTTTCTCAAGGCTAGTGCTCTACCACTTGAGCCAACACCACTTCCAGCTTTTTTCTGTGAATGTGGTACGGAGGAATTGGACTCAGCATCTAGGATGATGACAAAGGCTAAAAAATACTAAATACAGTGGAGAATGGAGAACATTTATAACTCTTATGCATTCTTAGTAGGAACATAAAATAGTATAAACATTTTGGAAAAGTCTGGTAGCGTTTTTTGGGGTTTTTTTTGTTTTTTAAGTTAAATGTACCATATCATAGCAACCCAGCAATCCCAATGGTAAGCATTTAGCCAAGAGAAGTAAAAACACAGGTCCTCATGAAGCCTGTTACATAAATGTTCACAGTACCTTTGTTTATAACTAACCCCAAACTAAAAACAACCTAAATGTTCATCAATTACTTAGTTGATAAATTGTGCTGCATTCATTCTAACATAAAGAAATGAACCAAGTACACAATGGGTAAACTCAAAAGCAATCTCTAAGTGAAAAAAGCAAGTTAGGCCCAAAGGATTACATTTACTTACATAAAGTTCTAGTAAATGGCCAGGACAGAAAGCAGATCATTGCATTCCTAAGATAAGGATAAGGAGTTGGGGGTGAGGTTCAAATGGCATTGGGCCACAAAAGTGAGGAAGATAAATCTGTATCTGGCCTACATTGGTAATTTCACTGCTTGTATACATATCCAAATGTCTCACAAAGACATCAGTATTTACACACCCCAAAAAATGGATGAATCTTAATGTATATAAAAACATATTAGAACTGGGAACCAGTGGTTCATATCTACAGTCCTAGCTACTCAGAAGGTTCAGATTTGAGAACTGCAGTTTGAAGATCCTGAGCACTCAGCTGTGAGCAGGTAAGCCAAATTACAGCATATGCCCTAAATTCAAGTCTCCAGAAGTACCATGCATGCACACGCACATGTGCACACACATACATGCACACATGCATGCACACACACGCATTCTTGTAGCTGGAGACTAGTGGCTCACGCCTGTAATCCTAACTGCTCAGGAGGCTGAGATCTAAGGATCGAGCTTCAAAGCTAGCCAGGCAGGAAAGTCTGTGAGACCCTTATCTCCAATTAAACATCAAAAAGCCAAAAGCCAAGCCATGGCTCAAGTGGTAAAATACCAACCTTGAGTGGAAAAGCTAAATAGGAGTTAAAGGTCCACAGTTCAAGCCTCAGAATCAAAACACACACACACACACACACACACACACACACACACACACACACACACACACACACACACACACACACACACACACACGCCCTTGTTACAGAGGCAATATGAAGAAGCTTCAACAACTTGGCGCCCATAGTTCATTTTTGTAATCCTAGCTATTCCTCTCTCTCTCCCTCCCCGCCCCCTTCCCAGTTCTGGGGCTTGAATTCTGGGCCTGGACACTGTCCCTGAACATCGTTTGCTCAAGGTTAGCACTGAACCACTTAGGCCTCAGTGCCATTTCTGACTTTTTTTTATGTATGTGGTTCTAAAGAATTAAACCCAGGGTCTAGGGCTTCATGCATGTTAGGCAAGCATTCTACCATTAAACCACATCCCCAGACAATCCCAGATATTCCTGAAGTTGAGATCTGAGGATCATGGTTCAAAGGCAGCCAGGCAGAAAAGTCCCCTGGGAAACTCTTACCTTCAATTGACTATTCAAAAACTGAAAGTAATGTATGGTTCAAGTGGTAAAGTGCTAGCCTTGAGCACAAAGAGGCTTGGGGATAGTATCTAGGCCCTGAGTTTAAGCCACACAACAACCACCACTACAAAAACAACAAAAAGCAAAAAAAAACAACAAAAAAACAAAAAAAAAACACAAAAAGCAAAGCTTCATCAGATTCTTACCAAACTGGACTCTGTAGCATTTTATTTTTCCCTACCTGTCCTGGTGCTTAAACTCAAAGTCTTGAACTCTTACTTAGCTTCTTTACTCAAAGGTGGAGTTCTACCACTAAGCCACATCTCCAGTCCAGCATTTTGATCATTAGGAGATAAGAATTGCTCTTGTTTGTCTGGCTCTGCTTGGTTTTGAACCTGAGCCCTCAAATCTCAGCTAGGATTACAAGTATAAGCCACCAATGTCTGACATTGCCACAGCTATATCTCTCTCTGTATCTCTCTCTCTGTCTCTCTCTTTGTCTCTCTCTGTGTTTTTGTCTCTCTCTCTGTCTCTCTCCCTCTCTCTCTGTCTCTCTCTCTGTCTCTCTCTCTCTCTGTCTCTCTCTCTCTCTGTCTCTCTCTCTCTCTCTCTCTCTCTCTCTCTCTCTCTCTCTCTCTCTCTCTCTCTCTCTCTCTCTCTCTCTCTCTCTCGCCAGTCCTGGGGCTTGAACTCAAGGCCTGGGCATCATCCTTGAGCTATTTCAAGGTTAGCACTCTATCACTTGAGCCACAGTATCACTTCTGGCTTCTGTGTATGTGGTACCAGGGAATTGAACCCAGAGAGCTTTGTGCATACTAGGCAAGCTCTCCATCACTAGGCCACACTCCCAGTCCTACAGCTGTATCTTAAACTCAAGTTATTTCTCAGACTCCAGAATGATTTCCAGTTGCCTACGCTGTATCTTCACTTAAGTACCACCTTAAACCAACAAACTCCAGTCCTACCAAGAACTTGCTAGATTTCTTATAGCTCTAAAACTCAAAAAATAGCACCAGCCTTCACCTAGTCTCAGAAACCAGACACCTGAGAAGTCACCTCCATATTCAGTCAAACTACCAAATCTGTGTTCCATCTAACTTTCTAATATTAGAAACTATTCTCTCTAGTTCATCTGCTTTTCTCTACTCTGAATCCTACTCACTCAACCCAACAGCCCAACAATTGTTCTCACAAGGATCATCCCAACAACTATCTAATGGATTTCCAGGTCACTTTCATCTTATTTTCTTATTCTTTTAGCAATGCTGGAGACTGAAGGCAGTGTGCATGCTAGGCAAAATCCTATTTGAGCCATACTTCAAATTATTTACACTGCAGCAAAATCCCCCCCCCCTCATCTGATCAGGTCAATCCCTAACCTTGAATACATTTTTTGTTGAGCATGGGGCTTAAACTCAAGACCTAGGTACTGCCTGGGCTGGCTTCAAACTAAGATCCTTAGATATCAGCATCCTGGGTAGCTAGGATTAGAGGTGTGATGCACCTGATTATCTCAAAAAGAAAAAAAAAATTTTCCAGTCCTGGGGCATGAACTCAGGGCCTAGGCACTATCCTTGGACACATTTGCTCAACGCTAGTGCTCTGCTATGTGAGTCACAGTGCCACTTTTGGCTTTTATTCTGAGTATGTGGTACCAGGGATTTGAGCCCAGGGCTTCGTGCATGTTAGGCAAGCACTCTACCACCAGGCTACGCTCCAGGCCCACATCGAACACTTTTGATATAGCGTATCTTCAATATGCAAAAAACATTACTTAGAAGGGCTGTTAAAAACATAGATTTTAAGCTGGGTGCTAGTTTTTAAACAAGATTTTGGGGCTCATGCCTGTAATCCTAGCTACTGAGATCTGAGGATCAAGGTCCAAAGCCAGCCTTGGTACAAAAGGACCTAAGACTCTTATCTACAGTTAACCTCTAGAAAATGGGAAATGGGGCTTGGCTCAAGGGTAGGACAGTAGCCTTGAGTGGAAGTGCTCCAGCCAGAGTTCAAGCCCCATGACCCACAAAAAAAAGAAAAGAAAGAAAAAAAAAGAAAAAGATTTTGGGGGATTCTCATGTAGGTATTCTATATTTTAATGGCTTTCCAATTACACTAGGGTGGACTTTATACTTCTTGTGTGTTTGTGTATTGTAAGAACTACATAAAAAGGCATGGCACTTAGGAGGCTGTGGCAAAAAGTGAAAAGTTGAAAGAATCAATTCAATATTTAATTTTTAATTAGTATATAAACCAAATAATAAGAAATACTGATAGGGGCCGGGAGTTTGGTCTAGTGGTAGAGTGCTTGCCTAGCATGCACAAAGGCCCAGGTTCGATTCCTTGGTACCACATATATAGAAAAAAGCTGGAAGTGGTGCTGAAGCTCAAGTGGTAGAGCTCTAGCCTTGAGAAAGTCCAAGGACAGTGCTCAGGCCCTGAGCTCAAGCCCAGGACTGGCAAAAAAAAAAAAAAATACTGATATTACCATAGAAGTTTTAGAAATTCTGAGCTCGGAGCTGGTGGCTCATGCCTGTAATCCTAGCAACTCAGGAGGCTGAGATTTGAGGATCAAGGTTCAAAGCCAGCCCAGGCACTAAAGTCCATGAAACTCTTATCTCCAATTAACCACCAGAAAACAGGAGGTGATGCTGTGGCCCAAGTGGTAGAGTGCTAGCCTTGAGTTGAAGAGCTCAGGGACAGAGTTCAGGCCAAGAGTTCAAGTCCCAGGACTGACAAAAACAAAAGAAAAGAACACAATTCAGGGGCTGGGAGTTTGGCCTAGTCGTAGAGTGCTTGCCTAGCAGGCACAAAGACCTGGGTTCGATTCCTTGGTATCACATACATAGTATAAGCCAAAAATGGTGCTGTGGCTCAAGTGGTAGCTCTAGCCTTAAGGAAAAAGCCCAAGGACAGTGCTCAGGCCTTGAGGTCAAGCCCTGGGACTGGCAAAAAAAAAAAAAAATACAGTTCAAACATGGATATTGATCTTTTCATTTTTGATACTCGGTAAAATGTTAAAACACCACCCATCAATTACTTGAGCAAAGCCTTTGTTGAAGCAGATAATAGTTTACTAATCAATGTCCTGGGCTTTTCACAATGTAAAAGCTGCAATTCTGCCATGCCTTTACATTTAATTCTGCATTATTACTATTTTCTCTACCAGCCTGCTGCCTTTTTTTGTGTGGGAGGTCGTGGGGCTTAAACTAAGCCTGGGTGCTGTCCCTGAGCTCTTCAGCTCAAGGTTATTACCCTATCCCTGAGCCTGGGCATTGTCCCTGAGCTCTTCAGCTCGAGGCTACCACCCTTCCCTTGAGTCAAGCCCCACTTCCCATTTTCTAGAGGTTAATTGGAGATAAAGAGTCTCAGGTCCTTGAGCAATTTTTTGCTCAAGGCTAGTGCTCTATCATGTGAGCCACAGGCCACTTTAGGCTTTTTTGGTGATACTAGAGATAAAAATATCATGGACTTTCCAGTCTGGGCTGGTTTCAAACCTCAATCTTCAGATCTAAGCCTCATCAATAGCTAGGGTCACAGATCTGAGCCACTGGAGCTTAGCTCACTGTTGAGATTTTACACAAAATATTTGTTGAAATCTGGTTTAGAAAAAAAAAAAAAAGAAAAAAGAAAAATCATCGAAGTAATAAATTATTCACCATGGATGGTGAAAATATGGCCATTACAAGTGAACATTTCTGAACAGATTTGGGAAGATATATATGCATTATATACTATTTCCATTACAGTAGATATACTTGTTTAATAGCTTTGAAAAGAAAATTAAAAAACAAAACACCAAAGGATGAATTTGGGATATTTATTGCCTTTATTTTTTATGTATTTTAATTATAAGATTATATAATTTGTTTTTAAATTATAGCTGTGCTTAATAACTTGACTCATAAAAAAATCCCTATACTAGGGGCTGGGAATGTGACTTGGTAGAGAGCTTGCCTAGCATGCATGAAACCCTAGTTCAATTACTCAGTACCACATAAACAGAAAAAGCTGGAAGTGGCTCTGTGGCTCTAGTGGTAGAGTGTTAGTCTTGAGAAAAAGAGGCCCAGGGACAGTGTTTAGGCCCTGAGTTCAAGCCCAGGACTGGCAAAATGCAAGCAATTCGTTTCCTGGAGCACCCAACGTTCTTTAACATATTGGGCTCAGTTCAGTGGTAGAGAGCAAGGCTAACAAGCAGAGCCTGTAGGTTGCAAAATGGTGTGTGTGGGGGGAGGGGGGGAGAGGTTGTATCTTGCCTACCATTCTCTTGTTGCTGCCACTTCATGCTTGACAGTTTAAAGCACAAAAATCAATAGGCCATAAGCCTAAGGTCATTTTTGTACCCAGAAAGCCCTCCAAACTGATTGTGATTGAAGATAGCCAAGTAACTAATCAGTCAAATGGTTACATAACTAGGGGACTGCCCATGTGACCATACATATCCAAAAAAGGCAAAGTCTATCCGTAGCCAACTTCTTTACTTCCTTGTTCTGCTTTAAGTCTTACAATCCAGTCTACTAGCAGAGGTTTCTGATCTCTTCTAGTTTAAGTACTGCCTATTCATTAATCTTTTAATGCTTAAACAGTTCAATTCATTTTATCTCAAGTTTTTCTTTTTTGCCAGTTCAGAGCTTGAGCTCGGGCCTGAGCACTGTCCTTGGGCTTTCTCAAGGTTAGAGCTCTACCACTTGAGCCATAGCACCACTTCCGGCTTTTCTTCCATATATGTGGTACTGAGGAATGCAACCCGGGTCTTTGTGCTAGGCAAGCACTCTTCCACTAGGCCAAACTCTAGGCCCCTAAATTTTTTCTTTTGAAGGACATTTATCCAGAATTCAGTCTGTACCAGCTACCTGAGTACAGGAAGGGGACCATCTTGGAAATTGTCCTTTCCTTAAACATTTTCATTAGTTGCTTTGTGAGCGCTATATAAGTGTTTACCAGCACTAGCCAGTCTAACATTTAATAAGCTCCATGAATTATTTTTCTTTCTTTTGGGGGGTGTGTGTGTGCATACTGGCCCCGGGGCTTGAACTAAGGACCTCACACTCTACCACTTGAGCCCCATCTCCTGTGAACTTCATGAATCCTTAAAAGCTTCTGAAAACTTTTGGTTTGAAACCCCATCATGCTTAGGAGGAAAGGATATTTTGATCAATAAGCATATTATGCAGCCGCACAGAATCCTGGGACAAGATTTTGGGAGCTGGTGGCTTCTAAACCTTCCCACACAACCCATTCTGTGTTAAATAAAAATAGCTGCTGGACAACTTGAACATCGTCTGCTCTCTTTAATGCAAGTCTGGTGGCCAAGCGAGGGTGAATTTATAGCTCTTTCCACTATACCACAAAGGCCTTCTCTTAAAACACCCTTCCCTGTACAGAACTTACCCAGGAGAGCACCAGGAACCTAGTTGGCCTACCGCTCGGTTTAGGCCAAACCTCTGGGTGGCTCGTGAGTCAAACTGCGGTAACCTTGAATCAGAGAGGGATTAGGGCTCAAATGGAGAAGCCCCGAGTCCAAAGGGCACGTAGCACCAACTCCTGAGAGAGCAGCCCGTGGAAGGAGGAGACGCCTCTGGCGAGGAAGCCACACCCCTCACAACGCCAGCGCCGCGCGAGAAGGAGGCGAGCAGAGCAGCCGCGGGTGCGGCGCTCTCAGCCGGTGGCGCGCACGCGGGACCCGCCTCCCGTACGCCCTCAGGCGAGCGTGCGCGCCCCCGCGACAGTAGGCGGTGCCCGGGGCGGGACTCTGAGAGGGAGTGGGGCGGGACCGTAGAGGTGTAGGTGCTGCAGCCTGGAGGCGACAGGTGCGAGAGGCAGACAGAGGGTGTTGCCGCCGGCGACCTGAGGCAGTACCTCGCCGAAGAAAGACGGCTTTTTCTTTTAGTCAGGTAAGGGCCTTCTCTCTCCCCCAGAGTCTGAGGATGCGCGGTGGCTTCCCTCCACACTTTTCTCCCGCGACTCCTGAGGTGAGGGGGAGTACTGGGAGCCCGGGGCCGGGAGCCCCTCCGCCTCCGGGCGAGGGGTCGAGGAGTCTCGGACCCTCTGCGCCCTGGCGTGGGGGTGATTGTGTGGGACTGAGTTTTTGCTAGCGGTTGAAGGCGGGCTCCTAGGATTGCCCCCCCCCCCCCCGTCCTCGCCCCGGTCTCCCATCCGGAACACTCCTAACTGTAGACTTCTTCAGTGTGGTGGAGAAAGGTGGCAGGCAATTCATAACAGTCAAAAATGCCTTCTCAGGGAAATATTCTAACATCCAGCTGCTCCTCTTTTCCTTCTGTACGTTAGCCATTCTGTCTTCGATGTTCTTTCTCCCCGCAGCAGAACTCTCTGTGAGACACTTAAAACTCTTGTGAGGCAGGCGTACGAGAGAATACAGCAGTCGTTGCAATCGCTATCGTGGGCATGTGCTGGTACTCGTCGGTGTTCGGTAACAGTACACCCCTGGCTGCACATACTAAAGGTTGAAGTTGTAGGTACTAGAAGGGAACCATCTGGCACCCTTCCTAGTCTCCCTATTGGTGCTTTACAACAATGAGTTTAGCTGATCCTGGCGTGAGATATTTGAACTAGTATTGTTTGACACCTAATTTCAGCTTTCAAACGTCTTTCTGATTCCAGATGATTCTAGTGGCTTGGCTTTTCAAGTTCGTCAAAGACATTTAGAGAGTTAATCAGTTTTTAAAACAATACCCCTTTGAGGAAGAGTTCTTTTATATTTATCTCTTTTGCTCTTGGTCTGAGTGATTAAACAATATGCTTAATCCAGCGATAAATACTTTTTACGAAGGATAAATCTGTTACTCCCTAAGTTGGTACGGATGCAGTATGATCATGGTGAAGTATGACATAACTTCAAAAAGTTATCAAATTGGCAGGGAAGTTCAAAATAAAGTATGCATGAATGTATCACTTTGTTTTGTTTTACATTTGCTGGAGCAACACATAATACACTAAGTAAATTTCTTTAGAAATTTATTTCTTTTTTTTGGACAAAGCATTTATTGAGTTCATCTTGTATCAGTCCTGTGAATTCAAAATTTCAAAAGTGCCCTAGCCTAAAAGAGTTTAAAATCAAATGGATTAAGCAGAATAAAAATAATATAATTTATACTATTATTGAGGTCACTTTTTTTTTTGTAGTATAGGAAATCAAACCCAGGCTAGTGCCTTTTCTATGTTAGATAGGTGCTCTGAGCTACATCCTAAGCCCTAGGGATCACTTCTATACTAGAGGCCAACCTGGGATCCTGTGGGATCACAGAAAGTTATTGGAGGGGGGAATCCTCGTTCTGCTTTCTTAAAAATAAAGCAAAAAGGGTAGGGTGGTACCCTTGAGATGAAGAGCTCAGGGACAATGCCCAGGCCAAGAGTTCAAGCCCCAAAACTGACAAAAAAAATAAATAAATAAAACAAAAACACAATAACAAAAAGCCTTGTGAAATAGTGAATGATTCTCTTCAATCAATGATGTTTTATGTTAGCATAACTAATATTTCTCCTTCCTACTCTAGGACATTTTAAAGATGGGTTATGTCCTGTTGTTCTGGCAGTTCAGTAAATAATTAAATAGTTAATTATTAGGTCATGCTTTGCTGTTATCAGGTAGTCTCTGAACCATAGTACATTTGAGAAAAGAACAGTATATTGGCAACATTAACAAAGTAGTGACACTTTGTAAAAATTACTTCATTGTATAACTTTGTTTAACTTGGTACATTCAAGCTTTGTTCCAGACTGTAGTTTAAAGGTGGGGTCAGATTTCAAGCTTATAATTCTAGGAAGAGAAGCCTTCAGAAGTGAAAACAGTTCTTTTTTTTTTTTTTTTTTTTTTTGGTCCATCATGGGGCTTGAACTCTGGGCCTGAACATTGTCCTTGAGCTCTTAGCTCAAAGCTAACTCCCCCCCTGGAGCCACAGCCCCATTTCCCATTTTCTAGTGATTAATTGGAGATAAGAGTCTCATGTTCTATAATGCCTGAGCTGGCTTTGAACCTCCATCCTCAGATCTCAGCCTCCTGAGTAGCTAGGATTACAGGCATGAGTCACCACACCTGGCTAAAACAGTTCTATTAACAGCGTCTTGTGGTGACCAAGATCATTTTCCCTGTTAAGATACCCTCAAAAGTCATATCTGGCGAGGGTTGTAGCTCAGTAGTAGAATGTAAGATTTACATGGGTAACAAAAAGTCTTTTTCTTGCTTTTATTCCTCCCAAGGTAAAGAGGAAAGGACCAGGGTGTTTGAAGATTCTTTACAGAATCTTGATGATCTGATAATCTGAAAACATTTGAATGTTCTCCATATGTATATATATTGATGGTTCTACTTGGTAATTTAAACCATGGCACTTGAACACCATTGTGTTGACATTGGTTATTTCCTTTCTGTTTATGTTCTACCAGAAAATTTTAGAAAGGGACCAAATACATTTGCATGTATTTGGAATAGCCAGAACAATTACATTATTTTTAAGTACCTTATTAATTATTGTTCCTATTAGCGTTTCTTATTCTTGGATTTTCTTTTGTTGTTGTTGTTTGTTGTTTTTTAACCAATCAACTGTAATTAACTTAGAGCTCTATACCAGAGCATTTCATCAAATGCAAACACAGATACAAAAGGATGTTGAGAATGTAGGATTTAGACATCTTCACCTTAGTGACTATCTAACCACAAGTTGGAAGAATTTGTCTTTATCTAAATTGATAATAAAAAATAGTTTCCATGCTTTCTTAACTGTTACCATATAAGATATATGACATTGATTTAGATTGAAAGTCTACTCATTCTACAGATGGAAAAATGTGTAACTTTTCAATAATTCCCATATAAAAATTTTAGAAGGCTGTTAGAATTTATTTATTTAGTTGGTTATTTATTTGTGCCAGTACTGGGGCTTGAACTTCTAGGCCTGCATACTGTCCCTCAGCTTCTTTTGCTCAAAGCTAATGCTCTGCCACTTGAGCCACAGTGACACTTCCAGATTTTTCTGAGTGATTTATTGGAGATAAGAGTCTTATGGGCTTTCTTGCTCTGGCTATCTTCAAACTGCAATCCTCAGATCTCAGCCTCGTGAAAATAGCTTGAACTACAGGCATTAGCTAACTATACCTAGCTTAATTAATTTTTTCTTGTTTTCTTGTTTTTTATTGTCGCATAATGTATAGAGGGGTTACAGTTACATTTGTCATGTGGTAGGTGCATTACTTCTCGAACATTGATACCCCTTCTCATGTTTTGGTCCCTGTTTCCCTCCCCCATCCCCTCCCAATCATCTTGGTTTCCCCCCTTCCCTTCCCTATTTTAAATAATCAAATAAATGTATAATATACCGGTAACAAAGTCAGATACAGTAACAACATGAGGTTAACTATAAGGGCAAAAAAAGAAAAGAGAGATAACATAGTACATTAAGACCAACAATCACACAGGATAAAGCTCTTGTTTCCATATCTTAGCATTCAATATATTCTTTTTTTCATAATTTTTTATTGTAATTAATAGAAGGATTACATTATATTCACCAGATAGAAGGTGCTTCACTAACATTGAGACCCTTTACCTAGCTTAATTAATTTTTAAAAATTATGCAGACTTCTTTTAATAAAAAGAGGTTTGACCTAGCAAGCAAATTCATCAGTCAGCAGGTCACCTAATTTCTTGCTACGTTAAATATATTTTATGTTTTATTTATTTATGTATTTATTTATTTATTTTTTTTTTTGCCAGTCCTAGGCTTGAGCTCAAGGCCTGAGCAGTGTCCTTGGACTTTCTCAAGGCTAGAGCTCTACCACTTGAGCCTCAGCACCACTTCTGGCTTTTTTCTATGGATGTCATTCTGAGGAATCGAACCCGGGTCCTCATGAATGCTAGGCAAGCACTCTACCACTAGATCAAACTCCTGGCCCCATTACATTAAAAAATATTTTTTAGAGACTTCATATGTTTGTTCACTTATAGACATTAAAATGAAACCATGGCTTTTTTTTTTTTTTTTGGCCAGTCATAAGACTTAAACTCAGGGCCTAGGCACTAACTATCCTTGGGCTTTCTCAAGACTAACCCTCTACCACTTGAGCCACAGCCCAGCTTCTGGCTTTTTCTGTGTATATGATACTAAAGAATCAAACCTAGGGTTTCTACCACTAGACCACAATCCCAGTCCCCTATATATTTTTTAACTTTTGTGTGTGTGTGGGGGGGGTCATGGGGCTTGAACTCTGGGTCTGCGCATTTTCCCTGAGCTCTTCAACTCAAGGCTACTGTCCTACCCCTTGAGCCAAGTCCCACTTCACATTTTCTAGTGATAAATTGGAGATATCTGGCTTTGAACAGAGATTCTCAGATTTCAGCCTCTTGAGCAGCTAGGATTACAAGTGTGAGTCACTGCGCCCAGCAATTCCTCATAGTCAGTTTTATTGAAAGGTAATATGTCCTAAGATCTGGCTTCCACCTCCAGAATTAATAGACAGTATGTCTGTCTAGAGATGGTACCATGATTTCCCAGTAATGACCTGTCACTGTCATCCTTATCACTAACACTTGGCAACATCTGACCAAGTGAACAACTTTTCTGGTTCTTCCTTTCATTTGATATTCTTGATATAACTGTCTTCTCCATCTTCCAATCTAACTTAGGCCTTTTGTTCCTTAAATGTAGATGCTTGCCATGGCCCCGCCTAGCATCCTTTTCTCACTGTACACTCTAGGCAAGCTCATCCATTTTTATCTTCATCTCCACGAAAGTAGTTTGTATATTTATCTTTTTAAAACACACACACACACAAACACACACATATGTACACATATATTTCTTATTTTCAGGTAGGCAAACATATGCATACTTTATCACTAACGGAAACCTAGAAAAACAAAACAAAGTTGTAAAGAAGACAGCCCACATTCTATAATTGGTTCCCAAGAGAACTACCTTATCCTTTCAGTCCTTTTTCTTTCTTTCTTTTGCCAGTCCTGCAGCTTGAACTCAGAGCCTGGGCACTATCCTTGAGCTTCTTTTGTTCAAGGCTAGCTACTCTACCACTTGAGCAACTTCTACCCTTTTCTGTTTATATGAAAAATTATTGTGAGCACTCTACCATTAAGCCACATTCCCAGATCTCAGTTTTTTGTTGTTGTTATGTATATGTACACACACAAACACAAATACATATAGTATACATAAGAGCATAAGTAACTGGATTCATTCTATTATAATAGATGAAGTTTTCTGTTTGCCTTTTTTTTTTTTTGCCAGTCCTGGGCTTGAGCTCAGGGCCTGAGCACTGTCCTTGGACTTTGTCAAGGCTAGAGCTCTACCACTTGAGCCTCAGCACCACTTCCAGCTTTTTTCTATGTATGTGGTACCGAGGAATCGAACCTGGGTCTTCATGTATGCTAGGCAAGCACTCTACCACTAGGCCAAACTCCCGGCCCTCTATTTGCCTTTTTATGAGAAGCAGAATCTTGCCATATAGCACAGGTTGGCATGAAATGTATAATTCTCCTTCCTTAAATTCCTGGAGGTATGGGATGATAGGTTAGGATTATAGGCATATACAACCATGCCCAACAGTATTTTATTTTGACTGTATATTGTGTCTTTTTTCTTTTCTTTTTGTACTTGCCAATCCTGGGGCTTCAACTCAGGGCAGGAGCACTGTCCTTGGGCTTTCTCAAGGCTAGTGCTCTACCACTTGAGCTATAGCACCACTTCCACCTTTTTCTGTGTATGTGGTACCAGAAAATCGAGCCCAGGTCTTCATGTATGCTAGGCAAGCACTCTACCACTAAGCCATGCTCGCCGCTTTTTTGGGGGTGATGGGGGGCTGGTCACGGGACTTGAAATCTGGACTTGGGCGCTGTCCTTGGGCTCTTTAGCTCAAGGCTGTCACTCTACCCCTTGAGCCACAGCACCCTTCCAGTTTTCTGGTTGTTAGTGGGATATAAGAGTCTCATGGAGGGCCGGGAGTTTGGCCTAGTGGTTAAAGTGCTTGCCTAGCATGCATGAAGACCCGGGTTCGATTCCTCGGTACCACATACACAGAAAAAAGCCAGAAGTGGTGCTGAGGCTCAAGTGGTAGAGCTCTAGCCTTGAGAAAAGTCCAAGGACAGTGCTCAGGCCCTGAACTCAAGCCCAGGACTGGCAAAAAAAAAAAAAAAAAAAAAAGAGTCTCATGGACTTGCATGACTTGCATGCCAGGGCTGGCTTTGAACCATAGCCTTGATTTCAGCCTCAAGAATAGCTAGGATTACAGGCGTGAGCCACCAGTATCTGACTTTCTTTACTTTCTTTTTTGTAATCTTTTATTTTATTATATTTTCAGGGTGATGTATAGAGGAGTTACAGTTACATTCATAAGGTAGTGAGTACATTGATTTTTTTTTTTTTTTGCCAGTCCTGGGCATGAGCTCAGGGCCTGAGCACTGTCCTTGGACATTCTCAAGGCTAGAGCTCTACCACTTGAGCCTCAGCACCATTTCTGGCTTTTTTCTAGGTATGTGGTACCAAGGATTGAACCTGGGTCTTCGTGCATGCTGGGCAAGCACTCTACCACTAGGCCAAACTCCCAGCCCCTGCATTTATTTTTTTTTTAATTATATTAAAAATTTTTTTTTTGCTAGTCCTGTGACTTGGACTCAGGGCTGAGCATTCCTCAAAGCTAATGCTCCACCACTGGAGCCACAGCACCACTTCTGGCTTTTCTTTTTTTTTTTTTTTTGGCCCCCTTCTCTTTCTGGCCCCGCTCGCTCCGGCCCCGCTCGCTCCGACCCCGCTCGCTCCGGCCCCTCTCGCTCCGCCCCGCTCGCTCCGGCCCCTTCTCGCTCCGGCCCCTTCTCGCTCCCGCACGCTCCTGGCCCCGCTCGTTCCGGCCACCACCTCCGGCCTCGCTGGCTCTGGCTCGGCTCGCTCCCGCACGCTCCGGCCCTGCTCGCTCCGGCCCCGCTCGCTCCGGCCACCACTCGGTTGGGCTCCGCTTGCTTGCTTTCGCTCTCTGTCGCTTGTTGCAGTCTCGTCTCTGCCACTTCCGGCTTGGTTGTGTCTCGTCTCTGCCACTTCCGGCTTGGTTGTGTATGTGGGATACCGAGGAATCGAACCCGGGTCTCTGTGCATGCTAGGCAAGCACTTTAACCGCTAGGCCAAACTCCCGGGCCCCACTTCTGGCTTTTCTATGTATGTGGTACCAAGGATTCCAACTCAGGGCTTCAGGCATGCTACAAGCACTATACCACTAGGCCTAGCTCCCTGCCCAAGAGTATATTAATTCTTTTTTTATTAATATATTTTTATTGTAATTAATAAAAGGGTTACATGATATTTGCCAGATAGATGGTGCATTAATTCACTTACATTGATACCCTTTCACATGTCTTGATACCCATTATCCTCCCCCCACCCCCCCATTCCCTCCCACCCATATTAATTCTTGAACATTGTTTCTTCTTCCCAAGTTCTTCTCCCACTTACCCTCCTCCAACCTCCTTATGTTATTGTTTTTCATAGCATGAAAATTATTTTGGAGAACAATTTCTGTTCTTTCTTTCTTTTTTTCTTCCTTCCTTCCTTCCTTCCTTCCTTCCTTCCTTCCTTTCTTTCTTTCTGCCAGTCTTGGGCTTCAGCTCAGGGCTTGAGCACTGTCCTTGGGCTTTCTCAAGGCTTGAGCTCTTCCACTTGAGCCACATTACCGCTTCTGGCTTTTTTTTTTTTTTTTTTTTTTTGTGGGTCATGGGGCTTGAACTCTGGGCCCGGGCACTGTCCCTGAGCTCTTTAGCTCAAGGCTACCGCCCTACCCCTGGAGTCACAGCCCTATTTCCAGTTTTCTAGTGGTTAATTGGAAATAAGAGTTTCACATTCTTTAGTGCCCAAGCTGGCTGGGAAAGGCAATCCTCAGCCTCCTGAGTAGCCAGGATTACAGTCATGAGCCACCGAGCCTAGCTACTTCTGGCTTTTTCTATGTATGTGTTATGGAGGAAAGGAACTCAGGTCTTCCTGCATGCTAGGCAAGCACTCTACCATCTTCTTTTTCATATATTTTTTTATTGTAATTAGTAGAAGGGTTACATTATATTTGCCAGATAGAAGGTGCATTACTTCACAAACACTGATACCCTTTCTCATGTTTTGGTCCCCATTTCCCTCCTTCCCCCACCACGCCCCCCTTGCCCTCTACCACCTTCTTTTGTTTTGTTTTGTTTTCAGACAGTCTTGCTTTGTTGAACTCCTGGGTTCAAAAGACCCTGTAGCTTTAGCCTTCTGAGCACCTATGATCTCAGACAAATGCCACTGTGCCTGACTTTGGAAACAATTTTGATGGATGCTCAGTACCCTATACTCTATTATATTGATGTTGCATATTTTAACTGTGCACTTAGGTGTATTGATTGTTGCAGCATTACTAAAAAGTGGAGAAAATCTATTCATAAATATTTATGCAAATCACCATTTTTGAAGTTTAGATTCCCAGAAGAAAGAATTACTGGGCAATGGGGCATGAAAAATTAACAATATTGAATAAGTCTCAAATTACTGTTTCATAAAGACTCCACTCCCAACTCTAGTGATTATGAATGGTCATCTTTTTTGTTGTTGGCTTGAACTCAGAGTCTGGGTTCCATCATTGAGCTTTTTTCTGGGGGGGGGGGGTGGTTCATGGGGCTTGAACTCTGGGCCTAGGCACTATCCCTGAGCTCTTCAGCTCAAGCCTATGCCTCTACCACTTGAGCCACAGCACCACTTCCAATTTTCTAGTTGTTAACTGGAGATAATAGTCTCATGGACCTTTTGTGCCTGGGCTGGTTTTGAACCACGATCCTCAGATCTTAGCCTCTTGAGTATCTAGGATTACAGGCATAAGCCACCAGTGTCCAGTGTCCACTTCTGTTTTTTGAGTGGATAATTGAGTCTCAGGGACTTTTCTGCCCCAGGGTAGCTTTTAAACTCAATCCTCAGATTTCAGCTTCCTGACTAGCTAGGGTTAAAGGCAAGAGCCGCTGACGCCTGGCTTTTTTTCCCCCTAGCCCTGGGCTTGAACTCTGGGCCCGAGTACTCTCTCTGAACTCTTTTGCTCAAGGCTAGCATTATACCCCTTGAGCCACAGTGTCACTTCCCGCTTTTTTCTGTGATTAATTGAAGGTAAGGGCCTCTTCAACTTTCCTACCCCACTGGCTTTAAACCATGATCCTCAGATTTCAGCCTCTTGATTAGTAGAGTTATAGGCATGAACCAATGACACCCCACTTAATTTTTTTTTGTTTAAGTAGTTGTACAAAGAAGTCATTTAACAAAGCAGTTTATGAATACAATATAACTTGATCAATGTCAAACCTTTTCTGCTTAGGATGGTTTTGAACCTTGACCCACAGATCTCAGATTCCTGAGTAGATAGGATTACAGGTATAAGATACCAAAACTGCCTTTTTTTTTTTTTGGTTGTTGTTGTTTTTGTGTGTGTCATGGGGCTTAAACTAGGGCCTGGGCACTATCTCTGAGCTCTTCAGCTCAAGGCTACTGCCCTACCCCTTGAGCCACAGTTGAACTTGTTTATTACATTTTAAAATTATTATTATAAAGAGGCTACAGTTTCATATGTTAGGTAAAGAGCCTTTGAGCAAACCTTAGCACTGGTGTCAGAATTACCCATCCAAGCCTGTTGCAGTTGCTCACACCTGTAATCCTAGCTACTCAGGAAACTAAGATCTGAGGATTGTGCCAGCCTGGGCACCAGAAAGTCCTTGAGACTCTTATCTCCAATTAACCGCCAGAAAAATGAAAGTGGTGCTGTGGCTCGAGGGTTAGGGCAGTAGCCTTGAGTTGAAGAGCTCAGGCACAATGCCCAGGCCCAGAGTTCAAGTCCCAAGACTGACCAAAAAAAAAAAAAAGAATTTCTCTTCCAGCCTAATATCATGAAAATTAATAATCATCAGAATGCCCATTTTCAAGGTATAGTTTCCTCAATTGCTTATATCAGAATCACTTGGTTATTGGCTAAAACTAGTCAGGTACCATCTAAATGTGAAACGAGTGTATCTGGGGACAGTTCTGGGATTCTGCAGTTTTAACAAGTATTCAGAAGATTCTAAACATCCTTAAGGGGAACCATTACCCAAGTATATTAGAATATGTTCTTTTCAAGTCATCTTTGCAGTTTATTTTTCCAGGCTTATCTCCAGACTCCCTTCAGGTCTTGCAGTAGTATGGTGATTCAGTTTCCTGGTCCTGCCCTGCCTTTTCCTGTCTCTATGCCTTTGCTCATGCAGTTCCCATTGCCCGGGGCTCCTCCTGTTCCATTCACTTTGAGTGACACCCTCTTCCTTAAGAACCAAATTAAATGTCTTTTTTTTTTTTTTTTTTTTTTTTTGCCAGTCCTGGGCTTGAGCTCAGTGCCTAAGCACTGTCCTTGGACTTTCTCAAAGCTAAAGCTCTACCACTTGAGCCTCAGCACCATTTCTGGCTTTTTGCTATGTATGTGGTACTGAAGAATTGAACCTGGGTCTTCATGTGTGCTAGGCAAGCACTCTACTACTAGGCCAAACTCCCAGCCCAAAATGTCATTTTTAATACAAAAATCATTGTTATATTGATTGACTGATGTCTTTACATAGCCCATCTTGACCTAGAACTCTACTCTAATAAGCTGCTCTTGAACTTCTGATCACCTTGCCCAGATTCCCTGTGCTTGGATTATAGGCATGTGCCACCATACCTGGCTAAAAGTTTCATTTTTGAATTTCTTGTACTTGAATCCATAGCTCCCTGTCCTTAGCACCTTATTTTTGTTTCTTTACTTAACACTGTTTTTGAATTATTGCTGTATTCATTTTACTGCTATATTCATTTATTGCTATTCTTCATTTTACTGCTATAATACATATGTGATAATTCATATGAAATGTACCTGATCTTGCACACACGTTTTGTTGTTGTTTTTTTTTAAACAACTTTGTTAAGTTTTTTTTCTTTTTTCTTGCAGGCTGGGAATGTGGGTGGCTTAATGGTAGAGTGCTTGCCTAGTAAGCATGATGAAGCCTTGAGTTTTGATTCCTCAGTACCACATAAACAGAAGCCGGAAGTGGTGCTGTGTGTGGCTCAAGTGAGAGTGCTAGCCTTGAGCAAAGAAGCTCAGGGACAGTGTATAGGCTCAAGTTCAAGCCCCATGACCGACAAAAAAAAAAAAAGTTTTATATCCTAGTTAGAATAAAATATTAAAATCCTTTACCTTTACTTGTAAGTTTTCCTTAGGTGCTACCATTCATCGTGTAGTTATCTCGTGCTTTTGTACTCACATAGTCCTCAGACATAGTATCATAATATTTCTGTTTCAGAGTCCACATTTTCTTTTTCCTCTGCCCAGAAAACTCCTCCATCACTTCTCTTTACCTGGCTGCTTTCCTATATCCTCCTCTTCTGCTTTCAGCTCAAATATCATCCACTGAAATAAGCTTTCCCTAACCATTGTCTGAGGTAGCTGACTCTTTCCTTCCACCACTTCAGTTAATTTTTGTATTTTCTTCAAAGCACTAATCACATCAACTGTAGTAGGGTAGAATTTTCTTGAGAGCAGCAACTTTGTCTGTCATAATATTGTATTAGCCTTAAGCTTAGAGAATTGCCCAACACATGGTAAGGGTTCAATAAATATTTGTTGAATGAATTAACCCTGATGATCCACTTCTCATTTTAACAGGGCTTGCTTTGGTTTGCAGTCCACAATGGTGGTATGTTGGTAGATTTATTTATTTGTTTTTAAGAACAGCAGCTAGAATGAGGTAGTTCTATCTGGGTTCAAATCAGGTAGAAATCTCTGAAGATTTCTGAATGTTGAAGGACAAAAGCTTCTATATAGTAAAAGTTAGGATTCAGTTCCATCTGTGTACAGGTTTTCTGAAGTGTTCCCAGGATCCAGGGCACTGTTTTAACTAATGTAGACATATTTCAGAGATGTTAAGGCTGGATAATACTACTCTTTCAACTTTCATTATGCTTCTAAAATCAAGTGTAGCCAAATTAGAACATAACTGATTAAAATCCTCAATTTGCAGTTTTATTCTCCTTCCCTCCTCTAAGGAAAGATGAATTTTCTCCCTTATTACATGTCATTTCAGGGAAAGTGTATTAAGATTTTTTTGCAAGATTATTTATTCATTTATTTATTTATGCAGTCATGGGCTTGAACTCAAGGTCTGAGCACTGTCCTTGAGCTTTCTCAAGGCTCTGCCACTTGAGCCACAGCAAGTGGTTCAAGGTACCAAGGAATCGAACCTGGGTCTTCGTGCATGCTATGTGTGCACTCTACCAATAGATCAAAGTCCCGGCCCCTTGATCAGGATTTTTTTTGCGGGTCCTAGGGCTTGAACTCAGGGCCTGAGCACTGTCCTTGGACTTTCCTCAAGGCTAGCACTTTACCACTGGAGCCATAGAACTACCGAGGAATAGAACCCCGGTCTACATTTGTATTAGGCAAGCACTCTACCACTAGGCCTACCCCTCCCCCACCCCTTGATAAGATTTTACTTTTTTTTGTATGTGTGTCATGGGGCTTAAACTCTGGGCCTTTGCATTGTTCCTGAACTCTTCAACTCAAGGCTGCCATCCTATCTCTGGAGCCACAGCCCCACTTCCCCTTCATCTTTCTTCATCTTTTCTAGAGATTATTTGGAGTCTCACTTTCTTTAGTGCCCAGGCTCGCTTTGAACTTCGATTCTCAGATCTCAGCCTCCTGAGTAGCTAGGATTACAGGTGAGCCACTGCACTTGACTTCCTTGATAAGATATTTTAGCAACTATTTCAAACAAGGATTTTCTTAACACTTACTTGAGCCAGACACTATTTCTAATTTCTTCTTATTTCTCATCATTGAATTGCCTTGTTTTTATAATCCATTTTTTAAAAAATAAAATTAGCTTGGAATTGTGTTTTTTGTTGTTTCTGTTTTGTCCTGGTCCTGGGACTTGAACTCAGGGCTTGGGCTCTGTCCCTGAGCTGCTTTTGCTCAAGCTAGTGCTCTACTACTTGAGTCATAGCTCCACTTCAACCTTTTTTGAAAATTCATTGGAGATAAGCATCTCAAAGACTTTCCTGCTTAGACTGGTTGGAACGGGTGATCCTCAGAGCTCACTTTCTGAGTAACTAGGGTTATAGGCATGAGCCACCAACGCACATCTTTGAAATTGTGTTTAATATATCTTTTGTTGTAATTGATAGTTTTAAAATAGCTTTTATCTTTATCCTAGCACTTAACTTTATAACCAATCTGTGTAAATTAATCTGATTTTGAGATAAAGACACTGAGACCCAAAGAAGTTGGCTACTTTCCCCATGTCAATTCAAGATCATTACCTAACTCACATCTCTTAACTTGTTTTTACAGTTCCATAATTCAGTATAGTTTTAGAAGACAAACATCAAAATTCACTTGAAACACTAACATCTTTATAACCAATTTTTAAGAAGTAAGATGAGCAGTACCACTTTATAGAAGCAGATAACTTTGATCACTTCTGTGGCTGTGTGGGTTAGTAATTCTGTATAGGACTTAGCCTTGGTTATACTTGTCCTAATTAAAGCATTGTTCTGTGTTCACTTCTGCGATTTTTACAGAAAGGAAAGATTAGAAACAGTCACTTTTGAGCAAACCTGTTTTAATTCTTGCTTAAATTGAGCTGAACCAGCTCTTCAGATTGACTAAGTCCTGAAAAAAAAATCCTCTAAAATTTCAGATAAGAATAATGGAAGCCACCGTGGCTCATGCCTTAATCCTAGCCACTCAGGAGGCTGAGATCTAAGAATCGTGGTTCAAAGCCAGCCCCGGCACTAAAGACTTTGAGACTTTTATCTCCAATGAAACACCGAAACCGGAAGTAGGTCTGTGGCTCTAGGGGGAGGGTGGTAGCCTTGAGCTGAAGAGCTCAGGAAAAGCCAACAGCACCTAGGCCCAGAGACCAAGACCCACAACCAAAATTAAAAAAAAAAAAAAAAGAAGAAGAAAGTTATATCTTTAGCAGAAGCCACTTTTCTTTAAAAAAAAAAAAAAAAGGTATATGTCGGGCCAGGAGTTTAGCCTAGTGGTAGAGTGCTTGCCTAGCATGCATGAAGACCCAGGTTCGATTCCTTGGTACACATACATACATACATACATACATACATACATACATACATAGAAAAAAGCCAGACATGGTGCTGTGGTTCAAGTGGTAGAGCTCTAGCCTTGAGAAAGCCCAAGAGTCCAAGGACAGTGCTCAAGTCCTGAGCTCAAGCTCAGGACTGGCAAAAAAAAAAATAGTGTATGTCTTCTGGTTTGTTATTGTACAGAAAACTTTAATTAGCTACTTGTCTTAATTTGACATGTAAATGGCAAAAACCTGTGAGCATATAGTTTCTAGGTAGGTATTCAGTTATGTAAATGGGTCTGTGTTCAGGGATATATAGCAAATGAATACTATATAACACTATTTTTTTTTTTTTGCCAGTCCTGGGCTTGAGCTCAGGGCCTGAGCACTGTCCTTGGACTTTCTCAAAGCTAGAGCTCTACCACTTGAGCCTCAGCACCACTTCTGGCTTTTTTCTATGTATGTGGTACCGAGGAATCGAACCCGGGTCTTCGTGCATGCTAGGCAAGCACTTTAACCACTAGGCCAAACTCCCGGCCCCCATATAACACTATTTTTGACTATTTTTGATTCATATAATAGATACTTGTTGAGCCTCTGCACAGAACTAGCCATGGATATTTGATGTATTTAACATTAAAGAATATGGAATGGTACAGAAACTAAAGGAGAAACATGTTGTTAAGAGAAAAATCTGTGCTCTGTGACCTTTTTGCGTGTGACCTTGATCAACTGCTAATTTTCCATTCTTTTTCTTTTCTTTTTTTTGCCAGTCCTAGAGCTTGAACTCAGGGCCTGAGCACTATCCTTGGGCTTTCCTCAAGGCTAGTATTCTACCACTTGAGCCACAGCACTACTTCCAGCTTTTTCTGAGTATGTGGTACTGAGGAATCAAACCCAGAGTTTCATGCATGCTAGGTAAGCACTCTACCACTGGGCTACACTCCAGGCTTTCCATTCTTTTTCTAGTCTTTTTTTTTCTTTTTTGTAGGTCACGGGGCTTGAATTCAGCCTGGGTGCTGTCCCTGAGCTCTACAGCTCAAGGCTACCACCCTACCCCTGGAGTCATGCCCCACTTCCCAATTTCTAGAGGTGAATTGGAGATGAGTCTCAGGTCCTTTTGTGCCTGGGCTGCCTTTGAACGTTGCTCCTCATATCTCAGCCTCCTAAGTAGCTAGGATTGCAGGAGTGATCTACTGTGCCCAGCTCTCTACTCTTGTTTTTTTTTTTTTTCCACTTTTTTTTCCTAGTTCTGGACTTGAACTCAGGCCTGGGCACTGTTCTCTGACCTTTTTCAACCTTTTTCAACTCCAGGCTAGTGCTCTGTCACTTTAACCACAGCTCCACATTCAGCCTTTTGTTTGTTTGTTTTGGTCATTAATTGGAGATAAGAATCTCACAGACTTTTTTGGGGGGAGGGGGGTGGGGGTCCAGGAGCTTGAACTTGGCCTGGGCACTGTCCCTGAGTTCCTCAGCTCAAGGCTACTGCCCTACCCCTACTTGGGCATTGTCCAGGAGCTCTTCAGCTTCAGACTACTGCCCTACCCTACCCTTGGGCCAAGCCTCACTTCCCATTTTCTAGAGGTTGATTGGAGATTGGAGTCTCAGGTCCTTTGGTGCCCGAGCAGGCTTTGAATCTTGGTCCTCAGATCTCGGATCTTAGCCTCCTTAGTAGCTAAGATTACAGGCGTGAGCCACCATGCCCAGCTTCAAAGACTTTCTTAACCTGGGCTGACTTTGAACCATGATGCTCAGATTATAGACATAAGCATGTAGCACCTGGGTAGATTTTTTAACTTTTCATCTTAAGTTTAGAGATATAGACATAGTGACATGATTTTTACTTATTGAAAGAGATTTTCAGATGTGAGCCACAGCATCTGTTTTAATCTTAGCTACTTGGGAGGCTGAGATCTGAGCATGGTGGTTCAAAGCCAGACTGGGCACAAAAAAATCCAGAGCCTCTTATCTCTAATTAACTGCTAGAAAACCAGAAGTGGTGCTGTGGTTCTAGTGGTTAGCTTTGAGCTGACAAAACCCAGTTCCTTGACCAAGAACATTTTGGAGATGATGAGACTAAGGTTTAAGGGATTTTTCTAATGTTATTCTAATAACATTATTATTATTATAATGAGTTTACTATGTCACCTGGAGCTTTAAGGAGTCTTGGGGCAGAGTAGGCTAAGCTGAGACCCAGGCTGCAGCTTCTGGCCAAGCCCTTAGAATTTCAACCTAAAGTTGAAGACTGAAATATTTTCAAATCCCTGGTCTATAGTCTTCCTTTCTTTCTTTTTTAAGTTTTATTTTAATTAATTAATTAATTAATTGTTTTGCCAATCCTATAGCTTGAACTTAGAGTTTGGGCATTGTCCCTGAGCTTCTTTTGCTCAAGGCTAGCATTCTACAACTTGAGTCACAGCACCATTTCTGGCTTTTTCTGCTACTGAGGAATTGAACCAGGGCTTGCTTCACGCATGCTAGGCAAGCACTCGACCACTAAGCCACCTTCCTAGCCACCCTCTGCCCCCCCCCCCCTTTTTTTTTTTGCAAGTCCTGGAGCTTTAACTCAGGGCCAGGACACTCTCCCTAAGCTTCTTTTGCTCAAGGCTAGCACTCTACCATTTGCCAGCACTATTTCCAGCTTTTTCTCTTTATGTGGTTCTGAGGAATAGAACCCAAAGCTTCATGCTTGCTGGGCAGGCACTCTGCCACTAAGCCACATTTCCAGCCCTGGTCTAAAGTTTTCTATCTGTGTGACTATAAGCTTATCTGACTTTTCTGAACCTTAATTTCTTCCTATATGAAACGATAGTAATATTTGCTTCATGATATTGTAAAGATTAATAGCAAATGAAATAATCTGAGCACTGGTCTCTCACATCTGTAATCCTAGCTACTAAGGAGTCTGAGGATCAAGGTTTGAAGCTAGCCAATATAGACAAATTCCAGAGAATCTTATCTCCAATTAGCCAGCAAAAAGCCAGAAGTGTGGGCTGGGAGTTTGGCCTAGTGGTAGAGTGTTTGCCTAGCATGCACGAAGACCTGGGTTTGAATCTTCCGGTACCACATACATAGAAATAGTTGGAAGAGGTGTTGTGGCTCAAGTGGCAGAAATCTAGCCTTGAGAAAGCCCCAGTACAAAGGCTTATGTTGCAGTGTGGCTCAAACTTTAACTTAATTCTGACATAGTCTCTGGGTGGTAGTTGTTTGAGTCTGTTTCTGCTTTCTTGTTCTGGCTAATAACCCTAGGTGCAAGCTAGAAATTAATTCCCAGAACTGTTTTTGCCCTGAAATCAAAGACACATCATTTCATTGGTGTCCACAGGAGAGATTCAACTTCCATAGATGATCTTAATCTTTTATTTTATTAAGTCCTGTGGCTTGAACTCAGGGCCTGGGCACTGTCACTGGACTTTCTCAAGGCTAGCACTCAATCACTTTAGCCACAACACCACTTTCTGTGTATGTAGTACTGAGGAATTGAACCCAGGGCTTTGTCCCTGCTAGGCAAGCACTCTACCACTAGGCCACACTCCTAGGACAATGATCATAATCTTTTAAAGTGTCCACACGCAACTGGAAAGCACTAGACCTACTAGGAACGTAATCCTAAACAGTGACTTTCTCTTAATGATGGATCGTCACATTCTGTCACCCTCCTTATTGCATTGTGCACTGGAGGGAATATTAATGAGCAGTCAGGGCTGGAGGCCCTACAAGAGGGCTGCAGGCTCTTATCTATATAGTAAAACACCATTTCTGTTTGGAAAGAATATTAATGAGATCTGGTTAAGAATCAGACACCAAGAAAGAACAGCTGCTTAGATAAGTGATTTTAATTGTATAAGAAGTTACACATGGGGCCTGAAGTTTGGCCTAGTGGTTAAAGTGCTTGCCTAGCATGCACGAAGACCCAGGTTCGATTCCACGGTACCACATATATAGAAAAAAGCCGGAAGTGGTGCTGAGGCTCAAGTGGTAGAGCTCTAGGCTTGAGAGTCCAAGGACAGTGCTCAGGCCCTGAGCTCAAGCCCAGAACTGGCAAAAAAAAAAAAAAAAAGAAGTTACACATGATATTTAGTTTGTGTGCAATTAGAAGAAGGAATTATGTTGTAGAGGTAATAATTTATAAACCGCATTAACAAATATATACAGTTTCATAAAGGAAATACGTAGAGTGGTCAAAACACATTTTTTTTTTTTTGCCAGTCCTGGGTTTGAGCTCAGGGCCTGCGCCCTATCCTTGGACTTTCTCAAGGCTAGAGCTCTACCACTTGAGCCACAGCACCACTTCTGGCTTTTTGCTACGTATGTGGTACTGAGGAATCGAACCCTGGTCTTCGTGCATGCTAGGCAAGCACTCTACCACTAGGCCAAACTCCCGGCCAAAACACATTTTTTTTTTTTGCCAGTCCTGAGGCTTGAATTCAGGGTCTGGGCACTGCCTTTGGACACTTTTTGCTAAAGGTTAGTGCTCTGCCACTTGAGCCACAGTGACATTTCTGGTTTTTTCTGTATATGTGGTACCAAGGAATAGAACCCAGGGCTTTGTGCATGTTAGGTGAGCACTCTACCAGTAGACTGCTCCTGGTCTTCCCCCCCACCCCTGCATACACATTTTATTTTATTTTATTTGGCCAGTTGTGGGGCTTGAACTCAGGACCTGAGTACTGTCCTTGGACATTTCTCAAGGCCAAAGCTCTACGACTTAAGCCACAGCACCACTAGCAAGCTTTTTTTCTATGTATGTGGTACCAAGGAATTGAACCCAGGTCTTCGTGCATGCTAGACAAGCACTCTACCACTAGGCCAAATTCCCGGCCTGTTTTATTTTATTTTTTTATTTAGTTATTTTGTTGTGGGTCATGGGGCTTGAACTCCACCTGGGTGATGTCCTTGAGCTCTACAGCTCAAGGCTACTGCCCTACCCTTGAGCCAAGCCCCATTTTCTGTTTTCTAGAGGTTAATTGGAGATAAGAGTCTCAGGTCCTTTTGTCCTGGACTGGCTTTGTACCTTGATCCTCAGATCTCAGCCTCCTAAATAGCTAGGATTACAGGCCTGAGTCTCAGCCTCATGAGCCACCACACCTGGCTCCAATACACATTTTTAAAGAACTTCAAAATCCATTATGACTAAAGGAATAAAATTAACAAATTATTACACTTTCTCTTTTACCATATTATAAGAAATATATTTAAATTGGTGTAATTTCCTCAAACACAAATTTGGGGTGTGTCTATTAAAATTTTGAATGAATAGGCCTTTTGAACTAGAAATGCTTCTTCCTTTCTTTCATTTTTTGGTCAGTCCTAGGGACTGGACTCAGGGCCTGAGCATTATCCTTGGTCTTTTTCTTCAAGGGTAGCACTCTGCCACTTGAGCCACAGCACCACTCCCAGCTTTTCTATGTATGTGGCACCAGGGAATCAAATCTGGGTCTTCATGCATGCTAGGCAAGTACTCTACCACTACGCCAAACTCACAGCCTCTCCCTTCCTCTCCCTCCTCTCCTCTCCCTCCCCTCCCCTCCCCTCTCTTCCCCTCCCCTCCCTTCCCCTTCTCTCCCCTTCCCTTTCTTCTCTATCTCTGCTTGCTTGCTTCCATTCTTTTCTCTTCTTTCTTTCTTTCTTTCTTTCTTTCTTTCTTTCTTTCTCTTTCTTCTTTTCTTCCTTTCTCTCTTCCTTTCTCTCTTTCTCTCTTTCTCTCTCTCTCTCTCTCTCTCTCTCTCTCTCTCTCTCTCTCTCTCTCTCTCTTCTCTTTCTCTCTTCTCTCTTCTTCTCTTCTCCTCTTCTTTCTCTCTCTCTCTCTCTCTCTCTCTCTCTCTCTTTCTTTCTTTCTTTCTTTCTTTCTTTCTTTCTTTCTTTCTTTCTTTCTTTCTTTCTTTCTTTCTTTCTTTCTTTCTTTCTTCACCAGTCTTGGAGCTTGAACTCAGGGCCTGAGTATTGTCCTTGGGCTTTCTGAAGGCTAGTACTCTATCATTTGAGCCATGGCACCACTTCCAGCCTTTTCTGTGTTTGTAGTGCTTTGTGCATGCTAGGCAATCACACTACTTCTAGTCTTCCATCCCAGCCTAGAAATGTTACTTTCTATGAGCACACCATAGCTGTTTGCTTACTGTACAAGTATATAGATCATGTAGACATCATAAAAGTGTATTCATTGTAGTCCTTCCCTTTCTCCCTCCGTGTTTGTGAGTGTTTGTGTGTGTGTGTGTGTGTGTGTGTGTGTGTGTGTGTGCACGTGCTAGAGCTTAAACTTAAGGCTTTGAATTCTCTCTCATCTTCTTGCTCATGGCTGGTGCTCTACTACTCCTCTGATCCTTCATTGCAGTCTTGTTCATAATAATGAAGAATCCAAAGCAATGTAAATAGTAGCTGTTCTTTAACAGGGACTTGGTTCAGTAAGTTCTAAAGCATTAGATGCTAGGCATCAATAGTTCATGCCTGTAATCCTACTTCTCAGGAGGCTGAGATCTGAGGATCACAGTTCAAAGCCAGCCATGCAGGAAAGTCCATGAGACTTTTTTTTTTAATATTTGGGCTAATGTATAGAGGGGTTACAGTAGTTACATCCATCTGGTAGTGGGTGCATTACTTCTCGCATATTGATACCCCTTCTCATGTTTTTGTCCCGGTTTCCCTCACCCATATTTTTTTTTGCCAGTCCTGGGCTTGAGCTGAGGGCCTGAGCACTGTCCTTGGACTTTCTCAAGGCTAGAGCTCTACCACTTGAGCCTCAGCACCACTTCCCGCTTTTTTCTATGTATGTGGTACCGAGGAATCGAACCCGGGACTTCATGCATGCTAGGCAAGCACTCTACCACTAGGCCAAACTCCCAGCCCCCGATTCACCCATTTTCTTTTCCCTCCTTCCCTTCCCTATTTCAAATAAATAAACATATATACAATATACCAAGTCAGATACAGTAAGCTATGTTATTTCTTTTTTTTTTTTTTGCCAGTCCTGGGCTTAAGCTCAGGGCCTGAGCACTGTCCTTGGATTTTTCTCAAAGCTAGAACCCTACCACTTGAGCCTCAGCACCACTTCTGGCTTTTTCTAAGTATGTGGTACCAAGGAATCGAACCCTGGTCTTCATGCATGCTAGGCAAGCACTCTACCACTAGGCCAAACTCCTGGCCCCTCCTATGTTATTTCTTTTTTCTTTTTTTCCCTATGGCTAATCTTGTAGTCCTGTATCTGACTTAGCTTACCAGGAATTTCTCTTGCTCTAAAACTAGTGCTCTATATAGAGCACTAGTTTTGAGCAAGGAAACTCAGCTAAAGCTAAGTTCAAGCCCCAGGACTGGCAAGGAAAAAAAATTACTGGTTAAGTAGTTAAGTGGTTAAAGTTAAGTAGTTTTATGTGCTGATATAAGAATATATTAGAAAGAAAATGAATAATTGCTGAGAAGCACATTAACATAAAGCCATTGTAGTTAAAAAGATGTACATATGTATGTGATATGTGTTAAATTCTGTATCAGTTTTCGCACCTATAAAATAGATATCATAATGATATATATCTATAAAGATAATATTAGTAGAGCTCTTAGAACAATGTCTGACACATAGTACTATGTATTTTATAGTGTTATCATTATATGTGGAACATAACAAAGTTTATACTCTGTATTGGGAAAGTTACTTTGAGAAATGAAATTGGCTTGAGGGAAGAGGCAGACAAGAGCATAAAGAGACTTCTATTTCCTATGTTGTATATTTCTACATAAATGGACATGATGAGTAGGCCCATCCTTTGACAGTCACTCTGGCGAGGAAACCTAGACAATGAACAAAATGGCAGCTCTGACTTTGTACACCTGTTGAGACCTGTAGAAATGAGGTTCTCCAAAGGGAATGAGGTTCTCCAAAGGGAATGAGGTAGAAGAAAGGTAGAAGTGTGGAAGGGAGATAGAAAGAATTTCAAGATAGATCCATCATGGAGGCTGATTAATAGATTCTATCATGACTACTGACCTATTGGCCTAAGTATATATTTAAATTTGTGTGTGTGTGTGTGTGTGTGCCAGTTCTGTGAGCCACCGCACTCAGTACTTTTTCTATTTTTTAAACAGTGAACATATTGTAGTGAATTATAAAGAGGCTAAATTTAGTAAAGCACTGGTGGCCAACACCTGTAATCCTTGCTACTCAGGAGGCTGGGATAGGAAGATATGGATTCAAAGCCAGCCTGCCCAGTAAAGTCTTGGAGACTCTTATCTCCAATTAGCCACCAGAAAACCAGAAGTGGTGCTGTGGCTCAAGTGGTAGAGTACTAGCCTTAAGCTGAAGAGCCCAGGGGCAGTGCCCAGGCCCAGGGGTAGAGCAGTAGCCTTGAGCTGAAGAGCTCAAGGATAGTGTCCAGGACCAGAGTTCAAGCCCCAGGACTGGAAAGAACAAAAAAAAATGTGTTAGGGGGCTGGAATCGTAGCCTAGATGTAAAATGCTCACCTAACCATTCACAAAGCTCAGAGCCTGAAAACTGTCCTTGGATTTTATCAAGGCTAGAGCGCTGGGCTGGGAGTTTTGCCTAGCATATAGAAAGACCTGGGTTCAATTCCTCAGCACTAAATATATAGAAAAAACAAAAAAACCTGAAAGTGGTACTGTTGCTCAAGTGGTAGACCCAGGATCGATTCCTCCATACCACATACATAGAAAAAAGCCAGAAATGGTGCTGTGGCTCAAGTGGTTGAGCTCTACCCTTGAGAAAGCACAATAACAGTGCTCAGGCCCTGAGTTCAAGCCACGGGACTAGCAAAAAAAAACCCAAAAAACAAAAAACAAAAAAATAAAGCAAATAACGGAAGGAAGTAAGGAAGGGAGGGAGGGAGGGACAGAGGGAAGAAAAGAAAAATAATTTACATTTCTATCTAACTTACATATATGTAAATAACTGAAACAGCTTCTTTCAGGAGACACAGGAGACAAAAGCTGGAGCTGTAGGCCAACCTGGACTACACAGTAAAGCCCTGTCCTCAAAGCAAAACAAAAGCTTTTCTTTTTTTTTTTTTTTTTGCCAGTCCTGGGGCTTGAACTCAGGGCCTGGGCACTGCTCTTTAGCTTTCTCAAGGCTAGCACTTTACTACCAGTTAAGCCGCAGTACCACTTGTAGCTTTTTCTGTGTATGTGGTATCAAGGATTCGAACCCAGGCTTTTATGTATATGCAAGTACTATACCACTAAGCCATACTCCTGGCCTAAAACAAAAGCTTTATAAAAGAATATTTAAGCTAGGCACTGCTGGCTCATACCTGTAATCCTAACTACTCATGAGGATTGCCATTCAAAGTCCGTTAGGGCAAGAAAGTCCCAGAGAGAGACTCAACTCCAATAAACTACTAAAAAGAAAAAACAAAAAAAAAGAGGCTCAAGGACAGTGCCTAGGCCCTGAGTTCAAACCCCAAGATAGTGTGTACACACACACACACACACACATATATACAAATATACATATTTGTATATGCAGTCTGACATTGCCTGATGCTTTCTATTGTTTTTCTGTTGAAACAAACTGGCTAGGTTGTTGCTCAGTGGTAGAGTTCTTGTCTAACACGTGGGAGGCCTGGGTTCAATACATAGTGCTGCAAAAACAAAGACAAAACAAAACATTCTGGTTCTGACTACTGAAATTGATTTCACAACTCAGGAATTGTAACCTGCAGTTAAAAATAAAACACTAGACTATTGTAACTTCTTCATCTTAAACAAGAAGACAAAGTCTAGATAGGTGTTTTGTTTGGAGTCCTATGGCTAATTATTGGCAAGGTTAAGATCAGAGGCCAAATCTCTTGCCTCCCTGCTTAAACTTCATCTTAATAGAGTATAGCTGCCTTCATGATCATGGATTTTTTTCCTCAAGACTAGTTCTCTACTACTTGACCCACAGCACCACTTCCAGCTTTTCTTTTCTTTCTTTCTTTTTTTTTTTTTTTTTTTGCCAGTCCTTGGCTTGAGCTCAGGGCCTGAGCACCATCATTGGACTTTCTCAAGCTTAGAGCTCTATCACTTGAGCCTCAGCACCACTTCTGGCTTTTTTCTATGTATGTAGTACTGAGGAATTGAACCCGGGTCTTTGTGCATGCCACATAAGCACTCTACCACAAGCCCTGGGGCTTGAACTCAGGACCTGAGCACTGTCCTTGGGTTTTCTTAAGGCTAGAGCTTTATCAATTGAGCCACCCATCATTTCCAGTTTTTTGTGTATGTGGTACCAAGGAATCGAACCCTGGTCTTCATGCATGCTGGACTAGCACTCTACCACTAGGGCAAAATCCCTTCTCTTACAGGCTACTTTTAAAGGTAGCAATTTTTTCTTTCTTTCTTTCCTTCTTTCCTTCCTTCCTTCCTTCCTTCCTTCCTTCCTTCCTTCCTTCCTTTCTTTCATTTTTTTGCTAGTCCTTGGCCTTGAATTCAGGACCTAGGCACTGTCCCTGAGCTTCATTTGCTCAAAGCCACTCTACCACTTGAGCTGCAGCACCATTTCTGGATTTTTCTGTTCCTGTGGTACTGAGGAATCTATCCCAAGAGTTCATGCATGTTGGATAAGTACTCTACTGCTAAGCCACATTCGCAGCCCATGGGAGCAGATTTTCTTACACAGGAAAATTTGAATGTTAACAGAAAATTCAAAGTAGAATATCTAAAATATTTTATGTTGCTCTTTTCCTATGTTTCATAGACTGCATATAGCGTTTAACCCTCTATTTCAGTGCTTTTCTTTATTTAATGGAGAAGCCTGCCTAGTCACTTTACAGTTGTTGCTAAATGAGGTCTTTTTGGGCACTTTTCCAAACCAGATGAATCAGAATCATGAGATATGACCTGGAAACCATTTTTTTTGTTTTTATGTTTTTGTTTTGTTGATTTGGTTTGGTACTGGGACATGAACTCAGGTGCTTTGTACTTGCTAGATAGGCATTGTACTACTTGAGAGTCAATCCTTTAACCCTTTTTGCTCTGTTCCCCACTCCCTCCCCGCCCCCCAAGTCCTGGGGCCTTAACTCAGAGACTGAGCACTGTCCTTGGGCTTTCTCAAGGCTAGAGCTCTCTATATCCTTTGATCCACAACACCATTACCAGCTCTTTCTTTCTTTTTTTTTTTTTTGGTTGGTTGTAGGCCTTGAACTCTGGGCCTGGGCATTGTCCCTGATCTCATCACCTCAAGGCTACTACCCTACCTCTGGAGCCACAGCGCCACTTCCACTTTTCTAGTAGTTAATTGGAGATAAGAGTTTTGAGTACTTTAGTGCCCAGGCTGGCTTTGAACCATGATCCTCAGACTCAGCCTCCTGAGTAGTTAGGATTATAGGCCTGAGCCACTGAACCTAGCAACTACCAGCTTTTTCTATTTATGTAGTACCCAGGAATGGAACCCAGGTCTTTGTGCATGCTACGCAAGCACTCTACCACTAAATGTAACAGGGGATTGGTTTCTAGAGTGCTTGCCTACGAGGTTCTATCCTCAGTACACACAAAAAAAGAAAAACATCTAGTCAGAATGTTGACAGTGTTGGGGTTTTTAGTCCTTCGTCCCTCCCAACCCCCAAGAGGGATAGAGAGAACACACCCCGACCAGGACGAGCCAAGAAAGGAAAGGGTCCACTGACGGCCCCCCAGCCCTCCCTCTTCGGAGGACAATCAGACGTGTCAGGGAGACCCGTCAATGCAGGAACTCGGTTATTGAGGAAGTACATTTAGCTAATATAGGATGCAGAAGCCAATAAACACAAAGATGGGCAGGGCAGGGGGAGGTAGGTAAAGAATGGGAATCAGGTGCTGTCTGAGAGGGTGGAAGTGTTCGAGGCCAATCCCAGAGGTAGCCTTACTTTACATCACAAACCACAGCCAAGCCTTCCAACCAGGTGACAGGCAGATTGGGTCCTAAAACCGGGAAATGAGCACTGGGCCACGAGGTAGGCCTCCTTTTCTACAGCATAGGTTTCCATTTCCCTGATGGGACGTGCCCCACAGACACATTTATTTTTCTCCAGACATAGAAAGGGGAAACAATGTAGTTGAGACTGTTAACTTTTTCTATCTTTTATCCTTGGAATGGTACAGTGTGACTTAGCAAGGGTAAAGGTTTATAAATGCTTAGTGAAAATTGCTTTGAAAAATCACTTATCCCATGATTCTTTGGTGAACAATTTCCAAAAATGTAATTCCCTTTCAATCATATAATCTCTTTTTTATTGTTCTTGCCTGGATTTTAGTGTTTGTTTTTTGTTTTTTGGTTTTTTTTTTTGCCAGTCCTGGGCTTGAGCTCAGGGCCTGAGCACTGTCCTTGGACTTTCTCAAGGCTAGAGCTCTACCACTTGAGCCTCAGCACCATTTCTGGCTTTTTTCTATGTATGTGGTACCGAGGAATCGAACCCGGGTCTTCATGCATGCTAGGCAAGCACTTTAACCACTAGGCCAAACTCCCGGCCCCTAGTGTTTGTTTTTTTTTCTTTTGTTTTTGGTGGTAATAGGATTTGAATTCAGGGTTTTGCATTTGTTGAGCCAGGGCTCTACTATTTTGAGCAGTACTTCGATTTTAGTTTTTCTTTTTTTTGCCAGTCCTGGAGCTTGAACTCAGCCTGGGTACTGTCCCAAGCTTTTTCTTTCTTAAGGCCTAGTGTGTTCTACCACTTGAGCCACAGTGCCACTTCCAGCTTTTTCTGTGTATGTGATACTAAGGAATTGAGCTTCATGCATGCTAGGCACACACTCTACCACTAAGCCACAGTCCCACATTAATGATCCATGGATTGTAGTGTTGTTTTTCTTTTCTTCTTCTTCTTCTTTTTTGTCAGTTATAGGGCTTTGACTCCAGACCTGGGCCCTGTCCCTGAGCTCTTCAGCTCAAGGCTACAGCCCTACCCTTAGAGCCACAGCTCTACTTCCTATTTTCTAGTGATTAATTGGAGGTAAGAGTCTCACGTTCTTTAGTGCCTGGGCTGGTTTTGAACCTCGATCCTCGAATCTCAGTCTTCTGAGTAGCTAGGATTACAGGCATGAGCCACCACATTTGGCTTTACATGTAGTGATTTTTTTGTTTATTTTGTTTTTGCCAGTCCTGGGCCTTGAACTCAGGGCCTGAGCACTGTCGGCTTTCTCAAGGCTTGAGCTCTACCGCTTGAGCCACAGCACCACTTTCGGCTTTTTTCTATGTATGTGGTGCCGAGTAATCAAACCTAGGTCTTCATGCATGCTAGGCAAGCACTCTACCACTAGGCCATACTCCTGGCCCACATGTAGTGTTTTTTAAAGACACATTTTTTTTTTTTTTTGCCAGTCCTGGGACTTGAACTCAGGCACTGTCCTTGGACTACCGCTTAAGCCACAGCACTGCTCTACCACTTGAGCCACAGCAGCACTCTGGCTTCCCTTTCTTTTTATTGTATTGTTTTATTTATTTATTTTCCTGATCATGGGGTTTGTACTCTTAGCCTGGATGTTGTCCCTGAGCTCTTCAGCTCAAGGCTACCACCCTACCCCTTGAGCCACGCCCCACTTCCAGTTTTCTAGTGGTTAATTGGAGATAAGATTCTCACCCACTTTCTGCCTGGCCTGGCTTTGAACTGTAGTCCTCAGACCTGAGTAGCTAGGATTATAGACATGAGCCCCCGCCCCCCAGCTCACTTCTGGTTTTTCTGTGTAGGTGGTATCAAGGAATCAAACCTGGATCTTTATATATGCTAGGCAAGCACTCTACCACTAGGCCAAACTTCTGGTCCTCCACAAATAATTACTTATTTCTTTATTTTTATTTTTGCCAATCCTGGGGCTTGAACTCAGGGGCTGAGCACTGTCTTTGGATTTTCTCAAGGCTAGAGATCTACCACTTGAACCACAGCACCACTTCTGGGTTTTTCTATGTATATGGTACCAAGAAATTGAACCTGGGTCTTCGTGCATGGTAGGCAAACACTCTACTATTAGGCCAAACTCCCAATCACCCCCACAAAATAATTTTGAATGGTTATTTTATTTTATTATTTTTAAGGATCATATGTTGTTGAAGGGATCACAGATTACTAAAGTGATTTTGTCTTTGGAAAACATCTACATTTTTGTTGACTACTTGGAATTTGGTCAATGTTCCAATTGTCTACACATTTGCTTCTACAGATCACTGGCTTAAGCTTATTCAAAATTAGTGGCAATGATTATTGCAACGTGTCTTCAGTTTCTAAATACTAAAATAGTGAGCCTTTTAAGCACTGAGATTTAAATTCAGAGTTGCTCTACTGCTTTAACCATGCTTCCAGCTCTTTTTACTCTCATTTCTTTTGAGACAGGATTTCATTATTTGTCTGAGGTGGCCTGGAGGATGATCCTCCTATTTCACACTTTGGCAGTTGCTGGAATGACAAGCATGCTCCATCACCACCCTATAGAGACTGGATCTCATGCACTTTTTTTTTTGCCCAGGAGCAGAAATCCTCCGTATCAGATCTTAGCCTTCAACATAGCTGAGATGACCAGCACACAACACACCACCACACTCAACTATTTCAACTATTGGTTGAGCTGGAAGTGGTGCTGTGGCTAAAGTGGCAGAGAACTAGATGTCCAAGGACAGTGCCCAGGTCCTGAGTTAAAGCCCTAGGCCTGGCAACACACACACACACACACACACGCACACAGACACACACAGGCACACACAGACACGAACAACTATTGGTTGAGAAGCCCAGAGTTGAAGCCCCAGGACTGGCAAAAAAAGAAAAAAAAAAGAAAAGAAAGAAAGAAAGATAAAGGTGGAAAAGCTTCTAACAAAGCTGGAATAATGAAAACAGCATTGAGACTGCAGGTAGAGGACCCTTTATTCAAAATGCTTTGGATTAGAGCTATTTCAAATATTATTTGATTTATTTGCATCAATTTAATGACATATCTTGAGGATGGGACCCAAGTTTTAACATGAAACATTTATATTTCATATGCACTTCATACATATATCCTGAAAGAATGTTACACAGTACTGTTAGTTTGCCTGCGTTTAGTGTTTCAACTGCAACTTGTCACTTGAGCTCAGTTGTGGAATTTTCCACTTGCGGAATCATGTAAGCACTCAAAAATTTTGGACTTTGAATCATTTGTCACTGCTGATTTTTGGATTAGGGATGTGCAATTTGTCTTTGTAACTAAGGAATGAATAAAAAATACCTATGAGTCTATGCTAATAAAAATAAATTGCAACTCATGTAAATATAAAATTATTTGAAAATATGATGTTTAAAGGGCTTGGATGTGTCTCAAGTAGTATAGGTGCCTGCCTAGCAAATAGGAGGCACTGAGTTCAAAACCCAATACAACAACAACAACAAAAAAGCATTAGAAAGGCTAAAAATAGTGAGTTCAAGATCATCTTGGATGGCATAAACCCCGTCTCCAAAAAAAAAATTGGAAAACTATCTTCCAAAATATTTTCAACTGTGAATTTTGAATACAAAATAGTAAACTTAAACTAAAATAAATGCAACTTATGTTCTAAAAGAAAAGCATGGGGACTGTATCATATTTCATAGGGCTTTTATTTAAGGGAAAAATTTCTTTTGTTTCTTGAAAGTTTGTTTGTCTGTTTTGGGATTTTTTTTTTCCCCTTGCGATATTAAAAGTTGAAACCAGAGTCTTGTCTTGCTCATACTAAGTGTTGTAGCTTTTTTTTTTTTTTTTTAATTTTGAGGCAGTGTTTTACGAAATTGCTCAATCTGCCTTGAATTTTCATCCTCTTTCTTCAGCCTGAGTGCCTGGTATCATAGCTAAGATTTAGGAGAAAGCGAAACTATACCGTGAAATTGTGGATGTTAGTTCTTTTAATTCATTGTTTCTTTTTACCTTTTAATATTGAAGTTGAGATGTGTTGATGGTAGAATAACTGTATAGTTCTACAACTTTTTCCTTAAGAATTATATTTTCTCTTAAGTGCGAAGGTATGTTTGTAGGATGTGTTTTCATTTTGTAAGTCTGTGTGTTAAGACATCTATTGCTTGCTCAAGTAATCTTGTCAGGAAAGTTGGGGGAGGAAAAAAGAAAGGAAAGAACAAAGTCAGGGTTTTATGAGGACATGTTTTTATCATTAGTGGCATTGGGGAGAGCTGATTGTGGTGATTCTTATTTGCTTTTGTCCCCACCTGGTCTCTAAGGGACAATTCCCTTGGTCAGGTGAGCCTGTAAATGAATTTATTAGACTTGTTTCCTGGAGCAGCTATTGACCTCAACTTAAGCAATACCTGGAAGAAGTAGATAACTTGGTCCAGATTTTCTAGTGAGTCACTGCTCAACTGCAAGGACCTTTGTCCTAGAGATCTTTATCTCCAGGCCCCCAACAGCATCCACAAGACAGTTAAATTGTACTACCTTAAGTTATCTGGACTAAGTAAAGGACTGAACTGAGAGTTAAAAACTCTACCTCTAATACGAACTACTAGTTATTTGGGAGGAATTACTGGAGCTTTTTGTGTCCCAGTGCCCTTACTGAATAAAAAGAGACTTGGTTACTTAATTTTTAAGCTTCTCTTATCTCCCATGTGTCTAACACTGAAGTCATTATCCTTCTTATCAAACTGCCCCACCCCCATCTTGATGTAGGTCTTGGGCTTGAACTGAGGGCCTGGGCACTCTCTTTGAGCTCTTTTGCTAGGCTATCACTGAGCCATAGCTACACCCACAACTTTTATTTATTTATTTATTTATTTATTTGTTTATTTATTTATTTATTTATTTATTTTTGTGGGTTATGGGGCTTGAAATCTAGGCCTAGGCGTTGACCCTGAGCTCTTCAGCTCAAGGCTATTGCCCTACCCCTGGAGTCACAGCACCACTTCCAGTTTTCTAGTGATTAATTGGAGCTAAGAGTCCCACCATCTTTACTGCCTGGGCTGGCTTTGAACTGCAATCCTCAGATCTCAGCCTCCTGAGTTGCTAGGATTACAGGCATGAGTCACCTCACCTAGCTACACTCACAACTTTTTGTGTGTGATTAATTGAATATAAGAGTCTCATGGGCTTTCCTGGGCTCAGTTTCCTTAATAGCTAGGATTACAGGTGTAATCCTACACAAGTGCCTGGCTATTCCCTTTTGTATGTATTCCATTATTACTCAGTATACCTACTAGTATCTGAGGCTAAAAATCTTTTAAGAATTTTTACTTAAGTTTTTTTTGCCTACAAGTTGTAAAAAGATTCCGTTGTGATATTTCTAGATTTATATACAATGCATCTCATCAGTCTGGTCTCCCTTGTTCCTCTTTTCCCTTTTCTTAAAACAATTTCAACAGATTTCATTGTTTTTATTTTTGTCTATTTTTTGCCAGTCCTGGGGCTTTATCTCAGGCCCTGAGCATTTCCTTGGGCTTTCTCAAGGACAGTGCTCTACCACTTGAGCCATGGTACCACTTGTGACTTTTTCTATGTATGTAGTACCAAGGAATCAAACCTGGGTCTTTGTGCATAGTAGTCAAGCACTCCACCACTAGACCAAACTCCCAGCCTGGTGTTTTTTTTTTTTTTTTAAATGATTATTATGGGACTTGAACTTAGGGCCTGTGTCCCTGACAGCTTTTTAGCTCAAGACTGGTACTGTAGCACTTGAGCCATAGCTTCACTTCAAGTAGACTTTCCTATGTGAGCTGGCTTTGAACTGCAGTCCTCAGATCTCAGCTTTCTGAGTAGGTAAGATTACAGGCATGAGCCACCAGTGCCTGGCAAGTGTAGAGTTTTAATTTTTTTTTTTTCTTGAAACTCTTGGAGCTTGAACTCAGGGCCTGGGCACTGTCCTTGGACACTTTTGCTCAAGGCTAGTGCTCTGCCACTTGAGCCACAACCCTCAAGCATTTGGTGCTTTTCTGAGTATATGGTAGTTTTTCTGAGTATATGGTACTGCGGAATCAAACCTATGGCCTCGTGCATGCTAGGTGAGCACTCTACCACTAAGATACACTCCCCGATCTAAGTGTAAAGTTTTATCCTCTGAATTTTAAGTAGGCTATGCGTTCCTAGGTGCTAAAAGGTTTTGAAAAAAATAAGCATTCCGGGGCTGGGAGCGTGGCTTAGTGGTAGAGTGCTTGCCTTGCAAACATGAAGCCCTGGGTAACACATACACAAAAAAAGCCAGAAGTGGTGCTATGGCTGTAGTGGCAGAGCACTAGCCTTGAGCAAACCATGTCCAATGACAGTGCCCAGGCCCTTAGTTCAAGCCCTAGGTCTGAAAAAAATAAAATAAAAGTAAGCATTCCAATAAAATCTAATGCTAATATATCATACTTTTTTTTTTTTGTCAGTAGTCTGAGCACTGCCCATAAGCTTCTTTTGCTCAAAGCTAGCACTTTACCACTTGAGTCATAGGACCACTTACGGCTTTTTGTGAGTATGTGGTACCCAGAAATTGAACCCAGGTCTTCATGCATGCTAGGCAAGCACTCTACCACTAGGTCAAACTCCTGGTCCTATATCATATTTTAAATATCATTCAGACTACTATATGTTCAGTGCTTTGAACATATGATCTCCTAATAAAACCCTTAGAAAGACAGGTATTGCCCTCATTTTCAGTGGCAGAAACTATAACTAAAAAATAAATTGCTTTTTTTTTTTTTTCCTTTTTCTTACTTTCTTTTTTTTTTTGTTGGTCTTGGGGCTTGATCTCTTGGCTGAACCCATCACTCACAACTTTTTTGCGTGTGCGGGGTGGTCATGGGGCTTGAACTCTGGGCCTTAGTGCTATCCCTGAGCTCTTTTAGATCAAGGCTACCGCCCTACCCCTTGAGCCACAGCCCCACTTCCTGTTTTCTAGTGGTTAATTGGAGATAAGTGTCTCATAGGCGGCGCTGGGAGTTTGGCCTAGTGGTAGAGTGCTTGCCTAGCATGCACGAAAACCCAGGTTTAATTACTTGGTTCCACATGTATAGAAAAAAGCTGGAGGTGGTGCTGAGCCTCAAGTGGTAGATCTCTAGCCTTCAGAAAGTCCGAGGACAGTGCTCAGGCCCTGAGCCCAGCCCAGGACTGGCAAAGAAAAAAAAAAAAGTCTCATAGACTTTAGTGCCCAGGCTGGCTTTGAACCACAATCCTCAGATCTCAGCCTCCTGAGTAGCTAGGATTACAGGCATGAGCCACCACACCTGGCTATAAATTATATGATTTTTTTTGTTGGGAAAAAAAAATCACTTAATTGGGGCTGGGAGTTTGGCCTAGTGGTGGAATGCTTGCTTAGCATGCACAATGATCCGGCTTCAACTCCTCAGTCAGTACCACCTATATAGAAAAACCTGAAAGTGGTATTATGGTTCAAGTCGTAGAGCTCTAGCCTTGAGAAAACCCAAGGACAGTGCCCAGGCCCTGAGTTCAAGCCCCAAAACTGGCAAAAAAAAAATCACTTAATTCATTAATTATATTTAGTTAGCATTGCTAGAGCTTGAATCTAAAGCCTTACCCATAGTAGGAATTCTACTACTAAGCCCCATTTCCAGCCCCAAAATTACATAACTTGTTCAAACTATTAGAGTTAACATTTGACTGAAGTCTGCCCATCTCTAAGCCCCTGATCTATCTTTCTTTCTCTCTTTCTTTCTTTCTTTCTTTCTCTCTTTCTTTCTTCCTTCCTTCCTTCCTTCCTTCCTTTTTCTTTCTTTCTTTCTTCCTTCCTTTCTCTCTTTCTTTCTCTTTCTCTCTCTCTCCCTTTCCTTCCTTCCTTCCTTCTTTCTTTCTTTCTTTCTTTCTTTCTTTCTTTCTTTCTTTCTTTCTTTCTTTCTTTCTTTCTTTCTTTCTTCTGGCTAGTCCTAGAGCTTGATCTCAGGGCCTGGGCACTGTCCTTGAACTTTCTCAAGGCTAGCACTCTACCATTTCGGCCACAGCTCCACTTCCAGCTTTTTCTGTGTATGTGGTACCAGGGTTACGTACACGCTAGGCAAGCACTCTATCACTAGACCACACTCCTGACACCTGGTCTTGTTTATTATGCTATGTAATATCTGCAGCTTTCTAGCCCGAGTCAAATGACCAGTGCTGAGGAGTATGAGGAGAAAGAGCAGCCAAAAGATACTTGGATGAGGTAGAACCTAATTTGGACTTGACTACTGAGGTGCTGATTGTGCTCCCTTTGGGATGTAATTCAGAAGAGGGGAAGATTTTCATCCAAATGTGACTTTGGAACCAAATTAAGTTCAGGGAAAGGCCAATCAATGTTTGCACAGTGGGATCAGTCATAAAATGATGGCCCTGGAAGAGACCTTAGAGATCATCTGCTCAAACCTTCTCTTTTTACAGGAAACTGCCATCCAAAGATATTGACTGATTTGATCAAGATTACACAGAATTGGTAGAGGAGAGTAGTCTGTTAGTCTAGCTTCTCTACTCTCATTTACTTCACTGCTGCCAGTCCTTGGATGCTGGGGAATCCTTTCCTTTGTCTAATGTTCTAACTTTGTTTATTGTATAGGTATATCGGGATTTGTGATCAAAATGGAATCAGCTCCGTTTAATAGACGACAATGGACTTCACTCTCATTGAGGGTAACATCTAGAGAGCTTTCTCTAGTCAACAAAAACAAGTCATCAGCTATTGCTGAAATATTCTCCAAGTAAGTGCTAATCCTGGACCAAAAGGACCATGTGTCTTAAGCACATACTTGTTAGGAAAACCAATGAAGAAAGCACATATAAAATGGTTTTATTGGGAATCACCTTGATTTTGTGTATATTACAGAGTACTAAGAAGGATGATAACAAAAGACATACAGCACATTTATGAGAAAGGAAGATGACAAAAATTTGAATTAAATGTAGGATATAGATAAATACCAATAGGAAGTCTGTGCAATCTACAATGTCATCTTTTCTTCAACAACAACAACAAAAATCCATCAGGCACTTGCTTTGTGGAAAATACTGTCTTCTCTTGGAGATCAGCTAATGTACAGTGAAGATGGGAACAAGACTGCAGCATTTAGTGCTGTAATTTTATGCCAAATTTTATGCAATTTTCTGAAGGAAAAAAAGAAAAGAAAGATATTTCAGAAAAGAAGGATGATGGGACAAGGAGTTTGACCTAGTGGTAGAGTCCTTGCCTAGAATGCATAAAGACCCAGGTTCAATTTCTTGGTACCACATACACAGAAAAAGACAGAAATGTTAAGGTGCTGTGGCTGAAGTAATAGAGCTCTAACCTTGAGAAAGCCCAAGGACAGTGTTCAAGACCTGTGTTCAAGTCCCAGGACTGGCAAAAAAAAAGAAAAAGGTAGAAAGTTGAGAGTTAATGAAGACTTAATCCCTGGCTTCAAGGAATTTAACAGTGTTGGTTGATTGCCCAACTTTCCTGATTTTATAAATAATACGCTATTCCGGCCTGTAGTGTGGCCTAGAGTGGTAGAGTGCTCGCCTAGCATGCATGAAGCCCTGGGTTTGATTCCTCACTACCATCCACACAGAAAAGCCAGAATTGGCTGGTGCTGTGGCTCAAGTGCTAGAGTGCCAGCTTTGAGAAAGCTCAATGTCAATGCCCAGGCCCTGAGTTCAAGCTCCAGGCCTGGCCAAAAAAAAAAAAAATTGCTGTTCCAGTTAGCTACTTTCTGGGATCCAAATTTAAAAAACAATAATAGATGGATAGATAAATATATAAAATCTTGCTGGGTTTAGTTCCACAAACCTGTAATCCTAGTACTCAGAAAGATTGCTAGTTTGAGGCCTGCCTGAGCTACATAAGACTGTAAAAAAAAAAAAAAAAAAAAAAAAAAAAAGCCAACAGTTGAAGGTATAGCTCAATCAATAGTAGAGTGTTTGCCTAACATATACAAGGTCTTGGATTTTATTCCCAGCATTACAAAAGATAAAAATAAAAATTTCAAAACTTAGAAATATAAAATAAGGTACCAAGACATGTGAAAGGGTATCAATGTATGTGAATTAATGCACCTTCTATCTGGCAAATATCATGTAACCCTTTTACTAATTACAATAAAAAAATGCAAAAAGAAAAAAAAGAAATATAAAATAATAGCAACATGTTTTTGGTTTTAAACTTTTCAATTTGGGCAGGGCTTGTCTCTCTGCTGTATGTAGCATGAGTGGCTCAAAGACTGGGGCCATTGTTATCTAAAAGCTTGTTCACTCACAAATCAGAGTTGATGCTGGCTGTCATCTGGGATCTCAGTGGAGGTCATGGTTTGAATACCTACACATGGCTACTTCATGTGACTGCTTGGCTTAGTGGCTGAGATCTAAAGGCAAGCATCCAGTAAAGAGGGAGGGACCAATGGAGCAAGGAGGCTAGAACTTGTATTGCCTGTTAATGACCTTATTCTGAGAAGTCATACACTATCACTTTGGCTACATTCTTTTCTTAGTAGTGAGCCAATCCAACTAGCTCATATTTCGGTGATGGGGGTGAGGAGGGATTCACTCCACCTTCAGATGAGAGCAATATCAATGATTTTGGACCCTTCCCCCTTCCTAGAGATCAAATCCAAGTCCTTGGGTGTTTTCTATCACTGAGCTTATGCCTTGAACATGTTTTTTTTTTTTAATATATTTTTATTGTAATTAATAAAAGGGTTACATGATATTTGCCAGATAGAAGGTGCATTAATTCACTTACATTGATACCCTTTCATATGTCTTGGTACCCATTACCCTCCCCCCAGCCCCCTTGAACATGTTTTTAAACCATCGTACGTGGACCCTGTAAAGATTCTAATTCTGTGTCTACAGAAGAGAACTGTACTTCTGGAGAACTTGTATTTTTAAAAAAAATGGTTATGATTTATTTAATGCTTTTTTTTTTTGCCAGTCCATGAGTATCCAGTTGATTTTTACCTTCAAGGAAGTTTAAGAATCAATAGTAGTGTGAGAGAAAAACAAATAAAGCAATTTGAATCAGGAAGGGATTAGAAGCTGAACACAAAGGGGACAGGAAAGCAAGCAATCTGACCTGACAGAAACAAAAGGGAGAAGGGACTGGTTCTGCTCATGCCAGATGGTAGGAGCCCTTAAATGCTATGCTAAGCTTAGGATTTCATTGGATAAACAGTGAATGCAGTTGAAGAATTTCATACTAGTAGACTGATATGATCAGGCTTGTATTTTAGAAAGATGCTTCTGGCAACAATGTGAAAGGTATATTGGCTAGGTGAGAGATTGATAGCATGAAGACAATTTATGAGGCTCTAATGGGAACCCAAGGGAAAGCTATTAGTGGGTAAGCAACAAAAATGGAAAGGTAGGGAAGTCATTGAGATATGATTAATGGGACATGGAACCCCCCTGCTCTGCAGAGAATCTCCACATTCCTACCCTTTTTACTCTTTGTAGCCCCACTTGTATTTCCCTAACTTGGCTTTCTCTTGACATGCATTGTGTAACTGTGAGTAGTGGCTACCTGTTCTTTTTCTACATGCTTTTCCTTCATGTGTTGTTTTACAGGATTTTTTAAAAAAATTTATTTTGGGGGCTGAGAGTTTGGCCTATTGGTAGAGTGCTTGCTTAGCATGCACAAAGACCTGGGTTTGATTCCTTAGTACTGCATACATAGAAAAAAGCCAGAAGTGGTGCTGAGGCTCAAGTGGTAGAGCTCTAGCCTTGAGAAAGTCCAAGGACAGTGCTCAGGCACTACTGCAACTACTTTGTTGCAGTAGTATTAGGGTTTGAACTCAGGGCCTCATATCTAATAGGCTGGTACTCTTACCACTCCTTCATACCTCTAGCTCTTTTTTTTTTTTTTTTTTTTTTTTGCTAGTGCTGGGACTTGAACTTGGCCTAGGCACTGTCTTTGGACAAGGCTAGCACTTTGCCACTTGAGCCACAGCACCACTTCTGGCTTTTTCTGTTTGTGGTACCAAGGAATCGAACCTAGAGCTTCATGAATGCTAGGCGAGCACTCTGCCTTTAGGCTTGCTCCCAGCCCAAGCTCTATTTTTTTTTAACTTGTTATTTTTAAGACAGGCTCTCACTTTTTTCCCATACACATGAGCCAAGACCTGCTTATTTTTAGGTTTTCAGTCACTGCTAAAATCACAAGTGTGTACTATGTCCAATTTCTCCATAGACACCGTCTTGCAGACTTTTTCTGCCTAGGCTAGCCTGGTACCACAATCCTCCCAATTTCAGCCTCCACATAGTTTGGAATGAGAGACTGGTCATTATACCCAACTAAGGGTTGAGAAGAGGTTTCAAAATCTTCTCTGTTCCAAGTATTCTTTAATGGCTATTCTTGAACTATTTTCAGCCTCCTAGTTATATAGAATTATAGATGTGAGCCACCACTACCCAGCCAATGCTTTGGGAATTTCTTTTAGTGCGTGTGTGTGTGTGTGTGTGTGTGTGTGTGTATCTATCTATCTGTCTGTCTGTCCTGGGGCTTGAACTCAGGACGTGGACACTACCCCTGAGCTGTTTTGTGCTTAATTAAGGCTAGCACTCTACCACTTGAGTCACAGTACCATATCCAGAGTTTTTGAGTTATTTATTTGGAAATAAGAGTCTCACGGACTATTCTGCCTTTGCTCACATTGAACCACATTTCTCAGATCTCAGCCACCTGAGTTGCTAAGATTACAGTTGTGATTGATTATAGGCATGGACCACCAGTGCCCAGCTTATTTCTGCTAACTTTGAGCTTTGACTTTTACCGGCTTCCTTCTCTACCCAGCATGGCCAGTCACTTCAATGAATTTTCACTTCTTATTTGTTTCAGAGCAATCTCTGTTCTACTGGTTATCCACTTTCTTTATTTTTACTTTTTTTTGGTACTGGCATTTGATTTCAGCACACTATCTCTTGAATCTTTTTTTTTTTTTTTTTTTTGCCAGTGTTGGGAACTCAACTCAGGGCCTGAGCAATGTCCTTGGGCTTTCCTCAAGGCTAGTGCTCTACCACTTGAGCCACAACACCACTTCCAGCTTTTCTATGTATGTAGTATGAAGTAATTGAACCCAGGTCTTTGTGCATGCTAGGCAAGCACTCTACCATTAGGCCAAACTTGCGGCCTTTAGCCTATATATTTTTGTACTGGGGCTGGCTTTTGATGGATCCATCCTGTGTAGCTGTACAGATATTACTTCTATGTAGCTGGAATTACAGGCTAGCCTGGAACCACAATCCTCCTGATCGCTGACTCACCAATAGCTAGGATTACAGGGGGGCCCTGTATGCCACCAAATCTGGCAAGTATCCACTTCTAAAATTAAACACAGGAAAAGAAAACATGAAGGTATAGGACAAGATAGATCCACCAGGACTTGCAGAGTTAATACATATTCCTGAGAGGAGCAACCATCAGGGTATTCAAATGAAGCTTGCCTTAACTGGGGAAGTATCTATATATAGCAAGTTGATTCAGGTTGCTGAAGTCTGTTTCTCAGGGTCGTATCTCTGAGGCCAGATGACCTTTCTCTCTTTGGGGCTGTTCTTTGCTCCTGGATGTTGAACTCAGAATCTGGCTGCCAGATGGCCCCTTCTGCACAGCCAGCAATGTGGAATCTCCCTGGCACATATATCTCTCTGACTGGACATATGCAAACTCTTACTACTTCTTCAGTGCCTTTTTCACCCATTGTTATCTACCTCTTGCTAGCCCATCCACTTCTTACAAACATTTGAGTCTTGAGTCAGGAGTGTGGCCTCATGGTAGAGGGATCACCTAGCATGCAGGAAGCCCTGAGTTCAATTCCTTGGTACCACATACACACAAAAATCTAAAAGTAGTGTTGTTATGGCTCAAATTGTAGAGTGCTAACCTTGGGAAATCCCAAGGACAATGCCCAGGCCCTGAGTTCAAGCCCCAGGACTGGCAAAAAAAAAAAATTTAGTTTTATAGTGTCATTGATAAGAGTTAGGGCATTGAGAATTGCTTTTCATCATATAGGCCTTTTGTTTTTCTCTTTTTTTCTTCTTCTTTTTTTTTTTTTGTCAGTCCTAGGCTTGAACTCAGGACCTGAGCACTGTCCTTAGGTTTTCTCTAGGCTAGAGCCCTACAACTTGAGCCACAGCCCCACTTCTGGCTTTTTTCTATGTATGTTGTACCGGATTATGGAACCCCGGTCTTCCTGCATGGTAAGCAAGCACTCTACCACTGGGTCAAATTCCTGGCCCCTAGAGGCCTTCTTAATCCTGCTGAAAGCACAAAGAATCTTTTGAATCATCTTATGACATAGATAATTAACTATATTTCTCCAGGAAAATTATAAAAGCCAATGATAGTGATGCAAAATTGTAAATCCTGAACTCAGTCTGAATCAATATAACAGGCTCTATGCTAGATTTTTTTTTTTCCATTCCTGGGCTCAAACCCTGGGCCTGGGCTCTGTCGCTGAGTTTCATTTGCCTAAGACTAGAACTCTACTACTTGAGCCACAGTGCCATTTCTTGATTTTTCTGAGTAGTTTATTAGATATAAAAGTCTCACAGACTTTCTTGCCTTGGCTGACAGTGAACTACAATCCTCAGATCTCAGCTTCCTGAGTAGCTAGGATTACAGGTACTAGCCACCAGCACTGGGCCTATGCTAGGTCTTAAATTTTGTTTGTTTGTTTAGGAATTGAGCCCAGGAAGATCTTGCATATGCTAAGTATAGATTCTACCACTGAGTTTACATCTCCAACTGCAAGATATTTAGCAGAATTATATAGTCTTGCTATTCCTAAATAAAAATATATTTCTAGGGGCCAGGAGTTTGGCCTAGTGGTAGAGTGCTTGCCTAGCATGCACAAAGACCCGGTTTCAATTCCTGAGTACCACATACATAGAAAAGTAGAAAAGCCAGAAGTGGTGCTGAGGTTCAAGTGAGGTTCAAGTAGAGCTGTGGTCTTGAAAAATCCCAAGGACAGTGCTCAGGCCCTGAGGTCAAGCCCAGGACTGGCCAAAAATAAAAAAATAAAAGGTATATTCCTAACAAAACATTATCTATGTTTGGTAATTAAGAAAACTGAAGTATAAAGAGAAAACTGCTAATTGGGCACTTACAGCTCATGCCTGTAATCCTAGTTACTCAGGAGGGTGAAATATGAGAACCACAGTTTATAGCCAGCCCAGGCAGAGAAGTCTTCGAGTCTCTTATTTCCAATTAACCACCAGAAAACTGGAAGTAGTGCTGTGGCTCAAAGTGGTAGAGCTCTACACTTGAGTGAAAGAGCTCAGGGACAGAGCCCAGGTTCTGATGACCATCACCACCTCCACCACCAACAAAATGAAACCTATCCACGTTAATATTGGCATTTATTTCTGCCTAATATTTTTCTGCTGATGTGTGCATATACATTTATACATGCATGCATGCACGCTTGCATGTGTGTGTGTGTGTGTGAGTGTGTGAGTGTGTGAGTATGAGTATGCTGGTCCTGTGGGCTTAACTCAGGGTCTCAGTGCTGTTCCTGAACACTTTTTGCTTAAGGCTAGCACACTACCATTGAGCACAGCTTTACCTCTGGCTTTTTAATGGTTAATTGAAGATCAGAGTCAAATAATCTTTTCTGCTTGGGCTAGCTTTGAATCATAAATGAACCTTAGATGTCAGCCTCCTAAGTAACTAGGATTACAGGCATAAGCCACCAATACCCAGTTTCTGCTGCTGCCTTTTATCTCAACATTGAACTAGTTCAAAGGTTGAATAGTGTTTTATTCAATGGGCTGGGGAGATGGTGGCAACATTCCAGAGGAACAGAAGGTAAAGACAAAATGGAATCAGGCAGTAGCACAGGAAAGATTAGAAAGTAACCCAGTTTCCTCTTCCAGGTTTTACCTTTTCAGGTTTCATGGAGATACATGGCTATATTACTTAAGCTTTTTTCAGGGTCACCAAAATTGAGAACTTTAGATTCTCAATGAAGGTTACAGGATTGTTTGCCACAAGATATATATACTGATTTCTATTTCTAACACATAATATATTGCTTTCTTTTATTTTGGGATACTTTATACTAGGGTTTGGAAGTAGTAAATCTTTTTTTTTTAATCTTTCACAGAATCATTTTTTTTTTATTGTAATTAGTAAAAGCGTTACATGATATTTGCCAGATAGAAAGTGCATTAATTCACATACATTGATACCCTTTCACATGTCTTGGTACCCATTTCCCTCCCCCGCCACACCCCCTAAGTAGTAAATCTTATAAAGCTTCATTAAGAGGCTGTAGAAGCCTTAGGTAGTTTTTTTTAATCAGAAATCTAAAAGTGGAGCCAGGCATGGTGGCTCACGCCTGTAACTCTACCTACTCAGGAGTCTGAGATCTGAGGAACAAGGTTCAAAGCCAGCCTGAGGGCTAAAGAATGTGAGACTAAAATAGCCTGAAGTGGCGCTGTGACTCAAGTGGTAGAGTCCTAGCCTTGAGAAAAAGAAGCTCAGTGTCCAGCCTTGAGTTCAGGCCCCAGGACACACACACACACACACACTCTCTCTCTCTCTCTCTCTCTCTCTCTCTCTCTCTCTCTCTCTCTCTCTCTCTCTCTCTCTCTCTCTCTCTCTTCTCACACACACACACTGTAAAATCTGCTAAATCTAGCATCTAGCCAGGATTATAGGTGTGAGCTACCAGCACTCAGCTTGCCTTTACCTTTTGTTAGCAACCTAGTGAACTTTTTTGCTTAGGCTATCCTTGACCTTTGAGCCTTCTGATTTCAGCTTCCTGAGAAGCTAGTATTACCGGTATGAGTCACTGGTTCTTGTCTAAACACTACTCTTTCGTATACTCAAATGTAATATGTATTAACAATCAGAAAGTAAAATGCAGCAGCATGTGGTGGCTCACTCTTGTAATCCTAGCTACTCAGGAGGCTGAGATCTGAGGATCAAGGTTCAAAGCCAGCCTGGGCACTAAAGAATCTAAGACTCTTATCTCCAATTAACCACTAGAAAATGGGAAGTGAGGCTGAGGTTCAACAAGTAGGGCTGTAGCCTTGAGCTGAAGAGCCCTATGATTCTACACACAAACACACACACACACACACACACACACACACACACACACACACACACGTGCTCTTGTATGATATATATTTGTTTCTTCTTCCTTTCTTTCTTTCTTTCTTTCTTTCTTTCTTTCTTTCTTTCTTTCTTTCTTTCTTTCTTTCTTTCTTTCTTTCTTTCTTGTGGGTCATGGGGCTTGAACTCTGGGCCTGGGCGCTATCTCTGAGCTCTTCAGCTCAAGGCTACAGCCCTATCCTTGACCCAAGCCCCACTTCCCATTTTCTAGAGGTTAATTCTCCAATTAAGAGTCTCAGGTCTGGGCTGGGAGTTTGGCCTAGTGGTAGAATGCCTGCCTAGCATGCACAAAGACCCGGGTTCGATTCCTCAGTACACATACATAGAAAAAAAGTCAGAAATGGTGCTGAGGCTCAGGTGATAGAGCTCTAGCTTTGAGAAAGCCCAAGAGCAGCACCCAGGCCCTAAGTTCAAGGCTCAGGACTGGCCGAAAAAAAAAAAAAAAAGAGTCTCAGGTCCTTTTGTGCCCAGTCTGGCTTTTTTTTTTTTTTCCATGCGTGTGGTACCAAGGAATTGAACCCAGGGCTTCATGCATACTAGACGAGCACTCTACCATTCCCAGACATATTCCCATCCCTGCTCTTTTTATATTTTTGACTTTATGTAAGATAGCATTTAAAAGATGATTCTAGGCTAAAAGTTTGAAATCGCTCATGTGGCTAACCTTCCTCCCACTCCTTTGACAAATAAGGAACTTGAGGCTTAGCAATTGTGACTGGAGGCAGAATTAATGAACTCAGCACATGATCCATTAACTAATACATCTCTCTCTCCCTCCTTCCCCCCCTCACTTTCCTCCGCTCCCTCCCCTCTCTCTCTCTTCCTTACCTCTCCCCTATCCCTCCTCTTCTCTCCCTCCCAGAGGGCCACCCCTATCACAGCCTCTGCTCTGCTTGATATAGCTTTACTTATTCTCAGTTCTAGGACAGCAGAGGGTTCATAGTATGCACCTTCTCTTTTGTGACTATTTTTTCTTCCTTAAGACAAATAAAAAAATATCTATAGTCACACTGGTTATTTTCCTCTTTTCGTTTCCTTCTTTCTTTTTTGTTGGTTGTAGAACTTGAACTCTGGGCCTGGACGCTGTCCCTGAGCTCTTCAGCTCAAGGCTACTGCCCTACTCCTTGAGCCACAGGGCCATTTCACATTTTCTGGTGGTTAATTGGAAATAAGAGTTTCCTGGAGTTTAGTGTCCTGATGGCTTTGAACCAAGATCCTCAAATCTCAGCCTCCTGAGTTGCTAGGATTACAGGTGTGAGCCACTGAACCCAGGTTCTTTTGCTTTTCTGTAGCACTTTTTTAATGGTAAAATTGTTATAGAAGAAAATACATTATTTAAACCTTAATAGTTTTCATTTTCCCTTTTGGCTCGATTCCCTTTTCTCTATTTGAAGGTTTACATGTAAAAGTCATAGCCCAGGAACTCTGTTTTCTTGTCTTAGAAAAAAAAATGTGATACATTTATTACTCCCCAGTTAATTTTAGTATCCTCCATCAGCTGCCTGCTTCACAGCTGTGCATTAATGAGCAGCTTCAAGATTAAATTCCATATGTGAATAAGACTGGAATTCAGAAAAATTTGGGAAAGGAAGAAGGATAAGATTTTCTTTCTTTCTTTCTTTCTTTTTTTTTTTGTGGGTCATGAGGCTTGAACTCTGGGCCTGGGCACTGTACCTGAGCTCTTCAACACAAGGCTACCGCCTACCCTGGAGCCAAGCCCCACTTCCAGTTTTCTAGTGGTTAATTGGAGATCAAAGTCTCAGGTCCTTTTGTGCCCAAGCTGGCTTTGAACCTTGATCCTCAGATCTCAGCCTTCTGAGTAGCTAGGTTACAGGAGTGAACCACAGCTCAGCTTAGGGATGAGATTTTTAATTATAGAAACCTTCTTCTCCCACCCCTCTCCTAGTATCTTGACAAGTAGCTCAAGCTAGACTCAAATGTGTAATCTCCTACTACAGTTTCCTGAGTACCTGGAGTATGTTTAAGTGTGTACTACCATGTTGGGCTTTAATTAGAAAAAATTCATTACAAGTGTGTTTTTTTCCCCTGAAATTGAGTCAAAATGACCCCTGTGTAAGCTGGGTATGGTGCCTTATGCCTGTAATCCTAGCAACTCAGGAGGCTGAGATCTGAGGATCAAGGTTCAAAGTCAACCATGGGCACAAAAAAAACCAGAGACTCTTATCTCCTATTAACCTCTAGAAAACAGGAAAGTGGGGCTGTGGCTCAAGGGCTAGGGCGGTAACCTTGAACTGAAGAGCTCAGGGACAACGCCCAGGCCCAGAGCTCAAAGCCCCACCACACACACACACACACAATGACCCCTTTCTATGTGGTACTAAGGAATTGAATCCAGAGTTTCATGCATGCAAGGTGAGCAGGCTACTACTAGGCCCCATGGCATTATTTATTTATTTATTTATTTATTTATTTTGCCAGTCCTGGGGTTTAATTTCAGGGCCTGAGCACTGTCCTTGGATTTTTCTCAAGGCTAGAACTCTACCACTTGAGCCTCAGCACCACTTCTGGCTTTTTCTAAGTATGTGGTACCAAGGAATCAAACCCAGGTCTTTATGCATGCTAGGCAAGCACTCTACCACTAGGCCAAACTCCTGGCCCCAATTTTTTAATATGATAATTTATTAAGTAACTGGCATATTATATGAGAATGATACTAATACATTTGAGAAAAGCCTGAATCTTGAATCCTGGTAAACACTAAACTCAAAAGTACTGAAACCTCACTAGTGAGGCCCAGGGCATATGTTTATCTATAGTCCCAGCTTCTCAGGCTGCTCAGTGGTAAGAGTGCTTGCGTAGGACATATATCTAGTTTGATCCCCCACATAGGAGTATAGAGTCTCTTCACTACTGAAAGTATAAAATAGAAAAGTAGGGCTGAGAGTTCGGCCTAGTGGTAGAGTGTGCCTACCGTGCACTAAGACCTGGGTTCCATTCCTTGGTACCACATGCATTGAAAAAGCCAGAAATGCTGATGTGGCTCAATTGGTAAGGTTCTATCCTTGAGAAAACCCAAGAAAGGAAGAAAGGAAGGAAGGAAGGAAGGAAGGAAGAAAGAAAGAAAGAAAGAAAGAAAGAAAGGAAGGAAGGAAGGAAGGAAGAAAGAGAGGAAGGAAGGAAGGAAGGAAGGAAGGAAGGAAGGAAGGAAGGAGAAAGAGAAAGAGAGAAAGAGAGAAAGACAGAAAGAAAGAAAGAAAGAAAGAAAGAAAGAAAGAAAGAAAGAAAGAAAGAAAGAAAGGAAGGAAGGAAGGAAAGAGAAAGAAGGAAAGAAAGAAAGAAAGAAAGAGAAAGAAAGAAAGAGAAAAAAAGAAAAGAAAAAAATACCAAGTAGCTAACTAGAAAGGAACAATGGTGTAGAGTCCTTTCCCCTGGATGTCTATTGTTTAACAATTACCATATTACCAATGAAGGGATGTGTTATTGGAGTGATAGTTTCAAACCAGGAGTCAAGACAACCATTGGTTTTTACCTGGTCTTCCACATGCTTTATTACTAAAAATGCAGCACTCAAGGGCACTTGTGGCTCATATATATAATTCTAGACACTCAGAAGGCTGAGACTTGGAGGATTACAGTTCAAAGCCAGCTTAGGTAGAAAAGATTGTATGTCCCAAATAACTAGCAAAATGGTAGACTAGAGTCAGGCTGAGCTAAACTGGCAGAGTGCCAGCCATTAGCAAGTAAACTGAGTGAGAGTAAAAGGATCTGAGTTTGAGCTCTAGTACCATACTAGCACATATATAAATAAATTCATAAATGTCTCAAAAGGCCTGTGCTTGTGACTGATGAAGCAACACTAGAAAGGGAAGAGGGCTGGGCTTGAGGAGAAGCCCCACGTGTTGTCACCAGCTAGTTAATAATCTTGGACCAGCACAGACAGAACAGTTTGTGAAATCTCATCTCCAATTAGCCAGTAAAGTGCTGAACTAGAAGCATGGCTCAAGAGATAAAGTGCCAGATGAGAACAAAAAGGCTGAATAAGAGAATGAGATCCAAAGCCAGGCACAGTGGCTCATGTCTGTAACCCTAGCTACTCAGGAGGCTGAGATCTGAGGATCTTGGTTCAAAGCCAGCCGGGGCACTAAAATCTGTGAGACCTTATCTCCCATTAACTACCAGGAAACCGGAAGTGGCGCTGTGGCTCAAGGGGTAGGGGGGTAACATTGAGCTAAAGAGCTCAGGGACAGTGCCCAGGCCCAGAGTTCAAGCCCCAGAACCAATGAAAGACAGAGAGACAGAGTAAAGGGGAAGTGATTTATTTTGAAGCACATCTATATCTCAGCACTGAGACTGGAGGATGATGCATGCTAGGCTAGCCTGGGCAGTCTAGAGCTGGGACCCAGTCTCAGAAAAATAAAAGAAAGAGAAAAATTTTCTCTTTCAAGATCTATGTTTCTGTTAGGAGAATAAAGGGAATTTCTGAGCTTATTTACTCAACTAACTATAATGTAAATACATTCATTGGAGAACAAGCAACTAACTATAAACCTATATGCTGGTTGGCTCTGGCTTTCATATGTGGTATTATTGCTGTAATATACTGCAAATGATCATTCAATGGGTATAGAAACAGAAGTTCAAGGCCCATCCTAAGTTCCTGTTAAGCTACAGTCCACTATGTTTTACAATTCCCTTTGAGGCAATTTCTAGACAGACATATTAGTATAAGTGAGGGGAAAATCTGTTTATAAGGACATTCATCAAAATACTATTTGAATTGTTAATAATCTAGAAACAAGCTGAGAGCGGTGGCTCACACCTGTAATCCTTACTACTCAGGATGCCGAGATCTGACGATCGCCGTTCAAAGCCAGTCTAGGCACTGACTTTAGTCAGTGAGACTCTTATCTCCAATTAACCACTAGAAAATCAGAAGTGATGCTGTGGCTCAGGGGGTAGGTGAAGAACTCAGGGACAATGCCCAGGCCCAGTGTCAAGCCCTACGCCCAGTAAAAAATATAAATAAATGTAGAAATAGTCCAAATACCCATTAAAGAAAAGTATTTGAATTATGTTTATCATGGGAAAGGATTGCCAAGATTGCCAGAGACGTTTGTGTTGCTAAGTGGAGGAGATTTTCTTGCCCTTTATTTTATGACATCTTGCCCTTTCTTCCTTTCCGAATGATTTTTTGCTTGGCTTCTCTGGCAGTCTCCAATTTTCCTCCTACATCTCTGCTCCTTATCATTATCTTTTCTTCTTCTTCCAGTGCTAAATGTCTCCAGTATCCATGACTGAGTTTTTTGTATATTCTTATACTATATACATATTCTTTTGTAGGTATCATCTACTGTTGTGATGCTTTCATGCACTATGTGAACAGAAAAGTCCTAAATATAGGTGACTTGCTCTGACCTAACTTCTGAGTTATAGATGATAATACCCAATTTCTGCCACTACCAAAATGGTGTCTTATTTAACATAACTAGCACTGAACTCTTGATCTTTTCAATCGCCAAATATGTTTCTCATTCAGAATTCAAGACAGTAAACAATATTTACATTTGACTTAATTACTGAAAGCTCAGGAATTATTCACTTCTCCCTTCTTTTATCCCCTCTCTTTACCAACCTCTAAAACTACATTCCTAATCTATTCACTTTTCCTTATCTCTAGTACACTATAGAAGCCAAACCAGCATTATCTCATTAATTCTATTCCCATTTTTATTTTTTATTCATTTTTTTTGTCAGTCATAGGGCTTGATCCACTTCCATTTTTAGTCCCTACCAGTTAGTTCTCCACTTATCAGAGCATTCTTCACTCCTCCCCACTCCTCACCAGTCCTGGAGCTTGAACTCAGGGCTTGGGCATTGTCTTTAGATACTTTTTCCTACCACTTGAGCCACAGCTCCACTTCTGGTTTTTCTGGTGATTAATTGAAGATAAGAGTCTCATGGACATTCTTAGAGCTCAGGTTAGCTTTGGACCGCAATTCTCAGATTTCAGCCTGCTGAGTAGCTAAGGTTACAGGTGTAAGCCACTGTGCCAGGCTTCCAAAGCATTTTTAAGTGACATGTGATGCTATTTAATTTTCCCAGTAGCCCTGATAATTATGAAGCTATTCAAAGGAAACTGAGGAAAGATCTACTGACTGCCTAGAAATCATTTGTTAAGTGACAAAACTGGGGCTTAGACCTGACTTTCTGCTGTGTTGTTTCCAAGCATTTGACCTCATTCACGTGGCTCATTCTCTAGTATGTGAACAAGGGCCTAGAGTGGCCCCAAGAAGTGAGATCTGCTCTGATTCTCTGCTGCTTCTGATAATGTCCATTGAAGACAAAAGCTGGTAGAAGTAAAATAGTCAGAAGTGGTTTTCTGAAAGATTGTAAGATTAGGGCTGGGAGTTTGGCCTAGTGGTAGAGTGTTTGCCTAGTATGCAACAAGACGTAGGTTCGATTTCTCAGTACCACATACATAGACAAAAAAAAAAAAAAGCTGTAAGTGGTGCTGAGGCTCAAGTAGTAGAGCTCTAGCCTTGAGACAATCTAAGGACAGTGCTCAGGCCTTGAGCTCAAGCCCAGGACTGGCAAAAATAAAAATAAAAAAAAAGATTGTAAGACTAAAAATAAAATTATATTGAAAATATGTTCTTTCTCTCTTTTCTGAAGGTACCAGAAAGCAGCTGAGGAGGCAAATATGGAAAAGAAGAGAAATGTAAGTACTCTGAAGCCCCAGGACATGTGCGCCCACACTCAAGTTTGTGTATGTGTGTGTGTGTGGCAAAGCAACCTACAGCTATGTGGTATCCAGGCTCAGTGTCAGCTGTGCTGGATGTTTAGCCAGCCAGTGTGATTTGTAAGCCATTTGCCCTGGGGAAGTTGGCTCGGATTCAAAGAATCTTACTTCTTAACTGAGATTCTCCTTGAGCCTCTTCTTTTCTTTCCTGTACTGTGTGAAGGATGTAAGGCCAAGTGGTTTCCCTGAAGTTAGGAAAGTGGCTTGCTACTTCTACCCAAATGAAAACAAAGTTTTCTAGGCTGTCATCCTTTTACCCAAATCAAACAACCAGAATGTCTGTATCTCTGCATTTAAAGGGTGGTAGCTCTGCAGTTGCTGACATCCTCTGGAAGTTATAGCAAACTTCTTGACCCAGTCTTGTAAGCCAATTTCCTAACTGCAAGGCCCATCAAAGACAAAAACCTCCAGAATAAGTTCCCTACCAGTGCCCAGCACCCATTCTCTCTTCTCCCTGCTTGCTCATTTCCAGGTGGACAGGATAAAATATATCTTTTGAAATCTTACTTGATTTTTATTGTTGTTGTTGTTGTTAAGAGAGGGTATCAGTAAGTAGCTCAACTTAATTGAAACTTGGTTCTGTGCTAGACAAGCATTATACTACTGAGCTATATCCCCAGCACTTTTCTTTTTCTTTCTTTTCTCTTTTTCGTTTTTCTTTTGGTGAGTCATGGGGCTTGAACTCTGGGCCTGGGTGTTGTCCCTGAACTTAAGCTTGTCCTTGGGGTTTCTCAAGGGTAGAGCTATGCTACTTGAGCTACAACACCACTTCCAGCTTCTTCTATGTATGTGGTACCACGGAATCTAACCTGGGTCTTCATGCATACTAGCCAAGCCCTCCACCACTAGGCCAAATTCCCGGCCCCAGAAATGTGTGGCTTCTTTTTCCTCATATTAAATTAGGCCATGCAAGGTGGTACCTACCTATAATCTCACTGCTGGGTACTGAAGCAGGAGGACCACAAGTTCAAGGTCAGCCTGGAAGACATAGATAGTTTAAGGCTAGCCTGAGCTACAGATTGAAAACCCCAGTTTAAAAAAAAGAAAAAGAAAAAGAAAAAGAATTTGCTGGGCACAGTGGCTCCTAGCTACTCAGAAGGCTGAGATCTGAGGATTACCATTCAAAGCCAGCTGAGGTACTAGAAAAGGGTAAGTGAGGCTTGGCTCAAGGGTAGGGCTGTAGCATTGAGTTAAAGAGCTCTGGGACAATACTCAGGCCCAGGGGTAGGGTGGTAGCCTTGAACTGAGTGGCCAGGCCCTGAGTTCAAGCCCTGGGATTGGCAAAAACAAAAACAAAAACAAAAGCCATACATTTGGACAGTAATTGTTTAATTGTTATTTATTAGACTATGGCACACAGGTTGAGTTTATTTCATGTAGTATGTCCTTTGTAGAAACCACAAATTACATAAATTAATGCATTTTCTACTAAAAACTACATAGCCACAACAAGGAGAATCACTGTTTCTTTTGTTGTTGTTGTTGCTGCTGTTGTTTATTGTTGCCAGTCCTGGAATTTGAACTCAGGACCTAAGCATTGTCCTTGGGCTTTCTCAAGGCCTAATGCTCTTATCACTTGAGACACAGCATCATTTTCGGCTTTTTCTAAGTATGTGGTACCAAGGAATTGAACCTGGGTCTTTCATGCATGCTAGGCAAGCACTCTACCACTAGGCCAAACCCCCGGCTTTCAGTGTTTCCTTCCTTCCTTTCCCTTCCTTCCTTCCTTCCTTCCTTCCTTCCTTCCTTCCTTCCTTCCTTTTTCTGGTCCAGTGTTGCTCCTCTCCTCTCCGGGGCAGCAACACCGGAATGGGGAGGGACACACAGGGCCAGCCTGTAGTCCCCCGGGAGCCGAGCGAGATGGTAAGTGTCGAAGACCCAGCCCTCCCCCAATCACCGGGGAAGAAAAAACCACGCTGAGTCAGAAGCAGTGTTAACCATGAAAGCGCATCAGATCTCTCTGCCGATCTCTGCTGATCTCTCGTTCTCTCTGATGCTCTCCTCCTTTATTGCGTCAGACAATTAGTTATATACTGTTAGGGTAGGAGAAGGTGGGCACTGGGAAGCTAGCCAATAGGAAGAGGGCCTCTGTGCTACCACTAAGGGTCTGGGTGGGGCTTTCAGGTAGTGGGCAGGACAGGTGCAGGAAAGTGCGCGAGACTTGAGCTGCTGCGAGACCCGCGAAACTGCGGGGGGTTCAATCGAGTCACGTACACAGAGATGCCTTAGGAGAGGTATGCAAAGGACCGAATGCCTAGACAAAGCCCTTTAATTGCAGCTGAGCCAGAATCAGACTTCAGGGATGGAGGCTAGGCCCCAACAGTCCAGAGGCTTAAACTCACAGCACTGTCCCTGAGTTTTTTTTGTTAAAGGCTAGTGCTATATTTCTTTGAGCCCCAATGCCACTTCTATTTTTCTGTTGATTAACTGGAGATGAGTCTCATAGACTTTCCTGCTCAGGCTTTTTTGACCCCTGATCTTTAGATCTCAGCCACATAAGTAGTATCTAGGATTACAGGCATGAGCCATCAGTGCCCAGCTACCTAATCTATTTAAATGAATGTATAATATCCTTGTGTTGCTTTGTTCTAAGAAGGCAATACTAAGTCTTTGGCTTACGTTCCTTGTAATTTAAAAATAGATCTCCTCTGGTGCAATATAAGAAAAAAAATTCTACCATTATTTCACTCTGCTGGTTTCTTCTGTCTGTCTGTCTCCAGCCTGGTTTCCCCCCCTCCCCCCCACACTTCCTCTTCTTTACTTTTATTTATTCATTTGGAGAGCTTTCTCAAAAGTGCTTGGTACATATCCATCAAGCACTGTTTGAGGCACTATTTTATCTCCCTCACAGCATTTACATTCTAATGGGAGACACAGATGACAAAGAAATTCTGTCAGGTAGTGACTAGTGCTGTGAAATAGCATAAAGCAGAGTTTAGGTGCAGTCCTCTGAGGAGGTGACATTTGGATAGAGATCTGAGGATGTGAGCCAAGGAGAGGAAAGATTTAGACAGAAGGAATGGCATGGTCAAATGCCCAAAGAGAAAAACAGTATTTGTATATTTGAGGACTAAGAGCAGAAAAGTCATATAGGGTCACTGGGAAGATCTGAAGAGAAGGAGACCATAACTCTGAAGAAAAGGAGGCTTGGGGGATGGAGTTTGTGTGCAATGACTGATGTTAGCTGAATTAAATTATAGGAACTATGACAATTGTAATGGTTAGGGAAGAGATGGCAGTGGATTAGATTGGAGTGGTAGCAGCATTGATCGGAATTTGTATTGATGGTAGGGAGAAAGAACAATCAAGAATAGCAACAATGTGTTTGGCCTAAATTAAATTAAAATGTTATTAACTGAGATGATGGGGAAGACTACAGATAAAGCTGAGGTAGAGTGAGGGAAATAGAAGCTCAGCTTTGGACATATTAAATATGAAGGACTTTATTAAGACATCTAAGTGATGTAAATGACAATTAGAACTTAGATGTACAAATCTGACACTAGAAGAGATCCAGACTAGAGATACTGGGTTTATATCTAAGTATCAGTGGTAATTAAATGAGAGACATGAGGCAACCAAGCTAGTTAGTGAAGAGTACGGAGGTCAGAGATGCTGGCCGGGGTCTCATGCTGTTTTATTTTGTTTGTTTGCTTTATAATTTTTTTGTGTGGGTCATGGGGCTTGAACTCCGCCTGGGCACTGTCCCTGAGCTCTTCAGCTCAAGGCTACCACCCTACCCTAGAGCCACAGCCCCACTTCTTGTTTTCTAGAGGTTAATTGGAGATAAGAGTTTTAGGTCCTTTTGTGCCACGCTGGCTTTGAACCTTGATCCTCAGATCTCAGCCTCCTGAGTAGCTAAGAGACACCACACCAAGCTGCTTTTAGGTTTTTTTTAGTGCTGTTATAATGGTGGGGTTCTTAATGTTGTGGTTACTTAATCAGGTAAAGAGTACATTGTTTTTTTTTTTTCTTTTTGTTTTTTTTTTTTTTTTTTTTTTTTTGCCAGTCCTGGGCTTGAGCTCAGGGCCTGAGCACTGTCCTTGGGTTTTTTCTCAAGACTAGAGCTCTACCACTTGAGCCCCAGCACCGGAAGTGGTGCTGTGGCTCAGGGTTCAAAGCCAGCCTGGGCACTAAGGTCCATGAGACTCTTATCTCTAATTAACCACCAGAAAACCGGAAGTGGTGCTGTGGCTCAAGAGGTAGGGCAATAGCCTTGAACTGAAGAGCTCAGGGAAAACACCCAGGCTCAGAGTTCTAGTCCTACTATCCACAAAAAAAAAAAAAAGAAAGAAAGAAAGAAAAGAAAAGAAAAAGAAGCTGATTAAAACAAGCAGTAGAGAGCAGGACACTGGTAGCTCATGCCTATAATCTGAGCTACTCAAGAAACTGAGATCTTAAAATCTCAGTTCAAAGCCAGCCCAAGCAGGAAAGTCTGTGAGACTCTTATCTCCGATTAAGCACCAAAAGCTGAATGTGGAGCTGTGGCTCAAGTGATAGAGTGCCAGACTTGAATGAAAAGTCTAGTTCAAGCCCAATAATGGCACAAAAAAAAAACCAAAAAACAAAAACAGTAGAATATGAGGAAGACAAGAAAGTTTTTCTAGATGACTTAACAGGGTGTAACAGAGAAGCTGGGTGTTGACCATCAGATTTGGCAACAGGAAGGTAGGTCACTGGTCATCTTGTACTGTTTGGAAGTGGGATAAAGGCCAGTTGGACTAAGTTGAAGGCAGAGAGGCATCACATTTTTGCCTAGAATCTGGTTGCTATCTCTTACCCATGACTCCTGCAGAGCTGAGACACAGACATGAACCACCATGTCTAGCTTGTTGATTCAGATGGGTCTCCTAACCTTTTTGCCTGAGCTACTCTCAAACTTTGATCTTCGGATGAGTAGTTGGGATTATAGACATGTATTACAATGTTGGGCCTTGAAGAAGGAAATATTAAAAAAACAGCAGCAACAAAAAACACCCAAAACAACAACAAAAAGAGTTATCAGTAATGGAAAATGTGGCAGTGGTAAGAGCAAACAAAACAGAAGTGCCTCTTAATATTTGGGGGTTGAGGTAAGTAGATGTGAATGGTAATTAAAGAAGAAACAAGAAACATAGGAAAACATGTTTGGTCTCACTGACAATCAGAGAAACATAATAAAAGTAACAATGAGATATAAGTTAAAATGTGAATAGTTGGCAAAGAATTTTGAACAATACATATATTCATCAGTGGGAGAAATGGCAAGTCAGTGTATATATACAACATAAGAAAGGAAGGAAAAGAAACTGTAACCTAGATACCTGACATGAGAGATGACTAAGCACTAGGGAGGTTTCTTATGGTTGATCACCACGGTGACAAGTGGCTGGAGGAACAATCAGGGCCATTTATTTAATAATTGCTGTCGCCTTTGGGCTTGGGAATTTGGCCTAGTGGTAGAGTGCTTGCCTAGCATGCACAAAGACCCAGGTTCCATTCCTCTGTACCACATACATAGAAAGAGCTGGAAGTGGTGCTGTGGCGCAAGTGGCATTAAGCCCAAGGACAGTGTTCAGGCCCTGAGTTTAAGCCCCAAGACTGGAAAGATGATAATAATAACAATAATAATAATAATAATAATTGTAACCACTTGCTAAATGCCTACTTAAGTCAAATATTATATGACATTTGCTAATACAGTCTGCAATAATTTTGTGTAGTAGTTTCAGAAACTAAGAAACTTGCATAAGGTCATTTGTTTGGCAAGAGGTACATTATGTGCAAGTAATGGTTCAATTATAGATAATACAAAGAAAGAAAAGTATTTGATCTGTAACTCATTATCCAATGATAAACCCAGACCTCTCAGGCTAATATTCTTGACATTGTATTGACTTTAGCTATTGTTCTTATTGTATAACTTTTCTTTCTTCCTCTTATTGCTTGCATTGGGTCCTAAAGACTTGGATGGCTACTATGGCCTGGGCAGCACTCCGGGAAGTGATTTAAGCATGAGGTGCCTTTAATATTGTCAGACCACACTGCCCACCCCTTTCTCTTCTTGTCTCCATCCGGACTCTACAGTCTTGAACTTGTATCTTTAGAAGATCATTTTAATAAAAGCATATTTAATCTTCTTGAAAAGAAACAAAAAAATCTTCCTAAAGGGATGTCCTCCTCCCAGGTCTAGTTCAGGACACTGCCAATACTGTACTACCCAAATCCTCTTCCTGCGTATCACAAGTAGAGATGACTGGACTATACTCAGGCTGCTTATAGTAACATCAAATTTATTTCATAGTCTGTGAAAGCTTTTTTTTGTGATATGAAGGTAATGAATAATTTTAGCTTTTTGCCCATTTATTACATTATTATATTTATTATAAAAAGGAAATATAATTCCCATAATTCAGTTTCCAAAATTAGCCTGCTAACATCCTGATATATTTTCTCCCAGACTAATCTTTGGGATCATATATTTATATGTATGTATGTATATTTTAGGTGTATTTATAAGTATAAATATACCTACATATTGTAAAATGGGATCCTGACGTGTATTTTGCTTTTTTAATTTAAAAATGTCTTGTGAGCATTTTTCCTTGTCAATAGATATACTTTGATCCCATAATACATGTCTACAAAAAGTAGTGTCCAGTTAACAAAGTAGAATGTGGCTCTGGTTTTCAGGGCTCCTGTGTGTGTACTATAGGGCAAGTGAAGACAGAGGCCCAGGTGACTCATCTATCATATGATATGAGGTAGTAGGGCTGAGTGCTACTGGTGATAAAGTAACAGATTCTAGAACTTTTTATTACTACTATTATTAGCATACATTAGCTCTACAAGCAGGGATTTCATTGTCACATTTTTACGCATGTTCACAATCTATTCCAATCAATCTCCCTTCTATCACTTTTCCTTACCCCCTCCCCACTTCCTAATATAAATTTCAGCAGTTTCCATTGATGTTATTTGCTGTTTTCATTTATAGTCGCAATGTATCTCAAAATTATTCACCTTTTACCTTTCTCCCTTTCATGTCTTAAATAGTCCCCTTAGTTAGACTTTTTTTTTTTTTTGGTGGGTCATGGGGCTTGAACTAGGCTTGAGCACTGTCCCTGAGCTCTTCAGCTCAAGGCTAGTGTCCTACCCCTATGCTTAAGCTTTGTCCCTGAGCTCTTCAGCTCAAGATTACTGCCCTACCCTTGAGCCAAGCCCCACTTCCCATTTCCTAGAGGTTAACTGGAAATAAGAGTCTCAGGTCCAGGGCCGGGAGTTTGGCCTAGTGGTTAAAGTGCTTGCCTAGCATGCATGAAGACCCGGGTTCGATTCCTCGGTACCACATATAGAAAAAAAGCCGGAAGTGGTGCTGAGGCTCAAGTGGTAGAACTCCAGCCTTGAGAAACTCCAAGGACAGTGCTCAGGTCCTGAGCTCAAGCCCAGGACTGGCAGAAAAAAAAAAAAAAGAGTCTCAGGTCCTTTTGTGCCATGCTGTGCCGTGCTGGCTGGCTTTGAACCTTGATCCTCAGATCTTAGTCTCCTGAGTAGCTAGGATTACATGGGTGAGCCACCACACCCGGCTAGTTAGACTTATTGCACTGTTTATCCACATATTTATATAATTATATGCACACAGGTATATGTATGTATTATGTATGTATGTGCTCATGTCCATGAATGTACATGTTATATCTAGCTCCACATGAGTGAAAACATGCAGTATCTTTTTTTTTTTTTTTTTTAAATCTTAGCTTGTCTTATTCCATATGAAGCCCTCTTGTAGCCCAGGCTGGCCTGGAATTCAAATACACAGGCCAGACTTAAACTATAAATCCTAACTCAGCTTCTGAAGTTCTGGGATTTTAGGCATGCATTACCATAGCAGCTTTGGAGCTATTTGGTTATTTATTCACTCATTCATTCACTAACTTAAACTAGGATTTTATTGTGTTGCTCAAATAGGTCTTAAATTTCTGAGCTGATTCGATCTTCCTTCTTCAGCCTCCTGAGCAGCTGTGTACAACAGGAACCATTTTTAAAAATCTCAACAAAATCCTTTTGTGTATTCATTATCAATTCCAGATCCATGCTTGCTTCTTGTAATGAACTATTTTCTAAACCACAATTTAAGCACTAGAACTAAGCAGTTCTTGTGTAATTTACGTTTCTCCAAGTCTTAGTGTATTCCGAAGAGTAATAGGATAAGAGACCTAATTCCCAATATAGCTGCTAAGCCCTTTTAATTCCCCCAAGTCTTTTATTCCAAGTTTCCTGTCCTTTCTTTCTCAGTCGATAGCCCAGGGAGTCAGACTGCAGAAATGGACAGAAAGAAGGTATTGGAGATTGCGATTGGTGGGGAAAGTGGTGCTATTTTGTTTATTTGGGATTTTCAAAATCATGTTTCCTCTATTATTTTACAACATCAGTGACAATTTCCAGGTTTTCAATCTGAGTTACATATGTAAATTCCATTTTTACCCAGATAGAATGACTCTTAACTATGTAAATGTCTGTTCTTTTAATCACTAGACTAGGTGGGATTGTTTCCTTAAACCTACTTATTTTCCTATCTGGGGCTGTATAGAATAGTGAATTTTGTGAGGTAACTGAAAATTCAGACATAGATAAACGTAGGTAAATGCTGGATGGGGCTGGATAAGAAAGAGCCACGGCCCCACTTCCCTTTTTCTAGTGATTAATTGGAGATGAGAGTCTCTCATTCTTTAGTGCTGTACCCCTGGGTCTGGGCATAGTCCCTGAGCTCTTCAACTCAAGGCTATTGTCCTATCCTTGAGTCTGGCTCCACTTCCCATTTTCTAGAGGTTAATTGGAGATAAGAGTCTCAGGTCCTTTTGTGCCCGGGCTGGCTTTTGAACCTTGATCCTCAGATCTCAGCCTCCTGAGTAGCTAGGATTACAGGCGTGAGACAGGCTAAGAGGGTTAGATTCTTGTGTAAGAATAAGTTTGAGGACTGAGGATACAATTCAATGTAGAGTACTTACGTAACATATGCAAAGCCCTGGGTTTAATCCCTGGAATTGGGTGTGGGGGTGAGTTACATGCATGTTAATTATGTCACACATCACTAAATATCATTTATGTAAATATTTGTAAGTCTGGTGGGTTCTTAAATTTCTACACAAACTCCCAGTTCTTTAGGTTTCTACATGTAGTTCCGATCTTTGAAGCTACTATCTATAATTATTGGTGTTATGTATTTTCAGCTATACTGTTGTCTTTGTCTTTTTTTGTTGTTTTCTTCTGTGTGCTTGGCAAACACAGTCTATCACTAAGCAACATCCCAGCATTCTCTCTTTCTCTCTCTTTTGCTTTCTCCTTCCTTCCCTTCCCTTCCCTTCCTTCACCAGTTCTGGGACTTGAACTAAAGTTTAGCATTCTACTGCTTTGAGCCACAGGCACCACTTCTGACTTTTTTTGTAGTTAATTGGAGATAAGAGTCTCATGGATTTTACTGCCTGGGCTGGCTTTGAACTGTGATTCTCAGATCTTAGCCTCCTGAGTAGCTAGGACTGCATGTGTGAGCTACCACCTTTCCTTTCCCTTTCCCTTTCCTTCTGTCATGGGGCTTGAACTCAGGGCCTGGCACTGTCCCTGAGCTTCCTCAGTTTTCTCAGCCTCCTGAATAGCTAGGATTGCATGAGCGAGCCACCAATGCCGGCTTCTGTTTCTTAGTTTTTAAAGAAAAAAGAAGTCAGAATTCTTCACATATTTTTGTGACATACTTTATGGTTCCAATATTTAAGGTACTTGGTATTTTACTATTTCTTATTTCTTTCCTCACAAATCATTGGAGGGGGAAAAAAATCTCTCATCTCCATTATAACTGTCATTAGATCTAGGCTGTCTTTTCTTCGCATTTTGCCCTTATAAGGCTATCCTGTTTTATCACTTCCTGCTTCAGCTCCTGACTTTTCCTCTTTCCCTCTCCTTGTCCAGGGTGTATGCTTGCTCCATGTGGCAGGGCTGTAACTGTTCACAGCTGTCCCAGCTGTCCTGAGCGGCTGTGGACAGGAGCTACTTAGAGTTTTAACTTCCATTTTACAAAGAACATGCTTGACTGTTGCAGCAGGCAAGTTATAACTGGCATTTACTTCTTGTTCTTCTAGAACACTGAAAATCTCCCGCAGCACTTTAGGAAGGGGACCCTGACTGTGTTAAAGAAGAAGTGGGAGAACCCAGTGCCGGCAGCTGCAGAGTCTCAGACAGATCCTCCACAAAGCAACAGCTTTGAGGTTAGGCACCGAGCGGACCACCATCCTGTTGAAGTGAAAAGCAACTCCACTTCTGGAACTAGAGCTGACCCTAGATTTGGATCACATCCTGAAGCCTTCACCCAGTGCCGGGATCCTTGCACCGAGGAGAGTGAGAACCTTGAAGTCCACGCAACAGAAAGTAAAAAGATGGAAAATTGTCTTGGAGATTCCAAGCATGAAGTAGAGAGATCTGAAATGAATGAAAACACTGACACTACGGCCAAAATAGAGAAATACAATGTTCCACTGAACAGGCTTAAGATGATGTTTGAGAAAGGTGAAGCAACTCAATCCAAGGTAAGAACTGAGCAAGTATAAAATTTGAGAAACTCAATTCATTTACTAAACAAAGCTGTTTTTCTAATCTGGACAGCTGGAGTAGAGTTGATTATGAGGTCAGTAAATCTTTGATTCAAGTTAGATGAGTTACTAAAAGATCTCTAATTAGTTATTTACATAGATAGTAAGATGGTGATTCACCCTCCCTCCCAATTTCACATTAAATCTAGTTCAAACTGAGATTCCAGTTGTTGTCTAGAAATGGAGAGAGTTGGTTACTGGATGGATTATGTTTTTTCTGTACACTTGCCCTTTTCATTTGTCTTCCTGTGCCTTTTGTCATCTGTAGCCTTGGGGGTGGAATTAATGCTGAATCGCCTTCTGCATGGGCACAGCTGCAGACAGAGTGTTAAGGCCAAAGTTTAACATGAAAACTGTGGGTTGGTTGTCTCTTTGCTAGCTGAATCCCTTCTCTTCTTCTCAACTTCCTCATCTGTGCCTTGCAACAAACGTTTTTTATCAGCTAAAATCCTCTCTCTGGAAAACTCAATGAAGATAGCCAGACTAACTGTGGCTTTCAGGAGTTTTGACTTGCAAATGCACGGGTTGCATTTTCCTACAACTGCTAATGAAATTTGATCCTTCATGTGGATTGCAGACCGAGTCCCCAGAGGGAATTACTTAACTAGAAAATGAGTTACATATGCTGGGGACTTATAACACAATCCAGAGGCCGCAGAGCTGGTAAAATTTTCCAGTTTTCTCATACTTTCCTACATATCTGGCTTTGTATGTGGGGATGGGTTTGTTACAATGGTCATTATAATGAAATAAACAGATCTGATGGGTAGCAAAGTCATCATTTATTCTGGATTCCATCAAGAAGCTGGATTTTTTTGTTCTTAATGCTAACCATTTGGCCCAAATCCCAATTGTTTGTGAAGTAATCGCATGAAACATTCCTTCTGCAGAAAAAAAAAAAAAAAAAAGATAACTTCTATAGCCCTTAGTTTTTGTTCAGTGTGACTTTATCGGTTCCTTCCTATAACTTGCTATGCCTGTTGTTTCCTGCCTAGCAAAGTTCTTAATTGCCTAAGGCTCATCTCTGAAAGCCTAGGATGAATTTTGAAAAACTAGTAAGGCTCCAGTCCTTTGCTGTGCTTCAGCTTTAGCTCTGGTATAACCCTGAAACCAGTTGGCAAGAGATGTAACCACAGAGCAGTTTTATGACTTTTCTAAAACTCTCTTTCCTCTCAATTTTTCATACCCTAAGGCATGCCAACTCCCTTTTTTCCATTTATGACCTAAAAAAGTTGTTTTTATTTATTTTTAAACAGAAAGAATTTTAAATGGAAGGGAAAAAAATGTCAGAAATCCTAAGTAGAGAGGAAGGGGCTTTGTAGTAACTCAAAGCACCATTGTAAGTCTCCTCCTCACAGACCCTGCAGGGGTAGGACAGCTGATGTCATGCCAGCACATACAATGTAGATTCAGTGCAAAAGGGCTTGTGCGTGTCAAAACTAGCCCAAGGTAGGAAATGACTGGGACTGAAGAAAACAAAAATGCTGATTATGTGTAAGGATCTGATGAGAGACTATTTTTTTTTCCTCATAAATGTCTAGTTAGAGATGGGTCAGGGCAAGTCTATTTTCTTTATGTCTGCTCTGAGTAGAGTGGAAAAAAAAAAAACCCACCCCCATGCGTAGAAAGATCCTACTACATGGGCAGTAGGGCACTTGATGGCTGAACTTGTAGGAAGATGGACAGATTCTGTTATTCATTTGGGCTTGGGTATTCATGGATGTACTTTTTTTACTTCCTGATTGTTTGTCATCTAATGTGCAGCTTAGAGACTAGAAAGCACAGCCATTGTTAGTTTTCCTTTTGTAGCTTTTTCTAAACAAATACCATGGGGCTGGGAGTGTAGCCTAGTGGTAGAATGTTACCCTAGGTTCGATTCCTTGGTACCACATACTCAGAAAAAGCTGGAAGTGGCATTGTGGCTCAAGTGGCAGAGCACTAGCCTTGAGCAAAAGTGTCCAAGGACAGTGCCCAGGCCCTGAGTTCAAGCCCCAGGACTAGCCCCCCCCAAATTATATATATATATAATATATATTTCTTATTGGGGAAAGGTTTTATATAGTATTTTAGTCATACTGTTAAGGAAAGTTTTGTCTACTTTAGGTTCAAGACTAATCAGTTTGAAATTAGATTATGATTGTTGTGCTAGGATATGTTAGGTTAAAGATAAAGCATACTCTTAATTTAAGTAAGGTTGTATTGAGGAAGTTACATACATGGATCTTTAAATGGAAATTGTGAGAAATATAGTTGGAATGCTCCTAAACCTTCTAGGACCAAGATTATACAAGTAAGTATATATTTCAGAGCCAACAAATTAGTACCTAAATGTGACAAATGAAATTATGTACATCTTTGATTCCATAATTAGATTTTAGAAAACCAGATAGAATCTCTGCTAATTAGCTGAGCAAGATCAGGATATACATAGATAAAATACTGGGTCTAATGTCTAGCCTGGAATCTTTTTATCATCATTATTTATACAAGGCCAAGATAACTAGCTGATGTTATCTCTCTTCTCTTTCCCTCTCTCTTTCCCTCTAGTATTGGGGCTTTTTTGCTCAAGACTAGCACTCTAATTATTTGAACCTTAGCTCTATTTCTGACTTTTTGCTAGTTAGTTAGAGATAAGAATTTCTAGAGCGCCAAAGAAATACCAAGGACAGAACCTATCTTAACTGTAAAGATAACTAATTATTTTTAGTCTTCTTGAATCTGAGAACTTAAGGATATTCACAAAGAATTGGCTCATCTGGCAGACCATCAAGCATAGGCTGAAGGCCCTGGTTAAGCATTTAGTATTAGGGCTCTGGACACTTTTTGCTCAAGGCTAGCACTCTGCCACTTTAGCCACAGCACCATTTCTGGCTTTTCCTGTGTATGTGGTTCCAGGGAATTGAATTCAGGGAGTTGTGCATTCTAGGCAAGCATACTACCACTAGGCCAAGCTCCCAGCCCTGTACCTGGTATTTTTTAAAACATCACCATTCCAGTTACCAGATCTGTAAAACCAGAAAACCAGTTGTCTATCTTCCCTTCTCTGCCTTCTAGTTACTTCCCAAGCCCTCTCAAAAAGTTTGCCCTTTAAGAATGGCCCAGTGTAAAGGCTGAGAGTTTGGCCTAGTGGTAGAGTGCATTGCCTGGCATGCACAAAGACCCGGGTTTGATTCCTTGGTACCACATACATAGAAAAAAGCCAGAAGTGGTGCTGAGGCTCAAGTGGTAGAGCTCTAGCCTTGAGAAAGTCCAAGGACAGTGCTCAGGCCCTGAGCTCAAGCCCAGGACTGGCAAAAAAAAAAAAAGAATGGCCCAGTGTGGGCCATTATTTCTGATTCAACATCTAGTTCCATGATAAAAACTCAGGCTCACTTTGGCCTTGCAGTTTTCCTTCATTAGCCTCACAAGAGTGGGATTATAGATGTGTACTACATGCACAGTTTGATTAAAAACCTGATGCCTCAAAATTTACCTATTTTATTTGATTGTGGGCTTGAACTTAGGGCCTGGCAATATCCCTGAACTTTATTTTCTGGGCCAGCTATTTACCACTTTGGGCCACAGCTCCATTTATGGTTTTCAGATGGTTAATTATAGGTAAGAATCGATTGGACTTTCCTGCCCAGACTGGCTTCAAACTAAGATCCTCAGATCTCAGCTTCCTGAGTTACTAGGATTATAGGCATGAGCCACCAGCTAGCTCCTGGCTATCTATATTTAATATTCAGTTCTTCACAGTCAATGTTCAACCTACCTCTATAGTCTCATAGAAAATTTTATATCCAAACCATGGAATATTTCTTATTCTCTAAATTTCATCTTCATCCTCTAATCACTACATTTTGAATCTTCAAAATTGATCAGTAAATACTGTGAGGTCTTACCTCAACTTTTCCTAGATTAATTTAAGCAATTTGTGTATTGGGGCACGAGTGTGAAGTAGAAAGGAATATTAGGAAGTTGAACCCAGATACTAAGCAAGTCAAGTGTTTTGTAACTTGAAGCATGCACCCAATGCCTCCTCCTCCTCCTCCTTTTTCTTCTCCTCCTCCTCCTCCTCCTCCTCATCCCCCCCTTCCTCCTCCTCCTCGTCCCCCTTCTCCTCCTCCTCCTCCTCCTCCTCCTCCTCCTCCTCCTCCTCCTCCTCCTCCTCCTCCTCCTTCTTCTTCTTCTTCTTCTTCTTCTTCTTCTTCTTCTTCTTCTTTTTGTGGGTCTTGGAGCTTGAACTTAGCCTGGGTACTGTCCCTGAGCTCTTTAGCTCAAGCCTACTGCCCTCCTCCTGGGCTTGAGCATTGTCCCGTGCTCTTCAGCTCAAGGCTACTTCCCTACTCTTGAGCCAAGCCCCACTTCTCCCTGTTGGGGACCGACTCTCCCCATTTTTGTTTTTGTTTTTGTTTTTGTTTTTTCCTAGAGGTTAATTGAAGATCAGAGTCTCAGGTCCTTTTGTGCTGGATTGGCTTTGAACCTTGAGCCACTGCGCCTGGCTTTTTTTTTTTTTTTCTGGTGGGGGGGTGGTCTTGGGCCTTGAACTCTGGGCCTGGGTGTTATCCCTGTGCTCTGTAGCTCTAGGTAGGCTATGGCCCTATCCCTGGGCCTGGGCATTGTCCCTGAGCTCTTCTGTTCAAGGGAACCCATTTCTTATTTTCTAGTGATTAATTGGAAATAAACAGTCTTATGGTCTTTAGTGCCCTGGGTGGGTTTGACCCGCAATCCTCAGATCTCATCCTCCTGAGTAGGTAGGATTACGGGGTGAGCCACCAGGCCCTGTTCTTTTTTACTTTTCTTTTGGACACAGATCTTTCTTTAATAGATGCATATGAGCTGGTATACTCTCCCAGTCTTTAATTCCTTTCAAGTGTGGTAGTTTTTATCTCCCAGTTGTCAACACAGTGGCTTGGCTCTTAGTGTTTAGGAAATGGAATAAAAGAAACTTGTAGCTAGGTGTGGTGGCTCACGCTTGTAATCCTAGCTACTCTAGAGGTTGAGATCTGAGGATCTCAGTTCAAAGCCAGCCTGGGTACTAAAGCACTTGAGAGCTAAGGCTCCAATTAACCACTAGAAAACCGGAAGTGGCCCTATGGCTTAAGGGGAAGGACAGAAGCCTTGAACTGAAGAGCTCAGGGACAGGGCCCAGGTTCAGAGTTCAAGCCCCATGACTGACTGGAAAAAAAAAAAAAAAAAAGAAACTTGTAACACAAATAACTTCTAAATAATGTAAACATTAAAAGCTATCAATCACCTATTCTCTATCTTTGATGAACAGGAGAGTATTCAGATCTGGTGCTTTAGTTACATATGATGATTCTGATTACTGTAAGTTAAATAGATTAATCTAGTTATTACTAGGAAAAAGATATTACAATACTGAATACAATTTAGCATTCCTAATTTCCTGTGTATGTGTATTTAGGTTTTTTTGTTGTTGTTTTGTTTGTTTGTTTTTTTTTTGGTGGGTCATGGGACTTGAACTCTGAGCTTGGGTATTGGCCCAGACCAAGGGGTAGGACAGTAGCCTTGAGCTGAAGAGCTCAAGGACAACGCCCAGGCCCAGTGGTAGGCTGGTAGCCTTGAGCTGAAGAGTTCAGGGACAGCACCCAGGCTCAGAGTTCAAGCCCCACAACCCACAAAAAATAAATAAATAAAAGAAATAAGAAAAAGAAAAAGGGAGAGAAAGTTTTCTGATCAAGTAGTTATAATGATTTATTTATTACTAGTTTGAAATATGAATCTATAACCAGGATGTGGTTGATCAAAAATTAAATGTATTTTCTTCATCCCAGGAATGATCAAGCAATTCAGGGAATATTTACAATGCTCTTTAGGTCCTAAGGTCCTTTCTGTTGGTTGCTAACATGTTCAGTCCCACAAAAATCCTTGGATAAGCCAGGAGCTAGTGACTCAGGCCTGTAATTCAACCTACTCAGGTGGCAAGGGGCCCGGAGTCTGGGCTAGTGGTAGAGTGATTGACTAGCATGCACAAAGACCCAGGTTTAATTCCTTGGTACTACATATACATAGAAAAATCTTGAAGTGGTGCTGTGGCTCAAGTGGCAGAGCTCTAGCTTTGAGAAAGCCCAAGGACAGTATTCAGGCCCTGAGTTTAAGCCCCAGGACTGGCACAAAAAAGGAGGCTGAGATCTGAAGATCATAGTTCAAAATCAGACTAGGCAGGAAAGTCTGAAAGACTCTTAACTCCAATTAATCACAGAAAAAGCAAGAAGTGAAGTGATGATTCCAGTGATAAACTGCTACCCTTGAGCAAGTAGAGCTCAGGGACAGGGGTAGACCCAAAGTTCAAGCCTCATGACCAAATGTTTTCTTGGTATATTTCTACCTCTCTGATTGGTTTTTTCGAACCCATTTAAAGTATGATGTTTTCCTTTAGTTAAGATTAACAGTATTTAATTATACTGTGAGTAAATAAAGCTAGGATATGGATAGCACTTGACTCATTCTCTTTATCTTCCCCCCCCTTCCTCTCCCTCTCCCTTTCCCCTTCACTTTATTCTGCTTTTCTTTTTTCTTCTTTCCTTTCTTTCCTCTCTTGCCTCTTCTCTTTTTCCCTCCCTCACATCTCCCTCCCTCTCTTCCTCTTTCCCTCCCCTTCTTCCTTCTTCTGTCCCTTAGTTCCTCCATCTTGCATGCTTGCTTGCTTCCTCCAATAACCTCAAATCACTATCCTCCAGATCTCCTCATCCTATAGGCATGAGCCATCAGTACCCAGCTTCAATTTGTTTTGTCTTACTTTTCACTGTTTTTCCACATCAGATGGGTAGTGTGTCCACGGGTAACAAGGTTTAAGGGAGGCACATGTCATGTAGGCATGTCATAACCCAATCATCGTCTTTATGAACTGGAGAAGGATCTTCACTGGTTTTTTTTTCCTCTTTCTTTTCTCTCCTTCCCTGACAGCCGATGCTGAGGATGAAGTCCAGTACCTTGTACATGTTAGGCAAATCATGTACTACTGAGCTGCATCCCTGTCCCTATCCACTGATTCTTTCCACAGAGACTGACTACTGTCTTTGTACAGTAGTTCTTTCTTCTAGGAGCAGAATCAAAGAAAGGAAACAGGAGGGCTGGAAGTGTGGCTTAGTGGTAGAGTGCTTGCCTAGCATGCATGAAGCCCTGGGTTCGATTCCTCAGTACCACATACGCAGAAAAAGCTAGAGGTGGTGTTGTGGCTCAAGTGGTAGAGGGCTAGCCTTCAGTGAAAAGAAACTCAGGGACAGCGCCTAGGCCCTGAGTTCATCAGTCCCGAGGACTGGCAAAAACAAAACAAAACAAAAAGCAGGTGAGAAAGGAATGCCTCCTTATCACAGAACCGTGAAACATTTAAGTACAGTGTCATTCTTTGGGGACTCACCAGTAATAGGAAGTAGTAATGAGAATTTAGATTCTCACGTTGTCTGTAACTTCAGTCATGCCCCAGCCCAAGTTTTATTTATTCTGTGTGTGTGTGTGTGTGTGTGTGTCCGTGTGTCCCCTAGAGGTTGAACTCAGGACCTAGACACTGTCCCTGAGCTCAAGGTAAGCGCTCTACCACTTGAACCACACTCTTCTACTTTCAGATTTTTGGTGATTAATTGAAGATAAGCGTCTCACAGATTTGCTTGATTTTAAACTGTGATCCTTAGATCATCCTCCTGAGTAGCTAGGATTATAGGCATAAGCCACCAGGGCCCCTTATTTACTCTAAATAGCCCTGAATGGTTCTTTAGAATTTATGATAAAATTTATTTATGATAAAAGATAATATATCCAGGTTTAAAGATGCCAGTCAAGGAATTCTGATATTTTCCACAATTTCTGGGTCTGAATGGCTGTCCTTGATATGTCAGAGAGATTGGTAGTCTCTTCTCTGTCAATATCAAATGTTGACTGCTTTTTGATGGCTAACCAGTTTCATTGCAGTAAAATGTGTTGAAAGACAATGTCAGGAACTATGACATTCATTCCCTAAGCAATACTGTCTATGTCTTGTGTGGGGGCCAAAAAGACTTCATCTACTCCCTTAATATCACCATCTTTGCTTCATACTATTAGATTTACTCCTGCTTTAGACCAGGTAAGTGTGTAGCCAGACGACTATTTGACGGAGGCATTTCCTCCAGCTTTCTAATTTATTGACAAGTTAATATGAGAGAGAAATCCTCATCAAGATCATTGGTGTGGGCTTGGCGTGGTGGCACATGATTATAATCCTAGCTCTTCAAAGTTAGGAGGATCATGGTCCTGAGCTAGCCCTGGAAAAAGCAAAAGACCCTATCTGAGAAACAAGCAAAAAGCAGAATGCATGTGGGTATGACTCAGGTAGTAAAGTTCTAACTCCAGATTGAACATAAAAATATAGAACAAGGGGCCGGGAGTTTGGCCTAGTGGTAGAGTGCTTGCCTAGCATGCACAAATACCCGGGTTCGATTCCTCAGTACCACATACATAGAAAAAAGCCGGGAGTGGTGCTGAGGCTCAAGTGGTAGAGCTCTAGCCTTGAGAAAGTCCAAGGACAGTGCTTAGGCCCTGAGCCCAAGCCCAGGACTGGCAAAAAAAAAAAATAGAACAATAAGTAGATTTTAGAATTACATGTAGGAGGGTGTAAGGGAGTATAGGGGAGTGTGCTTATAGTGCTGATACTGGGGTTTGACCTTAAGCCCTCAAGATCTTGCTTTGCTTTTTTCACTTATGTCTGATGCTCTACCACTTGAGTTATTTCTGGCATTTTTCAAGTTAGCTGGAGATAGGAGTCTCAGCTTTGTGTGCTTGGGCTGGCTTCAAACCTTGATCTTCAGATCTCAGCCTCTAAAGTTGCTAGAGTTATAGGTATGAGTCATCGTTGCACAGCAATGATTCCTTTTTTTTTTTTTTTCCCCAATCCTGGGGCTTGAACTCAGGGCCTCAGCACTGTTCTTTGACACTTTTTACTAAAGGCTAGCACTCTGCCACTTGAGCCACAGCATCACTTCTGGCTTTTTCTACGTATGTGCTACCAAGGAATGGAACCTGGGTCTTCAGGCTGGGCAAGCATTCTTCCACTAGGCCAAACTCCTGGCCTGCCTAGTAATAATTCATATATATATTTAGCAAAAATATGCAAGACCATTATGCACTCTGGTGCCATGAGCTACCAGCTCCTGTCTTATAGCTATTCAATGATTAGTTGGAGATAAAAATCCTAGGGGCTTTCCTGCCTGGGCTGACTTCTAATTATGATCCTCTGATCTCAGCCTCCTAAGTAGTTAGGGCTACATTTGTGAGCCACAAGATCTTGACATTAATATGGGCTTTTTAAGAGATTATTTAATCTACTTTGTTGTTCTCAGTGAGGATATTGCAATCTCACATTTTTAGATAGAAATAGTTGATGTTAGAGAAGTTAACTGATATGTCCAGTGTCAAGTGGTTAATCCATACCAGGGCAAGAGTTGAATTTTGTAGTACCCCATGACACTATATTCATGGAAATTGCAGTAGTGGTTTAATGGTTTATTATTCAGAAACAATAGGCTATGATGGCCTTCCTTATTTTTAAAATCTAAGGAAATAAAAAAAATTGAAAACACATTAACAGTTTTATCTTCAGACATAAGCTTTCCATCTTCCCACATTTTATTTTATTGTATTTTATTTTTGCCAGTCTTGGGCTTGGGCTCAGGGCCTGAGCACTGTCCTTGGACTTTCTCAAGGCTAGAGCTCTACCACTTGAGCCTGAGCACCACTTCCGGCTTTTGTCTATGTATGTGATACCGCGGAATCAAACCCGGGTATTTGTGCATGCTAGGCAAGTACTCTACCACTAGGCCAAACTCCCGACCCCATCACATTTTATTTTTAACTAAATGAAAAACACCAGGGAAACTGAGTGAAGAAATTCATACTAGAAGCTGTGGATTTGGAACTTGGAGTAGCTATCTGAACAATAACACAGAGAGAGGAAGGGAGGGAGGGAGGGAGGAGGGGGAGAGAGAGAGGGAGGGAAAAATGAGATCTATGTCCATATCCACATCCAGAAAGAAGAAAAGCAAAGTAAGCTAGGCATTGGTGACTCACACCTGTAATCCTAGCTACTCAGAAGGCTGCAATCAAAGCCAGTCCAGTCAGGAAAGTCTCTAAGATTCTTCAATGAACTATCTTCATAGTTTTTATTTTGTTGTTGTCACTATGTCTGTTTGTTGTTGTTGTTGTTGGTTGTGGGGTTTAAACTCAGGATTTGGGTGCTGTCCCTGAGTCTCTTTATATTCAAAGCTAGTGCTCTACCACTTGAGCCACAGTGCCACTTCTGGTATTCTGGTGGTTAATTGGAGATAAAAATCTCATAGACTTTCATGCCTAGGCTGGCTTTGAACCACGTTCCTCAGATCTCTGCCTCCTGAGTAGCGAGGGTTACAGGCATGAGTCACCCATACCCTGCCATCTTTATCTTTTTTTTTTTTTTCCTTTCCTGGTCATGTGGCTTGAACTCTGAGCCTGAGCACTGTTTTTGAACACTTCAGTTCAAGGCTAGTGCTCTACCACTTTAAGCCACATGCCACTTCCGGTTTTCTGATGGTTAGTTGAAGATAAGTGTCTCATGGACTTTTGTGCCCAGGCCGACTTTGAACCATGATCCTCAGATCGCAGCTACCTGAGTAGCTAGGATTACAGGAGTGAGCTACCACTCCCAGCATTTTTATCTTTTTCTGTTGACCTACTAGATATAAGTATTATCAATCTTTCCTTCTCTGATAATTGTTAGACTAGCAGAATTTCTGTTGACAGTTGGAAAACTGTAGAGAAACCCTACCACTTGTAAATAAGTCCTAATTTCCTGTGTATTATCATATAACTACGCTATATTCTTTTTTTTTTTTTTTTCTTTTTTGCCAGTCTTGGGCTTGGGATCAGGGCCTGAGCACTGTCCTTGGATTTTCTTAAGGCTAGAGCTCTACCACTTGAGCCACAGCACTACTTCTGGCTTTTTTTCTGTGTATGTGGTACCAAGGAATAAGAACCCAGGTCTTCGTGCATGCTAGGCAAACACTCTACCACTAGGCCAAAAATACTTTTGGAAACCCAAGCCTATGCCCCATGATCTCTATGTATACATAGTTCAGCAAATCCCGAAAAGTCACTTTCTTCCTTCTTTCATTTACTGTGGAAATATGAGAGCCTGAAGGAAGATGAGAGTTGGGAAAGTTGAAAAATGACTAAATGAGAATCAGCTTTAAAGAGAATTTTTCTAGAAAAATGCGCATAGCAGGAATAGAAAATTTACAGATTACTGGATATATGTTGATATGTTTGGTTTGTGGATTCATAGAAACTATGTAAGAGGCTTTCTCACTAATGAATGTTGCAGTCAGCTGATAGGAAGGAAGACTTGTGGGGTGGGGTAAGGCCAAGCCCTGGGAAATTCCAGAAAGTTTTTAAATGTCTTTTTTCTCTTTCCTTGACAGATTATGGTAATTAATGGTTCCTCAAGTTTCTCAGTGAAAAGAGCTTGAAACATGTCTGTCACAGAAGAGTGTGTATGCAGGCACATAGTCCTGCATACTCACACTTTTTTCTTTTGTTTTGGCCTTATTTTTCCTCTCTTAAGAAATGTTTAGAGGAAACCCCTCCTTCTTCTAAACCTCAGATTACTACTTGCAAATTGTGGATCATAAAGTTAATCTTAATTGCATATGAGATAATGTTACTCTGCAGGTAGAACAATATTGAAAGTAATGCCCAGTACTTTACCTGTGATCTCAAGAAAAATGTTTCATCTCAGAGAAGTACTCCTCCTTAGAGCTAACTAGGCAGTATAATTCTGATCCCAGAGATACTTGTCTCTGCCTTTTTCACTTGTAATCAGGTGATCTTGTTCATTCAGTTTTTTTTCCTCAATCATGGGACTTGAACTTTGGACCTGGGCCTTGTCCCTGAATTCTTCAGCTGAAGGCTATGGCCCTAGCCCTTGAGCCACAGCACCACTTCAGGTTTTCTGATGGTTAATTGGAGATAAGAGTCTCATAGATGTTAGTGCCCAGGTTGGCTTTGAACCACAGTCCTCAGATCTCAGCCCTCTGAGTAGCTAGAATTACAGGTGTGAGCCTCTGTACCCAGCTTCAATTTTTACTTTTTATCTGGATAAGACCAGACACTTTCCCTATGTAACCTAGGCTGATCTTGAACTCCTGCTTCTGCTTTCCAGGTGATGGGTTTGTGTACTGTAAGACTAGCTGGAAAGGAAAGGAAACCCACCACATGGTTCAGGGTTTATTGGGAGAGCAAATAGTGGGTTGAATAAGACGGGGGCCTTTAGAGACAGAGAGGAAAGGGAAAGATAAAAAGAGAGAGTGAACTCATGTAGAGTGGGATTACATAGGGAAAAGCAGGAGATAAGACCCCAACGGATGCAGAAGTGATCTCAGAGCCAAGGAAACCTCTCACTGTCCAAGGGAAGCATGACAAGGGCAGTTCAAGAAATGACCTCAGCAGGTGAGGAAGTGACCTCAGATCCTGGGATCCTTTGCTGATACCAGGCAAGTGAAGAGGAATGGGGAGGGGCTGCTCTCTGGAGCAGACCTTTAAGTATGGAAAGAAAATAATTCACAATATGGATTAGATCTCCTGTCCTTTAGCTTTTTTGCTCAGGACTGCTACTCTGTCACTTGAGTCACAGCTCTGCTTCCAGCTTTTTTGTTGCTATTAAGAGTTTCATGCTTGACATGGTGGCTCACTAACTACTCAGGAGGCCCAGATCTGAGGATCGAGGTTCCAGGGCACTGAAGACTGTGAGACTCTTTATCTCCAATTAACCATTAGAAAACCAGAAGTGGCACTGTGTCTTCAGGGATAGGGTGGTAGCCTTGAGCTGAAGAGCTCAGGGACAGTGACCAGGCCCAGAGTTCAAGTCTCACAACGGACAAAAAAAAAAAAAAGAGTTTCATATGGCCTGGGATGTGGCTTAGTGGTAGAGTGGTTGCCTAGCATGGATGAAGCCCTAGGTTCGATTCCTCAGTATCACATAAACAGAAAAAGCTGGAACTTGCACTGTGGTTCAAGTGGTAGAATACTAACCTTGAGTAAAAGAAGCTTAGGGACAGTGTCCAGACCATGAGTTGAAACCCCATGACTGGCAAAAATAAATAAATAAAAGTTTCATAGACGCTGGGTACTGTTGGCTCATGCCTGTAATCCTACCTACTCAGGAGATTGTAATCTGTGTCTGAGTTCAAGACCCAGGATGCACACACACACAAACACTATGTATTCTTCTCTTAAATCTTATTATACTCATTTTCAGGTATCGTTCCTACTTTATTTAACTAGAAATAGAGATTTGAATGATAGAATCTGTTCAAGGACTATTATTATAAATTTAATAAACATGACATAATATCTCTGTACTATGCCTGGAAATAGTCTGTAACTCTAATTGGCTCCCATTTCTTCTCTTTTTCTTCTCTCTCTCTTTTTCTTTCTTTCTTTCTTTTTTTTTTTGGTCGTCATGGGGCTTGAATTCTGGGTCTAGGCTCCATCACTGAGCTCTTCAGCTCAGAACTACCACTCTACCACTTGAGCCACAGCACCACTTCCAGTTTTTTGGTAGTTAATTAGAGATAAGAGGTCTCACAGACTTTAGTGTCCAGGCTAGCCTTGAACTGCAATCTGCAGATCTCAGCCTCCTGAGTAGCTAGGATTACAGGCATGTGGCTCCCTCTTTAGTTACATTTCTAGTCCTGTGAATCATAATTTATAACTTGAATTTAGAGTTCACCCAATATGTGAGAGAATAAATATAGGGATTTCCAAGAGTCACAGAATATTGTATTAAAAAATCTGTATCAGCTGGATATGGTGCCCACTTGGCACGTAGGAGAGGGAACGTGTAAGGGCAGCCTCAGCTGCCCAGTTTGAGCTGCATAATGAGATCCTGTCTCCAGTACAAAAGCAGTCAAGAACTGGACAATATCTTGAGTTTGATCCCCAGCAACTCTCTCTCTCTCTCTCTCTCTCTCTCTCTCTCTCTCTCTCTCTCTCTCTCCCTCCCTCCCTCCCTCTCTCTCTCTCTCTCTCTCTGTACCATCCCCTTTTATAAAAATTCTGAAAGTAGAGCCAGGTTTTTGGCCTAGTGGTAGAGTGCTTGCCTAGCATGCACAAAGATCCGGGTTCAGTTTCTGTGTACCATATACATAGAAAAAAGCCAGAAGTGGTGTTGAGGCTCAAGTGGTAGAGCTCTAACCTTGAGAAAGTCCAAGGACAGTGCTCAGGCCCTGAGCTCAAGCCCAGGACTGGCAAAAAAAAATAATATGAAAGTAGCCTTGAGAACACAGAAGGACTTGATAAATTCATAGAGGAGAAGTAGTAAGACTTTGTGTTGCTTACACTGAGTCTTGAAGGAGCAGGCATTGCCAGAGAGCAGGAGGGCAAATACGTAATCCAGATAGAAGAAATCTCTTTCACAGTATTATAGTCCTCAGAGCAATTTCCTCTTCTTGGAATGTGAAGATGACAGAAAGGACACCTAGGGAGGAGTGTGTGTAGGTAAGGACCAAATCTAGAACAGATTTCCTGTAACATACTTGCAATTAAATTCAAGGAGTGACTGGGAATTTTGAAAGAATTTTTTTTGTTGTTGGTGGTGGTGGGGTGGGAGGGGGGTCATGGGGCTTGAACTCTGGCCTGGGCACTGTCCCTGAGCTCTTCAGTTCAAGGCTATCGTCCTACCCTTGAGCCACTGCCCCACTTCCTGTTTTCTAGCGATTAATTGGAGATAAGAATCTCTTGGTTTTGTGGCTTTGTGTCGTCAGGGCTAGCTCTGAACCATGATCCTCAGATCTCAGCCTCCTGAGTAGCTAGGAGGGCTTTCAAAGCACCCGGCTTTGAAAGAATTTTGAACAGGAAATTCAGTAATAGTCCAGGGAAAAGATGATGGAGAAAAGAGTCAAAGCAGTAGCAGGAAGTGTAAAATGAAAGGAAGAAGGGAATAAGCAGCTGCTGCCATCAGGTCTTGACAGTTTGGAAGAACATGTCAGTGTCATCTGTGATGAGGATTCCTTCTAGTGATGATTGAAATGACATTGCTTGCTGATGAGGCAATGACCAGAAGCAAAGAACATTACCTATATTGAGTTACTTGTTTGTTTTAAGTGAGTACATTAGCTAAGTAATAAGCACTAGAAGATCACCAGTTCTCTGGTAACCAAAGAAATGGAAGCCAGGAATGGGTGGCTCATATCTGTAACCCTAGCTACTCATGAAAGAGCCGCGGAAACCCGCACCCAAGGACGCACACACGGACCACTGGATGCAATGAGCAAGAGGGTTTTATTCGGGCATGCTCGGGCTCCCAGGTACACGTGACCTCGAGATCCGCAAGGTTCGGGTCAGTGGCTGAGAGCCCCGAACTGTCCTGGGGCTGGTTTTTTATAGGTCCACACACTCCGTTACAGCAAAGCCCGCGCTTCTTTAGCCAATAAGTTTAAAGCATTACAACAAGGTCTGCGCGCAGGCAGCCAATAATTTTAGAACAAACCATACAATTTGCCAATCACCATTTAGATAGTGTTCATGCTAAGTTGCACATCTCTGGCCCCTGGTATGAGGAAACAATCCTTGGTATTCAGCAAGATGTGAGCTCTTGCTTTGGAGGGTGAGGGGCTCTTGCTGCAATCCATTTTTACTACTAAGGGAAAAGGGTAGGTTTAGGCTTTACACAAGTTTTTGCCCAGTTATGAAAGGCACGGGCATTAGCAAGACATGCTTACAGACCTCCTGGTCAACATAGAAATAGTTTCCAAGCATGATCTTACCTGGAACTTGGTAATAGCCAAAGAATACAAAAGTAAGCTAAGTAACAATCAAAATACGGGAATAGGCTAAATCTCAGGTTTACACCCATCAGGTGGTTGAATGAGATAAGATAAGGATTAGGGAGCTTCCCAAGCTGGGGGAACTGACGGGAAGTTCTCATTCAATTGTCAAGGAGTAGTTTTACGGCCTGCAGGCTCCAATTCCTTAGTTAGCAAAACACCTGGTTATAAGCATGAGCTAAAACTTAGAATGGCAGTCCTATGATTCTGACTTGGGGTCTTTCACTCAGGAGGCTAAGATCTGAGAATTAAGACTCAAAGCCAGCCTAGGCAGGAAAATGAAGCTCATATCTCTAATTAATTATCAAAAAAGCCAAAAATGGAGCTGTGGTTCTAGTGGTAGAGTCTAGCCTCAAACAAAAAAGCTCAGGAACAGCACCCCAGACCCTGAGTTTAATCAACCCCCACAACCAGGACAAAAATTAATTAATGAATTAATTAATTAAATGAATGAAAATTTAAGGGTATTATCTCATTTTCTCCTCATATCAAGTAATCAAAATAATAGAAGCTGGGCCTGGTAGCTCACGCCTGTAATCCTAGCTACTCAAGAGGCTGAAATCTGAGGATCAGGGTTCAAAACTAACCTGGACACTAAAGTCGGTGAGACTCTTTATCTCCAATTATCCGCCACAAAACTGGAACTGGCGCTGTGGCTCAGGGGTAAGGCTATATAGCCTTGAGCTGAAGAACCCAGGCCCAGGTCACATGACTGACAAAAAAACCCAAACTAGAAATCTATATTTTTAAAATTCAGGTGAGTAGGTTGGGTATAGAAGTACACAACTGTGATCACATCTCACCTTACCTGGGAAGCTGAGGCAGAAGGATCAAGAGGTTAAGGCCAGCCTAGGCTATGTATATAGCGTCACTATGTATCAAAACAAAGTTGGAATGGGGATGCTTAGTGATAACATATTTGCATAGCACATTCGAAGCTCTGGGTTTAATCCCTAGCATTGTAAAGAAAAAAATTCTGTGGAATGTGAAATCAAATGTAAAACCTAGTCTTTCCCAGATTTTATTAATAGAAGATATTTGAATATCATATCAATATTTCCCATCTTCTATTATTTGTTTTCTAAACAGATTCCTTGGACCCAAAGCCGAAATTCAGGTGGAAGGAAGATCTCTGAAAGCAGCTATTCATTGGATGACTTGGAAATAGGTCCAGGTAAGCAAAGAATATGTATGTATGAAGTCCTCTATGGAACACTCAATAGTACCAGTGCCATTTAAACTCAAAGCCAATTCTGTTAAAGGAAAAATGACACAAATTAAAATAAAGTCTGCCTGGGAGGTACTAGCCATCTCCAAATTTCATTACTCTTTTTCTTTTGTCAGTGGGACTTGAACTCTGGGCCTGGGCATTTCCCATGAACTCTTTTTTTTTTTTTTTTGCCAGTCCTGGGCTTGAGCTCAGGGCCTGAGCACTGTCCTTGGACTTTGTCAAGGTTAGAGCTCTACCACTTGAGCCTCAGCACCACTTCCGGCTTTTTTATATGTATGTGGTACCGAGGAATCGAACCCAGGTCTTCATGCATGCTAGGCAAGCACTTTAACCACTAGGCCAAACTCCCAGCTCCTCCATGAGCTCTTCAACTCAAGGCTCTCTCCCTACTCCTGGAGCCACAGTACCACCTCAGGTTTCCTGGTGGTTAATTGGAGATAAAAGTCTCAGAGACTTTCAAACCCTGGCTAGTGTTGAACCTTGATCCTCAGATCTCAGCCTCCTTGAGTAGCTAGGATTACAGGCGTTAGCCACCACACCTGGCTTGTACTTTTTTTTTTTTTTTGCCAGTCCTGGGCTTGAGCTCAGGGCCTGAGCACTGTTCTTGGACTTTCTCAAGGCTAGAGCTCTACCACTTGAGCCTCAGCACCACTTCTGGCTTTTTTCTATGTATGTGGTACCAAGGAATCGAACCCCGGGTCTTCATGCATGCTAGGCAAGCACTTTAACCACTAGGCCAAACTCCCGGCCTACTTTTTTTTTTATTGCCAGTCCAGGGGCTTGAACTCAGGGCCTGAGCACTGTCCTTGGGCTTTCTCAAGGTTAGCACTCTACCACTTGAGCCACAGCACCACTACCAGCTTTTTCTATGCATGTCATACTGAGGAATCGAACTTTGGACTTCGTGCATGCTAGACAAGCACTCTACCACTAGGCCAAATTTCCAGCCCCAACTTTTATTGTACTTTTAGTCCATCCTTGTCAATAGTAAATTATAATAACCAAAAGATACCTTTGAGTAGTTATAGCACTTTTGGTTCCACAGTCATCTGGGATTTGAGGGCTTCAATAGATGGGCTATGTCCTTAGCAAGGTTGATTATGTTAGGGCTAGAGATATATGTCTTAGAGGTAGACCCAGTTATGTGTAACATTCTGAATTTGATCCCCAGAACTACAAAGGAAAAAAAGGAAGGAAGGAAGGAAGACAGAAAAGGAGAGAGAGAGGGAAAGGATTGAAGATCATTAGACTTTAGTAGCCAAAGGATCACAAATTACCTCATTTTTCCTTCATGTTAAGTGAACCAGAATTTAAAAACATGCAATTACGATGAAGGTTCTTTCAGTGTAGGAAGATAAGTGAATATTAGTGTATAAAAAATCAATTATAGCTAGGTACTCGTGCCTGTAATCCTAAATATTCAGGAGGAAATATTCAGGAAAGTCTGTCAGACTTTTATCTCCAATTAACCACCAAAAAGCTGGAAGGAGAGTAATGGCTCAAATGGCACAGTGGTCAAATGGAACAGTGCTTAAGCCCTGAGTTCAAGCTCCAGGACTGGTATCTCCCCCCCCCCCCCAAAAAAAAAAAATCTCTTATAAGCCAGGTGCTGGTGAAGTATGCCTACATGCCTATTATAATCCTTAATATTCAGGGATGAGACTTGAGGATTAAGGTTCAAAGCCAACCAGGCAGACTAATCTTGAGATGTGTTCAATTGATAGCAAAAAAGCCAGAGTAGAGGTATGGCTGGTGGTGGAGTGTCAGTTATGATAGAAAAAGCTAAGCAAGAGCATTAGTAGTTGTACACCGGTGCCTGCACACACACACACACACACACACACACACACACACACACACACACACACAAAGATACTATTCCCAAATTCCTTTCTTATACTTTTAATTTTCTTTAGATTACAATAGCCCAGAATTTAGAATCTCAAAACCATTGGAATCTCATTTTACCTTCTAGCAAACATGTTGATTATACACTTCCAGGTCACTTGTCATCCTCTGCCTTCTATTCGGAGAAAAATGAGATTAAGCGAAATCTGGAACTCCCGCGCCTCTCAGAAACCTCCATAAAGGATCGAATGGCCAAGTATCAGGCTGCTGTGTCCAAACAAAGTTCAACTAACCATACAGTATGTGTTCTATATCATTTCTTCACTCACTCCACCAGTTAGTGATCACTAAGCACTAGAACTAGGTTATGTCTCTTGGTCTCTTATTCCTGAGCCCTAACTCTCTCTCTTTTTTTTTTTTTTGTGAGTCATGGGGCTTGAACTCGGCCTGGGCACTGTCCCTGTGCTCTGCAGCTCAAGGCTACTACCCTACCCCTGGGCCTGGGCATTGTCCCTGAGCTCTTCAGCTCAAGGCCACTGACCTAGCCTTGAGCCAAGCCCCACTTCTCATTTTCTAGAGGTTAATTGGAGATAAGAGTCTCTGGTTCTTATATGCCTGGGCTGGCTTTGAACCGTGGTGCTCAGATCTCAATCTCCTGAGTAGCTAGGATTATAGATGTGAGCCACTAAGTCCGGCTAGCCCTAACTCTTTCTCAGGTCACCTAGTCAGTCTCTTTTTATATAAATCCTACCTTTACATCATTTATAATCCTTGCCTTCTTCAAATCCTGTGTTCTCCTAGATCATTCAATTCCCATCCCCTTCCTTCCTTTCTTTCTTTCTTTTTTTTTAATTTTAAATTTTTTTTTGCCAGTCCTAGGCCTTGAACTCAAGGCCTGAGCACTGTCCTTGGGCTTTTTCCTCAAGGCTAGTAGTGCTCTACCACTTGAGCACCAGCACTACTTCTGGCTTTTTTCTATGTATGTGGTACAAAGAATCAAATCCGGGTCTTTATGTATGCTAGGCAAACACTCTACCACTAGGCCAAACTCTTTTTTTTTTTTTTTGCCAGTCCTGGGGCTTGAAATCAGGGCCCGAGCACTGTCCTTGGCTTTCTCAAGGCTGAGAGCGCTGCCACTTTAGCTATAGCACTACTTCTGGCCTTTTTTTTTCTATGTATGAGGAAAACAAGGAATTGAACCTGGGTTTTCATGCATGCTAGGCAAGCACTCTACCACTAGGCCAAACTCCCAGCCCTCCTTTTTTATTTTATTTATTTATTTTTTGTGTGTGTGCTGGTTCTGGTGCTTGAATTTAGGGTCTGAATGTTGTTCCTGAGCTTTTTTGCTCAAGGCTAGCATTCTACCACTTGAGCCACAGCTGTTCTTCTGGCAGTTTGGACAGTTAATTGAAGATGAAGAATTTAAGAGATATGCCTGATTAGGCTGTCAGATCTCAGCCTCTCTGAGTCATTAGAATTGTAGGTGTGTTATTACAGGTGTGAGCCATCCTCACGGGTGCCCACCTCTTTTTTGTTTGACATTATCACTGGATCTTCTACTTAATCTTTTCATTGTTATTGTTAAAGAAGTTGTATTTTATTAGTTTTCATAGAAATATTTTTTTAGACAGATACTTATAATATCCCAAGCTGACCTAAAAGTCTCTGTGTTGTCCAGACTACACCCTCTGGAGTACAAGATTATTACAGGTTGATAGGCATGGGTTACTATATCTGGCCTTATCTTTTGTTGTTATTTTTTTATTTTGTTTTTCCTTTTATTTTCTCTCTCTCTCTCTCTTTCTTTCTTCCTTCCTTCCTTCCTTCCTTCCTTCCTTCCTTCCTTCCTACCTTTCTTTCTTTCTCTCTCTCTCTCTCCCTCCCTTCCTCCCTCCCTCCCTCTCTCTCTCTCTCTCTCGTTCTTTCTTTCTTTCTACAGTCCTGGGGCTTGAACTCAGGGCATAAGCACTGTCCTTGGGTAGAGCTCTACCACTGGGACCACAGCACCACTTCTGGCTTTTTCTATGTATGTGGTACCAAGGAATCGAACCTGGGTCTTTATGTATGCTAGGCAAATACTCTAACTAGGCCAAACTCCCGGCCCTTGTTTTTGTTTTTATGGTGCTTAGGATGGAACCCAAGACTTTGTAAAGCACAGTATCCCTGGGCTGTATCATCAGCCTTTATTTTGATTTCTGGGCAGTTTTGATAGTACTCAGGTTTGAATAAGGCCTCTACCACTTGAACCACACCTTATCTCTCTTTTTTTTCTTTTTGTCCATCATGGAATTTGAACTCTGGGCCTAGGCACTGTCCCTGAGCTCTTTAGCTCAAGGCTACCGCCCTACCCCTGAAGACACAGCACCATTTCTGGTTTTCTGGTTATTAATTGGAGATAAGAGTTTCACTGACTTTAGTGCCCAAGCTGGCTTTGAACCTCTATCCTCAAATTGCAGCATCCTTGAGTAGCTAGGATTACAGATGTGAGCCACTGCGCCTGGCTTAATTATTTTTCATATAGGGTCTTGTGTTTTTATCTGGTCAGGCCTAGACCTCAATCCTTCTATTTATGCTTCCTGCACAGCTGAAATGACAGATTTATACCATCACACCAAGGGTTAGTAAGAGGCTAGGGCTGGCCTCAAATTGTTAATCCTCCCAATCTCTACCTCCTGAGTAACTATTTTGACTTTTGACAGACAAAGGAAAATTTGAAGCTATTGGTGGTTCACATCTGTAATCCTAGGTACTCAGAAGGCTGAGATATGAAGATCATGGTTTGAAGCCAGAGGCAGCAAAAGCCAAGAGACTCTGACTCTCTCTCTCTCTCTCTCTCTCTCTCTCTCTCTCTCTCTCTCTCTCTCTCTCTCTCTCTCTCTCTCTAATTGTATTGTATTATAAGGATAACATATAGTGGGATTACAATTACATTTGTCAGGTGGTGGGTAAATTACTTCTTGATCATTGATATCCCTTCCCATGTTTTTCTCCCACATCCCCCACCCTCCAAGAGACTCTTACTCTTCATTTAGCCATCTAAAATCTCAAAGTGGGGCTGTGACTCAAAGTGGTTAAGCACTAGTTTTGAACAAAAAAAAAAATACTTAGAGGCAGCACCCAGGCCGAGTTCAAGCCCCATTACTGACAAAACCAATTTAAAATAAGAAGAAGGATGGAAGGAAGGAAGGAAGGAAGGAAGGAAGGAAGGAAGGAAGGAAGGAAGGAAGGAAAGAAAGTAAGTTACAGTAGAAACATCAGGTGCATTCAACATTAATATGAAGTATTTTATAATTATTTTATTGAGATATGATGCACATAAAGTCATTTTTAATTGCAAATGTGTTTTTATTTATATATTCACAGTGTTATATGTTATCACTACTAATTCCAGAGCATTTCTTTTTCTCTTTCCTTTTTTTTTTTTTTTTTGTTTGTCATGGGGCTTGAACTATGGGCCTGGGTGCTGTCCCTGGGCTCTTCAGCTCAAGGTTATTGCCATACTCCTGGGCCTGGGTGTTGTCCCTGAACTCCTCAGCTCAAGGCTTCCGACCTATCCCTGAGCCACAGCCTCTCTTCCTGTTTTCTAGTAATTAATTGGAGATAATAGTCTCTCATTCTTTACTGCCCTGGCTGGCTTTGAACTGGAATCCTCAGATCTCAGTCTCCTATGTAGCTAGCATTACATGTGTGAGCCAACGAGCCCAGCAATTCCAGAACATTTCTGTCATCCCCAGAGAAATCCTGTTTCTGTATGGTACTCCCTCACCTCAGTCTCCTTTTTTTCCTATCAATATGCCTGTTCCCATTCCAGACATGCTGTAATAAGGAACTATGCAAGGGCTGGGAATACAGCACAGTGGTACAACATTTACGTATCATGTGGAAGGTCCTGAGTTCAGTTCCTAGTACTGTAATCTATAACCATTATGGTATAATGATCTCCTTCATAGGTAGAATACTGTAATAGATTAAAAAAGAGAGAAATGAGGGGAAAAACATGCTCAGTAAGTATAATAAATTAGTATTGTTTTAGAAAGAGCCAGAAGTGGTACAGTGACCCATATGATAGAACACTAGTCTTGAGCAAAAGATGCTCCTGGCCCTGAGTTCAAATTCTAGGACTGGCCAAAAAAAATTAGTATTGTTTTGTTTTGTTTTTTCTGAATTTCAAAAGATTAGCAAAGGTTACGACTTAACGTGTCTATTTAAATTTCTAGTGTTTCCTGTTCAGCCACCTTTAACATTATTCTTTCCTATCCTATGTGTTCCCCCCACTTTTTTTGTTTTTGTTTTTTTTGTTGTTGTTGTTGTTTTGTTTTTGTTGGTCATGGGGTTTAAACTCAGGGCCTCAGCACTGTCCCTGAACTCTTTTGTGCAAGGCTAGTGCTCTCCCACTTTAAGCTACAATGCCACCTCCAGTGTTCTGGTGATTAATTAGAAATAGGAGTCTCACGGACTTTCTTGTCCTGGCTGTCTTTGAACCTCGATCTTCAGATTTCAGCCTTCTGAGTAGCTAGGATTATAATCATGTACCACCAGGAGTATATGTTTTATTTTCTGTTTCTTTTTTTCTTCAATGTTAGGAATTGAGGGCTAGGAAGGAAGATTGCTTGCCTAGCATACATGAAGCCCTGGAAGTGTCACTGTGGTTCAAGTGCTAGCCTTGAGCAAAAGAAGCTGGACCGGGCCTAGTCCCTGTGTTCAAATCCCAGGTCTTGGGGAAAAGAGAAAAAAGAAAAAAGAGGAACAAAAAAAAGAATTAAATACAGGGCTTTGAACACAATAGCATTCTACCACTGAGCCACCTCCCCTAGTATTGTATTCTATTCTATTCAAAATAAAGGGAAATCAGGCGAGGTGGCACACATCTATAATCCCAGCCTATAATCCCAATGCTGAAGAAACTGAGATAGGAAGATTGTGAGTTCAAGATGAAGAAAAGGAAGGAAAGGAGGGAGGGAACTGGATGATGGTGGTTCATACCTGTAATCCTAGCTACATTAGAGGCTGAGATCTGAGGATTAAAGTTCTAAGCCAGTTTAGGCAGAAAAGTCTGTAATTCTCTTATTTTCAGTGAAATACCAAAAAGTGAGAAGTGGAGCTATGGCTTAAGTGGTAGAGCTGTAGCCTTGAGCATAAAAGTTCAGGTGTAGCATCCAAGCACTGGTTTCATGTCCCCAAACAGGGAGGGGATGGAGAAGAGAGAGATGGAGTGCAGTATCTCATACCTATAATGCTACCTACTCAGGAGGCTGAGGTCTAAAAACCATGGTTCAAAGCCAGCTCAAAGTCCATGAGACCCTTTTTTTTTTTTTTTTGCCAGTCCTGGGGCTTGACCTCAGGACCTAAGCACTTGTGATTTCTCAAGGTTAGTACTCTACTGTTTGAACCACAGCACTACTTCTAGCTTTTTCTGCATATGTGGTACCAAGGAATCAAACCCTGGTCTTCAACCATGCTTGGTAAGCACGAGGCCAAACTCCCAACCCCATGAGACTATTTCCATTAATCACCAGGAAACTGGAAGTGGTATTGCTTGGGCTCAGGGCCTGAGCACTGTCCTTGGGCTTTCTCAAGGCTAGCCCTCTACCACTTAAGCCACAGCACCACTTCTGGTTTCTTTTCTATGTATGTGGTACCAAGGAATTTAACTCGGGTCTTTGTGCATGCTAGGCAAGCACTCTACCACTAGGCCAAACTCCCAGCCTGATGTATGCATTTTTTTCATATATTTTTATTGTAATTAATAAAGGGTTACATTATATTTACCAGATAGAAGGTGCATTACTTCACATACATCGATACCCTTATCATGTCTTGGTCCCCATTTCCCAACCCTGATGTATACATTTAAAAAAAAAATTTAAATTTACTTTTATTGTCAAGGTGATATACAGAGGGATTACAGTTACATACACAAGGTAATGTTGTCAAACATTGTTACCCTCTCTCTCATTTGTCTCCCATTTTCCCTGCCCTCCAAATCCACTTCCCCCTTTTAATAGTTGGAAGGATAATATTGAATTTGATTTATTTGCAGGCAGATTGAATCTGTGCATATTAGAAATCATAATCTATATAAAGGAAGTAAAGACATCTTTTCCCTACATAGTTAAATCTGCATTTTGCATTTTTCTTTTTTTTTTCTTTCTTTTTTCTTTTTCCTTCTTTCTTTTTTTTTTTTTTTATCATGGGACTTAAACTCTGGGCCTGGACAATGTCCCTGAGCTCTTCAGCTCAAGGCAACTGCCTGACCCCTTGAGCCACAGTGCAACTTCCAGTTTCTAGTGATTAATTGGAGATAAGAGTCTCACAGGGGCTGAAAGTGTGGCCTAGTGGTAGAGTGCTTACCTAGCATGCACAAAGACCCAGGTTCTATTCCTCGGTACCACATACATAGAAAAATAGCCAGAAGTGATTCTGTGGCTCAACTGGTAGAGCTCTAGACTTGAGAAAGCCCAAGGACAGTGCTCAGGCTCTGAGTTCAAACCAGGACTGGCCAAAAAAAAAAAAAAAGGATCTCACAGACTTTAGTGCCTAGGTTGGCTTTGAACCATGATCCTCAGATCTCAACCTCCTGAGTAGCTAGGATTACAGGCATGAGCCACTGTACCTGGCTAAATCTGCATTTTTCAGTAGTGTTAGTGGTCTAATCCACTGGCTGATAAATATTTTCTTTCACAGCATTTTTTTTTCTCCTGTCCTGGGGCTTGAACTCTAGGCCTGGGCACTGTCCTTAGATACATTTTGCTCAAGGCTAGCTCTCTGCCACTTGAGCCACAGTGCCACTTCCAGCTTTTTCTGTGTAAGTGGTACTGAAGACTCGAACCCAGAGCTTCATGCATGCTAGGCGAGCACTCTACCATTAGGCCATGTTCCAAGCCGGTTCACAGTAATTTTAACAAGAAATGACATGTAAGTCAATAGTAAAGGGGAATATTCCAGGTTTGGTATTCACAGTGTGTGTGGGGAAAGTGAACCAAATTAGGTTTCCCTTAGAGGGTCGGTCAGGAGGTAGGGCAAATTGGTGATTACTTCCCGGAGGTTAAAGGAGGAGGCTCCTGACAGCTTCTCATGTTCTGCAACAAACATTCCATTCAGGGTGACTCACTTAAGTGGGAAAACCTGTTCAGTAACCCCTTCTCCCCCCTTTTTTTTTCTCTTTTTCTTTTCTTATTCTTTAACTCTTGATAGAGTTTCTATGTTGCTCTGGAGATTTTTTAAGAGTTGAGAAGTCTTGAGAAGTTTTTGTAAAAAGTCTATTTTATCTCATCCCCAAAGAATTTCTCAGTCCCCTAACAGAATACATCTGTTACTAGGAACATACTCTGGAGGAGTGGCTCTGGAGGAGGGACTTTGAGATGGATTATGAGTCAGTTGATGGGCTGCCACAGTGTGTTCTGTAGTTCTGGCTGCAGATGTGTCTTTAGTACAATAAATGAATTCTATGTTCAGAAAATATTTTTGGAAGTCCTACACAAAAAGGGCGTTTAATGTTATCATTAAGTATGATTACAGGCTGGGAGTTTGGCCTAATGGTAAGGTGCTTGCCTAGCAAGCACAAAGACCTGAGTTCAATTCCTCAGTGCAACATACCTAGAAAAGCTGGAAATGGTGCTATGGCTCAATTGGCAGAGCGCTAGCCTTGAGGAAAAAGCCCAAGGACAGTGCTCAGGCCCTGAGTTCAAGCCCCAGGACTGGCAAAAAATAAAATAAAATAAATTATCTATCTATCTATCTATATATATATATATGTATATATATATATATATATATATGGTTTCAGTTTTTATATGTACACATCATTCCTATCTTTCTTTCCAGGATGGTCCTTTATGTATATGGTCAGTATATTTTCTTAATTATTGTCACTTGGCATCTACTTTTCCCTGCTCCAGAATAGTCTTTTCTGATAAACTCACAGCTTTGCATTTCCACAAGCTCTGCTGCTACATGAGTGAATCACAAGAATGTTGTGTGCAGGGAATGGTTTGTGTATATGTCCATGTTCATATGTCTGTATCCTAATGAGTGTCCAGTTTGAGACTAGCATACAAATAATTAACTCTGAGGTATGTGTCCCCACAGCTGCTTTTGTCATTTCACTGGTTGATGGGTTTTGCTTGTGAGTGTTAGGGGGTTGGTTTGATCTAAGCCCTCTAAGATTTTTTTTAATATTCCAAGTTTATTTGAAAGATGTACTATGTAGAGAATGGAATGGTAAGAATTTTTTTTTAAAGTACAGGCTATTTTTATTTTGTAGAATGAATTGAAAGCCAATGGTGGTGAAATCAAAACTCATAAATTGGAGCAAAAGGAGAATGTGCCCCCAGATCCTGAGGTCCGCATTTCCCATCAGGAGGGAGAAAAGGTGGGTTGAAAGTCTGATATTTAGTTGCCCAAGGAAACATGTGTTCTAAATTAAATGTTTAAAATTAGAAGCAACTCTAATTCTAGGCTATAGAGTGTCTGAGAATTTCATAACAGCTGCAGGGACAGATTGTCATTTTTGCAGGTCACATAACTCCATTTGGTGAATTCTTCAACTTATAGCTGACCAAATAATGGGCCTTCACTGGAAAATTCCTTTGCTCAGCAAATGCTGAGCTTAAAGTGATTTTAAGAAATCTTTGTAAGAATTTATCTCCAATTAACCACCAAAAAAGTCAGATGTAGAGCTGTGGCTCAAGTGGTAGAATGCTAGCATGACCATAAAAGCTCAGGCCCTGGCAAGCTCCAAGGTTGACATGCACGTGTGCACGGATGCACAGACACACACTCTCTCTCTCTCTCTCTCTCTCTCTCTCTCTCTCTCTCTCTCTCTCTCTCTCTCTCTCTATCTCTATCTCTTTCTCTCTGTCACACACACGCACACAATCTGTGTGGGGTTTTTTGGGGGGGGGGCGGGGGGGGTGTCCATGGGGCTTGAACTCAGCCTGGGCGCTGTCCCTGAGCTTTTCAGCTCAAGGCTACTTTCCCACCCTTGAGCAAAGCTCCACTTCCTGTTTTCTAGAGGTTAATTGGAGATAAGAGTCTCAGGTCCTTTTGTGCCAAGCTAGCTTTGATCCTTGATCCTCAGATCTCAGCCTCCTGAGTAGCTAGAATTACAGGAGAGAGTCACTGTGCTACCTACAATCTACTTCTCCCCCCTCTCCCCCAGTCCTGGGGCTTGAATTCAGGTCCTGAGCACTGTCCTTGGGCTTTCTCAAGGCTAGTGCTCTAATACTGCTTTTTCTATGTATGTGGCACCAAGGAATCCAACCCAGGTCTTCATGCATGCTATGCAAGCACTCTACCAGTAGACTATGCTTCTGGCCCCACAATCTGTTTGACTAGAGAAGCTATACATTTTTTATTTTTATTTATTTTATTTTTTTATTTATTTTTTGCCAGTCCTGGGGCTTGATCTCAGGGCCTGGGGCTCTGTCTCTGAGCTTCTTTTGCACAATGCTAGCACTCTACTACTTGAGTCATTTTTCTGTGTATGTGGTACTAAGGAATCAAACTCAGCACTCTATTCCTAAGCCACATTCCAAGCCCTGAAAAATTATACATTTTTTAAAGTATGTGCACATTATTATGTATATAGGTATTATTATGTATATAGTTATTATTATTATTTCCAGTCTTGAGGCTTGACCTCTGGATCTGAGCACTGTTCTTGGTCTTTTTTCGTCAAGGGTAGCACTCAGCCACTGGAACCACAGCACCATTTCTGACTTTTTCTATGTGTGTGGTACTGAGGAATCAAACCCGGGTCTTCCTGCATGCTAGGCAAGCACTCTACTGCTAGGCCAAACTCCCAGCCCAATTATGTACATATTTAATAAGCATTTTTTTCTTTGTTTTATTTTGAAACAAAAACATTGGGCTTTGTTTCTGTTTTATTTTTTAACTTAGGGGCTAGGTACTGTCTATGAGCTCTTTTGCTCAAGGCTATTACTCTACTGCTTTAAGCCAAAGTGCCACTTTCCATTTTCTGTTGATTAATTAGGATAAGAATCTAAAGAAGGGGGAAAACCAAGATGGGAGGGGGGTGTGTGTGTGGGGGGGAAATGGGTACCAAGACATGTGAAAGGGTATCAATGTATGTGAATTAATGCACCTTCTATCTGGCAAATATCATGTAACCCTTTTACTAATTACAATAAAAAAAATAAAAAAAAAATAGAATCTAAAGAAGTTTCTGCCTGTGCTGGATTCAAACCATGATCCTTAGATCTTGGCCTCCTGAGTAGTCAGCATTACAGGCCTGAGCCACCAATACACAGCTTTCTTCCATACTATTAAATGAAAATAATACATGTAGTATGACCAGTCCAATACCTAACATATGGTAAATGCCCAGTAAATATTGGCTGCTATTATTTAGTTTATTTTAGGCCATGTTAGAATTTCTGTAGTGGAAAGATCATAGGAAAATGACCATGCTGATATTCAGGAGCAGTCAGCCAACAATGTAATCTTTGTTGCAAATGTTTTCAGTGCATTAGATATCCTGATATAAACGCTCAGTATCTCTCATAAAATCTAACATTTGAATGAAAGACTGTTACCTGAAAAGTGTCACCTGTTTATGCTTCATGATTTTTTGATACAGAGAGAATAAGGAAAAGTTTGACGGAACAGTAGAAAAGAGAACGATAATAATAAGCATCTGCCTAGCAAGTACAAAATTCAAACTCTACTATCACCAGAAATGAATGATTCATTTTAAGCAATGAACAAGATAGCTAATAGACTTATTTAAGTTTGGCTGCTGGACACAAGTGGCTCACATCTATAATTCTACAGCTGAAGAGGTTGAGATCTGGAGGACTCATTTTGAAGCCAGCCCAGACAAAATGTTTTCAAGACTCCATCTCCAAATAACCAGCAAAAATCTGGGCTAGAGGTGTGGCTAACATGGTAGAATGCCAGCTGTGAACAAAAAGGCCAAATGGGAGCACTTTGAGGTATTAAGTTCAAACCTCAAAACTGGCAAAAGTAAATAAATAAAAACAAGATAAGTTTGGTGATTTCTGAGGAATAGGTACATACCTATAAGTAATCTTGTTACTTGAGACTAGAATTTTAAAATCTTGTTTTAGGAAAAGAAAACTACCCTTGAAGATAGTACTGGAAGCCAGTTTTAGACATTTTTTTTTTACCAAAAAACCGTTTAGTAGAAAGATCTTCTATGTGGTTAAGATTATTTTTAGCAGAATATATTTCACTGGGAAATGAGAATTAGGGAAACACAAAGAAAAGAGTAGTTCCCTTAGTTAAATACTTTATGCTGTCTTAGATACATAAAGGTATGTGTCTGTAGGCTATGCTATCCTTGATATAGGGGTTGTGTTTTGCTTTGTTTTTTAAGAGTAGAGTAATGTAGTAGGAAGTTCTTTTATAAAGGGAGATGATACACACTTTTGGCATTTGAGTGCAGTCTGTTTCTCAGTTATTTTGTAATTGAGAGGCGTGTTAATATCCTCATAAAAGACATTTTGCTGCCTCTTGTTTAAATGCTCAGCTGTTCTGGTGCCTGTGATTTCCCCCAGGCAGCCAGTGATTGACTAGAGTCAGCAGATTTTTATGGCATTAACAGCAGTTTTCTCTTTTATTTTTAATGTGATTCTTAATCTTCGCCCCCTCTCCTTTTTTTTTTTTTTTGTAGGTTTCTGCAACTGAGAATAGCCTGGCAATCCATTCCACCCCAGCTGAAGATGACTCCTGTAAGTACTTGCTCCTAGTTCTGGAAGGTGAAGCCTTGTTTTTTACCCATATTTGGTCCAGAAATGTCCCTGTTACTGTCAGTGTTGAGGAAGTAACTTACTAAATCCAATAGTTTAGTTCAAAGGTTTTAGGATCTGGTGCTTGAATATCCTTCACTCACTTCTTCTAATAAAGAAGTTAAATTTAATCAAATATTTCAAATCAAATTCCATTTGAGACAAATAAAATACTCTTGATACTTCTCTCATTAAATTTTTCTTTTACTAAACTCAGATTTAAAGATGTACAAACTAGGGGCCGGGAGTTTGGCCTAGTGGTAGAGTGCTTGCCTAGCATGCATGAAGACCCGGGTTCGATTCCTCGGTACCATATACATAGGAAAAAGCCAGAAATGGTGCTGAGGCTCAAGTCCAAGGACAGTGCTCAGGCCCTGAGCTCAAGCCCAGGACTGGCAAAAAAAAAAAAAAAAAAAAAAAGATGTACAAACTAATTTCAAAGTTTCAATTTAGTGAAGATTGTCAATTTTTTTTTTTTTTTTTTTTTGTTTGCCAGTCTGGGACTTGAACTCAGTCTGGGCCCTGTCCCTGAACTTCTTTTGCTCAAGGCTAGCACTCTGTTTATGTGGTACTAAGGAATCAAACCCTGGGTTTCATGCACGCTAGGCAAGTTTTCTACCACTAAGCCACATTCCCAGACCCAGATTGTCTATTTTTATAGATATTTAAAATGAAATGAAAAGAAAATAGAGATGTGGATCAAGTGAGAGAGCACTAGCTTTGAGCACAAAACTGTGAGGACAGCATCCAGCCCCTAAGTTCAAGCCCCACGATCTTCATACTCTCCCCCCACCCCAAACCATCCAAAAGGTAGTATTTTGGAGTCACTTTAAGTCAGACATCTTCTAAAGACGAATTGTCTAGTTATGGGGTTGGGAGTTTGGCCTAGTGGTAGAGTTTTTACTTAGCATGCACGAAGATCCAGGTTCGATTCCTCTGTACCACATAAATAGAAAAAGCCAGACGTAGAGCTCAAGTGGTAGAGCTCCTTAAGAAAATCCAAGAACAGTGGTCAGGCTCTGAGGTCAAGCCCCAGGACTGGCAAATAAATAAATAAACAAATAAATAAATAAATGTCTAGGTTTTACCTTTCTATGTTTATTTTTTCTGATTTTTAGATGTAACATTTCATAACGTACATAAGCTTTTAGCTTGTCCTCAAGCAAATTAATTTACTAATTATTGCCTACTCTATAACTAAAGGGGAAGTCTGAGTTAAACAGATCTCTAGTACTTCCTACCTTCAATTTTCAGAGAAAAACTTGTACTGCCTGAATCCAAGGACACTTCTTTCACAATCATTTGGCTTGAACTAGGAATTTTTCTGATTTTGGTGAGGTTTGCAAAACAGATTTTTTTTTTTTTTTTTTTTTTGCCAGTCCTGGGCTTGAGCTCAGGACCTGAGCACTGTCCTTGGACTTTCTCAAGGCTAGAGCTCTACCACTTGAGCCTCAACACCACTTCCGGCTTTTTTCTATGTATGTGGTACCGAGGAATTGAACCCGAGTCTTCCCTGCAAAACAGTTTTTAAAGAAAGCTGCATTTTTTAAGTACTTTGTTAGTTCAACTTTAGAGCTTTAAGGAATATTTTTAGTGCAGATAGCTTTTCTGTGTCTTAAGGTGATTAAACTGACAGGAAATGAATGCTTGCAGTTGGCACATTCAATGGAAGGGGAAAAAAAAAAACCCTTATAGAACTATTTTCCACAACCTTCATCTGGGAATATCTACTATAAGAGTGACTAAAAAGACAATGTAAGATTATACACATAATAAACATGTATGTACATGTAGCATGAGATTTCTTCCCTTAATTTCCTCCCTTTTTTTTTTTTTTTTTTTTTTTTTTGCCAGTCCTGGGCTTGGACTCAGGGTCTGAGCACTGTCCTTGGACTTTCTCAAGGCTAGAGCTCTACCACTTGAGCCTCAGCAGCACTTCTGGCTTTTTTCTATACATGTGGTACTGAGGAATCAAACCCAGGTCTTCATGCATGCTAGGCAAGCACTCTACCACTAGGCCAAACTCCCGACCCCAATTTCCTCCCTTTTTTCCCCCTTAGTCCTAGAGCTTGAACTTAAGGGACTGGGCACTGTCCTTGAGCTTTCTCAAGGCAAGTGTTCTGCCACGTGAACCACAGCACCACTTTCCGCTTTTTTGGTGTATGTGGTACCCACAAATTGAACCTAGGGCTTCATACATGCTAAGTGAGCACTCTCCCACTAGGCCACGCTCCCAGCCATTTTCCATTATTCCCTTAACTGAAGCACTGCAGAAATTATTGGAAGTGTCAGGTATCACAGTCTACAAACAGCTTTAAGAAACAGCAAATGCTACAGGGCAGAGTTCTTTATACCTGATGGTTTAGAATCTCTCTGTGACAACCTGATTTGTGAGAGCACTGGAGAGAAGTTAAAGCACAGCTTTTAGTTTAGAATATTCTTAAACAGAACAGTGTTCTCGTATTGAAAGGACAAGTCCTTGGTGGAAAGTTTCCTAAAATGTTGGGGGTTTTTTTGTTTGGGTTTTTTTTTTTTAAAACCCTTTCTGAGACTTCCCATGGGATGCTATAAAATGCCATACGTTTGTAACTCAAGCAGGTAACTCCCAGGTTAAGAATGAGACCCAGCAGTCTGTGTCCCCAATGCCTCTGAGTCCAGTTGCCAGAGCCTCCAGCCTTCCTGAAAGTTCTCCTCCCAAAGCATTGAAGGTATGATGACAGTTTATATTATCTGTGCATCAAGATATTTTCCAGCAGAGCTAATTTTACTTCATGTATATAATTTTATTGTTACTATTAATGTGTTATACAGAAGGGCTACCATTTCAGAAGTCAGGTAATGAGTACATTTCTTTTGTTTTTTTTTTTGGATGATGTCCCATTTTTCTACTTTCCCCCAGTTTTCTCCTTGTTATACATTAAAACCTGATTTTTCTTTCCTGGGTATGATAATACTAAGTATGATAATACTTTATGAAACATTTTCCTTGAAAACTGCCATGCTGTGTTTCTTCACTGGGTTTATGATTAGTGCTTAGATGAACATTTCAGTGCACAAATAGAAGACAAGAATGAGGATACATAAATGAGGGTTTTGAAGACAAGCAAGAAATGAACAAATGGGAGAATTCTATTCTTAGGACGTAGGACTTAGGACTTAAAGGGTAAATTTATTTTTCATTTCTTTTTCTTTTTGTTTCATACCAATACTGGGGCTTGAACTCAGTGCCTGGATGTTGTTCTTTAGTTTTTTTTCACTCAAGGCTATTGCTCTACCTCCTGAACCATACACCGCTACTTACAGGTGGTTAATTGGAAATAAGTGTCTCACAGACTTTCCTTCCCAGGCTAGCCTTGAACTTCATCTTCAGTTGAGCTCAGCCTCCTAAGTAACATAAGCCACCTGAGCCCAGTCTCTTGAAGGGTAACTATAAAGGATGCAAGAGAAAGTAAAGAAAAACTTAAAGTGGGGAAGGGGGGAGCATAACCTAGTGGTAGAGTGCTCACTTAATATGCATGAAGCCCTGAGTTTGATACCTTGGTACCAGAGCGGTACTGTGGCTCAAGTGGTAGAGCACTAGCCTTGAGCAAGGACAGAGCCCAGGCCCTGAGTTCAGGCCCCAGGACTGACAAAAAAAAAAAATTTAAGGGCAGACTTAAGGATAGTAAGATATATTGAAAAGAAATAAATGCTAAAGAAAGCAATGAAAGAAAGTATAAAAAGAATAAATTGAGAAGCAGCTCCGTGGTTAGCAGATTTGAGGCATTGGGTACCATCCCTGACACTAAAATAAATAAAGAAGAAATAACTGGGTTATGGTGCTGGAATTGGCAGATGTATACCATTTGACTCTGTTCTGACCTTGAAAATCTGCTCATGCTGTCATCAGCACTTTTTATTTTTGCAATATATGAAATCCAACAAAGTAGCCAGTGCTATGAGATTGCTTTCCTCTCCAACTGCAACTGTGCTCAAATATAAAATCTTGAACTGTGGTTCTGGATCAAAAACTGGCTAGAGAGCGCTTAGATTATAGCTCAGTAGTAGAGTATTTGCCTAATGTGTGAAGTCCTGGGTATAATCCCCAGAAGAATAAATAAAAACAAAAGCAGCAAAATAAGACATGGTGATGCTTACATGCTATCCAGTACTTTAGGAGGCTGAGGCAGAAGGACATAAGTTTGAGATCTGCCTGGACTACAAAAGGAGACCCTGTCTATCAAAATAAAACCAAAGTTGATCTGTCACTGGTAATTTGCATATGCAATCTTAGCTGCTCATATTTGTAATCCTAGATACTGAAACCAGGAGAATCACAGTTCAAAGCTACCTTAGAATGACTGTCTCAGAGAGATAGCTCACTGAGACTCCATCTCTAATTAACTAACAAAAAAATATAGACAGACTGGACACCATTGGCTCACACCTTAATCCTAGCTACTTAAAAGGCTTAGATCTGGGCCGGGAGTTTGGCCTAGTGGTTAAAGTGCTTGCCTCGCATGCATGAAGACCCGGGTTTGATTCCTCAGTACCACATACATAGAAAAAAGCCAGAAGTGGTGCTGAGGATCAAGTGGTAGAGCTCTAGCCTTGAGAAAGTCCAAGGACAGTGCTCAGGCCCTGAGCTCAAGCCCAGGACTGGCAGGAAAAAAAAAAAAAAAAAAAGGCTCAGATCTTAGGATTGTGGTTCAAAGCCCAGTATGAGCAGGAAAGTCTGTGAGACTCATCTCTAACTAACAAAAAAAACAGAACTGGAGCTATGGCTCAAGTGGTAGAGTACTAGCCTTGATCTAAAGAAGGTCAGGGACAAGAATACTATTTTCAACCTAGCCTTGCTTCCTTCCCTCACCTTCCATTGCAGACATCTTTGTGCTAGGTTGGGCTGACCTATACTAAATTGAAATCCATCCTCATTCCAACTGCATGGTCAGAAGGTGATGTTTGCTGTATGAAGGAACATTTCTCGCATTGCTTTCTTTTTTTTTTTTTTTGGTTGTGTCGAGGAGAGGCAGAAGTTCAACTCTACACCTACCTCAGATCCAGCCTGCTCCTTTGACCCTGGTCACTCAAGATTAGAATACACACAGGCTTGCCTTCACAAAGCACACCTCAGTGTTTAAACACTGTGAAAACTAGAATAAACTGGCCCAGTTTCCTATGTTTGCCTGGAGTCCAAAGCTCAAAAAGTCATGTATTCAAACCTAGGGTGGGGCCTATTACATTGTCTCTTGCTCAAAAGTCCCTGTTACAGTCTGCAGCCCAGTACAATCCTTTAGTAAATGTGTATAGGAAGATAGACTGGCATAACTGATGTCATGGCTATAGACTGCAACAGAAGTTTGGAAAATTATATGCAGCTAAGAATATACTTGTTCACTCAGAATAGATTTTTGGTCCCACACATCTTAGGGAGAAAAAAAAACAACCTGTCCTTAGTGCCTGTCTGTTCTTGAAAGTAGGATATCTAAGGTAAAGACTGCATTTATTTAAAATTTTACTTCATAAAGTAACACTGTGGCTCATGCCTCTAACTCTGGCTACTCAGGAGGCTAAGATCTGAGGATTGAGATTCAAAGCCAGCCAATGCAGAACAGTCCATGAAGCAGCAAAAAAAAAATCTGAACTGGGGATTTTTGGTAGGCTGCTTGCCTAACATGCATGAAACCCTGGGTTCAGTTCCTCAGTATCACATAAACAGAAAAAGCTAGAAGTAGCATTTTGACAAAAGTAGTAGCATACTAGCCTTGAACAAAAGAAGTCCCGGGACAGTACCCAGGCCCTCAGTACAAGCCCAGGACTGGCAAAAAATAAAAAATTAGCTGGGCGCCGGTGGCTCATGCCTGTAATTCTATCTGCTCAGGAGGCTGCGATCTGAAGATCAAGGTTCAAAGCCAGCCTGGGCACAAAAGTAGGTGAGACTCTTATCTCCAATTGAAAATGGGAAGTGGGGCTTGGCTCAAGGGTAGGGTGGTAGCCTAAAGCTGAAGAGCTCTGGGACAATGCCCAGTCCCACGGGTAGGACAGTAGCCTTGAGCTAAAGAGCTTAGGGACAGCGCCCAGGCCGAGTTCAAGCTCCATGATCTACAAAAATAAAAATAAATTAAAAAATTAAAATTAAAATCTGGACTGACTCAGGCACCAATGGTTCATGACTATAATCCTAGCTACTCAGGAAGCTGAGATCTGAAGATAGTTGTTCAAAACCAGCCCAGGCACGAAAGTCTATAAGGCTCTTAATCGCCAATAAATCTCAGAAAAAGCTGGGACGTATCACAATGGCTCAGGTAGAGTGCTACCTGAGCAGTAAAAATGCTCAGAGACAGTACCCAGGCCCGAAGTTCAGAAAAGTATCTGGACTGTGTCATGACTCAGTAGTACAGTACCAGCTGTAAGTAAAAAAACTGAGTGAGAACTTGAGGTCCTGGGGCTCCAGTGGCACTGAGAGAGGGGAGAAAGAGGAGCAGAAGGGAGAGCAAGGGAGGTGGGGTGAGGAAAGAGGGAAATGAAAGGCAATTTTACTGATCTGAAGAATGAAAGCCTGACATCAATTACAGAATTTCCTTCTTATTTCACTGTCTAAAGGGTAATTATTTTCACTGTTGGTTGCCCAAAGCTATTCTTCCCCATAAATAATCCCCCACATGCCTTCATTGGATGGAATAATACATGTAAGACAAGAGGGTGAAAGTTTAGATGAAACCATGCAAATGTATTGGAAAAAATAGCTTAAAGTAGATGCTTATGGTCAGAAAGTCTGTAAGATTCCTCATATCTATTTATGAGCATTTATTAGTTATATATTGCGTCATTCATTACAGAAAGTTCTAATGATATCTACACGCTTGAATTTGAAACAAAGTGAAAACTACAGTGTGTTCGAAGTGCAATAGCAAGATTATTTTCATTTGGGTGAGCATCTGCTCTCTTCTCCAAAGAGTTTCCTTTAGTTATGGAAATTTAACAATCCAGGACAATTCAGAAAATGCTCTGTTGGCTTGATTCAGGAGTTCAGGGGTTTAATTCAAATTCTATTCTTGTCTATGTTTGTAATTTTGATAAAGCACCTGACATCCTGATGCTTTAGTATCTACATGGTGAGGGGAAGAAGAAATCTTCTCTTCCTAACTGAAAAAATATATTGTAAAGATATTAAATGTCTCACACTCTTACATTGGCAGTGTTTGCAACATGGCAGTGCCAAGTCTGAGCATACCATGAAGACATGGGCAGGATGTATGCCAGACCTATGATAATGGAGAGGGTTTTGGGCTATGACACTGCTTCCTGTTGTCTGAATAGACATGAGAGCAATTACAGAAAAGTGGCCAAGAGCCCAGTACAGAGAAAAAAGAAAGGCAAAGCCACAGCCACTGTGACTTGGCATGATATCATGCTGGGATTCTCTTGTCATTATGACACTGAAGTCCAATGAGCAGCTGCTCCATTCACCTTAAATAATGTCAAAAAGGTATAATGGGAGAAATGAATAGAAGTATTGAGATTTGGCAGATCTGGTTAGTTAGAAGCTTTTGGTTGGTCAGTTGTTTGTGCTAACAGCCTGTTCATTGGTTGTTAAGGAGGAAAGTGACTATTTCTGTGAGTGAGGCTCCATAAAAGAAAGCCATTGTAGGTCAGGTGTGGGAGGTAATAAGACGCTAATTGTTGAGTCACTCCTTAAGTAGGTGAAGGCTCATAAAAACTGCCTCTCCTAAACTGGGATGGTTTCCAACCTCAGGTAGATATAACTGGGGCTGATTTTGCCAAGATTGTTAATTAAAAAAGAAAAACAATGTTGTTGAATCTGACTTGCTTGAGAATTAGCTCAGATGCAATTAAATGCTCTGATTACATCAAATGCTGTGTATTCATTGAAGGTTCCTATTTGTCTCTTCCAGCTTCTGCTTCCTGCTCCTGGTACCTAATTTCTGCTCCTGCCTTCTACTTTCCTCCTAATGTGAGCTCAACCTTCACTTTCTCTCAGGTTCTTCCTTCTGTTCACTGGGCTGCATCCATCTCCTACTATGAGTTCCTTTCCTCAGTGTGTATGTAAAAAAGTGTTTCTGTATCTCTCTGTTCCCCTCTGGTAGAATACTATCCTCTTATACATGTGAAGTTTCTATCTCTTGTCCTTACAAATAACTACATGTTATATTTCAGGAGCTCAAAAACAGAATCCTGGTGAGCTCTGGTGGCTCACATCTGTAATCCTAGCTACTCAGGAGGCTGAGATCTGTGATTGTGGTTCAAAGCCAGTCAGGGTTTGAAAGTCCCTGAGACACTTATCTCCAATTAACCACCAGGAAAACAGAAGTGACCCTGTGGCTTAAGCGGTAAGGTGCTAGCTTTGTGCTGAAGAACTCAAGACAGATGCTTAGGCATAGAGTTCAAAAATGGACCAAAAAAAAAAAAAAAAAAAAAAAACAGAATCTCTTCTCTGCAGTAGAAAAAAAGATTTTCAAACAAACACATCTGTCTCATTATTTTATATGATGATTTGGAAGACTCTCACCAATGGCTTCGATGGTACTATTGTACCCAGATTGTATTTTGCATTTTAATCTGTGATCTGCTTGCTAGTCAAGGACAAAGTAGTTGTAGAGAAAACCTAATTAAAAGAATGCAAAAGCATCTCCAGTCTGGTCCAAAAAACAAAAACAAAAACATAATTCCACACTCTGAAGAATTCTTTAATTACTTCCTACAGCATTTACTGTAATGACATTGGGTCATATTTAAATACCTTTCTCTGTTTGGTAAACTAGGTGGTAGAATATGTTCTTTTCATTGTTTAAATTTTTTATTCTAAGTATTATGCCCCTAGAATAGGGGGATTACTGTTAATGAAGTGTATGACTAGCCCTTTCCACTCAGTTTTGTTTTGTTTTACTTCGGTTTTAGCTAGTACCAGGGCTTGATTCAGGGCCTAGGCATTGTCCCTTAGCTTTTTGCTCAAGGCTAGCACTCTAGCACTTGATTCACAGCTCCACTTCTATCTCCCCTGTTGTTTTGAAATACTATAGAAAAAAAATAAAAGAAATACTATACAATATGGGGTATTATAAGGCTATATAAGACCTAATGAAAGTTTATAGCTCATAAATTATTGAATTTGTTTAAAAATACCATGATTAGCTGATTGAGCAAATTAATCTATCAGTATTATATCTATCCTGTTTTTGTTGTTTTTCTTTTTTGTTAGTTTGTTTGCTGGGCCTTGGGTTTGAATTCAGGGCCCGAGCACTGTCCCTGAGCTCTCTGTGCTCAAGGGTAACACTCTACCATTTGAACCACAGCACCATTTCTGACTTTTTCTGAGTAGTTTATTAGAGTTGAGAATCTCACGGACTTTCCTGCTCAGGCTGGCTTTGAACTACAATCCTCAAGTCTCAGCCTCCTGAGTAGCTACGATTGCAGGCATGAGCCACTGCGCCCATTTGACCTTAACATTTTATATGCACTTTTTTTGTGTGTATGTGATGGCTTATCTATGTCTTTCTCTACAATCTAACCCAAACATACATGCCCTCAGTGGCTGATACTGAGCAGCCAAACAATTTTTAGGAAGGGAATTCAGGACAGGCTCATTCTTAACTTTAGAGTCACAAAATGGAATTGGAGCAGACTTAGTGTTCCTACGAGAATTGACTGATCAGCTAAAATGGCCCTTAGAGATGAAAAAAAAAATCTTACACTCATCATTCCCTGTGCTAAAGTTGTCTTTCTACTTTTCTAGAAGTTTCAGGCACCTGCACGAGAGACTTGTGTGGAATGTCAGAAGACAGTCTACCCTATGGAGCGTCTCTTGGCGAACCAGCAGGTGTTTCATATCAGCTGCTTTCGTTGCTCCTATTGCAACAACAAGCTTAGGTAAGCCAGACCAAAACAGGCCATCTCTCTATATATTTGACTTTCAGGGCATTGGCACTGACAGTTGCTATGCTAAAGGTCTTTTTTTTTTTTGCCAGTCCTGGGCTTGGGCTCAGGACTTGAGCACTGTCCTTGGACTTTCTCAAGGCTAGCACTCTACCACTTGAGCCTCAGCACCACTTCCAGCTTTTTGCTATGTATGTGGAGTACCGAGGAATCGAACCCGGGTCTCTGTGCATGGTAGGCAAGCACTCTACCACTAGGCCAAACTTCCGGCCCTGGTCTTTTTTTTTTTTCCTGATCCTGAGCTTGTACTCAGGACCTGGACACTGTCCCTGTCCCTGAGCTTCTTTTCCTTACTGCTAGCACTGTACTACTTGAGCCACAACTCCATTTCTGGCTTCTTTGGTAATTTATTAAAGAGTCACAGACTTTTCTGCCTGGGCTGGCTTCAAATCATAATCCTCAGATCTCAGCTTCCTGAGTAACAAGCATATTTATAGACAGGAGCTATCTGTTTATGCTAATGATATTAAATGGGAGTCCCCAAATAAAGTAAAAAGTACTATTTAGTGACCAGTCTTTCCTATCAAATGATAATGGTGTTTTGGACTTCTTTATTTGTTTATTTACATGTTAGAACTGAAGCTTAAATTATATGAATTGCAAGAAAAACTTTTTTTGTCAGTTGTGAGGCTTGAACTCTAGGCCTGGGCGCTATCTTTGAACTCTTCAGCTCAAGGCTAACACCCTACCCCTCGAACCACAGTGCCACTTCCATTTTTCTAGTGGTTGATTGGACATGAGTCTTATGGATAGACTTTAGTGCCTGGGCTGGCTTTGAATCTCGATCCTCAGTTCTCAGCCTCCTGAGTAGCTAGGATTACAAGTGACCCACCGTGCCTGGCTAAGAAAACCCTCTTATGACCTACTTTAGTAGAATGTTTCTCTTGGTATCATTGAATCATAAAGTTAAGAAAGCCCGAGCTGAGTGTGGAGTACCATGTGGTGGCTCACACCTGTAATCCTAGCAACTCAGGAGGCTGAGATCTGAGGATCAAGGTTCAAAGCCAGCCCAGACACAAAAGGACCTGAGACTCTTACTTCCAGTTAACCTCTAGAAAATGAAAAGTGCGGCTTGGCTCAAGGGTAAGGTGGTAGCCTTAAGCTGAAGAACTCAGGGACACCGCCCAGGCCCAACAGTAGGGCAGTAACCTTGAGCTGAAGAGCTCAGGAACAGCACCCAGGCCGAGCTCAAGCCCCATAACCCATGAAAAAAAAAGAAAGAAAGCCCAAAAGTTATTTGCCTGAGCCCTTACTCCAAAGTAATAGTAACAGTCATCTTAGCCCTTGAAAAGCCTATATTTTTCTCTAGGTTGCTGAATTGTTTTTATTTCTAAGGAATTAATCATTTTATATATATATTTTTTCTAAGTAGCTAAAAGAAAAAGATGTAATATGGGTGCTCTCAAGGCCAGAGCTCTACCACTTGAACCACAGCACCACTTCCAGCTTTTTGTATATATGTGCTACTGAGGAATCGACCTCCGTGAATACTAGGCGAGCAACTTCTTCTGGTTTTGGGGGGGTTTTTTGAGCAATTTTTGAGTAGTTTATTTGAGATAGAGTCTTACAGAGTTTCCTATCTGGACTGGTTTTGATCTGCAATCCTCATATCTCAGCATCCTAAATAGCTGGGATTACAGGTGTGAGGCACGGGTACCCACTTTGAAATATTACTTTTTTTTTTTTTTTGCCAGTCCTGGGGCTTGAACTCAGGGAATGAGCACTGTCATTGGGCTTTCTCAATGCTAAAGCTCTACCACTTGAGCCACAGCTCCACTTCAAACTTCTTTCTACGTATGTGGTACTGAGGAATCAAACCTGGACCTCCATGTATGCTAGGCGAGCACTCTACCATGGTGAACTTCCGGCCCCATGAAATATTACTTTTAACTAAATTCAGTTGTACAGTCGTAAAGGAGGAAGTAACCCCAAACATCACTTTTTCTATCTTTCCTTCCAGACCAAACAGCTTTTCTAAAACACTATTGAAAGGTATCCTAGCATGTGCTGGTCGCTGAGGGGATAGTTACCACACTACTGCTAGACAAATTGTTGAGTAACTCCAGCTAGATAACTGCCTTATGTTAAATTAAGCCAAACTGCTTCTGTGACTTCTATTTTTTAGCTCTTTTTCTGCACACTGAATTTTTTTTACTTCAAACACATTTTTGATGGAGAAATGTTGTCATTTTATAAATTTTTGAAGTAAATATGAGAGAAAAATCTAAAGATTTGTTCAGCACTGGGGTCGGGTAAGATACACCTCTTACCGACTATTCACTGTTCTATTACTTTTATTCAATCGTAGTAACTGTTGCATGCCAGCTACTTGTAAAATGTTATATCCATTCTTGTAGCATTTATATTATAGCACAAATAAGAAGGAAAAAGTCTTAGATTTTTACAAAGTAATATCATTCTAAGTAGGTACAGGTTAGAAATACTAAGGAAGTATATGACCAGAGCTAGTCAGGTAGGATTACCTAGGAAAGACATTCTGAAAAAAGTTAATTTTTAAAAACTTTAACAATGGTGAACAAAGGCCTGGAAGTGTGGCCTAATAGGTAGACGGCTTACCTAGCATTCATGAAGCCCTGGGTTCCATTCCTTGGCACCACATACATAGAAAAAGCCAGAAGTGGTGCTGTGGTTAAAAGTGGTAGAGCGCTAGTCTGGGCAGTTCCCAGATCCCGAGTTCAAGCCTCAGGACTGGAAAAAAATAAAAGTGAGTAAAATCATTTGTAAATGGAGATCCCTTGCAGGCAGAAGAATGATTTGTGAATCTTTAGTCTTCAAGGTAAAAATAACTAAATATACTTAAAAAGTGATAGGGAATCCTAGGTCACTGGTGTGCTTTTAAAGATATTTTTCCCACTTTGTATCTTCTCAAAATACTGATGATGCCAGATTTTAGCTTGAAGATGCAGATGAGAGTGTGGAGTTTTGCTAACTTCATGTTATTTTTTATGACAGTCTGGGAACATATGCATCTTTGCATGGGAGAATCTATTGTAAGCCTCACTTCAATCAACTCTTTAAATCTAAAGGCAACTATGATGAAGGCTTTGGGCATAGACCACACAAGGATCTGTGGGCAAGCAAAAGTGAAAATGGAGAGACTTTAGAGAGACCATCCCAGCTTCCAAATGCAGGGGAAACTCTTCAGAGCCCAGGGGTAGAAGATGCCCCTATTGCTAAGGTAGGTGTGCTGGCTGCAAGTATGGAAGCCAAGGCCTCCTCTCAGAGGGAGAAGGAAGACAAACCTGCTGAAACGAAGAAGTTAAAGATTGCCTGGCCACCCCCAACTGAACTGAGCAGTTCCGGAAGTGTCTTGGAGGAAGGAATCAAAGTATTCAAGCCCAAATGGCCTCCTGAGGATGAAATCAGCAAGCCAGAAGTTCCTGAAGATGTAGATCTAGATCTCAAGAAGCTAAGACGGTCTTCTTCACTGAAGGAAAGAAGCCGTCCCTTTACTGTAGCAGCTTCATTCCGAACGTCTTCTGTCAAGAGCCCAACAACGTTGTCCCTACCCAGAAGGAAGGGTTTGAGCATGTCAGAGCAGAATGAGGAGTTCACAGGAGGGGTAGTAACAGAGAGGAAACAGGTGGAAAGTACCAGGGTTTTAGAGGAAAATGGAAGTGTGGGGAAAGCAACCTTGCAAGACACAGAATTTACAGGAGAGGAAACAGGGAAGAGAAGTAAGGAAAGTCATAGTTTTGAGATGGGAAGTGAGAATTTCATAGAAAATGGTACAAATCTAGATGTAGATGAAGATGATAGCCATCTCTTCAAACAGCAGTCTCCACTAGAGCCCAAGTCTCCAAATTGGTCCAGTGTTATAGACAACACTTGCACGAAGGAATTCACTATGAAGAACCAGAGGTCCCAGGATGTGGGGTTCTGGGATGGAGAAGTGGTTGAAGAGCTCTCTGTAGAGGAGCAGATAAAGAGAAACCGGTACTATGATGAAGATGAGGATGAAGAATGACCACTTACAATGGGTACTGAGCCTTAAATTCATATTAGTGTTAGTGAGCAACCTGCCCTTTATCAAAGTGAAGCACAAAATTATCTATCTTAGCATGACCTATCCTTTTGGAACAAATTCCTTCTATTACAAGAAAAACACAATATAGCAGCTTAAGTGAACCAATTCGAAATGCTGGAGATAATATTGCTTGAGATCCTCCATGCAGTTAAGATATGCATAAGTCTTTATAAACAGAAATATTTCAACAAATACAGTCCAGATTCCACTAAAAGTAATATTCTCTAAAGCTAATATTAAAATAGAGATATAATTAGTAGTACATTTTTACACTACAAATGCTATTGTGGAATTAGAGAACAAACAAAAAAATAGAAATCTGAAAGTTTTGACTGAAGGCACTTTACTATAAAGGGCATAGTTTGTATACTTTGAAAATGAGTTCCGCTTTTCTTCTAGTATTCAATATTAAGAGATCAAATATTTAGTCTTTTAAATTTTTTGAGTTAATTTTCTTATTCTGATATATATATGGTAAATTTATTGCCTTGCATCCTGCTCCCTACATCTTGATTTTATTGAGTATAATATATTACCTTTATAGAGCACCTTTTGAGACAATTAAAAGCCAACCAAAATGCTTTGGTGCTTGAAGAGATTCATTGTTACCCAATTAGCTATGCTTTCATCCATGGTAATGTCTGTGCTTCTCACAGTTTACAGAACAGCTGATTTTTTAAGGCTTTTTAGATCATTGATCACCATGCTCCATACTAGGGTAAAATGAGTTCAAAGGCTGGGTACCAGTGGCTCATACCTGTAAATCTATCTACCTAGAGGCTGAGATCTGAGGATCGTGGTTTGAAGCCAGTCCAGGCAGGAAAAGTCTGAGATGTTTAGCTCCAAAAGCCTACTCAGAAAAACCTGAAAGTAAGCAGGGAGCGGTGGCTCATGCCTGTAATCCTAGCTACTCAGGAGGCTGAGATCTGAGGATTACAGTTCAAAGCCAGCTCGGGCACTGAGGCACTAAAGTCTGTGAGACTCCTATCTCCATTTAACCACCAGAAAATGGGAAGTGACACTATAGCTCAAGAAGTAGAGCAGTAGCCTTGAGCTGAAGAGCTCAGGGACAGCGCCCAGGCCTAGAGTTAAAAAAAAAAAAAACAAAAACAAACCTGAAAGTAGTGCTGTGCCTTAAATAGTAGAGCATTAGCCCTGAGTACAAAGAGGCTCAGGGACAGTGCCCAGGACCAACTTAAAAAAAAAAAAAAGAGGACTAACAACTGCCTTAAGTCATTTGAACTCAGACCTCGAAACACTAATGATGTCCGTTTTTTTAGACACTAATTTTTAAGCTTGTATAGCTCTGAAGCATATTGACTTTTATAGCAAGTACTATACAGAGGATGAAATTAGGCCTTTGGGGGAAGATAGTTTTCTCTAAAATTATGGCTTTGAAGAATTATTACCTTGAGTACATTTGCTGTACATAATATTCCAAATCATATGTATTGGAGGGAGAGGTATTTTAAGGAATAGGCTTTTCTGCATTTGTGGGGACTTAGCTGTAATATTTTTTAGGGATGTATTCTGCTTTCTTGTAGTCTTGCTTAGTCTGAAACATTTTTATTCAATAAAGCTTTTAATTACATTTAAATTTTTCCATGTTGTTTTTCCATGATTATTACTCTTACATCATTACAGTCTGAAGACCTTTTTTGCAGTTTGTCAAGAAGCAAATATGACTATTTTGGAAGAAGAGATTGCTATGAATACATTTCACCACTTAGTGGTGGTATTGGGCTGATCTTGGATTTTCTTCCCTGAAGAAAGACAAATTTGCAAAATTGCAAACAATTTGGCGAGAGAATTGGAGTGTGCTTTCAGAAAGAGCTGTTTGTTTTACCAATTCAAAGTCTGGTGCTTTCTTTATTCTTTCCTTGTTTTTTGCTGCTTATTGTATTTAACATTTATCAATTCACTTTATAATTAGGCTTAGCATGTTAAATAGAATTTGCAAATCTCTGCTGAAGATGGATTTTTTTTTTTTGAGTGGAGACATTTTTTATTTAATTTCTTCTGTAGGGGCAACTGCTACAATTGAAGAAGCTTGTTTCAGAAGTGAAGTTGAAATGTGATTTTTTTTAAGAGTTTATTAACACTGATTTTTACATCATTTCAAATGTCGTGTTTAACAAACATTCAAGAAGGGAATCTCTATATGCAATCACTGGCACATAGATTTTAGAACATAATTAAAATTAAGCTGAGGGTTTGTATGTCATAGATACATATCAATTTATGTCTATAGAGTATATATCCCATCATCGATTTTTTTTTTTTTTTTGTCAGACCTAGGCTTGAGCTCAGGGCCTGAGCACTGTCCTTGGACTTTCCTCAAGGCTAGAGTTCTACCACTTGAGCCACAGCACCACTTCTGGTTTTTCTATGTATGCGGTATCAAGCAATTGCACGCTAAGTAAGCATTCTATCACTAGGCCAAACTCCTGGCCCCTGACTTAATTAAAAAAAAAAAAAAAAAAGAAAAGAGGGGGCCGGAAGTTTGGCCTAGTGGTAGAGTGCTTGCCTAGCATGCACGAAGGCCCGGGTTCAATTCCTCGGTACCACATACATAGAAAAAAGCCGGAAGTGGTGCTGAGGCTCAAGTGGTAGAACTCTAGCCTTGAGAAAGCCCAAGGACAGTGCTCAGGCCCTGAGCTCAAGCCTAGGACTGGCAAAAAGAAAAAGAAAAAAAGTCTGAGTACCTCTGGGTTATCAGTTGAGTATGTTACCATCTATCAGGTTCTTTAAGGATAAGATTACCTTTAGAAGCCTTTCCTACACTTTTCAAGTGATGAGCTAGATTTGTTCATTACTGCAAAGGTCAAGAACAGAAACAAAGGATAGCTCCAAGTTCAGTTTATAATAGGACTTCCTTGTATAAGAGAAGACCAAATGGCACAAATATCTCTAGATATTAGTTTTCAAAACTAAACAAAAAAATGGTAATCATTTCCTTTGTGTTCTCTCAATGAAAGCAACCTTGTTTGAACTTATGTCAGTGGTGACAATAAGGTTTTTTCTGGTAAGAAATCAGGAAAAAGGACCAACTTGGGACCAACCAGCAGCTACCTCCTAGTATAACAGCTCAGAGCTTTGAGTTTAAGGGTTAGCTTTTGATGATTCTGAAATTCTTCAGCAGCCTCCTTTTGCTGTTGCTTCTGGATGTTCCAGAAGCTTTTGTTGTGGGGAGGCAGAGGGGGTGTGGTTTTCTTGGTTTTGTTTTTTGTACAAGCAGCTCAGACTACTTTAGCTGCAATAAAGACCACTAGTAGAGAAAAAAACCTTTCTGCAAAAGCCTTTATTTGGGGACTAATATTGTAACACCTGGGAGTTAATGAACAAGAGAGAAACCTCCCAAACTAACCCCAAACAATCAGCAAATAGCTTGCTTAAATGGCCAGAAGAGCATCATATTATGCTTATATTTAATAATACCCCCAATCACAGTCTTGCATATGAATAGATTCCACTTCCACCAATCACAAGCCTTACATGAACCAAATATGCATAAGGACCAATCACAAGCCTCAAGTTACCCCAATAACATGCTTTTAACTGAGTCACTGGGGTGATGCTCCTACCTCCTATACTAAGAATAACTCCTGGATGAGCAAGGTCATCTAAAAGTTAATTTGTCTTTAGTGGAGCTTTCCAAAGCCAATGCAAGTTGCTTGAAGCAGTTGTGATTGAGCAGCATCAGATTACAGGATTGCAGATAGAGTGTAGCTTCCTCAAAGTATCTATGAAAATGTTTAAAGCATTTAAACATGTCATGATGACTGTCTGGTTAGATGCCAGCTTCCATCACAAAGCAGCTAAGCACAACTGCCAATAAAAGGTCAGACGGGTTGGAGGCAATACCTTGATTTGAAGAGAAAGTAAACATTAAAGGATGCTTACAATAAGACCTTTGGCCTGGAGCGTGGCCTAGTGGTAGAATGCTTGCCTAGCATGCACAAAGCCCTCGGTTCAATTCCTTGATTCCACAGACAAAGAAAAAGCTGGAAGTAGTGATGTGGTTTAAATGATAGAGCACTAGCCTTGAGCATCAAGAACTCAGGGACAGAGCCCAGGCCTTGAGTTCAAGCTCCAGGACCGGCAAACAAAGAAACCATTCCTTTGTTTGGCTGGTACTTGCTTGAACCCAGGGCCTGAGCACTGTCCCTTAGCTTTTTCATTCAAGGCTGATACTCAACTTCTAGCTTTTTGTTTTTGTGCTAGTCCTGGTGTTTGCACTTAAGAGTCTAGGCATTGTCTATGAGCTTTTCTGCAATAGGCTAGTAGCACTCTACTACTTGAGCCATAGCTCTACTTCTGGTATCTTGGTGATTAATTGAGATAAGAGTCTCCTATCCTGGCTGGGAATGTGGCTTAGTAGTAGAGCGCTTCCCTAGCATGCATGAAATCCTGGGTTCTGTACCTTAATATCATAGAAAAAACCAGATGTGGCTGTCTGACTCAAGTGGTTGAGTGCTAGCCTTGAGCAAAAGAAGCTCAGGGAGTGCCCAAACTCAATTCAAACCCCAGGACTGGCAAAAAAGAAAAAAAGAAAAAGTCTCCTACCCAATCTAGCTTCAAATTGTAATCCTCAAATATCAGCTTTCTGAGTAGCTAAGACTGTAGGCATGAGCCACCAGCACCTAGCTTGTGTGTGTGTGTGTGTGTGTGTGTGTGTGTGTGTGTGTGTGTGTGTTTGATTTGAAATAAGAGTCTCTTGTCCAGGCTGACTTTGTAAAATGGTACAATGATCCTTAACAATGCTTAGCTCCTACCCAAAGCCCCTTAGGGAGTGTTAGAACCCTACAACTTTGAACCATAGCACCATTTCCACTTTTCTGGTGGCTAATTGGAGATAAAAGCCTCAAGGCCTTGCCTGTCCCAGCTGGCTTTGAACTGTGATCCTCATATCCTCAGTCTCCTGAATAGCTAGGGGTTATAGGTGTGAGCCACAAGTGCTAGGCCCTATTTTACTTAAAGCACATATTTCATGAGATTGAGAATTGGATACAGAGCATTTTGAGGGAAATAGAATTTTGAATAGGATCTCAGTCCAAGATAAATCTGTTCCTTGGAGTTCAAATGTAAATTCCCATAAGACCAGACTTACTTTTTTTTTTTCTTTTTGGTCAGTCCTGGGGCTTGAACTCCAGGCCTGGGCACTGTCCCTGAGCTTTGTTTCCTCAAGGCTAGCACTCTACCAGATGAGCCACAAGGCCACTTCTGGCCCTTTCTGTTTTTGTGGTACTGAGGAATGGAACCCAAGGCTTTATGCATACTAGGCAAGCACTCCACCACAGTCTACCACTAAGTCACATTCCCAGCCCAGCAGACTTGCTTTTCAAATGCATCTTTTCAAATCTAAGGTAGTTACTATTTAATCTATTGCTGGTTTGGATGAAAGTATCTTCAAGCAGTACCTCTAAGTCTAGCAGCTATGAAAGTCTTAGAAAGGACAAATGTATCTTCAGTCTTAGCACCTGAGGTGTGGTTCAATCCCCAGTGTAAAACAAAAGGAAAGAAGCCAGGCATAGTGACTGTAATCCCATCTACTCCAGAGGCTGAGATCTGAGGATCACAGTCCAAAGCTAGTCTGGGCACTAAAGTCCTTGAGACACTTATCTCCAATTAACTAGCAGGGGGAAAACAAAAAACAAAAACCAGAAGTGGTACTGTGGCTCAAGGAGTAGGGCAGTAGCCTTGAGCTGAAATGCTCAGGGACAGTGCCCAGGCCCAAAGTTCAAGCCCCAGGATTCCCCCCCACCCCGACACACACACACACACACACACACACACACACACACAAGGAAATATTCAAGTTCATGGGCCCTACTCTGTCTCCTGTTTCTGCTGAAGCTCAGAAAACTTACATCTCCCTTCTCTCCTTTTGAGACAAGTTAATATCTGAATTGATGCAAGCCAAAATTTGAAAAGTTCTGACCAAACGTTTTAAATTTACTGGAATGGTTGAGTCCCTGCCTCCCCCAAACTCTTAATTCTGGTGCAAACATGCCTTAGTTATAGTTACTTTATCTGCCTTAGACCATAGGTAGAGTTAGTTCTTTTAATGTTTCTTTCAGACTATTCTAGTTAACCTCTAGCAATTAACTTTGTAGCTATGTTTTAACAGACAGGGTTCAGGGTTCTCAGGCAATTAAGGGACGATATAGCCTTTTGAAAGTATTTCCTGAATGGCTCCCTTCCTTATTTTTATGGACTCACACATAAAGTTCAATGTTCAGTTTCAAAACAGACTTAAAGCAATTAATAGAATATGCTCAGAGTTCTCAAGTCTAATCTAGCTATTTCTTATCAGTATAACCTCATACAAGCTGTTCAGCCTTTCTGGACTTCAGTTTACTCCTCCATAAAATAGTATCAAGTACATGGGAGGAAAGAGTGAGATAACCTGTTCAAATGTTTTGTGCAGTATCTGGCACACTGACTATCACTAATTTTTCATTTGCCTTTACATACTTCCTATTAGTGTCTCCCTCTTAATGTTGCTTGTCTTCCTTCCATTTCCTTTTTTACATGAGTAGGAAAATAGAAGTCAGTTTTGGTGTGGTACAACTCTAATCCCCTTATTTGTGAAGTAGGAGGATCATGAATTGGAGTGGGGGGGGCAATTGTGGCTCATGCACACCCTGTTAACCACTCAAAAGCCGAAAATGTCGCTGTGACATTGCGGCTCCAGGAGTAGAGCCTTGCACACAAAGAGGCTGGGGGACAGTCCTCACCTAGGCCCTGGGTTCAAGCCCTACACTGACAAAAAAAAAGGAGTCAAAGTGTACCTCGAACTCAATTCTCCTATGTCTAGCATCTGCCTCCACCCCTATAAATGTGGGGATCCCAACTGTGTATCCGTAATCCATTTTTTTACTTTAAAGAAAATTGACGGTAACTTTTTCTTTCTTTCTTTTTTTCATTTTGCCTTGCCAGTCCTGGGAACCCAGGGCCTGGGCACTATCCTTGAGCGTCTTTTGCTCAAGGCTGGTGCTCTACCACCTGAGCCACAGCGCCATTTCTGGCTTTTTTTCTGAGTTTCAGACTTCCTTGCATGGGCTGTCTTCGGACCTCGTACCCTCAGATCTCGGCCTCTTTAGTAGCTAGGATGCAGGCAGGAGCCACTGGTGCCCCGTGTGACAGTAACTTTCAAAGAATAAAACAGGGAAAGTGGTTGGACATATGGAAGAGTATGAAAGGAAGAGGAGATTGAGAGTAACAAGAATACCTGTGGTAGGGAATAGTAAATAGTACCTGATGAGATGACAAGCTAGACTGGCAGGACAGAAGCTGTAAATGAAAACATAGGAATGGCCGGTCTGGAAGCCGGAATGGACTCGAATCAGCGGTGCAGAGAAAGAGGAATGTACCCATAAAGGAACTAGGCCTGAAATAGGGATGTGGTGGTGGCTACAAGAGGAGGGGGGGTGGAGGAGAGAGAGAGGAAAGAGAAAGGGGGGAGGAGAGAGGAAGAAAGGGGAGAAGCGGGGGAAGGAGAGACGGGAAGGGAGGGGAGGGGGGGAGAAAGAGAGAGAGAGAGAGGGAGGGAGGAAGGGAGGGAGGGAGGGAGAGAGAGAGAGAGAGAGAGGGCTTAGTCCGGACTTGTAGCAAAAAAGGGCGGGGCCAGAGTTAAAGGAGATTGTGGGTGGGGGTCCGGCTGTGGGAGGGAGGCGAGGCGGCGGCGGCGGCGGGAGGGTTTGGCCAAGACCTTAGGGTGGCCTTGACAGAAGGGGCGTGGTCGTGCCTTGAGGGGGCCGGGGGTGTGGCCTGGGTGGGGGCGTGGCCATGGCTTGAGGGCCGGGCGGAGGGGCGCGGAGGCAAGATGGGCGGTGAAGGGGCCGGCCCTGTGGAGAAGGCGGGCTGGGCGGTGCGGGAGAGTAGAAGGGGCCGGAAGGAGGTGGCTGCGGGTCCGGCTCCGCCCCGGGGCTACCTCCCAGCGGTTCCGTTGGCCGTGGCGGCCGCCGAAGCTATGGCAGCGGTGGCCGCGAGGCGGGCGTAAGATGGCTACAGCCGTGGTGGGATCCCTGGGCCTGCTATGGGGCTGGCTGTGGAGCGAGCGCTTCTGGCTGCCTCAGAACGTGAGCTGGGCGGACCTGGAAGGCCAGGGCGACGACTACCCGCGCGCTCGGCACCTCCTGTCGGTGTACCCGCTGGCGGCGGGCATCTTCTCCGTGAGACTGCTCTTCGAACGGTGAGAGCCGGCGGAGCCGGAGCGGAGGGCCGGGGGCGGCCGGGGAGGGCGGGGGGCCCGGGCGCTGCACGGGACCGGAGGTCGAGGGCCGGAAGCAGAGCTGAGGGCAAAGCCCGGAAGCTGGGTCTGGGGGAGCCCGCGCCGCGGCGGGGATGCTCGGCGAGCGGCGGAGGTGGACTCCTAGTGCGGAACCGGAGTTTGAGAAGAGTGCGGCTCGAGCGCAGCGCCGGACCCCTCGAGTTCAACTCCTGGAGTTTCCTGGGAGCCCCAGGGGCCGCCGCCCAATTGTGGAGAAACCTACAGAGGTGGAAACAGGTTGAGAGTGAGCTCGGGCAGAGGAACGGCAAGGCGCCAGGCTAGCCTGAGCTCGGGGTTCTGGGAGCTGCAGGGGTCAGTGCGGACACTACACCCTTCAAGCGAAGGGGGCATAGCTTAGTGAGAATCCTGAGATTTCTGAGAGTTGAAGAGTAGTTTGAGCTCAAACCCTGATTTGTCGGTTCCTGGACAATTATCGGTGAGACCAGAGAAGGGTTGTGGGGCCAGGGCGTGGTGGAGCCTGAGGCTTCCAAAGTTAGGGTAAGTGTCTGATTAGCAGCTGGGAGGGCCTAAAAGTTTGGTGGTGATTGCTATAGTCCATGGAAAAGATTGAAATCTCAGGGTTTACTTAGAGGATTACTTTGTGTAGCCAGCTTCCAAGTGAGATTAGAAGAATGGCAACATACTTCGTCCCACCATGTGCTCTGGTTAATAGAATGGCAACATACTTCGATGCACCATGTGCTCTGGTTAAAAAGTGATTTCACCATTCTTTGAGTGGCAGATCATAAGGGAGATTTGGGAAAGTGGAGCTGTGGCTCTAGTAGTAGAGCGCTAACCTTAAGCAAAAAATGCTTAGGGGGTGGGAGTTTGGCCTAGTAGTAGAGTGCTTGCCTAGCATGCACGAAGACCTGGGTTCGATTCCTCGGTACCACATGCATAGAAAAAAGCTGGAAGTGGTGCTGAGGCTCAAGTGGTAGAGCTCTAGCCTTGAGAAAGTCCAAGGACAGTGCTCAGGCCCTGAGCTCAAGCCCAGGACTGGCAAAAAACAAAGCAAAACAAAACAAAAAAACGCTTAGGAACAGAGCCCAAGCCTTGACTTCAAGCAGCAGGATCTGTACCAAAAAAAAAAAGAAGGATTTTATAATGTGGGTTTATAGATACTGAGTGATTTTGATCGACTTTACTCAAACTTCAGGAAAAGAGATTAATTTTTGCACTTCAACTTTAGTCCATTTCACTTTTTATTTTGTTGATCACTCATGGGCCTTGAGCTCTGGGGCCTGGGCGTTGTCCCTGAGTTCTTCAGCTCAAGGCTACTGTCCTACCCCCTGAGCCACAGCGCCACTTCCGTTTTCTAGTGATTAATTGGAGATAAGATTCTCATGACTTTAGTGCCCTAGTACCTGTGTTGGCTTTGAACCATGATCCTCAGATCTTAGCCTACTGAGTAGCTAGGATTACAGGTGTGAGCCACTGCGCCCGGCTTAAAACTGCATTTTTTAGATGACTGGGAGGGGATGGAGAGAGGAAAATGGGGACAAAAACATGAGAAGGAGTATCAACGTGTGAGAAGTAATGCACCTACTACCTGACGAATGTAACTGCCACTTGAGCCACAGCACCACTGGCCTTTCTATGTGTGTGGTACTGAGGAATCAAACCCAAGTCTTCAGGCAAGCACTCTACCACTAGGCCAAACTCCCTGCCCCACACTGCATTTTTAACTGAAGTAAATGAAGCCCAAAGATTTAAATATCTTTTCTGGGCCCTTTAGAAACTTAGCATTGCAATTTTTAAAAAGTATTTTCCTTGTCTCTCTTAGGAGTAAACTAGATCAGATATTCTTTTCCTTTGTATGTGTATGTTAGAGCTGGAAAGAGAAAGGAAATAAAACTGTAAAGGTATACCCACAATTCACGTAGGGGAGGAAGCAAATTGTCATAGGGAAAGATTCTCTTTAATATAGATATATACCAATTTTTGTAATTTCCACCATGTTAGTGGTCAGAATACTTGTTACTTATTTATATACACTCATATATAAATTTATGTATCTCTTCAGATTCCAAAGAGTTCCCCCAGATGAAGACATTCTCTGGCAGAGATACTTTACCTGTGGGAATTCTATCTGAGTGTTTCTATGGTGCTCCAGTGTCAGGGGAATTGGTGTGGATGGGAACGTTGAGCTGAAAGCATTCTAGTATGATATTTCTTAGCTAGTAAGTACAGGCACTTTGTTTCATGTTTGCTCTTAGGAAAGCTTAGCGCTGCAAAGTCTTGCTGTTTTGTTCTGCCTTTAGATGTACTATTTTAGTAAATAATTTGAACTGACTGCTAAATTGCCAATTCTTCATTAGTATGCTAGTCTTCCATAAAGGAAACAAAGCCACTCTTTGAAGCACTACATGAGACCCCACCTGTAACTCAGTCCTGTGGAGGCTGAGGAAGGAGGGCCTTGAGTTTGAGGCCAGCCTAGGCTAGGTGGTAAGACTGTCTCAAACAGAAGAGGAAAGAAAGAAAATATCCACTCCCAGACTGGGAATGTGGCTTAATGGTAAAGTGTTTGCCTAACATGCATGAAGCCCTGGATTCAATTCCACAATACCACATAAGCAAAATAAACCAGAGGTTGTGCTATGGCTCAACTGGTAGAGTCTTGGCCTTGAGTGTCAGGAACAGTGCCCAGGACCCAAGTTCAAGCCCCCAAATGAAAAAATAAACTTTGAAAAAATTAGAAAATCAGTACTTTTCTTATTTTATCAATTACTAGCTATTATCAAATCCTAGCTATTTAGTTTCTAGAGGTAATTTAAATAGTATTGATAGAATGCTAAGAGGTAGAACTCTGACTTTCCTTTTAGAGACAATGAGTCTTAAAAATAACCTTATAGCTGGCCGGGAGTTTGGCCTAGTGGCTAAAGTGCTTGCCTAGCATGCATGAAGTCCCGGGTTCGATTCCTCCGTACCACATACATAGAAAAAAAAAAAGCCGGAAGTGGTGCTGAGGCTCAAGTGGTAGAGCTCTAGCCTTGAGAAAGTCCAAGGACAGTGCTCAGGCCCTGAGCTCAAGCCCAGGACTGGCAAAAATAAATAAATAAATAAATAACCTTATAGCTATAGAGCTGAGCGTGTAGCTTAGTCATACAGTGCTTGCATTTTCAGGCCCTTACTCTGCTACTCATTCACTCATCCTATAAACCCTCAGCCTAATTTTAATTATGTTCTAAAATCTAAGTGCCAGTGATTGTATATAGAGATTCCTTTCTTGAATACTTGTTTGTTAAATATGTCATTTGAAATATGATGTAAAAATCAATGTTAATAAATTCTTTAATAAAAATAAATATGTACATTTTTTAAAAAAAAAGAAAGAAAGAACCAATGAACAAAAGTTAATCAAGACCTGGTCTCAGACCTAAAAAAAAAAAAAAGGAAAAGAAAGAAAGTACTTGCAGTGATCTAAGGGTTGTGTTTACTATCTCTATCTCCCCCCACCCCCATATGTGGCTTGAACTCAGACATGAGCTACCAGTGCCTTGCTGAATGTTCACTTTTTAAAGGAGCTAGAACCAAGATTTAGGTAATTTTCTCTAGCTCAGTGTTCCTTCCATTGTATCATATAGCTACTTTTTCTATTCCTTAACTTCTTTCAGATGTTCATAGCATTTAAAGATTGGGAAAAAAATCCATGATTATGTTATTCTTGATTGCATTTGTTTGAGTGGTGTCTCGGTTTGTTACTATATTTAATGAGTGTTATCTATCTCCCTTGATAAATGGTATGTGTTCATACTGTTTTAGGAGTCTTCCAATTCTTTCCCTTACTGCTCATAAACTACCCTGATCTTTTTTTTTTTTTTTTTTTGCTGTCATAGTCCCTAGAGAACTGCAGTTTCATCTAATAGAGGTGACTTGGGAGATCATCTCACCAAAAATAATGTTTGTATCTAAGTAACTATTTATTCTGCTAAAGAACCCTAGAATGGACTTAGGGTTGTAACTCAGTACCTGCCTAACATGCAGTGAGGCTATGGGTTCAATTCCCAGCAAAAACAAAAAACAGAAAAAAACCTATATAGAGACAGTTATTACCTATCAAAGAATTGAGACTTTTCTTTGTGGCCTCTGTTGCCAATTATATTGTGGTGATTGTATGCCATGTACTGAGTCTTAGGTATAGCATGTCATAAGTAAATAACAAGTGATTGAAGCCCCACACCTGTAATCACTAATCACTGGTACTCTGGAGGCTGAGATCTCAGGATCACAGTTCAAAAACTAGTTTGCGCAGGAAAGTTCATGGGACTAACAAGAGTCTCCAGGTAACCAAGAAACCAAAAGTGCTGTGGCTCAAGTGGTAGGGCACTACTAGCAATGAGAAATCTCAAGGATGATGCCCAGGCCCTGAGTCCAACAACCGCCAGGACTGGCAAAAAAAAAAAAGGCTATTTATGAGTAATCATTTTTTATGGATATATCTTGATCAATATCATTACTTTCAACATTCTATCCCATCCCTCCCATGCCCATCCCTTCCCTGAGATTTTTATATTCTTATCTTTAATTGGTTAATTCAAAACAAAAACTGGAAGTAAAGCTGTGGCTCAAGTGTGAGAGTTATAATAGCCCTGAACACAACAGCTCAGGGACATCATCCAGGCCATTCAGGCCCAGTTCGTCCCCAGATTCACCACACACACACAAAAAGCCACATGTGGAGCTGTAGTTTAAGAAGTAGAGTGCCAGCTTTGAACAAAAAAGCTTAGGGACCACACCCAAGCCCTGATTTCAAGTCCCAGTATACTAGCATGCACATACATGCAATATATATTTATACATTATGTATAAATGAAGTAGGCACTTTTATTCTGCATAGTCATTATTCTTGTTCTCTCATCACTTAAATACCTCATAGGAGTGTTTAAAGCCCCTCCTCTCTCTCTTTTACCAGTTCTGGGCTTGAACTCAGGGCCTAGGCACTGTGCCTGAACTTCTTTTGCTCAAGGTTAGCACTCTACCAAGTGAGCCAGATATCAATTTCTGGCTTTTTCTATTTATGTGATACTGTGTAAGCACTCTACCACTTAGCCACATTCCCAGCACTAAAGTCCTGTCAATACTTTATTTATTTATTTATTTTTTTTGGCCAGTCCTAGGGCTTGAATTCAGGGCCTGAGCACTGCCCTTGGACACTTTTTGCTCAAGGCTAGCACTCTGCCACTTGAGCCACAGCGCCACTTCTGGCTTTTTCTGTGTATGTGGTTCCAGGGAATAGAGCCCAGGGCTTCCTTCATGTTAGGTGAGCACACTATCATTAAGCCATGCTCCCGGCCTCCTAGGGCCTGCTGTCCCTGATAGCCTTTTGCTCAAGGCTAATACTCTACCACTTGAGCCATGGTGCCACTGCCAGCTTTTTTCCTGAGTAGCTGGGATTACAGGTGTGAGATGCCAGTACCCACCCTCAATATTATCTTCAGTTACCTGGACTAAACAGTGTTTTCTAGTCTGTCATATAACTGATAATAAGAGCAGTAACTCCTGCACATATTTTTTATTTTTTTTTTTTATTTTCGTGGGTCATAGGTCTTAGACTCAGCCTGGGCGCTGTCCCTGAGCTCTTCAGCTCAAGGCTACCGCCCTACCCCTGGGCCTAGGCAGTGTCCCTGAATTCTGCTCAAGGCTACCACCCTACCCTTGAGCCAAGCCTCACTTCTCATTTTCTTGGGGTTATTTGGAGATAAGAGTCTCAGGTCCTTTTGTGTCTGGGCTGACTTTTAACCTGGATCTTCAGATCTCAGCCTCTTGGGAGCTAGGATTACAGGGTGAGCCACCCTGCTGTCTTCCTGCACATATTTTTATTGTTTTATATTGATGGTGCTGAGTTTGCTCTCAGAGCCTTTCTCTATTACTTTGAGCCTCACTGTCCTTGTGTACATTACTTAATCACTAATTTCTTTTTTTTTTTTGGTCAGTTGTAGGACTTGATCTATAGGCATAGGCGCTGTCCCTGAGCTGTTTAGCTCAAGGCTACTGCCCTACCCCTTGAGCCATAGTGCCACTTCCCTAACTACTAATTTCTTCTTAATCTCTTGTAAGCCTTGCCACTTCTACTGCATACTGCCTGTGTACCCCTATTCCCTCCACTTCTGCTAAGTAAAGAAAGAGCTTTTTTCCTGCGGACATACCTACATTCATCCTCTCAAATCTGTGCTGGCTGTCACAGCAGTGTGGCTCGCCAGACAGATAAAGACCTTGGAAAACATTGTCATTGCTGTAGCAATTATGAGGGATGTAATCTATTCCACTGTGTCCTTAAAGGTATTCTGCTGAGTGACATTGAACTGTAAATCAGAGTTCAATGAAGTTTGCAGATCCAGCAGAGTAAGATTGGAAAAATGGCCATATAACCCTGCTCTTATCTAAAAGCTTAGCTCTTAATAAGTTCCAGATGGTCAGAAGCCTTTGTAGTCTATCGTCTCTCTGGGAAAACTTTTCTCCCACTCTTTCTGCACAGTGGGTGTTGGATGTTCTGCAGATAATTCAGTACTGTCATGTCTGAGTTTAGGTTCCAGACTTACCCCTGGAGACACAGTATATTTGTCACTGAAAAAGAAATATGTCTGATATTTTTGTTGAAGTCACTTTCTGATTTAATAAAGAGGAGATTAATGAAGGAGAGAAGTGAGATCTGTACCTTCCATATAGAATAGGAAAGGAAAGGTATAACTCTTTTGATTTCACCAGTGATAGAGGAAAGCCCAAGGACAGTGCTCAGGCTCTCAGTTCAAGTCCCAGGACTGGCAAAAACAAACAACAAAAACAATATAAGCAGCAATGGCGCACACTTATAATCCTAGCTATTCAGTAGGCTGAGATCTGAGGATCATAGTTCAAAGCCAACCCTGAGACTTATCTCCAGTTAATCACCAAAAAACCAGAAGTGGTGAGGAAGTCTTTAACACTCTAATCTTCAATTAACTGCTCAAAAATTGCAAGTAGCCTTATGGTTCATAAAGGTAGAGCATTAGCCTTGAGTGCAAACACTTAGTGATAGCACCAAGGCCCTGAGTTCAAGCCCCAGGAACCACAACGATAAATGAATGAGTGAATAAATAAATAAATAAATAAATACAGTGTAATAAGTATAGACAAAGTATGAAGAAAGCAGGGTCTGGGAGGATAGCCTAGTGGTAGAGTGCTTGCCTAGCATGCCCTAAGCCCTGGAATGGATTCCTAGGTACTACATACACAGAAAATCAGACTTGGTGCTGTGGGTCAAGTGGCAGAGTGCTGGCCTTGAAAATGCTCAAGGACAATGCCAGGCCCTGAGTTGAAGCCACAGGACTAGGGGTAAAAAGAAAAAAGTATGAAGAAAGTAATTTTTTGTTTTTGTAAGTGTGGTGTCTCACTGACATTTGGTCAGTTGTAGGGCTTTTACTCTGGGCCTGGGTGTTGTTCCTGCACTCTTCAGCTCAAGGCTAGGGCTCTACCACTTGAGCCACAGCACCAGTTTTGGTTTTCTGAGCCACCAGCACTAGGCCTACAATTATTTCTTGGTCTCTGAAGGATGGTAAAAGTTCTTGGCCTGTGAACCCACCACATGAAGAGCCAAGATCAATGCCTCCATATAACAATACCTCACTGTGTTACTTGCCATGTTACACCAGTTAAGAAACTTGATCTAGGCTTTCAAATTTGAGTGCATACTTCATAATGATTGGTAGCAACATGGACACTGCCCCATTTGGTCAGTGTTTTCTGTACCATCTCTCCCCCATGTCTATTTCTTAACTTATTTACACATTACTGTGTGCCAGTAGTGGTGGCAACATTACCATCTGCCCCACTTGTAATCAGTCCCCTCATGTTTAAGGGTGCCAGTGGAAATAGGGAGTAAGTTCTGATTTCAAATCTTACTTTTTCATTAATGGCAATTCATTAAATGTATGACTAAATCTGTTTTTGTTGTCGTGGAAGTTTTTTTTGTTTGTTTGTTTTTTGCCAGTCCCGGGGCTTGAACTCAGGGCCTGAGGTCTGTCCTAGGGCTTTCTCAAAGCTAGAGCTCTGCCACTTGAGCTACAGCACCATTTCCAGCCTTTTCTATGTATGTGGTACCAAGGAATCGAACCTGGACCTCCATGCATGCTAGGTAAGCACTCTACCACTAGGCTAAACTCCCGACCCCTTTGTTGTTATTGTTGGTTTGTCTGTTGTAGAACTTGAACTCTATGCCCGGGCATTGTCTCTGAGCTCTTCAGTTCAAGGTTACCTACGCTACCTCTGGAGCCACAGTGCCACTTCCTGTTTTCTGGTGGTTAATTGGAGATAGGAATCTCACAGACTTTGGTGCCCGTGGTGGCTCTGACCTGTCATTTTCAGATCTCACCTCTGGAGTAGCTAGGATTATATGTGTGAGCCACCCCACCTGGCTGTGTATTTTTTTTTGCCAGTCCTGGGTCTTGAACTCAAGGCCTTGCCACTGGCTTTGGGCTTTCTCAAGGCTTGAGCTTTACCACTTGAGCCATAGCACCTCTTCTGGCTTTTTCTATGTATATGGTACTGAGAAATCGAACCTGGGTCTTTATGCATGCTAGGCAAGCACTCTACCACTAGGCCAAACTTTCGCCCCCAAAGCCCAATGGACTTTTACCTCCAATTATCCAGATAACCAGAAGTGGTCCTGTGGCTCAAGGAGTAGGGTGGTAGCCTTGAGCTAAAGAGCTCAGGCACAACGCCCAAGCCCAGAGTTCCAGCACCAGGACAGACAAAAACAAACAAACAAACAAAAAGTTTATTATCTGTATATATGAGGAGTTGAAAAGTAAATTGAAGGTTAAAATGATTGGTTCAGAAAATAAATATTATTGGTACATCAGATAATAGCCCAGAGAGTGAAAACTATGTAGAACCATTCGCCTTTTTTGTTCTCTTTTACTGGTCTTAGGGCTTGAACTCAGAGCCTGGGTGTTGTCCCTGAGCCACTTACTCTACAACTTTTCGCCATAGTACTAATTCTGACTTTTTCTGAGAGTATAGTAGAGTTAAGAGTCTTACTAGTCCTACCTGAGCTGGCTTTGAACCTTGATCCTCAGATCTTAGTTTTCAGAATAGCTAGGATTACAGGCAATGTCACCATATTTAGTAGCATTAGCCTTTGAATGTAAAGGTTTTTTGTTTTGTTTTGTTTTGTTTTCTTGCCAGTCTTCGTACATGCTAAGCAAGCACTCTACCACTAGGCCAAACTCCTGGCCCAGTTTTTGTCATTTTTGAAAATGGAATCAGTTATAGATATTGCCAATTTTGTGATTTGTTTGTCTCAACCTCAGGAACTTCTCTGATAAGAACAAAAGGAGCATTCTTAGAGAAAGATAATTAACAAAGGCTTATTATCTCCCTTAGAAATAATATATTTTTTATTCAAGTGCATACCAAGAAAAATAGGTCAAGTCATTCTATCTTAACACTTCCCAGTTGTATTTTCATCATGGAACTGTCTAGAATCCTAAGAAGGTTAAAAGTAAATTTTAGTTTTAGCCTTACATTCATAATTTTCCACTTATTCAGTTATTAAGACTGCCAGCTTTTCTGCTTTTATAGTCTAAGTGTAAAATTGGTTTTTACATATATTAAAAGTTACGATATAAAGGTTTCCTAAAGCTGATTCACAGAAGTGTTTGGTTGTATATGAGCATCTCACAGTAAAACCTCTTTGTACAACTTATTATTTTTTTGTCAGGCCTGGGCTTCATGCATGCAAGGCAAGCACTCTACCACTAAGCTACGTTCCCAGCCCTGTACAAGTAATTTTTTTAAAAAGTAAAAAATAAATCAGGTGCCTGAGGCTCACACCTGTAATCCTAGCTACTCAGCAGGTTGAGATCTGAAGATTGTAGTTCAAAGCCAGCCCAAGGGTCCAGAAGTTTGGCCTGGTAATAGAGTGCTTACCTAGCATGCACAAAGACCTGGGTTCAATTTCTCGGTACCACATACATAGCAAAGCCAAAAGTGGTGCTGTGGCTCAAGTGGTAGAGCATTAGCCTTGAGGAAAAAGCCCAAGGGCAGTGCCTGAGCCCTGAGTTCAAGCCCCAGAACTGGCACAAAAAAAGAAAATTCAGGGCTGGAAGTTTGGCCTAGTGGTAGAGTGCTTGCCTAGCATGCACAAAGACCTGGGTTGGATTCCTCAGTACCACATCCATAGAAAAAAGCCAGAAGTGGTGCTGAGGCTCAAGTGGTAGAGCTCTAGCCTTGAGAAAGTCCAAGGACAGTGCTCAGGCCCTGAGCTCAAGCCCAGGAATGGCCAAAAAAAAAAAAAGCCAGCCCAGACATGAAAGTCTGTGAGACTTGTCTCCATTTAACCACCAGAAAACCAGAAGTGGCGCTCTGGCTCTATGTGGTAGAGCAGTAGGTAACCTTGAGCTGAAACGCTCAGGGACAACACACAGGCCCAGAGTTCAAGCCCCATGACTGACCCAAAAAAAAAAAAAAAAGAAAGAAAGAAAAAATAAAGAAAATAAAATTAAAAACATGGAGCCAGGTACCATTGGCTATAATAGAAGTGAAAAATAGGATTGTGGTGGTCCAGGCTTTTTACCAGGAAGGAAATGAGTCCCTGTCTCCAACCAGTCCTGGCGAGGCATTGGTGACTCATGCCTGTAATCATAGCTACTCACGAGCTAAGATCTAAGGATCAAGGTTCATAGCCAGCCAGGGTAGAAAAGCTTGTGATATTCCTATCTCCAGTTAACAACCAAAGAGCCAAAAGTGGAGTTGTGGCTCAAGTAAGTGAAAGAGTTTAGGGACTGGGTGCCAGTGGCTCATGCATGTAATCTCAGGAGCCTGAGATCTGAGATCAGAGTTTGAAGCCAGCCTGGGCAGGAAAGACCATAAGACTCATCTCCAACTCAGAAAAATCTGGATATAGGGGCCAGGAGTTTGGCCTTGTGGTAGAGTGCTTGCCTAGCATGCAGGAAGACCTAGGTTGGATTCCTCAGTACTACATACATAGAAAAAGCTGGAAGTGGTGCTCAATTGCTAGAGCAATAGCCTTGAGTTGAAGAGCTTAGGGACAGTGTCCAGCCCCCCCCCCCCCCCCGGCCGAAAAAAAAAAGTTATAGAAAAGCCAGCCTGGATTAGGAAGTATGAAAGATTCTCGTCTCCAATTAATCATAGAAGTGGGGCTGTGACTCAAGCCTTGAGAAAAAGGGGTTTCTGGACAGCACCCAGGTCTAGAGTTCTAGTCCCAGGACTTGCCCCCAAACTCAAGAGTACTGGCCAGAATCAAGATCCCATATAGCAAAAACAATCCTTAACAAAAAGAACAGTGCTAGAATAATATCAGTACCAAACTTCAGACTCTTATAGAGATATAGTAATCAAAACCGCTTGATACTGCACTAGAACAGGCCTGAGGACCAAAGGAATAGAACTGAAGACCCAGAAATCAACCCACAGACCTCTGACCACCTAATCTTTGATAAGGAAGCCAAAAAAATAGGATGGAAGAAAGACAGCCTCTTCAACAAATGGTACTGGCAGAATTGGTTAAGCACCCATAGAAAACTAAAGTAGGATCCTAATATTTCACCCTGCACCAGAATTAATTTCAAATAGATCAAAGACCTTGGTAAAAGCAAATACCCTGAAAACTTTACAAGAAGGAATAGGAGACACACTAGGGCTTAATATCTTAATAAAGACTCTGAAACACAACAAATTAAAGAAAGTTTGGACAAATGGGTCTGCATTAAACTGCAGAGCTTCTGTATGGCAAAGGACATAACTAGCAAGATAAATAGAAAGTCCACAGAATGGGAGCAGATCCTCACTAGCCATGCAACAGACAGGGGCCTCATATCTAAAATACACCCACAGCTCAAAAAATTGAATCTCTCAAAAAGAAATCCTCAAAGAAACAACTATCCCATTAAAAAGTAGGCTAAAGACTTAAGGAGAGACTTCTTTGAAGAGGAAATAAGAATGGCCTATAGACACATGAAGAAATGTGCGACATCTCTGGCTATAAAAGAAATGCAAATCAAAACAACTTTGAGATTCCACCTCACTCCAGTTAGAATGGCCATGATCAAGAAATCTAATAACAACAGATACAACAGATGGTGGTGGGGATGGAGCCAGAGGGGAAAGCTACCACAGTTTGTGGGACTGTAAACCTGTTCAACCTCTCTAGAAAGCAGTATGGGGGTTCCTCAAATGACTAAACATAGAGCTCCTCCATGACCCAGCAATCCCACTCCTTGGCATTTACCCAAATATCCAGAAACAAAGGCATACTAAGCTTACTAGCACAATGACTTTCATTGCAGTATTATTTACCATAACTAAGTTATGGAACCAACCCCTCAGTACATGAAGGGATCAAGAAGATATGGTACTTATGCACAATGGAATTCTATGCTGCCATCAGAAAGAATGACATCCTCCCATTCATAAGGAAATGGAAAGACTTGGAAAAAAATCATACTAAGTGAAGTAAGCCAGACCCAAGGAAACGTGGGCTCCATGGTTCCCCTAATTTGTAATAATCAGTACACATCTAGGACCCTCCTAGCAGAGGATCATAATAGCTCAAAAGCTATGAACATATGGTTAAACAAAATGAACTCTAGGATATGGAAACAAGAGGTTTATCTTTCTTATTGATGTTCTTAATGTACTATGTTATTTCTTTTCTCTTTTTTTCCCCTTATGGTTAATCTCATGTGGTTACTGCATCTGACTTTGTTACCTTGTAAATTGTATATACATTTATTTATTTGAAATAGGGAAGGGAAGGGGAAAAAACAAGATGATTGGGAGGGAGTAGGGAGTGGGAATGAAACATGAGAAAGGGGTATCAGTGTCTGAGAAGTAATGACCCATTACCTGATGAATGTAACTGTAACCCCTCTATACATTACCCTAACAAATCAATTTTTTTAAAAAAGAGTACTAGCCAAGGGGCTGGAAATGTGGCTTAGTGGTAGAGTGCTTGCCTTGCATGCATGGAACCCTGGTTTCAGTTCCTCAGTACCACATAAACAGAAAAGGCCAGAAGTGGTGCTGTGGTTCAAGTAGTAGAGTGATAGCCTCGACCAAAAGAAGCTCAGGGACAGAATCCAGGTCCTTAATTCAAGCCCCAAGACTGTACCAAAAAAAAGTATTAGCCTATACATAGGTTCAACCTATGTATAATCTCACCTACTTAGGAGGCTGAGATCTGAGGATCAGGGTTTGAAGCCAGCTTAGGTAGGAAAGTCTGTGAGATTCTTAGCTGGTAAGGACCAGCCTTGAGGAGAAAGCTAAGGGATAGTACCCAGGCCTGAGTAAAGTATAAAGAGAAAAAGGAAGAAGAGGAGAGGAAGAGGAAGAAGGAAGAGAAAAGAAGCAGCAGCAATGGCTCACACCTGTAATCCTAGCTACTCAGGATGCTGAGAGCTGAAAATCTCGGTTCAAAGCCAACCTGGGCAGAAAAGTCTGTGAGACTCTTATCTCCAATAAACTAAAATTTTTACAAAAGGCTGGAAGTGAACCTGTGGCTCAAGTATTAGAGGGCTAGCATGAAGCACAAAGAGGCTCAGGGATAGTGTCCAGTCCCTGAGTTTGAACCCAAGGACCAGCAAAAAACAAAGCAAAACAAAGAAAAAAAACAAGCACTTAAAAGGTTAGACTCAAGGTTTAACAAGAGTGCTTGGCCTAGCAAGAATGAGGAAGGTCCTGAATTCAAATCTCAGTATCACTAAATGAAGAAAAGAATATTTCAATCTCTCTCTCTCTCTCTCTTTCTCTCTCTCTCTCTCTCTGCCCCCCCTCTCTCCCTCCTTTCCTCCCTCCCTCCCTCTCTCCCCTTTCTTACATACTGAGCAAAGTGAACCAAGGGTCTATTTTAGGATTTTGTTTTAAGAAAATGTAATTTGTGAGACTGCCAGTTAATGTACGTAAGTACATTAATCTCTTGAAATAGTGCATTGTAAAAATATTTCTAGAGGGGCCAGGAGTTTGGCCTAGTGGTGGAGTGACTGCCTAGCATACATGAAGACCCAGGTTCAATTCCTCATTGCCATATACTTTAGAAAAAAACTGAGAAAGCCAGGTGCCTGTAATTTTAGCTACTCAGGAGGCTGAGATCTGAGGATCAAGGTTCAAAGCCAGCTCGAGCACAAAAGGACTTGAGACTCTTATCTCCAGTTAACCTCTAGAAAACAAGAAGTGAGGCTTGGCTCTACTGTAGGGTAATAACCTTGAGCTGAAGAGCTTAGGGACAGCGCCCAGGCCCAGTTCAAGCCTCATAACCCACAAAAAAAAAGAAAGGAAGGAAGGAAGAAAGCAAGCAAGCAGAAATAGTAAATAATGCTGTGGCTCAAGTAATAATAGAGCCACACTCAGCATCCTGAGTACCTAGGGTTATAGGCATGAGCCAGTGGTACTACGTATGAGTGTGTGTGCATGTGCACCCATGTGTGAGTTGTGTGTGCATGCTGGTAATGGAGCTTGAATTTCTGACTGCAGTCTGGTGCTTCATGTTTTTTTGTTTGTTTTTTCTGGCATTCACCCCTTGAGCCACACCTCTACTTTGGGCTTTTTAAAATGAGAAATTAGAGACTATCTTGGCATGTATTGAATGCTGCAATGTTCAAATCTCAGCTTCTGATTAATTAGGATTATAGGCTTGAGCCAGGGACACCGGGCTTCCTTTTCTTTTCTTTTCTCTCCCTCTCCCTCTCCCTTGCGCGCACGCGCTCTCTCGCTCTCTCTCTCGCGCTCTCTCTCTCGCTCTCTCTCTCGCTCTCTCTCTCGCTCTCTCTCTCGCTCTCTCTCTCGCTCTCTCTCTCGCTCTCTCTCTCGCTCTCTCTCTCGCTCTCTCTCTCGCTCTCTCTCTCGCTCTCTCTCTCGCTCTCTCGCTCTCTCTCTCGCTCTCTCTCTCGCTCTCTCTCTCGCTCTCTCTCGCGCGCTCTCTCTCTCTCTCTCTCTCTCTCTCTCTCTCTCTCTCTCTCTCTTTCTTTCCTTCTGTCCTACAGCTTTCTCAAGGCTAGTGCTCTACTACTTGAGCCACAGCACCACTTCTGGCTTTTTGTGTGTATGTGGTACCAAGGAATTGAACCTGGGTCTTCATGCATGCTAGACAAGTACTCTTTCCCCTAGGCCCAACTCCCCGCCCCCCTGCCTCACCTTTTTTTAAAAAAATCACTTAAAACATTAATCAAGGAAGTTCCTTAGTGCTTAGCAAATTATATTGAGAAATGATCTTTGGGTTTTCTTTCTTACAGGTTTATTGCCAAACCCTGTGCACTCCGCCTTGGCATTGAGGACAGTAGGTCTGATGCGGAACCCAATGCCATCCTTGAAAAGGTGTTTATATCTATTACTAAGGTAAGTGAAGAAGGGAAAATTAATGTGAAGCGTTGCTCTATAGAGTGAGAAAGGCTAGACAACATGTAAAAGAAAGAAAGGATAACATGAAAGTCTTTTCAAACTCAGTGCCCCTGTGCCCTGCTCTGGAGCATTAATGCTCAAGGCTCACATTCTACCATTTGAACCACAGCTCCACTTCTGGCTTTTTTAGGTGTTAATTGAAGATAAGAATGTTAGAGACAGCTGGGTACTGGTGGCTCATGCCTGTAAACCTGGCAATTCAGGGTGCTGAGATCTGAAGAGTGCTGTACAAAACCAGCATGGGCAGGAAAATCTCTTGAGACTCTTGTCTCCAAATAACCACCAGAAAGCTGGAAGTGGCAGTGTGGCTCTTAGGGGTAGAATGCTAGCCTTAATTTAAAAAAAAAAAAAAAAAAAGCTCAAGGACAGCGCCCAGGCCCCCTAAGTTCAAGTCTCATGAACACAACAGGGAGGTGGGGGTGGGAGAGATTTGAGGATGGTTCAAGTGAGCCACTGTGGTTAGCCTCCCTTAGCCACTCAGCTAGTCACAGGGATTTCCTCAGAGTTTGAAGAGAAGGGGGCATTCTAACTCTGGTATTTTTTTTTTTTTGCTGGTGCTGGGCCTTGAACTCAGGGCCTGAGCACTGTCCTTGGGCTTTCTCAAAGCTAGCCCCTGAGCCACAGCACCACTTCCAGCTTTTTCTACATATGTGGTACTGAGTACTGGAACAAGTCTTCCGTACATGCCAGTCAAGCACTCTACCACTAGGCCAAACTCCCAGCCCTCTAACTCTGGTTTTATATCCACAGAATCCTGATAAGAAAAGGCTGGAGGGCCTGTCAAAGCAACTGGACTGGGATGTCCGAAAAATCCAATGCTGGTTTCGCCATCGGAGGAATCAGGACAAACCCCCAACACTCACTAAATTCTGCGAAAGCATGTAGGTGTCCAGAGGGAGGTAGGGAAGGAGAAAGGGAGGGGATAGGATACAACACATTTCTTTTGGAAATGATTTCCAGTTAGATTAACTGTTGATGAATGTGGAAGGCTAATAATTGTTGTAAATAGGAAAGAAGAGAACTAGGAAACTGGTCATCTTTAGCTTCTTGGTAACATTCTTACAACTATGCTATGTGATTCTATTTTGTTCTTTTGCAAACACACTGAGAGAGAATTCCTATAATTGTACTTAATATACCTAGGTATGTATACCTTTATAGAGCTTGCTCTATCACATTTTTGTGACATATACCTTTTCTTGAAAATGCTTCAACCTACTTAAGTTTTTGCTGATTACTCTTAGAAACAGTATTTTATTAGTCACTGTCATGCAATTAAAAATATTAAGCATTATCATGGAAGAATCCTTTTTTTTTTTTTGGTCCGTTGTGGGACTTGAAGTCTGGTCCTGGTCGCTGTCCCTGAGCTCTTGAGCTCAAGGCTGTCGCTCTACCACTTGAGCCACAGTGCCACTTCCAGTTTTCTGGTGATTAATTGGAGAGAAGAGTCTCATGGACTGTCATGCCCAGGCTAGCTTTCAACTGCAATTCTCAGATCTCAGCTTCCTGAATGGCTGTGATTGCAGGTGTGAGCCACCGGCATCCAGCTTATATGAAGGAATCTTATACAGAAGAAAAATTGATCCAAGTCAATATATACTTGTGGAAATCTGTTTTCAACAGAAGCTGGAAATTAACTCTCTTTTGTTTGATAGGTAATATTTGTCCCTGTGCTGGGAATTTTCATGCTTGTCACTAGTGTCTTATAACCAAATAATTATCTTGATTTCCCTAGCTTAGACTTTCTTTTAGATGGTTATTTGCCTAACCTCTACTTTTGCCCATTTAGGTGGAGATTAACTTTTTATTTCTGTATCTTCTGCTACGGAGTTATATTTCTCTGGTTGGTGAGTTTAAACGTTCTCTGGTCCTCTGATTGGGCTGTCTATCTTTGAAGCGGGGTCTCTATAAATTGCATAAAATGGCCTCAATATCCGAGCCTCATCTTGAGTGCTGGGAATACTGTTGTATGCCAACATGCCCTTTATTTTTCCCTAAGTTTTTCTCATTGATGTTCATTTACCAAGTTTTTATGCTAGTAGATGACCCTGTGTTGTTCTCGTCTTCACTAATCTTATAATTTTATTGTTTTTTTCTGATGAATAATTCTAAAAGAATACCAATTAAATAAAAATAGTACTTAAATGACTTTCAGATCACCTGTCAAAAAAATGTGTTCTTCCAAGGAGAAACAGAATTAACCCGTAAGTGAGTAAAATAGATATTATTCTTAGACAGGCATAGTTTTAACAGTTCAAAGCCAAACAGGGCAGGAAAGTGCAGGAGAGTCTTATCTTCATTTAACCACCACAAAACAAAAAGCGGTACTATGGCTCAAAGTGGTAGAAAGGTAGCCTTGAGCAAAAAAAAGCTCGGGACAGTACCCTGGCCTGAATTCCAACCCCAGTCTGCTACCAAATAAAATTTACTAAGAATATAAAGGATATGAACAATATGATAAGCCAACTTCATCTTACTGACATATATGAAATACTACATTACCCATTGAAGAAAACATGTAATTTTCAAGAGCATATAGAATATTAAGTAAGATAGACCATAAACTGGGCAATAAAATAAGTCTCAGTTAATTTGAAAATATTGAAATGTTACAGAATATAGTTTCTGACTATACTGAATTTCAGTTAGTAACAGTAAGTTAAGGGCCAGGAGTTTGGCCTACTGATAGAGTGCTTGCCTAGCATGCACGAAGATCTGGGTTCGATTCCTCAATACCACATACATAGGAAAAAGCTCAAGTGCTGTGGCTCAAGTGGTAGAGTGCTAGTTTTGAGAAAGCCACAGGACAGTGCCCAGATCCTGAGTTCAAGGCCCAGGACTGACCCAAAAAAAAAACCCAGTAAATTAAATAGAAAATACCTAAATTAAACCTGACTCTGGTGGCTCATACCTTTACTCCTACTCAGGAGGCTGACATCTCAGGATGGCAGTTTGAAGCCATCCCAGGCAAGAAAGTCCATGAAATGTTAACATGGCACTGTGGCTCAAAGTGATAGAGCTCTGACCTTGAGTGAAAGAGTTCAGAGACAGAGCCCAGGCCTGAGTTCAAGCCCTACCATCAACCAAAACCAAAACAATATCTAGAAATTAATGATCTATGGGTAAATTTTTTTAAATCCCATGGAAAAATATAAGATCATTTTAATTGAATGACACGAAAATACAACTTTTGTTTATGAGATGCAAGGTAACTTGTCTATGATAGGAAAGTGTTCTCCCACTGAGCTACATTTTCTTTTCTTTTTTTTTTGGCCAATCCTGGGCTTGAGCTCAGGGCCTGAGCACTGTCCTTGGACTTTCTCAAGGCTAGAGCTCTACCACTTGAGCCTCAGCACCACTTCTGGCTTTTTTCTATGTATGTGGTACCAAGGAATCGAACCCGGGTCTTCATGCGTGCTAGGCAAGCACTTTAACCACTAGGCCAAACTCCCGGCCCTGAGCTACATTTTCATCCCACACTTACAGCCTTTGGTGTTTATTTCTTTTTTTTGTATTTTATTGTTGGGTTAACATTTAAAGGGGTTACAGTTACATTTGTCCGATAGTGGGTACATTAATTCTTGAACATTGATACCCCTTCTTATGTTTCTGTCCCACTTTCCACTCCCTCCCTGGTGTTTATTCTTGGAAAGAGGAAAGATTAGCTGGGTATGGTGGTCCAAACCTATAATCCCAATGCCCACTTAGCAGAGGCAAGAGGATACTTGTGTTTTAGGAAGCCCAAGCAAAGTTAGTAAGAGTTGTTTTTTTGGTTTTTTGGGTTTTTTTGCCAGCCCTGGGCTTGAGCTTAGGATCCGAGCCCTGTCCTTGACTTTCTCAAGGCTGGAGCTCTACCACTTGAGTCTCAGCACCATTTCTGGCTTTTTTCTATGTATGAAGTACTGAGGAATCGAACCCTGGTCTTTGTGTATGCCAAGCAAACACTCTACCACTAGGCCAAACTCCCGGCCCTTTTTTTTTTTAAGGTCATGGGGACTGAACTCTGGGCCTGGGTGCTATCCCTGAAATCTTCAGCTCAAGGCTACCACTCTACCACTTAAGCCGCAGTGCCACTTCCTTAGTTATATCTCAAAAAGTAAAAACAAGCCAGGCCTGGTGGCTCACACCGTAATCCCAGCTTCTCAGGAAGCTGAGATCTAAAGATCGCAGTTCAAAGCCAGCCCAGCCCATGAACTAAAGTCCATGACACTCTTATCTCCAATTAACTACTAGAAAACCGAAAATGATGCTGTGGCTTAAGGGGTAGGTTGGAAGCCTTGAGCTGAAGAAGTCAGGGACAGCGCCTAGGTTGAGTTCAAGCCCCATGACCCCCCCACACACACACACACAAAATCCGAAAACTAAAAATGAAAGGACTGGAGGTGTAACTCTGGTGGTAGTATACTTGCATAGCATGATCAGGCCCTGAGTTCGATCTCTAAAACCTGGAGGAAAAAGAAAGGCTTAGTATCTAGAAAGTAAGAGACTATAAATTCTCCAGAAAGAAATACAGACAAGTAAGAGAAAGGGTCTCTGACCATAGCTTAAGAGGTAGAAGTCTTGGGTTCAATATAATACCCAATTCTGTGGTTCTTCCCCCCCCCCCATTTTTCTTTTGGGTGGGTGGTGGGGCTTGAACTTGGCCTGGGTGCTATTCTTGAGCTCTTCAGCTTAGGGGTACCACCCTAACTCTGGGTCTGGGCATTGTCCCTGAGCTCTTCAACTCAAGGCTACTGCCCTATCCTTGAGCCAAGCCCCACTTCCCATTTTCTAGAGGATAATTGGAGATAAGAGTCTCAGGTTCTTTTGTGCTGGGGCTGGCTTTGAACCTTGATCTTCAAATCTCAGCCTCCTGAGTAGCTAGGATTACAGGTGTGAGCCACTTCCCAGCCTCTTCCCCCCCCCACACACCCATTTTTATTTATCTATTCATGTATTTATTGATTTATTTTTCTAGTCCTGGACTTGAACTCAGGGCCTGGGAGTTTGTTTACTCAAAGCTACTCCTCTACCACTTGAGCCCAGATCCACTTCTGGCGTTTTGGTGGTTAACTGGAAATAAGTCTCACAGTCTTTCTTGTCTGGGCTGGCTTTGATATCAGCTTCCTGAGTAGCTAGGATTTCAAGCATGAGCCACTGGCAACTGACCCAAAATTTGTTTTGACAAAGTTAAATATTGGTTCTTTTAAATGAGTGGTTAACATCGATAAGCTCTATACTGAGTGTGGTATAGTCTTCCCAACCCTAGCACTCTAGAGGCTGGGGTAGAAAGAGTGCCTTGCCAGCCTCAGCTACAGAATTATCTCAAAACAAAATAAAAAAGTAGGAGCTGGTGGCTCTTGACTTTAATCCTAGTTACACAGGAGACTAGTCAGAGCCAGCCTGAGTGGGACAGTCCCTGAGACTATTATGTACAATTGAGCACCTGGAAGTAGAGTTGTCAGTTCAGCCTCCAGAACTGGCATTAAAAACCAGCAACAACAAAAACAAACAAAATAAAAACCCTTTCTGCTGGGCACCTGAGTCAGTGACTCGTGCCTAAAATCCACCTACTTTGGAGACCTAGATTTGAGGATTGCTATTTGAAGCCAGCCTGGGTAAGAAAGTCCAGGAGACTCTTATCTCCTAATAAATGACTTCTCCCCACCTTCACCCCCACCTCAAAAAAAAAAGAAAGAAAGAAAGCCAGAAGTGGAGCTGCTACTCAAGTAGTGGACTGCTAGCCTTGAACCATAAAAAAGCTCAGGGAGCTGGGCACTGGGCACTCGTGCCTGTTATCTAGCTACTCGAGAGACTGAGATCTGAGGATCATGGTTTAAAGGCAGCCCAGGCAGAAAAGTCAGTGAGACTCTTAATTCCAATAAACTACTCAGAAAAAGCTAGAAGTAGCACTGTGGTTCAAGTGGTAGAGGAGTATCCTTGAGCATAGAGAGGCTCAGGGAGGGTGCCGAGGTTCAGAGTTTAAGCCCCAGTACCAGTACCAGCACAGTGTTGGGCTGGGAGTTTGGCCTAGTGGTAGGTTACTTGTCTAGCATGCACGAAGACCCAGGCTCAATTCTTTTGTATCATATACAAAGAAAAATCTGGAAATGGTGCTATAAGCTCAAGGACAGTGCCAAAGCCCTGAGTTCAAGCCACAGGAACAGGGGGGAAAAAAGAAAAACAGGAAAAAAAAAAAAAAAAAGCTGGGCACAGTGTAATCTTAACTACTCAGGAGGCTGAGATCTGAGGATCAAGGTTCAAAGCCAGACTGGACAATACAAAGCCAAGAGACTCTTATCTCCAATTAACCTCTGGAAAACAGGAAGTGGGGCTTGGCTCAAGGGTTGCATGGTAGCCTTGAGCTGAAGAGCTCAGGGACAGTGCCCAAGGCCGAGTTCAAGACCCATAGCCCACAAAACCCTCCCCCCCCCCAAAAAAAAAAGTAGTGGTATGGTATAGTGAAACAAGAAAAATTGACAGATTTATTAAAGAACATAATTATAATACCTTTAGAGATTATTGCTTTCAAATTTTGAATACAGTGAATCATTGTCTATTTCTATATCCCAGGTAGTGAAGTTTCCCATAACTAAAGTGTTTTACTGGTGCTTATATGAGGCTTAGTTTTTTTCTATTTATAATGTTTTTCTTGTTCTTGTTTTAAGAAGGTCTTACTTCTGGGTGTGTAAGTAGCTTACATCTGTAAGCCTACCTACTTTGTAGGCTGAGATCTAAGGATTTGTGATTCAAAGCCAACCCAGGCAGGAAAGTCTATGAGATTCTTTTCTCTAATAAATCACCAAAAAGTCAGAAGTGGAGCTATGTCTCAAGTGGTAGTGCACCAGCCTTGAGTGAAAAAGCTAAGGGATAACACCCAGGCCTGGAGTTTAAGCCCTAATAGCAGCTTGGGGGTCAAGAGGGAGGAGATGAAATCAAACAAGCACTTACTGCAGAACTAGAATTGTAAATTTATACTATTATGCCTAACTTAATGCTCTTGCAGAAGAAAAGTCTTAACTACTAACTGATATAAAAAAAAAACTCTATCTCGCCAGGCTGGTGGCTCCCAACTAATCCTAACTGAGAGAGGAGGGAGGCTGAGATCTGAGCATTTTGGGAGGCTGAGATCTGAGTATTGCTGTTCAAAGCCTGCCTGGGCACTAAAGTCCTGGAGACTCTTATCTCCAATTAACCACCAGAAATTGGAAGTGGTGCTGTGGCTTAAAGGGTAGGGTGTAGCCTTGAGCTGAAGAGCTCTGAGACAACGCCTAGGCCCAGATGGACCCCAGAAAAGGGTGGGGGAGGGGAGCGGGCAGGAATTTGGCCTAGTAGTAGAGTGCTTGCCTAGCATGCACGAAGACCTGGGTTTGATTCCTTGTTACTACCTACATAGAAAAAGCCAGAAGTGGTACTGTGGCTCAAGTGGCAGAGCACTAACCTTGAGAAAGCCCAAGGACAGTGCTCCAGCCCTCAGTTCAAGCCCCAGGACTGGCAAAAAAAAATTAAAAAGATAAAATTATCAAGGGAGATGGAGATTCTTTTCTTTTGCCTATAACCTAGAGAGATTATACAATTTAGATATTGAAGCAAATTATATGACTGAAAATTAACCTGAAATATCTGGGATTTTGTAGTCACCTTGGTTCTGGGATACCCGAAAGTGCTGGCATGGCTATCCTTATCAGGTAGGATTTGAATTATTTCATGATGGGTGGTGTGTGTGTGTGTGTGTTAAGGTACATTTCTTCAATGTTCTTGAGGAAATTAGGGTCTGAGTCAGTTCATTTAAGTCATATATTCAGACATTTCTAACCGAATCTAATGAGTTTAATTCCTAGTTCCCCATTATATGTACCTTAATTGTGCCAGAGAGGGTTCCTTTGTTTCGAGGGCTGCATGGAATCTCCTGAAGAGTATATACTAGAATAATGTCAGCCAGGTGCTGGTGTCTCATACCTGTAATCCTAGGCTGAGATCTAAGGATTGCAGTTCAGAGCCAACAGGGGCAAGAAAATTTATTTCCAATTAATTACTACAAGGTTAGATTTAGGGTTGAGGCTCAAAGTGGTAGAGTTCTAGCCTTCAGCAAAGAGGCTCAGGGACAGTGCCCAGGCCCAGAGTTCAAGCCCCAGGACTGGTACAAAAAAGAAAAATAAAAGTAGCTCAAATTTGAGAGAAACAGCCAAACAAAAGCACAAGACCTTGAGCTCAAGCCCCGTTAAAAAAAAAGAGAGAGAGAGGGGGGCTGGGAATTTGGCCTAGTGGTAAGAATGCTTGCCTAGCATGCACAAAGACCCGAGTTTGATTCCTCAGCACCCCACATACATAGAAAAAGCCAGAAGTGGTGGTGTGGCTCAAGTGGTAGAGTGCTAGCCTTGAGAAAGCCCAAGGACAATACTCAGGCCCTAAGCTTAAGCCACAGGACTGGCAAAAGAGAAGGGGGGAGGGGGAGGGACAGGGAGAAATGCCGAAGGAGAAGTATATTATATAGGGGTGTTAATCCTCTAAGACCAGGAAAATTGCCTAGATGAAGTACATCTATGTTAAACTGATTTTTTAACTGCTGTTTTTTCCCTTCCAGCCCCTCTCAAGAGGTCTCTTTTACTATTACATCATGGAATTGGCTTTCTATTGGTCTCTTATGTTTTCTCAATTTATAGATATTAAAAGAAAGGTAAGGATGTCAGCAACTTCATCTCCTTTCTAGCCCGCACTATTACTACCATTGTGATAGTACATTCTCTTCCCTTACTAAGGAACATAAATGACAGGGAAAGTAGGTATGGTGGGACTACTAGCAATTTGTAATGTTCTCAGAATGAAGCTACCACTAGGACAAACTCCCGACCCTCCCCCCCCCAAATTTTTTTTTTTAATCTAGAGTTTGCTGGGTACTGTGGCTCACTCCAGTCCTGGCTTTTTTGTTAGTTGATTGGAGATAAAAGAGTCTCATAGACTTTCTTGCCCAGACTAGCTTTCAACTATGACCTTCAGATCTCAGCCTCGTTAATAGCTAGGATAATAGGTATGAGCCACCAGTACCTGGCAGGAATGTCTAGTTTTTCTGTCCCAATGTCACCTGTGAAGTTATTCCCTGAGTCAGTTCAACATCCATCTCATTTTGTGCTGTAAGCTATAGTTAGCCATTGACGTAGAGACTGTTGGGTTAACATGCTAGGCAACACTCCCCAAAGGAGAGTCTTAACGGAAATGTAAGTGGCTAAGATCCCCAGAGAGGGCCAAGAGTGTAGCCTAGTGGTAGAGTGTTTGCCTAGCATGCACAAAGCCTTAGGTTCGATTCCTTGCTACCACATAATCAGCAAAAAAAAAAAAAAAAAAGAAATGGCATTGTGGCTCAAGTGGCAGAGCACTAGCCCCAGGACTGGCAAAACAATCCCCAGAAAATGATTTGAAGCATTGGCTTAGCTAACATTTCTGCAGCCTTGCCGTTTCCTGAATTTCTATGTGCATTTCTTTCTAGGACTTCCTGATTATGTTTGTGCATCATTTGGCCACCATTGGGCTTATTACCTTCTCCTATATAAACAACATGGTTCGGGTGGGAACACTGGTCCTGTGTCTACACGATTCCTCAGACTTCTGGCTGGAAGTAAGAATCCAACTCTGCTTTCCTCATTATTCTTTTCTAAGAACTACTTTCTCCCCAACTCAATTTCTGTCTTCCTTTGTCCAGGCTGCCAAGTTGGCCAATTACGCCAAGTATCAGCGGCTCTGTGACACCCTTTTTGTGATCTTCAGTGCAGTGTTTATGGTTTCCCGTCTAGTATTCTTTCCACTCTGGTAAGTGCTAGGGCTATGGAACTGTGGTAATTATGTAGCTAATGTTACTTTTTTTTTTACTTTTCCAAGTCAGTTTTTCTGTTTTGCTCATGCTTTTCCCTTGGCCTAAGCTGACCATTGATGGACTCGTATATGTCATTTGGCGTTGGATTCCCTGATTCATCTCTATTTGCATTCTTCATTTGGCTCCTCAGAAATTCTCTTTTTTTTTGTCATAGGGCTTGACCTCTGGGCCTGGGTATTGTCCCTGAGCTCTTTGGCTCAAGGCTAGCGCATTTCTACCACTTTGAGCCATAGCCCAACTTCCAGTTTTCTGGTGGTTAATAGAGAGAAGAGTATCTTACACACTTTATTTTCTTTCTTTCTTCTTTTTTTTTTTTTTTTTGGCCAGACCTGGGCTTAGGCTCAGGGTCTGAGCACTGTCCTTAGATTTTTCTCAAGGGTAGAGCTGTACTACTTGAGTCATAACACCACTTCTGGCTTTTTTTTTCTATGTATGTGGTACCAAGGAATTGAACCTGGGTCTTTGTGCGTGCTAGGTAAGCACTCTATCACTAGGCCAAACTCCTGGCCCCCTTATACACTTTCTTACCCAGGCTGGCCTTGATCTTTGATCTCAGATCTCAGCCTCCTGAGTTGTAAGGATTATAGGTATAAACCTCTAGTACCTGGCTTACTCTGAAATTCTTGTTTTTTATTTTTGTTGGCTGTGGGGCTTGGACTCTGGCCTTGGCTCTGTCCCTGAGCTCTTCAGCTCAAGGCTATTGCCCTACCTCTGGAGCCATAGCTCTACTTCTGCCTTTCTAGTAGTTAATTGAAGATAAGAGTTTCATGGACTTTAGTGTCCTGGGCTACCTTTGAACTGTAATCCTCAGATCTCAGTCTCCTGAGTAGCTAGGATTACAGTCATGAGCTAGTGTGTCCAGTTTTTATTTTTTGTTTTTGTTTTTTAATTGGTTGTGGGGCTTGAACTCTGAGCCTGGGCTCTACCATTTGAGCCAAAGTTTTTTCTGTGTGTGTGGTACCAAGGAATGGAACCCAGGGCTTCATACATGTCAAGCAGGCACTCTGCCACTAGGCCCTGTGATAAATATTTTAATCATTCCTAAAATTAGAGTACAACAGGGCTGGAAAGTTGGCTTAGCAATAGAATATGAGTGCTTGCATAGCATACAATGAAGCCCAGGGTTTGATTCCGCAGCACCCCATAAATAGAAAAGGCCAGAAGTGGCACAGTGGCTCAAGTGGTAGAGTGCTAGCCTTGAGCAAAAAGAAGCTCAGGGACAGTGCTCAGGCTCTTAAGTTCAAGCCAGAGGACTGCCGCCCCCCCCCCCCAAAAAAAAGGTTATAGTACAACAGCTGTCCCCGTTGCGTTGCAGCTGTACATAGAGGTAATTCATATTATAATATATTCCATCAGTAAAGTTCCTATCCCATAAGTTCCTTCTTTTTATTCTTTTTCTACTGTGGATGATTTCTCTGAATTTGAGCTAACAGTATAGACAAGAAACACATAGAACTCTATATTCCAGAGAACTCATCTTTATTCTTTTCTGCCTAGCTTTTATTCTAGAATTAACTTTTTTTACCTCCCTCTTCTAGGATTCTAAACACAACCCTCTTGGAAAGTTGGGAGATAATTGGGCCATTTCCTTCCTGGTGGTTCTTCAATGGCCTTCTCGTGGTCCTACAAGTTCTGCACATCATCTGGTCATATCTAATTGCACGAATTGCTCTCAAAGCCTTGATCCAAGGAAAGGTGAGAAAGAAGGAAGGCTTCTTTGGGCTGTGTGGAAAAATGGGTCCTCTCTCCTCTCTCTCTCTCTCTCTCTCTCTCTCTCTCTCTCTCACTCTCACTCTTCCTTTCCCTCTCTCTCCTCCTTCCCCCCTTCCCTTCCCTCCCTCCCTCAGTCCTTCCTCTTTTCCTTTTCTTCATATCCCCCTTCCTCTCTGTCTCATTTTTTTGGTCTTATGAGCCCTGACTACATAAGTTAGCTTGGGGCTCCATGGTTTTTTGCCTTGAATATGAGTGTTTAGCCTCTTAATGTATGACTTGGATGGGGAAAGGAGGAATCTAGCACCTTTTAGTCTCTGAAGAATGACTGGTAAGCCAGGTGCTGGTGGCTCATGCCTATAATCTAGCTAGCTACTGAGGAAGCTGAGGTCTGAGGATCATGATTTGAAGCCAACCCTTGGCAGAAGTCAGTGAGACTCTTATATCCAATAAACTACTCAGGAAAAAAGCTGGAAGTGGTGCAGTGGCTCATGTGATAGAGCACTTGCCTTGAGCAAAGAGAGGCTCAGAGACAGTGCCCCAGGCCCAGAAATCAAGCCCCACAACCAACCACCCCCCCTCAAAAAAAGACTATTAAATGAGTTAGGGTTAGGAGTAAGAAGTAACTTACACTGTTTCCAACCCCTTATCTGTCTGTTTCAATGCACCTCATGTTTTTAGTTTTAACATCAGAGCCTTTTTTTCCCCAAAGAAAATCATATGTAGAGCCTCAATGTATAAATCATATGTAGAGCATATTGTTGGACTGCCTAGAAGTTTTAGGGTAGTTCACACGCTACTTCAGGGTGTACAGACTGTGATACTCAAAATAATGCTTCTATGAGGAAGTAAGTCCCTATTTTACCCCACTGTTGCATGAAGCAAGAGTCTCAAGTAAATGGATGGTTAATGTTTCTATTTCCTGTTGATCTTAGGCCAAGAAATCCAAAACACAAAGGGAAGTGCTTCCTCTTCTTGATGGGATGCTCACTTGCTTTCAGGCATTCTACTAGGCATTCCATCAGCCCTGACAGATACTATCTAATGATAAAACTTAAAATTGGAGCAGTCAGATTGTAGAGAGCCTTCAGATGGGATGGGCTCTGCTGGAGGTGTTTCTAGACAAAACAAATGGAATGTCATCTAGGTGTTTATGACTTCTGTAGCATTGTTCTTTTTGGCTCCCGTTAGTTTCAGATCTTTCTCTGTGCGCCTGTGCATCCTGCTGTAGCTACTGGATATCTCTGTTCTCCCCTGCTTTTCTTTCCTGACCAGGTGACCTACCCAGGAAGAATCAGACCCAGACTCTGTACTCTCCATTCTTTTCTCACCTCCTTCCTTTTTTCTATGCCTGGTGAGAGCTGGACAGTTTCATCTCTTGCATGTAAGTGTATCTGTACTGCTGGTGTTAGGGAAGCATGTCTGCCTGAGTATGTTTGTCTTCCTTCCTGCTGTCCTTTCTGTTCCCCTTGTTTCACAGCATGCCCTTTTTCCTGATCCAGTGGGACTATTGTTGATGGGAGCTGAAGTTGCAAGATCTTTTTTTTTTTTTAAAAGCCAAGTTATCTGCTTTTCTTACTAAATCTTTATAAAATTTTTTTACATTTGAGTCTGCCTTACCTCAAATCTAAAGACAGTCTGCCCTCTGGTGGAAATTTCCTAAAGCTCAGGTAGTTACGTCATCTCAGTTCTGGAGGTCAGCAGCCACAGTAGAATCCTTGTAGGACTAAAGCTCAGGGATAGCCCCCAAACCCTGGGTTCAAGCCCACAATGAAGGGAGAAAACTCTCTAATTTCAACTCTTGAAAACACAAAACTGAAAATACCTTGGTAAAAGGTAATGATTCACAGATGGTAGAATCATTGTAACTAGGATTCTATTCTTATTGGTAAACTTACTGTTTTTAACTGCACTATGTGTCTTGGGTATGCTAAAGTTTCAAAAGAGAAGTAATTACTGGGAAAGGAGATCAGGAAATAATGTCAATATGGGGCCAGAAGTGTGGCCCAGAGGTAGAGTGCTTCCCTAGCATTCATGAAGCCCTGGTTTCATTCCTCAGTGCCCGCATATACAGAAAAAGCCGGAAGTGGTGCTGTGGCTCAAGTAGAGCACGAGCCTTGAGAAAGCTCAAGAACACTGCCCAGGCCCTGAGTTCAAGCCCCAGGACTGGCAAATCTAAAAAAGAAAAAAATTATGTCATAGCTGTGCTTGGGAATAGTAATATCACTGAAAAACGGAGGATAACCAATACAATAACTAGAGTTTTCTTTAAACCTAAATTAGGATTCAGTGAGTGATGTCACTTCTCTTCAGCTAGACCTACAGATATATCCATTCTCTAAAAGTAGATTCTAATGATATAAAACAGAATCAGAGATAGAGAGGAAAAATGGGGGTTCTATGAGTTTAGTCTACCTTATGATTCTTTGAATAAAAGTTCTGTATTCACTTTTCTGCCTTTGCTTCCAACCCACCCAGGTGTCTAAGGATGATCGCAGTGATGTAGAAAGCAGCTCAGAGGAAGAAGATGAGGCTAAGAACACAAAAGGCCTCTCTGGCAGTAGCTCTGGCAACGGTGCCAATTGTATAAATGGCCACCTTGGAGACAGCTATTGGGCTGAAGAGTAACGAGGCCCGGGAACTGAGCACACACAGACTTGTAGGGCTGCTAGCAACCTACTTCTCTGGGGCCTCTCCACAGCTGCCCTCCTGTGACTAGAGGGACTGCAAGGCACTGAGGAGACCAAAGAAACAAATACTCTTTTAAAAAACCAAACAAAAAAACCTGTCATTTTGTATTTAATGCCCTCCAAATCCTTTCAGTAATGTTATTTGCTTTGTGTGTGTTTGTGTATGCATTTGCGCATGTGCATTTGTGCATATGCATGGGGTTTATCACCTAGATTGTGACATGGCTGTGGACTGAGACCACTAGCCCATGCCTAGTTTCTTTTGAATCCACTAGCCAAACCAGATTTGGCTGCCTTTTGAATTATGCTGTCTCCAGACTGTCTCCTCCCTTGTAGCCTATGGCATCTGAGACTGAACTCCTGGGCCATCTGAATGAAGCGAATAGGTTCAGCTCCAAGTTTCTACACTGTTCCTCTTTTGGAACAGGAAGGACTATTTCATACTGTCAAGCTGTTTAAAAACAGAACCTTGGGCCGGGCGCTGGTGGCTCATACCTGTAATCCTAGCTACTCAGGAAACTGAGATCTGAGGATTGTGGTTCAAAGCCAGCCTAGGCACAAAAGTCCATGAACTCTTAATCTCCAAATAACCACCAGAAAACCGGAAGTGGAGCTGCAGCTCAAATAGTAGAGCAGTAGCCTTGAGGTGAAGAGCTCAGGAACAGGGCCCAGGCCCCAGATTTCAAGCCCCACGACGGATAAAAAAGAACAGAACCTTGGATGGATGGCCAGGATCCCTGTGGTCCCTAGCTTATACTCTTCCGACCACCTAATGGTGACGGGACAGCTCAAACCTGCTCTTTACTCCGTGGTACGTAGGGAGGGGGTAAATGTGAGGATAGGCTGAGGGCCAGAATACAACAGCCACTGGGTGAGCTGTTAATGGTTTTATATTCTTGTTTACTCTTCTGTGATTAAAGTGCTTCAACCCTCCTGTACTATCTGCGCCTCTTTATAGTGACTCTTATCACTAACTTTCTGAATTCACAAAGTGAAGTTTTGGTTGTGCTCATTTTCTAGGACAAGGTCTTCTATGTAGTCCAGGTTGGCCTTGAATTTACAATCATCCCACCTCTACCTCCTGAGTGGTAGGAGTATAGGTGACATCTGCCATAACTAAGAATACTTTAGCTGGGTGCTGATGATGGCTTATGCCTGTAATCCTAGCTACTCTGTAAGTGGAGATACAGTTTGAAGCCAGCTCAGGCAGGAAGTCCTGGAGACTCATCTCCAGTTAATCAACCAAAACAGCCGAAGTGGAGCCATGGGTCAGGTAGTAGAGCACTAACTAGTCTTGAGCAAAAGAGCTCATGCCTCCCTGGTTTCCCCTTTGCTCTATTGTACTTTTGTCAAAATATTTATCCTTTCCTGCAGCCTTTAGCTTCATCTCCACTTTTGCAGAAGCAGGCTTAAGTGATAGTCTCACAGATCTCTTCAGCTGCGTCTTGGGTATGGTGGTATTGGCACAGTGGGGATGAAGGAGCTTGCGGGGTGGGGCATGGGTTTGCTGAGGGCCAGAGCTTTGCCACCTGAGCAAAGCTGCTGTTAACTGTGCCTCAGCTGCCATGACTCCTGGGGGTATGCGGGAGGCAGCTAGCAAATTTACAGGCACCAGTGGCTCCCCCCTGTAATCCTACCTACTCATGAGACTGAGATGAGACAGTTTGAAGCCAGCGTAGGCAGGAAAGTCCATGAGACTTTTCTCTTATGCACTAAAAAAGGTAGAAGTGGCCAGCCAGGCAGGCACACAAGGAGGATTAGGCAGGAGGATCATGAGTTCAAGACCAGCCTGGGCTATTCCTTTTAAAATGGGCTGGCAATGTGGCTTAGTGGTTGAGTATTTACCTAGAATGCATGAAGTCCTGTGCTCAATTCCTCAGTACCACCTAAACAAAAAAGGCCAAAAGTAGTGCTGTAAGCTCAAGTGGTAAAGCACCCAGGGACAGCACCCAGTCCCTGAGTTCAATCCCCAGGACTGGCAAAAGCAAGAAATTAACTGGAAGTGGAGCAGTGGTAGAGTGCTGGCCTTGAACAAAATAGTTCAGGGACAGCACTTTGATGCTGGGCACTCATCACTAGGCCAAACTCCCACCCTCCCCCCACCCCAGTCCCCTTTACTCTTTAGTTTGGTCTTCAGATAAGGTCTTACAATTTTGCCTGGGCCAGTCTTGCACTGTCTCCATATTCTAAATAGGCTTATAGGTTTGTACCACTATACCTGACATAGGTTTGAACTTGGTCTGGGCACTGTCTCTAGCTTCCATTGCTCAAGGATACCACTTGAACCACAGTGCCACTTCTGGCTTTTTCTGTGTAGGTAGTACTGAGGAATCAAACCCATGGCTTCATGAATGCTAAGCAAGCATTCTACCACTAAGCCATATTCCAAGCTCATAAAATCCCAAATTTTTTAAAGCTAAACATGGCAGACTGGGTGTGGTGGCTCACCTGTAATCCTAGCTACTCAGGAGGCTGAGATCTGAGGATCAAGGTTCAAAGCCAGCTCAGGCAATACAAAGCAGTGAGACTCTTATTTCCAATTAGTCACTAGAAAATGGAAAGTGGAGCTGTGGCTCAAGGATAGGGCAGTAGCCTTGAGCTGAAGAGCTCAGGGACAGCGCCCAGGTCAGAGTTTAAGTCCCATAACTCCCCCCACCCCCCAAAAAGGAAAGGTAAACATGGCATTTGGGGGAACTAGTCTGTTGGAGCTGAGCTAAAGTGACATGTGATAGAAATAGAAAGATGGCATAGAGCCAGTTAAGATCCTTAACCATACTGAAGAATTAAATTTTAACTAGTGGTTCCTAGCAACAAAGGTTAAAAGCAAAGATGAGTCTTCTAGGTGCTCTCAGGAAGATGGTTATCCTAAGATTTGTGACTAGACCTTAGGGAAAAGAAATGACTTTACAAACAAGCTGTGTGGTTTCTGAAGAGGTACAAGAAAGAAGATAGGAAGTTTTTATGTCTCCCTTTTGCTTTAGGAAGATCTCATAAGGTTTGTCTCACCAAGAGTTTAACTGAGAAACCCTTACCTAATAAAAGACGTAAGATCTGCTTTTACTCTGATGACTTTCATGAAAGCCATTCCTAAAACACTGCTGTATAAAGGTAATAACCTGAATTCCTGAGTAGCTTAGTTTTCCTCCCTAAGGATTCCATGGACATGCAATAATCAGTTACTTGGGCCAGAAGTGACAGGTAAGCCATGTATTCCCACCCGTCCTTTAGTGCTTCTTACTGAAGTCTTTGGCCTTAGATAAAACCGGGAGTTTGGCCTAGTGGTTAAAGTGTTTGCCTAGCATGCATGAAGACCCGGGTTCAATTCCTGGTACCACAACCATAGAAAAAAGCCGGAAGTGGTGTTGAGGCTAAAGTCGGTAGAGCTCTGGCCTTGAGAAAGTCCGAAAGGACAGTGTCGGCCTGAGCTCAAGCAGGACTGGCCAAAAAAAAAAAAAAAGGAGAATAATCAGGGAAATGTGGCTTGCTCAAGGGAAGTTGTGAATAGCCTGGTAAGCTAAATATGAGCTCAGGGAATAAAGGCCCTGGCTTAAGGGGTAGGGTTGGTAGCCTTGAGCTGAAGAACTCAGGACAGCACTCAGGATGAGTCCAAGCCCCGTGACAGCACACACACACACACACACACAACACAAAGTGTTGGGGGCTGCGAGTTTGGCCACTCTACCACTAGGCCAAACTCGCAGCCCCCAACAATTTGTGTGTGTGTGTGTGTGTGTGTGTGTGTCACGGGGCTTGGACTCATCCTGAGTGCTGTCCCTGAGTTCTTCAGCTCAAGGCTACCACCCTACCCCTAAGCCTGGGCCTTATCCCTGAGCTCTTTAGCTCCAGGCTACCACCCTACCCTTGAGCCAAGCCCCATTTCCCTTTTTTTTTTTTTTTTTTTTTGGCCAGTTCTGGGCAGCCCACTGTCTTTGGACTTTCTCAAGGCCAGAGCTCTACCGTTTTAGCCTCAACACCACTTCCGGCTTTTTTCTATGGTTGTGGTACCAAGGAATCGAACCTGGGTTTTCATGCATGCTAGGCAAGCACTCTACCACTAGGCCAAACTCCCGGCCCCCCACTTCCCGTTTTCTAGAGGTTAACTGAAGATGAGTCTCAGGTCCTTTTGTGCCCAGGCTGGCTTTGAACATTGATCCTCAGATCTCAGCCTCCTGAGTGGCTAGGATTCCAAGCATGAGCCACTGTGCCTGGCAAAAACAAAACTTTTTTTTTTTTTTTTTTTTTTTTGCCAGTCCTGGGCTTGAGCTCAGGGCCTGAGCACTGTCCTTGGACTTTCTCAAGGCTAGAGCTCTACCACTTGAGCCTCAGCACCACTTCCAGCTTTTTTCTATGTATGTAGTACTGAGGAATCGAACCTGGGTCTTCATGCATGCTAGGCAAGCACTCTACCACTAGGCCAAACTCTTGGCCCCACAACAAAACATTTTTGAGGTAATGTGTGGCAATATGTTGATTATCAGTTCAAACTGAAAGGAAGGAAAAGCACCTGTGGCTCATGCCTGTAATGCTACTCAGAAGGCCAAGATCTAAAGATTACAGTTCGAAGCCCACCCTAACCAGAATCTATAAGACTCATTTTCAATTAGGCACCAAAAAGCCAGGAACAGAGGTTTTGCTCAAGTGGTAGACCGCCAGCCTTGAGCAAAAAAGGCTAAAAAAACAGTGCCCAGGCCTTGAGTTTAACCAAGCCCTGGGACTGGAAAAATAATAATTAATACCAGTGGGACAGAATAAGCCAAGGATTTCATTGATGAAATTAAGGGAGGATCTTAAGGCAGTGTCATATTCAAAACGGTTCCAGATTATCTCTGAATCCAATGTGGCAAATAAACTTGATAAAGTCAGCATAGGAACCAAGACCATAAAAAGGCTTCCACAAAAAAAAGGTAAAACTGATTAAATGTTTCAATTGTAAACATAAAATCATTGCATTCATAATAGCCAAAGAGTGGAATCAGTGGAAGTGCCCAACGACAGATGAATGGATAAAGACATGGCACATGTATACTATGGAATGTTACAAGGGCATAAAGGAAAATAAAATGTCGTTTTCAGGAAAACAAGGCACTACATCATGTTGAGCAAGACAGCTGAAACCCAAAAGCCAAACAGATGTTTTTTACTAATATTTGGAGACTAGAAAAGATATATTCATGGATATGTACTCACTCAGAATGATTCTAACTGTAGGACTATATGCATGAGGGGAAGGGGAGGGATAAATGGAGGGTATATAATTTTGAAATGCAACCCTATGAAAAAGGCATAAGGAATCTCAATGAAAAAATGTTGATCAATAGGGAAATGGGGGCAGAGAAAGAGTTATGAAAAAAATAATATATATGCATCTGAAATCACATGGTGAAATCCTCTAGTGTAATTAATACATATTAAACAACAAAAAAGTCAAGAAAGTAAAGCAAGATGTTTTACCATCAGGAGGAATGCTCATGAGGAAGACAAGAGGGTAAATGACAATATGGTTCATGTGGTTTATTTGAAAACAATAACAAGCCTGTTGAGATTGTTTTAAGGAGGGTGAGGTATGAGGTGGTATCAGGATACATTGTATGTGAGTGGAAATGTCAGTGAAACCCGCTGGTACAATTAATGTAGGGTAATTTTTTTCTTTTCTTGCCAGTTCTGAGGCTTGAATTCAGGGCCTGGTCACAGTCCTTCAGTGTTCTCAGGGCTAGTGCTCTACCCCTTGGGCCACAACACCACTTCTGACTTTTTCTGTGTATGTGGTACCAAAGAATTAAACCCAGCACTCTACCACTAGGCCACACTCCTGGCCCCATAATTTTTTATTTATTTATTTATTTGTTTGTTTGTTTATTGTGGGTCTTGAACTCAGCCTGGGTACAGTCCCTGAGCTCTTCAGCTCAAGGCTACCACACCCAGCTTATTTTTATTTTTTGTAAGTCATTGAGAATCTAGGGAGAACTTAGTAAATTCCAATGGGCGAAGAATAAAACTGTGGAGAACATTGGTATTTAAACTGGGCAGAGAAAGTTCCAAAGTAAACCAATAGGAAAAGTAAAAAAATAAAAAGAAAGCCGGCAGTGGTTCAGGCCTGTAATCCGAACTACTCAGGAGACTGGGATCTGAGTATCAAGATCCAAAGCCATCCTGGGCACAAAAGGACTTGAGACTCCTATCTCCAATTAACCTCTAGAAAATGGGAAGTGGGACCTGGCTCAAGGGTTGAGTGATAGCTTTGATCTGAAGAGCTCAGAGCACCCAGGCCAAGTTCAAGCCCCATGACCCACAAGAAAAAAAGAAGGAGGAGGAGGAAGAGGAGGACAAAAGGTAATGTTGGTAGGCAAAGCACAGAAACAAGGACAGGACTAAAAAGCAGCAGTGGATTTGGGACAATGAAGATCTCGCTAGATCAGGGAATTTCAATGGCATGGTGGAAGTGGGAGGAATTCTGCCCAAGTCTGAAGTGGCAACATCACATAAAACTTCAATAACCTTGACTTTCTTTTTGTGGAAGTTCACATACTGGGAGGATGATGAAATAGAACCAACCAGGCATCATGCTTGTCATCCTAGCATCCTAGCTACACACACACACACACACACATACACACAAAAGAAACACAAAACAAAAACAAAACCAGGGATAGCGCCCAGTCTTTGAGTTCAAGCTCCAGGACCAGTCACATAACTAAAAGGTTTGGGATGGGACCGGGAGTTTGGCCTAGTGGTTAAAGTGCTTGCCTAGCATGCATGAAGACCCGGGTTCGATTCCTCGGTACCACATACATAGAAAAAAGCCGGAAGTGGTGCTGAGGCTCAAGTGGTAGAGCTCTAGCCTTGAGAAAGTCCAAGGACAGTGCTCAGGCCCTGAGCTCAAGCCCAGGACTGGCCAAAAAAAAAAAAAAAAAAAAAGAACGCAAGCTCATTTGATAGGGAAGAGGGGAAAACCAAGATGGGGGGTGGGTGGTGGATGGGGGGGAGGGTGATGGGTACCAAGACATGTGAAAGGTTATCAATGTATGTGAATTAATGCACCTTCTATCTGGCAAAAAACATGTAACCCTTTTATTAATTACAATTAAAAAATTATTAAAAAAAAAAACGCAAGCTCATCAAAAAGGACTTGTTACATTGGGGCAGAAAAGCCACTACTTAAGATGTGGCAGCGGAGAACAAGGAACTTGCTGAACTGTTCCGTAAGTGAGAAAATGGGTATAACAGTCCTTAGGTAACATACTAACAGAAGGCAAGAAGGGGTTCAAAACAGAGCAAAGCTAGAATTTATTTTGTTTGCAGCACTGAGAATTGAATGCAAACAAATCTGAACAAGAGCTCTACCATTTAAATTACACGTGTAACCCAATCTGGAGAGTAATATATGGTATATACATACCATGGGAAATTATATTCATTAAACTGTTTAAACAGATTTATTACAAGCAATGAGTTTGAAGTAGGACTAGTCTACCAAGCAAGAAAACCCCAAACCCAGCTTTTTCTACCCTTTGGGAGGAGTGTGTCTTGCTGTATATATAGCCCAGGCTAGCCTTGAACTCCCAATTTTCCTGCCTCATCTTCCCATGGGCTAGAAACAGGTATACACAACTATGTCCAGTTTGTTTGTTTTCTGAAACTGAAATAACCTGGCAGGCTTAGCTGCCAAATTGTTTTGTTTTTGTAAAAATGCTTGACCTGCTCCATCACCTGCGAGTGGTTTCATCCTTGTAGTTAGTGACGATGGGCATTGTAAGGTGATGTCATCTGGGGACTACCACCTGGGTGTGGTGCTTACATTTAAAAGCTCAGCCCATGGTTAGGGCTGCTCTCTATGAGCCCAAAGGTGGGCAGCAGCTTCCGCGTGATTAAAGTAACTCCTAGCTCGGTTCACTGAGTGCTGGTGACTCTACTGCTAGGGGGTTCAGAGCCCCTCAAAATAGCTGGGATATTACAATACTAGGGTTGAACTCAGAGCTTCATGCTTTCTCAGCTTGCTTGCTTCTTCAGATGACATAATTTTAGACATCCCTCTAGTCAGGCTTTTTGCTGACGGTTTTGAAGGTGGCGTTTTGGGACTTTTCTAACTGTGCTAACCTCAAACTATAATCCTCTAAATAGCTAGGATTACAGGCATAAGCCACTAGTACCCAGCCCAGCAGTTTCTTTTATTAGCAGTTCTAGGGATCAAGCCTTGCATATCAAGTAGACTCTACTAGTAAGCTACCTGCTTTGCACCAAACCTGCTTTTCTCAATCATGAAAGTTTCAGAGGATAGAAGAGTCAACAGTACACGATAGCATGGAAGAAGACTAATGTCTGAGGAGCCTGCCACTTTATAAATCAACAAAAGTGATGAGAACTAACTCTAAGTGGGTGGTACATATCTGTAATCCCAAGTACTTGGGAAACTGAGGCAGTACTGCAAGTTTAAGACCAACCTGACCAAATTAGTGATATTTGTCTGAAAGTAAAATTTTCAGAGGCTGAGGATGTAACTTAGTGCTAGAGTTCTTGCCTAACATGTGAGACCCTGAGTTCAGTCCCCCATAGTACTTCTACTTCCTTCTTCCTCGCCCAACCCAACCACACCACCCAAAAAAGCTCCAAACACTGCCTGTAATCCTAACTACTCTGAAGGTGGAGATCTGAGAGTCACAGTTTGAAGCCGACCGGGGCAGGAAAATCTGTAAGACTTAATCACAGAAAAAAGTAGGCAGTGGCCGGGAGTTTGGCCTAGTGGTAGAATGCTTGCCTAGCATGCACAGAGACCCGGGTTCAATTCCTCGGTACCACATACATAGAAAAAAGCTGGAAGTGGAGCTGAGGCTCAAGTGGTAGAGCTCTAGTCTTGAGAAAGTCCAAGGACAGTGCTCAGGCCCTGAGCCCAAGCCCAAGACTGGCAAAAAAAAAAAGGAAGTAGCAATGTGGCTTTGAACAAACAGACCAGGAACAGTGCCCAGGCTCAGAGTTCAAGGCCAGGACTGGCAAAAAAATAAATATAATAAAATAAATTTTAAAAGCTCTAAAATGGAATGGTGACAAGACTTTCTCTTCAGTGTGAGATGCACTGCTTTCAAGTCCTCTTTAAATCTTTAAAACCTGATGGCAAATTTCTTGTGCAATAGCATAGGTCAAAATCTACTCCAGGTAGTGAGGTCTTTGATCCATTTTGAGTTAACGCTTGTGCATATTTAACTCATTTTTTTCTTGAGCACTTTAAACCAGAATGCTTACGGGCCTGGGAGTTTAGCCTAGTGGTAGAGTGCTTGCCTAGCAAGTGCAAAGGCCAGGATTTGATTTCTTGGTACCACATACATAGAAAAAAACTGGAAGTGATGCTCAAGTGTGGCTCAAGTGGTAGAACTCTAGCCTTGAGAAAAGCCTAAATCCAAGGACAGTGCTCAGGCCCTGAGTTCAAGCCCCAAGACTGGAAAAAAAAAAAAAATTAAACTAGAATGCTTAAATTTTCCAAACTGTGTAGGAAATGCAAATTACTTACTTTAATCCAACTCTTCTTTCATTCTACTTGAAATTCTACAATGTTTCTGTTTAATAAAAAGAAATAAATTTTTTAAAAAATCTAGGCCAGGGGCCGGGATTTTGGCCTAGTGGTTAAAGTGCTTGCCTAGCATGCATGAAGACCCGGGTTCGATTCCTCGGTACCACATACATAGAAAAAAGCCGGGAGTGGTGCTGAGGCTCAAGTGGTAGAGCTCTATCCTTGAGAAAGTCCAAGGACAGTGCTCAGGCCCTGAGCTCAAGCCCAGGACTGGCAAAAAAAAAAAAAAAAATCTAGGCCAGGAGTTTGGCCTAGTGGTAGAGTGCTTGCCTAGCATGCACAAAGACCCAGGTTTGATTCTTCGGTACCACATACTTAGAAAAAAGCCAGAAGCGGTGCTGTGGGTAGAGCTCTAGCCTTGAGAAAGTCCAAGGACAGTGCTCAGGCCTTGAGATCAAGTTCAGGACTGGCAAAAAAAAAAAATCTACTCCAGGGGCTGATTCTGCACTCACTGGACATAAGGAGTTGAACTGCATTATTATACACGCTACCCAACTATGCTTCCTTTGGGGACTATTCCTCTGTCACTTCATGTAATTGTATTAAGAGCTGTCAAATAAGGGCCTCCCTTCCCTCATTTTCTAGAGGTTAATTGGAGATAAGAGTCTCAGGTCCTTTTGTGCTCAGTCTGGTTTTGAACCTTGATCCTCAGATCTCAGCCTCCTGAGTAGCTAGGAATACAGGTGTGAACCACCATGCTGGCTGCCAAATTGTTTTTGTAAAAATGCTTAACCTGCAAGTGGTTATGATCATCTGTGTGTCGTTTCATTCTTGTGGTATTGACTGGGCATCATAATGTGACATCACACAATGACTACCACCTGCGTGTGGTACTCTCCTTTAAGCCCCATGGTAGGTTAGGGCTGCTCTCTATTAGCCTGAAGGTAGAAAGTAGCCATTATGCTACTTTTAAACTGACTCCTAAGTTCAGTTCACTGAGTGCTGAGGGTCCAAGGCCCCGTGAAAATGGCTGGGGTATTACAGGTACAGTTACGGCCACATTGGCCAGAAGACCTCATTTCCTAAACACAGCAGTAATTGGTCCAAGAACAGCCAATGCCAAAGAGCGTTTTATAGATTTGCATAAATGCTAATACAGGGGTTAGGCGTGTAGCCATAACTTGAATGCATACTTACTATGTGTGAGACTCTCAGTTCAATCATTAGCTTCAAAAAAAAAAAAAAATCCTTGTTGGGCGCGGTGGCTCATACCTGTAATCCCAGCTACTCAGCAGGCTGAGATCTGAGGATCAAGATTCAGAGCCAGCCCAGGCACAAAAGGACCTAGGCTCTTATCTCCAATTAACCTCTAGAAAACTGGAAGTGGGGCTGTGACTCAAGGGGTAGGGCAGTGGTCTTGAGCTGAAGAGTTCAGGGACAGCGTCCAAGCCCCATGACCGACAAAAAAAAAAAAAAAAAAAAAAATCCAGGCACTGGTGGCCCATTAATCCTTGAGCAAAAAAGCTGAGAGACAATGCCTAGGCCCTGAGTTCAAACTCCACAACTGGCACACATCTAACTAAATTAATGAAACAGACGCAGAGACAGTCTTTTTTTCCCCTCCAAGATCATGAGGCTTGATACAGCTACTGCTCAACTATAATCCCAACTCATTGGGCTGTAATTAAAACACTAGAAGTTAAGACTGTGGTCCCTATAATTTAGCTAAACAAAAAACACCAACACAGAGAAAAGTATTTAACATCTGTAATGTATACCTGACCCTCACATTCCTATTTATTCAGTGACCTCCACATATAAGTACCAAGTGGAAGTACCACACAAATCACTGATACTTTCTTCAATGAAGAGTTTGAAAATCACCAAGGCCATACATCCTCTTCACATGGCAATGACAGCAGGCTGAAGTCTTCCCACAGCATGGCTCACAGTTCAAGTGAAAATGATCAGTCTACAGGGCCCCTGAGGTCTTCTGTTCTTCTGCAATCTGGCGCCGGGTGTTGCGCAACTGGAAATAGTGGTAGGCTCGAACACTACAGAGGTAGCCCCCATACACAGTGAGAAGCAGCATGGAGGCAGAGAAGGTCTTGTAGCCAATATCAGCTAGCTGCTTGGCCGATGGCATATCGTCCCCTACGAAAACAGATTGTATTAAACCACAGCATAAGGCCTCTGTCCATCACCCTGCTTGGGAGAAATTCCATAACTTCTGCTTCCCTGTGAGTCTCCATACTGGATAACATCATTTGGAACCTCTGATCCCAAAGAGCAAATGATGTCTGAATGGGAGATATAGACAGGATGACAGAACCAGAGGCATCTGGATGCCAGTACAGCTAACACTTGGTCATCTACATTTGTGGAGAGAATGGCCCACTGACAATTTTTTACAATTTTTCCTAACTGGTACATCATTTGATGCATGCACAAGTTTTTCTAGCTAGTCTGGTACATATTGGATACAGACAGGTTTAAAAACAGGCAGTGAATTATTCTCCTAGAAGGATGCGAGAAACAATTTTATTCACAGTGAATTGTGAATTGGTTTTTTTTTTTTCTCTTTCTTTCTTTCTTTTTTTTGTGGGTCGTGGGGCTTGAACTCTGGGCCTGGGCACTGTCCTGAGCTCTTCAGCTCAAGGCTACCACCCTACTCCTGGGCCTGGGTGTTGTCCCTGAGCTCTTCAGGTTAAAGCTACCACCCTACTCCTTGAGTCACAGCCTCACTTCCAGTTTTCTAGTTGCTAATTGGAGATAAGAGTTCCACAGACTTTAGTGTGGCTTACTTTGAACTGTGATCCTCAGATCTCAGCCTCCTGTGTAGCTAGGATTACAGGTGTGGGCCACCATCACCCGGTCTAGGATTATTTCTAATTTGTTTCCTACTATTCTGAGCTAGGGAAATAAAGCTTCACATAGAAATATCTTAGCAAGAATAAAATGTTTCTCAATTTGGGATTTTTTTTGTTGGTCTTCTTTCCTCCTCCTCTCTCTCTTTTTTTTTTTTTTGCCAGTCCTGGGCTTGGGCTCAGGGTCTGAGCATTGTCCCTGGATTTTCTCAAGGCTAGGGCTCTACCACTTGAGCCACTGGCTTTTTGCTATGTATGTAGTACCGAGGAATCGAACCCGAGTCTTTGTGCATGCTAAGCAAGCACTCTACCACTAGGCCAAACTCCCGGCCCTTCTCTTCTAATTCTTCTTCTTCCCTTTTTGCCAGTCCAGAATTGAACTCAGGGCTGGGCTCTGTCCTTGAGCTTTCTCGAAGCTAGAGCTCTACCATTTGAGCCACAGTACCACTTCCAGCTTTTTCTGTGTATATGGTACCAGGGAACTGAACCCAGAACCCAGGGCTTCCTACATGTTAGGCAAGCATTCTACCTCTAGACCACACTCCCAGCCCATCAATTTGGGACTATGAATGTATTCTTTTTTATTTTTTTCTTTTGCCAGTCCTGGGTTTGAACTCAGGGCCTGGGCACTGTCCTCAGGCTTTCGCAAGGCCAGCACTCTACCACTTGAGCCACAGCACCACTTCCAACTTTTTCTTTGTATGTGGTACTAAGGAATCGAACCCAGGGCTTCATGCATGCTATGTGAGCACTCTCCCACCAGGCCATACTCCCAGCCCCACGAATTTATTATAGTGCTTTCTGTTGAAGGAACTGAAATTGTTTAAAAAAAAAAAAAAAAGCTAAACTGGGGTTTAACCCAGGGATAGCCAAGCATCTACCACTAAACCACAACTCAACTCTAGCCTATTTTTTTTACAACAGGGTGACAGAGGCTTCTTGCTTGCTTGCCAAGTATTTTCCAGGATGGCAGTCTGCCTGTTTCAGGCTTCCCATCATAGTTGGGATGAAAGTGAGCACCACAACACCCAACTTCTTTCTAATGTGACTGAGTCTTGCAAATTTCTTTGTCTTGGCTGACTAGAGCCGCCATCCTTCAGATCTTAACTTCCCACACACTGGGGTAACACACTCCTGCTATCATGCACAGAGTCTGGTTGGGAAAGGATCTGTATAGACCTGGGCTGGCCTCAACCCATGATTCTATGTCAGCTTCCCAAGTAGCTAGGATTATAGACTTCAAACACTGTACTCAGTAAAGACTGGCTTCTTTAAATCAGGAAATTTGGGCTAGGAGTGGTGGTAATAGAGAGGTGATCTAATATCTACAGACTGTTCTGGAATTACAGATGTGTACCATCACACTGGCTAAGAATGCTACTTTTGCTCCCCTTTTTAATTTGAATATGTCTTAAAGGGGAAGAAGGTGGTGGCTAAATTGAGGATAAAAGAAGTGAGATAGCCCGATATGGTGGCTCACACCTGTAATCCTAGCTACTCAGGAGGCTGAGATCTGAGGATCGTGATTCAAAGCCAGCCCTGGCACTAAAGACCATGAGACTCATCTCCAATTAACCACTAGAAAACTGGAAATGGCACAGTGGCTAAAGGGGTAGAGTGGTAGCCTTGAGCTGAAGAGTTCAGGGACAGCGCCCAGGTCCAGAGTTCAAGCCCCATGACAGACAGGAGGAGGAAGAGGAAGAAGAGGAGGAGGAGGAGGAGGAAAAAAGAAAGCATACTTTAGATGCAGGAGGGAGACTGTGACATGTCCATACAAGTATGCAATGTATCTCAATTAAACTCACCCTATCAATTTCTTTACCACATTGTTCCTGTGGGGGGGGGGGTCATGGAGCTTGAACTCTGGGCCTGGGTGCTGTCCCTGAGCTCTTCAGCTCAAGGCTACCATTCTACCCTTTAGCCATATCCCCATTTTCATTACTCGCTTTTTCAAAGTATTTCAACAGATTTCATTGTTCTAACTGGATATGAAAAAGGTTTTGAGCTGGGCACCAGTGGCTCAAGCTTGTAATCCCAGCTACTCAGGAGGCTGAGATCTGAGGATTGTGATTCAAAGCCAGCCCGGGTAGGTAAATCTTATCTCCAGTGAACCTAGAAAACCCAAAGTGGTGATGTGGTTCAAAGTAGTACAGCATTAGTCTTGAGCAAAAAGGCCTAAGAGACAGTGCCCAGGCCCTGAGTTCAAACCCCACTACCGACAAAAACAAAAACAGAACCTTTTTGAGATTAGCAGAACGTTCTCATTTGATCCGGTGCAAGCTGGGAATTCGACTGCAGGTTTCAAAAACTATAAGAAAAATCATGAAGGGGAAAAAAGCCACGGAGGGTGGGGGATGGGGAGCGGGCGGAGCGAGGAGTTAGAGACTTGACTTAGGTGGTAGGGTCCCGGCCAATGAGCTTATAGTGTCGAGTGCCAAATTCTAGTTCCGATCTCCCACACACATACAAAAAGCCACAGTGCTATAATTTGCAAATATATCGGAGGAACGCAGGCGCAAGTTCCTCCTCTCACATGGCTCATTTCACCTAGATTCACTCATTTATCCATCGTTTAGAGCACATAGGATCGCAGTTCAAAGCCAGGCTGGGCACAAAAGTCCGTGAGACTTTATCTGCAAGGAACCACCAGAAAACCGAAAATGGTGCTGTGGTTCAAGGGGTAGGGCGGTAGCCTAGAGCTGAAGGGCTCAGAGACAGCGTCCAGGCCCAGAGTTCAAGTCTCAGGACCGACAAAAAAAAAAAAAGCCTTTTGCCTGAAAGAACTCATGGAGCTAAGCTACGTGTTATATATACTGTTGAAAGGTAGAAGACCTTGCGTGAGCAGAGACAGGCGGGGCGCTCCAAAAGACTGGCAGAAAGGTGGTGTGGGGCAGAGCCATTTTTCTGAAAGGTGAGAAGGATTTACACCCAAGGGAAGGGGAAATGGGGTGATCAACTACAGCCAATAGTAATATAAAGAACAGTGTGGGGAACAGCCACGAGCCCAGCAGGGGCCTAGGCGTGCCAGGCGAGCGCCATTACCCCACCGCTGCAGGGAGGTGGTGCCGAAGTAGCGCACCAGGCGCCGGCGCTCGCGATCCCAAGGACAGCAAGGCCGCGGACCGGATGGATGGGGCAGTGCCAGGGGCCTGCCCAGGGGGACACCACCCGCCAGCTCGGCGCCCCTGCTCTGCCAAAGCCGGCAGCGTACCTGAATGCTGCAGCTCCCTGGCGTCTAGCGGAGGTCTGCAGAGGCCGCCCCTGGCTGCTAGCGTCCCCACCACTTCCTAGCGTGGCCGAAAGCCACTCACCACACCAATACGTCCAAGCAGCGGTCCCGGAACAACCCAGAGAGGCAACCACTCGGACAGAAACCCGCCTTCTTTCCTGCCCACCCACCTGGAACGACCTCTAAGATTCGTGCTCCTAGCAAACGAGCGAGCGAATCTGTGCGCGTCTGCTCTGAACCCCGCCTGCTAGAGGCGGGAATTATCCTGGGCAGATACTCGGGTTGGTGGCTGGGATTGAACTTCCGGGTTCCGGGTCAACCATTCAGGCGACTCTCTTTCGGAAGTACTTTCCTCTCCAAGAATCCCGTTGGATTCTGGGGGTTGTAGTCTTGCTCCATCGAGTAAGCATCTTTAGCGACCCAAATTTGAGAACCGGAAGTCCTTTTACAATTATTATTCTTAAGTAGTTGTATAAAGGGAATCTCAAGTCAACGAATCATTTTATAATTACAATTTATTTTGATCGATTGTCACCCCTCCCTGGTTTAGAATCGGAACGTTAGGGTCTCGGTCAGAGTTAACCAATCCACAAGCCTACGTGGCTGTGACGTATTTAGTGGCTAGGTAGGCTAAGAACCAGCCTTCAGCCGGTGAATGGCGCGCCCCCTAGAGCGCGAACCCACCTTGCGGGGCCGTGACCAAGGAATGCACCCGAGGGGTGACTAAGGTTTCTGACTTATTCCTGACTCCCAGTTTGCAGGTGGCAGGAAAAGACTCCAAGTGCGTGAAGACTGAATGACAGCCTGCGGGAAGGAAGGCGTAGGTGGCGCCGGTGGTAGTTAAGAAACTGAGTCCTGAGGGTATCAGAATAAAGAGCAGAAAACAACCTCTACAGACCAGATCAACTTTAATGACCTGAGTAGGGTCAGGAGATCAGGACAGGGGTGGGGGACCTTAACTAGGGTCCCTGGTGAAGGTGGCTGGAAGGTACAAAAAGTGTCAGGTCAGGCTTTGCAAGCTTGTAGTTTGGGCCTGAAGTAATTTACGCAGGCCTGGTCTCCAGAGCCTGTTGTGCAAACCCACTGAGGAAGTCCAGTCAGGGTTCAGTCGGGAGTGGCCTGCTTTGGGGAATTCAGGTGCCCCATTTGGGGGAGGGAGAGGAAGGGGGTGAGTGGACTTTCACATTTTGGGTATTGCATATTCCCCATGGGGTGGCAGGAGAGAGGACTGAGTAAGCACGGCTCCTGGGAACTTTGGCTGCAATTATGCAGGAGGAATTGATTCACTGATGTTAGCATGTTCTGAAATCGTTCTGTACTTGTCACCCTTTATTGGGTGACAACTGGCTCTACACAGGCCTCAGGTTCACAGTTGACTGTGGATGGAGCACAAAGGTATTGGAAGTTCGTCTCTGCTTATCCCACCCCAAATTTCTGGGAAGCTGTCCAAACAGGGGCCATTGAGGCCTGGGTGACAGTGCCCCTCCCTCTCTGCCTAACCTGGCAGTGAAGCCCTTTTCTGGGAAGATTCAAATCTCAAAGACTAGGAGCTACAAGGAGCCTGACATTCTGGCTTGTTGGGAGAGGGAGGGAGGGTTAACATAAGGCTGGCCAGAGCCATGGTGTGCCAGGTGCTGCCACACAGGAAAAGGAGACCCCTGCTGGATGCAGGAGCCTCTCAGCCTTCTGGGACTATTTATAACTAGGAACCGGGACTGCTGACCTGAGACATTCCCCTGCTGCCACTCAATCCTGGAGCAAAGCCTGTGCAAAGCACACTCCCCTCCCTCCTCTTCTTTCCTCATCCCAGGGGCAGGGCAGCCTTTATTTTTTCCTCTTCCTAGAGTTTCCCAGCTCTTGAAGTGCTGATATAGCCAGCCTCTCATATGGAAGTGCCCATTCCATGAAAGAGAATTAGCCTTGGACTATCAAGACCTGCCAACATGGGACCCTGCTCAGCCTTTGGGCCACTCTCTAATCCTAGCCATGATAATGTCAGGTGCTGGTTTGCTCTCCTAGCTGCTCAGGGGCAGCTGAGAATAATATACCAGCTCTGGGAGAAGGAGAGGGTAGAGTTGGGGGATGTCCTCTGGAGAGATAAATCACATGAGGGGCCCAGCTGCACCTCCCCCCAACTAGGGAGGTGGGGCAAATGCAAAGGTCACAAGGGAACCCGGTGATCTGAGCCTGCTATGAGCTCTGTCAGCAGTTTCTGTCCCGAAAGAGGGTGCTGGCGGACAGGGTGAGGAAAAGCTGGGAAAGGTCACAAAGGGTGGGGAGGAGCTGGCAAAGATCTGGGAGCCAGGAAGTCCCCAGGGAAAATGGCAAGCCCCAGAGATGCCAGTACGAAGCAACCCTTGTGCCAGGGGAGTTGGAGGGGAGAAGGAGAGAGGAGGACCAGAGGTTTCTGAGGACACAATTGTTGCTAGGAGAAGCCAGAAGAGAGTTGTTTGAAATCTTTGTATTTTGTTAACAAACACTCAGATCATTGATGCTGTATAGGGCCTGGCACAGGTCAACCGAGGGGTCTCTGGGACCACTGTCTGCTGAATTGCCCAGAGCCTTCCTTTTCTAGGCAGCTCTTGCTTTACCCTTAGGTACTTCTTTGGCCACTGAGTTGGGCTTGGGGACAGATTCTTAGTTTCTGTAAGGCAGCAGTGAGCCATCGTGACTCCGGTGGCCTCCCTTCCTCCATCCCACCCATCCCTAGATAAGCACACGGCACTGAGGCTTAATTCTGTGCTTCACAGAGGACAGTAAGAGTTTCACATCTGGTGAGAGACAGGGAAGCTCCATTTCTAGAACAGGTTGCAGGCTTCCCCACAGTCCATTTGCCCAGGTGTGCAGCCGAGCCTCCCATCCACGTGCCCACTAGTATCCTTCAATAAAAAGACTGCTCATCAGGGAGTCCTGGAGAAAATCCTGGTGACCCTGTCTCAAGCTTCCTGCTTGTCTCTGCTGGATAGAGGCGCAGCCTCCCTGGGTCTTGGCTCCACTCACATGTGTTCTGGATGGTTCTGCAGGCAGCGAATGAATTCACCCACTGGCTGGCCCTCATAGCACACTTTGTACACAGCTGTGAACAGGGGGAACCTAGAATGGGAAGGGAAGATTGTTTAGCTTCTAACCAATACCCTTCGCCCCATTTATCACCTAACTCTCCACTACTCTTCTCTCCTAGCTGGGACCTCAAGCAGACGCTGGCTTTCAGTTTCCACCTGCTGGGAATCTGAATTTGCCTAGCCTTGGATTTTAGAGTCAGGTCAAGTGCGCCTGCTCCCTATCATACTGAATTTGTGGGCTTCAAGAAGTTTTGTTTATATTTTTCCTAACTGAGCAATCTGTTCATCTCTTTGAGCCTCAGTGTCATCATTGGCTGTTAAAATGGGTCCAGGATAGCCAGGCCCAGCTCACACCTGGAACTATAGCTACTCAGGAGGCTAACATCAGAGGATCCTTGTTCAAACCCAGGAGAAGTCCATGAGACTCTTATCTCCAATTAAGCACCCCCAGAAAGCCCAACTAACCAACCAACCGGCCAAACAAACAAACAGAAACCCAGAAGTGGAGCTCTTGCTTAAGTGGTAGTACGTTAGCCTTGAGCAAAAGATGCTCAGGCACAGTGCACTGGGTATGAATTCAAGCCCCAAGACCAGCACCAAAACAAAACCAGAAAGGTTCAACATGACAAAGTAGTAAAGATATGATTGTATAAGATATGATGATTATGCATGATGTGACGCTGTCAGTGAATGGTTTCCTTCTTGCCATCTTTGCCTGGCTTCTCCTTGTACTCAGAGCCCTGAACTACTCTTCTGAATCTGTTCCATGCTCTCCACCAGAGCTCTGGATGTATTACCCATTGTCTGCGCGTCCTAGAAAGGAATGTCTTGAAGTTGAGCCCATTCTCCTTAACATGTAGGTTAGGGTTCAGGGGACAGAAGGATTGGGCTTGAGCTTGGAAGGATGGACAAAAGCAGAATAATCAGTGAGCATATTCCTTGCCCAAAGCCCCAACTTCCAGAGCAAGGGGTGAGGAGGAAAGAACAGAAAGGGGAGGTTACACAGAAAGTATAAAGGACACTAGAGTACATGAGCTTTGGGACCAGGAGCTCGCCAGAGACAGACTCTCCATGCTCTAAACAAAAGGTCACAGTTCCCTCCACCTTTTTTGCAACTTGTGCAGGGCTCAGGAAGATGGTAGGTGGGACGGCGCTGGGCGGATACAGTCACTCACTTGTCCACCAGGCCCTTGTGCTGGAGGATGTTGTGCAGCTCCCGGGCTGTCTGGGGCCCCTGTAGCTTCTGCCCATTCAGCATCTCTTTCTCTAGCTGCTCAATGGACTGTGAAAAAAACAGAACATGTGGGTTGCAGTGAGCGACAGAGGACCCATTTGAACTGAAAGTTGGAGCTCAGGAAAAAGAAAGGTTGGGATGTGGTGGTAACAACTGCCTCCAGTGCCAAGAATCGAAGCCAGAGACTCCTACATCTTAGTCCCATTTACAACGATTTTCTTTGTTTGTTTGCTGATGGTATTGTTTGCTTTGTGCTGGTACTAGGGCTTGACTTGAACTCAGGGTTCAAGCCCCAGTAATTGGAGATAAGAGTTACACCGTTTCCTGCCAGGGCTGGCTTCATTCAACCTGCAATCCTTAGACCTCAGACTCCTGAGTAGCTAGGATTACAAGCGTGAGCTACCAGTCCCTGGTTGTTTTGATTTTGAGACAGAGTCTGGCTATATATCCTAGGCTGACCTCAAACTTGCAATCCTCCTGCCTTAGCCTTCCAAGAGCCGGGATTGTAGGCTGGTTGACAGTAATCGTAATGCTTGTTCTCTCTCTCTCTTTTTTTTTTTTTTTGCCAGTCCTGGGCTTGAGCTCAGGGCCTGAGCACTGTCCTTGGGCTTTCTCAAGGCTAGAGCTCTACCACTTGAGCCTCAGCACCACTTCCAGCTTTTTTCTATGTATGTGGTACCAAGGAATCAAACCCAGGTCTTCATGCATGCTAGGCAAGCACTCTACCACTAGGCCAATCTCCCGGCCCCTTAATGCGTGTTCTTTACAGACATCTCCTGTTGTAGACATGGCCTAATACTAGCCCATAGCTCTGGGCTAGCAAGAGTGAGTGCCTCATCAAGCATTCTAAATTCATACTACCTTGCCTATAAAAACACCTCACAGTGGAGTTACTACTCAACGTCTTTAAGGACAAACATGTCCTTGAAGAACGGGGCTGGTGGCTCATACCTGTAATTCTAGCTACTCAAGAGAATGAGATCTGAGGATTGCAGTTCAAAGCCAACCTGGGCAGAAAAGTTCATGAGAGTCTTATTTCCAATAAATCACCAAAAAGCCAAAAATATAGCTGTAGCTCAAGTGGTGGTGGGCAGGAGGGGGGAGGAATCAAACAAATAGGATGGCATTCAGGCCCTAAGTTCAAGCCCTGGTTCTGACACTGAAAAAAGAAAGAAAGAAAGAAAAAGGGTGAGGACTCACAGCCCTGCCAAGAGGAAGCAAAAAGCAAAAACAGCAAGCAACAGATAGTGCTGACAGGAAAAAAAGAAGCCGCCACAGAGAAGGATCAAGCCCCTCCCCTGGGCAGAATAAATATTTACTTTCAAAGAGCAGAAAAGAACAAACTCTTATTAAACATTTCCACCTAGATATCCGCAGGGCCTACTTTCTCTTCTCCTCTATGGGACTCACCTTTCCAGTACGAACAAAGGCCTCTGCCACCTTGCGGTTCCGTCCTCCATAGCACGTAGTAATGAGGTCTGCAACGCCACAGCTCTCCAAAAAGGTGGCTGAGGTCACGGGACCACTGCAGAAGAGCTTAGAGAAGCCGATCATCTCCATGAGACCCAGCCGGATCACCGCTGCCTTGGTGTTGTCGCCAAAACCCAGCCCGTCGCAGAAACCAGCCCCTACAGCCACTATATTCTGTGAGGGAGTAGAGACATGGTGAGAGCCTTCCTCCTCCAGGGACCCCACGAGGAATCCCTAGCGCCTGCCTCAGGCTCCTCACAGCAGCCTTGACACACGTATTAAGTGAAGTAGAGGGTATGGGCTCCGAAATTACAGCTCCCTCCTGGTTGTCTTATTGTGTGCATCCCCTTTCTTTTGGGGGCTTGAACTCAGGGCTTCAGGCACTGTCCTTGAATGTTTTCAAGGCTAGTGCTCTACCACTTGTGCCACAGTACCACTTCCAGCCTTTTCTGAGTACGTGGCACGAAGAAATAGAACCCAGAACTTCATGCATGCTAGGCAAGTACTCTACCATAAGGCCACACTCCCAGCCCAGCATCCATTTTTTTTTTTTTTTTGGTCTGTCACGGGACTTGAACTCTGGCCATGTGCGCTGTCCCTGAGCTCTTCAGCTTGAAGAGCTTCAGCTTGAAGCGTCCTGTGCCTGAGCCACAGCACCACTTCCAGTTTTCTGGTGGTTAATTGGAGAGAACAATCTCAGGAACTTTGTTCCCAGGTTAGCTTTGAACCATGATCCTCAGATCTCAGCCTCCCGTGTAGCTAGAATTACAGGCGCGAGCCACCAGCGCCCCGCAGAGTCCATCTTCTTGACATTTTCTGAGAGCCACTCTTTTGTCCAGGTGGTCTCCCCGTCCATGATCAGCCATTGTCTTCATGTCCACAGCTGTCCAGCCATCCGCCTTTCTGGGAGTTGTCATGGACATCTTGTCTCTCATTAGCCTAAGTCTCTCCTCTGCCTCTTGGGCTACCACCTTAGAGCCAGAGCTAGGATATCCTCCAAGGAACCCTAGCCATAGAGGACACAGGGTCCTTACACCTGATAATGAGAAATCAGCAGGCCTAAGTGGCCTGGCCTGGCTTCTGTTGGCCTTCCTATATGTGGGGGACTTGGTAAGGAAAGGGAACCACTGCTGAAGAGTGTGCCAGGCTCTCCTTTGAGGCCTTCCCCACATCCCCATCTGTCTCTCTGCCTCTCTCACCTTTAAGGCCCCACAAATCTCCACAGTGTCGACCTCTTGCACCACCGTGATACGAAAATTGGGTGTCTGCATCAGCTCTTTCAGAAGCTGTCCTTGGGCTGGGTCCTTGCAGCCTAAAGTGGGGAAAGTATGAAGCTTTGAGGGTAGACTCTCACTTTTCCTTTTTCGTTTCTTCCTCCTTGAGACAGGGCCTTACTATGTGGTCCAGGTTTGTCTGGAATCCCTGGGCTTAAGCTATCCTCCTGTCTCAGCCTGTAGAGTAGCTGGCTGGGACTACAGGAGTGATGCCCTACACCCAGTGAGGGAGGAGTTGTCAGTTCATAGTCAACCTAAGTAGGGTTTACAGCCCCTTCCCTGGGGGTGTTCCAACCCTCCCCCACCTCTGACCCTTCCCTGCCTTGTAGAAGGAATTGGCCAAGGGGACAGAGTTGGAGGAGAGTTTGGGGAGGGGAAGCAAAAGCTGCGTGGTGCATGGGGGGCTCTCACCAATGGTGGTCTCACAGAACTTCTCAGCAGCCACCTCGTTGGCAATGTTGGCCCCCATCAGCACGCTCATGGGGATGCCAAGGCGCTCCCCGATCACTTCAGAGATGAGCTTCAGCCCATTGGGGCCCTCGTCTACCCCCTGGGCACAGGATGGAGCTCAGGCCAGCTGCTCTTTATGCCCAGCTGAGGGCCTCCCACCCAGAAATCCCTCCCCAGAGGTCCTACCCCACTCCAACCCAACCTAAGCTTTCTGTGAGGAGGGGGCAATACTGATAAACCAGTTCATCGTGGGTAATTTCTCCTTCATACACTTGCAACCAACGCACTTCTCCAAAGCAGTATATTCCCTCATGGCTCTTAGCCTTTTTTTTTTTTTTGCCAGTCCTGGGCTTGATCTCAGGGCCTGAGCACTGTCCTTGGACCTTTTCAAGGCTAGAGCTCTACCACTTGAGCCACAGCACCACTTCCGGCTGTGATACCAAGGAATCAAACCTGGGTGGTCATGCATGCTAGGCAAGCACTCTACCACTAGGCCAAACTCCCGGCCCGGCTCTTAGCCTTTTGACACCCTGACCAACTCCTAGCTGGACACTATTCCAGACCAACTCCCCTGCAAGCTTCCAAGCCAAACCACTTCTCATGCCTCTTTAAAAATCTCTATTACTGAGCCATATCCCCAGCCTCTGACAGCTGTCTCCATCCTCTTAAAGCCAGTCCCTCTCTTTTCTTTAGCACTTTTCACCTATCCCTCTCATTTCTGGCTTGCTAAATCCATCCTGAGCTGTCCATTCCACCCCACCCCTCACCCTGCAACCACCACCACCAGTGGTTGCCTGCAGCCCACCGCTGTGCACATGAAGCTGTTCCTGGCACCTTAATTAGAGATATGCCAATGGTGTTGGCCTTTAGGTGGCCCTTGAGCTGGTCACAGATCTTGCCGATGAACTGATGGGGCACCACAAAGATCAGGATGTCAGCATCAGCTGCAGCCTGGACCACATCTGGGACAGCCACCTGTAGGGTGACAAACGTTCATTGGACTGGCTGACCTCTCCCAGTCCCCAGGGAACCCCATTCGGGAGATCCAGGAGCCAAAGAATGAGGCTTGGCGAGTGGAAAGACCATTTGGGAGTCAGTCTGGGAGATGGAACTTGGAGGATCAAGACATCTTACTCTCTGCTCCCAGCCATCGTGTCTCTACCATCACTCCCTGCCCAGCTGTCCTGGGTCTTTACTCCTGGAATCCTTCTCTCTGCACTCTGCTGGCTGTGGGACAGTATGGGAGGCCAAAAGTGGCCTGGAAAAAAAAGGCCAAATAAGATTTCATCACCCTGGGTCTTAGGAGTGCCAACTGGGAAGAGACAGTCCCAGTTTTTCCTCTCTTATCTACTCTGCTCTCCATTGCCAGGTGAAAAGACAGCCACATGGATTTGACCAAAGACCAAAAGTCCAAGGAGCAGCCTCCAAATCTGCTAATAACCCAGTGAATGAATAACAAGATTAGAGCCTGGAGCAGGTACTACCAGACCCCAAGTCTGGGGGCTTTGCAGACCAGACTTTGGTTGCTATGGAGACAAGCATAGTCCTCCCTCCTCCCTTCCCCTACCTAGGAACCAGCAGGGGAGGTACATCTTCCTCAGTCCCAGAAAGGAAAGTGTGTGTGTGTGTGTGTGTGTGTGTGTGTGTGTGTGTGTGTGAATGCACGCGTGCGCAGTGTGGTAGTGGTGGGGTGCATCTGTGCCAAGAAAAGCCCTCGAGATGATTCCCAAGTGTAGCTGGCACCTGGAGTAGTCTTTTGACTGCAGGCAACACCCCTAAGTGAAATCTGAGCACTGGCTCTCCTGTACTCCCCTCCCTTGATTTCCTCTTATCCTTTATTATTATTGTTGTTGTTATTATTGTTATTACAGAGGGATTACAATTACATGAGTCAGGTAATGAGTACATTTCCCTTTGCACAGTGTCTTCTGTTCCCTCGTTCTCTTCCAGTCCCTCCCTCCCGTCTCCACTCATGAGTTGTGTAGTTGACTTGCATCGTTGTCTAGCCTTTCACCTTTTCTTGCAGGGAGTTGGGGCTTACCACATTGGGGGGCAGCTTGTGTCCCGGTAGGTATTTAACATTCTCGTGCTGTGTGTTGATGATCTCCGTCAGCTTTCTGCCCTCTATGTCTTCCTCAAACACCCACATGGTCACCCGCGGATTGAAGCGTGCCTGCTGGGCTGCATTGCCACCCACGATCTTGGCAATGGCTGAGCCCCTGGAGGGAAGGGGGGCCCAAGAGAGTGGAGGGGTGCGGTGTGAGGGAGAGCACAGTGGCATGCAGGGGTTGGCTGTGCTCTGCACAGCCCAGATTATTTTACTTCCCATCTTGGTCACCCCTCCTCCTCGTATGACAAGTACATCCCGCCCCCTCCTACCCCCAGTGATCCAGCAGTAAAATGAGACTCAGTCTACCTCATACTTTGCTGCAGGAGAAGAGGGCCAGCTTTCAGATCGCACTCCCAAACCCAGGTGGGTTTTCAAGGCAGGGGAAGGAGTGCTCTGTTTGCTTTCCTGTGGCAAACAGGTGCAGCTGCCCAGCCAAGCAGCCAGCAGCCAGGAAGATCTGGGCACCGACTGTCTTGTGCCTGCAGCTAGGTACTGAGGACGGGAGCAGGGGCCCAGCAGGAGCCTAAGCACATTTCCTACCATTCGGTCTCCTGTTTACTTGGTCTCTGTCCCTCCCGAGCCCTTCTTGCACTTGGGGGGAAGCCACCCTTACCTCCCAGGGACCTTGCCAGAGCTCCTTACCAGTTACCCGAGCCGACAATGCAGACTTTCTTGCCGGCCATAGTGCTGCTTCTCTCTGCTCAAGCGCTGGTGCCGGCTCTGAGCATTTAACTCCGACACACGTGGGTGCTGCCAAGCCCCGCCTCCAGGGGTGGCCCAGTGGCCTGGAGGCTGGTGCCCAGTGACATACAGAGTCCAGTAGAGCCAGGGAAAGGGGAGAAAAGTGGAAAAATAGCTGGGGATCAGGAATGGGTCAAAGGCCAGGTCAGTCTTCTCCCTGGAGTTTGCAGCTGACAGTTGGGGCTAGGTTCTTTGCTTGGCCCCAGTCCTATTTTTTAAATTTTTTTTTGCCAGTCCTGGGCTTGGGCTCAGGGCCTGAGCACTGTCCCTGGATTTTCTCAAGGCTAGGGCTCTACCACTTGAGCCACAGCACCACTTCTGGCTTTTTGCTACATATGTGGTACCGAGGAATCGAACCTGGGTCTTCATGCACGCTAGGCAAGCACTCTACCACTAGGCCAAACTCCCGGACCCCCTCAGTCCTATTTTTTATCTCCTTATAATTTTGGGGTCTCCCAAGAAATAGTCCAAATAAGGAACAAATGACTGTCCCCCCCCCCCAGTTATGTGTACTCAGAACTGAAATAAGTTGTCTTTAGCCCTAGAAGCAAGTCATATTTTCTTTTCAATGGTAGGAATTCTCCGTTCCTCACCTTTGGCACATACCATTCCAAGATCTCCAGTATTGCCCTGGATTTGTGCTTTGGCAGCCCCACAAGCTCTGCCACAGACTATTGGTGAGGGAAGTCTGGGTGTGGCTGGTTAAGTATAAGACCACACATGAAGAGGCTGCTTGAGGGGCCAGCCCAGATCATGGTTGAGACCCCGGGATCCTGAAAGCACAAGGTTATCTTGGTCAATCATGGTGGTCAGCTCAGGGACTCATTAATGCCCCCTCCCCCCACTTCCCACAGTCCTCACCTAGATGTCTTGTAGAGAAGGAAGATGGAAAGGTCAAAGGTAGAAGATTTGGATACCACGTGACCCACAGTTCTGTTAGACCTGGTGAAGGGACAGTAGCCAGTGCATAAACACTGGTCTTGGAGGTACTCAGGTGGGGCCAGGAGCATGGCTTAGTGATAGAGTGCGTGATTAGCATGCATAAAGCCCTGGGTTTGATTCTTTAGTACCATATACACAGAAAAAGCCAGAAGTGGTGCTATGGCTCAAGTGTAAAGCCTTGATAAAGCCCAAGGACAGTGCCCAGACTTGGATTTCAAACCCCAAGACTGAAAAGAGAGGGGGGGGAAAGAGGGAGAGGGGGGCACAGAGCTTCAATTTGTCTTACTAGGAACCCCTCAAAATTACTGGCTATTCTTTTTTTTTTTTGCCAGTCCTGGTCTTGAACTCAGGGCATGTGCACTGTCCTTGGGCTTTTTCAAGGGTAGCGCTCTACCACTTGAGCCACAGAACAGCTGTTTTTTTTTTTTTTTTTTGGTGTTGCCAGTCCTGGGTCTGTCCTTGGGCAATTTTTGTTCAAGGCTACTGCTACTCTGCCACTTGAGCCATAGCTCCACTTCCAGCTTTTTCTGTGTATGTGGTTCCGGGGAATTGAACCCAGGGCTTTGTGCATGCTACCCAAGCACTCTACCACTAGGCTATGCTCCTGACCCCATTTCCAGCTTTTTCTATGTATGTGGTGCTGAGGAGCAGAACCTGGGTCTTCATGCATGGTAGGCAAACACTGTATCACACTCCTGGCCCCAATTACTGGCTATTCTATGGAGGCTCAGAATGGGGAGAGATGGGATCTGAAAGTTAGTTCCAGAAGTCTGGAGTTGTGTCTCCAGTTTTGTGTGATTGAGAGTGAGCAGGTGTGTGACTGAAGCAGAGATGGCAGGCTCTCCATCGCCCACAACCATCTGTCTGGCTGAGCGAGGAGGAGCTCTTGTTTCCAGGCTGCTCTGCAGTGAAGCAGAGAGGCTCATCACCCTGCAGCTTGCCTACACCCTGGCCTAGAAGGCAGATGCCACTGTGTTCACGTGCTGACCTTCTGGCTTGGTGCACTGCTAGGAGTGTTGCCATCTCCCTTAGGACTGCAAGTGGTCAGAAACTGTAATCGGTACTGGGCTAGAGGTGAGGCTAGATGCAACTAGTGGGTAAGAATAAGTGGGCAGGAGGTTAAGACAGAGATGGTTTGTCTAAGTTCCAGGGACAGAACAGGGAAAGCCCACCATGCTTTTCCATGACAGGGGAAACAAAACCATGAAATCAGTAGTTGATTGTATTCCTTCAGTGAAGCCTAGTCCATAGCTAGCCTCCCACAGACTGCTCACTCCCTTATTACACTGGCACCAAGAGGAAGACACCAGTGCCAGGCTGCCAGCTGGGAACTGATTACGGGGGGTGGAAGAGAAAAGATGTTCTTGTCCCTAGCATGTATGATAGGAGCCTCAAACAAGGAACATTTCTTCATGAAATAATCCCTTGTTTTTGCCTGCTTCCTCCAATCCTTTCAGCTAGTGTGGAGTTGGAAACTGTATTAGAGGAAAAACAGGGTGTTTCTCTTCTCAGTAGTACCACTTGAGCTCTTTTCCCAAAAGGTGCAGACTGAAAAAATTAAATGATTCATCAACCATGAATTACACATGTAACTAGCCTAGGTGAAAAACAGATGACATTTTGGTGTCCTTGAAATGAATTTGTTTCCTAAGGTATCCCACATACCCTGCTCTCCCTGTTCACGCACGAGAAACCCCCTAGTGCTGGACAGGCAGTGTAGCAGTGCTGGAGAGCTCCCATCCATGGAGGAAAAGGCTTACTTTTTAACTATGACTTTGGAATGTGGCTGTATTTATTATGTACTCCCTGGTTCTGTGCTATAACCTCACTGAATAAGGACAGAGGAAAGCAGTGAGCCACCAGGTGGCAACAGGTAGAAATGCAGCAGGCTTTTGCTAATAACCACTCTTGATTAGGCTTCCAACCTGCCAAGGGGCATCCTCGTTATCAAGTTTTGAACTCAGGGCCTTGCACTTGTTCTGCTGGGACTCATCATTTGAGCCACGCCTCCTAGCCTAGCTTTATCTCGATTATTTTGGAGATGGGAGTTTCGACTTTCTGCCCTGGTTGGCACTGAATCTCAATCCACCACCTCACAGCTTAAGTAGCTAGTTACAGGGGTGCACATTCAGTATCCAGAAGGGCTTCTATGTATGTATGTATGTGAATAATACAGTCCTTACACATTGGCCTTAAGAGCTAACCAAGAGTGGTCAAGCACTCAAGAGGCAGAGGTGGGAGGATCTCTAGTTCAAGGCTAGCCTAGGCTAATACCAAGTGAACTACTTAACAAGCTTTTTTTTGGTTAGTTGTGGGGCTTGAACTGTGGACCTGGGTGTTGTCTTTGAGCTGAAGAGCTCTTTACCACTTTGAGTCACAGTGCCTTTTCTGGTGATTAATTAGAGATAAGAGTCTCATGGACTTTTGTACCTGGGCTGGCTTTGAACTGCAAACCTCAGATCTCAGATTCCAGAGTAGCTAGGATGACAGGTGTGAGCCACCCATGCTCAGCATAAGCTCCTGGTTTTAAAAGACAACTCTGAAATGTGACATCTTACTCAGAATTTGAGTGGAACCTCAAAGAGCATAAAATTCCTTGAAACACAAATGTCTGCTATTGTCCAGGCTTTAGTCCTAGCTAGATGGGAACCTGGGAAAGAAGTGGAGCTCTAGAAAAGAATCTGGTTCCTCAAGCCCAAGGGATCACAAGAGGCAAAAGGACAGCTCACTCCAGCCAGCAAGAGCAGTGTCACCAACTCGTCCATACCTGATGGAGGGGAGCTGAGAACTCAAGACCCAGTGGAGAGGTCCAACAAACTCAAGTAGCACGCAGCCTGGACCCAGAGGTTATCAGAGTCCCCAGGGGAGAAAACTCATTTCTTTGGAGTCCCCAGCACCTGCTACCATGGCTGGCATACAACAAGTTTTCAGTAAGCACTGTTCCAGTTACCTGCCACCAGGAGCAGAGCTGACAGTGCTGGAAGAGCTGGGAGGAGCCTCCCACAGGAGGTAGGGGACTCGCCCTTCAGAAGATCCTTTTATTAAAACTGGGTGACATCAGTAAGGGGGACAGTACAAAAAAAATTTTGGTCCATGAAAAAAAAAACACAATAATTCAGTTAATAAAAACAGTTATCATCAACAGGGACACTGGAGGAGTGCTGAGCTTCCTCCTTGTGGTTCCAGCTAGGAGCTAGGCCAGGCCTGGCTGCCCCAGGCTGTCCAGTGTCACTGTGGGGAGAACCTTTTGAGGGAGGAGAGGGAATATGGCAGGAAGAGGGGGGACGGGGAAACTGCAGTTTGCAGTACAGACCACGCAGGGATGAGGGCAGGGCATGTGCTCGCAGGAGCCTGAGGAGGGGTGGGGAAGCAGGGGCTTTGTCAGTTCTGTGGGTTCACAGCCCATGCTGAACGGAATCCCCCTCTGTGCCCAGCTGTCTCCCACCCTGCTATATTGTCTGCGAGCCTGGGATATGCTAACGGGAGAAGGGGAGGTGGGGGGGATGTTACAACCTGGAAGATTCTGAGTCTCTCCTGGAAAGATGCAAAGCCATCTTTGTTCCAAGAGGCCAGGATCATAAGGTCCTGCTGCTACCTGAGGGGTCTGAAGCTTTGAGGGCAGGGACAGGGGAGTCACAACCTGCGAGGAAGGGAAGGGGAGAGTCACAAACCCATCTCACCTATTCTCTAGCCCTGGGCGCTTTCACTCCTCAGTGCCCTAGAAGTCACCAGTGGGTATCAACTGGGCAGACAAGGGACAGGAAGACAGGGATGGCCCAGGGCTTTACCCGTTTGATTCTAGGCCTGTGTCTCCATTAGGGAGCGGGCAGGGTGGAGTGAATGGAGGAGTCACTCCTCAGAGCAACAGCAGGAACGACCAGCCTCTGCTGGCAATGACAGTTGCCCAGGTTAGAGTCCTGGGGCTTGGAGAGGGAAAGGCAAGATCCTCACCCAAATGCTGTGGGTTAGGGTAGATGTGAGGACATTCTACAAAGGGCAGCTACAGAAGTGTGGAGGAGGGAGCAACAGTTCAAGAACAAACTCCAATACTGACATGGACTCCTGCTGAAAGGAGCCAAATGGTACTGACAGTAGGCCAGCCCAGAGGGTGGGGACTAACCTGGGGCTCAAATAAGCCCAAGAGCCAGGGTTCCCTTAGTGCTAGAGAGCAATAAGTGAAGGGAGAGTTTTCTCCAAACCCATGGAGGAAAGGAAGGAAACTGAATTGTTATAAGGAGGGCCAAGATCAACTAGCTTATAGAGCGGCCCCAGGCCTGAGTCTCGGAGGAGGGGTACAGCTCCCAACTCCTGGGTTTCTGAAGGGCAGGATCCATGCAGCTGGTCTTTGAAGACCACCTGGCTTTAGCCCCATTCCAGAGCATTGATTACTACTACAGGGTCTCTATCACTATCTAGAGGTCCTATGTAGACCAGGGAGGGTAGAGGCACATGGAAACTTTGTGGGGCAAAAGGGAGCTGGGAGGATGGGAAGGGATGGGGTGGGAGAAGAGGATAATAGGTGTCTTGTGAGACATAAGTGTAAGACCCTCTTCATTCTGGGGTTTCCTTGAACCAACAGCATCCCCGGGAAGGCCCCGAGCAAAGGCAGGTGCTAGGAGGCACACAGCACAGGGCCTAAATAAATGGTGCAGACAAATCAGGGCTGTAGAAGCCCTAGGTATTCCGGATTCCCAAGGCTTGCTCTAATTCTTGTCGTCTCTGCTGTACCTGAGGAGAAAACAGATGAGGAAGTGGGACATGAGAAGAGCAGAAGTTGGCATCTAATACCACTGATCCCCATCAGGCATGCTGACCCCTCACCTTCTGTCAATCTCCCCAGGGTGCCCCAGACACTGCCCCTACCTTGGAGTAGAAGTATCGGCACACAGCCTCCTGAGCCCAGGGCTGGAAGTAGAACTCAGCACGGCGCTCCTCCTCAGGGTTCCCCACTACATCAGTCATGGTCTGAGGGAGAAGGGGGCCAGGGGAAGAACACTCATTTCTTGCCTTCAGACCTGTTATTGGTTGAATTATACCCCCCGAAAAGATGCTGAACTCCTAATCCCCCAGTACCTGTATAACGTGCCCTTACTTGGGAATAGAGCCTCTGCAGATGATCAAGTTAAGATGAGGTCAGGGTAGGCCCTAATCAATATGACAGGTATCCTTATAAAGAGGGGAAATTTGGACACAGAGACAGACACATATAGAAGAAGCAACACAGTGTGAAGACACATGGAGAATGCCAGCACAAGCCAAGGAATGCCTCAGGTTACCAGCAGAGTGGCCTGGAACTAATTCTCCCTCAAAGCTCTCAGAAGGAACCAGCCCTCCTGCCACCTTGACTTTAGGCTTCCAGTCTCTTTAACTATGAAACAGCCACCTAGTTAGTGTTAGTTTTCTGCAACAAAAATACCACACTCAAAGCCAAGCCTAGACTGTGCAGGGTCCTCTCGGGCACTCCTTCTCCTGTGTGCCTCTGCTCAGTTCCAGCAACCGCAGGCTAGGCAGGAACTGGAGCCATACTACAGGTCTTGGTGCCCTTGCCTGAATTTACAGAATACTTCTCTCTGGGAAATATCTTCAGATCCCAGACTTTCCATGAAGCCTGCCCCAGTGATTTTACACTAACTAATCTCCCTTCTTTTCCTCTTAATTATCTTGTTGGTTCCCGACAATTCGGATAGTCATATACTTTACTACTTGTTTCCAAACAGAATGCTTTTTGCTTTGAGAGCAAAGATCAGGTCTTCTTTTCTATATCCTGAGACAACATGGGGCTTTAATGACAGCCCCGGACAAGCACTAACTCCATGCTTGATGGTTTCACCTTTACTTCCATTCTTTTTTCTTTTTTTTTTTTTTTGCCTGTCCTGGACTTGAGCTCAGGGCATGAACCCTGTCCTTGGACTTTCTCAAGGCTAGAGCTCTACCACTTGAGCCTCAGCACCATTTCTGGCTTTTTTTCTATGTATGTGGTACCGAGGAATTGAACCCGGGTGTTCGTGCATGCTAGGCGAGCACTCTACCACTAGGCCAAACTCCCGGCCCCTTTACTTCCATTCTTAACTGCAAAATGAACCCTGACATGTGTTTAAAAAAAAAAAAAAAAAAAAAAAAAAACCTAGTCCCTTACCCGTCCCACCCCACAGCTCTTCTACAAAGCAGAGTTCTTTACCTTGAGATCCCGGCACTGGGACTGAAGCCAGTCATTGATGAAACCCTGAGGGTCTCTGGCAAAGCTCAGCATGAACTCCCGCTGGGTCTTCAGCTGGTTGATAGTTTCTATAGTCTCATGGATCTAAAAGGAATAAGGAACCTCATACCATTAAGCTAAACATGAAGCTGAAAATGGCAGACAAATCTAGTGCTGATGGCTCATTCATGTAATCCTAGCTATTCAGGAGGTGGAGACCTGAGGATCACAGTTTGAAGCCAGTCCAGGCATAAAGTCTATGAGACTCTTATCTCCAATTAACCTCCCATAAAATCAGAAGTGGAGCTGTTGCTCAAGTGGTAGAGCATTAGCCTTGAGCATAAAAGCTCAGGGATAGCACTCAGGCCCCAAGTTCAAGCCCCAGGACTGGCACCAAAAGAAAAAAGGCAGACAGTGCTGGTGACATACTGTGTACTTCTTCTAACTTTGGTTCTGGGCTGCTGCTGCCCAGAGCTGGAGAGCTGTTCAGGGCTCCTCAGCTCTGCCCTCTTTCAGCAGCCAATGGGTATTCATTTCTGTCTCTGTCCATTCCATATGAAAAAAGTTATCTTTTAGTTTCTTCAATGTCTACTACAAGTAAACATTTAATCCACAACTACTGACAGGGCCACAGATCCCCAATCTGTTGTCCATTTTCTAAACTCCAGCTAATACAAATGGTTCCTTAACATCTCAAAACACCTTAAAGTCTGCAGTTCTGAAACTAAATTCAATGTCTTTTCCTTAAAGCTTCCTCCCTCCCCTCCCCCTCCCCCTGCAAATACTGGGACTTGAACTCTGGGCCCAGGCACAATCCCTGGGGTCTTTTTATTCAAGGTTAACAGTGTACCACTTGAGCCACAGCACCACTTCCTGCCTTTTCTGTTTATGTGATTCAAAGAAATTGAACCCAGGGCTTCATGCATGCTAGGCAAGCACTCTACCACTAAACTACATTCCCAGCCCCACTTCTGGCTTTTTTTGTGATTAACTGGAGACATTCTCCTGGACTGCCCAGTTGGCTTCAAATTCTGATCCTCTGTTCTCAGCCTCCTGAGCAGCTAGGATTACAAATGTAAACCACTGGTATCCTGCCCTAATGCTGTTTCTTCTTCTTCTTCTCCCCAATTTTAGTAGATGTGAATAATTACCCAGGCCAAAAGCTTGGGGTTACCATTGTGCCTCTTTCCCCCTCAAACTCATTCAAATGGTAGACAAATCTTCTCTACTGCTCATTTTTACCTTCTGTCCGGCTTCAACAAATCTCACATGGGTTACTATGCCAGCCTCCTAATTAAGTTTCTTGCTTGTAAGCCAGTCATACTTACAACTCACTGTCCACCTTCCTACTAACCATTAGTCTAGACATAAACAGCATCAGTGCCTCCTGGTGAAGCCATCAGGTACCCTAATTCAATCAGCAAGACAGGGACGGCATCTTGACATGGGTGACAGGGATGACTGACCAAAATAAATAAACTCACGAAACCCAAACCAAACTAAACCAAACCTCTATTATTAGCTTCCTGCTTCCCCAGACAGCTTCCTTTCCAAAAAAAGCACATCCCTCGCCACCTTGCGCTGGATCTAGCACATCAATGGCTTGTACTTCTCCAACACACCAGGCTCTCTGACTCTGGGCTTTGACATCTCCTCTTCCATCTTCTGTAATGTTCTTTGTCTCCATGCCCCTGGCATTTGTTACTTTTTATTAGCTCTCATTTTTCCAGTGAAGATTTAGTTATCTATTCTCCCTGTCTTTGTGTCTGCAGAGCACTTCTGGATTTGCCTACAGGTAATGATGATGGCAGTGATAACAGTGGTGGGGGTGATGAACTACTGGCTAGACAGTGCTAGACACAGTCTTGTGTCTTTAAACATACTGCTTTGTATCATCCTCAGACCAGGTATTATGTCTCTCTTTTACAGATGAGAAGCTGAGGTTCAATGCTATTAAAATACTATGGTCTGAATAAGAACTCTCATGAGTCTGGTTTCCACCAAACTGAAATGTACTTCCTGATATACACAGAGTGACAATATACTTTGAATTAAAACCAGAAATTAAAAGGTAAGCCCAGGGTTGGGAGTTTGGCCTAGTGGTAGAGTGCTTGCCTAGCATGCATGAAGACCCAGGTTTGATTCCTCGGTACCACATACATAGCCAGAGCCTTGAGAAAGCCCAAGGACAGGGCTCAGGCCCTGAGCCCAAGCCCATGACTGGCAAAAAAAAAAACACAAAAAAACAAAAAACTAAGCACAGCTGTGATGGGGATGGGGAGAGGTGGGGAGGTGGGGATTGATAAAACTCAAATCCCTGGCCTGGAACATTGGTTTAGTGGTAAAGTGGTTGCCTAGCATATACGAAGTCCTGCATTTGATTCCTCAGTATGGCATACACAAAAAAAGTTGGAAGTGGTACTGTGGCTCAAGTGGTAGAGTGCTACTTTGAGAAAGCTCAAGAACAGTGCCTAGGCCCTGAGTTCAAGCTCCAGGACTGGCAAAAAAAAACCCCAAAAACCCACAAACCCAGAGAACCCTACCTTGTTGTCTAGAGTAGCAATCTCCTGTTGGCTGGCAGTGGACAGCAGAAAAGAATTCATCTGGGTCTTCAAGGTATCATCTACTTCCACATCAATATCATAGCAAGCTGTCTTTTTCTGGTCATTTGGGTCAACACTGGGACAGAGAGCAAAGGAATCAGATGATAAGCTTGGCCTAAGGTTTAATTACAAAGTGAAAAGCACCCATCCAGGTGCTAGTGGCTCATGTCTATAAATCCTAGCTACACAGAAGATTCAAAACCAGCCAAGGTAGGAAAGTCTGTAAGACTATTATCTCCAATTAATTATTATTATTATTATTATTATTATTATTTTCTATTTATGTGGTACCGAGGAATCAAACCTGGGTCTTCGTGCATGCTAGGCAAGCACTTTAACCACTAGGCCAAACTCCCAGCCCCTAATTATTATTATTATTATTATTATTATTATTATTATTATTGTTGTTGTTGTTGCCAGTGCTAGGCCTTGAGCTCAGGGCCTGGACACTGTCCTTGAGCTTTCTCAAGGCTAGAGCTCTACCACTTGAGCCACAGCACCACTTCTGGCTTTTTTTCTATATATATGGTACTGAGGAATTGAACCCGGGTCTTTGTGCATGCTAGGCAAGCACTCTACCACTAGGCCAAACTCCTGGCCCTCTAATTATTTAAAAAAAAAAAAAAAAAAGAAGTGAAGCTATGGCTCAGAGTGGTAGAGTGCTAGTCTTAAGCAAAAGAAGCTTAGGAGCCAGTTGTGGTGGCTCATACCTGTAATCCTAGCTACTCAGGAGACTGAGATCTCAGGATCACGGTTCAAAGCCAGCCCAGGCACTAATGACCAAGAGACTCTTATCTTCAATTAATCACTAGAAAAGGAGAAGTGGGGCTGTAGCTCAAGGGGTACAGCCTTAGCCTTGAGCTGAAGAGTTCAGGAATAACGCCCAGGCCTTGGGGTAGGGCATTAGCCTGGAACAGAAGAGCTCTGAGACCAGTGCCCAGCCACAGAGTCCAAGCCCTATGACTGACAGAAGAAAAAGAAACATGGCCCGATGATAAAGGAGAAAGGCTCCTTTGACTGAAGAAGGGCTCAACGACTCTCAGATGCAACACAAATACTCTGTACCTTCACTGCAATAGAAGCTATGCATTATATACAGTCACTAAAACCTTCAAACAACACTTTAATGTGCTCAGGATGGGAACAAATTATCACATACAAATTTTACCTCAATAAAGTTTTTTTTTTTTTAAACAATGAATGGTAAAAATTCAAATAGCACAAGAAAGTGTCCAATGGAAAGCTCTTTTAATCTCAGGAGCAAACTACTACCACACAAACTTTAAAATAAAACTACCTCAAAACCAAGACAAAGCCAGGTACCAGTGGTTGATGCCTATAATCTTAACTAGTCAGGAGGCTGAGATCTGAAAATTATTGTTCGAAGTCATCCTGGAAAGGAAAAGTTGGTCAGTCACTTATTTCCAATTAACAAAAAGAAGTCAGAAGTGGAGCTGTGGCTCAAGTGGTGGAGTAGTGACCTTGAGCAACAAAAGCTTAAGGATAGTATCCAGGCCCTGAGTTCAAGACTCAGGACACACACACACACACACCACACAGAGAGGAGAGGGAGAGGGAGAGAGGGAGAGAGGGAGAGAGGGAGAGGGAGAGAGGGAGAGAGGGAGAGAGGGAGAGAGGGAGAGAGGGAGAGAGGGAGAGAGGGAGAGAGGGAGAGAGAGAGAGAGAGAGAGAGAGAGAGAGAGGGAGAGAGGGAGAGAGGAGAGAGAGAGAGAGAGAGAGAGAGAGAGAGAGAGAGAGAGAGAGAGAGAGAGAGAGGCGCACTGGCAGCTTACATCTGTAATCCTAACTACTCAGGAGACTGAAATCTGAAGATCATGGTTCAAAACCAGCCTGGGCAGAAAAGCACGACACTTATACCTCCAATTAACCATCAAATAAACAAATAAAACCCAAATGAGCCAGGCACTGGTGGCTTGTGCTTGTAATCACAGCTATTCAGAAGGCTGAGATCTAGGGACTGTGATTTGAAGCCAGCCCAGCCAGGAAATTCTATGAGACTCTCACCTCCTGCTAATTAACAGAAAACTGAAAGTAGTGCTGTGGCTCTAAATGATACAGCACTAGCCTTGAGCACAAAAGCTCAGGGAAAGTTTAAGCCCCATGATCAACCAAAAAAAAAAAAAAAAAAAAGGTGGGGCAGAATGGAATGGAGCTGTGATGTGGCCAGGAGTAGAGCACTAGCCACGAGCAAAACAAAACATACCTCAGAGACAGTGCCCAGGCTCTAACTTGATGTTCCAGGACTTGCACCAAAAAAAGGGAAAAAAGACTGATGTCTGAGAATTCTCCCTTGAAGCCTGTTCAAGCCTTAGTTGTGGTGCATTCACATACACACAACATATGCCACAAAAGCTGACTGCAGGAGTTTATGCCTATAATCTTAGCTAAGCAGGAGGCTGAGATTGGGAAGACTATGGTTTGAAGTCAGTCTTGGCAAAAAGTTTGTGAGATTCTCAGCCAATAGCAGGACACACTAGTGCATGACTGTTCATTTTAACTATCTGGGAGGTAGATATGAGAGAACTATACTTCCAAGACAACAGGGCAAAATGTTTACAAGACTCCATCTCAATGGAAGAAGCTGGCTGTAGTAGCCTGTATCTGCCATCTCAGTTAAGAAGGATTGTGGTTTAGGCTAGGCTGAGTTAATTGCCAAGCTAACTGCCTGTTGGGAGCCAGAGTGGAATCAAACTGTACCTTGACTTGCATCAGACAATGGCTTTATTGTCTTATTGTTTTCTGGCCTTATTCTATGTAAATGACCTGAGATTTACCATATGAATGTAACACCTGGAGGTTGCCTGGGTCTGGAGGAGGGAAGAAGCGGGAGTGAAAAATAAACGCGGCAGTCTTTACCTGGACTGCGGACATCCTGGACCCGGTGTGTCTGTCTCTCTTCTATTTCTTCCTAGTCCTTGCCCCCTATTTCAGGAACCCCAATCTGTGAACCCTGGTTTGCTGCCAGCCTATCTCAAAAATAACCAGTTATGTATGAGTGTCTTTCTAGAAAGCCCAAGGCCTTAAGTTCAAATCCCAGTACTGATAAGGGATAAGACAGCTGCTGACTCCTCCCACATTGATAAGTTGGTAAAGCCTTAACTGATACTCCAAGAGAACAGTGGAGCCCTAATGGTCAGTGTTTGCTGATTTCCAGCTATCAACATTGTCATTGGGCACAGAATGAGGATGAGTTGTCCAACACCACCTCATTTACAGCAGTACTCCTACAATGCAGATATCAGTAAATGCGTTTTTTGTTTGTTTGTTTGTTTTGCCAGTCCTGGGCTTGAGCACTGTCCTTGGAATTTCTCAAGGCTAGAGCTCTACCACTTGAGCCTCAGCTCCACTTCCAGCTTTTTTATATGTGGTACCGAGGAATCGAACTCCAGTCTTTGTGCACACTAGGCAAGCACTCCACCACTAGGCTAAACTCCAGGCCCTAGTAAATGCGGTTTAAAAAAAAAAAAGTGAAGTTTTGAGTATTTATTTTTTGCCTATCTGGGGCTTGAACTCAGGGCCTGAATGCTACAAGAGCCTCTTTCTGTACTAGGTTAGCACTCTACCACTTGAGCCACGCATCCCTTCCGGCTTTTTCTGAGTAATTCATTAGAGATATGAGTCTCACAGACTTTTCTGTCTGTGCTTCAAATGGTTATACGCAGATCTCAGGCTCCTGAGTAGCCGGAATTACAAGTTTGAACCACTGGCACCCAGCTTTATCACTCTCATTTTTTAGTGTAATTTTAGTAATAGCCATGTTACACAAACTGCCTTCAAAATCCCTGTTAATAGCCAACTTTGTGAGTCATTACAAGCCAGTTCCAGTACCTAGGCTCCCATACTTGAGCTTACCTGATGACATGGTTAATGATGATGGGTTCTGGTGGCATAAGCAAGGCATGGAGCCGTTGAGGGATCTCTGAAAACTTCATACGCTGAGATTCAAAGATCTATGGGAAAGAGAATTAGGTATTTTGAGTATAGTTAGTGCTTTTATAGATGCCAGGAAAAGGAAGAGTCCTTATGTACCTGTTGGAGGTACTTGTCACAGATGACAAATTCTCGTTCATGAGGGTCCTGGAGCTTATGAGTCTTGATATACTGCCAGAGTGCTTGGATGATCACTGGACGAGTCTGGGTATGGATGCCCAGGAGTCGAGCCAGGCGAGGGTCTAATTTAAACTGGGGAGGCTGCACAGAACCAAAGCATATAGGAAATGAAGCCAGTAAGCTGTACTGGTGAGCATCGTGGTGTGCTCACTGAGACTATACATTCAACATTAATATCAGCAAACATTAATACCGCGTTTTCTTAGGGACGGGAAAATAGTAAAGTAAGAATTATCCATGGACTCAAGTGGCAAGTTATTCACAACTAGACTGAAGCCCTTACAGGTTGAACTATTTACTGAGACGTGGCTGTGAATGGTAGACCCCCTCACACCTCTACAGAATACCTGGTAATCCAGCATCAGTAGGACAGTACACCGTACATTCACATCTCCTGGCCGCTTCACCTGGAAGCCATCAGTCTCCTGGGTAGTGGCGGTCCTGTGCCACTACAGAGAGGAAGATGTCAGCGGGGCTCTCCCAGAGGAAGAGCTGGGGTGGGAGGGAAGAGCTTCTGTAATGACTGAACATTCAACTTTGGTTACTGGGGTTACTGAAGAAGAGCAATAGTGTAAGACACACTGAAAATCTGCCTATGGTTTTGGGACTGTCTGTATATAAGTCGACAACTCTTTTAATTCTCAGTGTTGAGGATCATTATTTAAATTAGCCTGAATTTCCTGCGAAACTTTTGCTCACAAAATGGATAATACATATGAGGACAGAAACATAATATAGCTATTATTTATTGCATAGTTATTATTATTTACTGCACACATACAAGAGTAAGCTATGACATTTACCAGGTCATCATTTAATTCCCAAATATCCATTCAAGATAGGCCTGATTATACCTATTTTACAGATGAAAAACTAGTGCTTAGAAGAATGAAGTAACTTGCCTAGGTCAAATACCAATAAGTGGTGTATCTGCAATTTGAGCTTTGGTGTGTCTTTCCAGTCCACATTTATTGCTACTAAACTACTATAAAATTAAATTAAATATATTTACAAATTTCTATTGAGTCTATGACTTACTTCCCTTATTAGATGGTAAAGACCTTCCCATGTCTCTTAGTGGTTGAGGTTAAGGGGCTGTGGCTACACTGGCAAAGAAAGGAGCAAGTTAAGTTTACATGGAGCACAGGACTGTTATTTTGGGCCTGAATCCCAAATAATACTGGTGCTAACATGGTTTTTAAAACACTGCACGATCAGGCATTACAATAAAGGAATATTGATAATCTGGAATTGAATCTAAGACCCAAATTTATGAAAGTAACCTAAGCAAGTACTCTTAATCAACCCCTTTAATTACAGCAACTACTATCAGAAAACAGTATGAATGATACGTGGGAAACTACAACTCATCCTTATTAATAAGATTCAGAGATGGCCTGATATGTACAAGAGGCCTTCATTAGAACATTCCTTGAAAGTAGGGGCAATAGCAAGGATAATAAATTAAAAAGGTATGTCAAATAAGATTCCAAGAATTCTCAGGTCCAAAGTAAACACAGCTAGTGCCATCTGGAGGTTGAGGTACAAACTGCAATGGTGGACCTGTATACCTAGGATAACTTTTATTTTTTTATCTTGCCCTCTCCTTAGGTGTTAGTTTGGCTCCCAAGTTCATCATCCTCCAATCAGAGTCAGAGCCTACAAGGCATAACTACTCACTTCTACCAGATGGTTGTCTGGTCCATACAGGTCTTTGTCTAATTCGATCACCAAGGACTTAAAAAAGGAAGAAAACTTCCTCTTTTGTTTGGTGGCATCATATTTGGACAAGGCTGACTAGAAGAGAGATAGGAAAGATCATGTTAGAAAAGGCCAAAAAAGTTTGCCAGGATAAAGCTCTATTAAAAACACCCCCAATAACAGTGTGTGTATGTGTGTGGGGGGGGGGCGCGAGCAGGGAATCCAGAATGTCTTCCATCTCTTAGGAGATGGCAGAATAGGCATCTATCAAGCACTAGTGGCTCACACTTGTATATCCTAGCTACTCAGGAGGCTGAGATATGAGGACTAAGATTCAAAGCCAGCTCAAGCAGAAAAGTCTTGAGAGGCTTTATTTACAATTAACCAGGAAAATGCTGCACTGGAGGCATGGCTCAAGTTGTAGAGCACCAGCTGTTAGTGAAAAAGCCAAGCAGGAGCTCAAGGCCTTAAGTTAAAACTTGGTACCAGAAAAAAACAAAAAACAAAATAACCTTTCCCCCACCTCCAAAACCCTAGTCATGATATCAATAGAACCCCAAAGAAGTAGTCTAAAAGGACAAAGTCACTTATCCATCTCATTTCCCTAGGGGCAATGAGGCAAGTTAAGCCAAACTGTTGCGCATAAAGCACATCAGAACAGAGAAAGTCTGACTGTAGAGGGGAAATGAATCATAGGCAGTAACCAGCCAGAACAAAAACAGCTTTATTTGGACAGAATGACATAATCAGCAGATGGACTAGACCTATATAGAGGAGATGGAGGCTCTAAGATTCCTAGTTCTCCTGCAAAAATGTATTCAAATCAGCTTGCCTGCAAGCAGCTAAAAATAGAGTGCAAAGGAAGGAAAGAAAGGTAAGCTTCCCCAAGAAGCCGATGGGGTAGTTAATTTGGGGGCTATCACTTGTCTATTAACCTTCCCTATGAAGTAACAAAGATCTTGGCAGAGAAATCTACCTGACTTAAAACTGTGGGGCATCTTCAGTGAAAGCTGAAAATGCCACAATGGGAATCAAGGATTTAAGGACTTAAAAACTAAAGCACACAAAACCAACCAACCCCCAAATACCACCTAACTAAGTATCTACGAATGCTGCTAAATTGAATGGCCAGCAGGACCAGGACTAAGGTAAATAACAAGTCAGATCCCAAGACAATAAGGTTTTTGATACGAGTGGGGGCCAAGCTATGGGAATAGATATAAAGGACCATTGTCTTTCTGTGCAGAGAACAGTGTCCCCCCTGATGCTCCCAGCAGGGGCTGTAAAAACCAGTAAGACTTCCTGCAGATTAGACCACACTGCTCAGTCCCAGCAGCTCCCACCCTGCACATCAATCACGACCACTGTAGATCTTGAACTCACATCCTCCAAGAGCCGTCCTTCTACCCGAAGCTCCCAGGAAGCCACGGTCCCTTCCCCATCCTCAGCATCTGACTTTGCCGGATTGAAAGTGTTAGAAATGAAAATACGAAGCTTCCGTTTTTGCTGAAGAAAGCAAAAACAGGATTGAGAGTGAGGTGTCAGTGGTTTGATGCTGAAGACAAGAGTCTCCCCAAACCCCCAAGTTACTCCTAATAGACTGGTTTGCTGTCCCTTGGGTGAATGAAAATTCCATTTAGATGAATACTGGGATTCCAGGTGGACAAAGTCATGCACAGTACCAGGTTCCCAAGGCAGCAAAGCTGTCATTGTAAAAACACGGACAGGGTATATTTCTGGTTCAAGAGACATCAACCCCCACCCACCTTGCTGTTCTGTCCTGCTTTTTTTTTTTTTTGCCATTCCTGGGCATTAGCTCAGGGCCTGAGTACTCTCCCTGTATTTTCTCAAGGCTAGAGCTCTACCACTGGAGCCACAGCACCACTTCTGGCTTTTTGCTATGTATGTGGTACCGAGGAATTGAACCTGGGTCTTCATGCATGCTAGGCAAGCACTCTACCACTAGGCCAAACTCCCAACCCCTGTCCTGCTTTTTTTAATCTGCCATGGAGCTTGAACTCAGGGCCTTTGTGCTGGCCCTGAAATTTTATCTCAAGAACGGTGCTCTACCACTGTCTGGTGGCTAACTGGAGATAGGAGTCTCATGGACTTTCCTGCCTGGGCTGGCTTTGAACGGCAATCCTCAGATCTCAGCCTCCTTAGAGGATAGGATTACAGGTATGAGCCACCAGTGCCTGGCCAGAGCAACGAGACTTAAATGCCAAGATTTTTCATCCTAAGCCTGGTGAAGTTTTTCTCCTTTGGCTATCTGCCTAGTATTTTCCTGCATTACCTTGATAGGACGTTTCAAGGCCTCCTGGATATCTAGCCGTTTCCTCATGATAGTCTGGTCCAGTTTCCTCTCAAAAGCCAAGAGGTCCATATAGGCTTGGGATTCTGGTACCAGTTCACGAATCTTAAGAACAGAAAAGATGTGATTGGGATCTAGTGCTGACCATCTCTATTCTCAAATTTACCACACCTTCAAGAAGACCTAGAAATTGGACTTACCCTTTGAGGTAGAATTTTGTCAGCCATCTTCTTTTTCTTTGCACTGTTCAGAATAAATACTGTTATCAGGTTGGGATAGAATGAGTCAAAACACGAAAATTAGCTGTCATCACTTCCACTTATTGTAAAATGAGGGCCTGCAAAACTTCTTCTTAAATCAAAGACCCCCCATCCCCTACCCCATCATCATTAACACCACCACTACCAGGCATTCTCAATGGTGAGTCCCTGAAGCATCACCTGTTGATATACTGTCATCACTTCTCCCATAACCTGTATCTTCACAGGCCTCCCTGTCTCCCCTCCCTTCTCCCACCCAGGTCATCTTACTTGTGGTTTCGATTTTGGACTGCCTGCTGCTGGACCTGCTGGATCTGCTGAGGCGCAGGTCTCTTTCGGGACTGGTCCATTCCTGACTGAGCCAGGCCAGGTCGGACTGAAGGATTTCCCCCATAGCCAGGAGGTCCCATGGAAGGTCCCTGAGGTGTCATACGGCTGCCTGGCAGCATACCTGGTCTCTATAGAGAGGAAAGGACCAAGAGACATAATAGCTTCCCCTGCTAACTAACCACATCAAGAACGGGAGAAGTGGAGGGTGGGAGCCTGAATTCTTTGAATAGAACAAAGCTGGTGGGTAGGGTAGAGGATAATGACAAGAGACAATGACAACCCTGAGACCTCTGCTTTTTAAAAGTACAGGTAACTGGACCATTCTCTGCCCTAGTTCCAATCTATAGGACTCAAAAGCTATTAGACAGCTAGATTATACTCAAGTTCTCTCTTCAATCCGACTCATCAGACATCCGTCTAGTCCTCCAACTACTCTGCTGGCTTCTATCTCTTTTGAAGCTGACCTCAATTTGCAGCTACTTTCCTCTGAGCCCATGTCCCTTTGCTCTTTCAAGGCTATCCTAAACCCCACTTCACTTCCACGATTCTACACCGACTCCCCGCTGAAACAATGCTAGTGGAAGCAGGTGGCGGGGGGAGCGGGGAAGGATGCTAACCGCCTGCCCCACCCCCAAATCCAGGACCAGAGCCCCTTTCAGGGGAGCCCCTCCTGCTCCTCCCCCATCCCCGTCACTCCCAGGCTCGGCTCGGCCCCGCCCCCGGCTCGCGCGCCCCTCCTCCTGCCCCATCCTGCCCCACTCACCGGATAGGCCGCCCCGGGCATCGGGGAACGGTACAGCCCTTGACCTGGCGCCGGACCCATTCTCACGGGAGGCCCGGGAGTTCCGCCCGGGCCCAGAGCAGCTGCCGCGCCCGCCCCTCCTGAGGCTCCGGCCCCGCCGCTCGGTGCCACAGACTGGAAACCCGCCCGGGCCGCCATCTTCCCGGAGCCGCCGAGGCAGCTGCACAAAGAACCGGAACCGGAACTCCCCCCCGCGCGCCCCCCGAGCGTCTGCCTGTTTGAGGGCCCGGCGGGCGGGCCGGCACGGGAGGCTCAGGAGTAACGAGACGACGGGCTAGAGGAGGCGCCTAGCGGGAAAGGCGTGCTGATCCCTCCCTCTCCCGCCTTCATGGTCCGGGAGGGAGCACCATCGAGACGAGCTCGGGGATAGAGAGGCCGCGGGAACGGGCGCCCCCGGGCGGTCAGGAGGAGCATAGCCGCTCAAGCCCCTCACGCGAGCCGTCTGATGGAGAGGGGGGCTGGGAGGGACAGCTTCACCTTGCATCTGAGCATTTACCTTTCCAAAGCTCTCTGATTGCTTTTCCCTTCATTCATTCCCTTGCTGCCTTCCCTGAAGGTGGCCGAAGAGGGGAAACATACTGCTTATCGCAGTGTGTGTGCCTGTCTCCTGGGGCTGGCACTCAGCCTGGGCGCTATCTCTTAGCTTTTTAGCTCAAGACTTGCTTTCTACCACTTGAGCCCCAGCTCCACTTTCAGCATTTTTTTTTTTTTGCCAGTCCTGGGTCTTGAACTCAGGGCCTGGGCACTGTCCCTGAGCTAATTTTGGTCGAGGCTGGTGCTCTACCACTTGAACCACAGCACCACTTCCAGCTTATTCTGCTTATGTGGGACTGGGGCATTGAACCCAGGGTTTCATGCATGCTAGGCAAACACTCCACCACTAAGCCACATTCCCAGCCCCATTTTCAGCTTTTTGGTGGTTAATTGGAAATAAAAGTTTCATGGATTTTCTCGCCTGGGCTGGCTGCGATCCTTAGATCGCAGCTTCCTGAGTAGCTAGGCCTGAATAAGTCTGTTTATTGTATTTTACAAATGGAAAAGCTGGATTCAAAGGAGGTAAATGGATGAACCTTCAAGTTAGCAAATGGTAGATCGTCCTCGATTCCAGTCTTCTTATTGGTAGTCCAGGACCCATTCCACGAATATTTGTCTCCGTGACTTCCTCTTGTGGGAACGTCAACCAATTTCCTTTCTTGCCTTTGTAAACCTATCCTGCTTCTAGATTTTTTTATTTTTATTTTTGCCAGTCTTGGGGCTTAAACTCAGGGCCTGGGCACTGTCTCTTGAGCTTCTTTTGCTCAAGGCAAGCACTCTACCACTTGAGTCACAGCACCGCTTTCAACCTTTTTTTATTTATGTTGTACTGAGGAATCGAACCCAGGGCTTCATGCATACTAGGCACACACTCTACCACTAAGTGACATTCCCAGCCTCTGCTTCCAGTTTTTAGATTCCCGTTTACCTGGAATTTTGACCTTGCCACTTCTGGGCTGAGACTTATCTTTGGGAAATATATTACGTTTGATCACTTCCCTCTTTCCCTGCCCAGTGTTTCAAGCCATTCCTGGTATGTTGATCAATCAGCTTGTCCCATATCAGGAGATATTCCAGTGTCTTCCTGCTCAAATCTTTCTCCTTCTTTGATAGTGTAGCCTTAAGCCAAGCTCAGCTTTAGTAGGAATACCCACAAACTCATCAAATAGCAAGAACAACACTGGAGAGGAGATGGTTGAAACCCAGTTTATTAGACCAGAGGCATGCGTCACCCAGGGCCCTGCTACTGACCCCAATCTAGTGCACACTTTTGGCCTTGCTCTTTCTTCCCTCTGGGAAGGCTGTTTCCTAAGGAACTTTTGGAAATCAAGAAGTTCCAAAAGATCCTCTAGTCTCACTCTCTAGCTCCGGGCCTGTGCAGATGAACTGCCCACAGGCCAGGCTGTTCTACAGAGTGTAGACCAAGAGACAGCTGGACAGAGAAGGCCTGGAAAAGGGTTAGGGCTCTGGCTTGTGAGGAGTGCCTGGTAGCGGGGTTAGGGCAGGCCCAATCCCTCACTTGTAGGGAGGAACAGAACAGCAAATTTTCAACTCTCCTCTAGGTCTTGCCTCTTTCCTCCCATGATCAAACCCTGCCTCACCAGAAAGTATGTGTTGTGGGCTTGGTTGGACATCAGGTGAGGAAGGGAGGCTGGGAACCCAGAAGGAGGGAAAGGCCATCCACTGCAGGCCTCAACTTCTGCTTGTGGGCACCCACTGCCCTAGCTGCGGGAGTCACCAATCCCCAGTTCCCTTCTGTCTCTTGACTTAGTGTCTAGCATAACACTCTATTCCCTAGGTGGGGCTACCTCTGTAGCACCCCTTTCTTGAGGAGACCACTGTCAACCAGGCAAAGGACATTGGGATAGGTGGAGCAGGGGAAGGGAATGTTAAGGCTGCAGGGAGGGCAGAGGGTACCTGGGATTGAGGGGAGAGGGTGAGGTCAGAAAGAGGCAGAGCTTGTGATTCACAGCTTCCTTTATGTCGCCACCAAGACAGTGCGAAGGTTACAATGCGTGTGTCGTCTCCTTGTGCTTCTCAGAGGGATGTGTGTACACAGTACAGACACCAGGGGAGAGTCCAACTGTTTATACAGGTGAAGGCATTCAGAGACCAGGGACAGAGGGAGAAACACAGAAGAGGGAACTGTTTTTTGGGGGAGGGGATGATGGGAGAGGAAGGATGGTTTTCTGAGACAAAAGGATGGAGACAGACAGGGTTAGAGGAAAGTATATACAGAGATATAGCAATATAGAGTCTATCATATAGAAATAGAAAATGCAGATGAGGTTGTCGAAAGAAGCAAATGAAATTGGAGAAGACTTGGGAGTGTTCCATAAGAAAATTTATGGATGTGACCCTCTGGGAGGGCCTTCTGGGAGGGAGCCAGTGAGGTCAGGCACCAGTGCCCCTCTCCCTGAGCTGGAAGCTAACCAGCCAGGTCTTTTATGGGATACAGGGGAAGGCTGCCTCTTGGGAAGTCTCTCCAGCAGCTTTGGACTGGAGGAGAGCTTGTAGGGACCTAGGATGTGGCCTACAGCACCGGAGCCACATCTTGTTCTCTTCACTTCTTCAGGGGATTCCTGACCCCTCCCCTCCCCGCAGAAACTTCACATAGTGGGAGGGAGTGGGACTGGAGATTTATTTTTCTGCCTGGAGATGGGCTTGAGGGGTGTCAGGGGAAGTCACTGGGCTGAGAGGGTCTCTTAAGGCTGGGGAAGCCCCCTCACTAGCCCTCCCCCCCTCAAGGTACATTCTCTGGTTTGGGGCCAAATTCCAGACCCCAGGGACCCCCTCTACCCCTCACTGGGAGGGGGCTTTGGTGACAGGTGGCAGCAGAATGTAGGTGGACACTCGGATGACAGACAGAACTCAGGCTGAGAGCTAGGGGTGGCAGCATGGGGCAGGGAGAGGCAGCCTGAGCTCCTTTGCCCCGCTTCTCTCTTTTTCAGATTAGTTTAGTTTTGTTAAAATAAAAAGAATGAGACAGAGGCGGGGAGAGGTCTTCTAAGGTCAAGACTCCTTCCTCACCCAGAGGAAGAGGAAAAGGGCTGCCCAGGAGTGTGGGTGAGTCCTCAGGGCAGATGTGGGGGGCAGTCAGGGCCCCTCTGCTCTCCTTGCCCTCCCCATCTAGGCCTTTGGTACGGTGGCCTGCAGGACTCAGCAGGTAAAGTCCTCAAACGTGCCTCGGGCCGGATGGTGAGGTAGGATGTTGGCAGCATACGTCATCCCGGCAGGATGGCCCCGGAGGCTCTCGCAGGGGTTCTAGGGGAAGGGCACAGAACGGGGACTGGTTAGGAGGAGGATGCAGGGAGCCAAAGGAGAGAAGGTGGCTCTGGGAGGGGGGGCTGGCTGCAGGGTGGCCCCTGGCACTGGTCCCTTACGTGTCTTTTGACGTCATCCAGGCTGAGGGCCACGCCTTTGTCTGCGCTGTTCCTCTTGGCCTCCTTCTGGCACTTGCCTCTTCTGCACAGCTTGTGCTTAATTACCTAAGAGGGAGTGGGGCCAGTGGGTGGACTGGAACCCTGCTCCTCTTCAGCCCCCCACCCCACACCCCCCTTTACCTCATAGGCATAGTCAAAGAGCTCCAGCACAGTGAGGATACTGGCTCCGATGAATAGCCCCATCTGGCCCCCAATATCACCTGTGGAAGTGGGGGGTGGCAGGCAGGAGAGGGGGCTCAGGAGACTGGGGCAGGCCAGCCAGATTCACAAAGGGATTGACAGCCTTCTTAGGAGGGATAGCAAAAGCAGCATTTCTCTTTGCTTCTCTATGCTTTTTGACACTTTTCTACTTTGTCAAGATGAAAAAGGTGTTATTTAGGGAAAAGGACTGTTTATAAAATACCCCCAAATTCTCAGTCTCCACTTACACCCTTTCCTCCTGTCCAAGGGGCAGCTAGGCATTCCTCTTTGCCCCTCCCCTCCCCCCACTGCATGCCACACCACAGGGTTGGGGGGAAAGACCCCTTGGGAAGGGGCAGAATGAGTGCCCTGGTTTGGATTGTGGGGACCCACACCGTGCCCACAGCAAGTGACATCAGAAGCTCACCCAGGAGCCCTGCAATCTCATAGGCTTTCTTCTGCTCAATGGTCTCATAGTTGAGGACTTCAAAGAAAATGTCCAGCACCAGAATGTTCTCCCTGTACCGGGGTAGGGAGGAGACCTAGGTTCAAGTCATATCTCTGCCCCTTACTAGCCAGGTGGCCAGAGCAAGTTTGCCTCTCCGAACCTGTTTCCATACCCATAAAATGAGATACAAGCAGGCACTGGTGAGTCATACTCGTAAGCCTAGCTTCTCTGGAGGCTGAGATCTGAAGATGGGTGTTTGAAGCCAGCCTGGGGAGGAAAGCCTATGAGACTATCTCCAATTAGCCACACAAGCAACTTCAGAAGTGGAGATGTGCCCTGAGTGGTAGGCACAAAAGCCCAGGGACTGCACCCAGGCTGAGTTCAAGCCCCAGGTCTACTCTAAATGAGCTACAGATGGACAAGTGTCTTCTAGAGTTCTGAGGAGGAAATGGCATAAAGGAGAAGCTACTTTCATACTGGCAGAGGGAGGAGATCCTAAATACAGCACGTGGGTGGGGACAGTGCAAAGTGGGGAGAGAGGACAGAGAGAAGGACAGTCCTTCCATTGCTTGTTCTGGCCTGATTGTTTTCTCTGTACACACCTCACACTGCTCACTTTAGCTGCCTCTTTCCTGGGTTTATCTCAACTTTCTCTTGCCTGCTGAGCCCCCATGACAGCCCACTCATGTCCTCCACTGCCCCTTTCCAAGGACCTCGCCGGGCCCAGCGGAGCCCTTACCCTATGTACTGCTCAGACTTGTTGAACTTCTTGGCAAGGTACTTGGCGGAGGCTTTGCTTGGGATCTTGACCATGGACAGCTCCTTGCTGTAGCGGGTCAGGTTGCAGGGCATTTCACACACGCAGTATTCTTGGTCCTTTTCCACCAGGAAGTCTGTGCCCAGCCAGGTGACAGGCGCTGGTTGAGTGATATCCTTCTGCCACCAACTCTTAACAGAAACCTTCTGGCCCGGCCCCTCAAGGGCCCCTGAGCCCACTTCTATCTTCCTGACCTGCCATTTCCCTTGGCCTCCTGCCCACCCCATCTCTCCTAAGTATACATTACACTTGTGTGTCATTCATCCCCTTAGGATCCTTGAGGGTCAGGCACCTGAGTCACTTAGGAAAGAGACCGAAAGCCCCTCCCAGGTGACCCCAGTTCATTTTCCATAGGAACCTCTGAAAATGCTATTCTCAGCATTCAACTCAGACTCGTGTGTGGATGAGCTGAGCGGTCTAGACTGAGCCTCAGGAGCTTGCTCTGAGACTCGTGTGTGTGTGTGTGTGTGTGTGTGTGTGGTGTGGGGAGGAGGCAGGACTCACCCAGGGCAGGATCTGCACACTCTTTGTATTGCTCTGGAGTGCAGTAGGGGGCATCCCCTAGAGGAGAAGTCAGTGGTTGCAGGATGGAGTTTAAAGGGGTTACAATGGCAGAGTCCACCCTTCCTTCCACCCCTCCCTGTGGGCACAGGCATAGATCAAGGTCACGCAATGGTGAGAGAGGTAAAGAGTGGACATGGGAGGGTGACGGGTGGGAAGCGGGCGTGGAAGGGGCAGGAGCCCCATCGGGGCCTCGGAGCCTGCAGGCCTGACCTGGCATGTGCACCATGCGGCAGTTGCAGTTCTCCACCAGGTACCGAGTCTCACAGTCGATGCGGCAGGCGGTGATGCTGTAGGAGTCGAAGAAATCCGAGTCCATGGTAACAGCTTTGCAGGTGCCCCAGGGCGGGGGCAGGTAGATGAGCTGCTGGGAGAGCCGGGGAGCTGGGGAAGTGTGGGGACTTCTTCCCCCCAAGTCACCTTGATGGACCTCTCTGACAAGATGCAGAATTTGGGAGCCCTACTGCCTCGCCCTCCTTGGCCTCTGAAAGTCTCAGAGCATGTGGGCCATTCGTGTTGCTGGGCATCCTGTTCCTCCTGTTATCAACCCCCTACCACTCTCTCTTTCCTTCCTTCCTTGCCTGGGTGCTGTCCCTGAATTTTGTTATTCAAAGCTAGCCCTCTGTGACTTGAGTCACAGTCCCACATCCAAGTTTATCTGGTATTTAATTGGAGATGAAAGTCTCACAGACTTTCCTTTCTGGGCTGGCTTTAAACCATGATCCTCAGATCTCAGCCTTCTGAGTAGCTAGGTGTGAGCCATCAATGCTTGACTTCTACCACTTTATCTTGAACCCCTCAACACCCCACCCCAGGGGCAGCCTTCCACCCTCTCACCCGCTGTTCCTGGCAGGACACAAAGGTTTGAAAGCCTGGGGCAACGCCAAAGCCCAGCTGGTCGATGAAAGGAGGTTCATCTTGACTGTGGATCTGCACTTTGATGCCTGCTTCGAAGGACGTCTCATCTGTGGGAATGAAGGGTATGTGGGTTGGGAGAGCTCCTGATCTCCTTCAGAGCTGGGGACAAGGTGGAGGGGGCGGGCATATTACCTTTGCCAGGAGTAAGCAGTAGGACTTAGTGGGAGGTTATTTCTGGGGTCCTAACCTACTCCCCAGTCTCTTGGGGTTACCAGCTCCATGCTGCTTCAGTGACCTCTGCATCCAACACACCTCTTTCCTTACCTGATATCTTCTATGTCTTCAGATTTCAAATTCTCCCAGAGCATCACCATATCAGATACTCGCTCCATTTCTCCTCCCTTTCTCCTTTCTTCCCTGCCCCTCCTCCCCCCTCTCTGCCCCCTTGGCCCCCTGAGACCAAGACAAGCAGGCAGCCCAAGAAGAGAGGGAGTTATTTATAGAGTGAGTGGCGGCTGCTGATGGAAGAGGATGGCTGGTTACCTTGGAGAGTAACTGAGACAGGAAAAGGAGGGGGGAGTCAGGGAAATGTGAGTGTGGAAGTCAGGTAGATTCAGATAGAGATGGTGAAATCCTGGGAGGAAAGGACAAGAGAAGGATCCCTGTATCAGGTCCCAGAAGCCCTAGTCAAAGTGGGAGCCAGAAACAAGGAGGGGAGCTGAGCAGGGTGACGTACCAGTCTCCCCCCACACAGGCAGGTACTCGTCCTGCTGGATGTCCAGCATGATCTCCAGCCCGTTGCCTGTCCCACCTTTCATGGTCTTCAGCCGAGGCCGCCCATCTCGGCCAGAGTTGAAGGTATAGCACTTTCCATACCTCGTGAAGACCTGGGGAAGAGCACAGTAGAAAGCCTGAGAGTTTTTCCAGCACCCTGTACCCTCCCTAGAGATTCTCCTCAGCTCCTTCCAGTGCTGGAATCACACTACTCTCCAGGGATGATTCTCCCTGGGAAGCTCATTCTCTGTTCTCTGTCCTTTTGTTCCCTGGAAAGCCAGCCTTCCTGGGGTACATGGCCTGAGCCCCTTTGCCTCTCAGATGGCTTCTGGGTGAGGTTGGCCAATAGGAACCACAAGTAAAGGGATCAAAAGGCAGGAGGAGAAAGAGACGTCCCTGTCTCATGCCTATGGGTGAGGCTGGTTGTGGCTTGGGATTTCTATGGCTATATACATGAGGAGGAATGGTAGGAGTGGTAGCAACTTCCCACTATTGTTAGCTCTCCCCCCAACTGGCTTCCTTAATCCTGCATACAGCTCTGTAAATAGTCTATTAAAGTCTTTTCAATCAGATAATCAAGTGGCAATGTGTTTGTGTGTGTGTGTGTGTGTGTGTGTGTGTGTGTGTGTGTGACCTTGAGCTTTTTTGTTCAAGTCTAGCACCCTACCAATGGAACCATTCCTAGTGGTTTTGGTGATTAACTGAAGTTAAGAGTCTCATGGACTTTTTTTCTCTGGGCTGGCTTCAAACCCTGTTCCTCAGAGCTCAGTCTTCTTAGTAGCTAAGATTTTAGACACTGGTGCCTGGTTGAAGTGTCAGTCTTTTCCTTGCCAAGATTCTTACATGAGCACCTCCACTACCAAGATTCTATGCCTGACTTCTGAGATGGTGCTTCTCTTCAGCATTTCCCCTAACCACTAGAACTCCTGTTCTCATGACCTTATCCACAAACCTAAGCCCCTCAAAGCTTTTTGGGTCAAGTGCTAGTGGTTTCAGCCTATAATCCTAGCTACTCAGAGGCTGAGTTCTGAGGAATTTGAAGCCAAGCTAGACAGAAAAGTCCATGAAACTCTTATCTTCAATTAATCACCAAAAAGCTAAAAGTGTGGCCAAATGGTAGTGTGCCAGCCTTGAGTGAAAAAGCCCAAAGGAGAGCTTAAGACCCTGAGTTCAAGTCTCAGTAGCAACACACACACACACACACACACACACACACACACAGAATAAAGAAAAGCTAGGCTTTCTGGTTTATTCCAGCCATCAGTCCCTTTTGTCCATCATTGTCCCATTATCAATGGAACCTGAAACTGTCCTTATTCCATGCCAAGGATCAGGCCCATCTATGCCCAACTTTTCTTCCTCCAGTACTCAGGATGAAGCAACAAGACATGGAATGTTGGCAATGTTCTTGAAGAGTTTGAGGGTAGCGGAAGAAATGTCAGCCATGGGTTGAGTTTCTCAATCTTCTCTCCCTTCTGTGCTCCACAATAGCTCTTCTCACAGTCCTGATTTCAATGCTGCCTAGGGAAGATTGAACTAATCCTTTCTATTTTTGCCAGTGCTGGGGCTTGAACTCAGGGCCTGAGTACTCTCCTTGAGCTTCTTTTGCTCAAAGCTAGCACTCTACCAGTTGAGCCACAGTGCCACTTCCGGCTTTTTCTGTTTATGTGGTACTGAGGTATTGAACACCGGGCTTCATGCCTGCTAGATAAACACTGTACAAGTAAGCCACATTCTCAGCCCTAAACTAATTATTTTCCTCTGAACTTCTAAAATGTTCCCACAAAAGAATTACTGCTGGATGGTGACAAAGAAGCTGTGGGGCCAGTGGGGAATCACTAAGAAGTAGCACTTGTCTCTTCCCTCTACTTGCAGCTTCCTCTGCTCCCCTCCAATAGGGAACTCAAAATCAGAGAGCATTCCCATAGTTTTAGGGAGAATCCAGAGAGATAAAAACACGGGAAGAACTCTAAGGGCTCCCTATAACCTTCCAGACACACTGTCAGGTTTGGAGCCTGGGGCCACAGGCTAAACACACACCTAGGCCTACTCTCCATTTGGGGTGGTGAGAGGCAGGTTGTTGAGGCTCCCTGGCTCTGTGGGCGGGGCCATTGGGCAGTGGATCAGTGCTGCCACCTGGTGGCAGAATTATCTGCTCAATCTTCTGGCTGCAAGGAAGATAGGTTAACCCTTTCCTTTTATCCCTTGGCCTCTCTGAGGCCCACTGGACAAAACTCCCACTTTCCTGTATGTCTACAGCCATCCAGGGACTGAGGTGGGTTGAAATAACACCCACCAGGGCTGGGAGTTTGGCCTAGTGGTTAAGGTGCTTGCCTAGCATGCATGAAGACCCGGGTTCGATTCCTCGGTACCACATACATAGAAAAAAGCTGGAAGTGGTGCTGAGGCTCAAGTGGTAGAGCTCTAGCCTTGAGAAAGTCCAAGGACAGTGCTCAGGCCCTGAGCTCAAGCCCAGGACTGGCAAAAAAAAAAAAAAAAAGAAATAACACCCACCAGTTCCTATATAGGGGAGGAATCTGGCATCAGATGATGGGAGTGTAGGGAAGAAAAGTCAGGTATTGGCACCTTGGAGACCCTGGAGAGGCTGGAGAGGAGTCAGGCCAGACAGAACTGGAAGTTGAACTGGAGAGGTGAAGGGGTGGCAATTGGTCTTTTAACAGAGAGAGAACCCTAGTCCCTAGTCCCCTGGGTGGGAAGGTTAAGGGGGAAAGGTGACTTTCTGGGAGAAAGGTCCCCTACTACTTAGAGTTAGAGGCAGTTTGATTAAGAGAAAGTTTGTATTCACTGAAACAGGTAAACCCACAGATGACAGAGCAGTGCTGCACACACACATCACTCTAGATGAGAGAGAGGAGAGAGAGATGAGAACAGAGATGAGATGTGAGAGATGAGGAGGATGAGAGAGCAGATAGAGAGAGAGAGAGAGAGAGAGAGAGAGGTCGAGAGGGAGAGACAAATACCTGCTAGGGAAGCTGCTTAACCAGGGAGGTATGGTGGAGTAGATGCTGGGACCAAATCCACCATTGCCTTATCATGGCCCAAGGGCTGACAGTCAAAATAGTTAACAACTGGCTGGGTATAGGCATCTACCAACAGCCCGAAGGCTGACCTCATGGACAGACCGAGGTCCTGGACTCTGCTGGATCATGAGCAGATCTGGGAAAGGGCAGGTGATGCAGGGAGATACCAGGGGCGTCAGGGAAGCAGCGAATCTCTGATTAGCGCAGATGCACTTCAGAAGCACAGCATTGGTGTGGATCTGGGACTATGAGCCCTGCACCAGACCCTGGGCTTTCTGGGTGAGCGCTGGTCCCGGGAGGGGTTGCTCATGGGGAGCCATGGCAGACAGTCCTGGGGTTCCTGTGCTGGGTATGGGTCCCACTCACCACGGAGAAGTTGTGGGGGCCACATGGTCCTCCGCAGTAGGAACAATAGAGAAGCATGTCCTCCAGCCGGTGGCAGGAGCGATTGTAGAACCGGTGCAGGTTAAAGGGCTCCCCCGAAAAAGCTTCTGGCCCAGGGGGAGCCAGGGGTACCCCGGGATCATCACTTTCATCTAGTCCCAACATAGGGGCCAGGTAGAGCAAGTCGGGGTAGCTGAGCTGGGACAGGCGCACAGCATTGGTGTTGCAGAGGGTGACGGCGGGGAAGGCCAGCTCGCTGGAGGCCACTTCCTCTAGCAGCGTCACGTGCGGGTAGCTGAGGTAATAAGCCACTCGGTCCCCTACCTGGCAGAGGAAGGCACCCAGGGCTATGACAAAGGCCAGGGCCCACAGAACCTGCCTTGGCCCTAGACCCCCTTCCACAAAGATGTGGTTGGCACCGTGGAGGGTGCAGCTGTTGGCAAAGGCTACCAAGTCTACGGGTAAAGCACCCTCATCGGCCCCTTTCCTTGACACCTCCTTTTCCTTCTCTTCTTCCTCTTCAGATTCTGAGTTGTCCCGCCGCTTCTGCCTCTGCTGCTGCTGTTGCTGGGAACCCCACACATCTCCCAAGGCCCCAGGGGCCTCCTCTCCCGGGGAGAATGACACAGAGCAGAAGATCTGGATGGGCATCTTCTCCAGGGGCTTCCTGGCACTGGGAGATTGGCTGGAGGTAGGTGCGGAAGGGGGGGCGATGTGATCTCAGATAGGGTCCGGCAGAAACAGCCACCAAAGCCCTTGAGCCAGGCAGTAATTGCCTGGCTGGCTGTCCTTCCTCATCAGAGCCTGGATGGCAGTGTGGCTGAGCTGGGGCGGGGCGTGGAGGGAGGGACCAGCCTACCCTGCCAGGAGGGCAGGCATGTGTGCTGATGAATAATTGATGACACTAGCAAAGAGACTGATGGAGAGGGGAGAGCTGGAGCCCCTTCCTGTCACTGATTTCAGCAGAACACAGCTTAAGACAGAGCTGAAACCCCAGAAAAGCCTAAGACTTGGGGCTTGTCTGCCCCTTCCTCTGGCAAGGTGAGCCCTAGTAAAGACCTTGGCTCTCAGTACCAGAGTGACCTCAGCTGGCAACTGTCCCACTGGTCTTGCAGGACACACATGCCTGCTCTGCCACTTGCCAATCTCCTCCTTAATGTGTCCCCCTGTCCTCCCATCTCCATTCCGGCCCTCTCTGTTATTCTTGCCATGGTCCCTTTGTTCCTGAGATAGTCTAGTCTCACACACTCTGCAGGCACTCTCCAGACTGCTCTCTCCTTTCTAATTCTCCTTGACCAAAACCCCACCCCCACTATTTCATTGGCCTTCAATTCTCCCAATCCACCCTGAAATTCCCTGCTCTCTCTTATTCTTTGCTCCTCAGTTCTCTTCCAATCACAGTCTGAATGCCAGTTCACTTTCAGTTACTCCCTGAGCCCCCAATTTCCCTGAAACCCCTCCCTATCCACCACCAAGTTTACTCCAGCTAGCTTCTGACCTTCCTTCCTTCTCCCTCCCTCCCTCCCTCCCTCCCTCCCTCCCTCCCTCCCTCCCTTCCTTCCTAACTTCCTTCTTTCCTTTTTGTCAGTAGTGGGGCTTGAATTCAGGGCCTGTCTTCTGTCCCCGTGCTCTTTTGTTCAAAGCTGGTGTTCTACCACTTTGAGCCATAGCTCCACTTCAGGTTTTCTGGTGGTTAATTGGACATAGACATGTATTTTTCTGCCTGGGCTGGCTTTGAACTCCAGTCATAAGATCTTAGGCTCCTGAGTAGGTAGGATTACAGGCATTAGTCACCGGTGGCCAGTGTGTCCCCTTTTTTTCTTTTTGGCCAGCTATGGGGTTTAAACTCAGGGCCTGGGCACTAGTTTTTTCAGTCAAGGCTACTGCTGTATCACTTTGAATCACTTCCGGTTTTCTGGGTTAACTGGAGATATGAGTCTCACGGACTTTCCTTCCCTGGGCTGGCTTTGAACTGCCATCCTCAGAACTTACCTCCTGAGTAGCTAGGTTTAGAGGCTTGAGTTGCCAGTACTCTCCCCCTGACCCCCCTTTCCGTTCCCTTTCTCTCCTCACCTCCAGTTTTACCTCATGTCAGCACCCCTTCCCCCATGCTGACTGCACTCCGATCCCTTCCCTCCCCTCCCCCCGCTTTTGTGGCTTGTGGGGCTGCCTAGGTTCCATTAGCAGAGGTCTCTCATTGACCACAGACTCATTTCTGGTCAGTTCCCAGCATTGGAGAAAGGACCTTGTCTCTTGTAGCTGAAAAGCTTTCTGGCAGAATACCACTACTCTCCCCCACCCTCCCTCCCACCATGCACCACCTCCAAAGCTTAGAAGTTCAAGGAATTCTCCCCTAGTGAGTGGAAAAAATAGTGATCAATGCTTAAACAGAGCATTCTATATCAGTCATTGAGAAACAACTTGGGCTCCTTAAACGCTCAGACATCCCAGTCCCTCAGTCTTTGAGGTACTTTCTTCCTGACTGTACTATTTCCTATCCCCAGGCCTCTGGTCCCTCAGTGTGCTCTCATTACCCAGGGCCAATGGTTGAGGATCTTGAGCTACCAGCCAAGTCTTTAGGGCCAAGAAGGTGACCTAGGGGAGGTGGGAGATAAAGGGGAGAAATAAGGCAGGTGCCACTTTCTAGAAGAATTGCCTTTAGCCTCAGCTTTGACACAGAAGAGAAAATTTTGAGGTCTGAATCCTTTCTATCCTTATACCACAATCCTCAGATAGGCCTCTAATTCTTGGTTCTATCCCTGAGGTGTTTGTTGTCTTGTTTCTCTCAAGGCTATTCCTTGAGCCACAGCTCCATTTCTGGTGATTAATTGGAGTTGAATGCCATGGACTTTCCTGCCTGAGTTGGTTTCAAACCACGATCCTCAGATCTCAGCCTCCTGAGTAGCTAAGGATGTCCGACTCTCCATCTTACCCAACTTTCGGCTGCTTTCCCAGACACACTAGGCTCATCCACAGTTCCTGACTTCCTCAGGCTCTGTCTAGAGAGGTTCTGTTCTTTTTGTTGTTGTTGCTTTTCTAAGACACAGGGCCTTGCTATGTTGCCTAGCCTGACTCTGAATTCCTAGTTTCGAATAATTCTCAGCCTCTCAAATGGCTGGACTACCAGCAGTAGCCACAATACCCGGCATCCTATTCCTTACGTCCTCCAAGAAGGCATCCCTGACCCCACCCAAGTGCCCATCCAAGGAATAGAATGAAGTGTCCAGCTCTGCTCAAGGTTCATCAGGTCTGAGCAGTGACCCGTAGCTTCTTGAAGGTAGAGACTCTAGGAATAAAGGATCAAGATCTGTAGTCTACAAGGAACAAGCATCTAAAAAAGGCAAGATGTTACTGCACGGGTCAAGAGAGAGACCTGCCTCCTTAAGTTCTTGTCTTGCCTTTTCCCATACGAATTCTGGGGTTTCCTGTCCCATGGGCATCTTCTCCCCTTCTGCCAGACCTCAGCTGTTGGAGGGGCAGGGTCCTCTTGCATTGCACTTCTTTAGGAAGTGTTCCAGAGGGGAGATCCAAATTTGGGTTGGAGGAGGAAGGACAGACTGGCCAAGGCTGAGGCAGAGAAGGCTGCCCTTGCATTTTATGCCCACTAGAGGGCATTATCCCCCTCTAATAGCTGGAGGTGGCTGTAGATTGGACTCCTAGAGGGGTGGCTTCCAGTTTGGGGACTCCTTGGAGGGCAGGCTGAATAGACCAGAAAGTGTCAAAGAACAGCCATTTGGAAGAGCCATAGCTCTTCCCCCCCCCACCATACACACACACACACACACACACACACACACACACACACACACACACACACACACACACACACACACACACACACCCCTACCCCTGCAGTGCCACTCCTTCCCTGGATCTGGGTTCCTCTAACATTTCTACTTACTTTGATTTCACTCAAGTAGACAGAGCCCAAGAATCCTTGTGCTGGGGAGGTGTGGACTGTGACAGAGTGCATTTATAGACTGCTGGCTCATGCAGCACCCCAAGTGACCAAGTATACCAAACCTTCCAAATTAAGCCATGCTCATTTCTGAATCTTCCACCCAAGGCCTTTCTTCCCTCCAGTGCTTTTCCTCAGCTGTAGGCCAAACCAGGGCTTTCTGACTTCCTTTGTCCGCATTTCAGTACCCTTCATATCTGTGTAGCTGTTTGGTGGTTTTTGCCTGGTTCCTTGTAAGATCCTTACACAACCCAGACAAAGAGGCAGGTGTGGGGAACTTCACCACCTTTGGACAAGTGAGGAAACTGGCACAACAACCTGTTTTTGTTGGTCATGGGGCTTGAACTCAGGGTCTGGGTGCTGTCTCTGAGCTTCTTTAGCTCAAGGCTACTGCACTATGACTTAAGCCACAGTGCCATTTCTGTTTTTTTAAGTAGTTGATTGGAGATAAGAACTTGTGGTTTTCCTTCTTGGACTGGCTTTGAATTGTGATCCTCAGATCTCAGCCTTCTGTGTAGGTAGGATTACAGGCATGAGCCACAAGTACCAGCTACACCAACCTATTTAAATCTGTGTTCAGCTAGTAAAGGCTTGAGATTAGAATTAGGTCATCTATCTCTAAATCCCTTTGGTCTTGCTGGACTCATTGACACAAAGGTGAACAGATAAGAATCCATATCTTCTTCTCATAGAACTCACTTTCCAAGCTGGGAGCCATGGCTCATGCCTGTAATCCTAGCTACTCAGGAGGCTGAAATTTGAGGATCACGGTTCAGAGCCAGCCCGGGCACTAAAGCTTGTGAGACTCTTATCTTCAGTTGACCACTAGAAAACTGGAAGTGGTGCTGTGGCTCCAGGGATAGGATGGTACCCTTGAGCTGAAGAGCTCAGGGATAGCGCTCAAACCCAGAGTTCAAGACCCATGACTGACAAAAAAAAAAGAGCACTCACGCACTTTGCAGTGATTTAAATGTGCACATACATGTACACACACCTGGTACCAGTAGCTCACACTGTAACTTTACCTACTCAAAAGGCTGAGATCCAAGGATCAAAGCCAACCCAGGCAGGAAAGTCTATAAGATTCTTATTTTCAATTAGCCAGAAAAAAAGACTAGAAGTAGAGCTGTGACTCAAGTGGTAGAGCATTAGCCTTGAATGAAAAAGCTAAGGGAGAGCTTGAGGCTCTGATTTTAAGCATTGCCAAACTATGAGAAATGCTGTAGTAATAATAATAATAATAATAATAATAATAATAACAACCTGGGTCAGTGGCACCTGATCCAGATTGGGAACTCAAACAAGGTTTCCTGAGCAAGTAATGTTTGAAAGAAATGTAAAGAATAACTCTTGCGGTGGGTAGGGAGAATGTGTATAAAAGTCTTAAAGAAGGAGAGCAGAGGGGAGGCAGGTATGGCTGGAAAGACAGGTGAAGGCAGGCAGACACTGATCACGAAGACTTTGAAGGTAAGGATTGTGGCCCATCTGTAATGGATGACAACTTGTGGAAGGATATCAAGCAATCAAAGGTTTGGTTTGTCTGGGTGTTGGTGGCTCATGAGTATAATCCTAGCTACTGAGGAGGCTGAGTTCTGAGGACAACATGTCAAAGCCAGTCAGGGAAGTCAAGTCTGTGACTTGACTAATCTCTAATTAGCTGCCAAAAGAAAGGTCAGAAATGGATCTATGGCTCAAGTGGCAGAGCACCAGCCTTGAGCAAAAACAATGTCCAGGCCGAGTCCAAATCCCCAGTGTTAGGGAAGATTTCCGGCTTGCCTATCTGGGTGAGTGCTAGGTGGCTCACTAGATCAAGGCAGAGGGGAAAAGGGTTTGTTTGAGAGGTGAGAGGATGAGCTTGGTTTGCCCCTGCAGATTGCGAGGAAGCCTTGAGGACATCCAAGCAGAGATGTTAAGTGGGAAATTGGCTATTGGGGCCCAGGATAGGAGGAAAGAGCTGGCCTGAGACAGTGATTTGGCAGTTGTCAGTGTATAAATAGTCATTGAAGGGATGACTGAAGATGAGACTGCCCAAGAATATAATATAAAATAAAGAAGACAAGGCAGAAAAGAGGCTTGATTTGGCAATATCCTCTACAGCTAAACAGAATTTGACCTTAGGACATACCCATAGCTCCTAGCTGTATTCCTAAAAGAAGTGAGTGTCTATGTCAACCCACAAACATGAGCATGCACGCCTCCAGTAGCTTTATTTATAATAGTCAAACGCTGGCAACAGCTCAAATGTCTGGCATCTGTAGAATGGATGAATGAATAGTAGTATATTTGTATAATGAGATATTACACAGCACTGAAAAAGATCCAACTTCTGCTATACATAATGAGACTAAATCTCACAGTCATAATCATAAGTGAAAACAGACACAAAAAGAGCAGCTATTGGAAGGAAGATACATATATTTCGATAGTTTCAGAGACTTAACTATACTGAAACTTAAGCATATCAGTGGAGCAGCGGCAGGCTTCTATGGGATGTATTGACTAGAAAAAGGCCTGAAGGAATTTTCTTGGGTGGTGGGAATATTTTATGTCAACTAAATACATACCAATGCAAGTTGCAGATGTTATATGGTAAGATATCTCCATGTAAAAATTCTTTGCAGTGTATTCTTCTGGTTTAAAAGAAGGACAAAACTTGAGACTGAGCCTTGAGTCAATACAGTACTTATTTGGTCAAGTAGAAAAGAATGAGGTGGCAGACAGAGGAGTGGCTAGACTTCGGAAGTAAGTGGAGAATTAGTGATGAGGGAAAGGAGTAGTTCAAGAGAGAGGTGAGTATCATTGGTTTGGGATGCTCCTGAAGACGAAGCATGAACTGTGCATGCTAGAGTTAGCAACAAGAAGGTCAGTAATGGCCTTCGGCAGAGCCACTCAAGAGGAGTGCTGGGGTGGAAGGAAGGGCAGCCTGAAGTGGTGAGAGAGTGAGTGGGATACAGAAAATGGGGACTTTAAACCTGCTTGATCAAAGAGTAATAGCCATTGTTAGAGCCTACTCATTTATTCATTCATACATTCTAGAAAGGATCGTACTGTGTTGTCCAGGCTAGTTTGAAAATCCTGTGCTCAAGCAATCATCTTTCCTCAGTCTCCCAATCAGTTGGGACTATATAAGTGCATGCATACATACACACACAAACACACAGACAATTATATTTTTTTGGCCAGCTCTGGGGCTTGAACTCAGGGCCTGAGCACAATCCTTGGGCTTTCTCAAAGCTAGAGCTCTACCACTTGAGCCAGAGCACCACTTCTGGCTTTTTCTATGTATGTGGTACCGAGGACTTGAACCCAAGTCTTTGTGCATGTTAGGCAAGCACTCTATGATTAGGCCAAACTCCCAGCCAGGATTACAAATTTTTAAATGTCTTAAGGTTGTTTCAATGTCAATGGGGCCTCTCAGCTTGAGGAGAGACTGCCTGTAGATGAAGGGGAGGCGGAATGAGTGGGATAAAATTCCTGAACCAGCAGCAGGGAATCAGATATGGAGAGTAGGTTGAGATTTTATTGTTGATAAGCTGGATGCTCCCTCTGGGTGTTGGTACCCAGATGAAGGAGGAGATCTTGTCTGAGGCTTCTGTGTTCTCAGTGAAGTGGGAGGCAAGGTCGTCTGCGGAGAGAAGCTAGTCAAGGCGGCTGTTGGAGGTGAGTGGAGGACTTTTCAGTAATCACTGGGGTGTGGGGGGAGGAGCAAGGTGACCAGGAAGACACAGAGGGGTTGCTAGGCAGCACCACAGGCCCACTAAAGTATGTTGATCATGAATACAACGTGATCCAGTGCTGCTCTGGGCTATGACTTCCTCTGATGGTGCCTGCTTGCTCTAGTGATACCCTAGGGAAAGCCAACAGTGGGTTCATTTAAGGTTGAGATTTGGCCAGATGGCACAAGAAAAAGGCAGAGGAAGCTGGGTGCTGGTGGTTCATGCCTGTAAGCCTAGCTATTCAGCAGGCTGAGATCTGAGGATCTCCATTCAAAGCCAGCGCAGGCAGGAAAGGCTGAGGGACTCTTACTTCAAATTAACCATTGGAAAACCAGAAATGGCTCTGTAGCTCAAAGTGGTAGAGCACTAGCCTTGAGCAAAAAGAGTTCAAGGACAACACGCAGACCCCAACTTCAAACCCTATGACTGACAAAAAAAAAAAAAAAAAAAGAAAAAGAAAAGGGAGAGGAGCTGAGTACAATGACTCATGCCTACAATTCTAGCTCTTTGGGAGGCTGAGATCTGAAGATCATACTTAGGAGCCAGCTTAAGCAGGAAAATCTGAGACTTTTGATCTCTAATCCAGCAGCAAAAAGTCCAAATGGAGCCGTGGAAGTAATAGAGTACCAGGCTTGAGTGAAAACAAAAATAACAACAAAAAACTAAGGGACAAATCCCAGGACCTGAGTTCAAGCCCCAGCCAGCACTTGCATAAAGGAAAGGAAAGGAAAGGAGAGAGAGAGAGAGAGAGAGAGAGGGAGGGAGGGAGGGAGGGAGGGGAGGGGAGGGAGGGAGGGAGAGAAAGAGAGAGAGAGAGAGAGAGAGAGAGAGAGAGAGAGAGAGAGAGAGAGAGAGAGAGAGAGAGAGAGAAGGAGAGGGGGGAGGGAGAGAGACGGGGGGTCAGGAGTATGGCCTAGTGATAGAGTACCACATACACAGAAAAAGTAGGCAGTGGTGTTATGGCTTAAGTGGTAGAGAGCTAGCCTAAAGAAAGCTCAAGGGCAGTGTATAGGCCCTGTGTTCAAGCCCCAGTACTAGCACACACACACACACACACACACACACACACACACACACACACACGAGGTAGAGGAACCCAGCACAGTCTAGTCCATCACACACAGAAAATCTGGCCTTGGATCTCAAGTCAGGACCCCCATTCTGTCATTTACTGGCTATTGTGGTTGTGACTTCTTCATGTAGGCCTCACATTACCTCTGAGCCTCAGTTTCCTCATCTTTCCCATGAAGATATTAAATACCTTCCTGCCTTGCAGCATTAGGAGGCCCACAAGATGGAAAGCGAAGGGAATTTGTAAATTTCAAAGCAAGATGGAAAGAGATGATTAATTTGGCCAGTATGTGCTCTGCATGCAACTAGAGCTTTGTCCTCACAAAAGCTGTGTTCTGCAGCCACACGTGGAGTTGCGTGTGTCCACATTCATATATGTCCACATTATACCCTCATCTACATCCATGCCCCCCCCTTCCCAGCATACACAGGGAGGTGCACATGTGTGCTGCCAGGAGGAGGCTCTGAAAAGCCACGGCTGGCTGCAGCCTATGGTCAAGGCCACTGCGGTAGTCTCTCCCTAGGGATGTTCTTAACCAGGGACGCTGATGCGACACACCAATTAGAGACACACAAGACTAAACATCAAAGCCCAGAATGGGCAGCTATACATTGAGAGACAGCAGAGGAGCCACAGCAGATGAGAGGGGTGGGAAAGGCTTTTCATTCTGAGAACTCGGATCTCAGGAAAGACCACAACTTGCCCTTCTTTTTCTGCTAGGGTGGTCTCAGAGAGCATGGCATGGCAGATTCTCAGTTCTTACAGTTTTTTGTTTTTTTTTTTTAAGGAAATGCAGCAGCTTCCTGCTCCTTTTAAAAGATGCCTTGAGAAAGATGTCTTATGCCCATGTCTGGGTACATCCATTATGCATTTAGCCTAGTATAGGCTTAGCTACAGCATTCTAGAATCTTAGTCTCCCAGAAGCTGAAGAAGGAGAGCTACCTCTTGACAAAGAACTGATATTGAGGCTTGAACTCAGGGCCTGGCTACTATCCCTGAGCTTTTTTGCTCAAGGCTAGAGCTCTTCCACTTGAGCCGCAACTCTACTTCTGGCTTTTGGGAGTTAATTAGATAAGAGTCTCAAGGTACTTTCCTGCCCAGGTTGGCTTTGAACCATAATCCTCAGATCTCCTGAACAGCTGGGATTATAGATGTGAGCCACCAGCATCCAGCTAACAAAGAACCTTTTAAGAACCTTCATATTGTTCTTCTCTTCACAGGAAATTGGACACAGAAGCTGAGAGATGGAGTCAGGTGCAACTCTGCCTTTATGCCAGCTCTGACCCCCCAGTCCAGCTTGCTATTACTTGATTTTTGTGTCAGCCCTGGGGCACTGGCCCTTAGCTTTTTCTGTTTAAGGCTTATGAGAAATTGTGGCACCCTTAAAAGCTGCCTTCCAGCTTGGCACTAGTAGCTCACACCTGTAATTCTAGCTACTCAGGAGACTGAGAGGTCTGAGGATTAAAGTTTGAAGCCAGCTCAGGCAGGAAAGTCCATGAGACTCTTATCTCCAGTTAACTACCAAAAAGCTGGGAGTGGAGTTGTGTCTCAACAGCTCCAAATTTGAGCACAAAAAGCTAAGGGACAGCAACCAGGCCTGAATTTAAGCCCCATTCCTTGTGTGTGTGTGGGGGGGGAGGGGGTGGGTGTGTGGGTGCGCATGCTCGCCCACACCCCCCCACACACAAGAAGTTACCTCTATCCCACTGTAGAGCTCCCTACAACCCTCTCTGCAGGCCTTCCCTGTGTCTCTGGGACTGCACCTGGGGTGCAGTGGGCACACCTCCAATTGAGCTGTCTACTGGGCTGCTAGCGGGGCATGGAGGAAGCACTTCACTTCTGCCCCCAGAGGCACTTAGTTACTTCCATCAATTCCCTATTACTTTAGGCAACAGCCAGGAGATCAATTAGCTTTGAGTAGCCTCTTAGCTGATAGCCTTTTGGGAGAACTGGCTGGGGGAGGGGCAGGGGAGGGGGGGGGATGAAGGAAGAAATTAAATTACTCCAAAGATGCTTGTTTACCCAAAACATGATCATGTTTATGTGTGTGTAAAGAGAGGGCAAAAGAGATGGAGACCCCAGCCAGAGCCACCTACATTTCTGCAACTGGCTCTGTCCAATTACTCTCCAGACTTGTCTACTCAGTTCCAGCACTTCCTGGAAAGGAGGAAGAGAGGTGGAAGGACCAAGTGAGATTATGCTATCCACAAACCCCTCAGAAAGGTGAAGCCCATCTTTCCCTGGAGCCTCTTCCTGTGTGTGTGTGTGTGTGTGTGTGTGTGTGTGTGTGTGTGTGTGTGTGTGTGTGTTGATCCTGGAGCTTGAACTCTGAGTCTAGGCACTGTCCCTGAGCCTTTGTGCTCAAAGCTAGTGCTCTACCAGTTGAGCCACAGTTCTATTTCTGGATTTTTTGGTCATCAATTGGAGATTAATCTTTCCTGCCCAGACTGCTTTCGAAACTATGATCTCACCCTGCTGAGTAGCTAGGCTTACAGGTGTGAGACACCTGGCTAGGAACCTCTTTTAACCCTCTTCAAACAGCACATGCTCCTATTCCTTCCCACCCCATGGAAATTGTCAGCCAGACCTGCCTCTCTCTCTGCATGGTTTGGAGTGCTTCCTTTCCTTTCTGAGGTTCCTTCCCTAGCTGGAGGAAACAGACCCAGACAATGAGGTTAGAGTGTGTTGGTGGGGGGAGCAGTGAGACTCGCCTTCTAAGCTTCTGGGGAAAGGGAAAGGATGAGGGATGTCAGTGGAGGGGCAGAACCCTGGACTCTGCCATTCCTGGGCTCTAATTGTTTATCTATCTATCTATCTATCTATCTATCTATCTATCTATCTATCTATTACCATAATGGGACTTGAACTGAGGGTCTCCTGCTTTCCCTTAGCTTTTTTTTTTTTTTAATCAATCATAGGGCTTAAACTCAGGACCTGGTCACTATCCCTGAGCTCTTCAGCTCAAGACTAGCGTTCTACCACTTTGAGCCACAGCACCACTTCTGGTTTTCCAGTGGTTAATTGGAAATAAGAGTTTCATGGACTTCTGTGCCTGGGCTGGCTTTGAATCTCCATCCTCAGATCTCAGCCTCCTGAGCAGCCAGGATTATAGGCGTGAACCACTGGTGCCCGGTTTCTCTTCACTTTTTCACTGAAAACTCTTAGGGCCTTTCCTACCCATCCTGGCTTTGAACTGCACTCCTCAGATCTCAGACTCCTGAGTAGCTAGGATGACAGGCAGAGCCACCAGCACCGGGCTGCTAACTGCTTTACAGGGACCTCTTTGTCTCCAGTCTGGGCTGCAGGACCGCCTACCCACAGCATCTCTCATGTTATCATTCCAGAACCTTTTTTGGGGGGTGGGGATTTCTATGCCCATACTCCCTTTACTCTGTCTCTCTATTTGGCAAATTCTTGGGGGATCCTGTGGGTCTCCCACTGATTCATGCCTACAGTTCTTAGCCCTCTTAAGAGGGATCACTGCCCCTACCACACCCTTGTCGACATAATTTCTACCCTCCTCTTCATTCTCTTCCAGGGTCCAGGCATAAATTCTTGCTTCTCTCTCCCCCAAGCAAAAGCTCCAGGTCTCAGCTGGAGTGGGTGGCATAGGGCAGACTGGGCAACCATCTGCCAGCCCCCTCCCCTTGGTACTGCTCAGCATTCCAGCCACATCTCTGCTCCCACTGCCAGGGACAGATAAGGTGCAGCTGGAGGCTGGCACCAGCTGCAACTATGTTTACTCCCCAGCCCCCGCCCAGACAGCTGCGCCCCCAGTCCCCCTCCATAGAACCCCTGCCCTACTCAGTCTGATTAGCCTTAAGGTGGGACAGGAGAGAGGATTCCCACACCCTGTTACCCTGGCAACAAAAGAAGCGGCTAGGAAAGAGGAAGCTTTGTGGTTGGTATTCATTATTCTTTTGGTAGTTCAGGAGACAGCTACCAAGGCCTACCCAACTGTCCTCTGCCCTGTTGAATCCAAAGGACCTCCATGTTTCTTCTGGATTTAGTGCAGGATCCCCACAATTGCCCTCCACAAACTGACTCACAGTGCAGGGGAGCCTGACCCAGTGTTCTGTGACCACCAAGCCCCATGGTTCAGCTGGATTCCGAAGCACATCTGGAAGGTGCCTTTTATTGCTGATCTGATCTCTTGTCTCTAGAGGCCTCGAGAGACCAGATTAGCCACCTTCCTATGTCTCCTGGAACTATCCTCTAGGAACAGAGTTCTTATTGTTTAGATGGGGGTTGCCCTTGGAAAACCCGCCAGAGTCCACAGAGTCCCATGAACTCTGTGTTTCGTGAACACTTTGAGCATGAACGTGGGCCATCAGTTAAGACCCCCTTCTCTTGCTGGGCGTCGTGATACACACATGCCTGTAATTCCAATATTTAGAAGGCTAAGGAAGATGGAGGGTGAGTTTGAAATCACTCTGGAATATACATCCCTGTTGAAAGGAAGGAAGGAAGTCAGAAGAGGAAAAGAGGAAGAAAGGAAGGAAAGAAGAAGAGAGAAGTAAAGAAGGAAACAAAAAGGAAGGAACATGAAGTTGATCTTGCCTAAGTGTGGACTGTATAGACAGATTTTTTGTTGTTATTAGAGCTATACGTGTTCAATGATCCACATCCCCAACACACAAGGACTGAAAGATGAATGTTCATCATGAGACCAAGAAGAGATGAGAGGGTAGAATGCCAGCAAAGTAGCTACAGTCCTCTGGGGCCTGCCAGGCCATTCTTTACCATGAAGGTTAGAGATAGGGACTCACAACTTGACTCCCCTCCTATCAGTGCAGGTGCAACACTACAGGTAGAAGTGAGAAAGCCCTTAACATGGAAAGAGGCAGAGAGCAACCATATTCAGGATCAGGTCTTTGTCATGCACTGAGACATAGAAAACTCTGGTCTGGAAACCCAGAACTGAGAAATCATAGTAGGGACCTGGATGGTGTCTTTTGTTGGTGGTGGTGGTTGTGGGGCTTGAACTCATGGCCTGGTCACTGTTCCTAAGCTCTTTTGCTCAAGGCTAGTGTTCTACCACTTTGAGCCACAGCACCACTTCCAGTTTTTGAGTGATTAATTGGAAGAGTCTCACAGGGACTTTTCTGCCTGGGCTGGCTTTGAACTATGACCCACAGATCTCAGCCTCCTGAGTAGCTAGAATTACAGGTATGAGCCACTGGTGCCTGGCCAAACATATCTTAACATCACCATGTGAAATCTTTCTGGAAATGATGGAGACTCAGCTGAACACTTTCAATGGGCTTGTTATATCCCAACTTTACAGTTAGCCCCTTCCCAGGTTAAGTCAAGCACTTCCTAATTTCATTTAGCACCACACAAACCATCAAAGCCAACGTTTTCCTTTTCCTTTCTGTTGGTTACTTCTGCTTGTCGGTTTGGGTTTTGCTTCTACCTGCACCCACAATTTCTCAGGAACATAGTTTATGAGTCTGGGGTCCCTGGTCTAAGCTTTGGGAAATCTAAGCCTTCCTGTGGTGAAGAAAGAAAAGAGAAGGATGTGGTTCCTGCAGCTGGGCTAAGCTCCCTCTCAGCTCGGCTCAGCAAGGAGTTGATCATATAAACTTTGTCTAGGAGGATTGACAAAGGCCTGTAAAACCTGTCTGCAGAGAGGGGCTTAAACAGATTGGGAAGTCTTGTACAACCTCAGCTGTAAACATTAAACACGACTATGGCTTTAACCTTTCTACACAAACAATGGCAGTTCATGCTAGGAGGAAGCGAGCCAGTGAGGGAGAAAAATGGACAGGGAGAAAAAGGAGGTTCAGAGAAGGGAGAATCGGTTGTAAGCATGAAAATAGGGGATGCTGAGGCCCCAAGCTGTTGAAAGAAAAAGTAGCTGGGTACTGGTAGGTCATGTCTGTGATCTTAGCTATTCAAGGGGCTGAAATCTGAGGTTCAAGCTGTCTGGGCAGGAAAGTTGGTTAAACCCTTATTATTAACCACTAAAGAGCCAAACTGGAGCTATGGCTCAAGTTGTAGAGTGCCAATCTTGAATGAAAAAGCTAAGGGACAGCACCCAGGCTCTGAGTTCAAGCCCAGTACTGGCAACACACACACATACACTCACACACACACACACACACACACATGAGGTAGAAGTGGACAGAGGAACTCCAGGGCCAGCAACGAAATCAGTAGACTGTACTGGGACTTAAGGAAACACACATTCTAATCCCGATTCTGTCATTAACCAGTCAGTGGACTGCAGCAAATTATTCCCCCTTTGTGTCTCGGTCTGTGCTTTTGTAGAATAGAGTTAATATAGTTATTTATCAAAGGGTACAGAAAGCCTGGCAAACATTAGGAAGCATTGATAAGCACCTTCCTCCCATTTGGGGTTATGGTTATTCATACATGGCTGTAGGTCCTTTGATCTCTTCCCATTTTTTTTTCTTGTCTATGTTTGATTGACAAGGTTTTTCTATGTAGTTTACACAGGCCTTAAACTCACGATCCTGCCTCAGCCTCCTGAGCACTGGGATTATAGGCATGTTTCATGTCAACTAGCTCGGTGTGTCTCTTAACCTTGAAAACACCGTGTAACTTGCCTAGGACCACATAGCATGTCAGATGTGGAAGTCAGTCCCCCAAGCCGGCCAGAGGCTACCACATCTGTGGGATGTGGTGCCAGTTGGAAGGAAGTGTCTCCATTTTTATAAGCAAAGGGAGGCTTCAGCTCAGCCAGGACTGTGCATTCCCTCCAACCGTGGCTCTTGATGGTAGAGAGAGAACCTAAACAAGTGTGTGTGTGTGCATGTGCGTGTGCATGTGTGTGTGTGTGAGTGCCTGCAATTATGCATAGGCAGGGAGGAGACCACAGAAGGAAAAAACGACCTGTCTGCTTGTCTTTTTGTTGTTGTTGTTTCATGATAGAGTCTAGGCTGTTCTGGAATTCACAGGACTCCTACTTCAGTCAAGATTACAGATATGCACTGATATGCCCAGCTACTTATATGGCTATTTAGGAGAAAGTTCGCTTCTCAAACTTTTAAGGCATCTTTTTGTGTGTTGGGGGGGAGATGGGGAAAAGGAAGCAGAAATGAGGGGTTAACTCTGTGTATTTGCTAGACAAGTACTCTGCTACTTGAGCCACTCCCCATCCCCTCACGCAGGCATCTTGTCAGAATCCAAACTCTGACTCAGGAGGTCTAGCAAGTGAGGGGAGGTGCAAAGGCCTTTCTTTTTCCCTTCCTCCCTTCCTCCCTTCCTCCTCTCCTTTCATTCTATCTTCCTTCCTTTCATTTGTTCTTTCTTTCATTCTCTCTCTTCTTTCCTTCTTTCTTTTTTTCTTCCTTTCTTGCTTGCTTGCTTGCTTGCTTGCTTTCCTTCTTTCTCTTTTTGGTGCCTGGTTCTGGACTTGAACTCAGAGCCTAAGCACTGTCCCTGACTTTTTTTTTTTTGCTGGCACTCTATCACTTGAGCCATAGCCCCATGTCTAGCTTTTTGGCGATTAATTGGAGCTAAGAGCCTCATAGACTTTTCTACTTGGGTTGGCTTTGAACCTCAGTCCTTAGATCTCAACCTCCTGAGCCACTAAGATAACAGGCATGAGTCATTGGCTTCTGACCAGACTGCATTCCTTTCAAGCTCCCAGGAGATAGTCCCCCAATTAATTGTGAGAAACAAGTATTACTCTTAATCGGGACACCTATGACCTAGAAGGTAACACTGGTGGCCAGGCAAGGCCAGGCTATATGAGTACATGTGTATGGGAGTGTCTGAAAGTGTGTGTTGTGGTGTGCATCGTACACGCTCATCCCTGCCATCATGCAAGGCTGAGGGTCAGGTCTACCACACAACAAGTGTACCAAGTGCTGAGCACAGTCCTCTCCAGTCAAAAGCAAAGCTGAAGACATACAATTTCCTCTCCTGGAACAGCAAGCTTGCGAGAAGCCTGGCCTCCCCCTCTGAGGGTCAGGCTGACACCCCCATCAACATCAGCGGATCACTCACCACCTTGAAGTCTTCAGCACTGCAGACCTCCCCTCGGAAGTGACAGGAGAGCAGCATGTCGCGAATGTCATGGCCAGCTCTGTCATAGAACTCACGCATGTTGAAGGGCTTGGGTTTGAAGCTGCGGAAGTTGGCCTTGTCCTGCAATATCTCCAGCTGCTTTTCATCAGCCATCTGTGTGTCAGGTATCTCATACCTGGAGCCAGGAATGGGGTGGGGGCTGTCACATGGATGCACATGACCACCAGAGACCATCTTACACTTGGGAAGGGGCAACATCCAGTCCTGGGGCAGAGTAGATCTGGATACACACAGGCAAGGAAGAAGAGCTGGACGTGCCCAGAGGACATGGAGTCAGAAGGACCTGTGATGGCTGCGCAGAATCTGAGCCTCTTAGCATAAGAGTGAGGTGTATTGTCAGGTACCAATGGCTCATGTGTGTAATCCTAGATACTCAGGAGGCTGAGATCTGAAGATTGCGGTTCAAAGCCAGCCTGGGCAGCAAAGTTGGTGAGACACTTTTCTCCAATTAATCAACAAAAATTTGAAGTGAGCTCTGGCTCAAGTGGTAGGATGCTGACCTTAAGCATAAGTGTTGAGAGACAGCATCCAGACCTTGAGCTCAAGACCCAGGACCAGCACAAAGGCACAACACAAACAAAACCAAGTAAGATGCAGCCTGGATAAAACAGGAGCGATAGCATTTATGATATACTTTCTGCCAGTTGAAGGCGTTCTTTCACATTTCTGAGGGGATCAAGGCACAGTGGCAGGAGGGAGGGCAAAGTTAACTAAGACTGGGTGCTGATATCTCACAGTTCAGGCTGTGTGCGTGGAGGTAGAGCTATTTTGGACTATATTGGAACGAGATTGGGTGCCCTTAGTTGGGATACTTTAACAGTACCCTGAATCCTTTATGGTAAATGGAAAGGATTTTGGAGGGGTGGGGTGCGAGGATGGCAGCAAGAGGGCAAACTTGGCTGGCTCTTGGTGGGGTAAGAAAGTAAGCACCCTGATAGGCACCCCCAATAAGCTGGACTGGGGGGGGTAGGTGAGAGTCGCCCACCTGTTGTTCAGCAGGGCCAGCAGCTCACCAGCATGGTACAGGTCATTCTTGGAGACTTGGCTAAAGCGGAACTCATTGAGGTTGCACAGCGTGACGGCAGGGAAGGTGAGCTGGGAGGCAGCCACCTCGTCGAGCTTGGTGACATGATGGTAGTGGAAGTAGTATTGCACACGCTCGGTGCACACACATAGCAGCACGGCCAGTGAGCCCAGGAAGCACAGGGCCCACAGGGCGCGCTTCAGAGACAGCCTCTCATAGGAGAAGATGTGGGCCAGGCCATGCAGTGTGGAGCTGCTGGCGAAGGCCTGAATGCTCACGGGCTGGACGCCACCCACCTCCTCCTCCTCGGCCTTCAGTTCCATCCTTGCCGAGGTGATCCTGGGGGTTGTGAAAGGGAGAGATAAGAGTCTATTATCATTCTGGGGTAACAGTACACAAGAGCCCTTCCAAGTACATCCTTCCAGAATCCCTCTCTCCAGAGTTCTCTGCTCTTGGGGATTAGAGTTTTCTGGTGTGCAAGTGCAGAGCTGTCAGGGTAAGGGGGTCTATCCTGGATGGGCTCTTCCTAAAACAGAGGTTGGGGTAGGGCAGGTCAGCTCAGGCCAAGAGAATGCTCTGCCAGGGAAGCTTCCAGGCCAGCGGAGACCCCAGATCTAGTTGCCGAAGGGAAAGAGGGAATTCCCCATATTCCCACAAGCAGGCACAGGAGTTCCTTCCAGATGTGGGGTCACTCTGGGACAGGATCGTCTACCCCAGTCGTGGAGCCGAAATTCCCCCAGATGGGCTGCGCCTGGGGTCAGGAGTTCCTCTTCAGCTTCCTCCCGGACTAGACTGTCACCCCAGGAGTTGAGCCTGGGCCAGAAAATCCTTGGGGGAGGGAGGTGGGCACGGCTGGGGGGGGCGGGGCCTAGCCTGAGTCCTCACCTGCTGTATCTGATTTCTTACATAGGCATGGGCGCAGGCTGTGTGTGTGTGTGTGTGTGTGTGTGTGTGTGTGTGTGTGTGTGTGTGTGTTTGGGGGTGGGGTGGAGGGCTGCCTGAGGTGGATTGTGGTGGGGGGGCGCGGTTCCCTATGACAGCCACTTGTCCCCGCCCCAAGGTCCCCCCCACCCCCTCCAGTCCAGCTTCGCGTTGCAGTCCGATCCCCGGCTCGGCCCCCGCCCCCCTCCCTAGCCACCCAGCCTCCCCAGCAGCTGGGGAGAGCGAAGGAGCGGAGAAGAGTGCCCGGCTTCGGGGTGGGGGGCGCGGAGAAGCCCCGCGGGCAAAAGGCGATGCGATCGGGGAAACCCACCTGAGGGGGGCTTCGGGAAGCTGGCAGCCGGCGGCAGGTCGTGGGGCGCGGGGCCGTTGGTGGGCTCAGCGCCGAGCCGCGGAGGGGCTCATGGCCCGAAGCCGGAGCCCGCGGCCGCCGCGGCACACGCCGCGCAGAGCCCTGCAGGGAGCGGCCGGCCCGGCCCGGCCCGGCCCGGCTCGGCTCAGTCCGCCGCCCGCCCGCCCGCGCGCGCTGGCTGGGCTCGGCTCGACTCGTCCGCCCGGGGCTCGGTGCGCCGTGCGCGGTGCGCGGTGCCTTCAGCCCCGGGATCTGCAGGGATCCATCGTCCGGCCGGGTGGCGGCGGGAGGGGAGGAGGAGAGGAGAGGGTGCGCGTGCGCGCCTACGAGTGTCTGCGAGGGTGTCTCCGGGCCCGGTGTGCGCGCGGGGTCCCCGGCCCCGGCAGCAGCGGAACCCAGGGCTCCCCTCCCCGCCGGCTCGCCCCTTCTTCCCAGCCGCTCTCGGCAGCGCTGCTTCGCTCGGGTTCCGGAGCCCGTCTCCCCTCGGCTTGCGTGGCCCAGTGGCTTGTATGTGTGCCTGTGTGTGTGCCTGTGTGTGTGACAGTGTGTGTGGGGTGTGCGCGCGCGGGGGTGCGCGCAGGAAGGAGGGTGTCGGCCCCTAGCGCCCCCCTCCCCGCGCTGTCTCCTTCGGATCGATGCTCCTGCCTCTCGCTGCTGCTTCCTCTGGTGGCACACTCGTGTACACACATACACACACACACACACACACACACACACAAGCTCCAAGTCACACTTGACTGATTTCAAGCACTTGCCTGTATGGAGATACAGACATACACAGACTGGAGTCACACCATGCCGTGCACACTCATACACACCACGAACGCCCTCCCTGCACAGAGACCTGGCCCTCCCTCGCACACCAGACACGTCTTCACCTGGTCTCATCCTTCCTCTCCACCTGCACACCAAGCACACACTCATGCACACACACACGGCCTTGACATCTACACCCTCATCCTCAGCTTGTTTTTTTTTTGGGGGGGGGCATGTTTAAAGTTCCTCCTCACCAAATCTCTAAGGAAGGAACAGAGAGAAGGAAGGAGAAAGGGCCAGACTTCAGGAGAATCTTGGATAGGAGTAAGAAAAGAGGAAAGAAATAAAAAGGGGGGTGCTCCAGATTGAGGAAGGGCCAGAAAGAGGAAGTAATATTCAGGAATGGAGCAGAAATCCGGGGGTTGTATCCTGGCCTGTAGCTCTCACCTCTCTCCTTCCCTCCTTTCCTTCTCCTGAGTGGCCTTGGTGGGGGGGGGGCTCCCTATCCAATTAACAGAGAAGGAGCAATCAAGGGGAAGCTGTTAATTTGCTGATGCTCATTAGGGGCTCTTAGCACCGAGGTTGTTGAGGTCTGATGGTGTCAGAGGAGGAGGAGGAGGGTGCGGGGACCAGAATTCTATCTCTAGGGTCTCATTTGTTCCACTTACAGGACAGTGCCACTGGGGGGGGGGTGAGAAAGGAATCTACTGGATGTGGTGCTGGTTGTTTGTTGTTCTTGTTTATTTTTTTTAAGTTGGAAGGAAGAACCAATTACAGAGGAGAGGATGATATTGTGGGAAAGAAGTTGGATGGGAAGTTGTGAGGACACATGAAGAAACCATGATGGAATCTGGAGGTACCTAGTGCGAGTGTGTGAGCTTAGGACGGCAGACCCATCCCGTAATGTACTGGGTACCCTCATCCGCCCAAAGAAAGCCATCTTCTATTCGGCTCTTGCTCAGGGGAGCTGTCCAGCAGCACCAGGCGGGGTCGGTGGGCTGCCATGTCTCTGGGCAGCCACTGGGTGGCAGCACTTTGCCAGATACGTAGATTCTATTCAAAGGGGGCATTTGGGAGTGAGAATTCACCTGACAGGGTCCCGAAAGGGGACCCGAGGAGCATCATTGGACCTAGTCTGATTTCTGAATCCCAAATGCTCTCAGGGGGAGGGGAAGACTACCTTACAGCTTCTGTGATTCCCCCACCTTCCCACCCTCACAGGCTGAGTGACACATGGAGTCTCTTCTAATGGCTGCAAATTGCTTCAATCACTTGGGATGTTACAGAGAGAGCAGAGGGAGCAGCGGGGGTGGAGGGAAGGTGATGAGGTTGAGATGGAGGTAGGCGAGAACTGATTGAGGCCAATGAGCAGCCTCAGGAAGAGTCTGGGGGAAGATAAAAGGCATGAAGCAAGTGATCTCAGTTCCCAAACCTGGTCCTACCGTTTATTAGTGTAGGCAGGTCCTTTGACCTCTCTGAGCCACCACCATTTCCTCATCTATAAGATGCAAACAATATTTATTTAACAGGATTGGGTTTTTTTTTTGGAGGATTACATGTGATAATGCATGAAAAAATGCTTTACTTTTAGTACTAAGCTTATGCTCGGTACTTGGCTTGTATTTGGTTAATCCTCAATAAGTAAATAATGACTATTATTAGCATTAGCATTGGGATCCAGTTGTAAAACCACCAGCACAGCCACATCAGGACAGACTAAACACAGAGGCAGTGGCACCACCGTACATCAACTAACTCAGAATCTCTGGGGCATGGGGGGTGGGGAATACAGATCAACTTTCCTGCTTGCTTGGCTGGCTTGCTTGCTCTACCATTTGAGCTATTCTTTTTGCTGGTTATTCTGTAGATGGTGTCCTATAGGCTTTTTTGCCTGAACTGGCCTCAAATCACCATGCTCCCGATCTTAGCCTCGTGCATAACCAGGATTACAGATGTTAGCCACCAGTGCCTAACTTGGGAATTTTTCAAATTTCTGAGGCCTCTCATATGCAGCCAATCTTCATAAAACTTGCTCTTTAGGATAGGTGGGTGTGAGTCAAGACTTCATAGTATCACAGATGCAGCCTTAGGAAGTTCTTTTGTATACCCAGCCTACATTTTTCATGCTGTTATTTCCTCTTCATTTCAAATGAGATGGGCATCTTACCACACATATCATCCCCTTCCTGTCCTGTCCATTGTATAATAGGTCCATGGAGGCTCTTTTCCTGTGTTGAATCCCAGGATTGGCCTGGGGAACAAGATGAAGAGTAACAGAGTGCCAGCCCTCAAAAGCTTCCCAGAAGCAAGACAGAGATAAGCAGGCTGACAAGTGACTCTGTTGTACCCGAACTTCAAGGACACCCTGAAGAACCACCAGAGACCAAGTTCAAAGCAAAGCAGCAAGAGTCGTTTATTGTGAGCTCAAACTCGGTCCTCCGCACACTCGTTGCTGGTGACGCTAGGAGGCCCCGAGCAAAGGGTTTACACAGCTTTTAAAATTATGCACAAACAAGTTTAGGGACTTTCCACAGTTACAGGCTCATAATTGGATAACATTTAGTTTGAACCATTAGTCTATTTCTGATTGGTTCGGGTACAGGTGACTAACCGCTGGGCCCTGGAGTTCCTGGAATAGGTGTTTACTGTTACTCTGTAACATTTCGCAGTTTTTGATTCCCAGAACAAGGGCTTGGGGCAAGAGAGGTCATTATACTGGCATGGGCCAGTATTATTCCATCTCTCATTCCCCCCTTTCTCATGAAATTTTTAGAGCCAATCTTGGATCTTGGATCTCTACAGGCTGGAATAACCCTGTAACTCTTGGCCATTGAGGGATTGATACTGTGTCCGCAGCACCATAAACTGGACGGTATTTATTCTATCATTAATAAAAGCGACTAATTTATTAATTATACAGGGACCTACAATCAGGGCTAATATTAGCAAGAGCAAGGGGCCAACCAAGGCAGATAGTAGGGTTGTCAACCAGGGTGAGAAATTAAACCATGATTCAAACCATCCCTCGCTTTGCTCCCTTTCCCATTTCCTCTTTGCCAAGCCTTCTCGGATTTTGACTAAGGATTTTCTGACTACCCCAGAGTGATTTGCATAAAAACAGCACTCATCTCCTAGGGCTGCACACGGCCCTCCTTGTTGAAGGAAAACTAAGTCTAACCCCCTTTGGTTTTGTAACACCATCTCGGCTAATGACTCATGGGATTTCTGGAGGAAAGAGATTGATTTTTCCAAACCTTGAATATCCTTGTTGCTCGTAAGGACTCATAGGAGGTGTGCTGAGTTACCAGAGATGCGACTCCCGTCCCTAATCCAGCCAGTCTTATGAGGCTCCCAATGGTAATAGCGGTGATTACCTTCCTTTTTTTCCTTTTTGGGTGTTCATTATCCATTGAGTCATCATTTCTTCTTCAGTGTGATAAATTACCCGAGGTAGGAGCTGAACTAATACACTAAAGGATTCTTTTCCCTCACCTTCACGTCGTAGAATCTGGAAGGACAAACAAGGGGTAAGTCTGGTTGAACAGGCCCACCACGTGTCCAAGGGTGGCACTAGATACCTGGTGTGGGAAGTGGAATTAAAGGAGGAATTACACAATTGTGTAATTGCCAGGAATCTTTCCCACACAGAGCCCCTGTCCGGACACGGCTTGTAAGGTCAAATGGATGGCCTGTTGTTCCCACCTGCACTGAGTAATATTGTTGGAGATGGAAATATTCCCCTGGGTGGCCAGGCCCTCGTAAAAAGGGAACTGCATGTCATAGCATAACCCACAGGAGGTTGTAATATTGGGACGGGTTTGATTTAGGACCTTAAAAGTAAGCAGTAGTAATTGCCATAAGGATCCTCCTGATGTTTCAGGTGGGCCGGGGGTATCTACAGTTTTAGGGGTTTGAGGGCTTTGTGGGCCCTGGGGCTTTTGAGTTTTGTTTGGTCCTTGCCCTTAGGTTTCCAGGATTTGCTTGGTTTTCCGGTTACGGGCGGGCTTTAGTGCAAAGTTAGGTCCTATACTACTGGGGGGCGATCAGGCACCTTAACGACCTGCAGGGTTAACAGTACTCCTGAACGCACACCCCCGGAGCGATATAGTCACAAGCCCTATGATTTACCTAGTTCCCAACCCTGCGCCCTCTTCCCGGCATCCATGAATTGTACTCTAATATTGGAATCGTGGTTGCGGGACTTGGAAAAGATTGCTAAATCCCTCCCAGTGCCTCTCCACCAGGTGGAGGCGCTGGTCTCACAATCCCATGCCTTACAGTAATATTCTTCAGGACCCCCACACCGGTCGGTCCACTTTCCCCCTGAGTACATGTACCAACTGCGCCATCTGCATTCTGGATAAGAGTCTTGTTTAGTCCAACTTGTTCGGGCCCAGGATCCTTCGGCCAGCTGGCATAGGTCAAAGCAGAGGTCAGGGAACTCAGGCAGGGGTCCCCGTGTCGTGGTCAGAGTTATTCTCTTTCCTGTCTTGGGGTTGCGAATCACCCACGTCCAGTTGGATGGTCTGTGAGGGTTTGTCGCGACAGAACATAAGGGTAAACTAATTAAAAGACAAAAGTGCAGAGCATGCATGGTTACAGTTTTTGGCGGCGCAACCTAATTTTTAAAGGATTGCTCTTGGTCTGATCAATCCTCTAGGTCGTCTTTTCTGCTGAGGGTTCAATGAGGTCCGGAAACGGGTCCACTGGCTTGGCGTGGGTGTAATGGATCCAGGAGGCCACTCCGTCCACCTTGAGAGTGGTGGGCGTTGTCAAGATGATCTGGAAGGGCCCTTTCCACCGTGGCTCCAAGGTCTCCTGTCGGTGGAGCTTTACAAGCACCCAGTTGCCTGGTCAGAAGTCGTGAGGTGTCAGAGGTGGCCCCGTCTCATACAGGTCCCTCAGCTTGGGCCAGACCTCTTGGTGAGCCCATTATAGGGCTTGGAATGAAAACAGAAATTCAAAATCATCATTACTCTCTTTTTTAAGTAAGTTTTCTTTAAGGTTAGGTATTATGGGAGGCGGCCTGCCAAACATTATTTCATAGGGGGTAAGTCCTAGCTTAAAGGGGGAATTACGGGCCCTATACAGAGCGCAGGGAAGAAGAGCTACCCAGTTTGCGCCATGGTCAATTTAGTCAAGGTCTCCTTTAATGTTCTGTTCATTCTTTCTACCTGTCCTGAACTCTGAGGCATATAAGTGCAATGCAATTTCCAATCTGCTCCAAATATGGAAGCCAACCCCTGACTTACCTTTGAGACAAATGCAGGTCCATTATCTGAGCCTATCATCACTGGAAAACCATACTTGGGCAAGATGTCTTCCAGTATCTTCTTGGCCACCATCTGCACTGTCTCGCTCTTGGTGGGGAAGGCTCTACCCAGTCTGAAAAGGTATCTACAAAAACTAGCAAGTACTTATAGCCATACTTTCTTGGCTTTATCTCAGAGAAGTCAACTTTCCAATAGGCTCCTGGCTTGTCACCTCGCCACCTTGTCCCTGGGTTTTGCGGGTTTCTTCCTGCATTGTTGAGCTGGCAAACTCTGCAACTTGCAACAATTTGATCAATCTTGTCAGGTGCTCCCTTAATTCGCAGTCCGGTTTGTCTTATCAAGTCCTACATCCTTCTGGTGCCCAAATGAGTGCTGAGGTGGATTCTCTGAAACACCTTGTCCTCTAACCTCTCGGAGAGTACTATACGACACTTGGAGTCTCTCCACCATCCCTCAAGAAGCTGATCCGTTGTAAGTCCTCCTCGGTGGGGGTCGGTGGCAAGTCCCTGGGCTCCAGATCAGGGAGGTGAAGGGCCAAGGATTGGGCTGGGGACAGAGCTATCTCCCGAGCAATTTGGTTGGCCAGGTGGTTTCCTCTTGACACGGAGTCCACAGGCTTTTGGTGGCCTGGACGGTGGACTATTGCCAATTTCTTTGGCTCCCAGAGGGTGGCCAGGAGGGCCAGAATCTCTTCCTTATTTCTGATAATCTTTCCTTCAGCTGTGAGGAGGTCTCTTTCTCTGTATAATGGCCCATGTATGTGGGCGGTGGCAAAGGCATACCGGCTATCTGTATATCTTTTATCTTTTCCCAGCTTTAGGGCTTGTGTTAAAGCCACCAACTCAGCCTTTTGTGCTGAGCCGGTAGGGGTTCATCCCAAATTATCTCAGTCTCTGAGACCACCTCCGCTCCTGCATACCCCTGTCCTTGGTGTACGAAGCTGCTCCCATCGGCAAACCAGACGATCTCCGTGTCTGGCAGTGGCTGGTCTCGTAAGTCCTCCCTTACTCCATGTACCTGGGCTAGAACCTCAGCACAGTCATGGAGTGGGGCTTCTAAGTCTGAATCGGGTAGCAGAGAGGCAGGGTTAAGGGTGGTTGGAGGCTAGAAGAGAATCCTGAGAGGATTCAACAACAGTCCTTGGTAATGAGTGAGCCAGACATTACTGAGCCACCTGTCTGGGGGTTGCTTTAAGATGCCCTCAATAGCATGGGGTGTTGTAACCTGCAGCTCCTGGCCCATAGTCAACTTGTCTGCATCCTTCACCATCAATGCCGTGGCTGCTATCATTCGAAGGCAAGGGGGCCACCCAGCGGCCACAGAGTCAAGCTTTTTAGACAAATAAGCTACGGGCTGTCTCCAAGGGCCTAAGCGCTGGGTCAAGACTCCTTTCGCTACTCCTTTCCTCTCATCCACAAACAGTTGAAAGGGCTTAGAGGCATCCGGGAGCCCCAGCACCGGGGCTGATAGTAATGCTGTCTTTATCTGCTCGGCCTCCTCTGTCCAGTGAAAGGGTTGCTGATCCCTAGCGGCCAAATATAGGGGCTTGGCCAGTTCTGCAAACCCAGGGATCCACAGCCGACAGAATCCGGCTGACCCCCAAAATTCCCGTACCTGTCGCTGTGACTGCGGTTGGGGGATGCGAAGCACTGTTTCTTTGTGGGCGGTGGTCAACCATCGTTGCCCCCCTCTCACAGGTACCCCAAATAGGTTACCTCAGTCTTGCAGAGTTGGGCCTTCTTAGCCGATGCTCGGTAGCCCAGTTTCCCCAGAGTTTGTAGGAGGTCTTCTATTCCTTGGACACACTCATCGGGGGTTCGTGCTGCTATTAAAAGGTCATCAACATACTGCAAGAGGGTTAAGTTTGGCTGTTTTTGTCTGTACTCACTTAGTCCTCGTGGAGGGCTTCATCAAACCGGGTGGGAGAGTTCTTAAATCCTTGTGGCAGTCTAGTCCAGGTCAGTTGCCCATTAATACCCCTCTCTGGGTCTGTCCATTCAAAGGCAAAGAGTTCTTGGCTTTTAGGAGCCAGTGGTAAGCTGAAAAAGGCATCCTTTAAGTCTAGAACAGTGTACCACTTTTCCTCAGGGCTGAGGGCACTTAGGAGAGTATAGGGATTTGGTACAGTCGGGTGTATGTCCATATTGACTTCCCTCAAGTCTTTCACTGGTTGGTATTCGCCAGTGTGGGGTTTACGTACTGGCAACAATGGGGTATTCCAAGCTGACCGACAGGGTCGCAGTACTCCCTGGTCTAGGAGACACCGCATGTGGGGTGTTATCCCCACCCCTGCCTCCAGGGACATGGGGTACTGCCGGACTCGGACTGGGTCGACCCCTGGTTTTGTTTCTATATAGAGGGCTGGTCGATGTGTAGCTAATCCCATTCCTGCAGTCTCTGCCCAGGCTTCAGCGAATCGTTCAAGCCAAAAGTCTGTTTCCTGGCCAGGGGCTTTTGTGGCTGATGGAGAGAGTACTCATCCTCCAGGGTCACGGTGAGTGCTGACAATGGCTTGCCTTGGCAATCGGTTACCTTTGGTGGTCCATCAGGCAAGAAGTAAATATGAGCTCCCATTTTGGTTAATAAATCTCTTCCCAATAGGGGGGCAGGGGCTTTCAGGGTTGACCAGGAAGGAGTGTGATACCTTCCTGGTTCCTAAGTTCACAGTTCTCTGAGTCGTCCAGGGGTATCTTTTAATCCCTGTAGCCCCTTGCACCCACGACGTGGTTGCGGACAATTTTCCTTGGGGCTTTGTGAGAACTGAATGTTGAGCTCCTGTGTCTACCAGAAACTGGACAGGAGTCCCCTCCACCTGTATAGTTACCCTAGGTTCCGATAGGGGATTGGAACCCCATCTCCCCTAATCCTCTGGATCTTGAGTGACCAGCACGGTAGGCTTCTGCTGCCATTGGCCCACCCTATTCTTTTTCTTCTTTGGGCAGTCCCTGGCCCAATGACGGAACTCCTTACAGTATGCACATTGATCTTTGCCTAGTTTCCCACCCAGGGACCTCGCAGGACGGGAGCCTCCTTGCTGAACTACAGCCGCCAGTGCCTTTGTCATTCTTTCTGTGGCTCTTATCTGTCTTTCTTCTGGAGTGTCTCTGTTGTTAAAGACTCTCTGGGAAATTCTCACTAAGTCTTGAATACTTTTTCCTTCTAGGTCTTCCAGCTTCTGTAATTTTCTCTTAATATCTGGGGCTGCCTGATTTACAAAGGACATAACTACAGCTGCCTGATTTTCAGGAGCCTCTGGATCCATGGGCGAGAACTGCCTAAAGGCTTCTATTAAGTACCCTGAGGGGGTTTCTGTCTTACCTTGAAGGACGGCATATACCTTGGCCAAATTAGTGGGCTTCCGAGCAGCAGCCGGGAGACCCACCATTAGAGTCTGGCGATAAACTCGCAGCCTTCCCCTACCTTCTGCCGTAGTGTAGTTCTGGGGGGGGGGGTCTAGTTAGAGGGGAAGCATCATTAATCAAGTCTAGGTTAACAGTAGGCTGGCTGTCCTCACCAGGAACCAGCTTCCTGGCCTCCACCTGGATCCGTTCCCTCTCCTCCGTGGTAAACAGGATTCGGAGGAGCTGTTGGCAGTCATCCCAAGTGGGCTGGTGGGTGAACATAACACTGTCTAGAAAGAAATCAAATCTTTGGGGTTATCAGAGAAGCGGGCATCCTGAGTTTTCCAGTTGTAAAGGTCACTGGTAGAGAAGGTCCAGTACTGGTGTCTAGGGTTTCCAGCATGGGCAAGAGGGGTGATCTCCCACCATGGTAGGGCGGCCGTGGAATCAGGGAGGCGCGGGTTTGCTGCTGGCTGGGCCCGACCCGGGCCCCCAGCTTCACTATCTCCCCAGTCGTCCTGGAGAACCACATTTGCCTCTCCCTCCTCTGGGGAAGGCGCCTCCACTCCTTCTTCCTGCCTTGCGGGGTTGGGCGGGATCAAGGGATAGGAGGTCGGAGCTGTTGGGTAGAATAGGGCAGAGGGGGGCAGAGGGTTTGGCCGGCTCAGTGACATCGGTTTGGTGCAGGGCCAAGACACTACTGGTCTCTGGGGGAGGAAGAAAGGGAGATAGCCAGGCAGGGGATCTTCTACCAAGTCCTGCCAATCTGGACAGGGTGCCCAGCCAGGCCTGGTAAGAAAATCTTTTCCCTGACCTTCCGTATTATGGGGAGACTGAAGGTACCCCCTGGGGGCCATCCAGCCTCAAAGGTAGGCCGTTGTGATCTGCAAAAGGTAACTAATTTGCCCTTCTTGACTTCTACACTTAAAGGCCCTTCCTTGAACATCCTTAAAATTAGTCACGAGGAGGGTGAGAGGAGTAGTCTGTGTTTGCCCCATCTCAGAAAGAAGATCCCAACTTAAAAGAGAAACAGTCAGGAGAAAGGCCACGGTTGAGACGAGTTGGCAGAGTTGTCACTGCCTCGGGTTGGAAATCAACGCGCAGCAGATGGTCTCGGCTGGGGAGAGTGTGGGAGTGGGGGTCTCCTGTAACAGACCGAAAGGATGAATAACTCCACTCGAGGGGCCGGAGTATCGGGTTTCCAGATATGAGCAGAGTCTGTCCCTCTCGGTCCAGGATTGTCGCGATCGGAAAGTGAAACTGTTAGCAGAACATTCAGACATAGACACTGACACAGACACAGACCTGGAGCCCGCTTCAGGCTAATTCCTGCCTGGCCAGACAGGCTATTATAAATACAGATAGCCACAGATGGGATGGGGTGGGGGGACGTCTCCCACCGGCCCGGTTGACAGCGCGTCCGCCAGGACTTCCTCGGCCCAGATACAGAACCTGCAGGCAACCCAGATAAACAGACAATGCACAGAGACAAAGCCGGCTTACTTACCCGGCGGTTCTTCCACGACCCATTGACCAGGTGTCTGGGTGGGCTTGGGGGATCCTGGTCGAGCCCCCAAATATTGTACCTGAACTCCAAGGACCCCAGAAAGAACCACCAGAGACCAAGGTCAAAGCAAAGCAGCAAGGGTCGTTTATTGCGAGTTCAAACTAGGTCCTCCACGCACTCGTTGCCGGTGACACTAGGAGGCCCCGAGCAAAGGGTTTACACAGCTTTTAAAATTATGTACAAACAAGTTTAGGGACTTTCCACAGTTACAGGCTCATAATTGGATAACATTTAGTTTGAACCATTAGTCTATTTCTGATTGGTTCTGGCACAGGTGACTAACCGCTGGGCCCTGGAGTTTCTGGAATAGGTGTTTACTGTTACTCTGTAGCATTTTGGGGCTTTGTGCAAGAGCAGTCGTTATAATGGCATAGGCCAGTATTTTTCCATCTCTCAAATCTAGAACAAAGGTCAAGAATGAAATAGATGGGTGGGCCAGGACAGAGTAGCAGAGCAAGGAGTATCATGATAGGGGTTTGTTTGTGAGGCAGGGATGAGGAAAAGAGGAAGCTGGCATTGCTAAGGATTTACTAAGATGCCACTTGAGGGATCTGAGGATTATGATTAGTGTCCTACTGCTTCTTTATGCTTTTCTGGGTCTACCCACCTCTTGTCCAGACCCTGACAGATTCTAGCTTCTCTAGCTTCATCTGCACTTCATTATCTCTGACCTCTCCAGTCCGTAGATCTCAGATCTTTTTCTTTTTCTTTTTTTTTTCTCCCTTGGACTTCAGAGTAAAACATGCCTGGAGAGCCTCTCCCTTCAGTCCACTGGAGTGAAGCCTCTGATCAGGACCCATCCCAGGGCTTTCATGCTCATCTGGGTTCAAATCTGAGCTCTGTCACACCCATGCTGTGTGGTCCCAGGCAAAGAACTATGTCTGAGTGTTCACACAAGGAAGCTGATGCCTCTGCTGACAAAGCAATGCGGGCCTAGTTAAGTAGTAGGTGCTCCATTAACACTGGTAAGCTGGAGGGTCGTCTCTGAAAGGCTGATGGGGGCAAATTCTCCATGGATGCTTCCCTTGCAAATGGCTCCATCTGCTGTAGGTCCAGAAGCACCCTCCCAGCCTCTGAGAGAAGGGGGGAGAGGAGGAGAGGGCAACAAGGGGAGATAAGTTCCCTTGGGACTCCAGGCAGTGCTTCTCGCTCCCCCGTGCGTGAAATCGCATGGGCCCCAATCTGTCTGCATCCACTTCATCTGCCAGCTCAGCAAATGCAGAGACAATTAAGGAGTTAATTAGCAGTCAGTTGGGAAGGGGCTGGGACCCATCCACATACCTCTCCTTCAGCTCTCATGCTCCCCCTCCATGACTGTCACCTTTTCCCTATGCTTTCTTTCTTTTTGGAATCAAATATTCCTCTGATCCTCCTCGCCCTTCCCGGCCCAACCCTGTACTGTCCTACCTCTGCTCCTTTCTTCTTTCCCATTCCTCTCTCGTATCTCTCTCTGCCGCTACTCAGTTTTTCCCCTTGCTCATCCAAGTCACTGCCTTCTCCATCATTCAAGGCTCACTCTTCCTCTGCCCATCCAAACACCTCCTTCTGCCTCTCTCCTCATCAGCACTGTTCCAATTTGAATTTGGGTCTTATTAAATGTGCTTTGTTTGCTGATTTGTGAGTGTGGGAATCCAAGTCTGCTACAGAAGCAGCGGCTGGGTCAGGGTTGCCCATTGTCCCAAAGGACTCTGGCCTTCACCCTCTTCAGGTACCTCTCATTCTTGGTTCTCTGGGCATTTCATGGTCTCTTTCCTCTTTCCTGTGTCAGTCTCCATGGGCCTGTCTCCCCATGCCATTGTGCACTCCTCCCCCTCCCGCCCCACCCCGCTCCGCTGCCATCTGTGTATCCAGGACTGTACAGGACCCTTCTTTCCCTTCCTCACAGCTGAGGGTGTATATGAGGAGGGTTGGCAGATAGCCCATCTTCTATCGAGCATTCCGATTTATGTGTCAACATGTCATTTTCTGAAATCGCAGCTTCAGAAGGGAGGGATCATTAGAGAGAGAGAGAGAGAGAGAGAGAGAGAGAGAGAGAGAGAGAGAGAGAGAGAGAGAGAGAGGAGCAAAAGCGAGGTGGAGAAATCAGGGCAAGGTAGATTAAAAGGGCAGATGGATATACAATGCAGCAGGGAGGGAGGGCTGGAGAGAGGGGGATAAGTGAGGAGAGATGGAGGCTCCTGATAGGGAAAGGTCTTTTCCCTGCCTGGGAATTCTAGGTGTTGGAGGGAGGGTGGGTGATAGCCAGAAGAAAACAGGACACGGAGGACTGTGGGGCTTTATCTCCTCCAGGTAACTTCCTGGGTTAACCCTCTACTCTAGCACTGATTCCCAGGAGCTCCAGCCACAGCCCTCCTGCTTTCTCTGCTTTAGGGGATCTAGATGCCTTAGGAGTAAGTTCCTCTTGTACCCCCTTTCCGGCAGTGCGCCTAGACAGAGCAGGAGTTGATTCAAGGGGGCGGGGGTGCATTGTGGATGAGCAGGCTCAGTGTGATTGCATGCAGGTCCTCAGTTCACCCAGCATTTAGAAGAGGGCTTTAGATCCAGGGCACCCTAAGGCAGAACCTGGATTTCTGGCTCTAGGATGCTGGGATCTGGCACGTGGAGCTGCTCAATAGCGCGGTTAATTATTTGCATAGATGAAGAGCACCTGCGGGGGGGGGGGGTCCTGGCCGAGTCTGGGAGTCCCCAGATTTTTTGGGGTGGGGGGTGGAGGAACACCTTCCTTCCCTTGCAAGCAGTCCAACCTGTATGGGGCCTGGGGCCTCGGAGTCGTCCCTCCTCCCCTCCCAGCTAAGCACAATCCTCCCTCACTTCTCTCTCCAGCCTGCTGCCCTTTCCCAAGAGCCCCCTCCCACCCTACCCTGCCCGGGTGGAAGGCGCAATCTCAGCGCCCAGGGCGGCCGCGAGCCGGAGGAGGCAGAGCCGGTGAATAATTCATGGAGCCGGGAGGCCCTTATCTCCCCGGCCGGCCCCACCCGGGGCCCCGGCGCTGGGCCGCCGTCCCTCGGCTCTCCGCTTTATCTCGACGCCCAGCTTGTAATGCAGCCCGCCATATCACAGGCAGAAGGGGAGATTAATTTTCTGGGTTTTGCATGGGCGGGGAGGAGGAGGGGGCGAAGGGAGGTGTTGGGGAGCAGAAGCTGGGATCTTTCCGATTTCAGACTCCAGCGGCTTAATCCTCTCCCAGGCCTGCAAGGAAGGGGAGGAAGGGGGTGTTGCAAGCCAAATTTCATCATCGGCGGCAGCCCCAACACAGGCAGGAGGAGGAGGAGGCGAGGGGCAAACAGACGGGAGAGGCAGCGCTGGCGCGCGGGGGGAGCTGTTTGGAAACAGGGCGGAAGGCGGGTGCTCTCTGCCTGGGTGCACAGGCCGGCTGGCTGGTGGAGAACTGGAACCCAGGGCCGGCTGGGGGCACAGGAGCGCTGGGCACAAGGGCAGACCTCGGCCTCGCGTCCTCACATAGCATCCGCCACCCAAGAGTCAAACAACAAAAAACAACAACAGGAAAACCAAATAAAAACAAAAACAAAGCCCGTCCGAAATCCAGAGTGACAGAAAGGCCGAGTGTCTGCGGGAATGTCCATGCTCCCCGAGGCTGGCTCTGCCACCTTCTTGCCATCTGGCCTGTGGACCCTAGCACAGTCGACGGCTGGCCTCCTCTCTTTCTGTCTCCTGCCCCCTCCCCTCCCACGTGCAGAGGTGAATGAGGGTGGCCCAGAGTCTCTGCGGCTTCTGTGACAGGACAACCCAGAGGTGGATGTTAGGTGGGCACTAATTGCACTCCAGGCTCTGATCAAAGCAGACTTGTGTTTCCCAAGACAAATCCCAAGTGAGTCTTAGCTGGGTGCTGGCGGTTCACCCCTATCATCTGAGCTACTCAGAGGCTGAGATCTGAAGATGGGGGCTCAAAGCCAGCATGGGCTAGAAATCTAGCCCATGAGACTCTTACCTTGAATTAACTACCAGAAAAACCAGAAGTGGATTTGTGGCTCCAAGTAATACAGCACTAGCCTTGAGCAAAAAAGCTCAGTGACAGCATCCAGACCTTGAGTTCAAGATCCACTACCAACAACAAAAAAGAAAGAAAGGAAGGAAGAAAGAGAAAAGAAGAAAGAAAGAAATGAGTCTTGGGTCAGTGGTGGTAGCTCATACCTGTAACTACTCAGGAGGTTGAGATATGAAAATCAAAGTTTGAAGCCTGAGCAGGAAAGTCTGTGTGACCCTCCCTTATCGCCAGTTAATCACCGACAGGCTGGAAACGAAGCTGTGGTTCAAGTGGTGGGGCATTAGCCTTGTACACAAAAGCTCAGGGACAGTGCCCAGGCCCTGAGTCCAAGTGCCAGGCCTGGTTCATGCACACGAATAAATGAAGGGACAGCACCCAGGCCTTGAGTTCAAGCCCCACTACTGCACAAAATAAGAAAGAAAGGAGTGGGTCCTGCTTTCACAGAACTCATAGCCCAAACATCTATGTAACTGACTCTGATGCAAGACAAATTGGATGTTTGCCAGGAAAGAAGTAGTAATAAAGTACTTAGAAATGGGAGCAGCTTGGCTGGAAACATCTTGGAGGATGTAGCATTTGAGATGGTTTTTGAGGATTGGTATTCAGTTTGAATTGGCAAAAATGGCATGAAGGGAGCTAAGGCATCTCAGGGAGAGGGATGGCCTCGTGAGGAGAAGGGATGATGTCTGATGGGTGAGGGGAAGTTGTGACCACCAAAGCAGGGAAGCAGGTAGAAGTGAGGACATAAAGCATCTAACATCACATATAGAGCTTAGATTTTTGCTCTGTGGGCACTGAGTAGCAATTGAAGGGTTTTGAGGATGAGGCAGCGGGGTCAAAGTGGTACCTGGGGGAAGGTAAATACAGCCAACATTTATTGAGCACTTACATGCGTCTTATACTAAGTGCTAAGGAAGTCATTCTCTCATTTAAATCTGTATATTATAATACATCCCATTTTAAGATGACAAAGTTGAGTCACAGATGTGCACATCTGTGGAATCAATGGGAGATGCAAAAATCAGACCTGAGAGGAAGAAAAATCATTTAATGACCTCATGTACTTTCAGGCATAGAAAAAAAGACTCATTATTTCTTTACACATTTTTTGGGAGGGACAGGGGGTGGCAGTGAGGCTTGAATTCTGGGCCTGGGTACTGTCCCAGGCACTGTCCCTAAGCTCTTCAGCTCAAGGCTAGCACTCTACCACTACAGCCACAGCACCACTTCCGGCTTTTTCTGTGATTAATTGGAGATAAAAGAGACTTATAGACTTCTCTGTCCAGCCTGGCTTTCAACCATAATCCTCAGATCTCAGCCTCCTGAGTAGGATTACAGGTATAAGCCAGCAGGGGCTGGAACTTTATTAATCTTTATTCATTTCTAAGGATAAACATTTTTAGAATAAACATTTTTTACAATAAACAGTATCATACTACCTTTATAACCAATGAATGAAAAACTCCTGAAATTAACAAATTAGATTTCTCCAAATATTTGGACACTGATTGCAAATGAAATCAAGCTCTTCATAAACCCATCAGTTTTTCTTAAAAGCTTTAAATATCATTAAAAGCAGACAAAACATGCACAATTATAATGATTACAACAAAACTCTACCCATTACCAAAGCAATGTCATGAATTTCAATTTCTTTCTTCAATATTTCTAGCTATACTTTTTAAAATATTCATTCTTTTTTTTTCTTCCCAGGAATTAGGATTTTTCTGACTTAAACTAGAGAGTAGAGGTTTACCTTCTTCCACAGGCTGAGGTTGTAGATTGGATGGACTGGAGAGAGTTAGGGGTGTGGGCACAAATCTTGGGGAGAGGCGGAGCTTCTAAAGAGATTCTTCTAGAGTTTATTATGTAGACCTTCATTTATTTCATCAGGAATTGTTCTCTTTTCCGTCCCCCTAATCGCAGGTTCTGATTTTTGTGTGAGTGACCCTAATCTTTTCCTCCTGGATGACTGTGGTTCTGAGTGCCTTATCTTTATAGCACAGCCTACTGTGTAACCACTGCGCTGAGTGGAGCCTGGTCTGGTTGAGTTAAGCCCAAAGCCCTTGGTCAATTGGTTAACTGGAGCTCCATCCTTTCCCCCTTGTCAACTAAGACCTACAGTATTGTCAGCCAGAGCACAGAAGCAAGTTTCTAAGATGAGGTATTAAGGGCTTAAATTAGGGCAGTGGCTATGGAAATAAAAAGGGAAGGACAGTTTTTAGAAACTCCATGAAGGGAAAAGTGACTTCTGTTGACTGGATGATAATACTTGTTTCATAGAATCAAACAAGCATACATTCTAAGCCCTTTGTACTTTAGAAACACCACTAAATCCTCGCTTATTTATTTACTTATTATCTTTGGCATTTTGGTTTTTTTGTGTATTTTTTTTTTTAATTTATTTTTTTTTATGCCAGTACTGGGTCTTAGATTCAGAGTTTCACACTCTTTTTTGGCCTTTGTCATCAAAGCTAGTATTCTACTATTTGAGCCACACCCCCACTTCTAGCTTTTGGCTGATTAGTTGGCGATAAGAGACTTGAGGAAGCAGGGTAGGTGGCTCACGCCTATAATCGTAGCTACTTAAGATGCTGAGAGCTGAAGATCAAGATTCAAAGCCAGCCTGGGCACAAAAGAATCTGAGACTCCAATTAACCTCTAGAAAATGGGAAGTGGGGCTTGGCTCCAGGGTAGGGCAGTAGCCTGGAGCAGAAGAGCACAGGGACAGTGCTCAGGCTGCGTTCAAGCTCCATGGCCCCCCCCCCCAAAAAAAAGAAGAGGGACTTGTGCACTTTTCTGGGACTGATTTTGAACTGTCATGCTCCGATGACAAGAGTGAGTTACTAGTTTGTGTCTGTTACTGGGGTTCAAACTCAGAACCTCATACTTGTTAGCCAGGTGTGCGTTCATTTGAGCCACTTCCCCCAGCCATAATTTTATTAGTTTACCAATTAGAAATGATCAGGGGCAAAACTTGCAGGGCTTATCCAAATTTAGGGGATGAGTAGAAAGAGGAAAGGTAGGTAAGGTGGCCCAAAGGGAATTGAGGAAAATTGGTCAGAGAGGAGAGACCAACCATGGTAGATGTCGTCTAAGTCAAGGTGGTAGAAAGTGGTGCTGTGGCTCAAGTGGTAGAGTGCTAGCCTTGAGCACAAAGAGGCTCAGGAACAGTGCCTAGGCCTTGAGTTCAAGCTCCATACTGACAAAAAACAATAATGGAGTGGAAGCAAGAAACAGTAAGGTGTGGGTTATAGAGGCCAAGAGAGAAGAGCAGAGTCTGAACTAGGGGGTGTTTATGAAGACAAGAGGAAAGTGCTATCTTAGAGAGAACCGGAACATGGTGACTGGCTGAATATGCTGATAGGGATCAGAGGGAAGCCGGCAATACCAAGGTCATCCATCTGGGGCCTACACAATGCAGGCAAGGAAGATGGGTGGGGGTAGACAATGCACAGAACAAAGGCTCCCCACTTTGACCAGGTTTGCTACTATCACAGCAATATGGCCCTTGGCTTTCTAGCATGTCTGTCATCTTCCACTTAATTTCCAACCTTTTCATGAGTAGGAGAATCATAGAAATTTAGAATTAGCAGGGTCCTAGCTGGATATGATGGCATAGGTCTCCAATCTCAGTACTTGGAAGGCACAGGCAGGAGGATTATGAGTTAGACCCAAGCCTAGGATCCATAGTGAGACTCTCTTAAAAAACTAAGGGCAGTGGCTGAGAGTGTGGCTTAGTGGTGGAGTGCTCGACTAGCATGCATGAAGCCCTAGGTTCAATTCCTCAGTACCACATTCACAGAAAAAGCCAGAAGTGGTGCTATAGCTCAAGTGGTAGAGTGCTTCACGTGAGCAAAAGAAGCTTAGGGAGAGTGCTCAGGCCCTGAGTTCAAGCCCCAGGACTGGCAAACAACAACAAAAGACAAACAATTAAGGGCAGAGCCCTTAACTACTCAAGACGCTGAGATCTGAAGTTCTTAGTTCTAAGTCAGCTCAGGCAGGAAAGTCTATGAGACTTTTTGCTACACTCAAAAATCGGAATTGGAGCTGTGGCTCCAAGTGATAGAGCACTAGCCTTGAGCTAAAAAGCTCAGAGACAGTGCCCAACCCCTGAGTTCAAGCCCCATGACTGACAAAAAAGGAACCCCAACAACAGCAACAACCAGAAAAAAACAAGGACATACTGGTTCACACTGTAAATCCTAGCTATGGGGGAGGCAAGACTTCCATCTTAACCAATAAAAAGCTGGATGCAATAGTCCATACATCTCTATCATTCCAGGCAAGTACAAAGTGTAAACAGGAAGCTTATGACTCAGCCTGTCTCTAGCATAAACGCAAGACGCTACCAAATAAAAAAGATGAAAGAAAGAAAGTTTAGAGGCATGACTCCAGGGGTAGTTGAGTGCTTTCCTGGCAAGCACAAAGTCTTGAGTTCAAATCCTAGAACAGAACAACAGGAAGTGTTCAGAAGTAGAGAGGGATGGGAGCAGGCAATAGAGGCAGAAGATGTCCAAGATTATGGTCATTTCTGGACCCAGAGAAGCTCTGGCCTATGCCTATTTGGAGAATTGGGAGAGGGAAAATGAAAGGACAGTGCCCGGTGTGACATCTGGAGGCCCTAAGACAAGAGGACTCAGCACACAATAGTGTAGGTGATTTTTATCTGACTTTAAAAGAGACACAGGCCAGATCTGGAAATTCAGCCTCTTTCTGTCTGCCCTAGGCCTTTGACCATTCTCTCCCTCCTCCCGGCAGTAATTGCTCTCCATTCAGTGATTACTTAGCTCATTAATTGCCTAAAGGAGAGCAGCAGTCTAGGATGGGGGTGATTGGCAAAGTAATTAATGGATAGAGGCGACTCAGGAGAATGGATACGGACTTGGCACTGACCTGACATAGGCTGGAGGGTGATACATAAGAATGGGTCTTGTATATCTGGTCCCAGCCCATTGGATTCCTCTGCTCAGCTCCATTGATGGACTCTAAGTTGGACACCAATACCCTACTTCTCAAATACCCTACCATCACTTTTCCAAATACCCAATCACCGCCACTACCACCATTTTTCTTCTTCATTGTCATTGTCACTGTCACCACCATTGTGTGTGTGTGTGTGTGTGTGTGTGTGTGTGTGTGTATTCTGATACTGGGGCTTGAACTCAGAACCTCATATTCTCCTTAGTTTTATTGTTCAGTGCTAGAGCTCTACCATTTGCACCACACCTCCACTTCGGGCTTTTTGACGGTTAATTGGGAATAAGAGTCTCATGGTCTTTTTTTCTCCGGGCTGGCGTTGAATTGGGATCCTCAGATCTCAGCCTCCAGAGTAGTTAGGATTACAGATGTGAGTCACCAATACCAAGCTGTCATAGTCATTCGGGATGTAGCTTCGAAAGTGGCTCCTATTGACCCCTGTCTCCTAGCACTTACGCCATTGTATAATACCATCCCTTCAATGTGGCTTGTATTTAACCACTCATACCTAGGAGATGGAATTCAGCAGAAGGAATGAGATGGGACTTCAAGCTTAGATTACAAAAAGGTTGAGTTTTCTTTCCATTTGAGTACTTTGTCACTTCTACTGGGGAAAGCCAGCTGCCATATTCACAGCTGCCCATGAAGACCACATGGTAAAGAACAAAGGGAGATTTCAGGCCAGCACCTAGGAAGGTCCTAGTGTTTAAAAGGAAACGGAATTCCACCAAGGATCATGTGTGTGATCTGCTACTCCTCTAGTCAAGAAGACAGATGAGACGACAGCCCTGCTATCACCTTGATAGCAGCCTTGTGAGAGACCTTGAGCCAGAGAGCCATGTTCAATGCCTCACTCCCAGAAACTGAGATAGTAAATATGTGTTGTTTGGATCTGCTAAATTAGGGGGGGGTGGTAATTTGTTATGCAACAAGAGATAAAATACAGTCATGTTACCACAATTCCCATCACTGATTCAAATTCATATCATCAAGGTGAACATCATCACAATAAGTACCCATATGTGCCAGACTCTACCCAAGCCCTAAGATTCCAAAGAGATAGGACACATAGTTTGTATCCTGACATAATCAGTTGGAGAATATGCAACGTATTCATAAAAAGTGAATGATGCTGGTAGCTCACGCCTGTAATCCTAGCTACTCAGAAGGCCGAGATCTGAGATTTGAGATGAAGCCAGCCTGAGCAGGAAATCTATGAGACTCTTTATCTCCAATTAACTATCACAAAGCTGGAAATAGATGCGTGACTCCAGAGGTAGAGCACCAGCCCTGAGCTGAAAGGCTAAGGGACAGGGCTCAGGCCCTGAGTTCAAACCCCAGAAATAGCACACACACACAACACACACACACACACACACACACACACACACACACACAATTGAATGGCAAGTCAAATAAGACTATACTTATTGCTTGTGGGTCAGGACAGGAAAGAAAGTTTCTGAAGGAGGATGCCTTGATGAATCAGTGAAATCTGTATAAGAGAGGGAACAGAAGACACAGAAATTGGCCTGATGTTCCAGGTAAAAAATGAAGTGTGGAAATGTACCCAGTGGGGAAGGCCAGGCAGGGAAGCTGTGAGAAATGAGGTAGGAGCCAGAAAAGAAGCTCATGGAGGTATAGTGTATTATAAATTGGTATATTTTCCAAAGCACTGTATTTTCCAAAGAATCCCCTGCATTGTTAGTTCTGAAGCATTATCCTCTTTCCTTGATGAGAAAAGCACCTTTTAGAGACAGACTTAAGGATCTGCCAGTAAGCTGGGCGGTGTGGCTTACTAGAACAGCTCTTGCCTAGCATGCAGGAGGTTTGCTAGGCAAAGTTCCATCCCTACTACCACCAAAGAGAAAAATATAATCTTTCCAGGGTTCCAGCTCCTCCCTGGGAAACAGGCCTCTCTCTCCAATGGAGGCCATGTAAGATGTATGGGATCTGGCTAACCCGCTTCAGTTCCTTCCAGCTGGTAACCATGGGCCAGCTAGTCAACCTTTGCGCCAATCAAACCTTGCTTTCAGGCTATTTACTGAGCAGATATCACATCAGAAACACTGCATGGTGCCTGGCACATGGCAGCCTGGTAATAAATGTTCATTCTGTTCCACAGACCCTTTCACCTTCTCCTCCCAAGTGCCTCGTCTGTCACTGGAGGTTGGGCAGAAGTTGTCTTACTTTGTATTCAAGAAGAATCATCCCAGGGGATATTATTCCTATGTGGGCACGAGGGTCGGGAAAGCTGCCTCTAAAATCTGTCTTCTAGAAAGTCTTTCAGAATTGATTGGAGGCAAACAGATCCTTACTCGTCTCAGGACTGTCGAGTGGAAAAAAATTGCCAGATTGCTTTATTTGTTTGTTTAGTGTGTGTGTGTGTGTGTTGGCCTGTGTACTGGTACTAGAGCTTAAACTCAGGACCTTTGGCTCTTGCTTGCTTTTCTCTGCTCACGGCTAGTGTTCTTTTACGTGAGCCACATTTCTTTAGCTTTTTACTGATTAATTGGACATAAGAATTTCATAGACTTTTCTGCCCTGGCTGGCTTTGAACCTCAAAGCCTCAGATTCCAGTCTCCAGAGTAGTTAGGATTACAGGTCTGAGACACCAAGTGCTTGCCTTTTTTTGTTTTTTGTTTTTTAATTTTTAATTTTTTTTTAGCTTTTAAAGTCACGTGTTTCTTAGTACTACCACCTTATCACATAACTCCCATTATTTATTTCACTCCCATTTTGCAGATGAACAAGTGGAAGGTGACAGGTTGAGTGACTAAGGCAGTGAGTGACTTAGCTGGTCCCCTGGTCTCAGGATGCTGATTGCCACATCCTGCCCTCTATCTACCCTACCACCCTGGCTTGGAGAGGCTCTGTGACTTGCAGGGCTTAGAAGCGGTTGTGAAGTTAGAACCGAGGCCTCCTCCGCTCCTGTCCCTAGAGCAGCATTCTTTCTGCTCCATCACCCTGCACCAAGTAGAAAAACTGCTTCAGGAAACAAGTTTGGCAGAGGAGAGGGAGAGATGATGGGTGAGGAGGAGGGAGCTGGAGCCCTGTGGGTGAGTGTGGAGGACAGGGTCGATATCCAGATAGGAGGGCTGGGACACTGGGGTCCCCAGTTGGTTAGGGCTGGGACCACCCTCCCTATTCTATCAGGCCTGAGGTGGCTGCAGCTGCCAATGCTCCCCTCCATCAAGACACCCCCACCCTCCCCCCCTGAGAGCCCGAAATCAAATATTCTCTCTCCCCTGCTCAGGAAGCCTTATTGCCATTGACAGCAAATGTATTGCTCTAATCTTTTCTCATTTTGCCAGGATAGGCTTCATTCTGACCTCCCTCCCAGCCTTGAAGGCTTTAGGAAGGTTGGGAGGGAAGGGAGGCGTAGGGGAGCTTCCAGAACAAAGAAGAAGGTGGGAGAGAGATGCTGGGGCTGGGCTGTCAATGGGGAAGCTATAGTGATCCCAGACTTGAAATGGCCTTGTCGCTAGAAAGCTCTCCAGAATGTGAAGGTCTCTGGGGGAGAGCCACCCCCACCCCTCCCAATGCCATGGCCAAGAGTCTCCCTAAGGAAGCAAATGAGAAAGGTTTTGGTGATCAGTGGGCCTGGGGTTCCAGGGGAGCAGACTTCTGATGAGCAGACAAGCTTGATTTGGAGGGAGGGGTATGTAATAGAGGGGGAGGGTAGCCTTCCTACCTGCCCGACTCTCCTTGGCTGCCTAGAGAACCTTGGCCAAAATGCATGTTGCTGCGCCTTTGGCTACATCTTTCTTTCTTTCTTTCTTTCTTTCTTTCTTTCTTTCTTTCTTTTTTCCTTCTTTCTTCTTTTATGAATCAGTCTTGGGGTTTGAACTCAGGGCCTGGATGCTGTCCCTGAGCTTTTTCTGCTCAATACTAGTGCTCTACCACTTGAACCATGGCTCCACTTCTATCATTTTTTGGTGGTTAACTGGAGATAAGACTTTCTTGCCTGGACTAGCTTAGAACTGTGAGCCTCAGATCTCAGCCTCCTGACTGGCTAGGATGACAAGTGTAAGTCACCTAGGCTGTGCTAAGAGTTTTATAAACATGGTTTCACTTAAATCTCCAGCAGCCTTTTACCATTTTATGTTACTATCAGCCCTATATAATAGGGAAATGGAGGCACAGAGGAGTTTGTTTGCTTATCACACAGGATATAAGTGGTAGAAGTAGATCTTGAATCAGAGCCCATATATTTAATGAGTTTTTTTTTCTTCCACTTCTCTTTTAAGAGAAAGAGGACATAAACCTTGCATAGCCCAAGAGTGCCCCAGGAATTACATTTCATTTATTTGATCTGGTATTAAGGTCTTTCACACTGCCCTCTCAAAATCCTTTCTTCTGGCACTACCCCTCAAACTTCAAACAAGGTCCTTGCACTCTCCACACATACAAAAGATTGGCTTCTCCATTTCTCTAGATGCTTTTGCCAGCTTCCCTTCCCAATCTCCTCCTGATTGCTTGGGGTGCTATCCACTCTTCTGATCTCAGCCCGAGGGCCTCTGCTGGCAGATAACCACCCTTCATCCACTTCTCCCCACAACCTAGGCCTAGTTCTGCACTCTGTGCTGTTACCCCACCCCCACCCCCACTTTATCCCACCCCTAACTCTGCTCCCTGCACTGCTTGTAAGGCAGAAGTGCTTAGCACATCTTGGTTTATTTGACAAGAGGGAACCGTAAGCTAAGAATGGAGAGAGGCAATGAGACTTCCAAAGACCCAGAGCAAATGTCAGGGATTTGGGTCCCCCCCACCCTCAGGCAGTGACATGAAGAGGCACGTTGGGTGGTGGCTAGACTGACAGCATCCAGGGAATCCCACTACTTCCCTGAGGTCCTCCCACATGATCAGGGACCCACAGGGACACAGTCCTGTCCCTACCTCTGCCTGGGTCCCCTGGACCTGCAGCTGGCCTGGGGTCGCCCCTGTTCTGTCATTAGCATGGATGTCCTTAGAGGCTCTCCACCAGTAGCCGTGGGGCTGGGGAGGCACTGGCGGGGTCTGATGGTAATGGTGACACCACCTCCTACTCCACTTGCGCTTCCCACCTCCAGCTGGCACCGTGTCTGTTGCACCCTCCCGCGGCACCTCCAGGTACTGACATGTTCTCCCCTGGCGGCCTTCCCATAGGTGGAAGCCTTTCAAAGCTATTATCTCTCTGGCACTGGTGGACTGGGTGCATTTAGGCGAAGTAGATTAAATTACCACGCCTTCAGTAAGTGGCAGAGTTGGGGATCCAACTCAAAAGTTTTCTGGCATCAGATCCTTAGCAATTTTCATTGCAAGAGGAGTCTCTAGGATGTTTCTTGCTATCCCCAGAACTACAGTTTGTCAAGAAAAGGTGTAAACACACACACACACACACACACACACACAACCTTTTCTTTGCAAAAAGGAAGAGTAGAGCAGTAATTGAAAGATGTACACGTCTTTAGTGATTCTGGGCCTCTTGAACTCAGGGCTTCTTGTTTGCTAAGCAGGTACTCTTACCACAGAGCCATGCTCCAAAACTTGACTCTTGATGGTTCTTTTTCCTTCCTTCCTTCCTTCCTTCCTTCCTTCCTTCCTTCCTTCCTTCCTTTCTCTCTCTCTCTCTCTCTCTCTCTCTCTCTCTCTCTCTCTCTCTCTCTCTCTCTCTCTCTCTCTCTCTCTCTCTTCTTTGCCAGTCATGTGGACTGAACTCAGGGCCTGAGCACTGTCCTTGGGCTTTCCTCAAGGCCAGTGCTCCAGCACTTGAGCCACAGCATCACTTTCAGCTTTTCTATGTATGTGGTACCAAGGAATTGAACCTGGGTCTTTGTGCATGCTAGGCAAGCACTCTACCACTAGACCAAACTCCTAGCCCTTGATGGTTATTTTAGAAATATAGTCTCCCTTCCTTCCTGGGAGCTTGAAATCCTTCTATGCTGAGCTTCCTGGTAGTTGGGGTAACAGGCTGTGGCCCCCACATCAAAACCCTTCTAGAGGGGTCACTTACCCTTTTTCTGCCCAGGCTGGCCTCAAACTAGGATCCCAATAATCTCCACCTCCCAGGTAGCTATGATTACAGGTATGAGCAAACTTACCTGGCTTAAGTGGTTCATCTCTTCTCCAAAAGTTTATAGTCTAGTAAGGAAAGTAATGGTATTTACTGAGTGTTTACTGCAGGAACTGTGCTAAACATTTTACAAAGACGTTTTATTTATTCCCCTGAATAACCCAAATGAAATTGGTATTATTGTGACTTCCATTTCTAGTTGAGTAAGCAAGGTAATTGGCATATGATAGAACTAGAAGAACCAGCAGAAAAAAACAAATTAGTACCATACATAGGTAGATTACGGCCTGTAATACTAGCCGCTTAGGAAGCTGAGATCTGCAGACCACAATCTGAAGCCAGCCTGGGCAGGATAATCTACTATCTCCAGTTAACCACCCACATGCCAAAAGTGGTGGTGGAACTCAGGTGGTCGAGTGCCAGCCTTGAGCAAAAATGCTACGAGACAATTCCTAGACCCTGAATTGAAGCCCCACTATTAGCACAAAAAAGAAAAAGAAAAATGGGGGGGGGGATGGAGCAGTGAGGCAGGGGTAATAGCAAAGGCATGAGGTCAGGTATTAGGGATTTCCCTGAGGAAAGAAGTGAAAAATCTAAGCTTCCTAGAAAACTGATTAGAAGTTAGTCAGGGGAAGAGGCAGGGGGGAGACAGGAAAAGTGTCTGAGGGCAGATTGAACATCAAAGGTGAAGCTCTGGTGCTACAGAGGACCTGTAAATGCCTGGGAATCATGATGACTAGGTGCAGACTGAGCAGGGACAGGTGAGGAAAGTCTTGTTATGTAAGGAAAATACTTAAGGAGGCAAGCTAGAGAAGGAAGAGGTAGGATTAAAATTGCATTTGTGCATGCATGCGTGTGTGTGTGTGTGCGCGCGCGTGCGTGCATGTGTCTGTAGGCGTGCGTGCATGCGCTGGGAGTTGAACTCAGGACCTTGAGTATTTTTTTTCCTCAGGGCTGGTTCTTTATACTTGAGTCATCCTTCCACTTTTGGCTTTTTGCTGGTTCATTGAAGGTAAGAGTCTCATGGGTTTGTCTGCTTTGGCTAGCTTTGACCTGAGATCCTTACATCTCAGCCTCCTGGGTAGCTAGTAATACAGGCATGAGCCACTGTAATCTGGCTTAGGACTGCATTTTTTTTTTAACATATAAAGAGCACAGGAGAGGAGTATTAAATGTCACTGTAGTTTGGATCAAGGAATCAGACTAGGCTGGAAGCAGTAGTTAATAGTAAGTGATGGGGTGTGAAGGAGGAAAAGACTAGGCCCTTCTGTTCCTCATCCTCAAGGTCCAGTTATTTATTTTGTGTCCATCCTAGGATTTGAACCAAGGACATGGCTGCTGTCCCAGGGTCTCTTCTTTGTTTTTGTTTTGCTCAAGGCTAGCACTATACCATTTGAGCTACAGCTCCATTTCTGGCTTTTTGGGTAGTTTATTGGAGTCTCATGAACTTTTCTGCTCAGGCTGGTTTCTAACTATGATCCTCAGATCTCAGCCTTGTGAGAAGCTAGGATTATAGGCATGAACCACTGGTGTCCTGCAAGGTAATTATTTACTGGGTAACTTTCATTTTACTCTATGGCTTCATAAATACCTTCTACTTGTGTGCCCCTCATCCTCACTGCTACTGGCTTGGCACAAAAGTCTCTCTTCCTTCAGATGGTTTTCTCTTCATACCATTCATACCATCTTCTTTGCCATCCGAGCATTTTTTTTTGGCAGCACTGGGGATTGGTTCCCCCTCAGTATTGGAACTATACATTCCTGGGGTCTCTTGAATGCTAAGTATGTGTTCCACCCTGACCTTATCTTAGTATATATTCTAAATCAGTCAAGGCATCCCAAGCCTCACTTTTTTGACAATACAATGCCTATTTCAGGATTAAGGCTAATGTTTAGCTGATTTGATCCCAGGCTCCTTTGTGAGTTTATTCTCTCCCTTCTCAGGTCAATGTTCCCAAAGGCATTACTTCCACTGAGCCCTCAATGTCACTTTTGAGTTGAAATAAATGTTCTTCCGTAGTCCTAAGTATTTTCCATCAACAGTGTTGTTACATATTTACAAAAACTACTCTTGCCCCATTCCTCAGAGGTCATATGGTGTTTCCATTGCCAGGAATTTGCCATCCACTTCTCTGCTAAATTTCTATTCACCCTTCCAGTCTCAGCTCAGATATCAGTCTCTAGTCTTTTGTAACACTCCTACTCCCCTGACAGGATTAATTGCTTTTTTGTCTGTGCTTCTAAGGCACTTTACACATATCTCTGTCCTAGACTAGTACTTATTTCATTGTATTGTGGATATCTAAAGAGCACAGGCTAATGCAATCAACAAATGCGCTTGTCCCTGAAAGGTGGCTGGGAAGATTAAATGTGACAATATACACACAGTTGATATTTCTTCATCCCTCTCCTAATACTAACAACATATATTACATTTTGAAATCATATACTTTAAGATCATACCACATACTACCTGGATTGTTCTGGGAATAAACTTGTAAGATAGGAATAGTATTGTATTATTATCTATAGTTAAAAAGTGGCAATGGTTACTCAGGTGGCTGAGATACAAGAATTTCAGTTTGGAGTCCACCTAAGCAGACAAATCCTTGAGACTCTTATTTCCAATTAGCCAGCACAAAAGCTGGAAGTAGAGGCTTGGCTCAATTGGTAGAGAGCCTGTCATGAATTTGGGGTGGTAGGGGTGGGGAAGGAGAGCTCAAAGCTGAGCAAGTTTAATCCCTAGTACTTAAAAAAAGAGAAGGATAATGTAGGGGTTATAGGTAGAGATTAGTGGGTAATATTCTTGGCTCTTGGGAGTGCCTGGGTTCAATTCCTAGTATCAACAGCAAGATAATGTAGCCGGTTAAGTGGCATATCTAACTGCCACATAACAGTTCTCCATTGCTGTTTGTTAAAATGGAGTCATGGTTTTCTGGTTATAAATCTGTGATTTCTTTCTTTTTTTTTTTACTAAAAATATAAAAATACATTTATCAAGTATAGCATGATGTTTCACTAGATAGATATATGTCTTTCTACATGCACACACCTGTATAAATACACAGATAATACAACATCACATATACATATAATCGTACATTCACTGTGCGATGACTGAATCAATATAATGTAGGCACTATTTCACACTGTGATAAGAATATTTAAAACCTACTGTTAGCATTTACTTAGCATGAAGGAATTCTGTCCTTGACATTACAAAAATGAACAAACAAAACTCTAAAACCCCCAAACCTTAGCAATTTTCAAATATACAATCTATTTGTACTGTTTTTAGTCAGTATGTTATAATGCCCTAGACACATTCCTTTAACTGAAATTTTATATTATTTGACTATAATCTCCCCAACCTGTGATCTTTCTGTTAAATCTCACTGTTTCTTATATGCACTAGGCAATACTTCTTCAAACTACAAGTAGTCACTGTCGATTAGTATATTCATTGAGGTAGTCACTCCAGAATGAGAGAATGAAACAGAAAAGTTCAGATGAACAGAGCCCTCTAATAATTGCTTCAAATATAAAATGTATTAAAAATATGGGTCCAGATTTTTTCTTTTTATTGCTATTATACAGGTGATGTACACAGGGGTTACAATTACATAAGTTAGTACATTTCTTTTTTTGCCAGTCCTGGGCTTGAGCTCAGGGCCTGAGCACTGTCCTTGGGCTTTCTCAAGGCTAGAGCTCTACCACTTGAGCCTCAGCATCATTTCTGGCTTTTTTTCTATGTATGTGATACCGAGGAATCGAACCTGGGTCTTTGTGCATGCTAGGCAAGCACTCTACCACTAGGCCAAACTCCCAGCCCCATGAGTACATTTCTTTTTGGACAATGTGAATCCTCCCCTTGTTCTGTTTCTGGGTCCAGATCTTTTACAAAAAGTATAAAAGCCTCTGTGCCCGCACAATGCGAAATTCCAAGTCGCATTTATTAAATGAAATTATAACACTTCTCATTTAATATTTTTGTTTCTCTGAACTGTCTCCTCCATCTAGTTTTTATTTTTTTTTCTGATTCCTCGATGAATATTTGTCATGAATTGACACACTTATATTGACACTCGTGTGTCAACTGAAAGGCTGAATGAAGGTAGGAATGAATGGATAATAGAGCTCAGGAAATATGGTTGAAATGACTGCTGTTCTTTCTCCTCCAGGAATTCTTCCCCCCTCCCCCCCCCAGTCCTGGGACTTGAACTCGGCCTGGACACTGTCTCTAAGCTCCTTTTGCTCAAAGCTATCCTCTACCCCTGAAGCCACAGCGCCACTTCAGGCTTTTTCTGTTTATGTGGTAGTGAGGAATGGAACCCAAGGCTTCATGAATTCAGCCACACTTCCAGCCCCTCCAAGAATCCTTCTCCGTTCTGTCAATGGCTTTCATGAGCGCCGCTTCCCCGCGGAAGAAACAGCAAGGCCTAGAACCGTATGCACTCGAGAAGCACCATTTGGCTGGGCACGGGTGGCTCACGTCTGTATCTCACCTGCAATCCTAGCTACTCAAGAGGCTGAGATCTGAGGATCAAAGTTTGAAACCAGCCTGGACAGGAAAATCTGTGAAACACTTATCCAGGAGTGGAGCTGCGGCTCAAGTGGTAGAGCGCTAGCTTTAAGGGGGAAAAAAAAAAAATCTCAGGCCTGGGCCCTGCGTTCTAGTGCCCGAACTGGGGAGATTAAAAAAGGGAGCCTTACTTGCCCTTAGTCAACATGGCCTCCTTTAGCGTCACGCCAGCGGAATGCGCATGCTCACTCGTTGCCCTTTCGTCTGACGCACGCGTCGTAGTGCGGAGGTGGGGGGGCGGCTGTGTGAGTGGAATAAACTTCTCTGTGATTGGCCGATGCCGAATTTCAAACCCGAGCGGGCAGCGCGGTGCCGCCCTGCCGTTGGGTGAGACGCGTCGGGAAGTGCTCAGCCGCCCAGGTGGGGACCTGGCGGACCCTGCGAAGTGAGCGTGGGGGGCAGCGAGACCTGGGGCGCCTGGCGCTGGATCGGCGGAGGAAGTGCAGCCGCCGAGGTAAGCTTTTGGCCCCCGCGGGCGTCGGGGGCCGGGGTGGGGGGTGCCGGCCGCCGCCATCCCTGGGCCGCGGCTTTCGGCTTTCCTGGCTGAGGGCTGGGAAGCCGGGTCTGCCTTTTTTTATTTTTTCCGGGGGGTGGGGAGGGTTGTAGGAAGTCCGGAGTATTTCTTTTTTTTTTTTTTTCTTTTCTGAGGTGTGGCTTCTTTTACTGAACTGGAGCCATTGCCTCCCACCCTCCAAATCGCGGTTTGTACGTCAGCGCAGCCTGGGTGGGGGTGACCTCCGGGTATTTGTAAGGGAGGGGCCGGGTGGTCGGTGAACCCGGTCTTTCTGGTGGGCTGCGTCTCTGTAGGTCGGCGGCCGAGGAAATGACACCTTGCCCTTCCCAACTTCATTCTGAGCCTCCGTGACAACCACATTTTATTATTATTTACACGTTCACCCGTTTCAGTTCGTGTCTATTTTCGATAGGCCAAAGGGTGCGTGTTGGAAAGTGGGGTGGGTGGGAAGATAAGCCCTTAAAAAAAAAAAAAGAAGAAGAAAAAGGCATTCTTTTTAATATGTCGGGTAAATACGTTTGTTTTGTCTTTTTGATTTTTAATTATTGAAGGTGTTTAGAGAAGGCACCTTCCTATAACTTAATCTTCCGACTGGTACTTTGTTTAGATTGTGTGTGTGTGTGTGTGTGTGTGTGTGTCGGTCCTGGGGTTTGAACTCAGGGCCCTAGGCGCTGTCACTGAGCTTTTTTGCTCTCTGCCACATGAGTCACAACTCCACTAACTATTTTTAGATTAAAAAAATATTTATTAGCATAGGACAGCAAGGGGTGCCTGTTTCATTGTGAGATTTCCATAAGTGCATTCAGTGTATTCCAAACCAAACTTACAAACTCACCCCCTCAGTCAGTCACCCATCCTCCGCTGTCTAAAAAAAAATTTCAGTGGATCCTCATTCAATCTCAACTGGTATTTTTAAAGTGTAAATAGAAGCCAGTCATACTCAGCCTAAAACCATGTGCAGTTTGTGGTGGTAGAATTTAAAAGGATATCTGAACTGTGGGGTGCTCTTTACTGGGGCAGGGGCAAGTGGTGGTGGTGAGGCAGAGTCTCCAATATTTAGTCTAGACTGGCCTTTAATTCTCCATGTGTATGCCTTATTCCAGAGTAGCTGGGATTTCAGGCAAGAGCCATCATGCCCAGTTGTATGGCTTTTTTAGAGAGTATTTTTGGCAGTTTTTATGAATAGTATTAAAGAGTTTTCACATCCTAATATAGGTTAATTGGATAGGATTGGAGGTGTGTGGTTTAGTTGGTAGAGTGCTAGCCAATGAGTGAAAGCATCAGATACCATTTTTGTTGTTGTTGTTCTTATTCTTGTCTCCTACCAAAAAAAAATAAATGGTGGGAGGCGGGAGTTTGGCCTAGAGGTAGAGTGCTTGCCTAGCATTCATGAAGACCTGGGCTCGATTTCTCAGTACCACATACATAGAAAAAACTGAAAATGGTGCTGTGGCTCAAGTGGTAGAGTGCTTGAGAAAGCCCAAGGACAGTGCTCAAGCCCTGAGTTCAAGCCTCAGGACTGGGGGGGGGGGGTGGGGGAGAAGGAGAAAAAATTGGAAATTTTGTAAGGAACACAGTGAAAATACTGTTTACACTATTCATTCAGTGAGTACTTTAATCACTAACAAATGTCTTCATGGTTAAGGCACCAGGTGCTCAGCAATGAACAAAACAGACAAAAATCTTTGCTTCCTCCGAGTTTACACCATTGACATTAATTAAATAAGTTATACTATAAATATGTGTTTGGGGCAGCAAAATTAAACTGAGAAATGTTGAGGGGAAAAGCTGAAGCTTAAAAGGATGATTAGAGCCGGGCAGGTGGCTCATGCCTATAATTATAGCTACTCAGGAGGCTGAGATCTCAGGATCTCTGTTCAAAACCATCCCAAAGCCAGCTCGGGCACTAAAGAACATGGGACTCTTCTCCAAAAGAAAAAGGGAAGTGGGGCTGTGGCTCAAGGGGTAGGGAAGTAGGCTTTAGCAGAAGAGCTAAGGGACAACGCCCGGAGGTAGGGCAGTAACTTTTAGCTGAAGAGCTCATGGACATGACCTGGGCCCAGAGTTCAAGCTCCATGATCCACCAAAAAAATAAATAAAACTATATATATATATATATATATGTACATACACACACACACACACACACACACACACTCTCTCTCTCTCTCTAAAAGGGTGGTTAGGAAATACTCCACTGAGAAAATGACATGAAAAAGATTTGAAAGCATCCATCCAGGATATTTCAGGCAGAGAGGTAATTGAGAACTGGAATAATCTATCCAAAGAAGAGAATGATTAAACAATTGTTTTGAATTTCATGGAAATATGATAGTAAAAAGCAAATGCAAAATTACATGTAATCTGTGATTGCAACTCTGATAAGTGAATGCTCATGGACAAAGATTAGATGTAGCAATTGGTTAAATACAGTTGGTTAGAGTGATGATCATTTTTCTTTTTCAACAGAAATTTAGCACTATGAGGCTACCTAGTTTCTACCTAGTGAGTTTTATAGATAGAAAGGATGATCATTGTGGATTGGTAAGATTTATTTTAGACCTTGAAGAATAAAATAGTTAAGACAGAAGAATTCACAGAAAAAATTGTAAGCTGAGTTTGTAATAATTTTATAAATAATCATTATTCAGCTCTCATTTCTTCATGTTGGGTTGAATTTTGTTTATTTTTACTGCAGTTAATTTGCTCACAGGAACAGGTTTTGTTTTTGTTTTTGAGGGGGCGTGTTGGGATCCTGGGAATGTGGCTCAGTGGTGGAATGCTTGACTAGCATATACAGAGCTCTGAGTTCGATCCCTAGCACTCTAAAAACAGACAAAAATTCGGTCTTACGATAGTATTTTTCTTCTTGCCACTTGAATTTGATACAATTTGGGAAAAAGATTTGTTTTGAGGGCCAGTTGTGGTAGCTCACACCTGTAATCCTAGCTACTCAGGAGGCTGAGAGTTAAGGATCAAGGTTCTAAGCCAGCCCTAAGCCAGCCCAAGCACTAATGAGACTCTTATCTCCAATTAACCACTAAAAAACTGGAAGTGGTGCTGAGGCTCCAGGGGTAAGGCAATAGCTTTGTGCTGAAGAGCTCAAGGAGAACACCCAGGCCCAGAGATAGGGTGGTATCCTTGAGCTGAAGAGCTTAGGGACAATACCCAGGCCCAGAGTTCAAGCTCCACAGTCACACACACATAAGGATTTGTTCTGAAATGCTTCCTACTTATATGAAAGAATCTTAGCATTGAGATTGTCTTTGGGAATAAAAGATTTTCCTTGGCAGCAGAAAACCTATATTGTTAATTTCCTGGGATTCTCCAGATAAGCGATGAAAAAATCCAACTTCTGTTGCTTTGGTTTACAATGTTTAACATCTTTTATGTATCTGAAAAACCTGATATATAGGTTTCATAATAATGTTTGTAAGAGAAAGTAGAAGAGTATATAGACTTTTCCCAGGATACGCTGCAGTCTGTAATAGTCTGTTATTCTGAAGAACTGTCTGTCTTCTTCACTGGGTGATTGAAATTAAATTGGGGGCTCAAAGCAATCAAGGCAAGCTGAGACTCTACCTTGGTGTTGCCAAATTGCTCCTTTAGGGATACTCACAGATTGGGAATCTGTGTGTAGTGACTTCTCCACTTCTGGGGTTTCCTATCAATAATAGCTCAGATTCTCCAGCACCTTTTTGTTTAAAGTGCTCACAAACTGATTTCCTTGCCACACACAGGGGTCGTTTCAGCTTTCCCGAAAGACAGCAGCCTCTTTTGTGGAAAGTGACAGCTGTTTTACAGCTGCAAAGCAATGCAGTGCAAGATGACTTTGTTTTTGTTTCCTTTCACATTAGTGTATCTCCTAGCTATGGAGCTAAATAATAAAGGGAGAGGAAATAAACTTAAGGATGAAAATGTGACCCAGTAGGAAAATTAAAACCATTCTCAATTGACATTGAATAGGATGAGTAAATTTTAGCTTTTTGAGTTACAATTTGGCTATTGAGTCGGTAGTGATGCAGAAAGATATTTTTGTCACCTATAAATAATTCCTTAGAATCACTTCTGTAGGATGTTAATAAAAATGTATTGTTCCCTAGCCTATAAAGAAAAGAGGATTATAGTTTGCTACCGCCATTTTTTTTTATTATCCTAAGTAAACCTATATTAGATGAAGAAGAAGCCATGTCAATAGCATTTAGCCTTATCTAGAACAGCTAGCTTAAATTTCTTCACCTGGTCAAATTTTGTTATCTTCTTGATTCTTTTTGGCCTGAGTTCTATTTCCAGTCTGCTTGTATATGCTTCATTCTTTGTGAAATGTGATTTGGGAGAGGCATCTGAGAATGTCTGTAACAAACATGACCTAATAGATTCCTTTAATGAGCTTATTTATTAGTCCTTTAAGGTCTCTGAGCCTTAGTTGTTGGTGTCCACAATACAGGAATTAAGGTAATCAAGTTCGCTAAAAAATATATGTGAAATGTCAAGTGTAGTGTACAAATCACTTCAAAGGTTCCTAGTAAATTCTGATTTTCTTTCTAGTTATATAGCCTTGTTTAAGAAAATAGGCAAGATTTTAAATTTACTATTACCCTATGTGCAAAGAGCTTAGACTGGGAAGAATCCTAGATTTTGGAATCATTGTTCTGGGATATAATTAACAACTATCAAATTATCAGCCACAAAATAAAACAAAATTTTTTTTTTTGGTGCCAGTTCTGCAAGTTCTGGCACTTGAACTCAAGGCCTGGCCATTGTTTGTAAACTTAAGACTAGTGCTCTCCCATATGAGCTCCACTTCTGGCTTTTTGGTGGTTAATTGGAGATAAGAGTCTCAAAGACTTTCTTGCTCCAGCTGGCTTTGAACCACAGTCCTCAGTGCTCAGCCTCCTGAGTAGTTAGGATTACAGGTGTGAGCCACCAGCTTCCACTCATACATAGTTTTTGTTGTTGTTGTTATTTGTTTTTTTAAGTTTGTGGGAGGTTGAACTCTGGGCCTGGGTCCTATCCCTGAGCTCTTCAGCTAAAGGCTACTGCCCTACCCCTAGAGCCACAGTCCCACTTCCCCTTTTCTAGTGGTTAATTGGTGATAAAAGGCTCTTGGTCTTCAGTGCCTGGGCTGGCTTTGAACCTCGATCCTCAGCGCTCAGCCTCCTGAGTAGTTAGGATTACAGGTGTGAGCCGTCGTGCCTGGTTCATACATGGTTTTATGTAAACACCTTAATGTTTTGATAGTAAGGGCTAATTTATGCATTATAATAAAGCTTTTTCTATGTTTAAATACTCTGTGAACTGTAGTGTATTGTTGTTTGCACTTTGTAAATGAGTGTTAGAATTTAATTAACAACAGTTTTATTAGTACATAAAAGAGTTAGAGCTTTACTTTAGGACTTTTTCCCTATTCTTATTTTATTTTATTGTGGGTCATGGGGCTTGAGCTAGGCCTGCGCGCTGACCCTGAGCTCTTCAGTTCAAGGCTACCAACCTACCCCTGAGCCACAGCCCCTCTGGTTTTCTGGTGGTTAATTGGAGATGAGAGTCTCAGGGACTTTAGTGCCCAGGCTGGCTCTGAACCTGGATCCTCATATCTCAGCCTCCTGAGTAGCTAGGATTAGAGGCATGAGCTATTGCACCTGGCCTTAAAACCCTTTTTATAAGGGCATTTATTCCATTTTTATATCCTGATCACTTAATTTGTTTTGTTTCCGTACTAGGACTTGAACTCATAGCCTTAGTTGGCTTTTTCATTCCAGGCTGATGCACTGTGTCTTGAGCCACACCTTTACTTCTGGCTTTTTTGGTTGTTAATTGGAGATAAGTCTCTTGGCCTTTCCTGCCTTGGCTGGCTTGGAACCTCTGTCCTCAGATTTCAACCTCTTTAGTAATTAGTGTTATAGACACAAGCCATCAGTGTCTGGCCTAATCACTTCATAGTTTTAACAAGAATTTTGGAGAGACACAAACATTCAAATCAGAGAGGAGGTCAAAAGGTATGTCTGAAGTGATAAAGTGCTTCCCTAGCAAGCTCAAGGCCCTGAGTTTCAAACCCCAGTCTGTGTCTCTGTCTCTCTGTCTCTCTCTCTCTCTCTCTCTCTCTCTCTCTCTCTCTCTCTCTCTCTCTCTCTCTCTCTCTCTCGCTCTCTCTCTCTCTCTCTGTCTCTCTCTGTCTCTCTCTGTCTCTCCTCTCCTAAACACACACAGAATTAGGTCCTACTGTCATGTAAGACAGAAAAAGACATTTAAGACAGGAGCTGGGTTGGGTGTGGTGGCTCATGCCTATAATCCTAGCAACTCAGGAAGGTGAGAACTAAGGTGTGAACTAAGTTCACAGCCAGCCCAGGTGAGATCTGAGGATTGCAATTCAAAGCCAGCCCAGGCACTAAAGACAGAGAAACTCTTATCTCCAATTAACCACTAGAAAACAAGAAGTGGTGTTGTGGCTCAAGGGGTAGGGTAGTAGCCTTGAGCTGAAGAGCTCAGGGACAACGCCTAGGCCCAGAATTCAAACCTCACAACCTGCAAAAAAAAAAAAAAAGATTGGTGGGTGCTGGTGGCTTATGCTTATAATCCTAATTGGAGATGGAGTTGTACAGATTTTTCCGCCCCTCTTAGCTTTGAACTCAGGTCCTTCAGGTCTCTGAGTAGAGCTAATGTTATAGGCATGAACCACTGACACCTGACTTTTTTCTGTGCTCTTGGACAGAAGTTTTCTACTGCTCTAATGTTTCAGATATACAAATGATACTGAGTTAAAAGAAATTAATGCCCACATTAAAAGTATTTATTGGAACCTTACGTTTTTACTGGGAAGCAAAAGAGAATGTCATCTGATTCAGCTATTGAGTATTCGTCCCTTCTGCCCTGTGGTACTTGTTAAGTCCGTGTTTATTTCTCCATGATTTCCAGATCTCTTCCTGTCAGTTTTAATGTTATTCTTTTGGTTTTGTTCTTAGTTTAGAAAAAGACCTTTGTAATAAATTTGTTGGTCTGGTTGCTTAGCAGCTTGCTATGATTATGTTGCTTGGAACAGATACATTGCCATTTGAAGATCTTAATTTCTGGCCTTGAATCAGGTATATATTGCATCCAAGCTGAAATTGAAGCTTTTACAATTGTCACAAGTACAAATGAATATTTTTGTAGCATTTAATAGAATATATCTTTCTGTTCATATATTCCTTTATCCTTTTTTCCCTTTGTTGCCATCACAACTTATGGTACAATCTTAAAAATATTTGCAAAATCACAAACCATTCAAGATAGAATTCTGAATTTTTTTTCTTGGCCAGTCCTGGGTCTTGAACTCAGGGCCTGGGCACTGTCCTTGAGCCTCCTGTGCTCAAGACTAGTGCTTTACTATTTGAGCCACAACACCACTTCCAGCTTTTTCTGTGTATGTGGTACCAAGGAATCAAATCCAGGGATCGTGCATGCTAGGTAAGCACTCTACCACTAGGGCCATACTCCTGGCCCCAAGTTCTGAAATTTTTATTTAGAGACATGAAATAACTACCAGGAGTAGAATATTGAGGTAGGTAGAGAAATATAGGATGATCCTGTATTTGTAAAGACATTTTATTTTCAAGTGAAATTTGGGTTTATTTTATTTCCTTGATAATTTTCATAACATTCCATGAATGTCTTTCTTAACTGTTAAATGAAGATCTTACCTCAAGGTATTTCCAGTTAACGTTTATTTGAAATAGAACTGCCTGTAGTAACTGCATTTTTAATGTGATAGCCATAGGTCTTTGAGGGGAAGCACAAAGCCTGAAATTCACTATACAGAACATACCAAAAATGATTTTCTTTTGCCCTTCTAACTGTGAAGGTTGTGTATTGTCTCTCTGATGCCAGAATACGATACAATATAATCTTTTGCCTTTACTTGGTATAAATTTATTAAACATAGTCCTGCAAGCAGTCCAGCAGAGAACCGTGCATTACAGAAATAATTCTCGTGCTGCTGAGCCTGACGATTTCCCCACTTAATCAGTGGTGTGACGTCACCTGTGTCATTGGTAGGAAATGTGTTGACCATGTCCTGCTTTTTAAAAGACAGTTTCAATAGGACATTAAAGATGAAATTAAAGATAAAGACTTTTAAGTTACATTGTAGAGTTCAAAGTCCACAAGAAAGAACTAAAATAGCATTATATTAATGCTATTAGTATATAATTAGTATATTATTACTAATTAGTATTACACTAATCAGGTTTGACTTGAACCATATTTTGTAGTTACCTTATAACTGACAGGCTCATTCCTAATACCTTCTTGTCAGCACCAGGATGACTGTGGGTAGAGGTGGGAAGAAAAGTAGTCAGGAGGTGGGCATTGTCTTCCTGTAGTCAAGTGAGTCTTTAATATTCCAACTTTTGCTTTAACTGTTTTTGCCTTTTCTTTTTTGGTACTCGGAGTTGAACCCAAGATATTGCACTTGCTAGGCAAGGACTTTGCCCCTGAGCTACACTCCAGCCCCCAACTTTAGTTTTATATTAAGGATCACACAAAACATCAATTGTTGCCTTGAGATTCTTATAATGGTAGCTGCAAATAGAAGAGTCCAGATGTTGGTCACTGATGACTCTATGGGTTTGCTACTGCATCTTTTGTCAGAGGGAGAAGGCAGGACCCCTAATGTGTATTTGATTTCTTGGCAGAAAGATGGATACTACAATGCTGAATTTGCGGAATCTGTTTGAGCAGCTTGTGCGCCGGGTGGAAATTCTCAGTGAAGGAAATGAACTTCGTAAGTCATTCTGAGCTGGTCTGTGCAAAAAGAAAAAGCAGATTTCACATTTGGGCTTTTTATAAACTGAAGTCTTTCAGTCTTAAGGTTGCTTCTCATTTTTGTTCCCTAGAAAAAATATGATTCACTTACCCATAATCAAAGATTAATGGGAATCATTCTTAAAGTCACTAGAATTATTTCTGTAGTTGCCCTGAACTGGATTTTACCTAGATTTTTTTTTTTTAATGTGTTAGTGTTAAGGCTTGAATTCAGGGCTTGTACATTGTTTTACCTTATTAGCTTTTTTTTTTTTTTTTTTTTCAGCTTAAGGCTGTTATTCTACCACTTGAGCCAAAGCTCTACTTACAGATTTTTTATTGTTTTGTTTGTTTTTGGTCTTGGGGCTTGAAATCAGTGCCTGGGTGCTGACCCTGAGATTGTTTGCTCAAAGCCAGTTTTCTATTACGTGAGCCACAGCTCCACTTCTACCTTTTAGTAGTTCTAGGTTATTTTTAGTAGTTAATTGGAGATAAATTTCATGGGACTTCGTACCTGGGCTGGCTTTGAACTGTGATTCTCAAATCTCAGCCTCCTGAGTCGCTAGGATTAAACAGGCACTAGCCACTGGCACCTAGCTAGTTGTCATTATCCTTTTTCCCAGACATCCGTGTTCTGTAAACACAACTGACGAGGAAAAACTGTCTTTTCAAAAAGGGACTAGGCATGTACGTTTTACCAACTTTTATACATTAGATGCATGAGGAATAATAAAGGAGATAGAGTGGGGGATTGGAGAAGAAAAGGAACAATCTGGGAAATAAATTAGAAAAGAAAGTGGGACTGATAGCATTAATGTATATGATCTAAGAGAATTATTCTATGCCACCTTCTCTTTGTATTGCCATTTCTCTTCTATTTCAGATTTTCAGTAATAACCAATTTAGCATGTGTTGCTCTCAAATCATCCTTACCGGCATAAAAATAATGACAGAACTATGTCCTAAGCTTTTCTTTACCTCCATAGTTAGTATGGCATCTTGCTTATACCATTCACTATTTTCTTTAAATTGATTGATGCTTTTAATAGCTCTTATCCACTTACAGGCCTTTCAGAACAATATTCTATTTTCTCTCCCTAATAGCTGCTGCATGACCCTGTCATCTGGTACTAGCTCAGTAACCACAATGGCATACTAATCAGGCTTCCCTTTGAGGTCACATCATCTCAGAAAATGGATTACTTTGGAGTCTAGTGGGAAAGATAGAGAATAAGAAATCTTAAACCACAGGTTCATTTGACAAATACTTTGGCCTATTAATGCTTTTAGTACATGTTGAATTTGAGGGAAAGAAACAACTGAATGGCTTCTTGAAAGAAAGTAAGATTTGAGTTGAATCTTAGATATAGGGTCAGATCTCAATGGGCAGAGATGAAAGAGAGGACATTGTAGGTCAGGCACCTGTTCAAGTGGAGGCAAGAAGGGATGAGGGGAGTCTGTAGGGGTAAATGATCGGCACTCTGCTTTGGGAAGATTACCTGGCAGAGGTGAAGGGCATAGTAGAGGTCAAGGCTTGGAGTCTGACTAGGAAGGATATAGTTGCCATAGCTTAGGAAAAGAGAGAAGAGTAATCCCTTTTCCTCAGTGGAATGGTCTTGTGAGTAGAAACATGGAACAAATGGTAGAGGAGACGGTAGTGGTAAGAACTCTAGGAGTCTTTGATAAGTGTGTGGAGCCCAAGGGAAGAACCTGAGGTTTAGAATCCCAGCAACTAGTGCTGGCTTTTAACTTGTTTCTCTGTTTCTCCATCTGTGAAATAGGAATTTAAGCATTTTATCTCTTTTGTGTGACTGCTGTGAGGACTTGGGGATATACTAAGTTACTAGTTGTGAAAATACTTTGGGAAGTAATGCTGCAAAACCAAACAAAACTCCTGAACAACAGCTCCTCTTCCTCTGCCAAAACCAAACAAACAATAAGACATCATCCTATTGTTTTAAAAAATACTCCCCCCCATGGGCCGGGAGTTTGGCCTAGTGGTTAAAGTGCTTGCCTAGCATGCACGAAGACCCAGGTTCGATTCCTTGGTACCACATACATACAAAAAAGCCGGAAGTGATGCTGAGGCTCAAGTGGTAGAGCTAGAGCCCCCCAAATAATTCCCTCCAAACAAGACATACAGTTTCCTATTGTTTCTGTTTTGCAAGAGATTTTGCCCCACCAATTTTCTAGTAGTTAATTGGACATAAGAGTCTCATAGGTTTTCCTACCTGGCTGTCATTGAACCTCCATCCTCAGATCTCAGCCTCCTGGGTAGCTATGATTACAGGCTTGAGGTGCCAATGCCTAGCTTCCTCTCTAAATTTCTGACTTGGAACATTCGGTCATTCAGTGCTCATCTTCTCAGATTCTAGGAGTGCCCTCCCCCAAACTTACGTATCCCTTAAATTTTGATTCTTGCCTTTTGTCACAATTTTCTTTTATTTAGTTTTTTTTGTTTGTTTTTTTGTTTTTGTTTTTTTTTGCCAGTCCTGGCTTGAACTCAGGGCCTGGACACTGTCCTTAAGCTTTTTCAAGGCTAGAGCTCTACCACTTGAGCCACAGCACCACTTCCAGCTTTTTCTAATGTATGTGGTACTGAGGAATCAAACCCTGGTCTTAGTGCATGCTAGGCAAGCACTCTACTACTAGACCAAACTCCTGGCCCCTCTTTTATTTAGTTTTAAGTATTTAAGTCCAAGATTAATGGAAGATGAGAATGAAAGTGGCTAAATAAAATGTCTTTAATTAATAGCTTAAGTATTTTGTTATTTTGTTTTTCCTTAGTTTACATTTTTTAATATATTTTTATTGTAATTAATAGAAGGGTTACATGATATTTGCCAGATAAGTGGTGCATTAATTCCCACACATTGATACCCTTTCACATGTCATGGTCCCCATTTCCCTTCCCCTCCCCCACCCCTCTTCTTGTTTTCCCCCCGTTCTAGTTTACATTTTTAATCTTCTATTTTTTTTTTGTTAGGTGCTGTTTGAACCTTTTAAAGGATTGATATATGAATTAGGAATAAGCATAGCTTAATATTTAGCAAGTGCCTGTTGTATGTCTGTGACATACTAGGCTTATGCTACATTATGTATATAAGCAGATTCTTACTACCTAAGAATCTGCTTTTTGTGATACCAACCTAGTTTCAGCTATAAACTGAGTTAGTGTCACCAGCATTAGCTATGCACCTTGGACCAATCTTTCATTATGGTAGAGAATATGAATGGTCCTTAGAGATAGACTGAGGTTAACTAGAAAATTATAAGGCACTTTTGCAAGTATATTATAGTATAGTCTTCCCCAGTAGCAGGTGATAAGAATGAATGCCACCAAGGTTATCTTGCCTTGCTTTGGAACTGTTGCTATCCTTGTGGACATTTGAAGAGTCCACATTCTTCTACCAGTGACTTTCCAGGAGCTCCTATGATCTCTCCTGCTTTTCCAAATGGAATGTTTACATACCCTTCAGGGCAGTGTTAAACAGCAAAAGCAAATTGACTCTTTACTTTCAAATCAATATTTGTATAATTATATAGCTGAATGGAATTACAGGTCTAGACATCTGTAATATTAATCTACATCTACTGGAGCATATTACTGCAGTTACATTTGAATTTGCTGCTTAACGTCTCTGGTGCAGCAGTGTGTGACTGTAAAGGAGACTGTTTTTTGTTTTATAGCTGTAACTGTCCTGGTATGTGACAGCTGCCCCAAAGGTATCCCCCTTTGATTGCCTTCTGTTCAGGAGCTTTCAGTGTTAGTGTTACATCTGGATCCAGGTGACTAATGAGTTACATATTCCATAGCAGATGCCACTGGCTAAGCTAGAAGTATGTGGCCTATTGAATCGGGAATTGCTCCCCACAAAGCTCTTGTCTAAAGTGACAGATATCTCCAGGATCTGCTTCAGTTGGGCTTTCTTGTAGTTGAGTTGGTCCCTTAATTACGTGTTTGGAGCCATTTATTTGAGGACTTGTACCTTGTTTGATACTAGAATTATTAAAAATTTTCACCTTTCCTCAGAATTCATCCAGTTGGCAAAAGACTTTGAGGATTTCCGTAAGAAGTGGCAGAGAACAGACCATGAGCTGGGGAAATACAAGGATCTTTTGATGAAAGCAGAATCTGAGCGTAGCGCTCTTGATGTTAAGTTAAAGCATGCGCGTAATCAAGTGGAGCTAGAGATCAAACGGAGACAACGAGCTGAGGCTGACTGTGAGAAGCTGGTATGTATTGTTTTATATGTAAGCACAATGGTTATATAATCATAAAACTTTTATAATATACAATAATATAAAAACAACTGGTAATATTTCCTTTTGTGACATGTACCCAGTTTTTCTTCCTCATTAAAGAACTAAAAGCAACATTTCCTCTGAAAGTCCTGCTCAGAGTATCTTCATCTGTACACATCTGTCTGCTCCACTACATTGATAGAGGCAAGGCAGTTCTAACTCATGGCTGTTTGGTTTCAGGATAAAGAACTGGATGTACTCAACCAATTGAGTAATGTGACTATCTTTTGTGTGTGTGTGACTATCATTTTGATGTACAGAGTAGGCCAGAAAGCCTTTACGAGGAGGGGCTAATCCATCTTAGTTTTTGTGTTGGATGCCTCACTAAGCTTCAGTTGTTGGCTTCTTTTATATTACAGCTTTGTATCTGTTTTAATGTGTTTTGTGCCACCATTTACAAAGGTTGGTGACTGCTTTGATCTGTAGAGGGAGCCAATAATTGACTTGATCAAATGACAAAAGTATTTTTGCTATATGAAATTTATTTTGGAACTCAAATTTTGCATTACTCTTTTCTTGGATTCCCAGTTTGATCTCAGAGTCTTGTAGCAGACATATGATTCTAGCTACAGCTCATCTTACTAGTCAGAAATCAGAGCTACAATCTGAACTTGGTGTGAATTAATATGCTGTTGGTGTAGCTGCCTTCCTGAAGTCCCATTTGCATAATGGTGTATTTTAATGTCTTCTGCCTGTCCCATAAATTTGAGGTGAAGCTTTCTCCCCTGGCTAGTTATGATGTTTTACTTTGCTTTGATCTGAAGGAACGACAAATTCAGCTGATTCGAGAGATGCTCATGTGTGACACATCTGGTAGCATTCAACTAAGCGAGGAGCAAAAATCAGCTCTGGCTTTTCTCAATAAAGGCCAACCATCCAGCGGCAATGCTGGCAACAAAAGGTGGGGGAACTGCATCTGTTGTTATCTGATCATGAGCAACACAGCTGTCAGAAATTCCTGTTATCTGAACTCTTCAATATACTGCTTCTGTAATGTGTGCTGATGAAAGCAGAAAAAGACTTTGGGGGAAGAGTATTGAGGAATTAAGGCCCCAGGGACTTTTTTTTTTTTAACTTTTTAATATTATTCAATATATGTATTTATTTTTGCTTTTGCTGGGTTTTGAATTCAGGGCCTGGGTTTTGTCCTTGAGCTACTCCTACCCACCCCCCAATCAAGGATAGTATTCTACTACTTAAGCCACAACTCTACTTCTAGGGGTTTTTTTTGTTGTTGTTTTTTAAGCAGTTAATTGGAGATAAGTATGTCTCAGGGCCTTTCCTGCCCAGGCTGGCTTCAGTGATTCTTGGATCTCAGCCTCCTGAGTAGCTAGGATTACAGGCATGAGACACTGGCACTCACCACTGTCCTTGGACTTTGTCAAGGCTAAAGCTCTATCACTTGAGCCTGAGCACCACTTCAAGCTTTTTCTATGTATGTGGTACTGAGGAATTGAACCTGGGTCTTCATGAATGCTAGGCAAGCACAAGCACTCTTAACACTAGGCTAAACTCCTGGCCCCTCCTTATTTTAATTTTATTTTTTTATAAATCTCTCCTTAGGATGTTGTTTCACCATGAGTAAAATTTTGATGTTGATGCTAAATTACAAATCAGTAACTAATCCTGTACATTGCTAAGAAACCTAAAGGTGAAAGTGACAGTTCAGCAATACTTTCAATGTCTGCTCTCCAGAGAGCTCTTACAGCTCTTCTGGTTTAGAAAAGCTGGTGTGAGCCAAGGCTAAATAATAATTTTGGTTTCATACTGTCACTATTTAAAATAGTCTCAGCTAGGCTTTGATTTTAACTCTCACAATAAAATAAGTAGGGAAAGGTCAGCACTCTTTCAGCTATTTGTTTTGTTGCCTGATTTATTTATGGGGTATCTTTATAACTAAGAAGCTGTACAGGCTTAATTTCTTACCAAAGCTGGGTAATACTCTCTTGTAGAAAGCAGCCACAATTGGGAATCAAATTAAAGCTCACTCTTCTGCCTTGTGAATTTTTAATAGCCGATAGTACAAACTCAGCAGGAAGTAACACCCATAGATCTGGCTGTAACTTTGAATTGCTGTTATGAGCCCTTTGTTGAAAAAGCAACTGTGCTGCACCTGTACTCATCCATATACATCTCATAAAATGTAGCCCACCACAGCTAGGTTTGAATTTGAAGATGTCACCATAAAGATGATAACTGCTATGATCTTGTTCACGTTAACCTGACCAGTGGGATTGTTGGGGAGTTTTGGTGCCTTTTATATTCCATAGTTTTGTGTCTGACATTGTATTTTGTCCATCTAGACTATCAACCATTGATGAATCTGGTTCCATTTTATCAGATATCAGCTTTGACAAGACGGATGAATCACTGGTAATAAACATTTGATCTTTGGGACTTTTCTGTTAGCCTTGTTCTCTTCTCTGGTCACCCTTTACTGTTTTATTTGTTGATACATTATAGAGTCTGAGCTAGCAATTTAAAATGAATCCACAGAAGCTATAAGATATTGGCTTATATATTTAGTTTCTAGATGTGAGAATGTAGAATTCAGGATTTAGCATGAGGTTAAGTTTACTGAAAGGGTCTCTGAGCTGCAGGTACTAATTGATTTTATCTTGACTTATTAAACCCCAGTTAGCCATAAAAAAAATAAAAATTCAGCAAAGCTGTGTGCAGGCAAGGTTTATTTGCTGCTCTTGTGGTGAATAGACTTGTGCCTTTTGTATCAGTTTGGATCTTGAGAAAATCTTACCTATATGTCACAAGGACTCCAATCAGAAGATGTGATGAGAATTTTTAGGCTATGAATAATGCTTTGATTAATGACAATTAACATGGCTAAACTTTTTGTTACCTTACTTTTCTGGAGGAGCACCCTCTCATCTCATGTTTGTATTTCTTCATAAAGTTATCTCTAGATGATTTAGTTTTTGATATTCAGGAGACTGATACTTACTGATTTGTGTTTTCTATGGCTGGCTCTTCCTAGCAAGCAAAATAATAAATCATAGGAAGTTATTGGTGGCTGTTTTTCTGACAGAGTGAAACAAGAAACAATTACTTGTTACTAGGTTAAGATACTTTTCCTCCAAAAAACAAACAACCCATACTATCAGCTGGTTTTTAAGGTAGATGTGTGCTGTGATATCTTCTTTCACTAAAGCTGAATCAACTTAACATCTAAATTAGCCAGGGAAATATTTATACTGCTGTTTTCTAAATGTTTCTAAACTATTTCTAGCTACTATGACTCTGTTTCAGGAACAGTCAGGAACAAATCACAGGTACATATTAAAATTAATACAAATAATAATAGTGAATTGAAATTAGACCATAAAAAGAGAAATCATTTTCTAGAGGTGAATCTCTCTTTTTTTTTTAAGGTCCGAAGGAGAGGAATGATCAAAAGATATAACCTTAAACTTAACTTTTGAAGTGGCAATGTTGTAGAGAAGATCTGGTAGACAGCAGCAACCCCTTAAAGGGCAAGAATTAAACTTGACATGCCCAGTGTAGTACCTAACATGCTGTAGGTTCTAAAACTAATTACAAAAATAATCAGAAATAAAGGACCAGACACCAGAAATAATCACGGTAGAAGTTGATTCTTTAACCTTCTCTTGTCTCTGTGGTATTGATTCCTGATTCTATTATAATAGCTTCAATTTTTAAAAGAAAACAGGTTAACTTCACTATATCTCTACAGCTACAACATTGGAGGCTTTCCCATTACCAGTCCTCAAATAGTTTAGGTAGCTTGGCTCCCAAAGGATTTCAAGTTTACTGTAGATATATTTGCATAGTGTTTACTAAAGAAATAAATTAACATACTGTAATTGTCAACAGGACTGGGATTCTTCCATGGTGAGGAATTTCAAACTGAAGAAAAGAGAGAAGAGGGTATGTATGGCTGATTTTGCTTTTGTATAAAGTAACACTAGGTGTTTTTATTTGCTTGATGTGATGGCCTACACCTGCAATCCTATTCCTGTGTAATCAGGATTCTGAGAATCATGAGTTTGGGACCAGCCTGGCCTGCATAGCAAGACTCAAGCAGAAAAGGAGTTTTGTTTTTCTATGGTCCTCAGATTTGAACTCTGAGATCTTGTGCTAGGCAAACACTCTATCACTTGAACTATACCCCCAGCCTACAAAGAGTTTTCTTTGGAAATTATGGCAAGCTACACCATTCCTGACATGCTACTCTAGCCATTGTTAAGCTCAAAACAAACAAATTTATACTGTAGAGCTATATTGATATTCCTTGAGATAGTGACTTAAGATAGAATTCTGTCCTAGTTCATTGGTCTGGGCTGCATCTCCATTCATTCACTAGAAAAGGATATGTTCAAATTTGTTGTCAATTGTCATATGAATTTTTATGTAAGGCTTTTATCCTCTTAATAAAATGTGTGACTAATGGGATATAGAGATCTGTTTGTGTGTACTTGTTTAGGATATTTGATATGTTTCCAAAGACTTCATGTCTTAGAATAGGATTACAGTTCCACTTTTCTGGTGCTGTCATCTAAATTTCTCCAACACTTGTTCCTTTTTCTACAGCACTGAGAATATTTTTGTGTTCATCTAACTTATTTTTCATGTGGAAATGGGCAATAAAAGAAAGCACATTGTTAGTTATTTACTGTAGCCCTGGTCGTTAGGGCTCACATCCAGTTTTCTGATAGAATAATTTTATCTTCTGTGCTTCAGATCTACTACTGTGCTTCAGATCTACTTGATACTAAAGATTTTGGTCCTTGTCCCTTCCCCCTCTCTAGCGCTCTAGTAGCCGACAGTTTGTTGATGGACCCCCTGGGCCTATAAAGAAAACTCGTTCCATTGGCTCCACAGTAGACCAGGTAATGAGTCAGGTCAAGAGAACTGGGATCATGAACCCATAAGAGCAGTGAAATGTCTGTGTCAACATAATAGTATTTGTTTGAGAAGATGTAATATTGGAGTTTTTCTATGTAATATGATCCTTATGATTCATAAGATTGGAATTATTGTGGTTAAGTAAACAGCGGTAAATTTGATTCTTTTTTGCTTGTGTATATTCCACATCACACATACACATATTTTTAAAGTCAGAGGTTTCAATTTAAAAATATTTTGTGTTAGTGCTACAACCTGAATTAAGGCTCAGCAGTTTTACCTAATCCCAAATAATCCTATAGCCATGGGCAAGTTAGGTTGTCTGTGTTCCTCCTTTCTTACAACTACTTTTGTTGCAGGGGAATGAATCCATAGTTGCAAAAACTACAGTGACTGTTCCCAATGATGGTGGGCCCATTGAAGCTGTGTCCACTATTGAGACGGTGCCATATTGGACCAGAAGCCGAAGGAAAACAGGTCTGTAGAATCTGAGTAAGCAGCATGTTTAGGTCTTATAAGCCCAGTACCTGGGAGGCTGAGGTAGGAAAATGGTGGCGAGTTTGAGTCCATCCTGTCTCATAGACAATTCATTCACCATGAATGAATACATGAATGCATGCATGAATAAAAGTGTGAATGAATTTCTAGTCTATATAAAAACAACTGGCAAAATTTAATGGAGTTGGTTTTTTAGAACCTTCAAATCAGGGGACAGTTAAAATGGGTCATTTCTTACTGCTGCCTACAGAGAACCAGAGGGCTGGTTGGTTGTACATGATTTACTTTTGGATTGTCACCATGGACAACTAGTCCCTTCCTAATAGTTGTTGGCATTCATTTATGAGTTATGGTTACAAATTGCTATTTATCAGTTACTGAAATAACGAGGCTGAAATTTAGAAGGAACAAAGTAATTAAGACAAAGTTTAAATTTGATTGTTTTCTAGGTACTTTACAAACTTGGAACAGTGATTCCACCCTTAGCAGCAGGCCAATGGAGCCAAGAACCGAGACAGACAATTTGGGCACACCACAAACAAATGGAGGGATGCGCTTACATGACTTTGTCTCTAAGACGGTAAATGTGTGATGGCTTCATTTTCTTTCAAGCATTTTTTTTTTTTCCCCTTAAACTCACAGCCTCATGCAGAACTCTACCAGAGATCCAGTTTTCTAGTCCTTTTTAACACTTTTTATTTGGTACCCTTCCTGAGGCTTGAATTCAGCATCTGGGCACTGTCTCTGAGCTTTTGAGACTGTTGTTGTTGTTGTTCAAGGCTAGTATACCTGAGCCATAGCTCTGTTGTCTGGCTTTTGGAGAGGTAAGAGTCTCAGACTTTCTTATCCAGTCTGGCTTCAAATTGTGGTCTACAGAGCTCAACCTCTTGACTAGTTAGATATAAACCACTGGCACCTAGCAGGCACTGGTCATTTTTGAGATAGTCTTAATTCCTGCTTAGGCATATGCTATTTTGAGCTTCTTATCTACGCTTTGATGACAGTCACATACCACTATGCTCAGCCTCTTCTTTTGAAATGGAGTTTTTTTTTTTGTTTTGTTTTGTTTTTTTGCCAGTGCTGGGCTTGAGCTCAGGGCCTGAGCACTGTCTTTGGACTTTCTCAAGGCTAGAGCTCTACCACTTGAGCCTCAGCACCACTTCCGGCTTTTTTCTATGTATGTGGTACCGAGGAATCGAACCCGGGTCTTCATGCATGCTAGGCAAGCACTTTAACCACTAGGCCAAACTCCCAGCCCCTTGAAATGGAGTTTTATGGATTTTTCTGCTTGGGCTAACCTTAAACACTTAAACAGTAATCATTCCATTAGATTTTTTTTTCCCGTTCTGGGGCATGAACTCAGGGCCTGAGCATTGTCCTTGGGCTTTCTCAAGGCTAGTGACTACCACTTTGAGCCACAGCACCATTTTCAGCTTTTTCTATGTATGTGGTACTGAGGAATTGAACCTAGGTCTTTGTGCATGCTAGGCAAGCACTCTACTACTAGGCCAAACTCCAGGCCTCCATTAGATTTTTTTTTTTTTTTTTTGCCAGTCCTGGAGACTGAACTCAGGGCCTGGGCACTATTGTTGGGCTTTCTCAAGGCTAGAACCCTACCACTTGAACCACAGCACCACTTCTGGCTTTTCTGTGTATGTGGCACTAAGGATTCAAACCTGGGTCTCCTTCATGCATGCTAGACAAGCATTCTACCACTAGGCCACACTCCCAGCCTGGTCATTCTAGTATTATCTACCCAAGTAGCTAGGATTAAAAGTGTGAGCCACAAGTACCCAAATATTTATTTATTCATTTGTGAGACAAAAATCTTACTATGCTGCCTAGGTTGGTGTTACTCATACTCAGTACTGAGATTGTAAGACTGTGGCGTTACTAATTAAAGAAAACAATTTATGGAATTTTGGGTAAGAACTGCATTTTTTTTCTTCTTTTGTATCATCTTGAGGCTTAAATACAGGGCTTAGACTCTGTCTCTGAGCTTTTTTTGCTCAAAGCAAGCATTCTACTATTTGAACCATAGCTTCACTTCTGGCTTTTTGGTAGTTAATTGGAGATAAGAGTTTCATGAAGCTGGGCGTGGTGGCTCTAACCTGTAATCCTAGCTACTCAGGAGGCTAAGATCTGAAGATCAAGGTTCAAAACCAGCCCTGGCACAAAAAGGACCTAAGACTCTTATCTCCACTTAAACCTCTAGAGAACGGGAAGTGGGGCTTGGCCCAAGAGTAGGGTGGTAGCCCTGAGCTGAAGAGCTCAGGGACAGTGCCCAGGCCAAGTTCAAGCCCCATGACCCACCAAAAAAAATAAAAAGGAAACTGTCATGGTGCCAGGCACAGTGGCTTACGCCTGTAATCCTAGCTGTTCAGGAAGCTGAGATTTGTGAGTGGCAGTTCTAAGCCAGCCCAAGCAATACAAAGTGAGAGACTCTTGAGACTTTTATCTTCAATTAATCACTAGAAAACAAGCCATGGGGCTGTGGCTCTAGGGCAGGGTGGTAGCCTTGAGCTGAAGAGCTCAAAGACAATACCCAGGTACTGGGCTAGGGTGCTAGCTTTGAGCTGAAGAGCTCAAGGGACAGTGAGTGCCCAGGTCCAGAGTTCAAGCCCCACGACCAGCCAAAAAAAAAAAAACATACATAATATACATACACACATTATGTATACACATATGTATATACATATATATATATATAATTTTGTTGTTTATTATTAAGGTGTTGTGTAGAGGGGTCACAAGTCAGGTAATGGGTACGTAAGTTTGGGACAATGTCACCTCTTTCCTGCTTTCCCCCAGATCCCCTTCCTGTCCCTGTCCACAGTCGCATAGTTCTTTTTTTTTTTTTTTTAAGGTTGGTCCCGGGGCTTGATCAACCTTGGGTGTGGGTTCTTTTTTTTTTTTTTTTTTTGCCAGTCCTGGGTTTGGGCTCAGGGCTTGAGCACTGTCCTTGAGCTTTCTCAAGGCCAGAGCTCTCCCACTTGAGCCACAGCACCACTTCTGGCTTTTTTCTATGTATGTGGTACCGAAGAATCAAACCGCGGTCTTTGTGCATGCTAGGCATGCACTCTACCACTAGGCCAAACTCCCAGCCCCTGTGCCTGGGTTCTATACCTGAGTTCATTAGCTCAAGGCTAGCACTCTACCACCTGAACCATAGCACCACTTCCTTCCTTTTTTGCTTTTTGAGAGTTACATTTTAAAATGGCTTAGAAAGTTGACACATACTAAGTCCTCAATAGATGTTGGCAATTTCATAATTCATTTATTCTGTTCCTTCTATCCTATTTTATCCTCAGGTTATTAAACCCGAATCCTGTGTTCCATGTGGAAAGCGGATAAAATTTGGCAAACTGTCTCTGAAGTGTCGAGATTGTCGTGTGGTCTCACATCCAGAGTGTCGGGACCGCTGTCCTCTTCCCTGCATCCCTACCCTTATAGGAACACCTGTTAAGATTGGAGAGGTGTGACTCATGGACACTGTTATTGTGTGGCTTCTTTAGCCTTTTAGAAACTTAATGTCAGCTTTTATTCTAAAATTATAGCACTTGTAGCAGTCTTGCTGGTGTTTATCTGTTTAATCTTTCTAAACCAAACTCTTCTCTCTTTATTCCTCTTTCCTTGCTTTCTTTCCTGCCTTGCTCATTTTCTTTTCTAGTCCTATCCTATCCTGCTCTGGAAAATTTCAGGCATACAGAGAGATTAGTCATACAGAAATTAACCCTGAGTTCTTTCTTTTTTTGCTGGTCATGTGGCTTGAACTCAGGGTTTGGGCATTATCCCTGAGCAATTTCTCTCAAGGCTAGCATTGTACCACTTTGAACCACAGTGCCACTTCTGGCTTTCTGGTGGTTAATTGGAGATAAATTTCATGGACTTTCCTGCCTGAGCTGGCCTTGAACATTGATTCTCAGATCTCAGCCTCCTGAGTAGCAATGTGTGAGCCACTGGTACCTGCCAACCCTGAATTCTTATAACTTCCATGATTATTAACGTGAGGCTTTTGAGTCAATTCTTGAGTCTTTTTTTCTTGGGGGAGGGAGAGGATGGGGTCATGGGGTTTGAATTCTGGGTCTGGGTGCTTTCCCTGAGTCTTCAGCTCAAGGCTACCACCCTACCCCTGGAGCCACAGCACCACTTCCAGTTTTCTAGTGGATAATTGGAGATAAGAGTCTCCTTCTTTAGTGCCTGGGCTGGCTTTGAACCTAGATCCTCAGATCTTAGCCTCCTGAGTAGCTGGGATTATAGCCCAAGGCCCTGGTTCAAGTCCCACGACTGGCAAAAAAAAAAAAAAATAGAACTATGGATGTTGGCTCTGGTGGCTCACATCTTTAGTCCTAGCTACTTCGGAGGCTGAGCTGTAAGGATTGTAGTTTGAAGCCCTGACAGGAATGTTCAAGATACTCTTGTTCCTAATAAACTACTCAGAAAAAAGCCAGAAGTGATTCTGTGGCTCAAATGATAGAGTGCTAGCCTTGAACAAAAGAAGTTCAAAGACAGCACCCAGTCTCTGAGGTCAAGCCTTAGGATCAGTGCATGCACATGCACGTGTGCACACACGTGCACACACACACACACACAAATAGAACCATGGAGTTCTCTCTGTGTAGAGTTGCATTGTAAGGTTTATTAAGTAATTTTTTTAATGAGAATAAAGTGTAAAATGAGTTATTTATTATTATTTTTTTATTAGTCTTGCTCTGATAGCCTTTGCCAGTACCCATCTATGATCCTTTTGCCTCTGCCTCCTGGAATATTGGAGTTTCAAGGCATGTGTAGCAAAGGTTTTATTTATTTATTTTTGTCAGTTGTGGGGCTTGAACTCTGGGTCTGGGCACTGTTCCTGAGCTCTTTAGCTCAAGGCTAACACTCTACCACTTGAACTACAGTGCCACTTTCGGTTTTCTGATGATTAATTGGAGAAAGTTTCAGTCTCCTGAGTAGCTAGGATTACAGGTGTGAGCCAGGGATTCCTGGCTAGACTTTATTTTTTGAGTAGTAAATTAGCTCACATTAAAGGCTCTTTCTGTAATTTCTTGCTTGCTTTCTTCTGGAGCTGGTGGTCTTAGTCCTTGTTCCTGTAAAAATGGAGTATGTGGTCCCAGTTTGGAGGTAGAAGATATAACTAAGAATCTGTTATGTTTTGTTTCATTTCAGCACACTGGGAATTAAACCACGGCTTGGGAATGTGAGATAAGTGTTCTACCAAGCCATACTCCCAGCCTAAGATCTCAGTTTTAATAGATGCTTCAAAAATAGGCATTTAAAAGTATTAGTATTAGTATTAGTGATAATTCTATACACATGGTCTTCACTTGTTCTAAATAGTATAAATAATAATTGAAAGGTTTCTTTCAGGGAATGTTGGCTGATTTTGTGTCCCAGACGTCTCCAATGATCCCCTCCATTGTTGTCCACTGTGTAAATGAAATTGAACAAAGAGGGCTGACTGAGGTAAGAATCAACTTGGGAAAAGTGGATTTGCTATTTGTGCTGTTTATATTTAGGAGTTTCTTAAAGTGTCATCTTGATAATAGACAGGCTTATACAGGATCTCAGGATGTGACCGGACAGTGAAAGAGCTGAAAGAGAAATTCCTCAGAGTGAAAACAGTGCCTCTCCTCAGCAAAGTGGATGACATCCATGCCATCTGCAGCCTTCTAAAAGACTTCCTTCGAAACCTCAAAGAACCCCTTCTGACCTTTCGGCTAAACAAAGCCTTTATGGAAGCAGCGGGTAAGAGCAGATCTTAGTACTGCAATGTGAGTTCCACCAGGCCTGGAATTTTTTCCTACTTTTCACTGCTTTATCTGTTGCTTAGTACAGAGCTTCACACAGTAAGTAGGTGCCTTAACCAGTAATTTGGTGGATGAGTCACTGCATACATGCCTGCTTTTTTATGTTTTAAACTATTTGGGTTATTTATTAAGTGTTTTTTGTTGTTGCTTTTTTGGTTTTTTTTTAAGTTTTAGGTTATCCTTTTGAAGTTAGAATTATCTTTGATTCCTTTTCTTTCTGCTCCAAATCTTGTCAGCAGCTTTGTAAAATGTATCTTAAATTTGGTATTTGTCGAGAATGGTAGTTGAAGAATGACTGCCTCTAACGATGAACTCTTTCACCAGGATGTGGTAAGAATATGCTAACAGATTGTCCTGTTTCTACTCATAACTTCTTTTTTTTTTTTTTGCCAGTCCTGGGCTTGAGCTCAGGGCCTGAGCACTGTCCTTGGACTTTCTCAAGGCTAGAGCTCTACCACTTGAGCCTCAGCACCACTTCCGACTTTTTTCTATGTATGTGGTACCGAGGAATCGAACCTGGGTCTTCATGCATGCTAGGCAAGCACTTTAACCACTAGGCCAAACTCCCAGCCCCTCTACTCATAACTTCTGTAGTATGATCTTCATACAGGAGCTAGAGTGGTCCTTTTAAAATTTAAGATGATCTGCAGAAGTCATGAGTAGAAGCAATGATGTTCCTCTGGCCTCAGTACCCTGCAGTGACTTGCTGCCACTGTGATTTGGTTCCCGATTACATCTCCAATGCCATTTTGTTCAGTGCCTTCCTTTCTCTTCATCTTGTTACTCTGGAATTCTTGCATGTCTTTAGAATATATTAATTTTACTTCCTGCATTGAGTCCTTAACATTTTTCTATTGTTTCAGCCTCAAATGTTCTTCATCTAGGGACTTACTTGTTTTGTTGCTTTATTTCTTTCAAGCTTCTCTTTAGTTAACTTGTCCTCAAAACACCATTCCTAAAATAATAGTCCCTTCTTCTCTTTTTCTTTTTTGTTGGTCATGGGACTTGAACTCTGGGCCTGGGCGCTGTCCCTGAGCTCTTTAGCTCAAGGCTACCACCCTACCCCTTGAGCCACAGATCCACTTTTGTTTTTTTTTCTGGTGGTTAATTGGAGATAAGAATCTCATGGACATTTGTGCCCAGGCTGGTTTTGAACCTCGATCCTCAGATCTTAGCCTCCTGAGTAGCTAGGATTACAGGCACTGCGCCCCATTTCCCTTTTCTTTCTAGCTTCTTCAACATCATATTTTCTTTTTGTTTTTTGGTAGTATTTGGGTTTTAAACTCAGAGCCCCATGCCTGCATGCTAGTGCTCTTCCACTTGAGCCAGTCTTCTTTTTGCTGGTTATTTTGGCGATAGAGTCTAGTGAACTTTTTTGCCAGGCTGGCCTGAAACCACAGTCCTTGGGATCTCTGCTCCTTAGTAATTACGGTTATAGGAAAGAACTATCAGCACCTGACTCCATATTTTCTTTATATATATATCACTGCCTGATAGGTATTTGCTTTTGGACTAAATCCTAATAGAATATATGTTCTTAAGGTGAATACTTTTTTTTTTTTTAAATTTGTTTGTGGTTTTAATCCCCAACTCTTAGAATAGTATATAGCATACCTTTACAATGTCTTACTAGTGACTATCTTGTAGGTAATTTTTAACTGCAGGTTGCTTGCCTACCTTCCTAGTAAATGGTTGCTTCCTGCTTTCCCTACCAAATTGCAAGGGTGATTTTTGAGAGATTCTGACTTCTAATATTGAGCTGCTGGCCAGTATCCTGCTCGTTAATGAAAGTAGAGCCTGATGAAGTCATGAACCTAATCAGAACCTTTCTGAAGCTTACTGTATAGATGAGACTTTGTGGTCGATAACTTGGAAGCCCGCTGTCAAGGGAAGGAAGTCTAGACCTCTTGGCGTTTTCTTTTCATTTACAGAAATCACAGATGAAGACAACAGCATAGCTGCCATGTACCAGGCTGTCAGTGAACTGCCCCAGGCCAATAGGGACACATTAGCCTTTCTCATGATTCACTTGCAGAGGTGAGAGAGCAGAAACTTCTGAGAGTTAGGGAATTTTCCAAGGAGAGGAAAATATGGGTTAGATGTTTGAAGTATGAGTGGTGAATTGCTTTCTTGTAGAATTTACATTTTAATCTACATTTAAGGAGAAGAGCAAGTCTTCTAATTTAATACTCCTCTGCTTAGAGTGGCTCAGAGTCCCAACACTAAAATGGATGTTGCCAATTTGGCCAAAGTCTTTGGCCCTACAATAGTTGCCCATGCTGTGCCCAATCCAGACCCAGTGACAATATTACAGGATGTCAAGCGTCAACCCAAGGTAGGATGGAATAGGGGAGAGAGGGAAGGGGAAAAGGATGGGGAGAGAATGCAGTATAATAACATGAAAGAAAGAGAGCCTTGAGCTTTGGAAGCTTGTAAACATATTTGGTGCCTTTTAGGTGGTAGAGCGTCTGCTTTCACTGCCCTTGGAATACTGGAGTCAGTTCATGATGGTGGAGCAAGAGAACATCGATCCCCTGCGGGTCATTGAAAACTCAAATGCCTTTTCAACACCACAGACACCAGATATTAAAGGTCAGGCCTAAGTTGTGCTTCTTCAGAGGGGCTTGCCTCTTCAGTTTTCCCTATATTTTAGCTGTAGCTGTTTGATACTCATATTCTCAACAAAAATTAAGTTTATCTTAAAGATTCTAATGTTAAAGGAGAAATTGCACATTTCTACCATCCTGGTATTTTTTTTTACCTCTCTTTTTCCTTTTTTCTTTTTGGTGATACTTAGTGCCAAAAAGAGTCTTAACACTTGCTACAGGCTTTACCACTTGAGCCATGCCTGATCATATATTTCTTTCTTCTATTGATGTCATACCAAATTTTAAAATATCCAGTAGTTAGATATAACTTGTTCTTATTTCACATAGCATATTGTGACAGGTTTTTTATTATTATTATTATTGTTGTTGCCACATAAACTTATTTTGTTGGTTGTAAATGCTTATTGACTTAAATATTCTGTTAAATGTTGACATTTTTTGGTTAAAAGTTACAAGTAATGCTATAGCTATATGTATATACCTAGTGATAAATTCCTGAATAGAAATTAAAGGGCTTGGTCATTTTTGTGTTTCTAGGTGTATTTTTACCAACTTGATTTCTGTTTGTTTATTTTTGCCAGTTCTGGTCTTGAACTCAGGGCCTGAGCACTCTCTTTGGACTCTACCACTTGAGCCTCAGCACCACTTCTGGCTTTTTTCTATGTATGTGGTACCAAGGAGTCAAACCCAGGTCTTTGTGCATGCTAGGCAAGCACTCTATCACTAGGCCAAACTCCCAGCCTCGATTTCTCTGTTTCTTTTTCTTTTTTTTTTTGTCAGTCGTGGGGCTCGAGCTCTGGGCCTGGGGGTTGTCCCTGAGCTCTTCAGCTCAAGGCTACTGTCCTCACTTCCTGTTTTCCTGTTTTCTGGTGATTAATTGAAGATAAGAGTCTCACAGTCTTGTCTTTCGTGCCTGAACTGACTTTGAATTGTGGTCCTCAGATCTCAGCCTTCTGAGTAACTAGATTACGGATGTGAGCCATTGCTTCTGGCTCTTTTTGTTTTTGTTTTGTTTTTTGTTTGGTGGAACTGGGGATTGAACTCATAGACTTTTACAGTGGAGAAGTACAACTTGAGCTACACATTCCCTGGATGAAATGTTAGATTTTGGTTGATGATATTGCTGAGATTTGAACTGAGGGCCTTGCAACACTTGCTAGTCAGAAGTTCTATAATTATAGGTATGCTTCTAGCCTTGTTGCTTTGTCAGAGAAATTCTCATTTTTGCTCACATTGGCCTTGACTGTGATCCTCCTATTTAAACTTCTCTCATAGCTAGGATGACAGGCATCTGCTACCATATCCATCTTATTTATGGAGATGGAGTTTCACAAACTTTTTGCTAGGCTGGCCTCAAACCCCAGTCCTCTGGATAACTGGCTGAGTTGGGCCTGTGTAGGCCCGAGTTGACTTTGTGGGGGGAGGGGTGGGGGGGGGCTTTGAACTCAAGGCTTAGCCACTGTCCCTGAGCTATTTTGCTCAAGGCTAGTGCTCTACCACTGAAGCCACAGCTCCACTTCTGGTGTTCTGGTGGTTCATTGGAGATAAGAATCTCACAGACTCAGGTCCGGGAGTTTGGCCTACTGGTGGAATGCTTACCTAGCACGAATACCGGGGTTTGATTCCTCAGTACCACATACATAGAAAAATGCCAGAAGTAGTGCTGAGGCTCAAGTGGTAGAGCTCTAGCCTTGAGAAAGTCCAAGGGCAGTGCTCAAGCCCAGGACTGGCAAAAAAAAACAAAAACAAAACAACAAAAAAACCCCAAATCTCATAGAGTCTCCTTTCCAGGGTGACTTAGAACTATGATCCTCAGATCTCAGCCTCCTGAGTAGCTGGAATCACAGGCAGGAACCATTAGTGCTCAGCCCAAGTTGATCTCTTAAAAGCGTTCCACCCACAGTTGTGTATGATTAAGGTGGAAATTCCTTCTTAAGGAAGCACATTATTCCAGTACATGTAAAAATCAATGTTCAGATGTTAGATGTATGAAGTTTGGAGTTTGAGAATGAAAGTATATGTCAAGTATTCACTGAATAGTTGCCTGCATGGTTTTAAATATAGCATCAGTATGTTACAAAATGATGACAAAAATGATCTGTGAGATGTCGCTAGGTATCTAAACTTAGCTCTTAAGTACTTTAGAAGGCAGTCAGCTTTAAACTGACCATCTTCAAAGGTGCGTTATTTTTTTCCTTTCTCTTTTAAAAATATGTCTGATCTTTGTTTGAAGTGAGCTTACTGGGGCCTGTGACCACGCCTGAGCACCAGCTTCTCAAGACTCCTTCATCAAGTTCCCTGTCACAGAGAGTCCGCTCCACCCTCAGCAAGAACACTCCCAGGTGCGCAGAATTGCCTTCTTATAAATAAAAAATGACTGTTTCCTTTGACTTTTTCCCTACCATATTGGAACTTACTGAAAGAAAAAGTAAAGTAGATCTTAAGCTAGAAACTAAAAAGGAAACTTAGAGACCTAGTGCCAGTGTCTTATATCTATAATCCTAGTTACCCAAAAAGTAGAGGGTCATGGTTTGAAGTCAACCTGGGCAAGAAAAAAAAGTTGGTAAGCCTTCATCTCAACTAATAGAAAGCTGGGAGCTCTAGTTCAAGCCTTTCACCCCAGCTATGGAGAAGGCTAATAAGATCAGAAGGATAGGAGCTCCAGCCAGCCTGGGCCCAAAAGGTCTTGAAGATTGATCTCAAAAACAAACACTAGGTGTGGTGGTGTGCCTCTGTTACCCCAACTATGACAGGAAGCACAAATAGGAAGATTTCAGTCCAGGCTTTAGCTAGACAAAAAGCAATGCGTTGTCTCAAAAATAATGAACAAAAGGGATTGGAGGCATAGCTCAAGTGGTAGATTGCCTAGGTATGAATCCCTGAATTCAAAGCCCAATACTGTCGGAAAAAGGAAGTGTCTGGTTATGTGTGGTAGTACATGTCTTTTAATGTCAGCTCTTGCAGTCTCAGGCAAGAGTGTGAGCTTTAGACCAGCCTGGCCTACATAATGAGACTATTTCAGAAAGACAAAGTAGAAGAGTCTGAGGCCAGGTACCTAGTGGCTCATGCCACTGAGGCTGAGATCTTGAGTATTACCATTTAAAACCAGCCCTGGCAAAAAAGTCCATGAGGCTCATGCCTTCAGTCAACCATCAGAAGCCAAAAGTGGAGCCAGGGCTCAAGTGGTAGATTGCTAGATTTTAGCGAAAAAGTTCAGAGACAATTTCTAGGACTGGTGCCACACACACACACACACACACAATAGAAAAATAGAAAGGACTTTACTACTTTCATTTCAGTAATAAGCATATATCAAAGAATAATTGTCTAAGGTTTCCTGCTTTTTAAAGTCAGTTATATCTGCTAACATTGCAATTGTTTATTATTTTTCTTTTCATAGAATATTTTCTGATTCTTTTCTTTTTTGTAGATTTGGGAGCAAAAGCAAGTCTGCCACCAACCTAGGACGACAAGGCAACTTTTTTGCTTCTCCAGTCCTCAAGTGAATTCACCCTGCCTGCCGCTTGCCAGCATTTACTGACTGCAAGAAATGGCACACCTGTATTCTCTGCTCTGCAGCCTCCTGTACTCATTACTACTTTTAGCATTCTCCAGGCTTTTAATCAAGTTTAATTGTGCATGAGGGTTTTATTAAAACTACAATATATATTTCTCCCTCTCCTCTAGTAATATAATATCAGCACCTTGTGCTGGTTGTTGTTAGAAACTTTTAGATGAGAGATCTTTTCTACAGGGATAGGTAGAGGGATGCTATGGAATTTATTATGATTCTTTAGGGGCAAGGACATCCCTGTGACTTAAAAAACAAATATATAGAATAACTTATCTGGTTTTATTTAGAAGTAATGTTCACGAGACAGTGACTGAAACCCTACATCTTTGTAAGATTGACTTAATGTCAGGGCAGGAAGTGAGAGGGCAGGGTAAGGAAAGCATTGGGCAGGGGATGTAGGATGGCTGTCTCTCAACACTGAAGTCCCTTCTCCGCTTGAATTGAGCTGTAGCATGGAGCCTGCACAAAAATGGAATAAGCTGAGAATAGAACTAGCAGTGGAGAATGTTTAGCCTTAATCTTGATTGATTAGTATAAAATGGCAGAACCTTGTAATACTACAACTTGTATTTATCTCTAATGGACTACTGGCTGGGCTTTTGGACTTGGTTGGGGTCAATGCTTGTTTGTTCTGAAGTTGAACTCATTCTGATGGCTGGCTCTCTTACCTCTTGTCCAGTGAAGGCCTGTTTCTAAAGGTCAGCTTGCTGTCTGTCTGGCATCCCAGCTAACAATTAAGATTAGCTTGTAAAGGAAGCTTGTCAGTTTATCGTGTGACAATAAAAGCCACAGTCATTTTTGCTTTTGCACTTTGGATGCTGAATTGTCTCATGAAACAGTAACATTTCGGTAAACTCAAGTTTTTTCCTTCTGTCAGGTTATTCCCAATATCTATAAAAATGTTTTTTTCTGAAGAATGTTTCTGACTGATATTGACCTTTGTCTATAAGACTCATATTTGCAATAATATTTGGAAAACAGTAAATAGATTTTTCAAAATGTGAGGCTGCTTTTCTTGTCTTGAATGGTAACTTTCAACAGTATTTAGAAGATAGCTTTCCTCAAAGTATTTCCACTCTGTTGTTTATCTCTGTTTCTTATTCTCTGGACACAATGGCCACCCCCCACTCCCCAAACTTCATCATCTTCAGAGATTTGTTTCTTTATTTCTTTTTCATTCTCTTTCTTTGTCCAAACTAAAATCCTAGATATCTGTTATCCTCTTATTTGAAACAAGAGCTTTAAACAAAAAACAAATAAACAAAAAACTTTTAAACTAGTCTCTAGGGATTCAACTGGTACAGATTTTTAAAAGAAAAAGAACTTGCTGCTGGCTGGCTGGCTGGCTGGTTGCCTGGAACATCCTTCACTGCTGGAAGTGACTGTGGAGTGAGCCGGGCTGATTAACTGAGGGCACCTGCACTTGCAACTCTGAGGCTGGCGAACAGAATGTATTTGAGATTGAATGTAAACAGTTGCAGGCTTAATATGTAACTGTGGAGAGAGGAGGCAACCTACTGGCTTTTTTCCCAGGAGGGGGCAGCCCTCACAGCAGGGCCCATCTGCCTCAGCAAATTGACAGAGGACGGGTCCCATCTTCCTAGCCCTCCCCCTTAACACATATGACTGCTAGGCTTTAGTGGGGGGGTTGGTGGGGTTTTTTTGTTTTTGTTTTTTTCTTTAAAAAAAAAAAAAAAAAAACTGTGTCCTGGATGCTACCTCTCTTGTGTCTTTGCAAGGCTCAAGTTGGCCTAGCTCCATACTTGCTGTTCTATAGCATCTCCCCAAGGTGCATTTGAAATCACTAACGTAGAGGAAATAAATGGATTGTGTAACGTTAGCGAGGGCAAGACTACCCTATGCAGGAATTGATGGCCCATAAATGAAAAAGGAAATAGTCCTGTGTGTGATATGTTGGCAGCTCCTAGATGTTCAGATTTTTGGCTAGCTAAGAGCCCTTAGCTGTGAAAATAATTCTAATATTAGCAAAGGGGAAAATATACCCACTTTCAACTTAACAGTGCTTCATGTGGAACTGCTGTTAAGGGGTTCCTTAATTAAATTATCTGCGCTTTAATGTGACCAGCCTCTTGGTCTCTACCCTTTCTGATGCTACCTCTTTCTTCACCTTTGATGCAGTTTAACTTTCATTTGCCGATAATTGGAATCTAAGTTGTGTTTATTCCTGATCTCAAGTTTATATAAAAATCCTGAGTGGTGTTTTTGTTGTTGTTGTTGTTGTTGTTTTTTATTCTTTTGAGACAAAATCTTCTATGAGACCCCAGCTAGGCCAGGACCTGTTATATAGCCCAGGCTGACTTAGCCTCCTGAGTGCTACGATTGTAGGCATTCCCTACTTCTCTTGGCTCTGTGTTTGATGCTTTTTCGACTGAACAGGATTGATCCAGCACTATTAACGTGTTACTGGATGTCCTTTTCCTTCATTTCAGGTAAGAGATTTGTTCTCACTGTAGCTCATAGCAACCTTGGCATAACTTTTTTTTCTTTTCTTTTTTATGTGTCCATTCTTTTTCCTGTGGTTTGTTTGTTTGTTTGTTTGTTTTGCCAATCCTGGGGACTGAACTCAGGGCCTAAGCACTGTCCTTGGGCTTTCCTCAAAGTTAGTGCCCTACCACTTGAGCCACAGCACCAGTTCCAGTTTTTCTATATATGTGGTACCAAGGAATCGAACCCAGGTCTTCATGCATGCTAGGCAAACACTCTACCACTAGGCCAAACTCCCGGCCCCAACTTTTTTTTTCTTAAGTCATGAACTTCCACCTTTTTGACTTAAAGGAAGCACTTTTTAGCTTATCCAAATCACCAGTACCACTACTCTTGTGTTTTGTGGCCATCATTAAATAAAATAAGGGTTACTTGGCTACAAGCAGCGTTCTCACACTGATAGTCTGATATTTATGGGCAGATGGCCTGCGTATACATCCTAAGAATGGCACAAGAAAGTCATGCTTACTAAGCACTGCACATAATTAAAAACTAATGAATCATTTATGGAATTTTCCATTTGATGTTTTAGGCTTGAGGTTGACTGCAGGTAACTGAAACCACAGATGGGGGCACTAGTGTACTCATACACATACACAGCACATATGACTCCTATTAGAAAGCACTTAAGGGATTCACTGGTATGCTAAGTGGTATGTATATGGCTTTGTCTAGGGTTCTCACCATGACGGAGGAAGAACTATTGTAAGAAGCCTATATTTGAGAAGGCTGAGAGTTCAGTGTTAAGTCAGCACAGTTCACAGTAGATTTTCAATCAGTGTGCTTTGATATTTAGTATGATCTTTATGATGACTCAGGTTTCAACCATTGGTTTGAAAAACCTTGGCAGAATTGAAACATAATAGCATTGTGCTTTTAGTGTAAACAGGATTTGGATGGAGAATGGTCACTTGACCTAAGAACTTAGTAAAAAAAAGTTTTTTTTTTAAATATACTTCCTGTAGCTGGTATGTTTTGTAAATGAGTGTAGACGCTGGCCCAGGAGCACCCTAACTTGGGCACTTTATTGGACACTGGTTCTTAGAGCTGTATTTGTTGATAGTTTCTGTTTGTGCAGTCAGGTAGAAGCCAGTTCAGCATCACCGGGAATAACCTTGTATGAGAGAACTTTGTCCTCTGCAGGCATGTCCTCTGCATATTTCGTGGACTCACAGTAAGGATATTGTATTTTCCTTAGCCTCTCCTCCTTCCTGGAGAGAAGTCCTGAGGCCTAAACTCAGGGCCTGGGTGCCATCTCTGGGATTTTTTTTTTTTTTTTTTTTTTTGCTCAAGGCTGGAGCTCTGCCACTTGAACCACAGATAGACAGTGAGACTTGTAGTAACACACAGTCATCACTGCAGATGAAATTAAGAACTGATTTTCTGAAAGTGGTGTGGTGGTTCAACATGATAGAGTGCTAGCCTTGAGCAAAAGAGCTTGGGGATAGCACCCAGGCCTTGAGTTCAAGCCCCAGGACCTACAAAAAAAAAAAAACCCTGACTTTCCATAAAAACTTCTAGGAAATTTAATGTTTCATACTCAGAATGCTATCATCACCTACTTAATCTCATCATATCTTTGTGAGGTGGGAGGACAGGTAATGTCCCAGTTGGCAAATTCAAAAGTCTAAACTCTCATAAACTATTGTGAGAGTTTACTTTATCTGGGATTAGATCCTGGAGGTGGCAGCTCTTAATCTGGAGGTCAGCCATTGTGTTTGCTATGTTAGACTTTTAGCATTTGTGGGGCCTGTTGATAATGTATCATAAAGTATTAAATCCTGTGACAGTCCCTTGGGCCCAGTATTATTCATATCCCAGGCAAGGAAGGGTCTTGTGCAAAGTGCCAAATACAAAATGAGCAAAGCTTGGGCTGGGAGTTTGGCCTAGTGGTAGAGTGCTTGCTTAGCATGCATGAAGACACAGGTTCAATTCCTCGGTACCACATACATAGGAAAAAAAATATAGAAGTGGTGCTGAGGCTCAAGTGGTAGAGCTCTAGCCTTGAGAAAGTCCAAGGACAGTGCTCAGACCCTGAGCTCAAGCCCAGGACTGGCAAAAAAAAAAAAAAAAAAAAAAAAGCATAGCTGAAAATGATCATTTACCTTTCAGAACTTTTTTTTTTTTTCCCCAATCCCGGGGCTTGAACTCAGCCCGGGCACTGTCCCTGTTCCTGGCTTGCTCAAAGCTAACACTCTACCACTTGAGCCACAGCAACACTTGCAGCCTTTTCTGTGTATGTGGTACCAAAAATCAAACTGAGGGCTTTGTGCATACTAGGCAAGCACTACCACTAGGCCACATTCCTGCCCCCCCTTTTTTAATTCTTTTTTTTTTTATTGTAATTCATAGGAGGGTTACATTATATTCGCCAAATAGAAGGTGTATTACTTCACAAACATTGATATGCCTTCTCATGTTTTTGTCCCCATTTCCCTCCCCCTACCACCTCTCCTCATCTTGTCTTTCCCCCTTCCCTATCCTATTTCAAATAAATAAGTAAACATATATACTATATACCAGATAATATGGTAAGATACTGTAACAATATGAGATAACTAAGGGACAACAAAAGAGATGAGAAATAACAGTACATTAAGAACAACAATCACATATGTGTCTTGTTTCCATATCTTGGAGGTCCTTTCATTTAGCCTCCTCCTATATGGCCTTATATATCTAGGTTTTGCCCTATTGTAAACCTCTGCTAGGAGAGTCCAAGGTTTATACTAATTATGACAAATGAAGAAAACCATTGAGTCTATTTTCCTTTGAGTCTTCACTTAATATGGTTTTTTCCAAGTCTTTCCATTTCCTTACAAATGCTGAGCTCGCCCCTTTTTTTTCTTATTTTTGAGACAGGGTTTCATTGTATTGCTCAGACTGGTCTTGAAATCCTGAACTCAAGGAATCCTACCTCAGCCTCTTGAGGGTTGGTCCTACATACTTGTATCACTATTTCTGGCTCTGTAAGAACTTCTGTTTGTAAGTCATACCCAACCTAGAGCAAGCTTCCATTGAAGACTGTATATGGATGTAGTTGTGTGCTACCTGACAGGTCTGGACTGTTAGGAAGAGACTTTGGACAATTCTAGTGGTTCAAAGAACAGGGAAGCTGGGCCTAGGAATCCCAGGCTGTTTTCTGTGTGAAAGGAGGATGATGAGCTGGTGTTATCCCTGAAAGGTGGCAGTCTGTTCTCAGGCATCCAATGTATGGCTTCTGTGCTGTGAAGCTCTAAGCCAAGAATAGGCAAGTCTTTGTGCCAAGCCAAGCCATCAGCCTACTTTGAAGAACATGTCAGCGGATTAGTTTATTGGCTTTCCCCACTAGTGGCATTAGCTCTCACCCATCTCACGTTCACCATCTGGCTTCAGTAAGAAGTTTTCAAGTGATTGCTCTTGAGCAGCATGCTCTGTGCCAGGGCTTTCTGAGGGTTGTTCAGCGTTCTCCCTCATCAACCCTGGGGCCCAGCGCTCTCTAAGAAGAGGAAGTCATCTTGTTGTGGCCACATATATGCATACCTGAGCACTTGAGACATCAGAGGGTGGAAAGAAATCAGCTTAACGGAGACTAAGTCTGGCTGATTAATGGCCCAAAGTCTTTTTGTTGTCAAAACTTAAAAATGGCTCTGTCCTTAGGTGAGCTTTGAAAATGGAGTTGCTCCTACCACAAAGAAAGCTCTTTTCTGCCTGTGAAGTGATTCAGTCTGTGCAGATTTTAGTAGCTGGAGAGTTGCAAAAGGGTTGGGGTTTTTCTTCCTCATTGGAAAGCAAAGCCTTGGGGCTAGTGATGCTTAAACGAACCACCTTCTCTCCTCCCAGGGAGCTGGTTGCTCTCTCCTTCTGGGTTAATATACATTGACTAGGGCTAAATGCCTAATGCTTCTGGACAAGGTCCAGCCTGTCACAGAGCAGCCGCACTGTGGCGATACAGCTGCTGGCATTAAAGGGCTAAGCCCTTTCCAGCTGCTTTGCCTTAACGGGAACTGCCTGCAGTTGGCAGCTTAGGGGAGCTGTCTTAGCCCGATTAGGAGGAAATGACTAATCTCTGCATCTTCTCCTGACACTGCTCTGGAGGCTCTGGGGAAGATAGCCCAGTGGGGTGGGAAGTGGTTGGATAATGGGGTTGGAGTATCAGCCTATTATCTCCTCAAATTGTGATCCCAGCTTGACATGGCTTATATTTTGTTTTGCCTCTATGGGGAAAAGTGGGGTTCTCTTCATTGAACTCCCTGGCATTGAGGGAGCGGATGTGTTTCCCCACAAAGCATACTGTGACACCTCAAAGCTGATACAGAAGCAGATGGGTGGGGTTGAGAGGCCAGCCATCCCTCTTGAGAGCAAGAAGATGAAGCTACCTAGTATGGTGTGCTCTGTGGCCTTTCTTCCCTTCTATAAAATACTGACTTAAAGAGCCAAGATTTCATTGATTGTAAAGCTGATTGTAAAACATGCTTTAAAAATATGATGTTAATAGCCATGAGGCTTAAGCATCTTATAATCAGTGGCATCCTGGAAATGCAGTGCAATGTTTGTTCTTTCTTAGCGGCTCATAAAATAGTGCATGTTCTTATAATTATTGTTATTTGCAATGGAAGTGTTAGCTACTTAACATCAGAAAGGCTGTTGGCTGGACCAAAAGTTCCACCCTGGTAACCTGTTACTTTGGTATAGTCAAAGATTTCTAGCTGGTCGCTCACACCCATAATCCTAACTACTTAGAAGGCTATGATCTGAGGATCACAGTTCAAAGCCATTCTGTAATACTCTTATCTTCAGCTCACCAGCAAAAAGCTGGGAGTAGCACTGTGGCCCAAGTGGTAGAGTACGAGCTTTATCAAAAACAACTCAAAAATAGAGCACACCACACACACACACACACACACACACACGTAGAGTGCATGATGAGGCCCTGGTTCGATCTCCAGCACCCAAAAACCTAAGGAGTTTCCGTAGGTCTGAGGGGAGCTGCTGTAGGAAGTGCAGAGAAACTAAGACTCAACCAAAAACACTACATGAAGAAGCAGACAAGTATAGGACAGGATCAAAATCTGTCAGTTGTGATTCCCAGGACTATTACATGTGGCCCCTGGATTGGAGTGGGGGAGAAAGGCCATTGTGAATCAGTGTTTATCTTGCTGGAAGTCAGAAAGGGTTTTGTTTGTTTGTTTGCTTGCTTTGGGGGTTTTCTTGAGGTCAGAAAGTTTTAATGAAGAGTGTTCCAATAGTCTATTTGGGTAATAAGTTGGGAATATTCATTGTAGTCTTGCTTAGTTTGCTCACCAAGTCCAGAACATTCAGCAGAAAACCTTCCCTTTAAAGTAGAAGGCTGTGATTTAAGGGGAGCCAATGAGGAAAGGAAGGCATCTCATGGATCTGTTGCTATGTAAAAGTAAACTAAAACTAATTTTGCTTATGAAGGTCTTGTTTAGATAGTGGCGGCTGCTCAAATGGCCAAGGAGAAAGGTGGGTAGAGGTGGGCCCAGGGTATGTGGGAACACAGGAGTGAACTGAAGTCTAGAGCCTCCGAGGTCTTGTCAGAAAGCTGGAATTCTATGAATATGGCAGCTTGAAAGGGACTAGGATATTTTTCTAGATGGAGGAAGAAGCACATTCAACCTGTAGCTCCAGATCCAGACACCCTTAAACTATTATTCTGACTTCTGTGATCACAGGCTAGGCCTTCTTTTGTGTGTTCATGGGGCTAGGGTGTGAGTTCCTGGTCCTTGTGCCTGTCTCTGGCCTCCTCTCCTTCTTTGACAGTCACTGCCCCTTTATCTGCCTTAATCAAAGCTCTGAAACATTATCATTTCCCCTTTTTCTGTCGATTAGCTGCAGCCTATTAATTAGTGTCATTGGACTCCTGTAAATCTCCATCACTAACTATGTCCTGCCTCTTCAGCTTTGCTAAATATGTGCCTGAGCCATGGTGTGGCTCTCCCTAAGAAGTGATTACAGATCTTGGCTGTGCTGACCCCCTGCCTCAGCAGCTCTCCAAGTGCCCACAGCTTGGTCAGATGCTTCATCTTGATTAGCTCTTAACTTCCTTCCTGTTTTCCTCTCTGACATTCCTGGGGCCTAGCACTAAACTATAGATCAAAGGTGTCTTAATATAAAGCTCTTTTGTCTTACAGGCCTCTTCCCTGCATTTCCTGGTTACTTTTTTTTTTCTCCTGTCCGAGGCTTGAACTCGGGGCCTTTGTGCTTAGGGCTAGTTCTCTACTACTTGATCCACAGCTCCATTTCCAGCATTTTGGTGACTTATTGGAGATAAAGAGTGTTTGGATTTTTCCTGCCCAGGCTGGCTTCGAACTGTGATCTTCAGATCTTAGCCTCCCTGAGTAGCTAGGATTACAAGTGCGAGCCACTGTGCCCAGCTCTGTTCCTCTTTTAATCTCAAGCTGTTGTCTCTTTGGGCCTGTTCCCTACATTCCCCCATGCTGTTATAAGTCATAGAGACTTATGTAGGACTATGTGAGGTGATGCTCTCTCCTGACCTGGTAAGAGTCTCCCATCAAAACCCCAAACAACTGCTTCCACATCCTCTGACCTCTTAGATCACAGCTATCTTTGTTCTAAGCTAGACTTAAAACCTCAGTTCTGATGTTGGCTCCCTTTTATTTACTTTCCTATGAAATTCCCAATCCTCAAAGCCATGCTTCTTTTTATTTGCTTACGACCCCACTCAGTCTCCTTACCCTGATTTTCTAAACTCTCCAAACCACCTTTCCCAGCTGCAATCATCTCATCTCAGCTTCTCTATGAGGAAGTTTTTGATTCTTTTCTCAGTTTTGACTCTTGACTCTTCTTTGCCCCCTGAGATTCCATCCCTGCTTCTTGTTAAACACATTCGCTTCTGTGCGCTGAGGATCTGCTAAGCCTGGCGAATGGGAAAGATGCAATGCCTATTGACAGCCTTGGCCTGAGGAGGAACTGCAGGGGAAGCAGCCTTCTGAGCTCATGGTGGGTGAAACGGAATCTACTGTGCTAATGATGGTCATTGATGGAGTGATTAAGTGACTGAGCTTGCTGAATAAACATGACACATGTGGTTCTTCAGCAGCCTTTTAACTCTGCCCCATTTTCCAGAAGAGGAAATTGAGGCTCAGGATCCTTAACTTGCTTATTGCTTAAGTCCTTCAGCTGATAGGTGCTTAAAGGGTTAGTGCTGCTGGGCACATGCCTGTAATCCCAGCCACTCAAGAGGTTGAGAGGGTTGGGTGTTTAGCCTAGTGCTAGAGTGCTTGCCTAGCATGCACGAAGACCCGGGTTCGATTTCTTGGTACCACATACATAGAAAAAAGCTGGAAGTGGTGCTGAGGCTCAAGTAGTAGAGTTCTAGCCTTGAGAAAGTCCAAGGACAGTGCTCAGGCCCTGAGCTCAAGCCCAGGACTGGGGGAAAAAAAAAAGGTTGAGATCTGAGGCTCTTGGTTCAAAGGCCAGCACGAACCAACGAATCAGGAGGCACATACTTTCAATTAACTAGCAAAAATGCCAGAAGTAGAACTGTGGCTCAAGTGGTAGAGCACCAGCCTTGAGAAAAAAGCTAAGGGACAGCACCCAGGGTCCTGAGTTCAAGCCTTAGTAGCAGCACATTCATACCTAAAACTGTCAACTTACATTCCTATACTTACTCAACTCTTCCTTTTAACCTTGTTGCACAAATCTTCCTTGCCCAAGTGATGCTTCATTGGGAAGAAAAAGTCCAGATCATTGTGCTGCTGATTCCTTTCTGTCAGTCCTGCGGAACTGTCTTGGGCCTTTCCCTCTTGCACATTTTGGTTTCCAGTGAGGCCTGTCCACTCCATGCCTGCAGGTGGCAGGTTAAAAGCCAGCAGTGGGGATGGGCAGTGGTGAGGGGGCTTCCTGCCCGCCAATCAGAAGCAACCATCTAGTTTCCATGCTCCCATCATCTGCCCTGCTAAGACAATCATCAACATAAAAGGCTAATTGTATTAATCACCAAGGCACCCATCCCAGACCCCCTCCCTTTCGGGAGAATTATGAATTGCAATTGCAGATGGCTCCACTGATTGAAGGCAGAGCCCAGCAGGGAGAAGGGCCAGATCAGATTACACACCATTAATTAAAAACTTCCCCTGACAAATGGGAGGCAGGGAGTGCACACCAAGGGTCCCCTGGTTGGGACTCTGTTCTTTCCAGGCCCCCTCCTCCCAACCAGACTCAGGGGCCTTGGCGGTGAAGCCTGCTTTCCCAGCTGGGTCTGCTGAGATGGAGCTCGCCAAAGGCCAGCTCTTCCCTCATCCTAACAGATGGCTTGCTGTCCTATTAAAGGGCTGGAGAGACGGAGAAGCTAACCTTTGGTTGCTTCTGCCTCTAACCTTCAATGCTCTTAAGCTTCTAACCTAATTCTTCACTTCTCAAGAAGCTAATTTCTTCCTCTAGCCTGTACTAACAGGACAAATGCTAAAGGACTTTGCATGAAGACAGCCTCTACTTTCCCCTCAGGCAACTACCCCTTGCCCTTTCAGCCTGTAAGTTCTAGGACCAGGTTATGGTGGCTGCTCTGGAGTGGTGAGCATACACTCAAATGTCTGGCTACCATCTTCCAGCCCCTTCCTGGAAACAGAGGCTTCCCAGCTGCTGTCATTTTTGGCTCATTTGCAGCTGTAACTCCTGCATTTCCCTCCTCTTGATCAATTACTGCTTCCTCTCCTTCCCCAGCCACTCAGCCTCAGTCATTCATTCATCAAACTTTTATTGAGCACCCAGTGTGTATGTGCTTGGCTCTGGTGATGCAGAGATAATTTGTCAAGAAGCTCAAGAGCCTACTGTAGAACCCCACCCCTGCAACTTTCTAGCTCCTGCCTCTTACTTCCTGAGGCTGAAGCTTGTGTTACCCACCCCCCCACCTTGCTGGAGCTCTATTTTGGAAAATTCTAAGCTGGGAGCTGGAGAGACCTTAGGGGTCTATGAAACTGAGTGAGTGACCTTTAGCACATCAATCATGTCCTCTTCACACACTTATGCACACACAATATACATACGAATATCCAGCTGTCCCTGCTCATGAAAGGGCACAGAAAGCCCTGGGCTCTGAAAGATTGCAAAAATGGATGAGTGGAACCCTGCTTGGAGAGATGTGAATAGCACTGACGAATAGCACTGACAATAGAACCGAATGCCTAGCACAGCTGCTGGAGCCATAGGCACTAGAGACTCGGCTACTGCAGTGGTCACAGGCTGGGCCTGCTCTGTCTTTGGAAGATTTTTGGCAGCCCTTCCCCCATCTCCAGCCCCTTGGGAAACATCATGGGAAAGAACCTAGCTTTTTCTTTTTTCTTTTTTTTCTTTTTTAATGGAGTTGGTTGCTGTATCTCAGGGTACCATGGTGATGAGCTCCATAGAGATGAGAACTGACTTTTATTGGCTTGTCTCTTCATTCCAGAGTCCCTCCCGCAAACCCCCACAACCACAAAGCTCCCAGGTCAGCAGCCCCAAGAGAGAAGGGAGCAGAGTCCCTAGTGAGTAGACTAAAGCCTGCAATCTTCCCTCCCTCTCTCCCTTCTTCCCTCCGCCCTCCCATTACCAACAGTAATTGTACTCAAACCCAATAATTACAGTAACTACAACAATCATCATTTATTGGGGGTGGTTTTATCAGCACTTTAACTTCCTAAAGTACTTTTTAATCACATTTTCATAGCGGTCCCTGGAGGAAAGATTATACCCATTTTGCAGCTGGGAAAGTGGAAATCTAGACAGGACCTCAAATCATAGGCAGAATAGATTTACAGCATCCTTTAAATTTTAACAAGCCAGTTTGGATGCCTGGAATCTCTCAGAGGCACTAACCCTTGAATCTTGCTTTCTTGGGTCATTCTCATGATCCATCCTCAGAACTTAATTACCCGTAGTTGTAGTCCTTGGTGAACTGAGAGTGGGAGATGGAGGGTCCCCCTTAGGATGGTTCCTGTCATGGGGTCTGAGGGGAAAGCCAGACCTGGGACAAGGCCTCACTGTTCCAAAGCTCCCTCCCTTATCCTACTCCTTTGCCAGCCCAAGAAAAGGTTCCTAATGTCAGCTTTTCCCAAAGGGGTGGAGAAAATGAGGAGCAGAGATCTCTTCGTGTAGGCAATCTTAGGTTTCAGGAAGCCCCTGGCCCGATAGAAGAGTCACTCCCCTAAAACTATCCCCTGGGGCTGAAAAATAACTCCCAAGAGCTCAGAGGCTGTCCCAGGGCCCAGTGCTGAGATGCCTGTCCTGTCCCTCAGTCTCCTTTGATGGGTGAAGGGGGGGCTCTCTGAGTTCCTCATCAGAGTTGGAACAGAATGACTCGCTGGGTTCTCATGTATATTCTTCCAAGATGGGGATCTGGAAGCCCAGGAGTTCCACTGGAATCTAGCTGAGTGAGGGAAAGGGAGACCTCATCTCTGACTCCCTTGCTTTGTCCCCTTAATAAAGGGAAGGCCTAGAGAGAGTGAATTAGATGGATTTGATCCCGCATGCTCTCTCTCTGCAAATGTATAAACCGGGCATGATGGCTTGCTGTAGTCCCAGCCACTCCGGAGCCCACAAAGCAGGCAAGGACATCGCATGAAAGCCCATCTCAAAAAAGAAAACAACAACCACAAAAAGGAAGTATGAAGGGAAGGAAGAGAAAGAAAAAAAAATGAAGGGAGGGAGGCCAGGGATGGAAGCTGGCACATTCGTTCCCGCTGCCTATCCTAAGAGGTCCATGTCTCCGTATTCCCCTTTGTAACTGCCCACTAGGAAGAACTCAAGTCAGGTGATATGATGGTGCCTGAGGTGCCCAGGGCTGTGCTGGGTCACACACTCGCTTCGGTGTCCTCTGAATTACACTGGGCGTCTGTCTTCTCCAGCTCAACCTCTACAACTTCCTCCTCTGCTGTGGCGCCTATGAGGATGGCCAGTCGCTGGGCCACGGTCTTGGTATCAGGGAACAGGATGAAGTTGTAGATCAGCGATGCCAGGACAGCTCCTGTCAGCGGTCCCACCCAGAAGATCTGGGGAGGCACAAGTAGACACCCCTCCATGAGCTATCTGAATCGAAGTGGTGTGGAAAATCCTGCCTACTTCCCTTGTGTTGACATGGTCTCCCAGGAGCTCTCAAAGGACATGTGACTTGTTTTTTCTGAATTTCATTTATTTTTGATGCTGGTCTTAGGACTTGAACTCAGAGTCTGGGCAGTGTCCCTACCCTTGTGTGCTCAAGGCCAGAGCACTTGAGCCACAGCTCCACTTCTGGCATTTTGTTGGTTAATTGGAAATAAGAATATTACAGACTTTGCTACCTGGTGATCATTTGATTCTGAGAGGACCTTGCTTTCTGTGGAGAGGGGCCCAGCTGTGCAGGCATGGCCTGAACTGGGAGGCCTGAGGTTAATCTCAAACTCACTCCTGCTTCTTTTCCTCTCTTATCTCTTGTTTTAGCCAAGTTCTAGCTCTTGCCATTTCTATCTCTGCTGGTATGTGTGTCTATTTCTGTTTTTCTTTTTCTTTATTCAAGTTTGAAAATTGGTCCAGCTGGAGAAAGTGCAGAAGGAAACAGAATATAAAGCCTGGGACAAGTCTGCAACTCCTGCCATGGCCTATTTCTTGTCAGTCCACTGGGTGCCACGTGTGATCAGAGCTGGAAAGGATGTAATATATATAAGCCAGAATATTCGCTCTGGCTTTCCTCCAGTAGGAAACTTCCATTTCCAGGTCTAAATGGTCTAGTTAGGGGTTTATCTTCCCAAGTCTCTGTGGACCCTGGCTGGTAAACCTGCCATCTCTAATTTCTTTTTTCCCCTTGGTTCATTGGTTTCTTCCTTCATTCTTTCTTTCCCTCTCCTTGATTTTTTTTTTTTTTTGCCAATCCTGGTGCTTGAACTCAGGACCTGACCACTGAACTCTTTTATTCAAGGCTAGCGCTCTACCACTTTGAGCCACAGCTTCACTCCCTCCCTCCTTCCTTCCTTGTCTCTCCTTTCTTTTCTTTTCCTTCTCTTCTCTTTCTTTCTTTCTTTCTTTCTTTCTTTCTTTCTTTCTTTCTTTCTTTCTTTCTTTCTTTCTTTCTTTCTTTTCTGCTCCCTTTCCCAGTCCTGAGGCTTGAACTCAGACCCTGGGCATTGTCTCAGAGCTTTTGTGCTCAAGGCTAATGCTCTACCACTTGGGCCATAGTTCCATTTCTGTTTTGCTTTTTGGGTTTTTTTTTTTTTTTTTTTTTTTTGCCAGTCCTGGGATTGGACTCAGGGCCTGAGCACTGTCCTTGGTCTTTTTCTCAAGGTTAGAGCTCTACCACTTGAGCCTCAGCACCACTTCTGACTTTTTTCTATGTATGTGGTACCAAGGAATCGAACCTGGGTCTTCGTGCATGCTAGGCAAGCACTCTACCACTAGGCCAAACTCCTGGCCCTTTTTGTTGTGTGTGTGTGTGTGTGTGTGTGTGTGTGTGTGTGTGTATAATTAACTGGAGATAAGAGTCTTATAAACTTTTCGGTTTGAGCTGGCTTTGAACTATGATCCTCAGATCTCAGCCTCCTGAGTAGCTAGGATTACAGGTGTGAGCCACCAGCACCTGGCTTCCCTGACACTCATATGTCCCTTAACCATCTCTATTATTTCTGTTCAGCTCCCCCCCCCACTTTTTTGTGGGTCATGGGGCTTGAAATCTAAGCCTGGGTGCTGTCCCTGAGCTCTTCAGCTCAGGGCTACTGCCCTACCCCTGGGCCTGGGCATTGTCCCTGAGCTCTTCAGCTCAAGGCTACTGCCCTACCCCTGGAGCCACAGCCCCACTTCCCCTTTTCTAGAGATTGATTGGAGATAAGGTCTTCCATGTTCCATGTTCCATCTGGCTTTGAATGGAAACTCTCAGATCTCAGCCTCCTGAATAGCTAGATTACAGGAATGAGCCACTGCACCCAGCCTGTTCTTTCTTCCCTCTTCCCCATGGCTGAGAGTCTTACCCAGTGTACTGTGAACTTTCCCACGATGACAGCAGGACCAAAGGAACGTGCTGGGTTCATGGAGCAGCCAGTGAAGTAGATCTGGAAAGCAAGTGCAGGAGCAGCATGTGGAGAGACCTGAGGCAGCCTAGGAGAAAACATTCTTCTCTACCCTGCCTCAGAGGCCCCAGGGGATCCAGGAGCTGGAGATCCAGAACTGCCATAGTCCCAAGGCATTGAGGGACTCAGGAAGAGATACTTTCTGTGTCTGTGCCCAGTAGTTCACCCAAGAAGGACCCTCCCGTGTATTCGTGTTCACAATGTTCCCTTTGCCCCTTACCCCGATGAGGTGACCCAAAGCCACAGAGGTCCCAATCATGGCGGCTGGGGAGCCTCTTGCATGACGATTGTCCGTAGAAGCAAAGACGCAGAGAACTAGCTGCAGGGTCAGTATCAGCTCTACTGCCACCGCCTGGCCAGTCGAGGTGCTGTTTTGGACCTTGGCAGAGGAAGTTACACTGGAGTGGATCAGGTCTCTGCCCACAGCCTGGTGAATCCCATGGGCCTAATTTCCTCAGTCACCAGGCACCTCATGGAGCCCAGCTTTAAGACCCAAGGAGATGTGTGTGGTGGATTCATACAGCCCCTGCACACCTCTCCCTGCAGGAGGGAGCAGCCTCTCTTCCATCCCATCAGAGCGGAGGCACGAGCTCCACACAGGCCTGATTGAGTAGGGAGAGAGGGAGCGAGGCCAGGGAAGATGGAGGAGCAGAGGCTATGAGGCAGGGCTTCGGGGGGACACCAACAGTGGGCAAAAGTCCCTTCTGTGACCCCCCCAGTCCTAGCCCTTTTTGGCTATGCCTGCTCTTAGATGCTTGGTCCTTCGATTTCCCCTTCCCATGGCTTCTCCCTTCTCTGTCTGTTCCTTACACCACAATCCCCTTCCTATTCAGCCTAGATGAAAGCTACAGAGTGAATCCTCTGGGGTCAGGGCCCAGCTTAGAGGGTCGAGCATGTGGCAGAATTGTTAGCTTCTCCATTCATTCCCTCTCCTCCTGGCCCACTTGCCTGCCCACACCCCTCCTGCACTTACCACATTGATCCCCAGGGTCCCTCGGACATTTCCGGGTGTGAGTCCATAAAGTAGAGCAGCCCCCACAGTAGCCCCTGCAAGCTGGGCTGCTACATAGGCCATAGCTCGGGGCAGAGAGATATAGGAGCCCACAAGGAAGGCCAAGGTCACAGCAGGGTTGGCATGGGCCCCACTCGTCTTCCAAGAGACCTGCACGGCTGTGGCAGTGGCCAGGTTGAAGGTGATGGCAACTTGCAGCACAGAGGGAAGTGCCGAGGGCCAGCGTAGTACTGAACCCACGCCAAAGAACACGTACAGCCCTGTGGCCAGGAACTCGGCAAATAGCGCCTTGCTAATGGCAATCCAAAGCCTGCTCACCAGCAGGTAAATCCGGTGGCACAGTGGCTCCATGGCCTCACCCCTGGTGCCTTAGTTGTCACCTCGGTTTCTTGAGGGGCCTACCCTCTGTGCCACTTGTCTCTGATCTTCTCTCTTTCTTGATCTCTCTTGTCCCTGCTAGATGCCTGGCCGTTGCTTTCTGAGGGGGCTTTGCTAGTCCCACCTGCAGCTCCTCCACACCACTGCTCCCCCAAGGACCAGCTGGTCCAACTGGCAGGGAGTTGTGGATGGGAAGGGGTTATGCATAATTGGGGGTGGGAGGAGGGGTGCTGCTCACGTGTCTGTTCCACTCTGAACTCACCTGACAGGAAGGGGCCAGAGCACTGAGCTGGAACTTCTCAAGATGGACCAAACTCAAGCTGCAATAGAGGGGCAGGCATTGGGACATAGACAGTCACTGGTCTGCTTAGGTAGAGCAAGTTCACACCCCTCCCCAAATCCAAGGTCAGAGCCTTTACAGGGACTCCTGTTTACTTAGTCAACAGCCCCACCCCCCACAAGCTCTGCCTCTCAGTGTGCTGAGCAGATTCTGCATCCTTGAAACCCAGATGTGAAGTTAGGCTCTTTCCCTCCTTCCCACCTACAGCTCCCCTCGCAGGTCGTGGATGTGAATAGAATCGTCACTAAGGACTGGGTTGGCATTGGGGGAGGAAGTTCGGAAGGGGCCCATAGAGAGGGGTTCATTCCACAGTAATTTAAACTGTGCCAGCTGCCACTGTGGCAGTGGGTAATTTTGCTGTGTCCTGATGGAAATTTCCATTCCTTTCCCTTACTTCTTTTGCCTCTGTCTTTCCTCAAAGCTTATCCATTTTTAAGCTGGGCAACTGTGGCTCATACCTGTAATCCTAGCTACTCAGGAGGCTGAGATCCAAGGATCACAGTTCAAAGCCAAACTGAGCAGAAAGGCCCACTACACTCATCTCCAATTAACTACCCCCAAAACAAACAACAAAAACAAAAGCAAAGACTTAGGAAGTAGAGCTGTGGCTGAAATTGTAGAGTACTAGATTTGAGCATAAGAGCTCAGGGATAGCACCCATACCCTGAGTTTAAGTCCTAGAACACACACACACACACATACACACACACACACACGTGCACGTGCGCACACACGCACATTTATCTATTTTTGTAGCTATGCTGGCCCTAAGGTTATCTATGTCTAAGCTTTCCACTTGCACCCCCAACAGTATAGGAAAGCATTTTTTCAAAGGTGTTCCTTCTCAGAAGTTGCAATCAAGATGCTCAGTATTCATAAACTGCTTTGTTGAATGACAACTCCTTTGTACAACTACTTAAAGATAATAAAAATATTCAAAAAGAAGAGGAAGAGGAGGAGGAAAAGAAGGAGGAGGAGGAGAATCTGCCAATAAAATCATGGCCACACTGGGGGGCCCTGACCTCTTCCCCAGCCATACCTATTTACTTACAGATGTCATCACGCTCCCCAACTGTGGTCTCTCTACAGTACACACTCCTCTTGTCTCTCACTCAGTTGGTGGTCCCTGGCCCCTTTCCTACCCCTTTCTTTCCCCCACCCTGCTGATTTTGAGTCCTGCATATGTCTTGGCTATGCCCTTAGCAGTTTCTCTAACCCCATGCACAGACCCAATCAGTCCTCCACGCTGCAGTCCATGTGATCATTCCAAAACACAAGACACTCCCTGCTGAAATCCCCGCTAGGCCTCCTATTCCTCTAGAAACTCTTCACTTGGCTCAATCAGGTCCTCTGTGATCCTGCTCCTCCTCCCATGTTTGTCCGTTGCCTTCTGGCCTTGTGGTTTGAGTCTTCTGCCTGGCTCTCCAGGGAGTTTCACCTCTCCTATAGAATACCTGCCATTTACTTTGTTTGGCTAACTCCCACCTCAACTCTTCCTCAGTATCAGTCCCAGTGAAATTAGCCTCACCTAGCCCAGCACATGATTCACGCCTTTAATCCCAGCACTCAGGAGGCAGAGGTAAAAGGATCAGTCCCAAACCCCAGCTAGGATCCAGTAATTCATGTCTATAATCATAGTTCCTCAGGAGACTGATACCTGAGGATTATGGTTTGAAGCCAGCCTGGTTAGGAAATGCATGAGACCCCTATCTCCAATTAGGCACGTGTGCACGCGCAAGTGCGCGCGCACACAGACACCACACATACACATGCTGGAAGTGGAGTTGCACACGTGATACAGCAGCACTGGCCTTGACTAAGAAGTTCTCAGGGGCGGTTCCTGAGTTCAAGCCCCAGGACCAGCACACATACACAAAGATAAAATGCCCAATACAAAGAAAACCCCCAAACAATACACTCTTACCTTCCCACTTCCGTTCTTCCAGATGTCCTGGTTTACCCTGCCCTCCCAAGAGGATCCTGGCATCTCACCCAGTGCACATTGTGGCCAATGCTTGGCTTCTGGCTCCCTTTTCATTATGACTCCATTCTCATTCTCCTCCAGACCTCTGGGTCCCATCTGCGTTGCTGGGCTCTATTGGAGAAACTGGCCAGCCATGCAGGCTGTGGCCACAGTCTAAGGTCTCTGTCCTCAGCAGGGGCCACAGCCCTGCTCAGCAATCCCTCCACGCTCTCCAGTCACCCCGTCCCCATGAGGTTCTTCAAGCTTTGCCCACTCTCCTCCAACACCCCGTTCCCTCTAGGGCTTGACCTCAAGGCCTGGGCTCTGTTCCTGAGCTCTTTTGCTCAAGGCTAGCTCTCGACCATTTTGAGCCACAGCTCCACCTATAGTTTTCTGGTAATTAATTAGAGTCTCATAGATTTTCCTGCCTGGACTGGCTTTGAACCATGATCCTCAGATCTCAGCCTCCTATGTAGCTACTAGCATGAACCAGAGCTACCTCTGGTTTTCTTGTAACATCACACCAACTGCGCCTGTCATCCTACCCCAAAAACCATGCTACCTGCAAGGTTTTCCCCATCCTCCGTCCCCCACAACTTGTCTGGGCCTCTCAGGTTGTCCATACCTTTGAAGAAGAGGCTTCCCCACCCCTGGCAGTACTTGTGTCTTGTCTCCTTTGAGTATCGAGTGACTCGCTGTTCTTGGCTCTTCCTGCCTCTACCCCCCCAGCTTCTTCCCAGGACTGTGCCTGGGTAAGCAGGAGTAGAAGATCATGGCTTGAGAGCCACCCACCCCTGTGCCTCCTCTTTAGCTCTCTGTGGCTACCATGTGTGCTTGAAGCATCTCCTGGCCTACTTATGAGATATGTCCGCTTAGGGGCTCTTTCCACCTAGATTTGAGACTCAGGGTGTCTCCCATTGGCTCTTTTCCTGCTTACCCACAAGTTTTGTCTTTGTCCACTTCTGGCCCCCTACTTTGCCCACTTGCCATGGATTTGCCTATGCTCGTGGCCTCCACAGACTCTGAGCCTCTTTCAGGGATTCCAGCCCCATAGTGGGTCTTCACTGCTTCTGTGGCTGCCCCCCATGTCACTCTTCTCCTGAGTGGCTCTGTACAGAGACAATCTCCATGCTTTCCCTCACCCCCCTTCCCAATGCATGCGTGGCCAGGCTCCTGGGCTCTCTCACATCTGACACCTCTTCTGGTCCCTGTTTGCCACAGGCTCAGTCCAGCCCTTGTTACTAACAGGGTAACTGCATTCATTAGCTTTCCTGGTGGGCCTTGGATCTCATGGCAGCCCTGTTTCTCTACACCACGTACCTTCACTGCCCCAAATACCACGCTGGCAGCAGGGCCATGTAGAGATTGTGCTCCTGACTTACTTAATGGCTGTGGCCTCAGTATCCCTGCTTATAGAATGGGGACAACCACCACCTGTGTGCACAGTGGTGGTAAAGTAAGTGTGTTCATGCCTAGGGATGTGCCTCCGGGCACACTGTGTTCACCAATCAAATCGTGACTATCTCCTCCCTCTGGGATGAGTGTCCTGGTTGCTATGGCTGGTCTTGGACTGACAGTCGCTATAGTCCCTGGAGTCCTGAGCATTAAGCACAATGGCAGGTCTTTGTCCCAGCTAGACTTGGGCCCTGTCTGGCCTGAGACAAGGTCCTTTACCCCTCAAGGGCAGGTAGGCATTGCTCAGGACTTGTGCCAGTCTGGTTTTGCCTGCCCCAGCCAGCACTTTCCTGGATCCAGCCATCCCAAGCTATGAACTTATTCCTGGCATTTAGCCAAGGCCCCACACTCGGCTACCTGTGGTAGCTGTGAGTTCTGCCTGGGACCCTCTCAGGGCTTGAGAAATTAGAGGGAGGGAAAAGAGAGAATAATAAATATGACAAGAGTCAGGCACTGTGGCTCACACCTGTAATTCTAGCTACTTAGGAGTCTGAGATCTGAGGATTGTGGTTCAAAGCTAGCCGGGAGAAGGAAAGTCCATGAGGTTCCTATCTCCAATTAACCACCAGAAAACAATGTGGCACTGTGGCTCAAAGTGGTTGAGTGCTAATCATGAGCAAAAAAGTTCAGGGACAGCAGTCAGGCTCTTTCTGGGCTCTGTCTTGAGGAAGATCAGAAGGTCAGAGAAGGGACTGAGATTGTGTGTGCTGGGGCATGTCTGCAACATACATGCTTGAGGACATGGGAAGTTAGGTCTAGAGGTGTGGTCTCCTGTGGTCCTGCCAGAGAGTTGTAATAACTGTGCACACCAGGAATGACATAATTATGCCAAGGGAAGGCATACAGCCAGAAGATACAGCCTCTTGGGCATAACTGAAGGTTAATATGTGGCTAGGAGTAGGAGCTCAAAAGATGTGCAGGCAGGGTTAGAGTAGAGTGAGCTCCTGTGCTCAGGTCTTTGTGGGCTCATAGATCAGGCATGGAAGCACAGCGCCCCCTGCTGGCTAAACAGCTCCAATGTCCACGACTTTGCCTTTTAAAGCCCTCTTTAGACTTCCTGGCAGAGCAGTGCCAATGTCAACAGCAGAAAGTTAAAGGTTTGTAACTCCTTGTACCTGGTTGCCCCACCCATCTGGAGGCTTCATCTCTTATTGGCTAACTGTTTGCCCTGTCACACCCCCCTCCCTGAAACCAATCATAGAAAAGAATACAAGTTGCTGAGCAGAAGACAGAGGCCAGCCTCTTAGTCACCACTGTGCCCTTAACCTGAGTCTTCTGAGGATCCTGGAGGATGGGTTCCCTTCTCTTTGCCTTGAGTGGTGAGATGGGTTGGACCAGGACCCTACTGCTTCTTGGTAACACCACGGGACCCAAGTCTGAAACTATGACAGATCCAAAGTTGGCAGCACCTGCAATCTTGCTATGGTTCTGGAGGCCCTCAGCACCCAGCACCACTCCCACCTGGCAAGAGCCCAGTGCCAGGACTTGGGAAGAAAGAACACGTGCTGTGGATTCGGTGGGGGTAGGCCTCCCCCTGCTGGCCAAAAATGGTACTTGCAACCAGGCTTCCCAGGCTGGAGAGGCTGCTGGAAATCTAGAGATGAGGGTGGGATCACAGCGGGTAAGGGGCCCTGCTTTGGCCTTCATAGGAAGGCTGAGGCAGGCAGGCTAGAGTGGGAGGGGGCTGAAGCTTCTCTTCCCAGACCCTAGACTACAGTTTGGAGGAAGACAGGGTGGTGTGCATTTTTTCCAGTCCTTTTTCAGGGCATCTCTCTGCCCTATTGGAGCAAAACGGAAGAGCCAAGAAGTTTTCATAACAGAAGTGACTGAGCAATTGCAGCCAATAGTCCAGGCTGGTTTGTCTGTCTCTGTCTCTCTCGAAGTACTGGGATTTGAACTCAGGGTCTCACATTTGCTCAGTTTGCTTGCTTAACTGGCAGTATGTCTCTTAAGCTACATCTCTAATGGGTTCAGGAGCTTAAACTCAGGACTCCCGCTGATTTCTTTCAATACCACTGCAGTGAGCACTCACCAGGTATATGCCCTGCCTTGCCCCCTTACCACTCTCATTTTCTCCCCACAGCAACCCATGAGGTAGGTAAAAGTATTCCTGTTTTACAGAGAGCTTGTTACCCAACCTCGCCAGTTAGAAGTGGCCATGGGTCACCTGCCTCCCCTTCAGACTGAGCCTGGATCGTGTCCCGAGCTGCTCATTTGGGTAACCTGTGCTCTTTTGCCCATAAAGAGCCAAGGAGTGCTGGCCACCTCACTTTTACCTCCTCTGATCCCCATGAGAGACAGTGGCCCAGAGAGGTTCAGGAGACTTTCTGAGGAGTCTCAGTGACAACAAGCCAAGAGCAGGCACAGGCAGAAGAAGAATGGTGTCCCTTGACACTGAGGGGCAGAATCAGGAGAGAGGAGACCTGCAGCAGGATGGGGCCAAACATGACTTCTGTTAGGAGGTCAGAAGATGCAACCTTCAGATACAAGCTCCCAAAATGTCCCACTGTGTGTGTGTGTGTGTGTGTGTGTGTGTGTGTGTGTGTGTGTGTGTCCATCCCTAGAGGATTGAATTGAACACAAGGCCTAGGCACTGGCCCTTAGCCTTTTCTGCTCAAGGCAGGTGTTTTATCACTTGAGCCATAGTTCCAGTTCCAGCTTTTTGCTGGTTAACTGGCGATGAGTCTCATAGACTTTCCTATCCAGGCTGGCTCTGACCCACAATCTTCAGATCTCAGCTTCCCGAGCTTCTAGGATTACAGGTGTGAGCACTAGTGTGTGGCTCAAATGTCACGTCTATGAAATCCTGAGCTGCAGAGACAGGATCGTCACAGGTGTGTGGCAGCGCCTGGCCAGTCACTTCCTTGGCATCTCGAGGGGCCACAGTTGGCTCCCCTCTCATACACCCTACCTGCCACACTTCCTCAAGTGGTGGGACTTGACATAGCTGAGGAGGGAGGGGTGGCTTGGGTGACCTCTCCTTCCTGGCCTCTCCTCTTTCCATATTTGCTCTTCTCTCTTCTCACTGTGGTCTCCTCTAGCCTCAGCCTCCCTCTCCTCTTGGAGGGCTTGCCTTAGGCTCTCATTGTGGGGAGTAGTACGGAATCCCATAAGGGAGAAGTATCAGGCCAGAGTGTCCCCAGAGGCTTCTGGAGAGAGGAGAAGGCAGAATATGAAGAACAGCGGTTTATTGGGAAGCGCCCAAGCCAAATATTAGCAGCCCCACCCCTCATATCCTTGACCAGAAATAAATAAGGTGGCATTCAACAAACCCGTCTATCTCCCATTGAAGAGCTGTGGGAGGGAGGGTCCCCCTGTGCCTGCCCAGATCTTAGAATGCGGGGTTGGGTGCAGGGAAAGAAGACAGAAGCCATCCCTTCCCCCCTTGGCCCTGAGCAGCCTGCAAGCTTGGCACTGTGATCACAATCTCTGACCTTACAGCAGGTCAATCTCTACCTTACAGGTAGACAGCACAGTCTACCCTGTCCCAGAGAGACCCTGCCCTCCCAGTCTCTTCAGCCCCCGCCCCCCAGCTGTCAGCCCTTCACCCAAGTGTCCCATTGTGGTTGGGCTTCCATTTTCAGTTGTGGAGTCTGGGAAGCCAGCAGCCCCTCCCCAGTCAAGAAGACCAGAGGGGAGGGGAGGACATGTTGCTGTCAGGTTTCTTCAGGGGCTGAAGGGCCGGCCCCCGTGGGATGCTGGTCAGTCAGTGGGCAGTGAGCTCTATGGTCTTTTTCCGCTCCTCCTGATGATCCTCCCAGTCCTCTTCCGGCTCATAGGTGCCCTTGATGACGGCCACACGCTCGCTGAGGCTCAGGGAGGAGGGGAAGAGCAGGTAGAAGTAGAGGATGGCAGCCAGGATGGCTCCCACGATGGGCCCCACCCAGAAGACCTGAAAGGACAGAACCAAGGTCAGAGGCTGAGCCCCAGGCTCTCCACAGCCTTCCCCACCAGAGGACAGACTCATGGGCCCTGAGAAGTGACAGTCATATAGACTTCCAGACCTTCAGAGGGAAAGACTCTCTAACAGATGCACCGATGGCCCACTGCCATTGGTGAACCACAGACATGCAGACCTCTCAGGGAGCAGAGCCCAGGGCTGACAGCCCCTCCAGAGCCATGCTGAAGAGAGACAGTGAGCTTTCAGACAGAGATGGATGAAACTCTCCCCTTCACTTCAGGCCTCTGGCCTCTCAAAGGAGGCGACAGACAGAGGGACAAACTCCCAGGAACATGTTCCCAACCCCTCCATGGGGACAGACAGATGAATTACAGAGAAGACAGACACACAGATGCACAGAGGGACAGCAAAGGTCTCTTCTGTGCCTCTAGAGAAAGTCCAGATCCCCTTCCCTAGAGCAGCAGAAAGTGCCTTCCGCCCTGGGGCTCAGGCCATATGATGCCTCCTCCTTTCTGGCTGCATTCCTTTCTGTGTTTCCTTCTTTCTCCAGATCACAGGCTCACCCACAACTCTGGGCCCATAGCATCTAGAGAGTCTAGTCTGTTCTCTGTCACTGCTGTTTCCAGGCTGTCATGGAAGCCAGAGGAGGGCCAAGACTCACCCAGTGTGAGGGGCTGAACCGCTTCATGATCACTGCAGGACCAAAGGAGCGGGCTGGGTTCATGGAGCAGCCAGTGAAGTAGATCTGGACAGACAAGGACAGCAGTGAGGAAGACAGTGCTCCATGGATGCCCGCAGAACCAGGACTCCACACGACACACAGTAGCCCATGGCCAGCCAGCTCTCCAACTCAAGTCTCCTGAATCCTTCGCTGGTGACCTTTGCTTTCCTGGCTGCTGACTGTCCACCTAACTGCCGATTCCTGCCCCTGCCCTCCTCACGTCTCCATCTTTTTTTTTTTTTGCCAGTCCTGGGCTTGAGCTCAGGGCCTGAGCACTGTCCTTGGACTTTCTCAAGGCTAGAGCTCTACCACTTGAGCCTCAGCACCACTTCCGGCTTTTTTCTATGTATGTGGTACCGAGGAATCGAACCCGGGTCTTCGTGCATGCTAGGCAAGCACTTTAACCACTAGGCCAAACTCCTGGCCCCACGTCTCCATCTTCTACACAGCCTTTATTCCCAGACCTCTCCCCACCTTTCACTTACTCCTATCTTTTGAAAAGGTTAGGGGATCAAGTCTGGGGGGCTAAATAAAGCCAGAGAACAGCAGCAGCCCCAAGACTAAGCTTCAAACAGTAGTGGGTCTCATCAGTCAGCAGGGGACGTTATTCTGCAGACTCCATTTTTTGGGTGGCTCCCACATATGGCGCCCCCACCTAAGTGTCAGCACCACTCACCCCCACCAGGTGGCCCAGCGTGACGGACAGGCCAATGGACAGGGCTGGGGAGCCCACAGGACTGGTGCGGCGGGAGTCGGTGGAGGAGAAGATGCACAATGCCAGCTGGAAGGTCAGGATCAGCTCCACCACCACAGCCTGGCCTGGTGATGTGTTGTTATTTAGCTGCAAGGGGAGATTGAGGCAGGACTCTGTTGCCTTCAGACTTGATGGCTGGGGCTAAGAGTGGGGGGGGGGGCTTTCCTCCTTCAAGGACACTTAGAGCCCCAAGGAATCTGGAAGCCAAGCCACCTCACGTTAGTGAGACTAGTTACAGAAGAGACTACAGTTCTCACAAGTGCATGAGTGCACACATGCGTGCCCGTGTGCAAACACACACACACACACACACACACACACACACACACACACACACACACACACACACTTGAAGCTCAGGCCTGAAGCCAAAGGGCAGAGCCTTTAGCTTTTCCTGGACACTGCTCTGTCAACGTTTCTGCCCAACCCCCAACCTCCACACACTGGCATTTACACTCCCTCCTGTGGGCAGCTGCCCAGTTTGCTTATTGCAAACTGCCCCCGGCCTTCTGCCCATGCCTGACCCGCTGGCTGGTGCCAACCTTAAACCCGTCTCTCCGGTGTGGCTGACTCACAGCTTGACAATGGCCACGAAAATCCTCCTCTGTGTTTGATTAATGAACCCAGTTTGCATGGGACAGGGGGATGATTCTGGAGCTGCAGAAGCAGGAAGGCAGCAGGGGGCGGGAGCAGGGGCGAGGAGAGGGGGTATCCATATTCCACAGAGGCCATTATGCATGGGTACTACATTGGCGGGGGTCACAGAATGGTTTCTAAATGTAATCCCTTGACAGCTGCCACGCTGTGGCCACCTGGGTGGAAGAGGCCAGAGTCACCCCAAACATGGATTCCAACTCATTTCTCAGATGCTTCCATCAAGACTGCTCCACCGAGGGGCTGACAGAGAGGTGAGGGACCCAGGGGGAACAAGAACGCAAAGGTGAGACAGGAGAAGAGGCAGAAAGAAGGGACAGTGGGCACGGGGAAGGGGCTGAGTGCAGAGGGGAGCAGGCAGAAGACGCGAGCCAGGGTGGGCAGGAGGGAGGAACACAGGATGCCTGGCCGTTGGATGTCCTGCTCTTCACCGCGGGGGTGTGCCTGGCACAATTCTGTCACGTCCATTCTCACCATGTGCCCTGGAGAGCTCCAGTCCAGCGCTGACCACCCTCTCCCCAGCCCCTCGGGCACTCACCGCGTTGACCGCCAGGTTGCCCCGGGCATTGAGCGGTGCCAGCCCGTAGAGGATGCCTGCCCCAGCAATGGCGCCCACCAGCTGGGCTGCCACGTAGAAGAGAGCCCTGAGGAGCGAGATCTGGTTGCCCACGAGGAGGGCCAGGGTGATGGCCGGGTTGATGTGGCCACCACTGACGGGACCCAGGGCCTGGGCCAGAGTACCTATAGCCAAGCCAAAGGCCATGGCGATCTGCAGGATGGAGGGCAGCGCCGACGGCCACTTGAGAGCCGAACCCAGGCCGAAGAAGACGAAGATGAGGGTGGCCAGGAACTCGGCGAACACGGCCTTGAGGAAGGCCACGGAGCACACCTCCTTCTTCATGGTGGCCTTGGGGGCCCGGCGGCTGCGGCCTCGGCGCGCGGCGGCCGTGTGGGCGGCGTCGGGGGCGGCGGGGCAGGCGTGGCGGGGCGCCGCTGGCTGTCCTGCGCCCACTCCGCGGCTGCTGGCCTGGCGCGGGCCGGCCAGGGGCGCGCTATATAGAGGGCGGGCGCCCCGCGGCGGGGCGATCGCGGGGGGGCAGTGGGCGGCTCCCGAGCCCGGGGCCCAGGGCAGCACGCACGGAATCAATCTGGTGGCCGCGGGCGCTGCGCCCCGGCCCCCGGCCGCGCGAGCCCCCCTCCTGCAGGCCGCTCCCCCGCCGCCACCGCCGCAGCCGCCCCGGCGAACCCGCCCGGGCCATGTGACCCAGGAGGCGGCGGTGTAGACGGGGCCCGCAGCCGGGGCCCCGCGCATCGTGCGGCGGCGGCTGCCGAGCTCGCCTGGGCGGAGGCGGCGCCGTGCGTCCCGGGCTCCCCTCGAGACGTGGCGAGGTCCGGGTTCTCCAGTCCGACGGGGAGCGCTCCCTCCCCGGCGCCTTCACCGCCGACGGCGCTCTCGGCTGCTTTCCTCCTTGGATCTTCGTTCCAGCTCTTCCTCCTCCTCCTTTTCTTCCCGCCACCCGGGCATCCTGGCCCGGTCTCACCCGCGGCTGGGCGCCGAGTGATGCGATTCCTTCAGGGACAGCGCGCCTCTTAGCTCCCGGCCGGCCTCCGGTGGTGCGCGGGCGCGGTCCGGTCCCGGGCCTCTCCCAGTCCAGCCCCAGCTGGAGCGGGGGCGTTTGGGATCCGAGGCATCGTGCCAGCCTGGCCCGGCTTTCCGCCACCCTCGACGCCAGGACACGTTTCCTGCCTGTACCCCACCGGGGGATGGGGTGCCTTCCAGGGTAGCCCCCCAGGGCGCGATCCTGCGGCGCTTTGTCTATAGGAAGCGTCCCGTGTGTATTGGGAGGAATAGTCAATTCGTGGGTGCTTAGGTCTTGAGATTGGGGGTCCGGTTGCTGGGCCTTGGCCTCTTCTCCGCTACTAGTCTACCACATTAGATCTTACCTTTCCTTTCTCTTCCTCTCTTCGGCCTCGTCTCCCCCCCACCCCCCACCTCGCACCCCCTCCCTCAGTCTCTTCTCTTGAACCCTCATTCTGTCTTGGGTTCTCCACCTATGGCCATCTGTCTGCTTTTTGTCCCGTTTTCCAAACTTCTTTTACCCACCTCTTTGTGTCCCTGGTTATCCATGCAGCAATCTATTGTTCTTAGAGAAAAACAAAACAAAAACAGTCCAGCCACTTTCTGTGTCTCCATCTACCACAAGGTCCTTTTTTCCTTAGTCTTATAGTCTCTCACGTCACCTGTTTTTCCCATTTGACCTTTCCTCAGCCTTTTAATTTCTGATCTTGTTTCTGTCAATTTCTACCTTCTCCCCCCCCCCCTTTTTTTCTTTGTGCTGATCCTGGAGCTTGTACTCAGGGACTGGGAATTGTCCTTGAGCTTTTTTTTTTTTTTTTTAGCTCAAGGTTAGCACTCTACCACTTGAGCCACAGCTTCATATCTGATTTTTTGGTAGTTTATTGAGGATAAGACTCTCATGGACTTTCCTGTCAAGGATGGCTTCAGACCCCAATCCTCAGGTCTCAGCCTCCTTAGTAGCTGGGATTACAGGTGTGAGCCACTAAGGCCCCGCAGTTACCCCTCTTCCCCCATCCCTCAAAGTCAAGACCTTCCCTTCTTGAACTGGGCAATATTTTTTTCCAGGTCTTACTCTGCCTTGTCTCTTTCCCTCCAAGCTCTCAGCCACTTTGCTGTGGACTCCTCCATTCCCTCCTCCTCAGGCTTGGCAAGTGGGGAATGAAACTGGAAGGCGCTCTCTCTCTCTCTCTCTCTCTCTCTCTCTCTCTCTCTCTCTCTCTCTCTCTCTCTCTCTCTCTCTCTCTCTGGCTTGAGGATGGGGGGGAGACTCCCACCCTCAAGATCCTGGACCTCTCCTCCAGCCCCATCAAACATGTGCTTGAGAAACAGAGTGTTGGATTGAGTCCTCTTGTGCTGTGATTAACTGAAAGCCCCCTGAGGGTTGGAGACCTCAGGGGTAGCAGAGGGAGAGAACAGGTGCCTCTAGCCAGTCTGTCCAGCAGGGACTGAGGGGGAGGAGCCCACAGGAAATCTAAGACCTGAAGGGGCAGGCTCTGGGCTCCTTGGCAGCTAAGAGGCCAAAGAAAACAGGGGCCAAAGAAACCCCACCTTTGTTCCCTGCTCTGCTCTGGCATTTCCTGCTGGAGCAGCTCCTCCCCCTGGCTCCTTTCATGCAGGAGTCCTTTCTGCCATGGCAGCCATAGGTAGGAGTTTCTTCAGGGCCTAGAACCTAATGACATTAGAAACATGGAGGCCAGGCACCTTCACGCTGTACTTGCTTTAGTCTACACCCTCCCACCCTCTTTCCCATTGTCTCTCCCTAGAGCTAGTCTTCCTGAATACCATAGGTCTCAGACTCCATCTTTGAGGACAGGGCTTCACAGGAGACAGGCACCAGAGGAAGCTCCTGCTTGTGGGTTTGAGTTTGGTCCCTTCCAGCTAATAAAAAGACCACAGTTCAAGAACTTGTTCTTGCCATTTTATGGGTTCAGAATATACTCTATAAAACTATTACAATTGGCTTCCACTGTATGATTTCAGTCAAAGTAACCTTGCGAGAAAACAGATCTGTCAAGGTCACTCACAAGGACACTTGATTCTGTTTCTCAGGCCCATGACTGGAATATTTCCATTTCTTTTAACTACCAGAGTCACTTTGTCTCCAGGTTGTGACAGTTAACTACCGGAGCCATGATATTCCGGATTGTCTTTTTCCTGCATATTCAAGGTCCTATCTCGCCAGCTCCACATCCCTGAGATGTTTTGGGCTAGAAGATAACTGATGGCAGGCAGAATCTCTTGGGAGAGAGCTTCTCCTTTCTTGATTCAGAGCCTCTGAATTTTCTAGACAAGCCAAGAGCTGGGCTAGAAATGAAGGAAGGCCAACTGTCTCTGACACCTGGATTAAATTGACCATCTCAAGTTATGGAAGAAACAGCACTTAGTGACAAATGAACATTTATTGAGTGCTTATTATATAGAGAGTAGTATGTTAGGTAAGACTAGTGAGGGAAGGTGGAGATCTATGCCATCCAAGAACTAAAAGGAAGGGGCAGTGTGTGTATATACAGTAAGTCACAGCTTAAAGACATACAACATCCAAGCAACTTTTGCAATATGAAGTCATCTGACACTAAGGGATAAGAACATGGGTGCTGCTAGGTCTGGGTGATCAGTCACCTCTTCCTCTCAGCCCAGAGCCCTCTGTGGCCCCACCTTGCCCCCATGCTGCTCTGCCTCTATTTCGTCTGGGTGTGTCTGATCTCTACCTTCCACCAGAATGGGTGCTCTTCCAGGGCAGAAACCAGCCCTGTGTTCTTTGTCATTTCCTTTCTATCCTGCCACCACCCTTTTCAAGGCTCTGTGACCACCACAAGACATTGGACTGGGCTGGACAAGCTCCGCAGAATGTCCTGTTTCTACCAAGGGCTTCCGGGAGGAGCTGAGAGCCTGCCACAGTAGAAAGATCATGGATTTACTATAAGAAGACCTGAGTTTAAGGGTTGGCTCCACTGTATACAAGCTATATGACTTTAGGCCATCCATCAGCCTCACTTTCTGAATCCGTAAGAAGGGAAGGATAGTATTTGCCCTATGTCACAAGATTGGAAGGTCAGTCACAGGAATGCTAAGGGAGTGCTTTAGAAATAGTAAAACTTTGCACAGCTTGAAACCATTATCTTTCCAGAATCTGTGATGGTTGTGTGGGGCTGGTAGATTAGCAAGTGCACGTAAGGCAGCCAGTTCAGTGGTTGAAACTCAGGGTTGCCCAGAAACTGTCCACTTTTCTTTACTCCATCCCATGGAATTTTCCTTTGAAAATAGGGCAATAAGAGTTAGAAGCTCACATTTAGTTTTGGAGAGGATGCATTCCAGGAAATGGACCAGATACAAGCAGAAATATTAACACCTTCCAGAGCCATGTGTTGGGGTGAAGTGGAATGAGGATGGAGTGGCTTGCTGCTTTTGAACTTCCAGAGCAAAAACACTCAGCTACCAGAAGAATAGCCTTATAAGTCACTGGGGTCTGTGACTCTATCCTTCCTCTAACAATGAGACCTGTTGCCAGCTGTTGGGTTTGGGGAGAATTCTCTCTGCAGTACCTACGGCTTTATTCTGCCTTTAAAGAAGTTTTGATCAAGGACAAAGGAGCACACTAACAAAGATAGGCTAGCCATAGTACATGAGGGGGGGTGTTGGGGGGTGCTGATGGAAAGGCTAGAGACCTGGTGCCTGATATCCTAGGAGCTTGGGATAGTAGTGGACAGACATAGACAGAAGAGGACTCGTGATCCTCAGTCTAGTTCCACAGCAGGCTGAAGAGGGAGGGAGGAAATGGATGGGTCTGTGTGGTAGGGGAAGAAGATAACTGAATTGCCAGTTTGTATTTAGGATTAAAAGTTCAGAGGCTAGACCAGAATGGGGGCCATCTCATTCTCCCTGGAATCTCCTTGGCTTTGACCACCAACTAAAGGAAGTAGAAGAGGTTGCCCTTTCCAGTCACTGAGGAAGCAGAATTAATGAAAAAGAAAAATCTTAGTGATGCATGATAATGGTATTAAGAATGACAGCATCTTTATATGCATGGCTTCAATTCACTTGAGTTAATCTCACTTGAGAATCATTGCACTAGGCTGGAAATTAGAAGCCTGGGTTCTCCACTGAGATCTGCCTGTGCCTAGACAAGCCATTTCCCTTTTCTGGTCCTGACAAGTAGCAGGTTGCAAGGTCCTCAGTGATTCTGAATGATGGGAGCTAACCCGGGCAGAGCAAGGAGGAGGAGGAGGAGGAGGAAGACGAGGAGGAGGAGGAGGAGGAAGACGAGGAGGAGGAGGAGAAGGAGCAGCAGCAACAGCAGCAGCAAGGGAGAGGAGTGAGAAGGAGGAACGCTGCTGGGGTGCAGGGGGGAACAGCTGATAGAGGGGTGTTGCCTAGTGTCCTAGACTGCATGCCTGAGTGCCTTGCCGAGCCAGCTATAGGTGTGTGCTTGGCGAGAGGGCTCACTTGCGAAACTGAGTGTCTCCTTTCAAGAAGTGTCTAGTTGCAAATCTCCCCCTTTCCCCAAGACAAAAGCTGGGGGCCCACAAAGGGTTTTTGGTTTCTCCACTCAAGTGGAAGGTTAATCTCTGGGCCTGCCACCCCCCCTCCCAAGAAGGTGCATGTACACATCTGCCTGTGTGTGCCTACTACATGTGCCTGCTTCCCCCTCTGAAGATCCTCCCTCTGGCCAGGAAGGAAAAACTCTTGGCTCCCCAGCCCTCCTTTTTTCTCAGAGGCCATTTCTAAGGGAGCTGTCCTCCTGCGGACACCTCTCTGCCTCCACCAGTGGGTCCTGGCAAGTCCTTGGGGGCCCATGGTGGCAACTTAGGGGGAAGATTTTCCAGGAGGGACAAAGTAGGGGTGTGTGTGGAGATCAGAACCCCACTCTTCTTCCCCTTCTCCTGGGGCTGGCTGCTGGACGCATCTGCTGCCAGGAAGTGGATTTATTGCCGGTGTAAGAGGAAGGGCGTCTAGGGAAGTGAGAGAAGTCCCGGGTTATAACCCTGCTCACACCCAGGTGAACCTGCTCAGGCGCAGGCGCTGGCAAACCCCGCACTGGGGGTGAACACACCAATTGCTTAGGAGCAGAATCAGCCGCAGCACCCCCAGATGGAAAAAAGTGCCTGTGGACATTGCCCGCGTACCCCCAAACTCTCCACTTCGCGTCCACCGGCCCTGCCCCTCCCTCCTGCTCCCCAGTGTCCCCCCAGCAAGGAACCAGGCCGTCGTCGTGGATCGCTGGGTCCCCACACTCAGGACAGGGGATCATCCGAGATCGTGGGGATGGGGGGGCACCCTCTTGCGACCCCCATCCTGCGGCTCACAGCGCTGGTCCGGGAAGCAGCCCGTCGCGCTGGGGCCTGGGGGCGCGGCGGAGGCGCGGCGGAGGCGGCCTCAGGCCTTGCTGCCCCGCGGCGGGCTCTGCGGGGAGTGCAGCTCCACCGACTGCCGCCGCCGCACCTCCCGCTCCTCCCAGTCGGCGTCGGGCTCCAGGCCCTTCAGCACCGCCAGGCGCTCCGACAGGCTCTTAGCCGAGGGGAACAGCACGTAGTTGTAGATGAGGGAGCCCAGGATGGCGCCGACCAGGGGTCCGATCCAGAAGACCTGGGTGGAGGGACAGAGCGCTGGCTGGGGCACTGCCCGGGGCACTGCCCGCACGAGTCCGCGTGTTAGTGGGGAGGGGGGGTGCGTGAGGAGACACCCTGAAACCCATCCGCTTGCCCTGTGAACTGACGCAAATCACTTACCTTCTCCAGGCCTGGATTCCTTTCACTACAAAAATGCCTGCCAGTGGCCTCGTGGGAGAGTGCCTGCCTGGTGCACGAAGCCCCGGGCTCGAGCCCTCGGTACCACATACACAGAAAAAGCCAGAAGTGGTGCTGAGGCTCAAGAGGTAGAGCCTTGAGCTGAAAGAGCTCAGGAACAGCACCCAGGCTCAAGTTCAAGCCCTACTACTGACCAAAAAAAAAATTAAAAATTTCTACCAATAGCCGGGTGCCAAGTGACTCCAGGCTTAAAATCCTAGCTACTCAGGAGACTGCGATCTGAGGATCCGTTCGAAGCTAGTGCAGCTAGGAAAGTCCATGAGAGTTTTATCTCCTGTCTAACTACCTCAAAGTTGGAAATTGTGCTGTGGCTCATATGGTAGCGTGCTAATCTTGAACAAAAAAAAACTCAGGGACAGTGCTCAGGCTCTGAGTTCAAGCCCCAGGACCAGCACACATACACATTACACACACAAAAATGCCTGCTTTGACAGATGGTTGTGGAAACTTAATGAATTAATATTTGTGAAGCAGTCAGAATAAATTGTAAGTCTAGCCTTACAGAGCAAGCCCTACATCATCAGTAAATAATAAAACTATGTGTACTACTGTCATTTACTGAGTTCCTTTTCTTTCTTTCTGCCAGTCCTGGGTTTGAACTCAGGGCCTGGGCACTGTCCTTGAGCTTTCGCAAGGCTAGCCACTTGAGCCACAGCACCACTTCCAGCTTTCATGTATGTGGTTCCAAGGGATCGAACCCAGGGCTTCATGCATGCTAGGTAAGTACCCTACCACTAGGCCACCCTCCAGGTCCAGTCATATATTGAGTTTCTAAGTGCCAGAATTATGTTACCTGCCTTAAACAGGTAACCTCACTTCATTCTCTCAAGAAAGTAAGAATTGTTAGCCTCATTTACAAGGAGTCTTTAGTATACCCTGTAAAGCAGGGTGGAATGCAAGGTGAGAAATGGAAGCCAGGCACAGTGGCTCACACCTGTAATCCTAGCTACTCAGGAGGCTGAGATCTGAGGATAGAGGTTCATTGCCAACCCGGGCACTAAGGTCTGTGAGACTCTTATCTCCAACCAACCACGAGAAAATCGAAAGGGCAGTAGCCTTGAGCTGAAGAGCTCAGGGACAATGCCCAGGCCCAGAGTTCAAGCCCAAGACTGGAGGGGCGACAGAGAGAGAGAGAGAGAGAGAGAGAGAGAGAGAGAGAGAGAGAGAGAGAGAGAGAGAGAGAGAGAGAGAGAGAGAGAGAGAGAGAGAGAGAGAGAAATGGAGTGGTGTGGTGGTTTGGGGCATTGCTGCTCAGTTCCCAACTGAGTCTGTTATAGCCCCTTTCTGCCTCTGAGATGGTTTCTAGGGAAGGGGAAGGAGTGGAAGGAGGAGGGGGCCTCAGCCATTACCCAGTGATCATCGAACTTGCCCACGACGACAGCTGGAGCCAGGGACCGGGCAGGATTCATGGAGCAGCCAGTGTAATAGATCTGCATGGGAAGTGGAGTGGAAGCAGGAGGTGAGAGGGGCAGGAAGCGCATGTCCTCCATCTCCAATGCTCAGCCTCAAGAGAATCACATAGTAGATGCATCTCTTCATGCTTTCACTGCTGGGACTGGTGTAATGGGTTGTCCCTCTGGGGTACTTTGTGTATCTGTCCCCTTTGGAGTTTTGTGTCTGCCATTTTAATTTTATTAAATTTTCTTTTTGAGGAATAGCATGAGCTGTGTCTGTGTTTCTTTAGGGGAAAGTCTAAGTGGTGGTTGATTCCTCTAGGGAGGCAGAATCTGTGGATATCCCCTACCCCAAGAAGGTGGCCCAGGGTCACAGAGAAGCCAATGGAGAGGGCAGGGCTGCCCAGGCAGTCTCCCCGTCGCTCATCGGTGGAGGCAAAGATACAGAGGACCAGCTGCAGGGTCAGGAAGAGCTCCACGGTCACCGCCTGGCCAGCCGTTGCATTATTGTTGAGCTGAAAACAGAGAGGGAATGAATGAAGGGGAATATTGATCACACTCTCCTCTTTGGCTCCATCTTTCTGCCCACCTGCAGTTGGCTTCAGGGAGACCTCTGGGCCAGGAGCCAGATCACCTGGGCTCATCTGATACATTAGCTGAGAGTACTGCCACTTTCTTTCTGAGCCTGGCCCCAGAGCAGGGGCCTGATCTCAGGACTGCCTGTGGCCCTCAGCCAGAGCTAGGAATGGAATCCACAGCCTGCTAACTATGGATGCTGAGGCCCAGAATTTCAGTTATGGGAGTATCTATGAAAACAGGTCCCAACTGTACCCAGGAGGCTTTGAGGTGGGGGACAGGAAGGGCTTTTTCTCTCTAGTTCACAGGCTACTGGTACAACAAGAAATTGGGTGTCTCTCTTACATTTTGGTAAATGACCCCCGGGGATGGAGTCTAGAGATGGGTTTAAAATGATTTCCCCTCCTCCCTCACCCCAGGAGGCCAACCTATGGCAGCTATCCCCCTGCCCTTTGCCTGCATCTACTGCATTTCCAGCCTTGGTTCTGCCCTGTGGATTGCAGCCCGCACATTGTATAATTCCTGCATACCCATATGGGGTGCCCTTAGACCCTCCAGGGTAAGGAGAGAACTTGAGGCTGAGCAAAGAAGCAGTTTCACAACTGGGCCACACCCCGCACTGGATTTCTCTCCAGGTTTTGTCATCCCTTACCCTACACCCTGCCCTCTGGGACTGAGCTGTGCTGGGTGGCACTGCGGTAGCTCTCAACACCCACCCTCCTTCTCCAGGCCCTGAATTCCCCCAGCCCTAGGTCCTGCACAGCAGGCCAGCAACCTTGTGTCTTCCTAGGCTTGAGTCTCAGTCTCTCCTGTAGCTGCGTAGCTACAGTCTCCCAGTGGGCAGACACTTTAGGGGCCTCTGATTTGCTGGGGAGCCCTATTTATTCTGACCTCAGTTTTTCCTTCTGCAAAATGGGGATGACGAAGCAGACTCTGAAGGACTGTGGGAGGACTAGAGATAATCTTCTGGCTTGATGTGGCAGTACAGAGTGTAAACTGTAGGCTGGAGGTGTAGCTCAAGTAAAGGTTGATTGCCAGTTGAGCAAGCAAGCTGAGCAAGTGGTAAGGCCCTGAGACTGAGTTCAAACTCTCAATACCACCAAATAATAATAATAACAATAATAAAAATAATAAAAGCAGAGTGTAAGTATGTGGAGAAGACATGCCCCACTCTCACCGCTTGATCCCTAGCTCTGCGGGGGCCCAGAGAGAGGAAGAGCCATAATATTACAAGTCTCAAAGTGGCCCAGGAATTCAGCTAGCCAATCATATTCTGAAATGAGAACACCTTCTTCAGATCGGGACACACCTTGCTCCTGCAGTCTTCTTCTAGGTACTGGGGTTTTCTCTGCTGTCAACAAACTATAGAACTTTTGAGCCATCTCTTTTCTTTGCCAAGGCTTTTGGTTTGTGAGATAAAACTTAGATGGTGGCTCAAGATCATTGGTCAAGAAGAAGGATCATGAGTTTCATAGTCAAGCCTGGGTTTGAGGATTGGGCACTTCCCACTGGGATCCTCAGTTCTCCCATCCTGAAGAAATGAACCAGGCTCACCCTTCTGTCCCTCATGGGGCTTGGGAGGGGCAACTGTCATGGGTCCCTATAAAATAGATGCTGGAGAAATGTATGGCCAGACATTGGTGTCACACATTTGTAATCCCAGCTATTCAAAAGGCTGAGATCTGAAGATCAAGGTTTAAAACCAGCAGAGGCGGGAAAGTCTGTGCGACTCTTATCTCTAATTAACCAGCAAAAAAGCTAGAAGCAAAATGCTGTGGCTCAAGTGGTGGGGTACCAGTGAAAAAGCTCAAGAATAGTGACCAGGCCCTGAATTCAAGCCTCAGTACCAACACACACACACACACACACACACACACACACACACACACACACACACACACACAGAGCAGAGTTTGTTTCCTCTTTCTCCAGAAGACTCTTGTGACTGTGCCCTGAGGCCCCCAGCTCTGAGATACTGTCCTTTGCGGAGGTCTAACCCAGTCCTCACTGTGACACTGGCACTGAACTCAACAGAAGTCTCATTCTGGTTGTTGGGGGGTTTTTTTGTTTTTGCCAGTCCTGGGCTTAAGCTCAGGGCCTGAGCACTGTCCTTGGACTTTCCCAAGGCTAGGGCTCTATCCCTGAGCCTCAGCGCCATTTTCGGCTTTTTTTCCATGTATGTGGTACCGAGGAATCGAACCCGGATCTTCGTGCATGCTAGGCAAGCACTTTAACCACTAGGCCAAACTCCCGGCCCCTCATTCTGTTTCTCTCCCTGTTCTTGCCTTGCCCCTCTTTTGGCATCATGGACCCTGTACCCTGATTCACCCATGTTCCTGGCTCCTAGCTATCTGCCTGTGTCCCTGACTCTGCTTAGGGTCCAGTCCCTCCATTCATCGCATCCTCCAAGAGGACTTTCTCAGGTTCTCTACTCCCACAGAAGGGAGCCGCTCTGACTACTTACGGCATTGATGGCCAGATCCCCTCGGATTGCTGCTGGGGTGATCTCATGGAGCAGAGCAGCCCCGGCCACAGCCCCCAGCAGCTGGGCAGCCACATAAAAGACGGCTCGAAGGAAGGAGACATGGCAGCCCACCAGGCAGGCCACAGTCACGGCGGGATTGATGTGGGCTCCGCTGACATGGCCCAGAGCTTGCACCAAGGTGCCGATACCAAGGCCGAAGGCCATGGCGATCTGTAGCACAGAGGGCTGGGCCTGAGTCCAGTTGAGAGCTGAGCCCAGGCCAAAGAAGACAAAGAGGAGAGTGGCCAGGAACTCTGCGAACACAGCCCTGGAGAAAGCTATGGAGCGGAGCTCCCACATGCTGTGCGGCCTTGGTGCCTGGCCCAGCCTTCTGGGGCCAGGAGACTGGGGTGTGCTGTCTCTCTCGTTCTCTCTCTCTCTCCCTCTTTTCTGGAACTACGGGGAGATTGGGCCATGGATACTTATAGGTCCCAAATGGATACAGACACGTGGGTTAGAGGTGGAGTTTTAACCAATTCCGCCAATACCTCTTCTCCTCATGGTGGCCTTGCCTCCACTCCGCTCCCCTCTCCTCCCTCCTTCCCTGCCCACCTGCATGCCTATCATGCCATCTTAGCGTTCACAGCTGACTAATGTTCCCCATTAATGAGCTCAGATAAGGATTGACGTGGTTGTTCCCCCCGTTTCCCCAGGGCAGCCACCTCAAGGCCTCCCCCAGCCCCCATGGAGAATCAGGGGACAGTAGCCAAAGCCCCTCTCTCTGACTCAAGCTGCTGGTCAATACAGGGGTAACACCTCACCCACCACAGACCATGGGAGATGTCATGGCTCTCCTTTCTCCTGTCTGATCTGCCATGATTCCTTCTTGAAGGGGAATGGAAAACAACTGGTTGGCTTATAATGAATTTCCAAGGCATAAAGATCTGTGTTCCATGCTTGTTTTTATTGCAGTTAATCACCCATAAGTCATGAAGTCCCCTCCTCTCTGGAGCCCTGGCTGGACAGCAGCCTCCATTACTAGAGCCAGGGGGGAAGTTCATGGAGTCGTTGGGGTCAAAGAGGAAAGAAGGGCTTCCTCCATTTACGTCCCCCTGGCCCGCCTCAGAGGTGAAACTATTTTTGTGCGTCTCTATAAACGACGAAAACAGAACTTGTCTCCTGGCTTGGGGTTTAGATCACCTGAAATCATGTTTTAAAACCCCCAGAGCAGCCCCTGCTCACAGGAAGTACTCATTTTCATCAGCCACTATTCACAGGATTGCTTGTGCTCTGAGAACAGTTCTCCAAATGCACACACACATCAGGGTTCTAGAAACTTCGACAGGCTTTAGGGACCCCCCTGGAGCTTGGAGCCACCCTGCCACAGGGGGAACACATATCTGTGGGGCAGTGAGCTGTGTAGGTTCAGAAAGGCTGTGATGCCAGATAAGTAATTCTCTAGCCTTTATGCCATAAACTGGCCAGTGTCCAGGCAATGCTACCCCCACCCCTGCAGTCAGGGTTGCTGTAGCTGCTGGGGTCCATGAGGGGCAGGAGAAAGGAGAGGCTTTGGCAAGTACAACCCTAAGCAATGGAATTCTGGGAGGAGTTGGAGACTGTAGAGTTGAGCTCTCACATTTTCGTTGTAAGGGGAAACAGAGAAACCCATGTATGGCAAGTGTCTTAGTTAAGGAACCCAGGAAGTTAACGGCTGAGAAGGGATGGGACCTGGTCTGTAGAGCTTTCTGTGGCCTCTATTCTGGACTTAGTAGTCCAGCCTCCACAAAACTATTTTCACAATGCAGTAGGATAATGGATGGGAAAGTATTGTGCAACTAAAATACATCACACACACACACACACACACACACACACACACACATACACGTGCTCATGTACATATACAGACAGGCTCTTGCTGTGAAGGAGAATGAAGAGGAAGAAAATAACAAAGAAGAGTCAGGCATTAGTGGCTCACATCTATAATCCTTGCTACTCAGGAAGTTGACACCTGAAGATCATAATTTGAAGCCACCCCGTGCAGGAAGGTCCATGAGATTGTATATCCAGATAACTGCCAAGAAGCTGGAAGTAGAGGTATGGTTCCAATAATAGAGTGCTTGTCTTGAGCAAAAAGTTTAGTAATGATGCCCAGGTCCTGAGGTCAAGCCCCAGGACTGGTACAAAAACAAAAAAAAAAATGGTAGAGTAGAGATTTCTGTGGGTTTGTGCCATTGCTTGGGGCTCTAACAACAGCAAAGAACAAGGAACCTAACTGGGCTATGTATCTGCCCCCACCCAATGAGTGTGTTTCCCACTTTCTCCTTTAGAAGTCCAGACGTCAACGCTGATCTTTTCCTGTGCTATCCGAACCAACATGCCTGGTTCCAGTCTGAGCCTCAGAAATCCTTAGAAGACTCCCATCAGGCCTGAGTGAAGCTGGTTCCATCATCCCTTGCTGTGTTGATGTGCATTTTTGTTGGTCATTGCCTTTTTGGTTCATGTTTTGTGATCTTGAGAGAGTGGCTCCCTGACCTTTGATTCTAGGTATAACTGTCCCTCAACCAGTCAAGTAAGAGGTAGCTTTCTTTCTAGCCCCAACCCGAGGTCTCTGTGTGTGTGTGTGTGTGTGTTTACATTTGTATATTTAGAACCAAGGGGAGGGAGGCATGGCTCAGTGGCAAAACATTTGCCTAACATATGTGAGGACCTGGGTTCCATCCCCAGTCCCACCAAAAATAGAAACAGATGAAGGAGGAAAAGGAGGAAGAGGAGGAGAAGGAGGAGAAGCAGGAGGAGGAAGAGGAGGAGGAGGAGGAGGAGGAGGAGGAGGAAGAGGAGGAGGAGGAGGAAGAAGAAGAAGAAGAAGAAGAAGAAGAAGAAGAAGAAGAAGAAGAAGAAGACATGATGAGGGAGGAGTAGGAGGATGGGGAAGGAGAAGGGGGAGATGTAGAAAGAAAAGGAAAAGAAAGGAAAGGGAAAGAAAGGATCTGAGGGGATCTTAAAGATCATCTAGAGGCGGGTCTCAGCTTTCAGACAAGAACAGGATATCCAAAGAGACTATGAGTTTCAGGGTCACACAGCTTGACAGTGGCAGTTAGGACATTCTGGCCCTGCTCTGAGACAGGAAGGAGGTGGAGGTCAACCATGACTGCACCCCACTCATGCTTGGGCTTTCCACTTGGCATTCCCTTTGTGCCAAGGAGGAAGAAGGTGTTCCTGTCTCATTCCTCAGGGCACCAGCTGTGGGTCTGGGTGGGCAGCAGCCCTTCTCTGAAAGGATGGCTGCATTGTGTTTACACCCACTACTGCTCAGGTCTTAGGAAATCTAAGGTGCCAACTGTTTGTCTATGCTGTATTGTTAATTATAATATGACAGAAATGTTTTACTGGGAGCTAGGTGCAGTGATTTATAACTGTCATCACAGCTATGAGGAAGGCTAAGATGGAGAAGATCACAGTTTCAGAACAGCCTGGGTGAAAAGTTCAAGAAATTCCATGTCAATAGATAAAATTGGGTAGAGTGGTACTCATTCATCATCCCAGCTATAAATAGTGGGGAAGAAAAATAAGGAATCGTGGTCCAGGCTGGTCCACAAGAAAAATGAGAACCTATCTCAAAAAAAGCCTGGGAGCATGGTTCAACTAGCAGAGTGCCTAGCAAGTCTGAGACATTGTATTCAAATCCCAAGATAAAGGAACATTTTCATTTTATTGGATATGGATTCACACCAAAAGCAAAGTGCCCAGTCCCACTCAACTGTGCTTTAAAAAAGCATTATGATAGTAAGTTTTTTTTTTATTTTTTTTGCCAGTCCTGGGCTTGAGCTCAGGGCCTGAGCACTGTCCTTGGACTTTCTCAAGGCTAGAGCTCTACCACTTGAGCCTCAGCACCACTTCTAGCTTTTTTCTGTGTATGTGGTACCAAGGAATCAAACCCGGGTCTTCATGCATGCTAGGCAAGCACTTTAACCACTAGGCCAAACTCCTGGCCCCTATGATAGTAAGTTTTATGTGATATATATTTTATTTATTTATTTTTTTATACACATGTTTATTCTGCAGTCAAATACATCATAATTTAAAATGATAACATTTTGAAAAGATAAAAGAAGATCTGTGGCGCGGCCACAGAGAGAAGCCAGCCTGTGGTGCAGTTTGAACAGGTGTGCTCTGTTCCCATGGGAACACAGACATCCCAGAATCTTGGCTGGGGCAAATAACCCTTTGAAATGAGCACAGACAGACTGCAAATAATTTCTATGACCATTTTGCTGCAAGATGAGAAAATCTCCCAAGGTGCCACTAACCCAAGTCCCTTATTTCAAGTGCCTGGCCTTGGCTTGTCTTCCTTCCTCAGTCATACCCAAATCTAGAAAGACTTGTGCACTCTAAGCTTAAAAAAACACACTCTAGGTCTCTGAGGACCTCAGCACAGACTGACGCTAATGAGCCACTGTTCCACCTTCATCCAGACTCTCCAGGGAAATCAGGAGCCCAAACGCACAGCATAATAGTTTAACTGTCAAATGAGCTCTGACATCTGACAGGCCATTTGCACTTTATAAATAAACTGTTCATCTCTTTCTCTTTGTTTTGCAAAAATATTAAGGAGACCATCCAGGAGGAAACAATGAAACAAACTGATTTTTTAAAAGATGAAGACTGAAGTTGCAAAGGGTCTATGTGAAAACCCGAGGTTCTTTGCAGCAGAGCTCACTTGTGGGCTGGGGAGCCGTGTGGAGGGCAATCAGGCCGTAGATGGTGCTCCCGCGGTGGCAAGCCTCTTTTCAGGTGGATAGGAACACCGTCAGATTTCTGGAAGAACTTCTGCAGCGCTGGAACGTTGTTCTTGCCAGCATAGTCATAAACAGTGGGATTGGAGGTCAGCAAATACGACAGGCGGTGCTCCAGTGGACACCACAGGCTTTAATCCCTTGACCCCGGCAGCTCTCCGCACCCGCCCGGGAGGCAGAGACGTCCCCGGCCTCACGACCCCCGCAAACCCACGTGGCTGGGGACCGGAGACGCGAGCCAGCCGGGCAGGGGCCGGGGGTCCGCAGGCTGGAGCGGAGCGGCCCTTCCTCCGGTCCGGCAGCACCAGCCATACCTCGTGATGTGTATTTTAATACAAGTAAAATAATATCTCACTGGATTCTGGTGGCTTATGCCTATAATCCCAGCTACTCTGGAGACTGAGATCCGAGGATAGTGGTTCAAAGCCAGCTAGGGCAGGAAAGTCTGTGAGACTCTCAGGGACAGCGGCCAGGCCCAGAGTTCAAAAAGAAGAAAAAAAGAAGAAGGAGGAGGAGGAGAAGGAGGAGGAGAAAAGAAAGAAAGAAAAGAAAAAAAGATAGAAAAGAAAGATAAAAAGAGGAGGAGGAAATGGCACTGTGGCTCAGTGGGTAGGGTGGTAGCCTTGAGCTGAATTGCTAGAGACAATGCCCAGGCCCAGAGTTCAAGCCCCACAATGGAACAAAAACAAAAACAAAACAAAAAGAGGAAGAAGAGGAGGAGGAGGAGGAGGGAGGAGGAGGAAGAAGGAGGAGGAAGAAGGAGGAGAAGGAGAAGAGGAAGAAGGAGAAGAAGAAGAAGAAGAAGAAGAAGAAGAAGAAGAAGAAGAAGAAGAAGAAGAAGAAGAAGAAGAGGAAGAGGAAGAGGAAGAGGAAGAGGAAGAGGAAGAAATAATCAGGAAGGCCAGGGCCTTACTCTTGGTGATCTCTTAACCTATGATCGAGATTCCATTCAGGTTTAGCAGGATGTTTTGTGTATTCCAAACCAAACACATCAGAAGATGGTGGTGTTGTAGCAATAATGTAAGAATTCTGAAGCATCTGACAGGCATGCCTTAATTCTTCAGGGTTCATCGTAATTTCACACTCAATCTTTTCTGTTACCTAGCTAGAACCCACCCATGTCATTGCCACAAACCATCAGACTGTGCATCCTAATTGGGAATTGAACTGGAGCACCAATGAAGGGCCAGTGAAGGGCCCAGGCGTCCCCTTCCATCCGTCACTTAAGGAAGCCATTGAAGAGTAAAACTAAAGAGCGAAGGTCCTAACCAGGCCACACAGAAAAGGTGTATTCTTCTGTGTTTCGTATTCTTCACAGATGACACCTTCCCTCAGCCCAGCTTTGGGAGCAATTCTTGAGTGGCCCCATCGTATGCCAGGACTTGAATCCCTTGAGAGAGAGAGAGAGAGAGAGAGAGAGAGAGAGAGAGAGAGAGAGAGAGAGAGAGAGAGAGAGAGAGAGAGAGAGAGAGAGAGAGAGAAAGGAGGGGAGGGGAGGGGAGGGGAGGGGAGGGGGAGGGGAGGGGAGAGGAGAGGAGAGGAGAGGAGAAGAGGAGAGGAGAGGAGAGGAGAGAAGAGAAGAGAAGAGAAGAGAAGAGAGAAGAGAGAGAGAGAAGAGAGAGAAGGAGGGAGGGAGCGAGGGAGGGAGGAAAAGAGAGAGAGAAAGGGAGGGAGAGAGAGAGTGTGTATTGGTACTGAGTCTTGAATTCAAAGTCTCATACTCTCAGTTGGCTTTTTTCCCCTCAACATTGGTCTCTACCACTTGAACCATAGATCTAGTTTCAGGTTTTCGTCAGGTAGTTGTAGAGAAGTTTCTCTGATTTGTTTGCCCAAGTCGGCTTTGAACCTGAAGCCTCAGATCTCAGGCGTGAGCCACCAGCACCCTGTTGAGGTACCAGTTTTAAAGTATTTCCCACTATTCTTTCCCAGTGTCAGATCCTGCAGGCGTCTTCCCACATCACATGTGATTAACGTCCATTTGTCTTACCGTAATCAAACACAGCGCATCCATTCCATCACACCATGGGTTCCTCCTTTTATAACTCCCAGAAACACTTGGCTGCTGTTTTGCAAGAAAATATGGAATTGTTAGTTTTGTATAATGACAACTTCTTGCTTCACTAATCTCAAATTCTTTCTCTGCTCTGTTTCCCATCTTCCTGGAAACACAATAACTGTTTAAATGCTAAACCACAGTGTAACCTTTTTGAAGATACTTCATTTCTTTGATTTTACTTCATTTTTTAAAAATAGAGTCTTATTCTCTCTGTCTGTCTGTCTGTTTGTCTGTCTATCTGTATGTCTATAGCCCAGACTTGCCTTGAACTCTCAATCTTTCTACCTTAGCCTCCTTAATGCTGGGATTACAGGCATTCTCTGCCACACCCAGCTTGAAGACATTTGAAATGGCAATTACACTGAACATATACAGGAAAGAGAAGGCACTTGAAACTCACCTGAGCAAGTTTAAGTTTGCACAGGCCATAGCAGCCACTCCCAGCTGTTAGAGGATGCCATGATTGTAAGAGACATTGCAATAAGCAAGCAGAAACACCTTAAGAATGATGGAGTACAGCAGGTACTATATTAAACATACACTGTTCTAAACATTCCAGCAAGATTTAGTTCTCCCAAATCCCATAGCCATCCTACAAACAAGAAGTTATCATCTTAGTTTTAGATTTTTATGTATTCATTGAATTTTTGTTTGAGCTGTTACTGGGGCTTGAACTTATGGCCTCATGCTCCCATTTGGCTATTTTGCTCAAGACTGGCACTGTACTGTCTGAGCCATAGCTTCACTTTTGGTTTTTCCCTGGTTAATTGGTGATAAATGTCTTACAGAGTCTTTTTTGTCCAGACTGGCTTCAAACCTCCATCTTCAGATCTCAGCCTCTTGAGTAACTAGAATTACAGGCATGAGCAACTATGACTTGGCTGTCTTGTTTGTTTGTTTATACAGAGTTGCTGGCACTCTATCACTTGAGCTATACCTCAAGCTCAGCTTTTTGCTGGTTACTTTGCACATGGAATCCCTCAGACTTTTCTGCCTGGGCTGGCCTCAAACCCCACATCCTCTGGATCTCAGTCTCCCAGAAAACTAGAATTACCAGGATTATAGGGAGCTTAGGATCTACAGTAGAAAGTGGAGGCTCCTGCATTTCTGGGACAGAGTAGAATCCATGTGGTGTCTGTGAAAGATTTCCAGATAAAATGTAGGACACATAGGTTCATTTGAATTTCAGGTGAACAATAAATTATTATTTTTTTTTTGCCAATCCTGGGGCTTAAACTCAGGGCCTGAGCACTGTCCTTGAGCTTTCTCAAGGCTAGAGTTCTGCCACTTGAGCCACAGCACCACCTCTACTGCTTTTTCTATGTATGTGGTACGGAGGAATCGAACCTGAGTCTTTGTGCATGCTAGGCAAGCACTCTACCACTAGGTCAAACTTATGTTGTTGTTGTTGTTGTTGCTTATGGGACTTGAACTCTGGGCCTGGGCGCAGTCCCTGAGCTCTTCAGCTCAAGGCTACTGTCCTACCCCTTGAGCCACAGCCCCACCTTCAGTTTTCTGGTGGTTAATTGGAGATAAGAGTCTCACAGACTTTCCGGCCTAGGCTACAGTTGAATCTTGATCCTCTGATCTCAGCCTCCTGAGTAGCTAGGATTACAGGCGTAAGCCACCGCACCGGCAACAAATGATTTTTTAAGAAAATTATTTAAGTAGTTATACAATAAGGTTTTAACCCAGTATGTCAGTTCGTGGGTACAACGTCATCTTGATCATCGCCCCTTTCATCATTCTCTCCCATTTCCCCAATACTATTCCTCCTGTCCAGGTACTTGATTCCATGCTCAGGTATGTACACTAGATAGTACCACCATATCTGTCTCTCTCCCCCCCACCCTCCCCCCGGCCCCATCCATCCATGTGCCACCCCCTACACCCTCCTGACCTCCTGCTACTCCCACACAAGTTTCAGTTTCCTGGTATCCATTGTTGAACCAATAAGTGGTTTAAAAAAAAAGAAAAAAAGGTTCTTCCTAACGATATTTAGGCTGTATTTCTACTAAACCCTGAAAAGGATTTTTGGGACCAAATCTTATTTTGTTCTAAATGATCATAGTTGCCTGAGATCATGAGGCTGAAGTGGCAGAGACAAGAGACAAGTATAGAAAGTCAGGTTTTTCTCCCTGACTGTCTGACTTCCTCCTCTCGTCCCCCTCCCAGGGGAAGTTCAGCACTCTGCACAGCCAAGGCCAGGTAGAGGCACAGTCTCGCTCTTGGCTATCTTGAGGAGAGCAGGGATGAAAACAAAGGGGTCTCACCTAACTTCTCAGTGCCCTCAGGTCAAGGCTAGACCTTAGACTCGAGATGTCCACTTCCTTTTTGAAGAGATTTGTGGAGCATGTGTCTTTACCATCTTCTCATGGCAGAGTCTTCCTCAGCAGGATTTCCACATCTTTTGAGTTTGAGTGTGTGTGTGTGTGTGTGTGTGTGTGTGTGTGTGTGTGTGTTTCACTCAAGTCCTTACTCCCTCACTTGCCCTTTTTGTTCAAGGCTGGTGTTCTACCACTTGAACTTTTGGCTGCTTAATTGGAGATAAGCATCTCATGGGCTTCTTGGGCTAGCTTTGCACCCTGATCTTTCCATCTCAGCCTCCTGAGTAGCTAGGATTGCAGGTGTGAGCCACCAGCACCCAGCTCAAACCATTTCAATTGAGACCTGCCACAAAAAATGCATTAACTATCCTAACCCATAAGCACAATATTCAGACAAGATAGGTAGGTGGATAGATGTTAAACTAACATTTCACCAAACAGTATTTCCTAAGTGTCCTATTTTAGATTCTATTTCACTGAAAAAGTTGTGACTAAATTGATTTAATGACCCACTGATGGGTATGGGTTGTCACTCAGAGCTTGAAAATGTTGCTCAACATCCTGGCTGAAAAAGCGCGTTCTCCCTGGGGGTGGAGGTGGAGTGACCTGTAGCCTCAATCACGCGCGCACACGCGCGCGCACACACACACACACACACACACACACACACACACACACACACACCTGCCTAGTGGTTCATCCTGCCCGTGGTTCATCCTGCCCCTCTGTGCTCTCAGAGATTTACTCATTCTCTGGCTTTCCTTCTGCATTGCAACTTCCTGGAAGATGGGGACTGTATCTCATCTGCCCTCCATTGTACATCCATGCCTAGCACAGGGGCTGGTGGAATGAATGAATGAGTGAATGAATGAATAAACAACCTTATTCTCCATCTCCCTCCCACCAAGACCCATGCTCTCTATATAGACCATCTTGTGGTGACCCTCAGGGATCTGATTCAGAGGAAGACGTTGATTCTTGGAGCTTGAGCTAGAGAGAGCATATGTGGGGGGGCACACATGCGCAAATGAGCACTCACACATGTGCTTTGGTGAGGTGGGGGAGGGACTGGGAACAAGTTTGCTCGCAGGTGTCCTAGATTAGGTATAAGTAAGGGGCTGGGCTGGGAGACTTGGTTTTGGACTCCCTGTGCCTTGTGAAGTAGTGAGTTCCTGTCTGCTCGGAGGAGTCTAGATAGGCTGAGCAGATTCGGAGCTGGCTGTGGCAGGAGTCTGGGCACCAGAAGGCTGGACAAGCAGTATGCAGGCACCACAGGCTGCAGGCGCTAACGAGGCCTCTTTCCAGGAGGACTTCTGGAAGCCATGGTGTTGAAATTCTTCCTGGTCTCTTGCTCTTCCTTCTCCATTGAAGCTGAGGAGGATGGACTGGCTAGGAAACCCGAGGGGCTGAGGTAGCCTCTGCCTTCCCCTCCGTTTGTAGGCTTCTGTGTATCCAGGCGAGAGGGAGGGGGAGAGATTCACCAGCATTTTCCCTGTAGGGGAAGAAGGCAGCTGCCAATGTCAGAGCCAGGCTACACCAAGGTCATGGCCAAAACAGAGATTGGTAACAAGCAATATACCATGGGCTTGGGTACAAATGTCACCTTCTCAAAGGCTGTGGCTGGGCTTCCTCCCTCCCCCCGCCACCGCAGGGCCAGACTCAGCATCAGTGGGCTCAAGGGCTTCAGTGCCCTTGAAAGATCTGCTAAGCTGGGGCGCGGTGGCTCAGGCCTGTAATCCTAGGTACTCAGGAGGCTGAGATCTGAGGATCACTGTTCAAAGCCAGCCCGGGCACTAAAGTCCCTGAGACTTATCTCCAGTTAATCACCAGAAAATCGGAAGTGGGGCTGTGGTGGCTCAAGGGATTGGGTGGTAGCCTTGAGCTGAAGAGCACAGAGACAATGCCCAGGCCCAGAGTTCAAGCACCACAACCGACAAAAAAAAAAAAGACCTGCTAAGATTCATCCAGGGTCCCCTCTAGTCATTATGCCACCCGGACTCTTCCAAAACCACAGCCCGGCCTACATTCCTACCTGGCCTCAGCCCCTAGGCCTTGGGCTTCTTGGACCTGCTCCATCCTTCCTTAGGTAAGGTACTGAGCTCTGCTTACTCTGTCCTCTCAGTTTAGGATGAAGTAGCACACATGCCACTTTATGGATTAGGAAAAGGGAGACTGAGGAAACTAGCTCCTCCTCTGCCTTGACCCTCAACACCCTGTCCACCTTCCTGCTCTGAGCTCTGAGGACAGAAGCCATATCAAATCCACCTAAGATGTCACACATGACTAGCATGTACATACACACTTGCCAGACAGGTACTGTGCCACTTACGCTTTGCCCCAGCCTTTTTATTACTTTGGTCTCGTGTTTATACCAGGATTGGCTTGGACCACGATCCTCTTATTTACCTTTCCCACATAGTCGGGATAATAGGTACACAGGTACACACCACTGTGTCCTGCTCTTTTTAATGATAGGATGGAGGTCTTGCAAGTTTTTTTCCCTCTTCTTTTTTCTTTTGCCCCAGATGGCCTCAGAATCTCTCCTTACTAAGTAATTTGGATTATAGGTGTGAGCCACTATACCTAACTTTTTTTTCTTTTAAATGTTGCTATAAAGGTTATGTACAGAGGGGTTACAGTTATATATTTTTGTTTTGAGATAGGATCTCACTATGTAAACCTCACTGAACTTGAACTCCTCTTTGCCTCTGCCTCTCTAGTGCTGAGATGACAGTTGTATGTCACCACACCCTCCTACATCAAGAATGGACGACATGTTTTTCCCAGGGTCAAATAGCTAGGAAGTAGCTATAATTCTAGCCTAGATATTCCTGGATCCCAGCTCAGAGTCCTCCCTTTACCCTCTTCCAGGAAGCTATCCTTGACTTACTCAATATAGTATCCCTTCACCACCCTTCAGAACCCTGAGCTCTGACTACCTGGCTCTCATTACCCTCAACTCTACCATGAAGGGACTGGAGGCTGAGGCGGCCTGGGAAAGCCTCAGACACACTAAAGGTGAATCCTCCTTGTGGACACCCCCCCCCCCCCGTCCTTACTTGACTGGTCAAGCCTGCCAGCTCTCCCCAGGAAGCACCAGCCCAGCGCTAGGTGCTCTTCCACGGTATGTGGTCCAGGTGGGGCCCTTGTAATCCTTTGCAACCTTTTGCTGAAATTCAATATCAGCTTCCAATTTTCACGCTCTGCTGCCAGCTCTTCCTGCTACTGGGGGCAGGGAGCTTTGTGTTCCCATAGCAGCACGGAGGCATCTCTCCAGGGGGTCCCCCCAACTAGGCTTGCTCAGGATTGAGCACTGGCCTTGGGATGCCGTGACCACTATCGTCCTCATCAGATCAAAGCCTGGCCATCCCTGGTCCTGGGGTGCCTTCTGGTCCCATCGTCTAGGCTGCTGGACTGTGGGACCCAAAGCCACTCAGGCTCAGCCAGCTTCTATGTAAATAGATGACAAAGTACCCACACATGGCAGGTGTTAAAAAATGCAAGTAGAGCTGGGTGTGGTGGTACATACCTATGATCCCAGCACCCTGGAGGCTGAGGCAAGAGGACTGAGAATTCGAAACCATCCTGGGCTACATTGAGAGGTCTTGTCTCAAAGACAAACAGATAAGCTGGGCGGTGTGGCTCACACCTGTAATCCTAGCTACTCAGTAGGCTGAGATCATGAGGATCATGGTTCAAAGCCAGCCCAGGCACTAAAGTCCATGAGCCTCTTATCTCCAATTAACCACAGAAACCTGGAAGTGGTGCTGTGGCTCAAGGGGTAGGGCCGTAGCCTTGAGCTGAAGAGCTCAGGGACAGCACTCAGGTACAGAGTTCAAGTCCCACAAATCACACACACACACACACACACACACACACACACACACACACACACACAAGCAAACCATAGTAATCAAAGAAAGTAAACAATAACAACAACAACAAAAAAGTGAGCTGAAGCTTTCCCAAAAGCTGAGGCCCCCATAGCTCTGGGAATTCCTTCAACATATCTAACCAACCTCTGGTAGCAATGTTAGCTCATTTCACTGTTTCTAGTTAGTGGATACCTGTTTTCCTGGGTTTTTAGGGCAATAAAACAGTTCATTATGTTTATTTAACCATGAGACAAATACTTACTGCACACCAATCATATGCCAAGAACTCTTCTAGGCTGAGATCCATCCGGGAGCAAAATTGACAGCTCCCTGGATTTGTGGCACTTTACAGTAGATATTCAGGGTATCGGGCCTTGTGTTGGAACAGTAAGTAGGTATTCAGTGTACAGAGCAGATGCTTGAATGACTCCTCCCAGCCTCTTTTTCCCTTTGAATAGCCAGAGTGAAAAAGAGATGGAAATATTGGAAATATTGGAAAATAGCCATGTTTATTCTTAGGCATTACTAACCTTCACTCTTGCTTTACAATTACTGCTTGAATTCAAGTAATCTAATTCAAACTGGGTGTTGCACTTTGAAAAGATAAGCACAATGCTGGGTTTGAGTGGCTCATACTTGTAAACCTAGCTACTCAGGAAGCTGAGATCTGAGGATTAAGGTTTGGTGCCTGCCTGGGCCGAAAAGTCTGTGAGACTCTTATCTCTAACTACCAAAGAAGCTGGAAGTGAAGCTGTGGCTCAAGTGGTAGAGTGCGAGCCTTGAGCAAAAAGAAGCTTAGGGACAGTTCTCAGGCCCTGAGTTCAAGCCCCAGGACTGGCAAAAAAAAAAAAAATCAGAATACGAATAAGAAGTGGAAGAGGAGGAGGAGGAATTAATTACTAATGCAGGTTGCAACATGGAGGAACCTTAAAAACATGTTGGGTGAAAGAAGCCAGATTTATATGATGCCATTTAGATGAAGCATTCAGAATAGGTAAATCCACAGAGATATAAAACAGATGCTCATAGATGAGAGGAAAGGAAAGTGAGTGCTTTGCAGGTACAAGCCTTTTCTATTGCTTATTTTTATGCTGGTTCTGGGAACCTGAATTAGTGTCTCAAACCCTTGCATGGATTTTTTTTTTGCTTTCCAAATTCTTTTTTTAAAATTGTAATTAATAGAAGGGTTACAGTTATATTCGCCAGATAGAAGGTGCATTACTTCACACACAATGATACCTCTTCTCATGTTTTTGTCCCCACTTCCCTTCCCCCCACCCTCCCCTCATCTTGCATGGATTCTTTTGCTCAAGGCTGGTGTTCTACCACTTGAGCCACACTTCTACTTCTGGCTTTTTGGTGGTTAACTGAAGATAAGCGCTTCACAGACTTTCCTGCCCAGGCTGGCTTCCAGTTTCTATCTTCAGACCTCAGCCTCCTGAGTAACTAGGATTACAGATGAGAACCACCGGCATCTGGCACAGGACTTCACAGGGGGTGGTCACTGTATAAATTGTGAATTTACTGAATTTCAGTAAGTGGTATACTTTGAGGTAGTTGAAATGGTGAAAATTGTGTTATATCAGCCTTAGAGTTAAAAGAAGAAGAAAAAGAGGGAGAAGGAAGAGGAGGAGTGGGGAGGAGCAGGAGGAGCAGGAGGAGGAGGAGGAGGAAGAAGAAGAAGAGGAAGAAGAAGAAGAAGAAGAAGAAGAAGAAGAAGAAGAAGAAGAAGAAGAAGAAGAAGGAGAAGAAGGAGAAGAAGGAGAAGAAGAGGAGGAGGAAGAGGAAGAGGAGGAGGAAGAGGAAGAGGAGGAGGAGGAGGAAGAAGAGGAAGAAGAGGAAGAAGAAGAAGAAGAAGAAGAAGAAGAAGAAGAAGAAGAAGAAGAAGAAGAGGAGGAGGAGGAGGAGGAGGAGGAGAGAAGGAGGAAGAGGAGGAGGAGGGAGAAGAAGCAGTAGCAGTTGCTGCATAGTAGCTTGTGCCTGTAATCCTAGCTACTCAGGTAGCATAAGCCAGGCATGGCAGTTTGAGGTCAGCCCATGCAAAAATTTAACAAGACCCCCCCATCTCAACCAACAAATGGGGTACTGTGATATGTGCAGGAAGTCAGAGATAAGAGGACCATGATCTGAGACCAGCCTTGGGCAAAATGGGTGACACTATCTGAAAAATAACTAAAATGAAAAGGGCTGGGGTGCTCAGGTGATGGTAGAGTGCTTGTCTAGCAAGTGTGAGGCCCTGAGTTCAAGCCCTGGTATTATTACGATTGTTGTAAGTATATGAAATGTTGGCTCTGCCCACACTGGCTTTCCTGCCCTATGTGTTTGCTTCTGCTTCTCCCAGCAAACGTGTGTTTGCACGTGCTGGTCCTTCTCCCTGGGGCACTTGTCCTTCATCTCATCTCTTAGTCAGACCTGAACGTGACCTTCACTTCCTCAGGGTGGACCATGTTCCAGTATTACACTCAGAGACCCGTGCAGCACCGTCGAGTGTGGTCATGATTATGGTATTTACGTAATGCATGTCCCCTCCCTACACTGGAAGCTCCAGGACAAACCTGTGTGTATTTTGCTCCCTGATGTATCCCTAGGGCCTACCTCAGCATCTGGTAACATCATATAGGCTCAATCAATATCTCCTGAGCACACAAATTGCCATCTCTAAAGGAATTCTAATAGACATCCTTATTACCCTCAGCCTCTTCCCAAAGGGCTTCTCCCACCACCACTGTCACCATGGGTCCTTCTCCAGGACTTCTCATTGTGGTGAAGCCACTAAGCCAGATGCTAGCTCCTAGCTACTCTGGAGGCTGAGAGCTAAGGGTTGTGGTTCGAAGCCAGCCAAGGCAGAAAAGTCCATGAGACTCTTATCACCAATTAACCACTGGAAAGCTAGAATTGGAGCTCTGGCTCAAGTGGTTAGCTGTGACTCAGCCTTGAGCAAAAAAGCCCTCGTGTGTGTGTGTGTGTGTGTGTGTGTGTGTGTGTGTGTGCGTGCGTGTGTGGTATGTGTGTGTGCGCGCGCGAATGTGTACGTGTGTGCTTATGTGCACGCACAGAGATTCACCACCATCAAACCTCACTTGGGAGATCAGAGTTGGCAAGGAAGAGAGCAGTTTAGGAGTGGAGGCAGAGTTGAAGTGTGAAATCAAGGGCAATGAAAGGAATCAGGATGAGGGACATGAAGTACCAAGTGGAGCAAAGATGGGAGCCAGAACTGTGATGGTGATTGTATCAGCACTGCCAGTGGATGTCCAGTGGACGTCTGCTGGTGAATACAGGAATCCGTCCGGAGCATGACATGGAGTGCAGCCTGGTACAGGAGAAGAACAGCAGTGGATTCTGGGAACAATGAAGAGGAGAATGGGAGGGGTCTGAAGGGTATTTAGACTTAGCTGGAGAAAGACTGAGGAACACTTGATGAGACGGGGATCCTGGGGAGAGGCCTAGGGGAGAAGAAAGGAGACAAATTCTGAATATTCTGATGTTGATGTGCTTCTGGAACAGGCAAGAGAAGATGCTGAGCCAGGCTCTGGCTCTGGTGGTTCATACCTGTAAGCCTACTCAGAATGCTGAGATGTGAGGATCATGGTTCAAAGCCAGCCTGGGCAGGAAAGTCTGTGAGACTCTTATCTCCAATTAACTACCAAAAAAAGCCAGAAGTGGAACTGTAGCACAAATGATAGAGCATTAGCCTTGAGTGAAAAAGCTCAGGGATACCACCCAGGCCTTGAGCTCAAACCCTAGTACTGGCACCAATTAAAATAAAGGCAGGGGCCTGGGAGTTTGGCCTAGTGGTAGAGTGCTTGCCTAGCATGCACAAAGACCCAGGTTCAATTCCTTGGTACCACATACATAGAAAAAAGCCAGAAGTGGTGCTGAGGCTCAAGTGGTAGAGCTCTAGACTTGAGAAAATCCAAGGACAGTGCTCAGGCCCTGAGCTCAAGGCCCAGGACTGGAAAAAAATTTTTTAAAAAATTAAAAAAAAAAAAAAGGCAGGGGTTGTGGGGGGTTGGGGGCGGGGCGGGGAGGAGACTGAAAGCTGAAAGGCAGTGGGGAAAAAAAGGAGATGAGACAGAGGAGGGCAGCAAGGGAAGGGAGAGAAGAATGCAGGAGCTGAGAGCACCATGCCACAGGCTGGACGTAGGCAGAAGGAGGGAGGCCTGTGTCTGGGGAGGAAGGAGGAAGAGCAGGCGTGTGTGCCATGGTGAAATGTGGAGGTGGAGAGGCAGGATGTGGGGGGAAACTTCCCATGTTTGGACTTTTGTTTTCTTTGTGAATGAGGAAGAGGATCAACCGTCATGTCAGAGTGAGGTTGGGAGAGGCCTTCCTAGGGAAGGTGGGATAGAACAGAGAGAGGCCATGGGACATTGGGAAGGGACCATGGAAAGGATCTGCTGGGAGTCAGAGGCCAGGATCTGTGGAGTAGCTTGCGGTGCCAGGGGCAGGGGTGAGCTGGGAAGGCAGCTGACTCCTTGGGCTCAGAGGACACTGGCGGAGGGCAGGCAGCTGGACAGGGCATAGCCCACAGGGAAGGGCAGGCGGGCAGAAGAGATCAGGGTGAGGAGAAGGTGGCGATAGGGCTGCGGTGTTGCAGAGTGGGACTGGCAGGCGGTGACAGGCAGGATGAGGCAGCGAAAGGGCGTGGCTGGAAAGTTTGAGCTTTGTACAGGTGTTTTAGGCAAGGGGAGCTCCAGGACAAAAACCATGGAGGCCATGACTGGGGTGGCCAGGAGGCAGCCATTGGAACAGAGGAAAGTCTAGAAGCTCCCCAGCAGGAAAACAGCCAGGAGGTGGAGAGGAAGCTCTGTGATGATGTGAAGAGGGGGAGTCCTGAGTGGGAGCAAGCAGAGCGGGAAACGCCATTGGTCACACAGGCACACAAGTTGAGCGGTGCTGACTTAACATAAATAAGGCTTCCAGAACAATCTCCTTCATAGACCCAAATGCAAGGGGACTTCTCCCTTCTCTTCTCTATGTACTTTTGGTTTTAGTTTTTGTGCAAGTACTGGAGCTTGAACTCAGGATCTGGACACTGTCCCTTACCTTTTTCAATCAAGGGTAATCTAATGCTGGAGCCATAGCTCCACATCTGGCTTTTTGGTGGTGAATTGAAGATGAGAGTCTCATGGACTTTCCTGCCTGGGCTGGCTTTGAACCACAATCCTCACATCTCAACCTCCTTAGTAACTAGGAATTCAGGTCCTCCTGCTCCCCCATAGACCCACGTATTCTCCAGGCTCCTTCCCTGCCTCTCAGCCTCCTCTTCTACTTCCTCCTTGGGTTCTGGCTCTCTCCTGCCCCCAAGCTGTGCATGGGTGACTGGTCCTTCTTGAAAGGCCTGCTCCACCCTCTGGCTGGCTCCCTGCCCTCACCTACTCTTCCCCAGGAAGCCTCCCTGTTGAATCAAGTTAGTCCCTCCTGGGTGTTCCTAGAGTGCTCTCCATTCCTCCTCTTGCTCCTCCTCCTCCTCCTCCTCCTTCTTCTGTATGATTTTTAAATTATTATTGTCAAGTTGATGTACGGGGGTACAGTTACACAGGTCAAGTAATGAGTACATTTATTTCTGGATAAAATGTCACTCCTTCCCTCCCTTTCTCCCAGGTTTTCCCTCCATCCATGCCCATTTCATTTTCACATAGTGTCTAGTGAGTACCACTGCTGGATTTGTTCATCATTTTTCACTTCATTTCTGTGCCCCCCTTTACCCTTCCAAAGACAGATAGAAGAACAAGACAGAAAGAAAAGAACGACAGCAACAAAGAAAAAAAAACCCTCTTGTTTCCATTTCCTGGAGTTTGTTTTAACAAATATTATTTTATATGATCGGATCTGTGTATTATAATATAATGTTAAATGCGGGCTCTGTCTGCTTCCTAGAGTAGCATGTTGTCACCCCAGCTCTCCATTCAGAACTGTTTAAGGGAGTGGAGTGTTTGGCCTAGTGGTAGAGTGCTTGTCTAAACTGCACGAAGACCTGGGTTCAATTTCTCAGTACCACATAAATAGAAAAAAAGCTGAAAGTGGTGCTGTGGCTCAAGTGGCAGAGCTCTAGCCTTGAGAAGGTTCAACGACAGTGCTCAGGCCTTGAGTTTCAAGCCCCAGGACTGGCAAAAAAAAAAAAAAACCACAAAAAACAAAAAAAAAAACTCACAAAAACACAAAAAAGGGACAAATATGTGTATTAGCATTGTGACTAGCCCTTAAAATGAAGAAAATCATTAGCAGATTAATTGGGGGTTCTGTTTGGAGTGCTAAATTGAGGGTGAATAATCTTTCAGCTTAAGCAAGATCCAGTGCTTGGATGAGCTTTGTCACTGGGTTACAGTATTGATTGAAGCTGAGCCCTGCCCGTAGAATGCCTGACTGAGCAATTCATTCATGATTCCTCAAGTCATTTGGACACATTTTTTTCCCATATTGACGAACATTATAATGATGACAATAAACCAAAGAAACCTAAGGTGAAACAACTCATGATTATTATTTGTCAATAGAGGTGTACCCATTAATGAATGTGTTTCCCAAGTCTTTCTTTGTTAAGGATCTCTGCCCAACGTCTGATCGGTATAAGAACTGTATGAATGACTCAATGGCATTCGTTTATTTATCCACTCAGTCATTCATTCAGTGTATATTTCATGGTGTCTCAGCTCCAGGCTCCAGGCTCCATGCCCTGGGTCATGGAAAATACTTTCCAGTAAGACGTAATCCCAGAGCTCAGAGAGTTTATCTTTTGCTGAGACTGGCAATCCCAGGAGCCTAACTTGAATACAACACCATGTCAAAGAACTACCAACCAGATGTCCAGAGAAAGGCAGAGCCTGAATAGAAAGTCAGGGAAAGTGTCCTAGAGGAGTTCTCAAGTGGAGGTGTGGCTCAAGTGGTACAGCACCAGCTTTGAGAAAAAAAAAAAAAAAAAGCTGAGGGACAGCTGAGGGACAGCAACCAGGACCCGAGTTCCCGAGTTCAAGTTCGGTACCTGTGTCTATGAGATTAACCTTGGAACTGATTGTTTCAAAAAAGAAGAGAAAGCAGTGGGAGGATATGACGGACAGTGGAAGGATGGGGTGCATGTTGCCAGTTTGGGGATGACAGCAGACCTATAGGGGCCCAAAGTCCATCTGAGACCACACATTGGACAAGAAAATCTGTGAAGAGATCTGGGTTTAGGTGAAGGCCAGTATGAGAAGGATGTCAATGAGGCATAATCCTTGCCCTGGCCAAGCCAGGACTTGATTGGTAATAAATCTGTCCATAACAAGCGAAGCTGCATGCCCAGTACTGTGAGTAATAGCTAACAGTTAGCAAACACTCTCTGCGAGCTGGGTATGTGCTTCATTTAGAGGAGCCTGTTGGCTCTCGACAACAATGCTGGGAGCACCAGGGCTTCCGGGTTTGGAAGTGGTGACGTTTCCATCATTACTGTTGGCCTCCAAAGCGCACGTCGGCTCCCCCATGAGGCATGTGCTCACCAGGTCCACACTTGGGGAGCTGCGGGCCAGGCAATGGGCTGGGCGCTGTGGGCATGGGTGACTAAGGCAGGTCTGCCCTCCAGCAGGTACAGAACCCAAGTGAGAAGAAGAGCTGAAGGTCACCTTTGGCTGCCGAAGAGAACTTGAGAGGCCATCTTGAATTTTCTACAGGATACAGCATGTCAGAAAGTGGCTCAACGCTAGCTGCTGCTATGTCTACGATTGCATGACTAGCCTAGCACACTAGAGTTCAAAGCCTGGAGCTAGCTGCTCAGGAGACTGAGATTTGAGAATCGTGGTTCAAAACCAACCAGGGGAGAAAAGTCCATGAGACTCTTACCTCCAAGAAACTACTCAAAAAAGTCAAAAGTACAGCCGTGGCTCAAGTGGTAGAGAACTAGCCTTGAGCAAAAAAACTCAAGGACAGAACCCTACCCCTGAGTTCAAGCCCCAGGACCAGTACACACATGTGTGCACACACACACATACACACACACACATACACACATTAAAGCTACAAGTAAAGGTGTGACTCGTGGTAGAACCCCACCTTTGACTCAAAAAATCAAGAGTGTGAGGCCCTGAGTTCAAGTCCCACTACTGACACATGCGTACACACACACACACGCACACACACGCACACACACACACACACAAAACAAAAACAACCACCAACCAATTGGACAAATAACCTTATGCTCAAACTCAGCTCTATAGTACCAAGGCCACTGTTCCTTCCAGAATTTGGGCAGAGTTCTTTATTGCTTAGACCATGTAACAGAAGGCCAAATGACAAGAGACTGACACTTCTTCAATTTGAGGGAAGCTCTTTTTAAGAAACTGGATATAGGTCTAGAAGTTTGGCCTAATGATAGAGTGCTTGCCTAACATGCACAATGACCCAGGTTTGATTCCTCTGTACCACATACATAGAAAAAGCTGGATGTGGTGCTATGACTCAAGTGGTAGAGCTCTAACCTTGAGAAAGTACAAGGACAGTGCTTAGGCCCTGAGCTCAAGCCCTGGAACTGGCAAAGAAAGAAAGAAAGAAAGAAAGAAAGAAAGAAAGAAAGAAAGAAAGAAAGAAAGAAAGAAAGAAAGAAAGAAAAGGAAAAAGAAACCGGATATAAGCTCCACAGGCTGAGACAGGAGGGTCATTTAAAGATATTTGGGGCTCTGGAGCCAGTGAAATAGCTATATTTGGTTTGAATGGTGTTCTTTGGAGCACAAATTTATTGTTGTTAAATTTTTTCAATGTTGAGGTTGGAACCCAGGGCCTCGAAGTACTGCACCCATCTAAGCTCCTCTCATGGCTACTAAGCATGACCTTCCTTCCTTCCTTCCTTCCTTCCTTCCTTCCTTCCTTCCTTCCCTCCCTCCCTCCCTCCCTCCCTCTTTTCTTTCTTTCTTTCTTTCTTTCTTCCTTCCTTCCTTCCTTCCTTCCTTCCTTCCTTCCTTCCTTTCTTCCTTTCTTCCTTTCTTTCTTTTTGCCAATCCTGGGGCTTGAACTCAGGGCCTAGGCATTGTCTTTGGACTTTCTCAAGGCTAGCACTCTACCACTTGAGCCACAGCACCACTTCTAACTTTTTCTGTGTATATGGTACAGAGGAATCGAGCCCAGGGCTTCATGCATGCTAGGCAAGCACTCTACCACTAGGCCACACTCCCGGCCCTAAGTATCATTTTTCAAAGATTCCAAATGTTCATATTTTTCTCTTCAGTTCTAATTCACGCTCCTGGATGTATTCATGAATCATAATGCAGCAGTCACAAAAGTTGTGTGTACATTTGTGTCGATAGTCCAACCGTGACAGGAGAACCACACTAGTCCTTTGCAGTGTGAGAATTCCTGGGAGTTCCTGAAGCCTTCCACAGGCTCTGAAAGTCAAAGCCATTGTCGAAGACATCTTTTGCCCTTTTCATACTAGTTCTTCCAAGAATGTATAATGGGATGCCAGTCATGGTAACTACTTGGGAGGCAGAGATAGGATGACAGACAGTTTAAGATCACTGAGAACTAGACTTAAAAAAAACGAACAAACAAACAAACACAAACCCCTAAGACTGTATCCAATCCCCTCAGCACTGTCAAACAGAAAAAGAAGTAACTGAAAACCTCTGGGTCCTGATGGCTCACACCTGTAATCTTTTTTTTTTTTTTTGCCAGTCCTGGGCTTGAGCTCAGAGCCTGAACACTGTCCTTGGACTTTCTCAAGGCTAGAGCTCTACCACTTGAGCCTCAGCACCACTTCTGGCTTTTTTCTATGTATGTGGTACCGAGGAATCGAACCCAGGTCTTCGTGCATGCTAGGCAAGCACTCTACCACTAGGCCAAACTCTCAGCCCACCTGTAATCTTAACTACTAATTAAGATGAGATCTGAAGATTGAGTGTACAAAGCCAACTCAGACAGAAAAGTCCACGAGACTCTTATCTCCAAAAATCCAGAAGTAGAGCTGTAGCTCAAATGGTAGAGCACCAGTCTTGGACAGGAAAACCTAAGGGTCCACATTCTGACCTTGTGTTCAAGCCCCAGTACCAGCGCACACACACACACAATACACACACTCACCACACACCACACACCACACACACACAACACACACACACACCACACTCACACACACCACACACACACATGCACGCGCGCACACACACACACACACACACACTGAATAATCAGTGACTTTGTTATGACAAAGGCAAGAAAAAGAAATCTCATTGAATAAATACATGTGCAATAGCTTATGAGTTATTTATATATTTATCGCTTAAGTGAACATTGCCAGCCTTTATGTGTAGCAAGAAAATCTGTGGGATTTCGGGGGGATTGCATTTTTCAGCTCTATTTTAAGAAACCTTAGCTCTATACATTTTTAGGTTTTGTCTTATCAAAGTAGATTGTACCTTACAATGGATGGACCAAGTAATGTGGTGTATCCATATGAATTTTCTTCATCTATCATACTCTATAGACATAATGTTATATTATACAGACCAACATGTATCTATGACATACAAACTCTCAACTTAATTTTAATTATGTTCTAAAATCTATGTGCCAGTGATTACATATAGAGATTCCCTTCTTGAATGCCTATTTGTTAAACATGACATTTGAAATATGATGTAAAAATTAGTGTCAATAAAATCTTGCAATTAAAAAAGCATATCCAAGCCAGGGTGCCAGTGGCTCACACCTGTAATCATAGCTATTCAGGAGGCTGAGATCTGAGAGTCATAATTCAAAGCCAGCCAGGACATGAAAGTTCTTGAGACTCTTATCTCCAATTAATGGCCAACAACCAGAAGTGGTGCTGTGGCTCAATTGTTAGAGTACTAGCCTCAAGCTGAAGAGCTTAGAGATAGTGCTCAGGCCCAAAGTTTAAGCCCCACGATGAAAAAAAAAAAGGCATATCCAGTCACTGATGGCTCATGCCCTTATGTCTAGCTACTCAGGAGGCTGAGATAGGAAGGTTGTGGTTCAAAACCAGTCCATCCAGGAAAGTCCCTGATACTCTTATCTCCAATTAACTACCAAAAAAGCAGGAAGTGGAGCCATGCCTCAAGTGGCAGAGCACTAGCTTTGAGCAAAGAAGCTCATTGATAGAGACCAAGCTTCAGAACTGGCATGCACAAACAATGAAAATATATTATGTCTTTCTCAGGAAAATGGATAGACCTGGAGAAAAAGTATGTTAAAACAAAATAAGTCAGGTTCAGAGAGACAAAATCACACGTAGAAGTCAGATCTAAATTATAAATATACACAGGGTCATGTACATATATATATATATATATACATATATATGCACAAACAAATTGATTAGAGGATTATTTACTCAGGGGAGGATTCCAGTGGTGTAACTCTGAACAACTAAGGAATAGTTCAACAAAATGAACACAAGGAAGTTGAAACCTGTTTTATCAGAGGGAGGGCAAGGTCAAAAAGAAGAAGGGAAGACAGATAGAGAAAGGGTGGGCAAATGTAGTCATTAGATTTCAGGTACATATGTGAAAATGGGCCCAAGAAACTTGAGGGGACTAGTGGAGAAGGAAAAGATGAGGAGAAACAAAGGAAGGGATGACATTGACTAAAATGTAATATGCATTTTTTTTGCCAGTCCTGGCTTGAGCACTGTCCTTGGACTTTCTCAAGGCTAGAGCTCTACCACTTGAGTCACAGAACCACTTCCAGCTTTTTTTTTCTATGTATGTGGTACCGAGGAATCAAACCCAGGTCTTCCTGCGTGCTAGGCAAGCACCTCACCACTAGGCCAAACTCCTGGCCCCTAAAATAGATTATAATTACAATTTATTTAACTGAAACTCTTTTGTACAACTACTTAAAGAAAAATAGTAATAAGAGAAAGCATATTAATAAGGTAGGCAGATAGAAGTGAGCATGGCGATATCATCACGTAATCTTAGCACTCACGTGGTAGAGGCAGGAGGGTTGTGAGTTTGAGAACCACCTGGGCTATCTAGTGAGACTTTGACAAACAAACAAGGAAATATGCAAAGGTAGATACATAGGATATATATTTTTTTAACACTTTGTGATCAGTAACCTTTCAGTATTCAATCACATGTACGAGAACTTGCCTGGCTCCTGCAGGAATGAAGGCTGGGCCTAGTCCTGTGGCCACAGTCATCATTTATTTTTTTCCTTTTTTTTTGTGCCAGTACTGGGGCTTGAACTCAGAGATTGAGAAATCTGAGATTTTTCTCTCAACACTGGTGTTCTTCTACTTGAGCCATAGCTCCATTACCAGCTTTTTGGTAGTTAATTGGAGAGAAGAGTCTCACGGACTTTCCTGCCTAGGCTAGTTTTGAATCATGATCCTCAGGGTTCAGCATCCTGAATAACTAGGTTACAGGCATGAGCTACCAGCACCTGTCTCTGGGCCGTCTCTTGTCTGTTCCCCAAAGCGTGCCAACATCAGGACCATTCTTCTTATCCAACACCATCACCTGAGGTTGCAAAGCTGAACTTGCAGTCCTGAATGCAAGAGATGAGCAGAGCATCCTTTTTGGTCCGTATCTTCTTGGAAGTGGCTCATCCAGGTCAAGAAGTTAAGGTCCCAGGCTGTGTCTGGCTCAGGAGATCTCTGGAGCCTGAGATTTCCTGTGGCTTGGCAGGTGTGGCAACCAAGCTTGCCTTACCTGGTCAGTTTCTTAACCTTGATTGCCCCAAAGCCAAGGAAATCTGGGTCAGAAGGCCTGGCCTGGGCTTTAGTTTTCCTTCTAGAAGCTGCTTAGGAGAAGAACGAGAGGAAAGCTAGGATGGAGAAGGATGATGAAGTCAACAGAAGGCCTCTTTATTGTCTGGTGTGATGGGAAAAGGAAAGGCTCACAGAGGAAGCCCCCACCCTTCTCTGGGTCCAGCTTGATCTCTCTGAGTCTAGGTCTTCCTCTTTCTCCTCCCATCATAGGAAGTAGGGCAGGAAAGTGGAGGAAAGAGCAATCGAGTCACGCCTGCTGTTCCCTACTTAACCACGAGCATGGGAATTTGCACTAGCAGAGGGTCACAGGATAGAGAACCCCAAGACCACAGTTCTTCCTCTTCCTGTCCTCATTCTCATCATCCGCATCCTCACGGCTATAGAGAAGCCCTCACTGTGTGCTGTGCAGGGGTCAAAAGATGAGGCCATTCCCTGACCTCCAGGAATCTCAGCGTTGGGTCCCACCCAGTGTGAAACTCCAAAATATTTAGGAACTGTTTGGGCCAGGCAAGAAGGCTGGGGTAGAAGGGTGGAGACAAAGGTAGAGTGACTGTGCTGGGTCTGGCCCAGACAGACCTGGGTAATGGCAGCGCAGGGTGTGGTAGGAAGAGGTCAGAAGCTGAATGAAGTCAGATCCAGCTGCTTAATTTGGTTCTCAAGGACACCTGTGCCTAGCAGACCTTGTCCCATCAAGCAAAAATGCCTTCTAGTTCTCACAAGGTTTTCAACCAATATACATTTATTGAGCATCTACTGCATACCTCACTCAAAGCTGACTGCCAGGGTCTAGAGACAAATATGGTTCTAAGTATGGAATCTGAGAGTGACATGTGCACAGATTAGTGCTAATTCACAGATTGGAGTAAATTATGTAGCTTCTAGAAGTCTTGAATTTTCTACAAAATAAGGGGAGTTGAGTGTCTATTTATGACTTATACCTTACAGCTTCAAAAATCTTTTGAGTTTCCACAAAACACACATTTGCAATAATTTTCTTTGATAAGAATTAGAACACTATAGGGCAAGGAATGTGGCCTAGTGGTAGAGTGCTGGCCTAGCATACATGAAGTTCTGGGTTCGATTCCTTGGTAGCACATACACAGAAAAGCCGGAAGTGATGCTGTGGCTCAAGAAGTAGAGCACTAGCCTTGAGAAAGCCCAGCATCAGTGTCTAGGCACTGACTTTAAGCTCTAGGACTGGCAAAAAAAAAACAAATTAGAATGCTACAAAACCCTGGTTCCCAGTGGAGTTTGACCCTGATTTACTCTCCCATCTGATTCAGTTCCAGCCTTAGAAGAGCCATTTCTGCTATTGCAGCCCTGTCACCTCCCTGCCCCAGCCAATCAATATGATCCCATCAATAGGTTGCTAGATAAATCTAGGACATGGTTATATCTGAATTTCAGATATATGCTGAGTAGCAAAAGTATACCCCAGATATTGTATAGGACATACTTTCCTTAGAAGTTATCTGTTGTATGTCTGAAATTCAAATGTAACCAAGTCTTTTATATTTATTCACTAAAGTTGGCAGCCCTAACCATTGATTATTCATCACAAATTGAGAGGACATTTACGGAACACTTAACTGACCATTACATCAGCTGTGTGTCCTTTGCAGGCAAGGTCATATCCGCTAGCTGGCATGGTGCTCCTTTAACATGGTGGCCTGGCAGCATACTTGGCACCACAGTGAGCAGAGAGGGGATGTGTGAGCACTGCTGGGGGAGCATCAGAGGAAGAGGAGAGGTAGGGCAGGCTCTGAGCATTCTTCACTCAGCATTACCATTATTTCAGTGTGTGTGTGTGTGTGTGTGTGTGTGTGTGTGTGTGTGTGTGTTGTAGGAGTATGTATATTTATGCCAATAGTAAGGCTTAAACTCAGGGCCTGGGGTCTGCCCCTTAACTTTTCTTGCCCAGTGCTGGTGTTCTACCACTTGTGCCACAGTATTTTGTTTTTCTGGTTAATTGGAAATAAAAGTCTCATGGACTTTTCTGCCTGGGCTGGTGGTCCTCAGATCTCAGCCTTCTGAGTAGCCAGGATTATAGGTGTGAGCTACCAGCACATGACATTATCATGATTATGCTTCCCAATTGACAGGCAAAAACTCATCAGTGCATTCATTTAGCAAATGTATATTGAGCCAGTGGTTTTTCAAAGTCTTGCATTCCAAGGATGCCAGCAGCTTGTGGAGAGATCCAGCTGAATTCTGCAACAACGTGAGGCAGAGAAGTCATATACTCCACCATACCAACCCTCAAGAATCCCACACAAGACATTGGATGCATGTTAGAATTTTCTAGGCATGTGCTTACCTCCTCCCCTGCACAGTTCCCACTCCTCCTGTCTTCTTCTTTGGCTGGGAGCTCCAGGAGACAAGGATAGTCTTGCTCGCCTTGGGATTTCCCAGGAGATGCCCCAAGAGGAGCCCACTTACAGGGAAAGTTATGGACAAGCGGCCCTACTTCGCTTCATGTTACACCATGAAGCACTGCCATCCTGAAATGGGGGGGACATAGACACAAGCCACCTAGCTCCTTGCTCTTCTTCCTCCAGGTCACAAGTACCTGCCCCCCACCCCACTTGAAGGAACCAGGAAGGGCAGGGCAGATACTTGGGTGGGTCAGAAGACTAAGAGAAATAGAAGACTCCAAGGATTAAGGAGGTAACAGACAAACCTTTACAAACATTGCTTTGACATGGGCTGTTCTGGCATTTACTGTGATGGGTGTGTGGGTCCTTAAAATTAAAGGTGAATGGGGAGGAGCAGAGGAGGGACAAGCAAAGGAACAGAGTCACAGTCATGTTATTTTCAAGGCAAGGGTTGGAAGCATGGTTCAGATCCTAGAGTGTCAGCCAATCAGCAGGCATCAGATATGGAGTTTGAGTCCCAGTCTCAGATTTAATAATAATAATAATAAAGATTTTTGTCCTGGGCTTGAGCTCAGGGCCTGAGCACTGTCCTTGGACTTTCTCAAGGCTAGAGCTCTACCACTTCAGCCTCAGCACCACTTCCGGCTTTTTTCTATGTATGTGGTACCAAGGAATCGAACCTGGGTCTTCGTGCATGCTAGGCAAGCACTTTAACCACTAGGCCAAAGTCCCGGCCCAATAATAAAGATTTTAAAGGTAATCTGAAACCTAAGCATGTTACTCACATTTCCAAGCTGGCCCCTTCCTCTTAACCCACTCCAACTCTGGGTCACTTTGCTTCAGTCATAATGGCCACCTTCTGTGTATGTTTCTCTGTCCTTGACTGCTTGGAATGCTCCTTCCCCCCTATGTCCACTCAGTTACCGCCTTCACCCCCTCTTACTGCCCTTCTCAGCAGGGCTAGCCCTGCCCAGCCACCTGAGTACAGAACTGTCCACACCCTGCACTTCGAATCACCTGACCCCACACCACTTTCCACACTACCTCTAACCACTAGAAACTTTATTTAGCCTCTTGTTTATTTGCTGATTGTGTATTGAACTGGTTGAACTGAATGTGAAAGGACCTAGGTAATCCACTTGTTTCTAATCAGTGTATTTCCAGAGTCTACTTTGGAATTTATTAAAACAAACCAACCAGCCAGGCATCAGTAGCTTTCACCTGTGATCCTAGCTACTCAGGAAGCAGGGGTCTGAGGATGGTGGTTCAAAGCCAGCCCCGGCAGGAAAGTCTATGAAACTCTTATTCCAATTAACTACCAAAAGGCTAGAAGTAGAGCTGTGGCTTAAGTGGTAGAACACTAGTCTTGAGCACAAAAAAAGCTCAGGGACAGCACCCAGGCTCTAATTTCAAGCTCTAGGACTGGAGCTTAACTTGAACAACAATAAAAAGACAAGCCAGCCAGAATCCCTCCCACAGGCTACCTGAGTCAGCTCCCCTACACAAGTTCTCCCAAATGTCGGATATTGTGATCCTGGCCTAGGACAGTGGCCTCGCTAGCCGAGGATCGCAGCAGAGCCCGTCCTGTTTAAGGTCACAGCATACATAGTCAGGGCCCAGCCAGCAATCCTGGGCTTCTCTCCAACTGGAACCTATTATAATTCCTTAGGCAGATGTGGGGGCACCTTTTGGTCCAGCCTGGGAAGAACCCAGGCTCTTTGAGCCAAACAAGTCGCATGACTACTGGGAATCTCTTTGCTAGCCTGTGAAATGGGTGGACAGGAAGGGGGTGGAGCTCTGGATATTCCCAGTAAGCTGTGTCATTCTCTGCAGACCACTTACCCACTGCCTCCCATGGCACCCTGTACTCAAGGACAAAAGCTCTAGCTCTTAGGCCTGGAACCCTAGGTTCTTCCTCCTTGGCCCCTGCCACTCCTAGAATCTGCTGCCACTCCTGTCCCCACACCCTTCCTTAAAGCTGCAGTTAGTCACCACCCACACCTTATACCTTTGCACAAACCGTTCCCTCTGCCTGGGTTGAGATCGTCCTCTCTCCCGTTGCCCGGAGAACCCAGCCATGACCCTAACCTTGGAAGACAAGAGTCTCACAGCCCTTCCTGCCTGGGCTGGTTTTGAACTTCAATTCTCATATCTCAGTCTCCTGAATAGCTAGGATTACAGGTGTCATCCACTACTGCCCTAATCTTAACCCCCCCCCCCAGTTTTCCCATTTTCTAGTAGTTAATTGGAGATAAGAGTCTCATGACTTTAGTGCCTGGGCTGGCTTTGAACCATGGTCCTTAGATCTCAGCCTCAGGAGTAGCAAGAATTACAGGCCTGAGCCACTGCAGTCAGTATCACCACCCTACTCTGTGTGTGTGTGTGTGTGTGTGTGTGTGTGTGTGTGTGTGTGTGTGTGTGTGTATTTTATTTCCATTCAACATATGTTTACGTAATACTTTAACACATACTTTCGCATACATAGTCTCAATGGAATCTTACCAGAATCATTTAAGTAGAAAATGTGGAGATTCATCTTTCTCTTTGATGAACTCTTTAATCTGACACTTAGAGAGCCATTATGGCAACAAAGGTGGTATCTAGACTCGGGTTCTGTTGCTCCAAACCCCTCCTTTTAAATTTTTTTATTTTCCAGCATCAGGGTTTGACCTCAAAGCCTTGCACTTGGTTGGCTTGCTTGTTCAGCCAAGGCTCTATCACTTGAGCCTTACCCCCAGCCCAGATTTTCACTGGGTATTTTGTAGATGGAGTCTATGGCCTTTTCTGCTCAAGCTGACTTCAAACCACAGTCCTCCAGATCACAGCCTTCTGAGTAGCTATGATTGTAGCAATGAATCTCCAACATTCAGTAACAAAATTTTGGGGAGCGGTACTGGGATTTGAACTCAGAGCCCTTCACTGCCTTGTTAGTACTTGATATAAAACTGTACAGTTGCTTTAGACCCTTGTTTGCCACCTCCTGGTTGAGTGAATCAGGCACATTTTCTTGATCTCTCTTAAATCTGTTTCCTCATCTGCAACTTATGAAGCTCACTTCTTAGGAGAGTGGAGAGGATACAGAGAGATTAAAAGTGGGCGGGGGGGGGGAGTGGCTGGTCAGGCACTGGTGGCTCACTCCTCTAATCCTAGCTACTCAAGAAGTTGAGATCTGAGGGTCGTGGTTCAAAGTCAGCCCTGCAGGAAAGTGTGTGAGACTCTTGTCTCTAATTAACTACCAAAACACTGGAAGTGTAGTTATGGCTCAAAGTGAGAGAGCGCTAGCCTTAAGCAAAGGAGCTCTGGTTCAGCACCCAGGCCCTGAGTCCAAGTCTCACAACTGACAAAAAGTAAGAGGGGGGGAGAGAGGGACAGAGGAGGGGAGGAACGAAGGAAGGGAAGGAGGGAAGGAGGGAAGGAGGGAAGGAAGGGGCTTTGTGTCAGGGAACCCTAGGGATTCCTATCAGTTCCTGCCCTGTGCACCAGGGTCCCCTCCCTGCAAAGCCAGTCACTCAACTAATAAGGAAAGCAGAGAGACTTTGTTACGATCAGCCCTATTGGACTAGGGCTGCTGGGTTGGAACAATAATGGAAATGGCCACAAATCTCTGCAAAACAGGTATGGATGAGAGGTGACAGGATCACAGCAGAGTTGTGTGGGGAGGGCAGGAGACTGCGATTCATAGACTTGCCATAAGCACGCCATGGGTGACAGCCTGGTCTAACTGCAGCCCCTTCCTGGTGGGCACTAGGCCCTGCCCTGGTCATCCCCTCAGTACAAGTGAGGACCCAGCCCTCACTTGCATAGCACTTCCTGTTCAACCAGGGAGGACATTAACTGTGCACCAGCGATGGTTGATGCTGTGGTCACCTGGTATTGGTGAAGCCTGTGGGTTATGGAGTTAGGCCACGGGCCTGGCAAAGTATCCAGCAGGCACATGACAAGTGATCACATGACTCTTGAATCATAGTCACCTCAAGAGAACCGTGGGCCTTGGAATGAAACCATCCAAGTTCAAGTCCCTGCTCCAGCACTCATAAGAAGTATAAAATGCCAGGCACCGGTGGTTCAGGCCTATAATCCTAGTTACTCTGAGGGCTGACATCTGAGGATCACAGTTCAAAGCCAGCCATGGCAGGAGTCCCCAGGAGACTCTTATTTCCAATTAACCACCAGAAAACCAGTAATGGAGCTGTGTATCAAAGTGGTAGAGCACTCAGCCTTGAGCAATAGAGCTCAGGGATAGTGCCCAGGACCTGAAGCCCCACAACTGAAAAAAAATAGCTCCTTCATTGAGCTGATTAAATGCTAGCATATCTTTATTTTATTTTATTTTATTTTTTTTTGCCAGTCCTGGGCTTCAGCTCAGGGCCTGAGCACTGTCCTTGGACTTTCTCAAGGCTAGAGCTCTACCACTTGAGCCTCAGCACCACTTCCGGCTTTTTTCTATATATGGTACCGAGGAATCGAACCTGGGTCTTCATGCATGCTAGGCAAGCACTTTAACCACTAGGCCAAACTCCCGGCCCTAGCATATCTTTAAACCATTAGTTATTATAAACTGTTTCTTTACTTGAAGGATAAGGAAAGAGAACTTAGTTGACATAGGTCACCCAACTTGTGAGAGGAAATTGGGTTTCCATCCTGGACTGGACCAGTGCAAGGTCAGAGTTCTCCTGGTTTCTTGATGCTGCTCCTTTATAATAATAATAATAATAATAATAATTATTATTATTATTATTATTATTATTATTAGCCAGTCCTGGGGCTTGAACTCAGGGCCTGGGCACTATCCTTGAGCCTTCTCAAGGCTAGAACTCTACCACTTGAGCCACAGCACCACTTCCAGCTTTTTCTGTATCAATGGTACTGAGGAATTAAACCAAGGGTTTCGTGCATGCTAGGAAAGCACTCTACCACTAGGCCACACTCCCAGCCCAAATGCTCCTTATTTTTATTACCTTCATTCCCTAGATAAAAGGCCAGAGAAACTGGTGGTGTGTGTGTGTGTGTGTGTGTGTGTGTGTGTGTGTGTGTGTGTGTGTGTGTCCTGGGTCTTGAACTAAAGACCTGGCCACTGTCCCTGAGCTTTTTGCTCAAAGCTAACATTCTACCACTTGAATCATATCCCCATTTCCAGCTTTTTGATGGTTTTTGGAGGTAAGAATCTCAAAAACATTCCTTTCCAGATTATCTTTGAAGTATGATCCTCGGCAGATCTCAATGTATTGAGTCACTGGGTTACAGGTATGAGCTATTAAAACAAAACAAAAAACATTCTATCTACCTGACACTGGTGGTTCACACCTATAATCCTAGCTACTCAAGAGGCTGAGAATGGAAGGATTGGGGTTTGAAACCAACCTGGGCAGAAAATCTCTTGATAGTCCATCTCCAAATAGCCAGAAAAACAACTCATTAATTTGAAAACTAAGTAAAGGAGGAGTGTTGATTTGACCTTTTCCTGTATAACTTTAAAGTGTTAACTCCCATGAACTAAATTGGTGAGAAAGGAAGTTTCTCTTGATTTCCATACTAAGGGGAGTGGTAGAATCTAAGGAAGTGAGAGACTCAGTCATCCAGCCTCAAACACTGCTTACAAATGTCTTGTGACAGAAGAACACCACCACTCCCCAATAAAGGGCTCACCCCAAAGGCAGCATCCAAGTTCCCAACAGATTCATAGCTGGAGGTAACTACAGGAAAAATAACCTTCACTCAATAAATCACAAGGGAAAAGAAATGAGAAAAAACAAAGGGCCAGGAATTTGGCCTAGTGGTAGAGTGCTTGCCTAGCATGCACAAAGACCAGGGTTCAATTCCTCAGTACCACATACAAAGGGAAAAAAGAAAGCTGGAAGTGGTGCTGAGGCTCAAGTGGTAGAGCTCTAGCCTTGAGAAAGTCCAAGGACAGTGCTCAGGCCCTGAGCTCATGCCCAAGACTGTCAAAAAAAGAAAGAAAGAAAGAAAGAAAGAAAGAAAGAAAGAAAGAAAGAAAGAAAGAAAGAAAGAAAGAAAGAAAGAAAGAAAGAAAGAAAGAAAGAGAGAGAAAGAAAAAAAGAAAGAAAAAGAAAGAAAAAAAGAAAGAAAGAAAGAAAGAAAGAGAAAGAAAGAAAAAGAAAGAAAAAAAGAAAGAAAAAGAAAGAAAAAAAGAAAGAAAGAAAGAAAGGAGAAAAAAAAAACCCAGAAACATGTTAGAAAGACTTGGAGAATCTGGCTGCTCACAGAGAATCTTGTGGCTCACACCTATAATCCTAGCTACTCAGGAGACTTGAGTTCTGAGGATCATGGTTCAAAGCTAGCTCTGGCAGGAAAGTTTGTGAGAATCTTATGAAAAAGCCAAAAGTGATGCTGTGGCTTACGAAGTAGAGTGCTTACCTTGAGCACACAAGCTCAGGACAGTGCCCAGACCCTCAGTTCAAGCCCCAGGACTGACACAAAAAGAAAAGACTTAGAGACATCAGTCATTAGCAACCCATGGCCTTTATTTGTATTTCAATTTAAGTAAATAATTTTGAAGAATGGGAAAAAGTGAGAATTAAGACAATGACTAGGTATTCTGATATGAATAAACCATTCTTAATTTGGGGTGCATAATAATGATAGTACAACTTTACTTTTTGATATGAGTGTGGATTGAACTCAGGGCCTTGTGTTTGTTAAGCAAACTGTTCTACCACTTGAACCATTCTATCAAGTTACTTCTAAGATAGGGTCTCCTTTTATGTCTGGACTTCAACCCTCCTACAGATACTTTGTTTGTGGAATGACATGCAAGTACCACTATATCCAGACAATGGCCAATATGGAGTCTCACAAACATTCATGATTACTACAGCCTTTAAAAAAAACAACACTGTGACTCTCCAAGTCTGCCTTCTAAGTTGCTGGAATTATAAACTCGAGCCATTGTACTTGGCATGACTAATGTAATAAGTCTGTTTTTTTTTTTTCCTTTTCTTTTTATTCCAATATTTGGGCTTGAACTTAGGACCTGGTAACTGTCTTTTAGCTTTTTCACTCAAGGTTAGCACTTTACTACTTGGGCCACAACTCCACTTCTGGCTTTTGTGGATGGGTATGTGCCTACCAGTCCTGGGCCGGAACTCAGGGCCTGCACACTGTCCCTAAGCTTTTTTGCTCTGCCACTTGAGCCATAGCTCCACTTCTGGTTTTTTGGTGGTTAACTTGATATGAGTTTCATGGGCTGTCTTGCTGGCCTAGCTTCAAATTGCAATCCTCCAATCTCAGCCTCTTGAGTACCTGTAATTACAGGCAAGAACCAACAAACACCTGGCAACTTCTAACATTTTTTTGTGGTGATTAATTGGAGATAGGAGTCTCTTGAATTTGTCTTCCCCGGGATGGCTTCAAAGCAAAGATCCTCCTATCTCAGCCTCCTGAATAGCTAGGATTACAATTGTGAGTGAGCCGTCAGTGTCTGTCAAAAGCTGCGGTTCGGCCTTCCATATTGCTGGGTACTTCCATATTTCTTATCAACTGTTTGCTGGTGTGCAGAGCTGACCATGTACCCACCTGAGCCACGCTGGTCTGCTTCCTCTATTCCCAGGTCCATTCTGATCTTGCTGCATCATGGCCTTGCCCTGATACTGGGCCTGAAGAGGCCCGTTGAAGGTGGGGACTGTGGGAACTTGTCAGTGGGACCCCACCTTGAGAATCAAGGTGTGTGAAGAGGGTATTCTTAAGAGTTGCTGACCCATGAACTGGGCAAGGGTGCAGCCCAGGCTTGAAGTAGGGACAGAGGGTGTCAAGCTGAATGCTTTCTTCTTCCCCAAGCTGCTGGAGTTGCTAGAATTACAGGCATGAGCCGCCAGCTTTTTTTTGGACAAACCACCTAGTGCTCAATTAAGTGTGCGACCCATCCATGCCAGGCTCCCTGACAGGAAAGCTGCGGACCATTGACCAATCAGAATTGAAGGGCTGAAAGCCCAGGGAGCTCAAAGGTCCCTCCCTGCCTGTAGGTTTAGCCACCGCTGATGTGGGCACACATGGAGCCCAGAGACCTGCTCTTCAGTCGCCTTTCATTTCACATCCCACCTGTTCTTCAGAGACCAGTTAATTTACCAGCTCCCTGGAGGGCTGTGGGGAGCCTCTGCTGCATGGCTCTCCAGTGTTCTGGGCTCCTCTTGGGAGTATCTTGGCAGTGTGTGGGGAGCTGGTGTTCGCATTTCAACACCCTCCCCGTGCCGGGAACAGTGGCTATCACCCAATGGAAAATCATACGTGGTCCAGGTGCCTGAGGCAAACTGTAGCCCAAAGGCTCTCAGGACTCACCAGTTCTACTGTTTTCCCTCTTCCTTCTCAATTTTTTCTTCCTTCTCCTCCTCCTCCTCTTCTCCTCCTTCTTCTCCTCCTCCTCCTCCTTCTTATTCTCTTTCTTCTTCCTCCTCTTCTTTTTCTTATCATTATTACTGTTGTTACCATCATCTTTATTGTTATTTCAGTGTGGGGCTTGAACTCAGGGCCTTTCTCTCCTGCTTGGCTTTTTTTTTGCTCAAGGTTGGCATTCTGCCACTTATGCCATATCTCCACTCCTGGCAACAAAGACAGAAGTTAACTGGAGATAAAATGGTTAATTGGTTAATACCAGATAAAACGTCTTATGGACTTCTCTGTCTGGGCTGGCTTTGAACCATGATCCTCAGATGTTAGCTTCCTGAATTGCTAAGATTTCGAGTGCCCAGATTAATATTAAATAGTTAATTACACTAAACAAATGTTCCCTCTCTTTGCTGGCTGTCTACCTCCTATAAATCATAAACCCCTCAAGCCAGAGGATATCTGGAGAGCCCACTCTATCCAGGCTTCAGCACTCCTCTTCTGTCTCTCCCCTTCCTGCATCTAGGTAGGTGTGTTCACCTGGATATAATCTGGGGAGGCCAAAGAATGCTCAAAGATTGCTGGACATGAAAAGTCAGGTCAACTTGCCCTTGCATAGCCCTTTTCCATGGTTTTGGTTTTATTCTCTCTCTCTCTCTCTCTCTCTCTCTCTCTCTCTCTCTCTCTCTCTCTCTCTCTCTCTCTCTCTCTCTCTCTCTCTCTCTCTCTCTCTGTGTGTGTGTGTGTGTGTATGCCAGTTGCCAGTCCTGGGGCTTGAACTCAGGGCCTGGCACTGGTACTATCCCTGAGCTTTTGTGCTAAAGACTTAGCATCTTACCAGTAGGATCCTGAGCAGCTAGGAGTGAACCCCTAGTCCCTAGCCCTCAGTTTTCTTTTCTGGGTGTTCCACAGGCTTTTTTGAGACCCTTAGCATGGCAGGGTGCTGGACCCAGTGTACAGGGCGGTGTATGCACTTCTCCAGGTGGAGAAACCTCTGGACGGCTGTCAGGAATGGGCTGTGGCTTCATTTGGGAAATGGATCCTGGGAGGACTCATGCTTCCCCCCACACCTGAATATGTCTGTAAATCTCCCTCGCACTAGCAACAGTCAGCTGCTCTGAAGCAAGTCTTTTTTTTTTTTAAATGCACTGATCAAACATTTGCAGCAGGCCCTGAGATGTCTTCACAGTTCAAGTGCTGCGAAGAACAAGCTTCATGTCCTCCACATTAGAGAACACCACTGAAATATTCACGAGGCTCCTGGCTCTCTCAGTTCAGAAGAAAGGGAGGAGACAGCAGCCTTGCTCAGTGCCTATGACATGTCCCACTGTTCAGAGAGTCTCCTGGCTCAGTGAAGGAGCTGCCATTAACAGGTTTCTGAACCTGTTTAAGGCTCAGTTTCCTGTCTGTAAAAACAAATATGGTAGCTGTGAGTTATACCTGTAATCTTAGTTATGAAGGAGGCTAAGATATCTGGAGATCAAGGTTTAAAGCCACCCTGGGCAAGAAAATCTGTGGGCCTCATCTCCAATTAACCATGAAAAAGCTGACCGTGGAGTTGTGGCTTGGGGAAAAAAACAGCTCAGGGATGGTGCCTAGGTCTTGAATTCAAGCCCTAAAACCAGAACACACACACACACACACACACACACACACACACACACACACACACACGGAGATGGCAAGAGTCCTTCCTCTGCTGGGAGGACTTCCGGTCCACACTCAGCACAGGGCCTGGGCCATGTGGAAAGCCCAATCCATAGCAGCTATTGTTATCACACCGCTGTGGAGCGGAGGGGCTTGGAGTATGAATGGAGCACTCTATCCTCCAGCTGCAGACCACAGCTCCTCTGTCTATCTCTGTCCTGACCAAGGCTCAATTCACAAACCTCTCCCCTCTGACACTTTCGATTACTAGGTCATCCTTTACCGAATCCTAATCATTTTCTCCTGGAATGATTTATGCGTCTGTAAATTTTCCCCATCTTAACTATACACCTTGAGGTCCAATCCATGGACAATTCTCCCTTGAAGGCATCATGATGTGCAGTTTAGTTTATTTATTTATTTATTTATTTTAATTTTTTGTCAGTCATGGGGCTTGAACTCTGGCCTGGGTGCTATCTCTGAGCTCTTCAGCTCAAGGCTACCTCACTACCTCTTGAGCCACAGTACCACTTCTGGTTTTTCTTGTGGTTAATTGGAAATATGAGTCTTACAAAATTTCCTCCCTGGGCTGGCTTTGAACCGTAGTCTTCAGATCTCAACTTCCTAAGTAGCTAGGATTACAAGCATGAGCCACCAGTGCCTGATCCTCCCATTTCTGCCCCCCACCTTTTTTTTTTTTAAGATACAAACCAAGTCTTTTCCTAACTCCCAACCAGATTCAAGCTCTCCTTTGTCTGAATCTCCCAAAAGCACAATGAAGATTATCATTGATCACACCAAGGCTCTATCTGAAATAAAGTGAGGGACTACTTGACATTCTAGAATTTTCCAATTGATTCCAGCATGCAAGAAGGAGCTGGTTATAAGTTTCTGAGCTAAGATGAAGATAGTGCCCATTCAATACAGAATAGATGTGGTCAAACTGGGAGAGCTGAATGGCGGCATTCCATATTCTTGTCTCCCTGGCACCTAGCACGGTGCCAGTGTGTGGTGTCAGTAAATGGTCCTAATTAATGCTTACAACAACTCTCATGTCAGGCCTACCACATACCGACACTTGTAGAGCCCTGTGCACAGGTTCTCCCAGAAGAGATGGCTGTGGTCACAGCTATTTATACCTCATGGATTGGCATGCACTAGGCCCTCAACAAATAGTCAGGTGAACTGATTAATAAAGGTCTCCTTTACAGAGGAGACAACAGAAGCTCAGACTGGTTTAATGACAGAATTTGTACCCACATGACAATCATGTTGATTCCAAAGGGCATATTCTTCATTCCTGAACCCTATCAGGTACAAGGGATAGACAGGGTGGGGACCAAGGATGAGAGGCTTTCCTTTTGGTGGACAAACAGAAATGCACAAACACAGCAGTGTGTGTGATGGTGACAGAACCCATGACCATGCCAGGAACTGGACAGGGCAAGACATCAAGACCTAGAACACAAAATATCTAAGAACTTCTTGCCAGTGATGGGCTAAGCCAGGGCTAGAATATCAATTTCCACAAAAGTCGGGCTTTTTCCCTTTATTCTGCTCAATAAGGGATTAGGTCTAGGAAGGAGACAACAGATGCTGCCTAGGAGTACAGCACATGGGACACAAGGCCAGGCACAAGGGACTTGAAGATCACCATCATGGGAGCGGGAGTTTGGCCTAGTGGTAGAATGCTTGCCCAGCATGCGCAAAGACCAGGGTTCGATTCCTCAGTACAACATACATAGGAAAAGCCAGAAGTGGTGTTGTGGCTCAAGTAGCAGAGCTCTAGCCTTGAGAAAACCCAAGGACAGTGCTCAGGCCCTGAGTTCAAGCCCCAGGACTGGCACACACAAAAGAAATCACCATCATGCACTCAGTGAGACCCATCCAACCACCCAAGTTTCAGCTGGCTGGCTGGCTCACTCCCCCTGAGAGTTTTTTTGGGAAAAATAAAAGGGGTTGGACTGTAGCTCAGTGGCAAAGTGCTTACCTAGCAAGTGGAACATCCTGGGTTCACAATCTCCAGTATCAAAAAAGAAAAATAAAAACTGAAAGAAGGTATGGGGGACAGAAAGAAGGTTGGGGGATACATCAGTCCCTTAAGTGGTAAAGAGGAGGTTAGGGAGGTTCAGGACATTGCCAATTGCCAAGGCCAGGGCTTGTCTCCCATGTTTTAGGTACCTTATCTTATTATAGCAGGTCTTAGGATGAGGGATGGGGAGGCAGGAAAGGACACTCCAGCAGAGGAGCTATGAACCAAGCACCAGAATCTCCTTCTTCCTTCCTTCCTTTCTTTCTTTCTTTTTTTCTTTCTTTCTTTCTTTTCTTCTTTCTTTTTCTTCTTTTTCTTTCCTTCCTCTCTTTTTTCTTTTCCCTTCCTTCCTTCCTTCCTTCCTTCCTTCCTTCCTTCCTTCCTTCTTTCCTTCCTTCCTTCTTTCTTGTGTGCTGATACTGAGGTTTGAACAGGACCTGGGCATTCTCCCTTACTTTTTTTTTGTTTGTTTTTAATGTTTTATTGTTACTATAAGCTATAACTGTCTGTACATTACATGGGTTACAATTACATAAGCAAAAAGTACAGGTAAAAAGTACATTTCTTTTTGGACACTGTCACCCCCTTCTCTCCCAGTTTTCTCGGTCCCTTACCTCTACTTCTGCTTTTGTTGTTTTGTTTTGGTGGTTTATTGAAGGTAAGACTCTCCTTAGATCAGGGATCCTAACTGCTTAGCCTCGAGTAGTTAGGAACTCACAGGGTTGCTGAGGAGGAAGCACAAGAAAGGGCTTATAGTTGCAAGGGGAGGAGTTTAAGGGGTTTCTCAGCCAATGCAAACTGATGTTGGAGACACACAACTCCTTCCCAGGTCACCTTCCTGTCACTCACAGCCACTCTGCCAAGGGCATTAGCAATCTACTAAGAAGTAAGCCCCATGGGCTGAGGCTTCGGTCTAAGGTGCTCATGACTATCAGTTAATTAATGACTCTCCACTTTCCAGAAGCTCGAGGAGGTTATGATTTTGCTTTGTTTTTGTGCCTGTGCTGGGGCTTGACCTCAGAGATTTGTGCTTGACTTTTTGCTGGCACTCTACTACTTGAGACAAAGTTCTGTTTCTCAAAAATGTTCTTATGGCCTATCCTGAGAAACTTGCCACTGTGAACAAGCTGGGCTGGGCCCAGCCTCTGCCTCCCCATCCCTGGCTTTAAAGGCGTGGGTTCTGTCTTCACCCACACTCAGGCAGGAGAGTGGTGCAGATGGGAGTCAGGAAGGACTGGGTAGTCCTAACTGTGCTGTCCTGAAAGTCTGTAGACACGCCCTCCCAAATGTGTGGTCCCTGAATTCCTCTTGGGCTGAGGGTCCCTGAGCTGGGTGGAATATACTCTTCACCCTGGGCTGACCCCAGCATGTCATGGAATTTTGCATTAGTCACTCATCTCTTGACTTTGGACTTCCACAGCCATAAAGTGAGAAGAGGAGTCTGTCCACACATTCGTCCCCCTCTCCTCTCTGGCACTGGTTCCAGACACAGCTGGTCAACAACAGAAGTAGAAGTGGAATGGACTGCCAAGGTGTGGGCGAGAAAGAAGAGAGGGGATGATTGGGGTTCACACGTTCCCTGGGGAAAGCCGAAAATACCTTGAGAGTATTCTCTCTCACCTAGAAAGGCTGTTGAAGACCATATAGGGAATTTCTTTCCCCAGCTTGCTCTCCTTCCACTCTTAGCCTCACTCTCCATGGTTGTCCTCAAATATTCAGAGGCAGCTGGGTGCTGATAGGTCATATCTGCAATCCTAGCTACTGAGGAGGCAGAGGTCTGAGGATCATGCTTCAAAGCCAGCCCAGGCGGGAAAGCCCACTAGACTCTTATCTCCAAGGAACCGCCCAAAAAGCCAGAAGTGGAGCTGTGGTAGAGTGCTGGCCTGATGCAAAAAAGGCTCAGAGACAGTGCCCGGGCCCTGAGTTCAAGCTCCATGATTGGTACCAAAAAAAAAATCTAAGTCAGGGCTGAGAGCATGGTTCAGGAGGTAGAGCAGCTACCTAGTAAGCACAAGGCCTTCAACCTTAGTTCTATTCCCTCTGGGGGCGGGGATAAGTCAGCGATGACAATTGCTGTAGGAAAAATGAAGCTGGCACAGGAAAAAGGGACCTTGCCAATGTGCCAATGTGTTGGTTAGAAGCATATCAGCGGTATGGCTACCACTGTGTAGTAACCTTCACTAAGGTGAGGTCTAAGCAAAGATGCAAAGCAATTGAAGAAGGGAAGTACACACAGGGTTCTGAACAAAGACACAGTGATTGCCAAGGCCTAGAACTAAGAGGAACAGATAAGAAACAGCCAAGAGGACTGGGCAGCTGGAGCCGAGTACATGAGGTAAAAGGAACGGGTGGGACTGGCAAACAGGAATATGCTGAGGCCCACACAAAGTCAGTCTCTGTGTAATCTATAGCTGGGAAATATTAATAACTACAATGCATTGGGTGGATTTCACATGCCTGGCATGGTATTCAATTCTGCAACACAAAAATACTACAGATAGGGTCATTAGAATCTAATGAGGAGACAGATAATTTTCACAAGTGACATGTGACAGGTGCCACATCAAGGACTTCTGAAACTATAGAACAGGGACATCTAAATTGGCCATAGGGACAAGTGGGCTTCCTGGAGGAAATGATTCTGGAGCCATCAAACAGGAAAACACCTCTAGAATGCAGATTATTTTTGTCGGTTGTGGGACTTAAACTCTGGGCCTGGGCATTGTCCCTGGGCTCTTCAGCTCAAGGTTACCACCCTACCCCTTGAGCCACAGCACCACATCCAGTTTTCTCCTGGCTAATTAGAGATAAGAATCTCACAGACTTTAGTGCCCAGGCTGGTTTTGAACCTTGATCTGCAGATCTCAGTCTCCTGAGTAGCTAGGATTACAGATGTGAGCCACCATGCCCTGCCAGATATTTATTTTTTTTCATTTGTGTGTTATGGCAATTGAACTCAGGGCCTGGGTGCTGTCCCTGTGAACTTTTTGCTCAAGGCTAGCACTCTAGCACTTGAGCCACAGCTCTGCTTTCAGATTCTTCTGAGTACTTTATTAGAGATAAGAGTCTCATGGATTTTCCTGGCTGGCTTTGAACCATGATCCTCAGATTTCAGCCTTCTGAGTAGCTAGGATTACAGATGTGAGTCACCAGTGCCCAGCTGGAATGCAGACTGTAAAAGAAAGGACACCCAGACCTGGCATGGTCCAGGTACAGTTGGAGCAGCACTGCTGGGGGCCAAGGACTTCCGGAGGACAGGCTTGGGCATGCAGCGATTGAGGGGCGCATCTGCATGGGAAGACCAGGCTTAAATGTATACGTGAGAACTTGGAAATGGATTAGTCAGGACAGAAAAATGCCTACCATCCCAGCTACATGGGTGGTTGTAAATAGCAGGGTCAAAGTCAGAGGCCAGCTTGACAAAAACATGAGACATTATCTGGACAAAAGGGAGGACTGGCTCAAGTAGTAAAGCACCTGCCTCATAAGCACAACTCCTAAGTTCAAACCCCACTACAACCAGATGAAGAGAGGAAGAGGAGGAAAAGGAAGAGGAAGAGGAGGAGGAGGAGGAAGAGGAGGAGGAGGAGGAAGAGGAGGAGGAGGAAGAAGAGGAGGAGGAAGGAAGGACTTGGATAGGAGGAATACAAATTTCTTTGCTCATCCAGGCAGGTAGATGGAGCTGGGAGATGACCAGGAAGCAGGAAATAAGTGATGGGCCTCACTCCTTCACCTGTCTGGAGTGTTGGTTTTTCTAGGGGAGGTTTGGATGTCCCGAATGCTCATCCTGCTGCAGCAGGAGACACTGTGGTAAGGGACTGTGCCACACTGTGGTAGCTACCAGCAACTCACGCTAGCAGTAATGCCTGCTCTCCAGTGTAGTTTCACTGCCATAAGTCCTGGTCCTACAGTCCATCTAGGAAGGCAGAGATCTGTTCTCAGCTCAGAGAGGTTCAGGGCCTTGCCAAGGTCCCATGGCCAATGGGAAAATTAAATTGAGGCTGAAGTCCAGCTCTTTGAGACTGCAAACCCTACAGCAGCACTGCAGTAGCTGCAGAACAGGGGACCTGGTCCCAGGACAAGGCTGGGGAGAACAGTAGACCGGATTCTGGAATGGAGGAAGGATGGAGATGGGAGTGATGGAGGCTGAGGGAAGGCAGAAAGAGAGGGGCTTGGAGAGGCTTGACGCCAGACCTAGAAGTATCTCCCTTGGATGATGAAATAGACGATGAGGAGAGAGACAGAGACAAATAACAGTGTCACATCCAAACAAGGAGGAGGCAAAAGAAGAGGATGGAGCCTGTCTGCAGCAGAGATGGCGGAGGCCCTGACACCAGCTCCGGTTACCAGCAGGCTGGCAGGCAGGCAGCATCAGCTGGTCAGATGTCACAGAGTCCTCCCCCCTCCACCTCCGCCTGCTCCCCCCCACTCGGACCCATCCACTTGGGCTGCTCCACAGAATCCCTCACCCCTTGTCCCTGGGGAGGAGTGAAGGTACTTGGGGAGCCCCAGCAGAGAAGGGGGGTTGTGAGCTTCCTCCCTGAATTTGCTTCTCTGCAGCATCCTCCTCCCGGCCTCTCCCCCCCGCCCCGGCGCGGATGGTACGCTCCGGTCCGCCTGGCCCGGCTGCAGTGGATGTTGCTAGAACCCACGCGGAGGAAGGAAAGAGACGCAGACAGGCTGCGGTGACCCAGCGGCCGCCCCAGCCTCCGGGAAACTCCCCCTTCCTCGAGAGACGGCACCATGACCCAGGGAAAGGTACTGGCATCTTTCTCCCCACTCCCTGACACCCCCCACCCGCGCTTGCCCCCAGCCTCCATCGTCTGAACTCCCTGTATCCCTGTCATCCACAGCAAGCTTTCTGGGCCACTCTACGCAGTCTTCCCGGGCTCCAGTGTGTAGGTCCTCTGTGGCCCCTCGCTGAGATCAGAGGATTCCCCCCCAAAAAGGCCCATTTCAAGAAATAAGTCTGCTCTTTCTTCCCATCCCCAAAGCTTTTCTCTACTCCCATCTCTCTTTCCCCCATCTGCTTTGGCATTGCACCAGGCCCTTGTAAGGAGCCAGCCTGCGTGGTCCCTGTGACTCTTTGTGACCGTGTGTGTCTGTGTGTCTGTGTGTCTGTGTGTATGCATGTATGTGTACCACCATGAGTTTTGAGGGACAGTGCCTATGGGCGTCACTTCCATGGCAGACCTAACCACTTATGTCTGGCATTTGAAACTCCCCCCACCCCCATGAATCTCTCTCCCCCAGTTTGCAGTCTTCCTTCCTCATCCAGGTTGCTGGATACATCACCTATGGTTGGGGGTTCTTGTGATAACCCTGCATCAGGATGCTCTTATTTTTGTTTTGATTTTGGCCCAGTATTAGATAGACTGAATAAAAGCATAATCCCCCTCCCCCACCAGTTTTAGCCTCAATTGGAGAGGAGGGGTTGGGCAGAGACTTAACTGGCCCAGTCTGGTTATGTAACATCAACAGCCTGTGGAATTATACAACCACTAGGGCCTAGGGCAAAGGGGGAGGGTCCTCTGGCCCTCTCTTTGGAGGTATTAAGGATTGGGCAGAGAAAATAGGAAAAGACCCTCCCCATTCCCACTTCCATCTTCCAAGACTAGCCACAGAACCAATAACATCCTTCCCTTAAGCCCTTAACACCACCCCCTTCTCTGTTTTTGAGCTAAGCTCTCTTTGGAACCTCAAAATGATGTCATTGGGTAATACCACCTCCTGCCATTGGCCAGACATCACTTGGGAATGCCTTATGCGTGTGGGTGTAGGGGGAGGGACTAGAAGGCTGAGGGGAGGGACTGCATGGCTGGGGAGGGACTGAGATAGGTTTTCCTGGGCCTGCCCATAGATGAAGGGGGTCAGGGAGTGGGAAGGATGCACTCCCACAGTTGGTCCTTCTCCAAAGTCTGGAGATATTGTGAATGGTATAACTGAAGAACAGCTCCTATGTGAGCCTCACCTCACTGTCCCTGCTACTTTCTGTACTGGGGTAACTGGTCCCTCCCTCCTCAGCCCCACTCCCCAGCTCCCATTACAAACTTTCTGGAAGAAACAGAAGCCTCCCCCCAGCTGCAGAGTCCTTGCACTACATAGAACCAACCAGAAGATTGGGTTGCCCAGCCAGCATTCTGCAAGGATCCCACCCACAGTTTTTCTCAGCAGTCCTTCAATTCAACCAGGTCTTTGAGGAACCAGACTTAAACACCACCTTCTGAGGTCGGTGCCAAGCTCTCCTTTGCTTGTCCTGGCTTATATCCTTCCACCAAGGCAAAATTACCCATCATGGAACTGGGGGCCTATGGGGTTTGAGTCCTAACCAGCTATGGGTTCATTTCCTTTCCAATCTTACTTCCCTCATCTGTTTAAGCAATGTCTTCTCCAGGTCACTCCTTTCAGCAGTGACATTCTGTGATTCTGTTTGGGGGAGAGGCTGAGGACAAGGGGGCCCCTACCCTCCCTCCACCCTATGGTCAGCTTCCTCTTTCCTCTCAAGTCCCTCTCCACCTCTCTTTGTCGCTCTTCGCTTTCCCATCCTTCACTCTCATTATGTGTTTCTAGCCCAACAGAAGCTGTCCAGTCCCAGTGGACAATGACTATGCCCTACAGACCAGCAGGCCGTGCACAGATGTGACCTTGCATGAGTCACTCTAACTCTCCCGTTCTCGGTTCCCTTATTTGAGAATGGGGACTGAAGTACAGCAAGCAAAGTGGTAGGAAGATGGGCTGAGAGAAGCTTTTATTCAGTACTTTCAAGGGATTATTGTGGGCTAGATACTTTCCTGGACCCTAGGGAAAGAGAACCATGGAAGCTCACCCATGAGAGGAATTTCCTTCTTTCTTTCTTCCCTCCCTCCCATCCTTTCTTTCCTTCTCTTTTTTTGTTTTGTTTTGGTACCAGTCCAGGGGCTTGAACTCAGAGCCTGGGTGCTATCCCTGAGCTTTGGGGGGGAGGGGGAGGTTCAAACCTATCGCTCTATCAAGTTGAGCCACAGCTTCACTTCTGGCTTGTAGATTTTTACCCCCTTGGGCTGGCTTGGAACTGTGATCCCAGATCCCAGTCTCCTAAATAGCTAGTTTTACACATACCAGCACCTGGCTAGAATTTTCTTTTTCCTGTGCCCATCCCAGCCAGTGTATGCCCTTGGCTGATTCAATTCTGCCGTCTATAAATTAGGGAGGTTCTCATCTGTCCCCTCCATCTTTCCTAGCACAGGTAAAAGAACACCTAGGGAGGTTCTAGGAGTCGAGGGGCTGGGAAGGAGGGATTGGAAGGCTCTTGTTCCCTGGTGACTATCTCTCTGTCTCTACCCCACAGCTCTCCGTGGCTAACAAGGCCCCTGGGACAGAGGGGCAGCAGCAGACGAATGGTGAGAAGAAGGAGGCTCCAGCAGTGCCCTCAGCCCCACCGTCCTACGAGGAGGCCACCTCTGGGGAGGGACTGAAGGCTGGGGCCTTCCCTCCAGCCCCCACGGCTGTGCCTCTCCACCCAAGCTGGGCCTATGTGGATCCCAGTAAGTCTCTTAGCTTCTGGAGTAAGGAACAGAAGGTGGGAGTGGGGACTGGGTGGGAGGAAGTTGCCCACATGTGATGTACTGCGTGGTGGTTGTGCAGAGCTGTATTCTCAAAGGCGTAAGCTTTGGAGGACCACTCTGAGAAAAGAGAAATGTGATGTCTGCAGTCTGGGTGGTCTTAGATATGATTGAGCTACGGCAAGTAGAAGGGATAGATAGTGGACAAAAGCTTGGGTCTAATCTAGAAGAAAGGATTGCAGACAAGGTGTCAGGGGAGTGAGTGATCAGAAACGGGCAGTGTAACCCTGCAGCTGGACACAGCTAAGGCTGGACCTGGCATCAGTGACAGGGGTACAGTACACAGTGGGTAATCTGAAACCTTAGTGAGGTGGGGTTCTTACAGAGGCCCTAGGGTTGCTAGGGATCTGGGGGCAGGGCCCAGGATTTACCTCCCCAATCACTTGTCTCCCTGCCTTTTCCCCAGCCTTTGTTGTCTTCTGAGGCACAGTGTGCGACAGGGAATGCGGGCACGAGCCCAGTATCATTTGCAGCTAGACATAGTCACTGGCACACTGGCCTGCAGTGTCACTCCTGTGGATCAAGACAACAACGATGACAGAGCCACTGTTTGCCTTGGGACTGGGAATGCACAGTTGTCCATAGGCTGCAAGGAAGGGCTCTTCTGTCCTCTTCAGTCACTTTAGAGTCCCCAAGAGGCCTCTCAACCTCCCCTCCCCCCTCCTGCCCTGTCACCTGCAGAGTTCTAGAAGGGATCCAGGGACAATGCCCTAGACACAGTGATCTCAGCTCCCAGGAGAGAGTGACCACTACTATGGTCTATACCTCTTCCCACAAAGCCCCTGGGCGCAAAGGCCCAAGAACTAACCCTAGTGTCACCTACTGGCAAATCCCAAAAGGTTTGATATATGGGAGCCCTTCTCTCTGCCCCCGGCTGCTCTTTCTCTCTGTCTCTGTCTCTCTGTTCTCTGTCTCCCCTCTGCAACCTGGCCATTTGGGTTGTAGAAGAAGTAGGCAGAAATGTGAGTGAGGTGAAGGGTGAAAGGGAGGATGTCTGGCCCCCAGTAGGTTTGTTTGTATTTCCATCGCCTCTTCCTCATTCTCCTACCTTGGATGCTGAGACTGCTGCTTTGCTTCAAGAAATATTTTCCAAGAAACTGTCAAGGCAGAGAAGGCTACATGCCTTTGGTTCGCATATGATGCCTGCAGTATCAGCAGTGAACTCATTTTGGGAGTGCACAGGGCTGCAGAGCAGACTTGTCTACCACACAGTGACACAGAAGCAGTGACATAGGCCTCGGCAGGTCACCTGGCCTACCTACCAGTCCAGGAAGGCTTCCTGGAGCAAAGGGTATCCACAATGAGCCCTGAAGGATGCTGCTGGTGAGACTGGTGAAGAGACAGAGAAGAGAATATTGAGGCTGAAAGAATAGGATACACAAAGGTCCAGGGGCAAGAGAGCAGCTGGCTGAACAGTGCACTCAGGTGCAAAAGGGGAGAGAGGAATGTGTAGGAGTCTGAAGAACTCCAATCATGAAGGTTATAGGAGTGTGTGTGTGTGTGTGTGTGTGTGTGTGTGTGTGTGTGTGTGTGTGTGAGAGAGAGAGAGAGAGAGAGAGAGAGAGAGAGAGAGAGAGAGAGTGTGTGTACTGGGGCTTGAATTCAGAACCTGGGCATTATCCCTAAGCATTTTTTGTTCACAGCTAGCACTTTACCACTTGAGCCACAGCTCTACCTCCATCTTCTTCAGTACTTTATTGAACACAAAGAGTTTCAGGGCCTTTCCTGTCCAGACTGGCTTTGAACCAAGATCTTCAAATCTCAGCTTCCTGAGTAGCTAGGATTACAAGCATCTGGTTCCCATGGAAACTTTATTAGGAATTTGAATTTGAGTGGTAGGCAGTAGGGGGACCTGGTGTGGCAGCACCAAAGTGGATACATGTGAAGACCTGGGAAGAGCCATGAGGAAACGCACAGGCCCCACCAGGCACAGAGTTCATAGACATTTATTCTTATCTTCTTATGAAGTAGGCATTACCACTCCATGGCAGAAGAGGCTCAGAGAAGTATGGTTCGAAGCTAGCCTGGGCAAGAAAGCCCATGAGACCCTTATCTCCAATTAACTACCCCCCAAAAGCCAGAGGAGGATCTGTGACTCAAGTGGTAGAGGGCTAGCCTTGAGTAGAAAAGTTCAAAGACAGCATCCAGGCCCTAGGTTAAAGCCCCAGAACTGACACAAAGAAAGGAGCTCTGATGATTTCGGTCCCCAACTCTTAAAGGTCTCAAAGCAAACCAGGACCCAGAGATCATGCTGAGTGGTCTAGAAAATAGCTGTCCCTTCTCTGGTTCTTGGCCACAGGAAGTCAGGGTCCATAATGGGGAGGGACAGAGCAGAGGGAAGGGACACATTTGTATGGCAGAACCCTAGCCAGGGTGGAGGGAAAGGGAGGGGAAAGAGTTCATTTCTGGGACTCAGAGAAGGAAGAACCAATGAGAGATGGGGGTGAGCTGGAGTGGGCTGGAGAGGAAGGCACCAGTGGGTGTGCAGAACCCAGGGGGAGGGCAGCTTTGAGCAGCTGGCAGGTGGATCTGTGGCTCACAGCCCTTCACCTGCCCACCAGGCAGCAGCTCCAGCTATGACAGTGGTTTCCCTGCTGGACATCATGAACTGTTCTCTACCTTCAGCTGGGATGACCAGAAAGTTCGCCGAGTCTTCATCAGAAAGGTAACTATCTTCCCTTGGCTTTCTAGGACTGGGGAGGGTTGAGTAAGCTGAGTGGGGAGCAGCCTCTGCCTGCAGAAGCCATCCCCACTTCAGCTCGTGGCTCCTGCTGGGAGGCATTCATTCAGAGCCCTCTGCACATCTCTGGGTCCTGTGGGGGCTGCTCCCTTTGTCGGGGTGGGGGGGCTCCTGGTTATAAGATATCTTTCTCTCCTCCTTGTCCTGGGTCTGTGCAGGACCTCTGAGGAGATAAGTCAGGAGCTCAGAAAATGTTGCTAGAGATTCCAGTAGATTCCTTGGAGTGGGAGGAGGGGGAAGGAGTGCCTCCCTGAGCCTAAGTGGAGGAAAGGGACTGACTACCCAGCTTCAAACTGAGTTCCTCCTGCTCCTCGCCCTCCTCCCAGGTCTATACCATCCTGCTGATCCAGTTACTGGTGACCTTGGGTGTTGTGGCTCTCTTCACCTTCTGGTAAGTTGATGGCAAAGGCTGCTACCTCTAGGGCCATTCGATGGATCTCTTTCTTTTAGAGTGATCCCTTGGTAGCCTGGTGCTGGTGGCTCATGCCTGTAATCCTAGCTACTCAGGAGGTTGAGATCTGAGGATCATGGTTCAAAGCCAGCTAGGGCAGGAAAGTCTGTGAGACTCTTATCTCCAATTAAGCACACACACACACACACACACACACACACACACACACAGTCAGCTGAAAATGGAGTTGTGGTTCAAAAGTGGTAGACCATTAGCCTTGGGCAAAAAAAAAAAAAAAAAAAAAAAACTGTACCCTTGGAGAGATTGGATGGGGAGGGGCAGTAGAACCAATCCCCTTCCCCCCTTAAGGATGCCAAGGGTGAGAAGGTCCCACCCAGTGTGCGGAGGACTTAGTGGCCCCCTGGGCAGCAGGTGTCATGAGGCAGACACACAGCTTGACCCTTCTACCTGCCATGCAGCCAGACATCTGGGTTCCAGCCTGTGCTGGGACCTGGGGTCCCTGGGCCTCCCGGGATCACATCCCTCTCCCTTCCTCTGGAATCTTGAGAATTGTGTGGGGTGTGGTGCCAGATGTTGGTCCTGAAGCAGAGACTTCAAGTCATTTCTGATTCTCCATCCCTCCTTTTTCTGCAGTGACCCTGTTAAGGACTATGTCCAGGCCAACCCAGGCTGGTACTGGGCATCTTAGTAAGTATACCCCTCCCCAACCCCTTCCCAGAGAAGACCCAGGCATGAGGAGGGAGTACAAGCCCATGCCTTCCCCCAACTCAGTGAAGACTCTCATCACAAACCCTCCAGCCTTGTTCCATGCTACTGGCTACAGAGCCTAACCAGAATTTCCACGTGGGGTTATTGAGAGCTGATGGAGCAGGCAGAGATAAGGCTAGGCTCTAGTGCCTGCACAAGTTGAGAGACCCGAGGCTGGAGATACATAGTACCTTGGCTCTAGAGGGAGGGCCCCGGAACACTTTGAAGCACACTAATGATAATATTACTACTCTTCGGAACATTGTTATTAATGCTTATGAAATTATTAATCATAACAACCGCCACTTAAAGAGTGCCTAATAAGGGCTAGGTATTGTTCTGTGTGCTTGATGTGCACTATTGCATTTGATACTTACATGCACTGACTACTATTACCTCAGAAAACGAAGGCTCAGAGAGGTTAGGTAATTTGCCCGAGGTATCACAGGTAGTCAGTGGTGATTTACCTACGGTTACACAGTCCATGGTGGATCTGGGATTCAAGTTAAGGCATGTATCCTTAATCCCTCTGCTTGGCAGTCTTCTTTTCAGCCCTTGAACCACTGGCTTCTGTTTAATACTCTTAAAGGAATATGGTAGGTAACTTGGGGAAGAGGTTTGATCTTACCTGCATGATTCTAGGTAAGATCCTCCCTGAGGTCAGAGAAATGCTGCTCAATCTTAGTATCCCTCCACTGCCAAGGTGAGCCCAACCCAAGGCTGAGGCTGCAAGGGAAGAAGAGGCCTTTGCCTGCAGGGGGCGGTGGTGGGTGGAACTAGCCACGTGCTCAAGTGCAGTGTGCAGGAGGATGGGTGGAGGGACACTAGCACACACCAGCTTCTTAGTCCACATCAAGAGGTGTACCTCAAAGGATCCGCCAAGAGGGCTGATTATTTCCAAGAGATGAATGGCTTAAAGCAAAAATCATGGGTGTGAGACTGTATATGGTGTGTGTAATACACAGGGACCTGGATGGATTCAGGACCGGTAAGGGATCTCAGACAGCAGGGTGAAGGATGTAGATCATCCTGACCTATTATACTGCCCTGCCTGTTTTGGGAAAGAGAATCGGATAAGAAAGTAGGCTCAGGGGCGGGGAGCATGGCCTAGTGGTAGAGTGCTTGCCTAGCATGCGGAAGCCCTGGGTTTGATTCCTCAGTACCACATACACTGAAAAATCTGGAAGTGGTGCTGTGGCTCATGTTGTAGAACAGTAGCCTTGAAGAAAGCCCAAGGACAGTGCCCAGGCCCTGAGTTCAAGCCCCAGGACTGGCAAGGAAGAAAAGAACAACAAGAAGAAAAGTAGATTCAGCTTAGGGCTTTTCCTAGGTCACAGGACAGGATGCCCTCCAGCAGGGAGGCCTGTGTCTTGGGGGCATTGGGAAATACTGTGTATAAAGCTAATGAGACCCCAGGGACAGCCAAGCCCAGACAGCCCGCATGGCAGGTTGGCATGGCTCCCAACACGTCAGCACCGCCTGGCAGCCCTGATCAGCCCCTTAAGAACTTAGGAGTTGAGTTCTTGGGCTGCTCTCTGGCTTTCTTTGGGAGGGCTTTGGAGATCCCATGCTCTATGTAGATGAAAACAGTGGGCAGACCAGGAGCGAGCAAGCTCAGCAGAGTCTAGTTCACTCTGTGTGTGTGTGTGTGTGTGTGTGTGTGTGTTGAGAGCCTGGCCAGGGGCCGGGGGGGGGGGGGGTCATAAGAATTTGGTCTCTAAATGGTAGGATCTAGAACATTGCCTCTTCACCTTGCCCAGGCAGAGAACAGAAATGTACTGGCTGGCTCCAGGGTAGACACAGGTGGAGAGAAGAAAGAAAGTAGATGTGGACTGAGTAGGGTGTCACAAAGCATCGAAGGTACTTGGAGGCCCACTACTAGAATGCCCTTTTCCTACAGGAAACCAACCTGGGATTCTTCCTTGCCCTCTCTTCACTCTTCAACTCATCCCACTTGGCTCCAGAGCAACTCCTGTTGGAATCCTGGAGTGTCCTTATAGCCTTCAGCACACAAAATGGTCCCTCCAGACACTGTCCTAATGTCTGTCTTTGTGTGTGTGTGTGTGTGTGTGTGTGTGTGTGTGTGTGTGTGTGTGTGTGTGTGTGTGTATACATGTGTATATGCCAGTCTTGGGGCTCAAACTCAGGGACTGACTGCTGTTTCTGAGGTTTTTCTGTTTTTGGTTTTGTTTTGCTTAAAGCTAGTACTCTACCATTGAGCCACAGTTTCACTTCCTGCCTTTTGGGTGATTAATTGGAGATGAGTCTTATGGACTTCTCTGCTTATCCTGGATTTGACTGGAGCTCCTCAGATCTCTGCCTCCTGAATAGCTAAGATCATAGATATCTGCTATTGGTGCTTGGCCCCTAATTTCCTTCCTTTTAGAACAGCAACAATAACAAAGATAATTTTTAAGTTATTTTCCTAATCATGAGGCCCTGTGCAAAGTGCTTTTCAAATAATTTTCATTCATCCTTTCAATAACTTAACAAACAGGTACTATAATTACACCCCTCCATTGTACAGATGAGGAAACCGAGGCAGAAAGAAGTTACTGCTTCCTAAGTAGCAGAGCCAGGATAGAAACTCAGGTGTGTCTGATGGTGAAACTCATGCACGTATCATCTGTATACTGCTGTCTGCAGGTCCTAGAACAGGACAAGTTGGGGAAGGACTTTGGGTTTGGTAGCTAACCTTCACCTGAGTCTCACTCCCTATTCTGACATTGTAAACAAACCATCCCAGGCCCTGAGGCTCAAGCTCTGACGTAGATTCAGCTATTCACCCTTTCGTGACTCATTCTTGCCCCTTGGGGCACCAGACTCTCTCCCTGCTCCACACACACACTACACCAGCTTTGCTTTCCAAAGTCCCTGTCATCTCCCTCCATTGGGTCCTCACCTTATTGTCTGGTTGTTCCCAGTGAGCCAGGATGGATGCAGAGCTTGGAAAGGAAAAGTCAGGAAGAGGAGATGAGGAAAAGTAAGAAATTGAGGTAGAGATGGAGCAAGGAAGCTGTCTACCAGACAGTTTTTAATTACAATAATAGCAGCTCCGGGAGCTGTGCTGATGCCAAATGCTTCATCCGCATCCTCTCATCTGGCCAGTACCCATCTTCTTGTTCAACTAACTAGGGAGTTCCGATTTGGCTAGTAAGTGACTCATCTACAACCACAGAGTAGTAGTAGCAGGCCAATGTTTGTGAGTGCTGGCATCTGGCTCAAAAATTGCACTGTAGACCCCAGATGTTGGGGTTTCTGGGTTCTCCTAATTCTTTTTTTTTTTTTTTTTTTTTTTTTTGCCAGTCCTGGGCTTGAGCTCAGGGCCTGAGCACTGTCCTTGGACTTTCTCAAGGCTAGAGCTCTACCACTTGAGCCTCAGCACCACTTCTGGCTTTTTTCTATGTATGTGGTACCGAGGAATCGAACCCGGGTCTTCGTGCATGCTAGGCAAGCACTTTAACCACTAGGCCAAACTCCCGGCCCATCTCCTAATTCTTTGTTAAGGGTTGAAAGACTGGAGTGACAAGGAGACAAGATCCTTGTCCTCAGGAAGCTTCTAGTCTGGCCAGTATGACAGGACCCACACCCAAGAAATACAGACAAGGGTACTATTATTGTTATTGTTGTTGAGATGAACTGACCAGTGACTCGAGTGAGACCAAAAAATGAACAAGGTGATGGGTTGGACACATCTGCTGGCTGGCATGAGAGAGTGACAAGTGGATAGGCTTGTCTCAGTTCCTTCGTTGCCTCGTTCTGCTTTGTTTCTTCATTTCACTCAGAAATATTTAAGGAGCACTTCCCAGGTGCCAGCCCCCTTGGTTACCTGGTGGGAATACAAGATGACCAAGTGACAGATTGTCATCAGATGTTATATTTCAGTATCTGGGGAGTCAGGTGAGGTAGGCAAGATCTGGGATCAGTTGGGAGGACCCCATGGAGCAGAGAAAGCCTCCTGGAAGAGGAAGATTCCAGAGTCCTTGTTAGCCAGTCCTTTGCAGCAGGAACAGAGAGGCAGGCGAAGTTTGAGCAGGTTGTGGCGAGAAGGGTGGAGTAGAAGGGCGGGGCATGGTGAGAGCAGAGCCAGAGAGCTGCTGGACTTTGGAGCCACGGAATGGATGGATTCCCCTGTAGCATGGAGGGTGGAGGGCAGGGCTGGAGGCAGAAGAAGCCGAAAAGAGAAAGGAGTGGCCCACCCTCAAAGGAAGGTGGTAGAGAAGGAGGGAAGAGGACAAATTTGTGAAGTGTCAGAGTAGGAGGATTAACAGATCCAGGTGATTAATTGGGCGTGTCAGGATAAACGTGGAGGATGATGCTGAAGCCTCTAGCTGGGTAGCTTGGCAGATGCATGGCATCTTCTACAGTAGGGGTAGAAAAAGGGAACAGAGTAGACAGAGAGCTCAGCTCTTTCCAGTTGAGTGTGATGCATTTCTGAAAACTCAAGTGGCTAAGGGCTGTAATCCTAGCTACTCAGGAGGCTGAGATATGAGGATTGTGGTTCAAAGCCAGCAGGAAAGTCTATGAGATTCTTATCTCCAGTTAACCAGCAAAAAGCCAGAAGTGGAAGCTCTTACCACACCACGTGTGGCTCAATTACACCAGCCTTGAGTGAAAAAAGCTAAGGGACAGTGCCAGACTCTGAGTTTAAACCCTAGGACACACACACACACACACACACACACACACACACACACACACACACACACACAGGCCTGCCTATTGGGCAGCTAGATGCCTCAGTTCAGGATGGAGAAGGAAAACAAAGATGTGAAATATGGGGTTCAAATGAGCCCAACTCGTGAAAGTGTGAAGAGAGTAGAGCCTGTAATGAAGGAACCGGGTATGTCTAAATTCCCTGAAAGAAACCAAAGAGTGTCCAGGGAGAGGAGAGGGACCCAAAAGTGTGTCATTATGGAACCAGAGAAACAATAGGAGTGACCAGACATTAAGAAGTCAGGTAAAGTAATGGCAAGTTAGGCCAGGTAAGCATTAAATCCACTCAACAAGGTCACCCTGCTGCGGCCAAGGCACCTCTCTCATTCAGGTGGAGGTGGAGTTTGCTGGATTAGGGACATGGAGAAGAAGACATGAGTGGAGACACCTTTTTTTTTTTTTTTTTTTAAAGTTCAGCTGACAGGGTAGATAGAAATTGTAGTTAGCCAGGAGAAGATGTTGAAGATAAGAAGGCTGAGAAAATCTTCCGTAGGGTTACAGAAAGAGATCATGACCAGACGCTGGTAGTTCATACTTGTAATCCTAGCTACTCCGGAGGCTGAAGATTGAAGTTTGAATCCAGCCGAGGCAGACAAATCGAAGAGACTCTTATCTCCAGTTAACCAGCAAGAGAGCCAGAAGTGAAACTGTGATTCAAATCGTAGAGCACTAGCCTCAGGGACAGAGCCCAGGCTCTGCGTTCAAGCTCCACGATTGGCACAAAAGAAAAGAGAAGGGAAAGTAAGAGGAAGGAAGGAGGGAGAGAGAGAAGGAAAGAAGAAAAGGAGGAAGGGAGGGAGGAAAAGAAGGAAGGAGGAAGGAAGAAAAGACCAGGGAAAGAGAAGAGAAAAGAGGCCTGGAGTTTGGCCTAGTGGCAGAGTGCTTGCCTAGCATGCACAAAGACCTGGGTTTGATTCCTTGGTACCACATATATAGAAAAGCTAGAAGTTGTGCTGTGGCTCAAGTGGTAGAGCACTAGCCTTGAGGAAAGCCCAAGGACAGGGCTCAGGCCCTGAGTTCAAGTGCCAGGACTGGCAAAAAAAAAAGAGAGAGAGAGAGAGAAGAGAAAAGAAAAGTCTTGTTAAAGGATGAATCTCAGAGCTGAGGCTGGGAGTGGGGGAGATTGTCCTGCAGAGGGAGGAGAGAGATGGGAGTGTCATGTCACCATGTGAGGTTTGTAGGTGACAGGCTAAGAGCCAGAGGAGCCCCATCTCATTATCTCAGATCTTTCTGGGACTCATCAGGTAGCTTTTGTGGAGAGTGAGGCAGCCTAGGAGGGGTTGGAGAAGGAGGAAGATGTTTAGAATTGCTGCTAGGAAGGGTGGGTGAGAGACAGAGGAAGGAGGTGGAGAAAGGATGGCAGTGCCACCATGCATTGATGGTGACACTCACCCTACCCTTGTCTTTGTCTCTCATCCTCCCTTGCCTCCTAGTAATATTTCTGAATTGCCCCTGAGCCCCTTCTGTATCCCACCACACATGACTCCTTCGTCTCAAAGGTCTTGCTTCCAGCTTGGGCCAGGTATGGCTAAGACCACAGCCGAGTAGGTCTGACCAACAACAAAGTAACTAAAAGATTCTTATAGTCAGTGACCGGAAGAGGCAATGTGAGATAGTGGTTATAAAGGAGCTCCCTGGAGCCAAAGCATCTGCCAAAGCATCTGGGTTCCAATCCTGTTTCTGAAACATGGCAACTGCCTGACCTTGGAAAAGTCACCTAGTCTTGCTGTGAAGCGATGAGGATTACATTAGTTAGTGTTCATGATGCACTTTATAAACTATACCTAAGCCAGGTGTTGGTGGCTCACCTAGGTATTCATCAGGCTGAGATCTGAGAATCACAGATCAAAGCCAGCCTCTGAGATTACTATCTCCAATTAATCATCAAAAAGCCATAGTGGAGATGTGGCACATGCAGTAGAGCCCCCACCTTGAGCAAAAAAAGCTCTGCAAGAATGTGAGGCCCTGAGTTCAAGTCCTGGTACTGGCACACACACACACACACACACACAATCTCAGCCTAGCACATAGAAAATGCTACGTAGAGGGACCAGGAGTTTGGCTTAGTAGTAGAGTACTTGCCTAGCATGCACGAAGACCCAGGTTTGATTCTTTGATGCCACATACATAGAAAAAGCTAGTAGTGGTGCTGTGGCACAAGTGGTAGTGCACTAGCCTTGAGAAAGGTCAACAATAGTGCTCAGGCCCCAAGTTCAAGCCCTGGGACTGGCAAAAAAAGAAAATGCAATGTAGGAGCATCTAAAATAACAAGTAGTGGCCGGGCACCCATGGTTCACACCTGTAATTCAAACTACTCAGGAGGCTGAGATCTGAGGACTGTGGTTTGAAGCCAGCCCAGGCAGGAAAGTCAATAAATTACTCTAATAAATTACTCAAAAAAGCCGGAAGTGGTGCTGTGATTCAAGTGGTGGAGCGCTCGCCTTTAGCAAAAGAAGCTCAGGAATAGCAACCAGGTTCAGAATTCAAGCCCCAGAACCAGCATATAAATAAACAAATAAAATAGCCTGGTCAGAAACAGCTCTCCCGATTCAGCATTTTTCGGAGCAGACTTCTCTTTCTTCTTCTCTTCTGGAATTGGATCACCAAGTATATAAGATAATCAAGTCCTTCTCCCTGCCCCCACCATCCTGCCCGGTACCCAGCAGGAAAGGGAAGCAGAGCATAGAATGCAGCAGGGGCTGGATGGTGGGTCTCATCTGGGGGAGAACTTACCCATCTGCCTGTCTCTCACAGTGCTGTGTTCTTTGCAACCTACTTGACCTTGGCTTGCTGTTCTGGACCCAGGTATGGCTACAGTTTGGGGATCTCTGAAAGTCTGGGCCCAGCCTGATTACCACCAATGTGCTGGGTACCCCAGGGAGAGCCCCATCCTTCTCTAAGGCTGTCCAGCAGTCCAGTCCTTCACTCCTTCACTTGACACCCCTGAGATGGGAGCAGGGTGGATGGACAGATGGGGGCACAGCAGAGTATGGCTGAGGACAAAGACTCTGATAAGTGTGCAGGGCAGGGCGGGGGATGAGGCCCTCTGTGAATGACTCTGATCTGAAGCCCTGACTTTCCTTGTAGGAGGCACTTCCCATGGAACCTGATTCTGCTGACCATCTTTGTAAGTGACTGCAGTCAACTGGAGACAGAGGGAGGCTGTGTGAACAGGACAGGCGCTTCATGGGCTCTGAGGGCGAAGGAGTCTGGACTGGGGACATCCTATGTGGGATCACTAGAGGGCGGGGGCAGCAAGACACCCCCCTCCCTTTCCAAACGGGATTGGCCTCTCCCTCTGCATTTACTCTCTGTTCCTTGTGCTCTAGTTCTTACGAGGCTTATACAGAGGAGTCTCAGAGCTGAGTCCTGAACACGAACCTATGTCGGAGTGCAGCTGACTTAGCGTGGAGGGCCATATGTATCAGTAGAGGCCGAGGCAGAGACTTGAGGGAGGCTGGGCAATTCAAGTCTGAGTACTGGGACATTCCTTTACTTTGTCTCTTCTTTCAGACTCTGTCGATGGCCTACCTCACTGGGATGTTGTCCAGGTAAGGGGGACAAGTTGACGGAGAGGAGAGTCAGACTTGTAGCCAGAATCTGGCCACACCTGAGGGTCACTGTCCCCAAACCCTGTCATTCCTACAGTCACTTGGGTGGAGTCGGAGGGACTCAGCCGGCAGGAAACTTCAGCTTAGAGCTCACTCCCTGAGCCCTCACCTGGCCAGTGGTTCTAGGACCTACCCAGATTGGTGGGGTAGGGGTCAAAGATGGTGGGAGCAAGGTGATTCCCCTAAGCCTGCAGCTTAAAAGTCCCCAGAGCCGAGCACCACTGGCTCATGCCTGTAATCCAGAGGCTGAGATCTGAGGATCAGTGTTTGAAGCCAGTCTAAGCAGAAAAGTCTGTGACACTCCTATCTCCAATTAAGTAGTAGAGATGTGGCTCAAGTGGTAGAGTGGTAGCCCTGAGCAAAACAGCTCAGGGACAGTGGCCTGGCTTTACCTGCATGCCCCAGAACTGGCACGTGTGTGTGTGTGTGTGTGTGTGTGTGTGTGTGTGTGTGTGTGTGTGTGTGTGTACGCACACATCTCTCCTCCCCACCACCCCGATCCTGCAATTACCTGTAAATCACCTCCAAGCAGCAGCACAAACCTTTCCCACCAACATCTCACTTATTCTAGATCCTTCTAACAGGACAGTGAGTCTGAGCATGCCGGAGGGGGAGGGGGAAGTGAGGGATCAGAAGAAAGCCTGAGGAAGCTTAGAGCTGCAAGGTCCTGGGAATAGGGCTAGGGTTAAGGCCATAGCTCATGAGATCAGGTCCTGGTGGACATGGGTGGCCTGAGAGGAGAGCTGGAGGGAGAGCAGCGCGCTGGCAGAGACTGACCGCCTCCCCATTCTCAGTTACTACAACACCACATCCGTGCTGTTGTGCCTGGGCATCACGGCCCTCGTCTGCCTCTCAGTTACCGTCTTCAGCTTCCAGACCAAGGTCAGCTCCTGGGCCCATGGGCAAGGGGCAGTCTCCTGCTGCAGCTTTAGGCCCTGGGGGGGGGGACAGAGAGGGAGAGAGGTCTTTGGGTGAATTGGGTCTGGGGAGGCCATTTGGGGAAAAGGGAAGAGATATGCCAGATTCTGGGAGTGAACTCAAGATGGTGGGCTTGGAGGCATGGCTCAGTTGGTAGGACTCCAGCCAATGAGCAAAAGCATCAGATACTGAATTCAAGTCCAAGTCTTGGACAAAAAGAAAAGAGTGAGAGAGAGTGTGGAGGGAGGGGGGATGTGGCTTTAACCTGTGATCAACACATAGTCTAGATCGGGCTCCATGGCTTCAGGCCCAGTGCTGACCGCCCCCTCTTGTCTCCCTCCTCTGTCTGCAGTTTGATTTCACTTCCTGCCAGGGTGTGCTCTTCGTCCTGCTCATGACCCTCTTCTTCAGCGGCCTCATCCTGGCCATCCTCCTGCCCTTCCAATATGTGAGTGTATCTTCAGCTGTAGGCCCATGGGAAGGGTGGAGAGGGCCCACTGCCAGGGTGCTGTTCCCTCCTGCACCCTTCAGGGCAGGCCTAGGGCCAAAGCCCTAGTTTGCCATCCTGTCCAACCCCTTTTGGCACCTGTTTCAGGCTTGTTGGCAGTGTCAGCAAGCAAACAAGGAGGCCTTTCTTTCTTGGCAGGTCTGGGCACCTGCCTGGCCCCATGAGTCGCATCCGGCTTCACCTTTCGCATTCTCCCATGCCACTGCAGGGCTGAGAGAGGAGAGGGCATGAACTAGGGGGTAGGGATCAGCCTTGAGTTCAGAGAGGCAGAATCCTGGTCAGTGGAAGGATGGCCAGTGGGACGGAAGCAGAGCCCCCACCCCCTAGACTCGGCAATTCTCAGCTCCTCTAGTGACGTCCACCTGCCCTGGGGAATGCCAGTTGAGACTGTATAGGTACTCAGGCCATGATCGTAAAGGTAAATTAGGGCCATCACGGGAAGGGCATGAGGTTTGAATCCTGGGAAGTTGGAAGAGAAGAAGCAGTTGGACCCCTATTGTGGGCTACCTACCAAACTCAGCCAGGCTTGGTCCCCTCATCACCGATTGTCTGCCAAGCGTATTCCTTTATGCCCCAACCCACCGCCATCCTAACAGCCCCAGTCCAGGAGCATTTGGCTCCCTATCCAGGACATCAAGATTGATTCTACTGGCATTTCCTTGGCATGTCCCAGGATCCTGTTGACGAAAGGAGGTCCCGGAGCTGGCCTGGGGGCCCTCTATGTATCTACAATGAGGAGGAGGGATTACAGGAAGGAACCCTAGAACTTCAAAGAACCCATTATTGACTGAGGTCTGGCTAATGGGATGCCTTTGTTTCCAGGAATCTTCTAGAAAGCTTCCTGGGAGGGGGAAGGACTAACATGGCATGTAGGCTGGGTGCCTCTGAGACTTAGGGAAAGACCTGGGGAAGCAGAGGTTTGAAGGGGCTTCCAGAAGCATGCACAACTGGCAGAGACTCCAGACTCCCCCAGGCCCACCCAGGGAGCCCTCTGACTAAGAAACAGACAGAGCCTGCACTAGACAAAGGTGTGGGTAAACTGGGAGGCAGAAGCAGCCTCTAGCAAACCTAGGCTGAAGACAGGACAGGGACCTGACTGAATTCAATTCCAGCCAGAGCCTTAAGGCTATATAAAGGGAAGAAATATCAGGTCTGGCACTATAGGCTCATGTCTGTAATCCTAACTGGAGAAGGCTGAGATCCAGAGGAGACTCTATCACCAAAATAACTAGAAAAAAAGGGGAGCGGGCTAGAGGGCTGGGAATGTGATAGAGTCCTTGCCTAGCATGCATAAAGCTGGGGTTCCATTCCTCAGTACCATGCACACAGAAAATGCCAGAAGTGGCATTGTAGCTCAAGTGGCAGAGTACTAGCCTTCAGCAAAAGAAGCTCAGAGACAGGGACCAGGTCCTGTGTTCAAGCCCAGGATTAGCAATAAATAAATAAACAAATAAACAAATAAATAAAATGCAGGGTTAGAGACATGGCTCATGTGGTACAACACTAGCCAAGCAAAACAAATAGAACATTTATGAGACTCTTTAAGTTCAAACCCCAGTACCTGCAAAATACATTACATAAATAATTTTTTTGCCAGTTCTGGGGTCTGGGCACTGTCCTTGGAGTTTCTCAAGGCTAGTGCTCTACCACTTGAACCATGCCACCACTTGCAGCTTTTTCTATATATGTGGTAACCAAGGAATCGAAGCTGGTCTTCATGTATGCTAGGCAAGCACTCTACCACTAGGCAAACCCCCGATCCTAAATAAATATTTTTATTGTAATTAATAGAAGGGTTACATTATATTTACCAGCTAGAAGGTGCATTACTTCACAAATATTGATACCCCTTCTCATGTTTTTGTCCCCATTTCCCTAAATAATTTTTTTTGCCAGTCCTGGGCTTAAGCTCAGGGCCTGAGCACTGTCCTTGGACTTTCTCAAGGCTAGAGCTCTACCACTTGAGCCTCAGCACCACTTCCAGCTTTTTTTCTATGTATGTGGTACCAAGGAATCAAACCCTGGTCTTCGTGCATGCTAGGCAAGCACTTTACCACTAGGCCAAACTCCCGGCCCTAAATAAATATTTTTAAAAGCAGGTCTGTTCAGAGCTCCCTGCCAGTCCTTCAGTGATTATCTTGGGGTCACCTCATCATACCATACCACCCCCATGAGCACCCAGAAAATCATGGACTCCTCCCTAAGAAGTCCACATTAAGCGAGAGGTTGTCCACATCCTTCATCCTTTGGACTCAGCCCTGTTCACGAGCCGATCCTAAGCTCAGTTTTCTCTGCCCACAGGTGCCCTGGCTGCATGCAGTCTATGCTGTGCTGGGCGCAGGCGTATTTACGCTGGTAAGTTTGCCTTAGTCCCCGGGGGAAAGGAAACATTTGCAGCTCTATGATCCTCTCATCACGTCCCTCTACCACCCCTGTCTTCCTCCTCGTGTACAGGGCTTCCTTTTAAAGCAACTAGGGGTTGGGTTAGCTCAGTGCTGCCTTCAGAGAATTCTGCTTGAGGTCTCAGACAGATTAGCTGACCTGGGCAGGGATATCTACATGGAAGAGGCGCCCCTCCCTCTCTGGGGTGGGGGGTGGTCGGAGGGTATCCTGAACAGTAGACTAATGTTCTCCAAGTACAATCTGGAAAGGAAGGCTTAGAGTCAGGGAGAGTTATCTGGTGAGAAATTCTACTAGCTTGAGGTTGTTCTTTGCTCTCCTCACTGAACAGGATTGATGATGGTGAGACGATTATGGTAAGCAATAATAGCTAATATTTATTGAGCACATGCTCTGCCTGAGAAAGCTCTCTGTATAGATTCTACTGTTAGCAAATGAAGGTGAGGAAATCAAAGCTCAGTGACATCAAATAACATACTATGGTTGTAGAGCAAGCTAGGAAGTGGTTAGCTGGGAACTGATTCCAGAGACCTACTCAGAGTCACAAGTTGGATAGAATGTTACTGCAGGTTCAGGAGACAGGAAGTGATCTGGGGCAGATTCATGCCATGAATAACGCAACCCAGGCATTTTTCTCAGATAGGCTCTGAGCACCTACGTGTGACAGTGTCTGAGGTCCCAACCAACAGGTCATCTCTGCCACCTTCACAGGAAGGCATCCACATGCACCAAGGACTAGCAGCCTTGGCCTCTGAAGGCTGGGAAGGTCCAAAGTTCTAATCCTTCCTCTTAGAGATGAGAAAAATCAGATTCCACAGAAATTAGACCACTGGCCCAAAATGTCCCAGAAAGATAATAATAAAGTCAACTACATATGGGCTTGCTGAAAATTAGGATGCCAGTTTATCCCATAATCTACCTGGTTCATTCCCAGTTTCATTATTACAATTTCTACTTGTTAGGGAGCCCCTAAATGCTGGGCAAATTGTGATGATTTGGCACTTTAAGACACTCTCTTGGCACCAAGAGAGGACCAGCACCCTTCCATCCAGACCATATGTTTCAAAACAAAATACTCTTCAAAAGTATCCAGTGATGGCTAGGCATCAGTGGTTCATCCCTATGATTCTGGCTACTCAGGAGGCTGAGATCTGAGGATTGCTGTTTGAAGCCAACATGGGCAGGAAAGTTCATGAGACTCTTATCTGTAATAAACCACCAAGAAGCCAGAAATGGAGGTGTGGTTCAAAGTGGTAGAGTGCTAAGTCATGAGCACAATAGCTCAGGGACAGTGCCTAAGCCCAGAGTTCAAGCCCAGGACTGGTACACACACCAAAAAGAGGATCCAGTGAGGAACTGAACCGAGAAAAAGGAAGGAAGGAAGGAAGGAAGGAAGGAAGGAAGGAAGGAAGGAAGGAAGGAAGGGAGGGAGGGAGGGAGGGAGGGAGGGAGGGAGGGAGGGAGGGAGGAAGTGTGCACCTGGGCAGTGTGGTTTGGGAGGTCAGCATTTGTGGAGGACAGTGGTGGGGTCACTTGAGGTCAAGGACACAGAGGGGGATGGTGGGATTGGAGGAGGGCTAACTAGCATCATCCAGAGAGGACTAGGGTGTGTACTGGGCTTCACAAAGATCGGGTCAGGCACGCACGTGTGGGAGCTGCACCTACAATAAGGCTGAGTGGATGATAAGCCCTTAAATCTGCTTAATAATCCCTTGTGTTATTAGAATAATAAAAATAATCCCAGCCATCTGTTCCACCCGTTACATGCCACAAAAACACTTTCCATTTTATTGCCTCATTGGATCTCTACCACAGCTCTGGGAGGAAGGCAGCACCGATGTTATAAAAATAGCCTTCAAGGGACAGTGCCCAAAGCCCTGAGTTCAAACTCCAATAGTGAAACCAAAGAGTGAGTGGAGGGAAGATGGAGGGAAGAAGGAAGGAGAGAGAGAGAGAGAGAGAGAGAGAGAGAGAGAGAGAGAGAGAGAGAGAGAGAGCCTTTCACATTTGAAGTCCTGGTTGTTATAGGGCCAGCCGAGTCTCATAGCTAAGGGGCAGATCTAGGTCCAGGACCCAGTGTCTTGTACCCCACCCTGGTACCACTTCTAGTACCCGCTGGCTGCTCTCAAAGAGAACATCTGCTATTGGTGTAAGACTCGGGAAAGACTGAGGTCACCTGCAATTTTTCTCTCACATCATCCGCCTTGCCCTCTCTCCTAAATAAATGGTTCCTGCCAAGCATGAAAGCTCCTATCTGAAAAGAAAATTCACAGAACACTCTTGTTCCATATCCCTTGATGCTTCTGCTCCATTCTCTGCTCTCCATATAAAACAAGATTCCTTTAAAAAAGAATCTAGGAGATGGGTGCCGGTGGCTCATACCTGTAATCCATCTACTGAGGAAGCTGAGATCTGAGGGTGGCAGTTCAAAGCCCTGGAAGGAAAGTCTGTGAGACAATATCTCTAATCACACACGCGCGCGCGCGCACACACACACACACACACACACAGAGGAAGTGGAGTTATGTCTCACGTGGTAGAGTGCTTGCTTTGAGCAAAAAAATGCACGCTAATACAACATCCAGGCCCTGAGTTCAAACCCCAGGATCAGCACCCGGAAAAAAAAAAAAAAACAAATCTAAGATTGGGGATGTAGCTCAGTGGTAGAATATCTGAGTAGCACACACAGGCCCTGGATTTGATCCTCAACATGGAGCAGGGCACAGAGTGACTCCACACTCACCATTCCTGACTCTTCTCCCTCTTTCCCTCCTCCCTTCTCTCTTCCCATTTCTTTTAAGGGAGATACTAGGGTTTGAACTATGGGCTTCATGCTCATGAAGCCCTTAGAACTTTACTTTAGGTTTTTTGGACTGAATTCAGGGTCTTCCATTTGCCAAGCAAGTACTTTCACTAAGCTAAATAACCCCTAGTTTGTTTGTTTGTTTGTTTGTGTGTTTCAGATAGCATCTCACCTTTTTTCCCAGAACTGGTCTTTGACCCAATCCACCTACCTTTGCCTCTATGCAGGTGGCTTGGTTCTTGATACACATCACTACATCCAGCTTAGTCCCTCCTTCCCTTTTTATGCTGATACTAGGACTTGAACCAAGAGCCTTGTGGTCTTGCTTGGCTTTTCCACTCAAAATTGGCATGTTAGCATTTGAGCTACACCTCCATTTCTAGCTTCTTTCTGGTCCATTGGAGATAAGAATCTCACACATTTGTCTGAGATCCTCAGCTCTCAGTCTCCTGAGTAGCTGGGATTATATGTACCTAGGTAATTCTTCACCAGTTAACCATCATGCACGTGTATGTCTTGGGTTTCAAGACTCAACCCAAACTCTTGTGCATACTAGGCATACTCTGAACCACTGAGCCACACTCCCACTCCATTTAATCCATCTGAATGTGCTCATTCAGATCACCAATGGCCTCCATATTGTTAATCCAGTAGTCAAGCTCAGTCTCCCTCTTTACCCAGCAGGGCTTGATACAAATGACTGATTGTTCCTCCCCAGAAGCAGGTTTTTCTTTGGGTGTCCAGGCAACCCTTCACTTAGTCTTTCTCTAGCCTGTCCCTTTGTGCTACCTGCCCTGAGCAGGCCCTGGCTCTTCTCTTTCCTCCTCTCTGCCTAGGAGCTCAGGCACTCTCAGTGCTTTGAATGCCATCCTTTTTTGCTGATGGCATACATTGCCATCTCCAGCTTGAGTTCCAGACAAGGATGCTCCGTAGCCTAATCAATGCCACTCCTCATCTGAAGTCTGATACATCCAAATCAAACTTGCTGGGCCCATCTCTTGCTCATTCCCACACTGCCTGCTTCCCCACAGCCTTCCTATCTTCTTGTCTCTCAGGACAAACACCTTGGTGACATTCATGACTATTCCCCTTTGTTTATACCTCCCTTTGCTTATACATTCTGTATCTCTATCTCCTATGTATTTTTTGTGGTTCAAGACCAAGACACAAACTCAGTACCTGACACATCCATTCACTGGCTGGTATTCTACCCACTGAGCCATGCTTCCAACCTCTCTATCTCCTAGCTAGAATTTGAGTGCAGTCTATCTTCATGGTCCTCAGCTACTATGACTTTCTCCCAGGGCTTGTCATCATGGTCTTTTTCCCCTGCTGGGCACACAGCCTCCTCCACACTGCAGCAGGAGCTGGAGTGAGGCAGATCAGAGCATCCCCTGCTAGGTAGCCAGCAGTTGATTCTCACAGGACATCTCTGCTGCCCCCTTCACCCACCCTACTGCAGCTCCCCCAGCCCCTGGCTGCCTGGGCATGGATGGTTCAGTCCACACCTGTACATGTTAACCATATGTTGTGCCACTGATCCGCTCTCTCAGCCCACCACTTTTCAAAGTGCTCTCATCTACCTAGCTATGAAACAGTCTGAGATATAAAGTTGTGGTTCAGAGCCAGCCTAGGCAGAAAAGTCCATGAGACTCCTAGCTCCAATTAACCACTAAAAAGTTGGAAATGGAGCTGTGGCTCATGTGACAGACCATCATTCTTGAGGGGAAAAAAAGACTAAAGGACAACACTCAGACTCTGTGGTTAAGTCCCAGTGATGGCAGACAAAAAAGTTTCCTTAGGCAGGCTCCGTGGCTCATGCTTGTAATCCTAGCTACTCAGGAGGCTGAGATCTGAGGATCGCGATTCAGAGCCAGCCTGGGCACAAAAGTCCATGAGACTTTTATCTCCAGTTAACCACGAGAAAACCAGAAGTAGTACTGTGGCTCAAGGTGTAGGGCAGTACCCTTGAGCTGAAGAGCTCAGGAACAGCACCCAGCCCCGAGTTCAAGTCCCATGACTGACAAAAAAAAAAGTGCCCTTGTTCAGATCACCGTTGCCTCTGGTGCTAAATCCAACAGTCAAACGTAGTGCAGTTTAATACAAATACACCTTTCCTACCCTAGAGTGCTGCCCTGTTTTGCCCTTTGGGGGCTTTCAGTTCTGTATCCCCCTTCTCTGAAGGTCTGCTTTATTTACAATAGCCCATGCCATGGCACTTGGCACAGATGTTTTTTTGGATGAATGGATGCCTGGAAGGTGTGGTGCGGTGTGGGGCTGGTCCCCTGAGGTGCTAAAATGGCCCGGTTGCACAGCTGAATGAGGCAGTGCCCAGGCAGTCTTCTGTGAGTCACAGGGAGGAGAAGGAGGAACTGCGGTGCTCAATTACCTCCTAATGTCTCATTCAGTCCACGCACCAGAAAGCCTTGGTTGGGATCATATTGCAAGTTACATAAACAGTGGCCAAGAGAGCACTTGGACAGGTCCATCTGGTTGAAGGAGGGAAGACAGGCTCCTCAGTGTCCCTGTACAGGGGAGAGTCAAGGGCAAGGGGCAGCCAGACTCCTCCCACCTTCTTTCTCTCAGTTTCAGGTGGACAGGGTCCTCAATGGCTGCCCTATGAAAATTCACATCCCTCTACTCACAAACTCCATTTCAACAGCATGCTCTGGCGCTGTGTCTCCTCCTTCCAGCACCACTTGTCCCATGGCTTCCTCCCAGCTCCATCCCAGGACCCTTTGCTCTCTCCTCTTACCCATCCAGGTATCCCCTACCCTGGCCTGTGGGGGTTCTCAGCACTAAAGGGCAGGGGCTCTCTCTCATACCCCTGCCACCCTGCAGCTAGACAAGAATTGCAGGCTATAGTCAGCAGGGCATGTAAAGAAAGGGGTGAAGAGTGAGTTAGATGAGAATCTCAGACTTCTAGAAGGACCTTCCATATCAGTCAAGTTTTAAAGGAGTGGGAGAACCTAGTGATTTTTTTTCCAGTTAGATTTTTCTCAGACGTGCCTTAAGAGACTCTGTTGCCTTGGAGAGTAGGGCCACTCAGCTGGACTGGGCCACAGCTGAAGAGAGTGAAGCCTGGGCTTCTCAGGGCTCTCTTTGATCCTGTTCTGAAGAGCAAGCCCTTTCTTCCTAGCCCTGACCCACATCCAGTGCTTGTACGTTGTCAGGAAGCCTTCCTCTTCCCCTCCCGGGAAGCCAGAACTCAAATGCCAGTGGAAGTGGGTGAGTCAGCTGCAAGGCCCTGCCTTGAAGAAGCATTGGACACATTGTCTTGCCCCTCTTGTGCCCTCTCCTTAGGTGCTGTGTGGTGTGTGTGTGTGTGTGTGTGTGTGTGTGTGTGTGTGTGTACTCATGGGCTGGTCTGGTGTGATGGAGCAGGCAGGATTGTGAAGCTGAGGCAAAACTGACTGGGGGCAGGGATCAAACACCTTAGCCAGCTGGTTTCTAGCAAGAGCTGAGCCTCCAGGGTCTCTGTGACTTGGAAATTTGCTCCATTTTAGAGTTGGGCTATCTTTGGGGAAGCTAAAGCCTCTGAGTCATGCAAATCAGGAAGCCAAGTCCTTAAGACCTAGGGGACCCAAAAGAGAAAAAAAATAGGAGTAGGATTTTAGAAATCAAGTGATGAGCCTGTCAGGAACAGAAAATTTCCTTCCCTGCCCAGCCTGGCCAATTTGAGGATCTCAGAAGTCACTGAGCGTTGCTAAGAAATAAACCAGTCACCCCACTTAGGAAAAGATTAATGAGAAATCAAGTGCATAGGCCAGGACCTGGAAGAGCAGTTCAGAGGCTATGTCCCAGAGTCAGGAACAGAGTGGTAGGGGGATATGTGTGGTCAACATTAGGCACTGATCAACATCAGCTGGGCGTGGTGGCGTGGTGGCGCATGCCTGTAATCCCAGCTATTCAGGAGGCTAAGATCTGAGGATCATAGTTCAAAGCCAGTCCGGGCACAAAAGTCCATGAGACTCTTATCTCCAGTTAACCACTAGAAAACCGGAAGTGTTGCTGTGGTTCCAGAGATAGGGCAGTAGCCTTGAGTTGAACAGCTCAGAGACAACGCCCAGGCCCAGGGTTCAAGCCCCATGACCAAAAAAAAAAAAAAAAAAAAAAAAGATTCAATACTGTGGAGCCTAATGGGTTGGCCAAGCGTGAAGGATGCTTTGTAGAGGTGCTAGATGGTGACCCCTAAATGGCCATTTGTCATTAGTCTCTGCAGAGGCCCAGAGAGAGCAGGTACATATGTATGTACGTGCATACACACACACACACAGTATTCACAGCCTGGAGAAGAGTGCTTTCAGCCTACTATTTCTCTGCCCATTTCACAGCTGGAAAAGAGGCCCAGGTTGTCTCCAGACCTAGACAGGCCTTCTCAGTCTCTCATGTATACGGTGAGGCTTGGCAGTTCTATCCAACCATGCTCCCCAGTCATGAACAGCATCTGGGAGAATTAAGAGAATAGACTGTCATTTCCCTCATCCTGCCTTTCCCATTCAGTTGTATGATATAAATATCACCTTGTTCTCGATTAGAACCTACTTGGAGGTAGTGATGGCTGTGCCATCTAAGGCTATAGTGTGATTTTAAGTTAGACATCTTTTCTCCATTCTGAGTTTAGACGTTCTTTCACACTGAGAGTTTACATAAGCTGGAAAAAGTCCATGAGAGCTTTTATCCACCCTTTCTCACAGGGCTGCCTCCCTTGAAGTCTCACTCAGTCATCTGGAAATGGAGTGGCTTTCTCCCTGGGAGGGGTGAGAGGGTGTGGACAATGACCAGTGAGCAAGTCCCCCCCACCCAGGCCTCACCTTTGGGGCGGGGAGGGGGGAAACTAAGACTTTGGACCCATGCCCTGCTCACACCTGGATATGATATTAATGCAATCTGACAGAGGGTGGTGAAAAAAATGCCTCTATTCCTAAGGGGGGGGGCTGAAGGAAGAGGGTTGGAAGTCCTGCCCAGTGCTAGCAGGGAAACCCACACCTGCAAGCCACCAAGGCAGGGACAGAGGAACTACTGTTCTCATATCACCTTAAATGGGGCTCCCTAGAATAGAGCCAGGAAGAGATACTATAGGCAGAACCAGGGAGGTGCTCTTGAGTGGGAAGAAACTAGCCAGCTGGTTAGTGTACCACACATTCAAGGCCTCATTCATCCTTACCACTGGGTGACCTTGGTCAAGTTACTTGACCTTTCTGTGTTTCAGTTGGCTCACCTTTAAAATGGGGCTAGGGCTGGGAATGTAGCTTAGTGGTAGATTGCTTGCCTAGCATGCATGAAGCCCTGGGTTCAATTCCTCAGTACCACATAAGCAGAAAAGGCCGGATATGGTGCTGTGGCTCAATGGTAGAGTGCTAGCCTTGAGGGAAAGAAGCTCAGTGCCCAGAACCAGCAAAAACTAAAAATAAAAATGGAGCCAATGTTACAAGGCTGTTGTAATGGCTAAGATCACAGACGAAGAAAAATAAAAGGCAATTTGGATTAGCCTCTGGTTTATGGTGGGTGGGAGCTTTTATTCTTATTGTAAATGTTAACCTTTTACTTGGGAAACTAAGGTTTGAAGCCAACGTACCAGCTTCCAAGCCCTTCTCTGTCATATTTTCTAGTTATGTGAACTGGTCAAATGAGGTAACATCTCTGTGCTTCCATTTCCTCATCTGTAGAATAGGGCAAGAGTGCTGTTGATGCTCAGGTTGTCATGAACCTTAAGTGGATTGATAGATGTGAAGGTCATAGGAAAAACGTAGCAAATTATCCTTGATGGAGAACTGGAGTTTTTTGTTTGTTTCCATTTTTTTGTTTTGTTTTGTTTGTGCCAATTCTAGGGCTTAAACTCAGAATCTGGGCACTGTCCCTTAGCTTTATTGCTCAAGGCCAGGGTTCTACCACTTCAAACTCAACTCTGCATATTGATGTTAATTAGAGAAAAAGTCTCATAGACTCTTCTGCCGGGACTGGCTTTGAACTGTGATCTCCATTATCTCAGGCTTCTAAGTAGCAAGCTTTATTGGCATGAGCCACCAAGCACCTGGCTGGGTAGGTTTCTAGAGGCAGAGATTCACTATGTAGCTCAAAATGGCCTGGAATCAGCTATGTAGATCAGGAAGGCCTGAAACACTTGATCCTCTTCTGTCTTTATGCACCACCATGCTCAGTAACTCTTACTAATTAAGAATAACTTCAAATCCACGTCTGTGTAGCTATCTACCAGTCAGTGTTCTCAAGCACTATGTTGCATTTACACCCATTCTTCATGGCCATGTGGCACTTTCAGACTTGTTTCTACACCCTCCCCTTTCATTCTGGACCAGAATTTCTGGCTAGAATGCCTCTAGACTTTGACTCTTTAGAGGCTTACCTGTAGGTGCAACTATTGCTTGTACCAGTTAAGGCAAAGAAGTCAGTGAAGGGGAGAGATGGCTAGAGATGGAACCAAGACCTCTCAGCAGCCTCTTCTCCCTCCCCTGCTGCCTTATACCACTGTTTTGCAGGCTTGAGGCCCAGGACTTAGAGCTGGCAGACTCTTGGAAGAATCCCCAATGCTGCTGCAGCCTGTGTGATGTACACCTATAACACAGCACACAGAAAGTAGAGGCGGGATGATTACGAATCAAATCCCAGCCTGGGCTACATAGTGGGATCCTGCCTTTAAAAAAAAAAACAATGAATCTGGGATCTGGAGTTTGGCCTAGTGGTTGAGTGCTTACCCAGGATGCATGAAGACCGGGGTTCAATTCCTTGGTTCCACAAACAAAGAAAAAGCCAGAAGTGGTACTGTGGCTCAAGTGGCAGAGCTCCAGCCTTAAGAAAGCCAAAGGATGGTGTTCAGGCCCTGAGTTCAAGCCGCAGGACTGGCAAAAAAAACCAAAACTAAACCCAAAGCACAAGATCACTGTGTATGGCAGTGGATCTTCCCACACATACATAGTATAATTGCTACGAGAGCCAGAAGATCTGAGTTTATCTTCTGGGCTGCATGACCTGGACAAATCCCTTTTCCCCTCTGCACTTTATAATGCAACACCTGTCAAAGAAGCTTCTAGTGAGAATCAAATGGCAGTCAATTTATTTACTATTTTTTAAAGTGTGTTGCAGGATGTTGAGGGCTTATGCCTGTAATTCCAGCTACTCGGGAGGCTTAGATCTGAGGATTGTAGTTCAAAGCCAGCCAAGGCAGGAAAGTCCATGAGACTCTTATCTCTAACTAATCACCAGAAGAAAAAAAAAGCCAGAAACAGAGCTGTGGCTGAAATGGTATCACGTCAGCCTTAAGCAAAAAAGCTAAAGGACAGCAGCCAGGCCCTGAGTTCAGCACACGTGTGCGTGCGCGCGCGCGCGCACACACACACACACACACACACACACACACACACACAAATATACATAATTTAGAACATGTTCTCCTCCCAACTTACACATGATCACACCTGTAGACAGTAGAATCTTCCTCCAGACCTTTCTAGATAGTCTCCTAGGAGAGACTATCTAGTTTTATGGGATGGTAGGGATTTTTCGGCAGCTGGCTTTCTTTCTTGTGCTAGCAATTATCAAAGCTGTTTCCGCCTCAGTACCACTGCCAGTTGAGTTAGCCAGTCCCCTGTTGAGTGTTTGGGTTGTTTCCAACAAATCACTGTTAGAAGCAGCCTTTGAGAATGGCCTGGAACTTTCCCCTCTCTGCACCCCTGCTGGCATTGCTGTAGGAGGGACTCCATGCACGAGTTTCTTTTTATGCTGTTTCAACACATTACAGCCCAGGCTCTTTGTATTCGGTGCCTGTCTGTTGGTAACCTTTCCATGGCACAGCTCTCTCAGAGTGCCTCAGCTTCTCTGAGGCTGGTGTTTTTGGGGGGAGAAGGGTAACAGATCTAAACCTGAGTCCTGACAGAGCAGGGTCAGGCCAGGTGTGTAGTTGTGGATCTGAGTGCATGCACACCTGGTCAGTGGGGAAGCTGCCCCACCTGCCCTCCAACCCTGCCCCACCACCACAATCAGGTTCCAGCTCTAGGTAAGTGACTGTCAGCAAGTCTGTAGTCATTCTGGGCATTCCTTGCTTCCTATGGTATTAGCTACTCCATTGAAAGTGGCCTCATATCCTGGTCCTGCCACTGCTCGTCACTCTCACCCCACGTGCCTTTCTGCAGGTTCTTATGTTCAGATGGCTCACTCAGGCACCTGCTGTTCTGTGGTTGTTTGTTGTTGTCTTGGGTTTTGTGTTTTGTTTTTTAATTCTTAGTGGAGGTGTCCATTTCTTTGTGTGTATGTGTGTGCCAGTACTGAGGCTTGAACTCAGAGACTGGGCACAGTCGCTTAGCTTTTTTACTCAAAGCACTGGTCCCCTGTCACTTGAGCCATGGCTCCACTTCTGGCTTTTTGGTAGTTAACTGGACATAAGAGTCTCATAGACATTCCTGACCAGGCTGGCTTTGAACTGTAGTCACCAGATCTCAGCCTCCTGAATAGCTGAGGTTACAGGCATGAGCCACCATTGTCTGCCCCTCCTATTTTTTAAGGTGTTGGCAATCAACTCAGTTTTTAACTCTCAATTTAAAATTAAAATGTTAAATAAATAAATAAATAAAATCTAAGATATCAGCCGTAACCGAGATAACCAGCTGTCAGTTAAGACCCTCGCCACCAGCGCTTTCCATCACAGAGGGAACCCAGTTGATTACTTTCCTCTGTAATGAATTCATGCTCAGACCAGAAGCTCTGATAGCTCTGTGACCTCATTAAGCTGTCAGTACTATGAGAGCGGACATAGTAGGTACTCAGTCAAAACTGAGACTAAATGAGCAAAAAGTCTTCCATCAACTCACAGGCCTGAGGTTTCAGTGCTGGAACCAGGCACTGGTGTTGGCATCTAGAGCAGCAGGTCCTGTGGAAATAAGCGTCCAGGCCAGAGAGCAAAGGCAGAGGCCGCCGTCACTCCATTCCTTTTCTCATTGTAGAGAGAAGCAAAGCTGGCTGTTCTAAACAGCCTCCTTGGAGAGGCCACCCCAAGACCTGATTAAGGGCCAAGGCTTCTAGGTTGAGAGATTCAATTTCATTAGTTCACCCAGGGGTGACCAGACTCTGGGAAATCAACCAAGCAAACTACGGATTGATAAGCCAGCTCAGAAATGTATTAACTTATGCTGGCAGCTGTGACTGCCAAACAGCCTATAGCATTGAGTCCGTCTCGTTACCCCTCCCCCCCTCTCTCTGCAGACAGAAAATTTACTTGGAAATGCAAATGGAATGCCATAGAGTACAATGAAGTAAAATACTACAGAATAGTAACAGCTGATGCCAATGCACACTGATACAGGAGTGTGGGCATTATTATTATTATTATTATTATTATTATTATTATTATTATTGTCCTATGCTGCAGATGAGGACACTGAGGTCCTGTGACTGATCTGACTTGGAGATGGAACCAGGACTCAAATCTAGGTAGCTATAGTCTGGATTCCTGAGTACACGTCTCTCAGTGTTGCTAAGCTCAGAGTCCTGACACACCCACATTGGCTCCTTCCAGCCCTGGCCACAGCTCTCCTGTTTTCTTCTGCTAAGGCCATACAGCTTTCCCCTAAGAACATTTCTGCCTTCCTGATGAGATTTAAGGGCCACTTGAGCCTTATCAGCAGTATCTACCTGTCCTCAGGAGAGCATCTCTCCTTCTGCAGACAATAACAATGAGCCCCATTAACAGCTCCTATTCATTAAGCCCTGGCTGTGTGTCAGGCACCATGCCAGATGCCTTGCACACATTATCTGACTCTCGTGACAGCCTCATAGGCAAATACTCTCATCTTCCTTTTACACCTCTGGACTTACAGACTTGGAGAGATTGAATGCCTTGCCCAAGGCAGCTAATAAGGGGCAGGACAGTCTACAGGTTTGCTGTTCATCACTGAGCTGATAACCACTCCCCTCTGCCCCACCTTCAGAGATGACCTGCCTCTATGACCCACTGCTGATGGGCTTGTTCCTGTTGGTGTCTCTGATGCCCCGGGCACTGGGGGCTCTGGCACTGATGCCAAGGTTCTACAGGGCTGCATCTAAAGCAAAGAAGAATGTGGATTCAGGGAGCTGGGGGGCAGCATGCCTGTGCTGATTTCAAGGTCAAGTCCAGCTGCTTTGTTCTCTCTCCCTTCCCACATTGCTGTTGGCACACTGAATTCCTCACTCTTCATAGGAGACCTCTTCTAGTCCCCAGGGCTCCCCTAGGACTTCTGTCCACAAACTCCTACTCATCCTTCACACCTCCAGTAAAATGTCACCTCTCCTGGACACCTTCCTCCCACCCAATCAGAAACTCCCTCTTCCACAACCTTAATCATAGTTTCTTGTCATTCTCTCTAAGTATACCCCTCTCTGCGGTGAATCTCCCCAAAGCTGACCCAGTGTTGTGTGCCTCAGTGTCTCTTCAACTCTCAGCAAGTTCCTGGCTACAGCTGTTACCCACACACATTTTTTTTATATATGAATGAGTTTCAGAGGACTCAAGGAACATAAGTCTTCCACCTATAAGCAGTGGAAGTATGAATGGATTTAAAGAATTGCAGGCTGCACTAGGTGCAGTGGTTCAAGCCAATAATCCTAGCTACTCGGGAGACAGAATCAGAGGACCATGGTTGGAAGCCAGCCCAGGCAAAAAGAAGTTTGTGAGACTCCATCTCAAACAATGGCTAGTCAGTGTGTATGCCTGCTGTCATCTCCAACAACATGGAGAAGCACAAATAGAAAGACTGTAACTAAGGCATAGAGACTGTACCTTGAAAATAATGAAGGCAAAAGGAGCTAGAGGATTGTTCAAGTGTTATGAGTTCAGTCCCTAATACTGAAGGAAAGCAGGAAGGCAGGAAGGCAGGAAGGAAGGAAGGAAGGAAATGAAGGAAGATGAATGCTCCAGTGCTTCAAGTTACTAGCCAGCAGGGACTGAATGAACATTTGTTAGACATCCATCTGTATAGGCTGTATAGATGTATAGACTGATGTCTATACAGCACAGGGCATTTAGGGAAATGGGAAAACAAACAACAGCTTCAGCTCAGCTTGAAGGTCCCCTCTTCCAGGAAGCCTTCCTAAATTTCTGCTACTCATATAGGTCAGCACCTCTCACTCTAGCACTTTGCAATGTTTAGGGTTTCCACTCAACACACTAACACACTAAGCTCTTTGAGTGCAGGGATTCCATATCTCTGGCTCTTTGCCCAGCCTCAGAGTTTTGTGCTTATCACATAGTAAGTGCTCTGTAAATAGGTGTTGCATCAACTTGGGGGTGGAAGGTGTTGAGAAAGTTCTAGATTCCAGTCTGTGACTAAGCAGCCAGATAAAGGTGAAAATAAGAAAATCAGAGGTGGAGGCAGAGGGCATGTAGTTTAAGCCTATAATCCTAGCTAATCCTGTAATCCTTGAGATTGGAGGATTCAGGCTGAAAGCCAGCACAGGCAGGAAGAAAGTTCATAAAACATTTCTCTTGAATTAACCACCAAAAAAGCTTGAAATGGGGCTGTTGACTCAAGTGGTAGAGTGCTATCCTTGCATGAAAAAGCTCAAGAACAGAGCCCAGACTCGGAATTCAAGCCTTCAGATACGGGCATCCAAAAGTAAACAATAATTGGGCTTGCCTTCATGTCGCAGTGCTTGACCTCTGACCTTCCTCTCTCTCTCCTTCCTCAGTTCCTGGCATTTGACACCCAGCTGCTGATGGGTAACCGACGCCACTCGCTGAGCCCTGAGGAGTATATTTTTGGAGCTCTCAACATTTACCTAGACATTATCTATATCTTCACCTTCTTCCTGCAGCTCTTTGGCACCAATCGGGAATGAGAGGCCTTTCCCACCCCCATCTTCCTCCAGAGAATGCCCCCCACCCGGTCCTGTGACCTCTCTGTGCCCCCGCAATGCCACACATAAACTTGCTGCAGCCAGCCTGTGGCCAGCACTCGCCCCCTTGGCCAGCCCTCACCCTGCCGTCTGCTGCTTGTACATACGCCACCCTTTGGGCGCCATGGCACTGAGGCCACACGATCCTCTGTACCACCCCCTTTCTCCCCAATTACATCTTCTCAATTGGGACCATCAAGGCAGAGGACCCCTTTCTGTTTGAGGACTCACAGGACAAGGAGGGGGAGCCCAGTGGTGGGAAGTTGACCCAGGAAGCGTGGCTGTGACCAATGACCCCTAAGACTCCTAGGGCTGCCATATTAGGTGACCCTGGCCACACTGTCCTTTGTCTTCTTTTCTGGGTCAAGGACAGTGTAAGAAAGAGGTTGGGGTGGGGCACAGCTAGGAGATGAGGGGATGAGGGGAGGGGTGGGTAATGAGGTCCCAAGATGCCCATTTTTCTCCCAGCTCCAGGATCAGTGGCTTATTCTCGGGACTTGAGCCCTGAGGCCAAGGTAATTGGCCTCTACCATTTTCCTCATTTGGCTCTAGGGTCCTGACCAGAGGTGATGGCAGAGAGCCATGTGGGGCTATCCAGGCCTACATCCTCTTGGGAAGTGTTTGGAAGACACACATCTTCTTCCCCACCCCAGGCCCCGGGCTGCTCCCATCCACATAAGGTGTGGGAACTCTGAAGAGGCGGTTCTCACTGCTGGGCCAGCCTCATGTGGGAGAATTCTGCCCTGCCCCCCGCCCAGCCCTCACCTAAGGCCGCCCCTTCCCTCCTGCACCTCTTGTTTACTAAGCTCTCCACCATCTGCTGCCACCTGCTGGCTCACCTCCAGCCAGGTCTCCTGAGGCCTCAAGGAATTGTGCCCGCATCCCATCCCCCAGCTTCCCCGGCCAGTCACTCGGCTCAGTCCCTGAGCCTTTGCCCCCTTATCTCCACATCTCTCCATTTTGGAAGCTGTCCAGCTGATGCTAACAGCCAGGGCCAGTCCCTTGAGCTGGTCCCATGAGATGAAGCCAGACTTCTTTATCAGCCTGCAGGAGGCTGGGATCTCAGGCAGGGAGTGCGTCAGTCACCCAGCCCCCCACCCCTGGCCAAATGCCAACTGGGGAGGGGACCAGGGGGCCACACCTGGGACCATATGCAGCCAGCATTTGCACGTGGCCAACTCTGAGCCAGTGGAAAGTTACTGAGTGAAAGCAAAGAGGCTCTGAGTAGCTACTGGGACCCCTCCCTTGACTCTTTCCCTCCTCATATCTGGGGGGGGGGGTTCCCATTTGCCTCCTAGGAACTGTGATAAGGAATGCTATCTATTCTGTACCCCAATCCTCCTCTCCCCCTCCTATTTGTAACTTTCAAGAAATATTGCAAAAGCATTTGAAGTTTTATTTGTCTCGGGTATTGGAGAAGAGAAGGACCCAAGGACCACACGTGGTATGCCGGCTGGCTCAATTAATCCATTGCAGCAATCCCCTGCATCTCCAGCAGAGGGAGGGCAGAGCCAGCATGCTCACAAAGGCTTGGTTATGAGTCCAAGGTCACAGAGCTAACAATGGAGGGTCTGGGATTCAGCCTCCCCCTCCCCCACCACCACCACTGCCTCATGAAAATGGCATCGCTTATGCCCTCCAGTCCTCCAGTCTGAGCAAGGGGGGCTGGAATGAAATTGATTTGAGTGGTGGAGTGGTCCACAGTGCCACTCAGTCTTGCATCATCAGATTCTGCACTCAGATTTTCCACCTCCTGGCTACCATCTGGGAAGCAGGATTTCTGGTTTCTGATTCTAGTCTCCCTGCCAACACATTTGTAGTATTAGGCAAAGGTTTCTTACTGTCTGTGTTTCAGGGTATTTTTGATTTTGTTTTCCTCTGATTCTGAGCTTGAATGCAGGGCCTAGGCACTGTCCCTTATTTTTTTTTCTTTTTTTTCCCTCCCCCCTATGGGTCGTAAGGCTTGAAGTCTGGGCCTGGGCATTGTCCCTGAGCTCTGCAGCTCAAGGCTAGCACTACCACTTCGATCCACAGCGCCACTTCCCGTTTTCTGGTGGTTAATTGGAGATAAGAGTCTCATGGATTTTCCTGCTGGCTTTGAACCTTGATCCTCAGATCTCAGCCTTCTGAGGAGCTAGGATTACAGCCATGAGCCTCCAGTGCCCAGGCTTCCCTTATCTTTTTTCATTAAGGCTATTACTCTACCCCTTGACTCACACCCCCACTTCCAGCATTTCGGTAGTTAATTGGAGATAAGAGTCTTATGGATTTTAATCCTCAGATCTCAGCCTCCTGAATAGCTAGGATTAAAGCATGAGCTGTGATTCAGTTTTCCTACCTACAAAATGGAAATGGCCCCAGCCAGTGTGATACAGGCAGAGGCACCACAACATTTATTACACCCCATGTCATTTTTCCTCCCTTGCCCTTAGGTCCCTCTCCTTATCTCGGGCTGTCGTTCTAGAAAGGGGTACAAAGGTCCCCACCTTGTCATTGCCACTATCATACTGGCCAGCTTCCCAGAATCCACTTGTCCAAGTCCTCCTCTTCCTGAGATAATTTATGCAGAAACTGGGGGCTGAGAAAAATTTTCCAAACCTAAACTCCAAAAGACTGGGGGAGGAGTAAACCCTCAGACATAAAGTAACATGACCTGGGCACAAACCACAGACATCTCAAAGATGGCTCTTTTTTAAGGGATGGGGGGAGGGACGGGAGGATCCTATCCAGGATCCTGAGCACAGGCTAAGGCACTGCTGAGTTGTCCATAGGAGCAGAGCTCAAGCTCAGGTGCCCCACCTGTGACCATTTACCCTACCATCCAAGTGACTGGATGGGTTTTAGGAGGAATGGTGGGGGTGGGAGACAAGGGAAGGACAGGAATTATGAGGAATGCAAGGTTACAGATTATGAGAAACTGAAGACAAAGTTGAGCAGGTGCCACAAGCTGTAGAGGTAAGACACCTGCTGGGTGCTCATGTTGGCATGGGCGGGGCTAGAGCTAGGAAGGGCAGGATTACATTTAATTTTTTATTTTATTTATTTATTTATTTTTAAACTAGGTGGAGCCAGCAATCGTCTCTGACCCACCTGGAGAAAGTTAGCATTTTTTTAAAACACAAGCACTGCCCTCTAGTGGCCAAATGAGGAAAAAGTAGAGCCTTGTACAGTGAGTGGGTAGAAAAATAAGAGTTCAGGAGAGAGGGAGGCGGCAGGAAGGAACTGACGGTCGGATTTCCTTTTAGCAGTCACTGGCCCTTTTTGTCCAACAATGTCCCTTTTGTCACATCTCTTGGGCACTGTTTACTTGTCTTTGTGAAACCACTCCTACACAGCCACCTGCCCTGGGTTTTTTCCGGCATATCTGAGAACAGCACTAGAGCAAGGGCTTGGCTGCCATACTTCCAGATGCACTGTTGCCCTTCCGGCTTCAATTCCTCCAGGTTCTCTAGGTCTCACCTGTCCCCTCCCAGGATTCACCTTCCCAGGGTAATAACTGACTGGGGATAAGAATAAAAGCATTACTAGGGGCCGGGAGTTTGGCCTAGTGGTTAAAGTGCTTGCCTAGCATGCATGAAGACCCGGGTTCGATTCCTCGGTACCACATACATACAAAAAAGCCAGAAGTGGTGCTGAGGCTCAAGTGATAGAGCTCTAGCCTTGAGAAAATACAGGGACAGTGCTCAGACCCTGAGCTCAAGCCCAGGACTGGCAAAAAAAAAAAAAAAGAAAGAAAAAAAAGCATTATTAGGACACCTGAGCTAGTTTTTTTGTTTATTTACTCTGTGTGTGTGTGTGTGTGTGTGTGTGTGTGTGGTGTATGCCTGCCACTAGTAGGGCTTGAACTCAGAGTCTTAACACTGCCCTTGAGTTTTTTCCACTCATGGCTGGTGCTCTACCACTTGAGTCAACCTCCAGTTCTGGCTTTTTGGTGGTTAATTGGACATGAGTGCCTCATGGACTTGTCTAGGCTGGCTTCAAACCGTGATCCTCAAATCTCAACTTTCCAAGTAGATAGGACTACAAGTCTGTGCCACGGCCACCTGGCTAATGATTCTGTCTGCCTTTTGCTCATGGCTTAAGACTCCCAGAGTCTATAACTGAACAGTTGAACAACTGTACTGAGTAACTTCTGGTGTAGCAGCACGTGAATTAAAGCACACACCCACACACACACACACACATACACATGCACGCACACATGCAGGTAACTTGTCTACTTGCTCAATAAACCCCTCTCAGAGACTATCAGGGCCCCAGAGCTAGAAGGAATCCTGGACTGACTGGGTACTCACTGGGTCATGAGAGACTGCTCTTTGGTTGATAGTTCTATTACAAGTCTCTCCCTTATTTTGAGCCTAAAATACTGGAACAGACCCTCAAAAGTAGCAGCTGTGAACCTGTACAACTGGAACATTCTAGAGCTGTCTTCTGCAGGACATTCTCAACAAGAGGAAGGGAAGGAAAAGGTGAAGGAAGGGAGAAGAAAAGATAGGAAGGAAAAGGAGTAGAGGAAAGGAAAGGGAAGAAAGGGAGGGAAGGGAAGGAGAAAGGAGGAAATGGGGGCTGGGAGTTTGACCTAGTAGTAGAGTCCTTGCCTAACATACACAAAGACCGGGGTTCAATTCCTCGGTACTACATACATAGAACAAGCCAGAAATGGTGCTGTGGCTCAAGCAGCAGAGCTCTAGCCTTGAGAAAGCCCAAGGACAGTGTTCAGGTCCTGAGTTTAAGCTCCAGGTCTGGAAAAAAAGAAATGGAAGGGAAGATGGGGGAAAATAAAGAGAAAAGACAAAGGAAAGGGAAAGATAAAAGCAAAGAAGAGAAGGGAGGGAGAGAAAGAGGGAAGAAGAGTGGAGGAAGTTAATATTTTCCAAATCCCTCATTGAACTAGGGGGAAACTAAGAAGCAGAAGTTGCAGACTTGTCCAAATTTATACATCAATTTCCCAGTAGGAGTAGGAATAGAAGGTTCTTGTGAAGGTCTCAGAGTGGGGACAGCATGAGAGAGGGGTCACCATCACAATGGAACTGCTGGGGACTTTATCCTTTTTCTCTAGTAAGATTTTGGTGTAAGTTCAACTGCAACTGTCAACTTTCCACATCTGGGAAGGTGACAGAAAAAGCAACCAGGGCAAGAGGCAGCAGACAGTGAAGGGGAAAAAAAACAGTAGCTTTTCTTAGGTAGCTAAGGTGTAGAAAACACTTCAATAGATGCCATGGATGAGGGAGAGGATGCCACCCTCATCTGAGGAGAGAAAATAGGCATGTAGACCACAGAATTCTAAATAGATGCTTTTTCTTTCTTTTTTTGCCAGTCCTGGGGCTTGATCTCAGGGCCTGAACACTGTCCTTGGGCTTTCTCAAGTCTAGAGCTCTGCTGCTTGAGCCACAGCACCACTTCTGGCTTTTTCTATGTATGTGGTACCGAGGAATCAAACCCTGTTCTTCTTGCGTGCTAGGCAAGCACTGTACCACTAGGCCAAACTCCTGGCCCTGTGATGCTTTTTCTTTTTGAGGCAATGTCTCACCAGTAGGTAGCCAGGCTGACCTCCAACTTGTGATCCTCTTGCTTTATCCTACAGAGTGTTAAGAACTTGGGCATGTACCAGCATAGACCAGCAAGAAGCCAGTGCTGAGATGAGCAATGCAGGCAGGGAGGCGGCTGCGTATGGGTGTGTCCTAACTTCCTTCTATTGGCCCCAACTCTCTAAGCTTCCACCACCTCCCAAAGGGCGCCATCAGTGGGGAACAAAGTATTCAACACATGAGTCCCTGGAGGACATTTAATGCCCCAAACCACAACAACTTATAATATTACATACTTATGAAGTATGGTATGATATTCCAAAACATATATAATGTATGATGATCAGATTAGCATATTTAGTCTCTCCCTCGAAATATATATCATTCATGTTGGAACATGTCTAATTAAGTGGTACCATGCTAACACAGAAGATGCTCCTGGTACCCACTAACCATCCTCTCTCCATCTTCTTTCCTGGCACCTTTCCAGTGTTTGGTGACCATTACTTCACTCTCCTATTTCTGGGATCGATTCTTTTTAGCTTTCACATATAAATGAGAACATGCATTATTTATCTCTCATTTAACATAATGTCCTTCAGTTCCGTCTACCCTGTGGCAAATGACAGGATTTTATTCCTTTATTTATGGCTAAATAAAATTCTATTCTATATATAAGCCACAATTTCGCTATCCATTCATTCACCAATACACACCTAAGTTGATTTCATGCTTTGGCTGTTGTGAACAATGGGGAAAGAAACATAGAAGTGCAGCCAGTTCATGCCTGAGATCTGAGGTTCCTGGTTCAAAGCCATCCCAGGCAGACAAATCCAAGAGACTCTTATCTCCAATTAACCAGCAAAAAACTAGAAGTAGAGGTGTAGCTCAAGTAGTCCAACAGTAGCTAAAAGGTCAAACAAGAGTGAGAGGACCTGAGTTCAAGCACAACACTAGAAAAAAAAAAAGAAAAAGAAAAGAGTAAAGTCTCTTTAGCAAACTGAATTTCCTTTGTATACATATCTATTAGTGTGATCGCTGGATCACATGAGAGTTCTAGTTTCTACCGCTCCCCTCTCTCTCTCTCTCTCTCTCTCTCTCTCTCTCTCTCTCTCTCTCTCTCTCTCTCTCTCTCTCTCTCTCTCTCTCTCTGTGTGTGTGTGTGTGTGTGTGTGTGTGTGTGTTATTACTGCATGACTGGGACTTAAACTCAGTACCTGATGCTTTGCTCATTGGTAGCACTCCACCAACTGAGCCATGCCTCCAACGCCTATTTTCTTTCTTTTTTTTATTTTTTTTGCCAGTCCTGGGCAAATGTGGATTTTCCGTGGAGCTAATGAAGCCCACGCGTAGTATGTTCTATTGCAGTTGCCTGTTATCTATAACTCCTCCTTCACATTTCCCCTTGTGCTGAGCCACACAGAAGTGGCCATTGGCATTTTTGAGATCCAGCTAAGGGAAAGTTTAGTTGGGAATATGTTGCATTTGGGATCTATTCCTAGATTCAGACACTTGCATGCATAGTTACTACCCATTGCCCAGGAATACCTTCCAGGAGTACAGAGTATGTCTTATCCACCCATTATGTGACTCACCTGGTGCTGTGGCCTGTATGTACACAGCCAGAGGTCAAATGAGGATATAAACAAGTCTCACAGCACCTAGCACAGGAAGTATGTGGGAGGAGAAGAGAATTGAGGCTTGAAATACCTGAAGCCAGAAGACACTCTGAAGAAAATTATTCCAATCATCAACCATGAGACTATAAACTGAGGATTCCATCACATACTGGCACTAATCAAATATACTCAATAACATATCTGGGGGAGATTGTTTTTGTTTTTACTTTTTGAGATATTGGGCTCAAACTCAGGGCTTGTGCAAGTCAGGCAGCACTGACCTACACCTCCAAGCCCCTTGGTTTCTTTTCTTCCTTCCTTCCTTCCTTCCTTTCTTCTTTTTTAATTTTTTTTTGATTGGTTGTGGACTTGAACTTAGGGCTTGGGCACTGTCCCTGAGCTCTTTTTGCTCAAAGTTAGCACTCTATCACTTTGAGCCATAGTGCCATTTCCAGTTTTCTGGTGGTTAACTGGAGATAAGAGTCTCACAGATGTCCTTGAGTAGGCTGGCTTTGAACAGAGATCTTCAGAACTTGGCCTCCTGAGTAGCTAAGATTACAAGCATGAACCACCAGTGCCTAACCCTTGGTTTCTTCTTTTCTTTTTATTTCTTTTTAGTTTTTGCCAGTCCTGGGACTTGAACTCAGGGCCTGAGCACTGTCCTTGGGCTTTCTCAAGGCTAGCGTTCTGCCACTTGAGCCACAGCACCACTTCCGCTTCTGGCTTTTTCTATATATATGGTACCAAGGAATTGGGTCTTTGTGCATACTAGGCAAGCACTCTACCACTAGGCCAAACTCCTAGCCCTGCCCTTGGTTTCTTAATACAGGGTCTCATTATGTAGCATGTATCATGTTCCTCCTTATACCTCTGGAGTGCTGGAATTACAGGTGTGTGCCACCATACACAGCTCATTCTTTTCTTTCTTTTTTATTCCTAGGCTTAAAAAAATTTTTTTTGGCAGTCTTGGGGTTTGAACTTTGGTCCTGAGCACTGTCCCTGAGCTTATTTTGCTCAAGGTAAGCACTCTACCACCTGAGCCACAATGCCACTTACAGCTTTTTTTTTTTTTAGTTTATTGGAGATAAAAATCTCATGGTGTTTCCTGACCAGGCTGGTTTCAAACAGTGATCCTCAGATGTCAGCCTCTTGAGTATCTAGGATTACAGGCATGAGTCACTGGCACCCAGCATTGGTACATATTTTTAAGTCATCAAATTATAAATGACAAATTTGATCCACCATGCTAAGACTGAATTATCTTTCTGATCCCTCTAAAATATCATTATCAAGCAAAGAAGTAATAAAATAGTGTGAAGCCAAAAAATTAAGGAAAAAAATAATATTCCAGTGTGACTTGCAGTTAATTAACCTAATTATTATGAGAATTTTTTGTGATGCTTGTGATTCATGTCAGCTTTTTAAAATTTGTGATTTCTCATTACAAACTCACAGTTTTGGGTTTTTTTTTGTTTTTTGTTTTATTTTGCCAGTCATGGGGCCTAAACACTGTCCTTCGGCTTTTTTTTTCAAGGCTAGTGGTCTGCCACTTGAGCCACAGCACCACTTCCAGCTTTTTCTTCTATGTATATGGCACCAAGGTAATGAACCCGGGTCTTCGTTCATGCTAGGCAAGCACTCTACCACTAGGCCAAACTCCCAGTCCTCATAGCTATTTTTATATTTGTAATATGGTGGATTTTTTCCTTTACAGAGAGGAGACACCTCCACCCTCCACTCCAGCCCCCTCACACATCCCAAGGAATTGTCTAAGCATTCAGCACCACAAAATCTGGCTGGACAAAGTACACAGCAAGTAGGTACAACTACAGCTATCAGAGGTGTTAGAGATGACTATGGCCTGAGACCTGGATTAATCAGGTTCTCCCAAATGAGCACAGGTTAGAAAACTAACCAGTGGGTTCAATGAAAGTGACTTTATGGGGTCACTTCTGAGACATATTAGATCACCAATATTACCATCAGGCTCACACCTGTCTTCATTTTTGGAGAAACCTTTGCTCAAGAAGAACCTGCCTTTCATCATTTGGATCTGTTGGTTATTATTTTTCTGGTAGACCAAGTTTTGAGAACACAGAGCATGGCTATGTCCTTAATGAAATTAAACTCTATACTAGTCCAAAAAAAAAAAAGTGTTTAGAAAAAAGCAAAGTGGGGTCTGGGAGTGCTTGCCTAGCATGCATGAAGACCTGGATTCGATTCCTCAGTGCCACATACATAGGAAAAAGAAAGCCTTAAGTTGTGCTGAGGCTCAAATGGTAGAGCTCTAGCCTTGAGAAAGTCCAAGGACAGTGCTCAGGCCCTGAGCTCAAGCCCAGGCCTGGAAAGAAAGAAAGCCCAGGGACAGAGCTCAGGCACCAAGATTAAGCCCTGGACTGGCACTCCCTCCCCCGCCAAAGAAAAGAAAGTTAAAATTAATAATTTTAAAAAAGACCTAATTTAACCCCTGCTGGAACTTCTATACGAATCATACTTAACTGTTGGCCGCATACAGCAGAAGATAACCTTTAGGATGGGCAAGAAGTCAACACAACTCTGCTGACCATGTTGGGTGTGCTGCACCATTCTAACTGCCCAGAATGATTCCTCAGTTCTCCAGCCTTCCCATCACCCTCAGGAAGGAAGGAAGGAAGGAAGGAAGGAAGGAAGGAAGGAAGGAAGGAAGGAAGGAAGGAAGGAAGGAAGGAAGGAAGGAAGGAGGTTTTTAGGTAGACCAGCTGTGTTTGATGGGTGGAGACAGGAGGATCTTGGGTTCAAGGCCAGCGCTGGACTGTCTGGGCAGCAAAATACTAAGAGCTGGGGGCGTGGCTCATGCCGGTCAGGGTCCGGCATAGCGCGCACTGTGTTCAGTCCCCAGCACGAAGGAAAGGGGGTAGAAATATCAACCGACAAGCGCTTTGCTCTAATTAAGCGCCCAAGTGTCAGACTGTACGAAGGAGACGACGCGGTAGGAACGCTCGGAGAAAGGTTGCCTTCGGCCCCGGTGACACATTGTCACGCAAGTGCAATTCCGCGCACGCGCAGTGGGCGCCCGAGCCGCCTCTGCCCCGCCCACCCCAGCTTTTCCCGCTTCCGTTTCCGCTGAGGTGCCGGGCGGGAGTGAAGCTAATGGCGGCGTCCGCGAGGCTGGCGGGAGGGGGCGCTGAGGCTCCCGCCGCGGCCGAGGATTCGCGAGTTCTGGAACCAGGGGCCGCCCCGTTCGGAAACTTCCCTCATTATTCCCGCTTCCATCCTCCCGAGCAACGGCTCTGCCTTCTGCCCCCGGAGCTACTTCGACGGCTCTTCCCTCCCGAGGAGGGTCCTGAGACGAGACCGATCGTGGGGCTCGACGTGGGGTGTAACTCCGGGGTGAGTGACGGAGAGGACTCGGAGCGCGGGAGCCCCGCGGCCGCCCACCCCACCGCAAGTCTTGCCCCAAATGGACCTCAAGGGTCCACCGCACTGGAGCCACAGTTCCACCTCCGGAATTTGGGTGCTTGATTCGAGAGCCTCATGCGCCTTCTTTCGCCAGGCTGGCTTCCACCTGCTATCCTCAGATCTCAGCCTCCTGAGAAGCCAGTCACAGGCAAGAGCCACCTTTGCCTGGCTTTCACAGCCAAAGACCCCTGGTGAGGAGGGTCACCTAATTCCTACCTCAGGCTCAGTGGCTAGCCACCTGTTGAGGAAAGGGAATTTGGAGGGACCCCGAATGAGAGCATGTAGTTAGTTAGTTCACTGAGAGATGAGCCAGCGATGACAGAATCATGCTTGGAATTTGAGGGTCCTGTGTGCTAATATTTACATAGTTCAGGACAGACCCTGAGGTCCGGTGCATATTTATTTTACAAATCATTGTTGAGAGATCGGTGTTGGTGGCTCATGGTGGTAATCCTAGCTACTCGGGAGGCTGCGATCTAAGGATCACATTTGGAAGCCAGCCTGGGCAGGATACTACGTGAGATTCTTAAATCTCACCCCCTCCCCCCAAAAAAAGAAAACCTTAAATCACCAAAAAAGCCAGAATGGAGTTGTAGCTAGAGCATTGGGCTTGAGTGAAAGAGCTAAGAGGCAGTGCCCAGGCCCTGAGTTCAAGCCCCAGTACCAACACACACGCACACACACCCAAAAACATTCCTGATAAAGTACATGGAGGGCAATGGAAAGAATTGGGAAGGAAAATACAGCATTCTGTTTAAGAGTGAAGCAGAGGAAGCCTTGTCACTCTTCTTACTGCAAAAGTCATAAACAAAATGAGTTTAATCAAACCACATGCAAAATAGGAAAAGGCTCTCAGCTAACCACTTAAATTTCCTACAGAAGCATAGAATCTCACCTATAATTACAGATGCTTCAAGTTCATGTGAGTTAGGTGCTAGTGGTTCAAACTTGTAATCCTAGTTACTCATGAGGCTGAGATCTGAGTATCATGGTTTCAAGCCAGCCAGGGTAGGAGACTTCAATAAACTACTCAGAAAAAGTAGGAAGCAGTGTGGCTCAAGTGGTAGAGCCTTAGCCTTGAGCAGAAAGAGCTTCAGGGACAGCACCCAGGCTCTTGAGTTCAAGCCCCAGGACTGATGAAAAAAAAAAAGAATCTTAGATTATAGAGTGCTATCTGAAGCTTGCCTCTCATGTCATTATGCCCTAAATAATACAGTCATTACTATTCATGTAGTTATTATAAGCCATCTAGACATTAAAGTATAGTAGATATGTATAGGGTGATTTTTTCTAAATATTACACCATTTTACATTTGGAATTTGAGCATTCATAGATTTTCCTATCCTTAAGAGTCCTGGAACCCTCATGTAGAGATGACAGCATAGTAAAAAATACATCTGGAATTTAGGGTAAATCCAGCTGTAAGTCTAACCACTAATACTTGTATGCACCCAAGCATTTATATTTTATTTTTACAAATAGTAGTTCTAAGTTAGCTTGGGCTGCATAGTAAGACCCTGTCTCTAGAACTCCCTCACATTCCCCCTCCCCCCTCATAAAGACACTCTTAGTTCTTACTCTATATCTATCAAATTAACATCTGTACTTCTAGTTGATGCTTGTTTTTGTTTTTAAAAAGCCTGGAATAGAGGAAGGAATATAATTTGACCTAAGTTTTGCCATGTATTAACCGTATGACATTGGACAAATAAGTCACTAGACTCTGAACCATACTTCTAAAAATACAGATTTTTTTTTTTTTTTTTGCCAATCCTGGGAAACTGGAACTCAGGCCTGAGCACTGTCCTTGGACTTTCCCAAGGCTAGAGTTCTACCACTTGAGCCACAGCACCATTTCTGGCGTTTTCTGTGTATGTGGTACTGAGGAATCGAGCCTGGGTCTTTGTGCATGCTAGGCAAGCACTCTACTACTAGGCCAAACTCCTGGCCCCAAAATGCAAGTTTTTAAGTGATCTATTTCATGTGTACAGAAAAGCACATAAAACTTAAGTCTAGCTAGGTGCAGTGGCTCACTCCTGTAATCCTAGCTACTCAGGAAGCTGAGATCTGAGGATCAAGGTTCAAAGCCAGCCCAGGCACTAAAGAACTTGAGACTCATCTCCAATTAACCACTAGGAAACAGAAGTGGGGATGTGGCTCAAGGGGTAGAGCTGTAGCCTTGAGCTGAAATGCTCAGGGACAGCAGCCAGGCCCAGAGTTCAAGCCCCATGACCCACAAGAAAATCAATAAAACCTTAAGTCTATATAACTTATGAAACACAGATTTATGACCACTGTCCAAGTCAAGAGTAAAACAGTCTTGGGCCAGCATTGTAGCCTAGTGGTAAAGTGCTCGCCTAGCATGCACAAAGTTCTGGGTTCAATTCCTAGGCATCACATACTCAGAAAAAGCTGGAAGTGGTGCCACGGCTCAAGTGGTAGAGTGCTAGCCTTGAACAAAAAAGTGTCCAAGGACCGTGCTCAGACTCTGATTTTAAGCCCCAGTACTTGGGGGGTGGGGGGGGGCGTGGAGAATAAAACAGTCTTAGTACCTCAGAAGTTCCTTGTATGTGTTTTTCTGTGTATAAAACAAATACCCTTTGTATGTAATGTATACATGTGCCCTTGAACTCTAGGCCTGGGTATATTCTGTCCCTTAGGTCTTTCACTCAAGATAGGTGCTCTACCCCTTAAGCTATAGCTCTACTGACTTTTTTTATGGTTAATCAGAGAAAAATATCTCACAGACTTTTCTGCCTGGGCTAGCTTCAAATTTTGATCTTCAGATCTTAGTCTTCTAAGTAGTTAGGATTATAGCACTTGACTCAAAACTCCCCTCTTGGCCCAGAAGATTACTGTTTCCTTGTTTTTCTTTATAGCTTACTACTTTTCTGTGTAGTTTAATTTTTACCCACTTTTGGACTTCATATAAATGAAAATATGCCACATATTTTCTTTGTAACTCAGGGAGATATATCTGTGAGAAATATATATTGTCAGGTTCATTCATTTCCATCATTTTAAGTTGCTGTTTAGGCTGTGTACTATAGTGCATATCTAATCCTAACTACTCAGGAGGCTGTGAAAGCAGGAAAGTCTGAGACTCTTATTTCCAATTAGCCACCAAAAAGCCAGAAGCAGGGGCTGGGAGTTTGGCCTAGTAGTAAGAGTGCTTGCCTAGCATGCATGAAGACTCAGTTCGATTCCTAGGTACCACATACATAGAAAAAGCTGGAAATGGCCAAAGTGGTAGCACTCTAGCCCTGAGAAAGTCCAAGGACAGTGCTTAGACCCTGAGTTTAAGCTCCAGCACTGGCAAAAAAAAAAAAAAAAAAAGCCAGAAGCAGAAGTGTGGCTCAATGGTAGAGGACTAGCCTTGAGCCAAAAGCTCAGAAACAGTGGCCAGGCCCTGAGTACAAGCCCTAGGACTATCACAAGGAAAGAAAGAGAGGAAGGAAGGCAGGAAAGAAAGAAAATATTCCAGCCATACCAGCTAGAGAGGAACTCTACCATTTGTGCCATGCCCCCAACCTTTTTTTTTCTTCTTTATTTTTCAGGTAGGATCTTGTAGTTTTGCCCAAAACGGACCTCAGACTGTTATCCTATGGCCTCCTACCTAGCTGCGATTATAGGCACATGCTACTTTGTCTAGTTTACTGCTGAGTTGAAATCTTCATTTTTTTCCCCCTCTTCCTTGTCTCTGTGTCCAAAATAGCTGGTATGACAAGTCTGGCTCACAGTATCCAGTTGGTATTCTATCTTAATGGTTATGCCATTTTTGTCCATACTATTATTGAACATATGGGTCATTTCCACTGAGCATTTTCCTCACAAAAATTTGCAGAGGTGCTAGGCACAGTGGCTCACACCTGTAATCCTAGCTACTCAGAAGGCTGAGATCTGAGAATCACGGTTCAAAGTGATCCTGGCACAAAGTGATGCCTGGGCACTAAGGACCAAGAGACTCTTATCTCCAGTTAACCACTAGAAAACTGGAAGTGGTGCTGTGGCATGAGGGATAGGAGGGATAGGATGGTAGCCTTGAGCTGAAAAAAAGCTCAGGGACAGCACTCAGGCCCAGAATTCAAGCAAAAAAAAAAAAAATGCAGAGGTAGTAAATAAGAAAATGCCTTGAAAAGCTACATCACAAATTTGAGTATCTTACTCAAAAATTATAATATCTGGTTTAAGAATCAAAAGGCACCGTGGCTCACGCCTGAAATCCTAGCTACTCAGGAGGCTGAAATCTGAGAATCTCGGTTCAAAGCCAGCCTGGGCAGGACAATGCTGAAAGGAGGCTCTTATCTCCAATTAATCACTACAAAATGAGAAGAAGTGGGGCTGTGGCTCAAGGGTAGGGTGGTAGCCTTGAGCTGAAGAGCTCAGGGACAGCAGCCAGGCTAGAGTTCAAGCCCCATGACCAAAAAGAAAAAAGTCAAAAGGGCACTAAGATGGTGACAATCTCAGAGCATTGGATTTGGCTAGAAGCAGGTCAATAATAAATGATTAATAGCATCTACAGAGCAGAGTAAATTTCGGAAGGAGATAGTGAAGTATGTAAGACAGTAACATTGGAAACTGTAGAGTGGAGGCTGAATGGAAACTTTAGAATTCAGGCTTTGATGACCACAGGTCTGAAAAAATAGGATTTTGTTGTTGTTAGAAGGTGTTTGCTCTATTCCTCAACTATTAAGAGACATTAGTTATGCTTCTGACCCCTTTCCTTTTCCTGTGGGTCTGAAATATTCAGAAAAAGGCTTTAAGATTACCAGCATATGACTTAAGCTGGAAATACTGTTCTCGTTTCCTTTGCTGAGGCACTGGACTATTCCTTTCAGCCAGGCAAACTAGTCTACCATCTGTTGTCAAATATAGAGATCGTGCATTACAGCCTGTGACCCCTGGAGGGCACTGAAAGGCTGTTTATGAAAAATGGTGCAACTTTCTTAGTTTTTGGAGCGTCATAACTTCTAAGTCTAGGAGGCAGGCTCAGGGGATGACAGATATCTCTTTCACTCACTGGCTGAGCGCTGCAATGACAAAACTCTTTTGGATTCCTCTAGGATCTGAGTGTGGCTCTATACAAACACTTCCTTTCCTTAGATGAAGAGACCTGCTCAGATGCTTCCAGAGAACTCCGCCTCCTCTGTTGTGATATAGATCCAGTCCTGGTGGAACGAGCTGAAAAAGAATGTCCATTTCCGGACGCCTTGACTTTTATCACCTTGGACTTCATGAACCAAAGGACCCGGAAGGTTCTCTTGACCTCTTTCTTAAGCCAATTTGGACGTTCAGTTTTTGACATTGGCTTCTGCATGTCAGTAACCATGTGGATTCATCTGAACCATGGAGACCATGGCCTATGGGAGTTCCTGGGCCACCTTTCCTCCCTCTGCCACTACCTTCTTGTAGAACCACAGCCCTGGAAGTGCTATCGGGCAGCTGCCAGGCGCCTCCGAAAGCTGGGACTCCATGATTTTGACCACTTCCGCTCCCTTACCATCCGAGGTGATATGGCCAATCAGATTGTGCAGATCCTGACCCAAGACCATGGCATGGAATTAGTGTGCTGCTTTGGCAACACCAGTTGGGACCGAAGCCTTCTGCTTTTCCGGGCAAAGCATTTCATAGAGACACATCCAATGCCTGAATCATTGATAGAAGAAGAAAAAGAAGCAAACAGACTAGGGTTCTGGAGGCAGTGATATGGAAAGAAAGGAAAATCAAGAAAGATACTGAAAAGGTTTTATACTGAGAATTATGTTATATGTGGAACAGTGAGGAAGCTTCAACACCTGGCTGAAGCTTTTTGGGACAATAACCACTGCATACAAAGGAAAGAACTAGTGTCTGTTCCAAATTGTTGAGGACAATTCCAGGGGAAATTATGGAAACGAATCCATAGAGAAGTGAATTAAGAGTGGGATCCTGGTTGGGGGAAGTGGAATGGGCTGCTTTTGGAGGTGGCTTGTTGTTTTGTGGTGCTAGGGATGGAACTACTCTCTTGTGTGTGATGAGCAAATAATTTACCCTTGAGCCATATCACCAGCACTTGGGAGATCAATGATACTTTAGATCATACTAACCTGAGAATGTAACCATTCCTTGGGAACCTTACATCAGATTTAGTTTCCATAGGTATTTTCTGGATTTGTTATACTTGCCATAAAGGCAAAGCCTTACAACGTAATCCTATAATGAAGTTAGTGGACTGGTTGAAAGTGGTTAGTAGAAAAAGCATCTTGTTTTTCTATGGATAGGAAAGTCTCCAACAGGCCCTAGTGGCACAGTCATCACAGATACCAGGAAGATGCATTAATTATCATTTAGATGTTTAAGGCTGCTTGCTAGGCATGTGCAAAGCCCAAGTTTGAGCCCCAGCACCACCAAAAAAAGTTTTGATTAATTATGAACCAAGAGACAGTGATTTGTATCTGAAAAGTTTATACATTTCTTTATTGTAAAATATGCATAAAATTTACCGTGTGAGCCTCTTTGTTTTTCTGCTGAATCTGGGGCTTAAACTCAGAGCCTGAGCACTGTTCTTGAGCTTTTTTTTTTTTTTTTTTTTTTGCCATCTTGGTCTGGAGCTCAGGATCTGAACACTATCCTTGGGTTTTCTCAAGGCTAGAACCCTACCACTTGAGCTACAGCACCACTTCTGGCTTTTTCTCTGTATGTGGTAATGAGGAATCAAATCCTGGTCTTCTTGCATGCTAGGCAAGCATGCTACCACCAGGCCAAACTCACAGCCCTGTTCCTGAGCTTTTTTGTTCAGGGACAGGGCTATACCATTGGAGCCACAATGCCACTGCTTTTTTCTTTTTTTAAAAAAGAAGTTTATTGGAGGGTCCAGGAGCATTGGGCTCGATTCCTCAGTACCACATACACTAGAAAGGCCAGAAGTGGTGCTATGGCTCAAGGGGTAGAGCGCTAGCCTTGAGAAAGTCCAAAGACAGTGCTCAGGCCCTGAGTTCAAGCCCCAGAACTGGCAGGAAAAAAAAAGTTTACTGGAGAAGAGTCACATGAATTTTCCTGCTTGGGCTGGCTTTTGAAACTCAATTCTCAGATCTCAGCCTCCTGAGTAGCTAGGATTACAGGCATGAGTCACTGATGTTTAGCTTGCTTGCTTGCTTTTTTTATTTTATTTTGTCACCTGCCTTTAATCCATTTCCTATTCTGCAGTAATAGTTTACTCATTTGTACAACTTAAATTACACTGTTTTTTTTTCCTATGTCCAGATGACCTATAGAACATAAAAGGATTTTTACAGACTATGGTGTTAAACAAAAGTAAAATGTTACTACTTACCTTCTGATGGCACTATATTTGTGCTAGAGGCTTATTAGAGCAAAGGCATATAACAGAAATATCTCTGACAACATGCATTTTATTGTGTCCAATAATTTATTTTCATTAAGAAAGTAATTAGGAGCTAAGATTCAGGGTTACAGAGCTGGTTTTTTGTTGTTGTTGTTTTGTTTTGCTTGTTTTTGTGCCTGTCCTGGGCTTTAACTTAAGGCTTGGAAGTTGTCCCTGAGCTTTTTCACTCAAATTTGATACTACCACTTGAGCCCTATATAGCTCTACTTCCAGCTTTTTGGTGATTAGCTGGAGGTAAGAGTCTCACCGACTTTCCTGCCCAGGCTGGCTTTGAGCTGTTATCCTCAGATCTGAGCCTGATGAGTAACTAGGCTACTGGCACTTGGCTGTGCAGGTTTTAAAGAAAGCAGTGTTGGGCGGGGGGTATATAGAACTGTTGGAAATGAAGCTAATTTTTGGTTGTCTCAATGATCACTGTGGTGACAGAGCTGAATTTCCCCATTCTCAGTAACCCTGAGGCACAATAATTGGGAAGCTCTGATCTCTTGGGGACACATTTATTTTTTATTTTATTTATTTTTTTTTTTGCCAGTCCCAGGCTTGCTCCCAAAGCTCTGTTGATGTTACTACTATTTATTGTTGAAGGTCTGTCTATCATCTCTATTGCTTTTCTATTCCAGTTCACACAACTTCTAGAAAATATTTCCGTATCCCTGACTTCAGTCTTGCTTTCTCTATTTTACACTGTGATCTTTTCCAAAAATGCAGATCTGAATATGCCACTATACCAGCACCCCTACTTAAAACTGTTCAAGGGATCTGTACTGCCTGTCGATAAAACATGATCTTCATAGTTGGCCTTTCCAAGCATATTCCATATGAACTCCATGTTACTTGCCTATTACCATATGAATATACACCTAATACAGAGATAAGGCTCAATGCTTTGAATTCATGAGAAGTAAAGAAAAGGGTGTCCATGGATCTGATAGATCTATAATACCTGTGCTGGGTAAGAGGCTTCAAAGCTCATATTAGCACTGCTATTAGAATCCAAGGAACATGATTGTCTTGAGTAGAATTAAGTACCAGTAGTAACAAGCTATTGAGCAAACATTTAACAAACTCCTTCCCCCTACTGACTAGGGAAGACATTAAAATGTACTCAGGAATTAACCCAGCTTGGAGAACAGCCAAATTAGAATGTGTCTAGAGGTCAGTTAACTCACCTGGCTATCTCCTGCTGTCAAGAGTTCTAAACTTAAACCATCTTATCCAGCAGTATAGCACAATGGCTAAATGGCTACAATATCAGCTTCTGAGAAGTGAAGATGCTCCATCATTGAATGAATGACCACATAGTATTGAAGTGGGGACCTCATTCAAGGACTGATGTGAGCAGCGAGGGGGTGGTTTTCTGAGATCATCTACAAGTATGTAACCAGCACTTACATACATAGCTTGACCAGACCACCAAACTGGTTTGTTGCTAACAGCTTACAATTCCAGACACCTAAGACACCTAGCTTGTTTTGTAACTATTACAAAGGGCAGTGTATGATTATTGGTGCATATAAAGAATAAAGAAGTAACCGGAACTTCTGATTTTTATCTTTTTGGTGGTTATGGGGCTTGAACTCAGGGCCTGGGTGCTATCTCTGAGACTTTTTGTGCTCAAGATGAGCACTCTACCACTCAAGCCACAGCACCACTTCCAGTTTTTGAGTGGTTATAATTAGAGATTAGAGTCTCATGGGGACTTACCTGCCCAGGCTGGTTTTGAACTGCTATCCTTAGATCTCAGCCTCATGAGTAGCTAGGATTACAAGCCTGAACCACCAGCACCCAGCTGGAACTTCTAATTTTTAATAATTTAAGTAGATAATAGCACTGAGAAAGTATCTTAACAAATACTGAAAAAGATGATAGAGCATATGTTGTTACTAAGTTGAAGTTTTATAGAGCCGAGGGTGTAGCTCAAGTGGCAGAGTACTTGCCTAGGAGACAGAAGGCTGTGAGTTCAAACTCCTGTACTTCCAGAGATATAAACAAAGGAAGAGAGAAAGAATGTAAAGGTTTGTAAAACATAAAAAATGTCAGTCTGAGCTGATTGGCTCAGGTTGCCTAATCAGTAAATGCAAAGCTAGGAGTTCAAACTCCAGTATCACAAAAAAGGGAAAAAAAAAATCTGCCAAACTGAATGTTAAAACATCAAGTATACAAGAGCTTTTAAGTAAGGCAGGGACTTGCTCTGAAAATGCAGGTGCTCTGACTGTGTTTATTAAACAAGTAAACATCTGAATGACGATGTAAAATATCATTTAGATATTCTGTTTACTTGTTAAAGTCCAGTTATTTGAGAACACCCCAAAACAAAAATTCCTGGAAGACTAAGATTTTCCACCCAGAATCTTAGGAATCAAAAGTCATATTTAACTTCTAAGCTCTTTGAGGGAAGGACCATGTCTAATTTTTGTTATATTCCCAAGACTAACCCATTGACCAGGCACTGGTGTCTCATGCCTGTAATCCTAGCTACTCAGAAGGCTGAGATCTGAGGATCCCTGTTCAAAGCCTGGGCAAGCAAGCCTGTGAGACACTTATCTCCAATTAACTACCTGAAAACGGGAAGTGGTAGAACATTAGCCTTGAGCAGAAGAGCTTATGGATGGCACCTAGTCTCTGAGTTCAAGCCCCATGACCAAAAAAAAAAAAAAAAAAAAGCTGTAGAGTTCAGATGTTGCCACTATCTAGAAATAAGATTTAAAAAAAGAAAGGGCATGGAGCCGGGAGTTTGGCCTAGTGGTTAAAGTGCTTGCCTAGCATGCGCGAAGACCTGGGTTCGATTCCTTGGTACCACATACATACAAAAAAAAAAGCTGGAAGTGGTGCTGAGGCTGAAGTGGTAGAGCTCTAGCCTTGAGAAAGTCCAAGGACAGTGCTCAGGCCCTGAGCTCAAGCCCAGGACTGGCGAAAAAAAAAAAAAAAAGAAAGGGCTGGGATGTGGCTTTGTGGTAAAGTACCTGCCTGCATGCACAAGTCCTGGGTTTGATCTCTTAACACCAAAAAAATAAACTAATGGGTATGGTGGCATGCACCAGTAATCCTAATCCTAGCACATAGGAGGTAACAGCAAGCAAAATCTGAGTTCAAGACCAGGGTGCGGGGGGGGAAGACTCCTTTTATCATATTATTACTATTATTATTATTATTATTATTATTATTATTTTGCCAGACCTGGGGCTTGAACTCAGGATCTGGGCACTGTCTTGGGCTTTCACAAGGCTACCACTTCCTACTGAGGAATTGAACCCAGGGCTTCATGCATGCTACTCCTTTTGTCATCTGTCATCCATTTTCTCATTCTGATATCCATACAGAACCTCCTGCATTAACTTGCCACTGATCTGCTCACTGTCTAGGCAGGTAATTTCTTTAATTTCTTTTCTTATCTTGTCTCTTTCCTATTCAAGTTCTCTCTTTCTTTTTTTTTTTTTTTTGTTGCCAGTCCTGGGCTTAGTCTTAGGGCCTGAGCACTGTCCTTGGGTTTTTCTCAAGTCTAGAGCTCTACCACTTTGTCCACAGCACCACTTCTGGCTTTTTTCTATGTATGTGGTACCGAGGTATCGAACCTGGGTCTTTGTGCATGCTAGGCAAGCACTCTACCACTAGGCCAAACTCCCAGTTCCTTCCAAGCACATTTTAAACAAGAAACTTCTTCTATAGAGCAACTCTTAACTAATCTGAAAAATCTATGCTTCCTCTGTTTTTATGTTCCTTTATTGGACTAATATGATGCTTTAAGTCATGTCCCTTGTATACCCTCAACAGAAGCAATTTTAATAAAACAGGCAGACACTGTGAGGATGCATTTCTAATTCCCTGCAGAACTCAGTTCATAACCTCATATCTGGGTAGAGTGCAGGTTATGAGGATTATAGACAAGGGCAAACTGATGTTTAAGGACCAATGAAAACGGTATTGAATGGAGCTCTGACTACACAGGGCCTGGGCAGAACATTGACCTTGCTGCTTTACGCAGGTGGTTGGAACTGGCGTTCTCTGAGATAGACTATGGCCAAAACAAGCCTGTATGCCTTTTCTGCACTAATTTCCCAGTGAGAAAACGGCCAGCTCAGCATTCTGGTAAGCCGAGCCTGTCCCCCATGCGGCTTTCCAGATGGCTGGGAAGACCCGATCCTTGGGTAGGCGGGAGCATTTAAGGCCACGAAGGCACTCAAGCCTCTTCCCATGGATTTACACCCAACACGTATGCAGGAAGGCAAATTACAAACACCAACGCTCACAACCACATATACACGTGCAAGCCCAACCCCACTGAAGCAGACGCGCATGCTCGTGGGTAAGGGCGTACCTCGCTTTAGCGGCTCTAGACTCCCCCTCCCCAGTTCACCCCTGCTGAGCCAAGCGTGGCGTCGCCAACCCGGGCGGTGGCGAGGTTTACTAGGCCCAGCCAGGCCTAGGGAGAAGGTTTCTCCACAGGGGCGGGGGAGGGGAAGCCCTTCCCACCCAGGCGGAAGCGGCGCGCGCCGGCCGGGCAGACTTAGCTCTCGTCCTGGGAACATCTGGAAGATGATGGGAGGGGCGCCTATCCAGAGTGGGCTTCGATTGGCTACGCTGGATGGGGGGCGTGGTCTGTGTGAAGGGCGGGGCTCACTGGCCCCTTTAAAGCCTTGACATCCAAGAGGCGGCTCCGGTACCCCCCCTTTCTCTGCCCCCCCACCTCCTCTCGCCCCCGAGCCGCGGCCATGGACCCAGCAGACTCGGCCTGTCTTGGTCTAGCTCGACACCTAATTTCGGTGAGTTCTACTCTTCTTTGGGATTTAAAGAGCGCTGGGCTGGGGTGGTCTGTAAGCTCTGGGCGCGGGGGAGAGAGGTGTTGAGGGAAAGGCTCTTGTGGTAGCCTTGGTTCCTAAATGGCATCAAGGCTTCCAGCCCGCACCCCATTGCCTGCCCATCCTTCCTGCCGCACTCTCGGAGGTGGGGGGGCGTCCTGGTTGCGACTCTGTCCACCCCCACCCCACCCCCTCCCGCCCCCCTGCGCCATCCTCGCGCACACTCGTTGGCCCCGGAAGGGAAACTTTCGGGAGTGGGGGATGTTCCGGTGGCCAGTCTCCCTCGCTCTTTGAAAGCACTGACCTTGCCCCACCCGCGCATCGCACCCCACCCGCACCCCACAGTCCGGGTGCCACTTAGCGGTGCTGGATTGAGGGTGGGGGGCTCTCCCCCAAAGCGCAGGCGCGGAGCCAAGCCTGGGGCTTCTCTGCGCTCTCCTTCTAGTCCCTGTGGCCCGGGGCGGTAGGGCGTGGGGAAGGCGGGGAGAGGCGGAGAGACCCGGGCCTGGGGTGCAGCCCTTCACCCGCTTTGAGGGGCTGTGGAGAGGAGGGAGTCACTAGAGCTCCACTTCGACGACTAAGGGAGGAAGAAGGATTAGACTAAAGTAGGGACAGGACAGCACCGGCAGAAAAGGCTCTCCAGGTCCTGACTGCGGTGCGAGAAGAATGCAGAGAATTTATCTGTGCCTGACACTCCCCTGGTTTGGCCTGCCTCAGAGAAAGTCAGTGCAAACCCCAGCTATCCCATACTTATTCTGAGCCCGAAGCAGCCCCTTGATCTCTCCAGCCTTGGCACTGCCCCAAGGGTACAGACGGCCTTCACCTTCCACAGGCCTGGTTTTCCAGTAGGCCCAGGCCTGGATCAGCCAAGCCCACCCAGCCTGCCCAGCTGCTGTTTCTTATATTCTAGCCAGTCAGGGGTCTTAGACCAAGGAGTTCCCTGACTTAAAAATGTAGTCTCTCTTATTCTCTCCCTGCTACTTCTTCCCCTTTTCCCTAAGTCCTCGTGTTAAGCACAATTGTCAGCCTAAGAATGTGGTTGGAGGCAAAGGCTTAGGACAGAAGTGGTCTTGAGGGATGGTGGAGAAAGAGTCATATCTAATTACTGTATGACTAACAAGTTTGGGGAAAACGAAGGTACCCAGTTGCCTTGTGGTAGACCCTTTCTTTTTTTTTTTTTTTGCCAGTCCTGGGCTTGAGCTCAGGGCCTGAGCACTGTCCTTGGACTTTCTCAAGGCTAGAGCTCTACCACTTGAGCCTCAGCACCACTTCCGACTTTTTTTTTTTCTATGTATGTGGTACCGAGGAATCAAACCCGGGTCTTCATGCATGCTAGGCAAGCACTTTAACCACTAGGCCAACTCCCGGCCCCTGTAGACCCTTTCTTATAGGCATGCCAGCTGGCTTTATGAGCCCCCTTCTTGTGTGATCAGAAGGACAGCACAAACTTCAAATCCATTCTCCTCCCTCTTTCCCTAAGAATAATCTAGGACTAGTGTATTTTTTGTCTCAAAGAAACAACATGTATTTTGAAGAGGAATTCTTAGGCAGTTCCAGTTTTTCATTGTGTGTTCCGTGCGTGTTTTCTGTCCTCCAGCATCCTTCTAGTTGAGAACCTAGAGATAATGTCCTACACTGCAGAAAATAAGGTAGTTCTTGGTAGGCAGGTGGAAACCTGTGTCAGTATTAGATTAAAAACAAGATGCTCTGATCCCCTGCTTTGCCTGCTGTGTGACCTTGGCCAAACAGTATGCTTCTCTAGATCTTAGTTTCCTTTATTTCCTAAAACTCAACATTAGAATCCAGCAGCAGGAACAGTTGCTCTTTGAGAGGATGCAGGTTAGAGGCCTGTAGGTTAAAAGGTCAAGACCTTATCTGACAAAAGGAAAGCCAGATGGGAGGAGGTGTGTGACTCTTCCACAAGCATGAGACCCTGTGTTCAAACCTCAGTACCACCAGGAAAAAAGACAAAACAAAAAGCCAGTTTGACTGGAAAGCTTTAAAATCTCCACCCACAGTTTAACATTGAATGGTTCCACTAGTACATAACTGTAGTAGAGAGAATGGCCCACTGGCATTTTTTTTTGATTGGTTGGTCATGGGTCTCGAACTCAGGGCCTGGGTGCTATCACTGGGCTTTTTTGCTCAAGGCTAGCACTCAACCACTTTGAGTGCCACTTCTGGTTTGCTGATTGATTGGAGTCTCACAGATTGCCTTGGCTGCCTTTGAACCACAATCCTCAGATCTCAACCTCTCAACTATAATTACAGGCACAAGCCACCAGTGCCCGACTTATAACTTGGGGTAGAGAGAAGCAAAACTCTTATTTTCCTGCCTAAGAATAAGTCATTGTTCTGCTCATCCCTGATGCCTTGGGATATGAACTCTGGCTGGCTTGGTTTTGGCCCACCCATCAAGGCCTCTGCTGAGACATCCTGGCTGGACTAGTCTTTGAGTTGAGTGTTTGGGGCGGAGCTGAGAAAGGAGGAGGCAGCCAAGGGCCAGCGGGGGTAAGCAGATTCCCAGGAGACAGTTTGCACCTCAGCTGTTGGGACTTGTTTTAGGATCTGCGCCAGGGTGCCCAGCACACTCATCCACCCTGTTGTGGGAAGAGAACCAAGAGGGCCCCACTGCTGCTGCCCAACCCACCCTCCTGGTCCTACACCTACCTCACCTCTACATTCAGAGCCCTAACTCTCAGGCAACAGACTAAAGCCATCTCCCTAGCTGCCCTCACCCATCCCAGCCCCCAGGAGAAGCTTCCTTCACCCACTTTTCCCAGCCCCCTTCCCTTCTGGGGAGTTAGGCAGGGCTTCTCAGGAGCTAGGTTCTCCAGGTTGAAACTTGCTTTCCAGCCCAAGAGCCCAAAGGCCTTATGCTCTTGTTTGTTTTCAGCTTTGGTCTCCCAGGCAAAGGGGGTGTTGAAGGAGAGGTGGTGGTTAAAGAGGCTCTGGGATGTGAGGCTCATTCTTCTGTACTGCTTTGCCCTCTGCAGGCTCTCCTGGGCCTCAGGAGCTCTTTGCCACAGGCCCTGCTGCCCTCTGTAGCTAACACTGCAGCAAGAAGTATCTAGCTTAGAGCCCAAGAAACCCCTCTCACTGCTGTGAGCCCTTGAAATGGTAATGGAAGCTCCCAGGGAGGTCACTTTCCCAGAAAGTGGATGGTGGAGTCCCTGTCAGAGTGAAAGATGCAGCTGTTGCTAGGCAGAAGCTGCTGTTCTGTCTTGGGGTGTGGCTCTGAGGCTAGCCAGCCAGAGGCCCCGTTAGAAGCAGGAGGAGCAAGAACAGCTGAAGCTGGGTCCCTGGCCCATCAGTCCTCTGAACAGATGCCCTTTTTCACTTCTACTTTCCCATCCCCCTCCCCTCAAATCACCGTTATTACCACAGGCAGTTTTGACAACCCTCACCCAAACCTGGCAGGCTCTTCTAGCCTGTCTGGCTGCACTAATGGACTGATTGGATTTTCTATACTTGGAGTTTAGGATTTCTGATTGAACATGCAAATTTATGTAAATCAATCGGAGTTCTGCCACCACATCAAAACAACCGTGGAGCTTCCACAGGCTGGAAGGAATCCTAGAGACCGTCTAGTTCAACACCCTCATGTTAAAAATGGGGAAACTGAAGTCCTGAGGGGGAAGCGACTCATGTGGTGGTGAGTGTGAGACACAGGCTACTGCTGCTGGTCTAATTTTACATGGTTGCATTCTGTTGAAATTTTTCATTCATGAGGGAGCCACATTGCATTTAAATCTGAAAGGGTAAATTCTTGAACCTAGATTGCCAGAAGCTGGCCTTTAGAAGGTGAGAGTGTTAACTCATGGCCCCCTCTAGACCAGTTAACCCAGAACCTTAGGGATTCTGGTCAGCTGTCTCTCCTGCTGAAGAAAAACTTCCAAGTCTTTTGGAATAAGACCCTTCATATCTTCCTTTAGATACTATCTTGCCGTCTAAAGAACAAGGTCATTCATTGTTCACAGCCTGGCTTGTCCCTTCTATGTTCCCTGTAGCAGAGCTTTTGTTAGTTTTCAGCATCTGCACAGAGCTAGGCTCACGATAGGCCATGGGTTATCTGCCTGTGACATGCCTTTCACTTTACCCTCCAACCTAGTTTGCGCTCTGTTGCTTCCTTCCCTCATCACTGGAAAAAGAACTTTGGTCTTCTGTGACTCCCCTACCTCTTGGACAGCATAGATCAGCTGGGCTTCCTATGTAGGTTTCTGCAAGAGTGACCAGGTTGTGTGGAGAGGATTGCATTAGGTTCAGTGCCAAAAATGGACGAGGCTTGCAGATGTGAGTTTAGTTCCCAAGAAGCAGCCTCCTGATGATGTTTTTTATTCCTAATGTCCTAGGGATAATATCCAGGGCATCTGCATGTATACCCCATCCCAAATCTATTTCCTTCCTTTTTCTTTTTCTCTTTGGTGCTGGTACTAGGGCTTGAACTCAGGGTCAGGACACTATCCCTGAGCTTTTTTGCACAAAGCTAGTGTTCTATCACTTGAGCCACACCTCCACTTCCAGTTTTTTCATGAAATTCAAGAGTCTCTTGGGCTTTCCTGCCCAGGCTGGTTTCAGATTGTAGTTCTCAGATCTCAGCCTCCTGAGTAGCTAGGATTACAGGCATGAGCCACCACGACTGGCTTGATGTGTTCTTAATGGGGATCCTCCCCGCAAAGTTGTAAGGTACCCTCTTCCATTTGCTCCTCTTAGTTTGTACCGGAGGCCTAAGGCTGCGGAGGGTGGAGCCCTTACCCTGTGGTTCCTGAATGCCCCCCAGATAGCAGAGGTGCTCAGACAGCCATCAGCCTGCTTTGCCACACTCTGGAAGGGTGATTCAAGGGCTCCACAACAGAATCCCTGATTCCCAGCCAGGGATGCCCCCCAGACCCTGCTGAGGTCCAGGGAAGGAGTTTGGGACACATGGACAGATCCTTCCTCATCTTCAACCCCAGACCTATGTCTGAAATGTGTACCCAAACACTGGAGGTGTGCAACCAGCACCTCCAGGTTCCCATTGCTCCACAGCCCTTGGTACCTAAGTCCTCTGCACCAGGTGAGGCATGCTCCTTCTCCATGGGCCTCAGTTTCCCAGCCAGTGCTCACAGGTTAATAACACCTCATCATTGGGGTGTGGTACCTGCTCCATAATTACCGTTTTTCTAGCTCTGGGAGTTATGTAGATGAAAGAGGCCCAGAGAGGCCAGGCTGTTATTAAGGTGAATTATCATTGCTGTTATTACTGATTTCTAAAAACCTAGCAACTGCTAAAAAGAGCCAGGCGGCCCAGCACTCTTAGCTTTATACTGGTCCTCAAGACATAGGGGTTCTGCGGTTTTCACTGAGCTTTTTACTCTATGTATTTTTTTAAAAAATTATAGAACTGAGGTGTAGCTTAATGATAAAAGAAATACTTGCCTAGAATACAAAAGGTCCCAGGTTTGATCCCCAACACTTAAAAAAAAAATTATAGCAACTTTAGATGGAGGAAGGACCTCATACCAACACTCCTTTTTTTGCCTGTAGAGTTTACCTGTCCCTCACATGTTGAGTCTCAGTTTAAATTTGCTTCTGATCTCGATTCTCTGGGGGAGCGATTGATGACATTCATTTCTTAGACAGGGCTGTGAGGGACCCTGGCACTCCTGGGGTGTGGTTTCTTGGTTTCTTAGGGGCTGATTCACCTCACCCCAAGATGGCTTAATGTACAGGCTGTAATTGGGCCTTTTGTACAGGAATCTGTTGAGACACCCCCAGAACCTGCCTGTAGCAGGAGTACTTTGCCCTTCTCACCCCCATCTACTCCAAACTCTCCCCCTGCCCAGCCTTCTTCCCCTAGCCCTCAACTTGGGAGGTATTTGTTTCTCCCAACTCTGCTCTTGACTAGATTTTGCTCCCTTCCCAGGGATCTAAAAAGAACCCAGCTCTTACATCAGCATAGATGGACTTGACTGGGCTAGAAATGTAGCTTAGTAGTAGAGGATGTATGACACTTGGGATTCAATTCCTAGCTCTAACAAAAAAAAAAAAAGTGTCCCTGACTGAATTCTGGGCTCACACTACAGCTTGGAGTTTTGGAACCTCTGCCGTAGTCCTAGGGAAGAAAAGAAAAGAAGTGAAGGGCATTGTTGTCCTGTGGTCCAAGACCCCACATTCGTCTGTCCAGATCACCCAGTTTTATGCCAGCCTGGGCTGCATACGAGAGACTCAGTCTCAAACAACACACACACTGGAGGCCAGGAGTTTGGCCTAGTGGTGGAGTGCTTGCCTAGCATGCACGAAGACCGGGGTTCGATTCCACATACATAGAAAAAAGCCAGAAGTGGTGCTGAGGCTCAAGTGGTAGAGCTCTAGCCTTGAGAAAGTCCAAGGACAGTGCTCAGGCCATGAGCTCAAACCCAGGACTGTGGGGGGGGGGGGAGCTCCACACAACACACACACACAGACACACACACACACAGACACACACACACATGTACACACACGTGTGTGCGTGCACGGGCATGTACACCAAAAAAAGAAAGCAATTTAAATAGGTGAAGTACTCTACCACTGAAATATATCCACAGTTCCCTTCTAAAGTGTTTTATTTTTGTTTATGTTCTGTTTTATTTTTGGCTGGAGCTTGAACTTAGGGCCTGGGCACTGCTCCTGAGCTTCTTTTGATCAAAAGCTACCACTCTATTACTATTACCACCGTGCCATTTCCAGCCTTTTCTGTTTATGTGGTTCTAAGGAATCGAAATCAGGGCAAACTCTACCACTAAGCCACAGTCCCAGCCCCTGTTACTTTGGCTTTTTGAAGACAGGCTCTTGCTATTGCTATGTAGCTAGACTGGCCTCAAACATAATCATGACTTTCCTGCCTCAGCCTCCAGGTGCTGGGATTAGAGACATGCAACATCATACCCAATTTAAAGTCCCATCCACCCACTTCAGGATACAGTGGCTCACATTTGTAGTTCCAGCTACTGAAGATGGGGGGACTGGGAAGGTTGATGTTTGAGGCCAGCCCAAGCAAAAAGTTAGCGAGCTCTCCATTTCAACCAATAAAAGCTTAGTACAGTGGTGCACATGTATCATCCATGTATCATCCCAAAATAAAAAGGAGGATTCCCCTCCACCCCCGCCGTGGCTCACGTCTATAATCCGGAGGCTGAGATCTGAGGATCAAGGTTCAAAGCCAGCCCAGGAAAACCTGAGACTCTTTTATCTCCAATTAAACTCTAGAAAACGGGAAGTGGGGCTTGGCTCCAGGGTAGGGAGGTAGCCTTAAGCTGTAGAGCTCTGGGACAGTGCCCAGGCCCAGGGGTAGGGTGTGGTAGCCTTGAGCTGAAGAATTCAGGGACAGCACCCAGGCCAAGTTCAAGCCCCACGACCCACAAAAAAAAAAAAAGGATCACAGTCCAATCCAAGCCCAAGCATAAGCATCAGACCTATTTGAAAAATAACTAAAAGCAAACTGGGCTGGGAGTATGGCTCAAGTGCTAGAGAATGAGTTCAAACCCAAATCCCAGTACTGAAAAAAATAAACTAAAAAGGTTTTAGTTTTTCACTAGCATAGTTTTGCAAAGTCAAAATGAAAGCTGAGCCCTGGTGGCTCACACCTATAATCCTAGCTGTGCAGGAAGCTGAGATCTGAGGATTGCAGTGAGGAGCCAAGCGAGGTAGGAAATTCCATGAGACTCTAAAGTACTCAAAAAAGCCAGAGTGGCACTGTGGCTTAAGTGGTAGAGTGCTCACCTTGAGCAAAAGAAGCTAAGAGACATCACTCAGGCCCAAAGCTCAAGCCCCTGGACTGGCAAAAACAAAATAAAACAAAAAATCAAAATGAGCCAGGAAATGGTGTCTTACCTGTGAGGATCAAAGTTTTTTTTTTTTTTTTTTTTTTTTGCCAGTCCTGGGCTTGAGCTCAGGGCCTGAGCACTGTCCTTGGACTTTCTCAAGGCTAGAACTCTACCACTTGAGCCTTAGCACCACTTCTGGCTTTTTCTAAGTATATGGTACCAAGGAATCGAACCCGGGTCTTTGTGCATGCTAGGCAAGCACTCTACCACTAGGCCAAACTCCCAACCCGAGGATCAAAGTTTGAAGCAAACCTGGTCAGAAAAGTCTAATAGATTCCATCTCTCCCCCCCCCCAGCCAAAAAAAATCAGCAAAAAAAGCCAGGCACAGTGGCTTAACACCTCTCAGAAGGCTGAGATCTGAGAATCACGGTTCAAAGCCAGCCCGGGTACTAAGTGTGAGACTCTTATCTCCACGTAATCACTAGAAAATGGGAAGTGGGTATGGCAGTAGCCTTGAGCTAAAGAGCTCAGGGACGGGACCCAGGTCCATAGTTTAAGCCCTATGGTCCCCTCCCCCCTCCCACATACACACAAAATCAGCAAAAAATTAAGTTGGAGGTATGGCTCAAGTAGTAGAGTATGAGCCTATCAAATGTTAGGCCCTGAGTTTAAGCCCCACCCCCCCAAAAATCAAAATGAAGGAGCATAGTTCAAATGGTAGAGCACTTACCTGGCAAACATGGCGGGGGAGGGAGGAATACAAAATGACTCATAAAGTACATTGAAGAACCATACTCTCCTCTCCATTCCCTTCTTTCCCCATAGACAATTACTTATCTATTCCTCCAGAGCTGTTTTTTATTCACTGCTAGAAATTAAACCCTAGCCTCATAAGTGCTAGCCAAGCACTCAACTCAGGGCCTGGGTGCCAACTCTGAGCTTTTTTACTCAAGGCAAGTTCCAGTCTAGCCTGGTTTTTGTGACCCTCAGATCCCAGAGCCTCTGAAATAGCTACAGTTACAGGTGGCCTCGTACTTTGTTTTGAGACAGACCTTCTCTCTATAGTCTGTGATCACCCTGCCTCTACTTCCTGAGTGCTGAGATTATAGCTATGTGTCACCACATCCACTCTCTCCAGAGTTTCTTTATACAGAGTCAAATATAAATAACGTGTTCTTTTTTCCCCTTCTTTTTAAAACACAGCATATAGCCATATCTGTTTTATATATCACTTTACCTATTGATAGCACTTGGTGTGTGTATTTCTCCTGGCACTTAGCACTCCCGTTTCTAGCTGTTTTAGTCTTCTTGGGCTGCTATAACAACTAGTATAAACTGCATAGCTTAAAAGCAACAACAGTTCATTCCTCCCAATTCAGGAGGCTAAAAATCATAAGATCAGAGTGCTAGCATAATCAATGTCTTATGACCCAACGTCTCCTTCTTACATGCAGGAAGGGGCCATAGGGTATCTCTCAGACTTCATTTATTTATTTATTTATTGCCAGTCCTGGGGCTTGAACTCAGGACTGAGTGCTGTCCTTGGGATTCTCAAGGCTAGAGCTCTAACACTTCAGCCACACCACCACTTCTGGCTTTTTCTATGTATGTGGTACTGAGGAATTGAAACCAGGGCTTCATGCATGCTATCTAAGCACTCTATCACTACTCCATATTCCTGGCCCCTTAAGCTCTTCTTACTTTGAGCTACACTTCCACTTTTCTGGGGGCTCATTGGAGATAAGAGTCTTATGAGCTTTCTTGCGCAGGCTGGCTTTGAACTGTGATCCTTAGATCTCAGCCTCCTGAGTAGCTAGGATTATAGGTGGGAGCCACCAGCTCCTGGCTTCCTTTGCTATTTTATACCATCCCCTTGACAGGATCTTAACCAATGATTTTTATTTTGGGGGGGGAGAGGAATGGTGCATACCCAAACATTTAGATCCACCCCAGGCTCGCAGAGTTGATCCCAAACTATGAGAAGTCTTCATTCTCCATGTACTATGAATGTCAGCATTTAGTTCCAGTCTCTGAGGAATTTTCAAGCTGTGTCTAGGACATTCACTTAGCCAGCAGATGTATGTTTTGTTTTGTTGGAGTTATTGGAGTTTGAATTCAAAGCCTCACACTTGCTAGGCAGGTGCTCTACCTCTCTAGCCATAACCCAGACACATCCTCAGTCCTTTTTGCTTTAGTTATTTCTCAGGGTTTTTTTTTTTAGTTTCAATTAAGATTCATTTATTACTTATTATAGCTTCATGAAATGAAGATTATAATGTCTTAAATATATTCATAAAACATCTATTTATGAAAGAAAGCAAATAGGAAATCCTCTGTCAATGGAATATTTATTAACTTTTTTAGGATTCAGAACAGTGTATAATTTATGTAGCACAAAAGTTATCAATGAATTAATATCATAAATATCTGGTATATATAATATGTATAATCTGCTTATATATGTATATATCACATCTTTTATTTTCCACTGAGTGAAGCCAAATTTAAATATTAATGCTCCAGTGGAAACTTTGGAATTAGGTTTAATTGGCATTCCATGGTTATCATCCAAAGCATATTTTAGCCAAGCAGTCAAAAGACTTATCAATTTTTTTTTTTGGTTGGTCATGGGACTTGAACTCTGGGCCTGGGTGTTGTCCCTGAGCTCTTCAGCCCAAGGCTAGCACTCTACTACTTGAGCCACAGTACCAGCTCCGGTTTTTTCTCAGTTAATTGGAGATAAGAGTCTCACAGACATTTTGTGCTTTGGCTTTGAACTGTGATCCTCGGATCTCAGCCTCCTGAGTAACTAGGATTATAAGCATGAGCCACTGGTGCCCCACTTGGTCACATTTTTTACCACACACACATACACACACACACACACACACACGCACCGCACACACGCACACGCACACACGCACGCACGCCCTCCTCCTTCAGGTGTGCTCCACCATGATCACTTATTTGATGAGAAAAGTCAATGACTTTTTCCCCGGACTGGCCTTGACCCACAGTCCTCCTGATCGCAAACTTCTGAATTGATTGCATCACAGGTGGGAACCCCTGTACCCAGCATCTGGAACATAATTCAGCCGGGCGCAGTGGCTCACCCGTGTAATCCTAGCTACTCAGGAAGCTGAGATCTAAGGATCCAGGTTCAAAGCCAGCCTGGGCACAAAAGGACCTGAGACTCTTACCTCCAATTAATCTCTAGAAAACTGGCAGTGGGGCTTGGCTCAAGGGCAAGGTGGTAGCCTTGGATTACAATACTGGAGCCCATTAGCATGAATCTGTGTCAAGCTACAAAACTAAGAAAAGGATACTTGTGGGAAGAGCGAGCAGAGGGCTTGCTCTACCAGGGTTAGGAGTGGCAAATGCCAGGGAGTGTGATGTGGCTTGCTGCTACTGACAAGCCTTGAGCTAACACTGCAGATCATGCATTGCCGCATCTGCTTAGCTTCTCTTCTTTCAGGCTCTCCTAGTCTCTGGGGCCTTGGGGTCTTACATCAGGTGATTTTGGAGATCACACACACACACACACACACACACACACACACACACACACACACACACACCAATGCTTCTATTTGGTCTTACATCAGGTGATTTTGGAGATCACACACACACACACACACACACACACACACACACACACACACACACACCAATGCTTCTATTTTCCTAACTCTGGGCCTGTAAGATTTCTGAAGCTGCAGGCTGCTTTCCTTATAGACTGAAGGGAAGCTGGAAGATTGTTAGCTTCTCATTTCCTCTGTAGACAGCACCTCACTTCCTTTTCCCCAAGCTAGAAGAAGCCTAAAGCTCTTGGCTCTGTTGTCTCTACTTCCCCCTCCCCCACTGCTTTCCCAGGAAGCCTGTGGGCTTGTAAAAAAAGGCTACTTCAGAGCTGGAGGCCTTTTTACCCAGAGACCCATTGAACTTCTAACCCCCTCCCCCATTACTGTGCTTTGGCCAGTGAGGGCTGGGGGATATATCCTCAGCTGCCATTCTTTTCTACAGTTGTCATTGTTCTTTTAAAATATTTTTAGTGTTATTATAAAAATGAAATACTGGGGGGGTCATAGTTATATAAGTTAGGTAATGAGTGCATTCCTTTTTGGACATTGCCACTCTCCCCTACTATGTCCCTCCTGTCCCCTCCCACAAGTTAGAGAGTTCATTTTCAACATAGATTGAATAGTTAATACCGTTGCTACATTTGTTTATCTTTTGTCCCTACATTTCTGTGCTCCCCCATCACTCCCCTAAAAAGCCAGATAAACAGACAAAAAGAAATAAAAAAAAGCTCTTTTTCCAATGGAGTTAATTTTGAAAAATACTATTTTATATGATCAGAGGCATTGTGCCAGTGTGTTCCTCCCCTAAGAGTATCTATCTTCTTTTGGTCTTACTGTGTGTGAATGTCTAGAGTCCTGTATAATTTGAGATCTATTTGGAATTATATAGTTTTATCTTTTCCCCTGCTGAGAGAGAGATGTCAAAGAGAATTCACCCTCTTCTTACAAACAGTAAAACTGAGGCCCACAGGAGTTTATGGTCTTTACCTAGGTTCCTGGCAAGCCAGAGCTAGAATCCAAAAAGCCAGACTTCTATTTGTAGGCACAAATGAGAGCAGGGCCTAGTGGGAACTTGTGGGTAAACCAGAGCTGGTCTCCTCCCAGAGCAAAATGGCAGTTTAGGAGGTGACATTTGAGCTCTGGCTGGCCCAGAGCTGGCCCACTGGGTCAGCGCTGGAACTATTTGGGTGCAAAAGAGAGTCAGCTGTCCAGAATCTGTTCCTTTCATAGGAAGAGGTCAAGATACTGGGCTCCAGTGGTTCACACCTATAATTCTAGTGTCTATTCAGGAGGCTGAGATCATGGTTTGAAGCCAACCTAGGCAGACAATTCTCATATTAACCAACAAGAAGCTGAAAGCGGAGGTGTGGCTTAAGTCACATCAGCTTTGAGTAGCTAAAGCCAAACAAGTCCTGAGTTCAAGCTCCAGGGCTGGCACTGAAAGGAAAGGAAAACAAAGAAAGGATTGATGATGATATGCAGGTCACCAGGCACTGAGGAATAGGCATAAGGGCTAGAAGATAACTACTCACTTCTGATAGACCTCTGGGTACAGCCTTCAAGCCCTTGGAGGAGGCAACTATGAGCCTCCCAGGCTATTCCATCTCCTGTCAAACAGACAGTAGGTAGTTATGTTGGTTCCAGCCATCAGCTCTGCTGTCACCTCCCAGCAGGCTCTGCCTCTGTGAGATCCCGTACCTGGCTCTGGTTTCTCAGGATCTTGAAATATTGCTGACTCCCTTCTTGTACCCAGAGGCAGGAAGAAGAGTTAGAAACTGGCCTCAGCCAGGGATGTAGGAAACTCCTTCAGAGCTATTAGCTTCGGCTCTTCTTAGTTTTGTTTCTATATACACCTGAGGTTTATGCCTTCTTCTGTGTGTCCTTCCTGCTGCTTGCAATGACAAAATAGACAAAAAATTATGGGCTGAGGGCAGGGAGTTTTGCCTCGTGGTAGAATGCTTGCCTAGCAAGCACAAAGACCCTCGGTATGACATACATACAAAGAAAGCTAGAAGTGGTGCTGTGGCTCAAGTGGCAGAGCTTTGGCCTTGCTGGGAAAAAAAAGCCCGAGGCCCTGAGTTCAAGCCTAGGACTTGCCAAAAAAAAAAAAAAAATTATGGGCCAGGAGTTTGGCCTAGTCTTAGAGTGCTTACCTAGCATGCATGAAGCACTTGGGTTTGATTCTTCCATACCACATAAACAGAAAAAGCCAGAAGTTGCACTGTGGATCAAGTAGTAGAGTACAGCATAATGTATGTAATATATTGTAGAGCGATTAAATCAAGCTAATTAACGTAGATATTACCTCCTTACTGATTTTGTGAGAGTTTTTATTTGTTTTATGCCAGTTTTAGGTCCTATCTCTGAGCTTTTTTGTATTCAAAGCTAGCCCTCTACCACTTGAACCACAGCTCTACTTCTAGCTTTTTGGTAGTTAATTGGATCTAAGAGTCTCATGGACTTGCCTGCCCAGGCTAGCTTTCCAGTCATGATCCTTAGATCTCAGCTAAGATAACAGATGTGAGCCACCTGCCCCCAGACTAACTGGAATTTTTATATTTTTAAACTAGTGTCACCATTACCCCCTATCCATAGACTCTGGTAACCACTACTTCATCCTCTTCTTCTATAAGTTCTATTTTTTTCAGATTCTATATGTTATAAGGTCCTGCTGTATATTGTCTTTGTGTGCCTGATTTGTTTCATTTAAGTATGTCTCCCAGATTCCTTCATGTTATAGCAAATGACAAGATTTCTTTAGTTTTAAAATTAGTGTTCTGCTGCATACACATTCTACTTTGCCTTATTCTATACATGTGTTTACTTAGACTGATTCCATCTCTTGGCTATTGTGACTAATAAAGCAATTAGCAAAGGAAAACAGATATCTGTGGGACACTGATTTCATTTCCTTTGGCTATATACCCAGTAGTGGGAATACTGGATCATGTGTTCTTTCTGTTTTTTTGAAATCTCCATACTACTTCCAATAATGGCTGTACTACTCATATAGCCACCATCAGCATTCAGTGATTCCCTTTTCTCCATAACCTGGCCAACCTTAGTTATCTTTCATCTTTTTGATAACAGACATTATTATAAGTAGCAGGCAATATCTCATTATGGTTTTCATTTGCATTTCCCCATAATGAGTCATGGTAAACATCTTTTTTTTTTTTTCCAGTCCTGGGCCTTGAGCTCAGGGTCTGAGCACTGTCCTTGGACTTTCTCAAGGCTAGAGCTCTACCACTTGAGCCTCAGCACCACTTCTGGCTTTTTTTCTATGCATGTGGTACCAAGGAATTGAACCCGGGTCTTCATGCATGCTAGACAAGCACTCTACCACTAGGCCAAACTCCCGGCCCCACCTTTTTTTTTTTTTTTTTTTTTTAACAACTGTCTACATTTTTTTGTCGCCATCACTATCATCTCCTCCTCCACTACCTCCTCCTCCTCCTCCTTTTCTCTTCACCATTTTTGGTACTGAGACTTGAACTCAGAAACTCAAGCTCTCACTTGGCTTTTTCTCTCAAAGATGCTACTCTGTGACTGGAGCCACAACTCCACTTCAGATTTTTTGCAGGTTAATTGGAAATAAGGGCGTTTTTCAACTTTTCTGCCTGGGCTAGCATTGAACCATGATCCTCAGATCTCAGCCTCTGAGTAGCTCAGATTACAGGCATGAGCTACAACACTCAGCCCTTTTTTTTCTTCTTTCTTTCTTTTTTTTTTTTTTTTTTTTTTTCCAGTCCTGGGACTTGAGCTTTGGGACCTGGCCATTGTCCCTGAGCTTTTTTGCTCAAAGCTAGCACTCTACCTCTTAAGCTACAATTCCATTTCTGGCTTTTTGGTGATTGATTGGAGATAAGAGTCTTGTGGATTTTCCTACCAGGGCTGGTTTTAAATGGTAATACTCAGATCTTGGCCTTCTGAGTAGCTAGGATTACAGGTATAAGCCACTAGTACCTGGCTCCTTTGCCCATTTTTTAAATCAAGTTATTTGTTTTCATGCTATTAAGTTGTTTGAAATGCATTATGCATTATGCGTATGAACCTCTTATCAGATGCATGGTTTCTGAGTATTTTTTCCTCTTCATAAGTTACATCTTCATGCTGGTGATTGTTTGCTGGGCAGAAACTTTTAGTTTAATGTGATCTTTTTTGTCTATTTTTGTTTTTTCTTTGGGACTCATATCCAAAACTCATTATCCATACCAGTATCATGGAGTGCTTCTGCTATATTTTCTTGTAGTAGTTTTGTAGTTTTCAGTTTTACCTTTAAGTCTTTCGATGATTTTGACCTAGTTCTGGTTCTTGTACACCTGGCTGCCCAGCTTTTCCAATACTGTTTATTGAAGAAAACTATCTTTCGTTCCCCATGTATATTCTTGACAACTTGGTGGAAGATCAGTTTATGTGTGGATTTATTTCTGGGCTCTGTGTACTGTTCTATTGGTCTAGCATTACTCTGTGTGTGTGTGTGTGTCCTGGAGCTTGAACTTGGGGCCTTGGCACAACCCTGAACTTTTTATTTTTCTCAAGGATAGTGTTCTACCATTTGAACCACAGCTCCATGTCAGGTTTTTTTTTTGGTTTGTTTTTTTTTTTTGGTTTTTTTTTGCTTACTTAGAAATAAGTCTCACGGAATTTCCTGCCTTTGAACTGTGATCCTCAGATCTTAGCCTCCTGAATAGCTAGGATTATAAGCATGAGCCATGGGTACCCAGCTTAGTGTCTGCTTTTCTATATCTTCTACTGTTTTGATTGCAATAGATATGGAGCAGGTTTTTTTTCAAGCAGGTAATATAATGCCTCCAGATACATTCTTTTTGCTCAAGATTGCTTTGTCTATTCAGTTTTTTATGATTATATATACATTTTAAGATTGCTATTTCTGTAGAAAATGTTGTTGGAATTTTGATAGGAATTGCAGTGAATCTGTAGATCTATTTAAGAAGTGCAAAAATTTTAAAAGTATTATCCAACCCATAAATACACACTATTTTTTTCTTATGTATATCTTTAGTTCCTTCTCTTCCTCCTTTCTTTTTATGGTGGTAGTACTGGGATTTGAACTTGGGGCCTGGTGCTTGCTAGACAGATGTTCTCCCATTTAAATTATGTCCTTCTTTTTGCTTCTGTCTTTTTGGGTTTTTTTTTGGTTTAGGGTTTTTTTGTTGTTTTTTTTTTAGTTAGGGTTTTGTGCTTTTGCCCAGGCTGACCACTACTTCTGCCTCCCAAATAACTATAATTACAAGTATGAGCCACTTAATCCTCTTTTTTCTTTTGGGATTTGAACTCAAGGCCTGGGTGCTGTCCCTGAGTTTTTCCACTCAATCTTAGTGCTCTCCTACTTTGAGCCACAGCTACTTTTCTAGCTTTTTTGATACTTAATTGGAGAGAAAGAGTCTCACAGACTTTCTGCTCGGACTGGCTTTGAACCACAATCCCCAGATCCTAGCCTCCTGAGTAGCTAAGATTACAGACATGAGCCACTAGTGCCCTGCTACCTTTCTTTAATGATTTTATATTAAATGTCCTTTACCTTCTTGGTTAAATTTATTCCTAAATATTATTATGTTGTAACTATTATAAGATTGTTTTCTTAACTTCTTTTTTCCAGTAGTTCATTGTTTCTTTTTAACAAATGCTACTGAATTTGTATGTCTTATGCCCCCTATTCCACCAAAACCTCCAAAAAGCCCCAGAAGAGTTAGTTGACCCATCTCTGAATCAACTGTTCTCTCAATACCTTGTCTCCCATCTGTTTAGAAATAATCTTTAGAATATCCTATTTGTCAGAAGGAGCCATTGTGGTCTGGGAGTCAACTGAGAGATTTTACTTGGGTTGTTGGGGTGTTTGTTTCCTTGTTTTGTTTTCATTGCTCAGGCAATGCTAGGCAGGAGCTTCTACTCCTGAGCTACATCCCCCACCACACCTCAACAGTAGAGACAAAGCTAAAATTATCTCTTGCTGCCCTCTATATGGCTTGGAGCCATTGGGAGGAGAGATGGGGATAGGGAAATTAGGAAGTCTATTCACATTCCCAATGTGACTGGCTCTTCTTTCTGCGCTTTTTCTGACTGGAACAAAAGATCAGTCATCCTTATGGCACCCAAAGGAAAATTCTTCAGGGCCTTGGGACCTTGTTGGAAGAAGGGTAGACTAGCAGTGCATGTGGGGGGAGTCAGAAATACAGAAGTGCCTTCCTCTTTCAAGGAGCTCCCTTTCTGACAGGACACAGGAAGTCCCTCCTCCTCACAGAACTGTCGCAGCAGAGGACACATTGCATTTTGAAGTACAGTTGTGCAGGAATTTCCTTAGGCAGTGACTGATCAACGACAGCTTTTCAGAAGAATTGTGCCTGGACCAGAACAAGGCAAGGCTTCTAAGGTTGTGTTGAGGAGTTTGCTATGTCCTCAGAGCAGGAGGAGGTCATGAGAAGATCTGGAGAGGGAAGGACATAAGCAAATTTATTGTTTGGGAAGATTGCTTTGGTGTGGAGCAACTTGAAAAAGTGGGGTGAAGGGGCTTTAAGTTTGGCCTAGTGGTAGAGTGCTTGCCTAGCATGCACGAAGAATGGGGTTCGATTCCTCGGTACCACATACATAGAAAAAAAACAGTGGTGCTGTGGCTCAAGTGGCAGAGTGCTAGCCTTGAGGAAAAAGCCCAAGGACAGTTCTCAGGCCCTGAGTTTAAAAGTCACTAAGCCAATCTGTAATAATTCTCAATGGCTAGAGCAGAGTTAGAGCAATGAAATAAGTGATGATTGTAGTAGATTACAATCCAAACAATAAAAATTCAATTAGTACATAGCAGCATACATCTGTAATTAACTAATTAAATTCATGAAGCAATACATGCATACTCAGAAAGAAAGACAATCCCTTACAGGAAACTTCCAAGTAATTATTGTAAAAGGAACAAGAGGAACACCAAAGTAGTTTTAGCAAAACATGATCCACTGATGAATTCTAAAACTAGTAGGTGAAAGATTAAGGAGAAATTAGATAGTTGCATTAACTGGAAGTATTGCCTTTTAAAATACTTGTTAATTACAAAAGGAAATCTAGTAACTTTGCAGTAGAGAAACCCACAGAGTTGAAGCTTAAAGCCTCATCAGTAGTAAGATATCTCCACCTTGTAGTACAGCTCATGGAAAAACACTCTCTGTGGTGGTCTTCCCTCAAACCACAATTTCTATCTGATCAGCAAGAACATCAGATAAAGCCAAGCACTGCTGGTGTCTCACCCCTGTAATCCTAGCTACTCAGGAAACTGAGATGTGAGGCACCAGATTCAAAGCCTGCCAGGGAGACAAATCTGAAAGACTGGCCTCTAATTAACCAACAGGAAGCCAGAAGTGGAGGTATAGCTAAAAGGGTAGAGCACCAACCTTGAGCAAAAAAAAAAAAAATAAAGCTAACCAAAAACTTGAGTTCAAGCCCCAGTGCTGGCATAGACACATACCACACACACCACATGCACACACAAACTAAAGAGTTTTAAACATGCCCATTCATTTAAAAATAACAGTAAATTCATATGTTAATATTTTATGAAAGATAACTAATCATTTGTAAAACAAAAAAGGAGGTGGGGAGTGCCGACGTTCATTTTTGAAAGTCTCTCATGTCTGACTTAGCAGAAGGCAGCTGTACTCTCCTGCTATGATTTCCTGTAGCAGTCTTTGCAAAACATCACTATGCATTCAGGGGTGAGGATGAAAATGGCAGATACCTGTAGTGATCCTGTCAAAATCATTTGGACCTGTGGACCCCTTGACAGCACCATGGAGTCCTGGCCACTCTTTGGAGGCCTCCACTTAGTGGAAAGGAACTTGTCCCTAAAAAGTTGAAATGGCACTGCAGCTCTAAGTGGTAGAGTGCTAGCCTTGAGCAAAAAGAGCTCAGGCTCCAAATTCAAGCCAAACTAACTTTAAAAAAAAAAAAAAAAAAAGTTGAGTAATTTCCCTGGCAGCACACAGCAAATAAGGAAACAGCAGAGCTGGGCTAGGCTATCTTAGGGCTGTGCTTTCCTGCTAGGGGCTTTTCCCATTGCCTTAGCCAGGCACTGGCCTTTGGGAAATGGGGCCTAGGCTGCTTGGCTGCAGCGCCCCTGGTGTGGAGCCCTATAAATAAACCCATTGTGTCTGAACCCCTTCCCTCTCCCCACCTCCTGCAGCTGCTATTTCTGTTGTTGGGTTATGCTCTGGACAGAGGACAGGAGGGAGCAAAGATGAAGAATGCCTAGAAGTTTGGGGGCTGATCATAATGCAGTATCCTTCCTCTTGCCATGCCTGGAAGGGCAAGGCCTGATGCTGTAGTTGCTTCATTCTTGCTTCAAAAGAAGCTGCACCATCACGGGAGGGTTTTGGAGTGCTTGTGAAGAGGAAGTTGAAGGCTTGCAGTGGTCCTTTCCCCAAGTACATGATGGTTGTAAGGTGGGAAGAAGGAAACTCTTGCTTACCCTCTTTATCCTCTTTCCCTGTGGAAGGCTGAGACCAGTTGGAATTCTTAGAGCTAAAAGACCCATTGGGCCACAGATGAAGTAGTCACTCTGAACCAGTAATGCTCTGGCCTTGTCTTTTTTATCCCTCCCCACATACCATGGCAGTGCAGGGCTGAGTTTGGAGCAAAGAGGTGTTTGCAGAAGTTGCTGTTTACAAGTAGATTTTTGGGTGTGACAGGCTGGGATTCCAGAAAGCAGCTGGGAGAGTTGCCGAGGGGACTGGCTGGTGCTGTGAATGATGTCTGTTATTCGAGTCACTTCTCCATCCCTGCCTTCCTGCAGCTGCCCACCTCCTCCCCCATTCCCTAGCCCCTGGCTTCTCTCCCTGGAGGACTCTGGGGAAAACAGCTGGGAAATGAGGGGCTCCACGGGAGCCAGAAAACCTTGGCTAAGGACCAGGGTCAAGAAGGATAGAGAGCAGGCTTGCTGCCACCTCTCTGGCCCCTGTGCCCTGCCTGGGGAGGGATAGGAGCTGCAGACCCTCCTTTAAAGGGAAATTTGTGGCTCGGTGTGTCATATGTGTGGGGACCTGGGCTGGAAGTGGGAGATAGAGGCCCTAAATAACCTACTAAGTCAAAGAGATAGCCAGCACCCAGTGTACTCAGCGAAGTCCCCGGGTTACCCAGACACTCCAGAGCAGCAGTTTTTTCCTATCCTTGGTTGCCCCCAAAGAGCATGCTGCTGCTTCTGCTGCTGCTTCTGCTGCTGCTGCTGCTATTCACCCTCCCTTCCTCTCTCCTCTGAGCACTGAGGTCACCTCCCTCTGAATCAGGCCTTTGTGGAGGGAAGGGCCTCTCTCATTGGCAGCTCTGGCTGGAGAAGCTTCCAGTTCAACTTGGACTTCCCAGCCCTGGTGGCCCCATCCCTGCCCAGCCTGGACTGCATGGAGTATTCCAGACCCAACAGAAGTTGGGGAAATACATAGAGGAATGTTTGAGACCAAAGCCATCCTGGGAGACCCAGGCCTGGGTTTTCCCCAGCTCCCAGCTGGGCTGGGATGCTAATTACAGAGGTCAGAGGTGGAGAATGCTAAAGCCCCTGGGAGAAGGGAGGGAGACACTGACTCCTCACACAGCCACTTGGGAACCGATTTAGGTTTGGCTTTTTCTTCTGAGGTTTAGTCATGAAACCTAGGCCTTGAACAGTCAAGTTCTTAATGATGTTTGATTTGGAGCTGGTAGTGTAGTGTCTTGCTGAATTCTGATATTCCAGTGGCATAGAGCCAGGAAAGGTTTTTATTTTTTTCTTTTTTCTTCCTTTCCTTCTTTGGTGTGTGTGTGTGCGCCGTATGTGCATTACTGGGGCTTGAACTCAGGACATTATACTCCGCCTTGGCTTTTTGGCCCTTGAGCCACTCCTACACTTCTAGGAAGGTTTTTATTTCTTTGGTTGGTTGTTTTTGCTTTGTTTTTAATGACAGATGGGCCTCACTATGCAGCCAGCTGACCTCGAACTCACAATCCTCCCAGCTCAGCATTTTAAGTTTGTGCCACTACACCTGGCTTTTTGGGGAGGGGGGGGGCTGCTGGTTCTGGAGCTTGGACTCAGGGCCTAGGCACTGTCTCTTACCTTTTTTGCTCAAGGCTAACTAACACTCTACCATTGAGCCACAGCTCCACTGGTTAATTGAAGTTCAGAGTCTCACAGACTTTGCTGCCCACACTCACTTTACACCTCCATCCTCAGATCTCAATCTCCTGAATAGTTAGGATTACAGGCATGAGCTACTGCTACCTGGTTGGTTTTTTTTTTTTTAAGTCATATATTCAGTTTGGTCCTACTTAAAGGCATATACCCTTCCCACACCACCACGAAGTTTAAATGTCATAGTTCTTTTCCTGCAACTCCTCACCAGTGTAGGCTCACAGCTTCCTCCCTGTGCAGTGGCAGACCTGCAGACTCCATCCTGAGTCGGCTCAAATCACTGTGGCATGAGAGCAGTGTGAGAGTGACTCATAGCTTTCCTTTGGCCAGCACTTCCGGAGCCTCTCAGGCACATAGAGCTGTGTAGTATAGCTTAGCCTCCAGGGCTTAGAACTGGGAAAGCCTCGCTGGATGTGATGGCTCACTCCTGTAATCCTAGCTATTCAGGAGGCTGAGATCTGAGGATCAAAGTTCAAAGCCAGCCAGGGTACAAAATAACCTTATCTCCCATTAGCCTCTAGAAAAAAGGAAGTGGGGCTATGACTCAAAGGGTAGGGCAATAGCCTTGAGCTGTAGAGCTCAGGGGACAGCACCCAGGCCAAGTTCAAGCCCCATGACCAACCAAAAAAAAAAGAAAAAGAACTGGGAGAGCCTCCTATTTGGGGACTGGTGTAGCTCAGATGGGGAGGTGACAGTGGCTGGCTTTTGTGGGTTCCTATTCACCTCAGCACATAAAACCATTACATTTGCATACAGCCTGGCTTTTGCTCCGGACATGGATGCTTTTTATTATTTCAGGAAAAAACATCCTGCTAAGCAATCTTCTTTTTTTTTCCCCCCCAGTCCTGGGGCTAGAACTCAGGACTTGGGCACTGTCCCTGAGTTTTTGTGTTAAAATCTAGTGCTCTATCATTTGAGTCCCAGCTCTGCTTCTAGAATTTTGATCATTGATTGGAGATAAGAGTCTCATGGATTTTCCTGCCTAGGCTGACTTTGAACCATGGTCCTTAGATCTCAGGTGTGAGCCACTAGCACCCAGCTGCAACCTTTATTGTTTAGTTGGATTATATTTTTGTGTGAAGAACACAAAACCTTGGGTTTCCCCTGGTTTTTAGATTTATCCTTTTCTGGTCACTGTTAGTCCTATTCCCTGGGACTTGCCACCCAGTGGATTCCGAAGAGAATGTTGGGAGACTGGAGTTAAGGGGCAGAACTGGTTAAATTATGAAGGGAACTTGAAGCCTTTTTAGGTTTGATTATAATCCCTTTGATTATCAGAAGGAGAATTTTTTTATTCAAATCTTTGTCATTTTATTCCCAGGCTTGTACACTTCTAAATGTATCAACCGTAATAATGTCATGGACAAACCAAATCATATCAAATACATTTTACAATGTTGAAATAACAAACGACTGGAATTTGAGGTATGGCTCAGTGTGTAGAGCAAGCACTGGCCAAGGAGCAAAAGTATCAGGTGCTGAGTCTCCATCTCAGACTGGCAGTGGGCATGACACATGGTAAAGTATTTGCCTATCATGCTCATAGCCCTGAGTTCAATTCCAACCAAAAGGGAAAAAAAATCAGAGAGAGGCTCCCTTTGCTTATTTCCCCTGACCTCAGAATTTCCAGCTGTTCCTTCCTCTCTCCATCTGTGTTGGCCCTTGGGCTGGCAAATGGCAGGGTGGAGGTGGGGGGTGGTCAATAGGTTTGTGAGGATAGAGCCTCAGAGGGCAGGCCAGTCCAGGCTGTACCTGAGATCTGCAGCTGACACCCCAAAGGGAGAAGTCTGGGACTTAGGTCACCTTGTATGAGCCAAGAGTAGCAGACTGCAGAACCTCAGGCTTTTCACTGCCCTGGTTAGCATGTCATATGAGAACCTCCAGTTAGTTCATGCTTATCTTCTGTATCCATTATCACCTTTGTTCTACAGTACTCTGTCCACTACCCAATTCACAAGCCAGGAAAGAGATTCTCTAGGGGCTGAGAATGTGGCTTAGTGGCAGAATGCTTGCCTAGCATGCATGAAGCCCTGGGTTCAATTCTTCAGTACCACATACACAGAAAAAAGTTGGAAGTGGTCCTGTGGCTCAAGTGGTAGAGTGCTAGCTTTAAGCAAAAGAAGCTCAGAGGCAGTGCCCAGACCCTGAGTTCAAGCCCAGGAGGACTGGCAGAGAGAGAGAGAAAGAGAGAGCGGGTGGGAGAGTGGGAGATTTTTTCTCTAGGTGAGTTAGGATTTTAACTCAGATCTATCTGCCTACAAAGCTCTAGGACTTTCTAGGCAGTCTCTTGGCTGCAGGGGCCATGCAGCTGAATGAAGCTTTCATGTAAGTTTTTCCATAGAGCTGGCTGGCCAAGTAAAATTTGATATATGTGTGCAAAGAGGCTACAGAGGAGAGAGACATTCAGGCCTGTCTGTGTGAACCAACCATGTGATTTGGGCAGCAAGCATCCTTTGCCTCCAGAACTGGCTTCTTCTCCCAGACCCAGGCTGCCTCCTACCAGAGTTGTTAGGAGAATTAGATGTGATGATGCAGAAGAAAGTTCCAGCACTACACAGCATGTGGCATATAGTCAGTGTATGTCAGTGTGACTTCTGTTCCTCAGTTTGTGCATCTAAAGTATAGGCATTGATAATAGGATAATAGAATTTGCTTCTTTATGCCAGTACTGGGGTTTGAACTCAGGGTCTGGATGCTGTCTCTTGGCTTTTCTGCTCAAGACTAACATTCTACCACTTGTGCCATAGCTCCACTTCCAGCTTTTTGCTGGTTAATTAGAAATAAGAGTTTCAGGGACTTTCCTGTCTGGGCTGGCTTTGAACCATGATCCTCCTGTCTCAGCCTCTGAGCAGCTAGGATTACAGTCCTGAGCCATCAGTGCCCAATCAATAGTAGCATTTAACTCTGTTTGGGATCACAGCATGCTTTGGAAGGGTAGAAAGCAACATGTGACATTTAGCTGAATGACTCCTAGATGAGAGTGGGACCTTGACTCTTTCCTCTGTCTTGAGTGCTTCTCCCATCTTGGGCTTAACTCCAGACTTCATATAAGTCTCTGCCTATGATCACATCTCAGATTTTGTCTGACTCCACCAATAGAGTGGAAGCTTTGCAATGAGAAAGGCAGAGATTTCTGGTTTGTTCATCTTTGTGCCCTACCACCTGGCACACAGCAGGAACCTGCCAGGGTTGCTTGTGCAGAATGTGGCTGACATGTCTCTCTGTTTCTCCACAGGTGAGGTGACTGTTCTGGCTGCCAGTGTGAACGTGCCGGCGTGGGTGAGGACAGAGACTGGTGAGGAGCTTTGGGGCCTGTGTATGCTAGTACAGAGACCGGGAAAGGGCTGGGGCACCTTGTGGGGTTTTCAATGGAGCAATAAGAAGAGTTACCCACCTTCTGGAAACTTCCACAATAATTGTGTAGAAAGAGAGAGTGAACACTTTTGTCTAATAGAAAAATTGGAACCCAGCGGGCACTGGTGGCTCAGCTAGTCAAGAGGCTGAAATATGAGGATCAGGATGCAAAGCCAGCGCAGGCAGGACAGTCTATGAGACTCTTGTCTCAAATTAATCACCAAAAGGCCAGATGTCGAGCTTTGGTTTAAGCAAGGACAGTGCCCAGGCCCTGTCAAACCCAGGATCAGCACTGAAAACAAGAAAGAAAGCAAAAGAAGGGCCGGGAGTTTGGCCTAGTGGTTAAAGTGCTTGCCTAGCATGCACGAAGACCCGGGTTCAATTCCTTGGTACCACATACTTAGAAAAAGCCAGAAGTGGTGCTGAGGCTCAAGTGGTAGAGCTCTAGCCTTGAGAAAGTCCAAGGACAGGGCTCAGGCCCTGAGCTTAAGCCCAGGACTGGCAAAAAAAAAAAAAAAAAAAAAAAGCAAAAGAAAAACTGGAACTTGGATGGAAGACAAAGGATAGCAGCTAAAAACCAGTCGCCAGGAGCTGGGAGTTTGGCCTAGTGGTAGAGTGCTTGCCTAGCATTTGTGGAGGCTGGGGTTCAATTCCTTGGTACCACATACATAGAAAAAGCTAGAAGTAGTGCTGTGGCTCAAGTGGTAGAGCTCTAGCCTTGAGGAAGCCCAAGGCCAGTCAGTGCTCAGGCCCTGAGTTTAATCCTAAGGCTCACAAAAAAAAAAAAAAAAAAAAGTCACACAGTGCAGGTTAGAACCTTGGTTGAGTTTGATCCATGACATACTAGTTTCTGGTAACCAATCTGTGTTTTGCATGCAAACTGTTACACCTGGGATTTCATGGCCATAGAGCTGACAGCCTGGTAGAGGAAACCATTACAGAGCTAGAGACTGAAGGCCCAATCAAGCAGAAGTACTATCAAGAGGCCTCTGCAGACAGGCATTGGTATCTCATATCTGTCATCCTAGCTACTCAGAAGGATGAAGTCTAAGGATCATGTTCTGAAGCCAGCGCAGGCAGGAGAGTTTGAAACTCTTATCTGCAATTAACTACCAACTGAAGTTGTGGCTTAAGTGGTAGAACATCAGCCTTAATTGAAAAAGTGAAGGGAGAGTGCCTGTGACCTGAGTTCAATCCCCGGTATCAGCACAAAGGAGGAATAAAGGCTCCAATGGAAAGACCAGCATGCGTAAAAGGAGCTGTTCCACTATTGCCTCCGTGGCAGTGCTCTTCACTCCTTCTAGAGTCTTCTTTCCTATTGTGACCAGGAAGAAGAGCCTGGCCTCAAGGTTACCCAACAAGTGACATGAAGTCCAAGGTTGGGTCTGAAGATACTGCATCCCCGCTGTAGCTATCTTCACAACTACCCAAGTCACATGCACACCCTTGCAGGCTGCTTCTGACTCTCATAGTGACTGCCAGGAAGAATCATTCCCATTTCTCAGAATTAGAAGACAGGATCATTTAGTTTAGCATGTGAGTGAATGAACTAAGCAGCAGGTTTTCACCTGGCTCCTACTAGAAAAGCCAAGTAGAACCTTTGGTTTAAAGAAGAAAAATGGGGAGCCAGGAGTTTGGCCTAGTGGTAGAGTTCTTGTCTAGCATGTATGAAGACCCAGGTACAGAGAAATCGGTACCTGGAAGCCAGAAATGTGCTGTGACTCAAATGGTAGAGCTCTAGCCTTGAGAAAGCTAGCACTCTATCACTTTGAGCCACAGTACCACTTCCAGTTTTTGAATGACTAATTGAATATATGAGCCTCACAGGGACTTTTCTGCCTTGAACCATGATCCTCAGATGCTCAAATCGTCTCCTGAGTAACTATGATTACAGGTATGAGCCACCTGCACCTTGTTTCCCCTATCTTTTCTAAGCCATATTCCTAGCCCTGCTTTTGTTTTTATATTATGCTTTTGAGGTCAACTCTTAAACCTACCCATGCTGGTTTTGAACACCTAATATATCTATCTCCTGAGTAGCTGAGAAGTAGATGTAGGTGCTACCATGCTTAAGTATTAGTTTTGTTTTCTAACTTTTTTAGATCACTTTTATAGATCCAATTTCTGTTTGCCAACTCTGTAAATTAAGTAACATTACTGTTACTTTGTAATTGGTAAATACTGAGGCACAGGAGAATGATTAATTTGCCATTTTGAAGCCAATCCCATTAGCTCCTTGCTCAGTGTCTGTCTGAGCAATGTCTATAAGTACTTGTAAGAGCAGAGTTTTATAGGGCATTTGTCTCTGCTTCAAAATGAGAAGAGTGAGCAGCCTGACCCTGAATTGTTACAAAGTCTGATCTAAACAACAGGACACAGCATAGCTTTGTCTCTATCCTCCTCCCCTTTCTTCTCCTCCTTTTCTCCTCCTCTTGCCCTGGAGTCATCTCTCACTTGTTCACAGGGCGTGATGTCAGAGGCCATGGACCAGCCATCTGGGAGTCCTGGAAACCTGAGGCCAGGGTCCACTGGTGATGACAGCATGGAGTCCAGCACCTGCCAGGAGCTTTTGCACCGACTTCGGGAACTGGAGGTATGTGGCAGGAGGCTGGTGGGATGGCAGTGCTGCCTGGAGCCCAGGGGAGGCAGAGATGCCCTGTGTGAGCAATGAGTGCAAATAGGCCTTCCTCACCCTCCCATGACCGGAGCTATCTGGCCTTACCTCGGAGGGAGCCAAGCATTTCTTTAGCAGAGCTCTCTGAGAAGCCCTTCCTTGCTCTTAGCTATCTATCCCAGGTGCAAGCTCAGAGCCCAGAAGCATGCACAGGAGTTGACCATTAAAGTCTTCAAAAGTGGGCCAGGAGTTTGGCCTAGTAGTACAATGTTTGCCTGGCATGCATGAGGACCCAGGTTCAATTCCTTGGTACCATATAGGCAGAAAAAGCTAGAAATGGTGCCGTGGCTCAAGTGGTAGAACCCTAGCCTTGAGAAAGCCCAAGGACAGTGCTTGGGTCCAGAGTTCAAGCCCCAGGACTGGCAAAAAAGAAAATGAGTCTTCAGTTCTCCCTATCTCCCATTTTCATGTTCCTGCTGGCTTGGAGTGGGAGAGGGGAGATGGTCACAGAGGCCCCAGGAGGAAACATTTGGATGACCCATAGCTCAGAAGTTAAAGGGCTAAGTGCAGGCCAAGCTTCCTGGCCCATTCTGAATACTCTGTCCTCACCGGTGCCTAGCATTGTTGATGTCATGAACATCCTGATAAATAGGGACTCCCATACTATGGATAACTTCATAGTATGGATTCACTCTGCCTCCAAGGTCATCTTCTGTCTCTATAGCTGCCCCTCTCCTTTGTGTTTTGTTTTAATTAAAAACAAGGTAGTTGTACAGTGGAGTTGCCGTTCAACAAAGTCAGTTCCCTTTGCCACCTCCCACTCAAGTTCTCCTGAGCACCATCTCTCCCCAAGCCCTTAGTCTCACTGAAGTTGGGTCTCCTGGTTGATTCCTTGCCTCCCTTCCTCAGAAGGTATTTATCTACAATGGAAGAAAAAGATCCCCAAAGCTTTCCTCTTTCCCTCTTCCTCCTCACTCCTGCAGGCAGAGAACTCAGCACTTGCCCAGGCCAATGAGAACCAGCGGGAGACTTATGAGCGCTGTCTGGATGAGGTTAGTGAGAAATCTGCTGGGGCTGGCCAGTCGGGGGGACCTGGATTGTCAGCTCACTCTCAGGGCTTTCTGTCCCCAGGTTGCAAACCATGTGGTACAGGCACTGCTGAACCAGAAGGTGAGTGGGCACAGGAAACATTCCCACCCTGGGGAAAGCCCTGCACAGAGTTGGGAGCTCCTTCTATGGGATCCCAAAGCCTGCTCCCCTAAGCCTACATTAGGAGCTATGGAAGAGGTGTGGAGAAGATGGCCTACTGGCCCTCTACTGACTCCACTCCTTCTGCCTCAAGGGCATTGTTTTCTACTTGGAGGCCAGGTTAAGACTAGGTAAGATCAGTAGTCTGAACTATGGAAACTTTGATTTGGACTGCAGTCCTTCCCTTACCTTCATCCCAACTTGTTTCTCCAGGTTGTGATAGCTCTCAAAGCAATATTTCTTGTATAAATACCAGTCTTAGGGAAAGTAGTTGACTCCAAAGATGGGAAAGTGACAGAGAATGGACTCCTCTTTTCTGACTGCTAATTTAGCTACCTTCACTAGGGAGATGGCTACGGAAGGGTGTGGTCCAGTGGGCACCCAGGTCCTCTAGTAGGAACTCCGCTGCTGCTGGGGTGAAACTATAGTCATCCTATTCTCCCCTCTCTTTCACCTCCTCCACCCATGGGTGGGCAGGACCTGAGGGAGGAGTGCATCAAGCTGAAGAAGAGAGTGTTTGACCTGGAACGACAGAACCAGATGCTGAGCGCCTTGTTTCAGCAAAAGCTCCAGCTCACGACTGGCTCCCTCCCCCCGCAGGTGAGCACTGGGTTTTTCCTTTCCTCTCAGAACCTGCTTCCAGGATTCCCACTCACACAGAAGCAGGCCCCCAGCATCCTTCCTCCACAGTGGGGGCTGTAGCCATCCAGAGGAAGGCCTGCCCAGCCTTATAGATTAACACCTTAGGAAAGGTAAAAACAGGTATCCCCTGCAAGCTCCCCCCCCCCCCGCAATGCCTTCCAGGTGTTCCCACTAGCTGGGCTGCATTCCTTCTTATTGCCTAAGAAAGTTTTCACTAGCTCTTGCTCTGTTGTGGGGAAATGGGTGGAGACTGCAAATGTTGCTATTTGAAGCTCCCAGGAAACTCTGGCTAGTAACATGGCCTCTTCCAGGCCAGAGTTGGGCTGTGGCCCTCCATAAGGCAGCCCCGAGCTTCTGTCACAGCAAAAGCAGGAGGGCAGATTTCATCACTACTGTGTGCACAGATAGCATTAGTATCTGTACCTATTCACACACACACACACACACACACACACACGTTCACAGACACTGGTTTCTCTTGCCATCCCAGACTCCCTGAACGTCCTAGGAGCAGCAGAATGTATCCTGGGCTCAAGATGTCACAGAAACTGGGATCCTAACTACTCTGGAGGATGAGAGCTGAGGATTGTGGTTTAAAGCGTCAGGGCAGGAAAGTCCATGAGATTCTTATCTCCAGTTAACCCTCAGAAAAAGGAAAGTGGTACTGTGGCTCAATGTGATGAGTGCTAGCCTGAAGCAGAAAAGGCTCGGAGACTGTACCCAGGCCTTGAGTTCAAGCCCCACAATTGGGGTTGGGAGTCGGGGAAGGAGAAGAGGGATATCACAGAAGCTAGATTTGGTGGCTCACACCTGTAATCCTAGCTACTCTGCAGGCTGAGATGTGAGGATTCTGAGGATTTTGCTCTGAACCAGTCAGAGCAGAAAAGTCCATGAGACTCTTACCTTCAGTTAACCACCAAAAAAGCCAGAAGTGAAGCTGTGACTCAAGTGGTAGAGTACTAGCTTTTAGAGAAAAAAAAAAAGTTCAAGGAGAGCACACAGACCCTGAATTCAAGTCCAAGGATTGGATGTATGAGTACACACGCACACACACAAAGATGTCACAGTGGTTACTCTGCTACAAACCCCAAGGATGGAAAGGTATTCTTGGGAAGGAGAATTAGGAGCAGATGTAGGTGGCAGAGGGGAACAGCAGGTTACTTCTGAGGGCATTTACCAGAAGAGAAACACTCTCTGTATATTGAGGTGTCTCTGTCTGAATTTGTATGTCTGAGCAACACAAGCAGCTCTTGACCCTCATCCCTGAACAGAGAACCTTTCCTCTGACTGGGATATCTGGTCCCTGAAGAAGCCTTTCTAGAGATCCAGGCATCCAAGGTGGTACAGAACTGGATCCCAATTAGCACAGAGACTGCAGTTCTCTCTACTCAGTTCTCTCCTTAATTCAGGGTTCACCACAGAATCTCTAAAATTCATCCCCAAAACAACACACCTCTTCAAAATGACTGCTGATAACAGAGCAGCTTTAAGTGAACTCTGGGACTCCTGGGATTCTAGCCAATAGATTTCAACTCCTCAGAGGTGATATGATACAATAGAAAGAGCATGAACCCTGGCCTCAGATAAACTCTTGAATTAACTGCTTTTAACTTAGTATACAAAGTATCTGACCTGAAGAACTACAAGGGTTTTTCTCTTAGAAATGATATGAAAGTACCTATATTGCTTGTTGTTATGAGGATTAAATGAGAAAATATGCTGGTGCTGTGGCTCAGACCAGTAATTCTACTCAGAAAGTTGAGATTTGAGAATTAGGGGTTCTAACCCAACCCTGGGAGACAAATCCAAGAGACTCTTAGCTCCAATTCACCAGCAAAAAGCTGAAAGTGGAGCTGTAGCTTAAGTCATAGGTCTCCAGCCTTAAAAGAAAAAGCTAAGCAAAAGCATAAGGTGCTGAGTTCAAGCCGTGGTACTGGCATAAGAAGAGATGGAGGGGGGAGAGAGAAGTGAGAGAGAAAAAAGAGAATGTGTAGACTTGACACTTCAGAGAAAGTGAATAAATGGCAACCGTTTATATTATTAATATGATTCCCAGGTTGTGCTTTGATGTGCTGAAAGTTGCTTTGTACAGTACTAATTAAGCTCTGCTTGTGGACTAGTGCCTAGCAAGGCCCCGTCTCAGGACTATGGCCTGTGTAGGATAGATAGGATCCCAGAAAGCAGGAACCACTGGGGCCCAGGTTTCCAAGATAGTCTGAAGAGCAAATTACAACAGTCCCATTTGTCTTAGAGCCAAGGAGGGGAGACAGGCCCTCAGAGAAGGTCCCTGCAGGATTAGGTAACACTGGACCTGAACTTGGATGACTGGGAGATTTACAAAAAGTTCAGAAAGGGCTGGGAGTTAGGCCTAGCATGCACAAAGACCTGGGTTCGATTCCTCAGTACCACATACGTTGAAAAAGCTGGAAGTGGTGCTGTGGCTCAAGTGGTAGAGCACTAGCCTTGAGTTCAAGCCCCAGGACTGGCAAAAAAAAAAAATTCAGAGAGACCAAGAAGAGGGATTTCCTTGTAGAATGAACAGCATAATCAAAGATCCAGGGCAAAGAGGCCTTGGGACCAGCACTGATACTTTAGGAAAAGAAAAGACATGCTTTAACTTCTTTGAATGTAGGAAACTGAAAGGCCATTCTCCTGGGTTAAGGAGACAAGTTGGAATGGCACAGGTGGAAGATCTGAGCTAAAGGAGCTGGTTGCACGCAGCCAGATGCAAGGCTCAGTTACTGCAGAATTTGAGCTCTGTAGAAGTGAGGGGAAGGGAAGAGTTAAAGGGGGCTCATCCTCAGTTGAGAGTCCTGGGAGAAAGAATCACATTCTCAAGGACAGGTTGTAAATTTGTTACAGTCTTCTATAGTTGTTTCACATGAGACCAGGTTAAGGGCCCCAAAATGATACCTCCCTTTCCTTAAGGCCATTCTCTACAATCCTCCAATCACAGGTAGCCAGGACAGGAAGGGAGTTTTGTGATAGCCTCCCTTGCAAGAGGTTAGGAAGTCCCCCAGAAAAACAAAGTATGCTGGACTCAAGGTGGATTCTGATTTCTTCCACTGCCCTCTGGATCGGTCTCACCTCCTAACATCTGGGCCTATACTGTTTTCAGATCTATGTGTGCTGTGCTCTCCTGAGGCTGCTCTTAACCCACATAGGGGTGGCAAGATGAGCCATCTCTGGGGTCAGGAGACATCCTAAGAGGGGACTACCTAGATAGGAAAACCCAAGTCTGAGAAGCCAGATGGCTGCCGTGCTAACCCTTCTTTCTCTGCAGATCCCACTCACTCCACTCCAGCCACCCTCAGAGCCACCAGCCTCTCCTTCCCTGAGTGCTGCTGAAGGACCAGCCACCTCATTGCCTCTAGGGCGCTGTGCTGGACAGAGAGAGGTAAGAGATTGGTGGCCTTGCTGGCTAGAGGCTAGTCAGTGCATGTTCCACTGGAGTTTCTAACAAGCCCCAGGGAAAGGGCTGCTTCTCAGGCACAGGCTCTTGTCCAGGCTGGAAGTGTGTAGAGTCCTCAGCTATCAGCTTTATACCGAGAAAAACAGGTCCCACCCCAGCCACTGGCCTGTGAGCAAACACATTAGTAATGTGGTGAGAGTCATAGTTGCCCTTAGGGATTCGTTCTGTGCCAGACACTGTGCAGAGCCCTGTGGGACTCTTTTGTCTTATTTATGGAGTTTAACATAATTACATCTCATTTTTTTTTACAGATGATACCATGAAATTTAGAGGTCATATAACTTGCTGAAGGTCATAGAGCTAAGTGGAACTAGGACTTAATATTGTTGAGTTTACCCCAAAACAGATATAGTTAACCATGGTGTCAGTCTTAAGGTGGAGCTAGAGCCAGACACTTGTGGCTCACCAGTAATCCTAGCTCCTCAGGAAGCTGAGATCCGAAGATTACTGTTCAAAGCCAGTCTGGGCAGAAAAGGCCCCATGACATACTCATATTTCCAATTAACCACTCAAAAACTGACCAGGCCTGGTGGCTCATGCCTGTAATCCTAGTTATTCCGGAGGCTGAGATCTGAGGATAACGGTTCAAAGCCAGCCTGCACAGCTATCAAGCTGACAGACTATTATCTCTAGTTAATCATTAGAAAACAGGAAGTGGGGCTGTGGCTCAAGGGTAGGGTGGTAGCCTTGAGCTGAAGAGCTCAGGGACATCGCCCAGGCCCAGAGGTAGGACTGTAGCCTTGAGCTGAAGAGACAGCACCCAGGCCAAGTTCAAGCCTCCTGACCCACAAAAAAAAAAAAAAAAAAGCTGGAAGTGGAGCTGTGACTCAAATGGTAGAACACTAGCCTGGGGGGAGGGGTAAGGGGACTTAGAGACAGTTACCAGACACATAAATTCAAACTCCAAGACTTGCACCAAATAAAAAAGAGAGTGGTAGGTAACATGAGGGAAGTTTCACATGGAATCATCCCCAGTATTCTGCTAAAGTTCAGGACCAGGCAGACTAGCTATCGCAAAACTTAGAGGTCTTAGCCCTGCCACATAGCCTCCCTTTCAGAAGAAGCATGGAAGTCAGAGGTCAGTATAGCTGGTCAGCCTTGCAGATCCAAACAGCGATGGGGATGGCAGGCTGGGGAGGATGGGTCACTAAGGTGCCAGGTCTAAGAACTAATGTAACCAGGATTCAGCCATCTTTGGAGGAGCCGAGCCATCTTATCTTAAGTACTGTGAGTTACTTTTGAGGACACAGACCAGCCAGGCCAGCCCCGTAACAGATATATTTGGTGAGGCCGAGGGCCTAGGCCTATTGCACTGGAGGAGGATTCCCTCCTCATGCTTTTTCTCCCCGTCTCTCCCAGGTGTGTTGGGAGCAGCAGTTGCGGCCAGGAGGCCCAGGCCCCCCCCCTGCCCCGCCCCCATCACTGGATGCTCTGTCCCCATTCCTTCGGAAGAAAGCCCAGATTCTGGAGGTATTACGAGCCCTGGAAGAGACGGACCCTTTGCTTCTGTGCTCACCTGCGACCCCCTGGCAGCCTCCAGGCCAGGGGCCTGGCTCTCCAGAACCTATCAATGGCGAGTTGTGTGGCCCATCCCAGCCTGAGCCCACACCCTGGACCCCCTATCTGCTCCTGGGCCCCGGCAGCCTGGGAGGTATGCTGCACTGGGAGCGCCTCTTGGGGGCCCCAGGGGAGGAAGAGGGTGCTGGGAAACACTGGGGCTCTGCTAGGGCCCCACCAGCAGCCCAGGGTCTTAGCTCTGGGCCACACTGTGCCCCAGGCAGCAGCTCTTCCTCCTCTTCAGATGAGGCAGGTGACCCCAACGAGGCACCCAGCCCTGACACCCTTCTAGGTGCCTTGGCTCGCAAGCAGTTGAACCTGGGCCAACTCCTTGAGGACACGGAAACTTACCTACAGGCCTTCCTAGCTGGGGCAGCTAGCCCGCTCAACGGGGGACACCCAAGTACTGGGCAGCCAACCTCCCCAGACCAGGGGCCCCTACAGCTGACCAAGCCCAAAGGCCTCCCAAAGTCAGCTTGGGGTGGGACTACCCCAGAGGCCAACAGGCTGGGCTTTGGTGCTACCTCAGAGAGCCAGGGGCCTCTCCCTTTTCTCAGCATGTTTGTGGGTACAGGAGACGCCCCATTGGGCTCGAGATTTGGCCAGCCCCACTCCTCATCTCAGGTGAAAAGCAAGCTCCAAATTGGGCCCCCTTCTCCTGGAGAAGCCCAGGGACCCCTTCTGCCCTCTCCAGCCAGAGGTCTCAAGTTCCTCAAGCTGCCTCCAGCCTCAGAGAAGATCCCAAGCCCAGGAGGCCCCCAACTCAGCCCCCAACTCCCCCGAAATTCCCGAATCCCCTGTCGCAACAGTGGTTCGGATGGCAGCCCTTCGCCACTACTAGCCCGCAGGGGTCTGGGTGGGGGAGAGCTATCCCCAGAGGGGACACAGGGCCTGCCCACCAGCCCTTCAGCCTGTTCCACCGACTCTGCACAACTCAGACCCCCCCAGTCAGCCTTGTCCACCACCCTGTCCCCAGGACCAGTGGTGTCTCCCTGCTATGAGAACATTCTGGACCTTTCTCGGAGCACCTTTAGGGGACCTTCCCCAGAGCCACCTCCATCGCCACTGCAGGTGCCCACCTACCAACAGCTGACTCTGGAGGTGCCACAGGCCCCTGAGGTCCTCAGAAGCCCTGGTGTCTCCAGCCCTTGCCTCCCGGAATCCTGCTCCTATGGGAGCACCCAGGAGAAAAACCCGGACAAGGCAGGCTCAGAGTCTCCCCACCCCAGCCGCAGGACCCCTGGCAGCTCCTCCAAGAAGCTCGGCCAGGGGTCAGGGCGGCGACCCGGGGATCCCAGTTATACACCTCTGCGGGACAGATTGGCAGCCCTTGGGAAACTGAAGACAGGCCCCGAGGGGTCCCTGGGCCCTGAGAAGAATGGGATGCCAGCCAGGCCAGGCACTGAGAAGGCTCGGGGACCAGGGAGGTCAGGGGAGAACACTGGAGACGTGTTACCCCCCACCACCAGACCCCCTGAGCAGCCAGAAGCTAAGGGAGTCCTTCGGGGAACAGTGGCCTTAGGCACAAGCAGCCTGAAGCCACAGGAACCTGGACTTGGGGATCCTGGGGCCCCTCGGGTCTACTCATCCCACTCCATGGGGGCCCGGGTGGACCTGGAGCCTGTCTCACCAAGGAGCTGCCTCACCAAAGTAGAGCTAGCCAAGAGCCGACTGGCAGGGGCCCTGTGCCCTCAGGTGCCCCGCACCCCTGCTAAAGTGCCAACCTCAACCCCCAGTCTTGGCAAGCCCAACAAGAGCCCTCACAGCAGCCCTACAAAGCTACCCTCCAAGTCACCTACCAAGGTGGTACCCCGACTTGGGACCTCCCCAGTCACGAAGGAGCCCCCCAAACCTGACAAGGGGAAGGGCCCACCCTGGGCAGATTGTGGTAGCTCCACGGGACAGCCTACATCCCCAGTACCTGGCCCCACCGACCCAAGCCAGGGCCCCGAGGGGCCAGTCCCACACTCAGCCATCGAGGAGAAGGTGATGAAGGGCATTGAGGAGAACGTGTTGAGGCTCCAGGGCCAGGAACGGGCACCGAGCTCTGAGGCCAAACATCGTAACACCAGCAGCATCGCCAGCTGGTTTGGCCTTAAAAAGAGCAAGCTGCCTGCCCTGAACCGCCGCACAGAGACTGCCAAGAGTAAGGAAGGAGCTAGTGGGGGCTCCCCACTCCGGAAGGAGGTCAAAGTGGAAGCCCGGAAGTTGGAGGCCGAGAGCCTCAACATCTCCAAGCTGATGGCTAAGGCAGAAGACCTGCGCCGGGCCTTGGAGGAGGAGAAGGCCTATCTGAGCAGCCGGGCTCGCCCACGACCTGGGGGCTCAGGCCCAGGACCTAGCCCTGGTCTGGGGCAGATGCAGGGCCAGTTGGCTGGCATGTACCAAGGGGCAGACACCTTCATGCAACAGCTGCTCAACAGGTGAGGGCTGGGATACACCCAACTTTGGATCATTGCTGTCCTCAGGAACTTGGGCTTCCCAGAGATCTGTGGGGGCCGGAGGGCCACCAGAGATGGGGTGGGCATAGGGAGAAGGTGAAGGCCCAGAGGAAAGATCAGTCATCCTTATGGCCAACAAGTTAGCACACTGGCTCTCATTTGAGAAGAGTTCATGGTCCCCATTTTTCTGAATTGTCTTGCATCAGATGAGGTCTAGGACCTTTATATGACAGTCAGATGATCATTACATTCTATCTCTGGGCTGCTGAAAGTCTTTCAGAGAGGAGGGCCCCTTCCCATCTTACCCTTTGGCACCCACTGTAAGGAGAAATGTGATTTACAGAGGGGACCTGCTCACTCATCTTAGGACTGCTGGGTAAAGAGATGGGACCCCAGTTAGGGTTTGAATGGCCAGTGTGCTCTGAAGGGCCAAGGGAACAAGTAGGTGTGTTGTTTGTGTACCAGGCCATAGCCTGGTCTACCAGTATTGCAGTTTCTGGGTAACTTTGGGGGAGGATTTCTACCTTTCTCCCTTACCCTGGCTGTTTCTCTAGGGTTCTCCTGCCCATTACTAGAGTCAAAAACGAGTTGGTGAGAACAACCACCAATGATAGGCCACCTTTTCCTGTGGTGGCTGTGGTATCTTGAGGCCAAGCACCTGGGTGCCAGGCTGTATGCACTTTTCACCACAGTCTGGTAGTTCACACCTATAATCCTAACTAAGGAGGCTGAGATCTGAGGGTCACAGTTTGAAGTCAGCCTGGGTTAGATAAGACTCTTACCTCTAACCAGAAAACGGTTAGTGGCACTGTGGCTCAATGTGGTACAGCACTACCATTGAGCAAAAGAGCTCAGGGTCAATGCCCATGCCCCATAACCAAAAAGAAAGATAATCGAGGGAGGCTACTTTATACAGAAAAGTTCACTTTGGCTCATGGCTGTGATAGTACGAGGTCTAGGACCCACATCTGGTATTAGCCTTCTTGTTGGCAAAGTCCTGCGGTGGTGAAGAATGTCACATGGCGCGTGCACGCACGCGTGTGTGTATGTGTGTGTGTGTGTGTGTGGTTCTGGTTCCCCAAAGCCAACAAGATTCAACCATGAGGGCTCTACCTCGTTGGCTATGTGTGGTCCTGATGGCTCCCCAATGGCCATAGTCAGATTAAGTTTCCACCCTTTCATTTCCTTCCCCACAATTAGGATTAAATTGGAATACCTGCAGACTTGAGGGTTGTGAATTGTCCAAACCGCAGCAACAGCTGGCATCCCTGCCGGGCACCAGCCTTCCTCACCTCCATGTACACTGTTGCCCCTAGGGTGGATGGCAAGGAACTGCCATCTAAGAACTGGCGGGAGCCCAAGCCTGAGTATGGGGACTTCCAGCCAGCGTCCACTGACCCCAAGAGTCCCTGGCCAGCCTGTGGACCCCGGAATGGCCTGGTGGGCCCACTTCAGGGCTGTGGAAAAACACCTGGAAAGGTAAGTTCTTGGGTGGGACTAGATAGAGCATGTGACTGGGTAGAGCTGCAAGCTGCTGGATGAGTCGGTGGGTTCAGGGAGGGGCTAGAGGGGTCATCCAAGTCTCCTGTCCCCACACAGCCCAACAGTGAGCCAGGCAGACGGGAAGAGATGCCCTCAGAGGATAGCCTGGCAGAGCCGGTGCCCACTTCACACTTCACAGGTCAGCAGGGTTGTGGATGGAGGGTGGGAGGCGCCTCGTTACCTCCATTCCACTCCTTGTCACCTCGGCAGGTGCCAAGCCTTTGTTCCATCTTGGTGCCCTAGCACTGAGATAGTGGGGGGGGGCTCTTGAATTATCCAGGGGTGCCAATTCCAAGTCCATGGCCAGTTGGCAGAGCCGGGGAGGGGGGATGGCCTCTCAGAGGAGCCTGTTGGGCCAGGAGGGTTGACTGTGGCGGAACCTGAAGGCAGAGGAAGGAAGCAGAGGGGGAAGCTCTGTCTTACACCACACTGTCCTCCTTCCCACCCCCAGCTTGTGGCTCCTTGACTCGAACTTTGGACAGTGGCATCGGGACCTTCCCACCCCCAGACCATAGCAGTAGTGGGACCCCCAGCAAGAATCTTCCCAAGACCAAGCCAGCACGATTGGATCCCCCACCAGGGGTGCCCCCAGCACGGCCTGCAGCCCTTACCAAAGTCCCTCGCCGTGCCCACACACTGGAGCGGGAGGTGCCAGGCATAGAGGAGCTGCTGGTGAGCGGGCGGCACCCCAGCATGCCAGCCTTCCCCGCACTACTCACTGCTACTCCCAGCCACCGTGGCCATCCAGCCTGCCCAGATGGTGAGTCTCGCAAAGGTGGGTGGGAAGTCCTTAGGGGCTGGACAGCTCCAGCCACCTTCCCTTTGTTCCTGGACAGATCCTTGTGAAGACCCAGGCCCGGCCCCGCCTATCCAGCTGGCTAAGAACTGGACCTTCCCTAACACCAGGGCAGCTGGCAGTTCTGCTGACCCCTTCCTCTGTGCACCCCGACAGCTGGAGGGGCTGCCGAGGGCACCCATGGTGAGACCTGCAGGAAGGGAGGAGCGGGATGATGGGAAATATATACACAGTTTGTGTTCTTCCCGGGCCTGAAATGGGCTGAGACTACCCTTCAGTGTCTGGGCAGCTCAGCTACCTGAGTTAGAGAAAAGTGTTGTGTAGATACACGCGCGTGTGTACGCGCGTGCGTGCACACGCGCGCCCACACACACACACACACACGACCTTGGGACTGTGTATGGTCATAGTGTGTCTAAAAAGCACTCCGCCTTGGTGGGTAGTAATGTCCCCCAGAGCCCATTTCCTCCTACAATCAACCAGGAGGCCAGGTGCTGGTGGCTCAAACCTGTAATTCTAGCTACTAAAGAGGCTGAGATCTGAGAATCACAATTTGAAGCCAGCCCAGGCAGGAAAGTCCAAGAGACTCTTACCTCCAATGCACCCCCCAAAAAAGCTAGAAGTGGAGCTGTGGTTCAAGTGGTAGAGTGCCAGCATTGAACAAAAAAGTTCAGGGACAGTATCTAGGCCCTGAGTTCACACCCCAGGATTTTGTGTGTGTGTACGTGTGCACACGTGCATGTGCGCATACAAAATCGACCTGGAGGTAGAAAGGAAAGAGTGTTCTCAAGTTGTTTATTCTTTCCAGGCTCTGCCTGGGGATCGCAAGCGAAGCCTGGAGCCCAACCGCCCATCCTCTACACCCCAGGGCCCAGCATTTGGGGGCAGTCGCACCCCCAGCACATCGGACATGGGTGAAGAAGGCAGAGTGGCCAGTGGGGGTGCTCCAGGTCTGGAGACCTCAGAGTCTCTCAGTGACTCACTCTATGATTCGCTGTCCTCCTGTGGGAGTCAAGGCTAGGGGCTGTGTCCCCCAAAGCCCTTCTGGAGCTGGGGACTACAGACTGGACCTACATTTCCCCCTCCACACCTTAGAGCCCGTGGAGGCCCCCCTATTAAGGGACCAAGGAGGCAGGTGGATAAGAAGACCGGAGTCCCTGGCATACCCCACCGCTGCTGTGGATGAGATGACAACTCAGCTCAGGGAGAGACCCCATCCTCGGTCCCTTCGATCACCCAGAGTAAAGCTCTTCCTTTAGGGATTAGGGATTCGAGGCCACTATATCCCACCTCCCACTTCAGGCTGAGCCATCTTGAGGTGCTGGGCTTCCTGCCCGCCAGCTGTGCCATCTCTGTCCAACCTGGCTGCTCTCCTGCCCCAAAGCCCCCCCCCCACTACCATGGGGCCATTCTGAAGGCTCTGTGCTGATGGAATTTGGGGTGAGGGGGACAAATTGCCTTCTCTCTCTGCCCTGGTCCTCCCTGCTGTCTGGATGGTGCTGCCCTCCCTCCCCATATCTTGGGGTCTTGTTGATTTGTCTTTTTGTTCTTTTGTTTTTTTGTTGTTGTTCGTTTTTTAAATATTAAAGCGCCTGGCCAAGTCCCCAAACCCCAACCCGCACTGCGGTTAATTTATGTTGTTAAAAACATGGCTGCTCTGCTTCCAGCCTCAGCTTCTGCAGTATCCCTAATAAAACGTGGAGGCTCCTTCTCCCTTCCCTGTCTTGGCTTCTTGGGTGGGTCAGGTTAGGTGGATGAGTGTTGCCGAAGCACCAGGTTGAGGGGTGAGACCCAGCACCCTTATGAGATCATCCTTCAGGGAACTGCTGAAGACACTTTCAGTGGGGAGGGGGGCTGGACTGTGTCTGGGGTTGGGGTTGTTCCCTGGCCTGGGCGGGGAGGGGGGGGAGCATGCACTCAATGCTTATATGAGCCCAGTGATAGCATAGTGTCAAGGCCTCCAGCTCTAGAAGTCAGTTTAGGAAGGGGAGGCCAGAGAAACCCAGGCTTTCAGGAACTGTTTTAGAGTCTCCAGAGACTTCTTGTTGGGCCTGGAACTAGGCAAGACCACCAAGAGCCACCAGCCCTACTCCCTGCCAGCTTGGACAACATGATGTGAGTAAATCAGCCCGCTCTGGCCCACTCACCATAACACTCAGGCCTGAAGGCTGCCTGGACAGCACGCATGCTCAGCACCCCACCACTGCTGATCAACGTGTCTTGCTGTATTAGCACTACAGCCATCTCAGCTGGGGAAAAAGTACCTGGACAGGGAGCATGCTGGGCCTGTTCAAAAGTTAGTGGTACCAAAGGGCACCAGTGGCTCACTCCTGTGATCCTAGATACTTTGGAGGCTGAGATCTGAGGACCTCAGTTTGAAGCCTGCCCAGGCAGGAAAGTCTGTGAGATGTATCTCCAAGTAAGCACCAAAAAAGCCAGAAATGGAGCTATGACTCAAATGGTAGAGCACTAGCTTTGAGAATAAAAACTCGAATAGTGCCCCAGGACTAGAGGAAAGAAAAAAAGACTGTCCAGGCAGAGGAGCCATGGACCCTGCCAGCTAAGTCCTGCCAGCTCTGCCACAGACAGTCTCCAGCCTCCTTCTGCTTTGTGGATTCTTCCTAACAGGACTCACAAACACTAAACAAAGCCAAGTTTTCCCCCACAAGGCTAGTTTACTTCTGAAAGCTGCCTCCCTTCTCCGCACTTCGCTTTTCCTTGTGTGTACAAACTAGGTAGTTAAGCTGAGCCAACTGGTCCTATCAGCTGTTCTTCATACCTGTTCTTCATCTGGCCTCTCCCCTCTTCTTTCCTTAGTTGATGTCATCATTCAGGAAATTATAAGACTCAGAGAAAAAAATTGCAAATAGTTGATTTATTTACAAAGTCAAGATCACAGCAGACACAGTAGTGCATTCCTGTGATCCTAGCTACAGGGCAGGTAAGGATTAGAAGGTAACCCTGGGCATAAATGCCTATTTAAAAAGTGTGAAAGCAGCTGGGAGTTCGGCCTAGTGGTAGAGTGCTTGCCTAGTATGCACAAAGACCCGGGTTTGATTCCTCGGTACCACATATATAGAAAAAAGCCGGAAATGATGCTGTGGCTCAAGTGGTTAGAGCTCTAGCCTTGAGAAAGCCCAAAGACAGTGCTTAGGCCCTGAGTTCAAGGCCCAGGACTGGCAAAAAAATAAATAAAATGAAAAAGTAAAAAGTGTGAAAGCACTGGGGTATAGGTGGCTCATGGCTATAATCCTAGCTACTTAGGAGGCTGAGATCTGAGGATTGCAATTTGAAGTCAGCTCTGGCAGGAAAGTCTGTAAGACTCTTACCTCCAATTACTCACCAGAAAACCAGGAGTGGCTCGAAGTGATGCAGTGCTAGCCTCGAGCGAAAAACCTCAGGGACAGCACTCAGACCACCACCCCCCACATACACACACACACATTGTAAAAGCAAAAGGAAATGCAAGTATGGTTTATGTTGTAGAATGCCTACTTTGCAAAAGTGAGGTGCAAAACTCTGAGTTTAAACCCCATTACTGCCAAAAAGACAAAAAAGGTTCAAGTTTTATTTTGGGGTGGGGCAAGGAGAGTACTGGTACTAAGCATTGAATATAGGGCCTCACACTTACTAAATGAGCACTCTACCACATGATCCACGTCCCCACTTCCTTAGAACCCATTTTATCATCTTATCCTTCTAATTCTTTTTTTTTTCCCACTCCTTGGACTTTCTCAAGGCTAGAGCCAAACTCTTGAGCCACAGCACCACTCCTGGCTTTTTTCTATGTATGTGGTACTGAGGAGTCAAACCTGGGTCTTCGTGTAGGCTGGGCAAGCACTCTACCCCTAGGCCAAACTCCTTATCCTTCTAATTCCTGTTTCCTCTTCCACTGTCCTCTTATTTAATAAGGTTAAGTATAATCTTAGTAACCTGCATCTCTCTACTCTCAATGAACTCAGACAAGTCTACATCTGCTTCCTGACTTCTTTCCCTGCCCCCCACTACTAGGGCTTGAATTGTAATAGGCTTTTTCTGTTCAAAGTTGGTGTTGTACTACTTGAGCCACAACTTTACTTCTGGCTTCTTGCTGGTTAATTGAAAATAAGAGCGTTGAGGATTTGTCTGCACAGGCTAGCTTTGAATTGAAATCTTCAGATCTCAGCCTCTTAAATAGTATCAGAGAAGCATCAGCACCCAGCTCCTCTCCTCTCTTTCTTTCTTTCTCTCTCTTTCTTTCTTTCTTTCCTTCCTTCCTTCCTTCCTTCCTTCCTTCCTTCCTTCCTTCCTTCCTTCCTTCCTTCTTTCTTTGCCAGTCTTCGAGCTTGAACTCAAGGCCAGAGCATTGTCCCTGAGCTTCTTATTCAAGGCTAGCACTCTATCACTTGAGCCACAGGACTACTTCTGGCTTTTTCTGTGTATGTGTGTGGTACTGAGGAATTGAACCCAGAGCTTCATGCATGCTAGGCAAGCACTCTACCACTAAGCTACATTCCCAGCCCTAATTTTCTTATTTCTTGGTCTTTGAAGCCATTTTCTCTGCTTGAATTGATGAATTACCTCACTTTTACAAGCAAACTGTTTGCTTCAGGATGTTTCTCCCATTTCCTTTCCAGGAAGGAGTTTGACTGGAGTCTCTACCTCTTCCAACTATGACTAAAGGGTCTATCCACATTCCTCTCTCTCTCTCTCTCTCTCTCTCTCTCTCTCTCTCTCTCTCCCTCCCTCTCCCTCTTTCCCTCCTTCCCTCCATCCCTCCATCCCTCCCTCTCTCTGCCAGTCCTGGGGCTTGAACTCAGGGCCTGTGCACTGTCCTCAGGCTTGCTCAAGGCTAGAGCTCTACCACTTGAGCCATAGCACCATTTCCAGCTTTTTCTATGTATGTGGTGCCAAGGAATCAAACCCATGTCTTCATGCATGCTAGGCAGGCACTCTCACAGTAGGCCAACTCCCAGCCTCTTTTCTCTTTTGTTGTGCCGATACTTGGACTTGAACTCAGGACCTGGGAGCTGTCCCTTAGTGATTTTTGCTTAAGGCTAGCACTCTCAACACTTGAGCCTCACCTCCTTGTTGGGCTTTTTTCTGGTTAATTGGAATAACTCACCTGGACTTTTCCTGCCCAGTCTCATTTCAGACCTTGATCCTCAGATCTCAACTTCCTGAGTAGCTATGCTTACAGACCTGAGGCACAGGAGCCCATTTCTGTTTTGTCTAATCAGTCTGCTGCTGGGCTCTACTCTCTGTGTTTGTGTCGCTGAGGTATGAATGAGCTGACTGGAGAAATGTTTCTTGTCAACCAAGCCCTGGTGGTTCAGGCCTATAATCCTAGCTACTCAGGAGGCTGACATCTGGGGATCATGGTTCAAAGCCAGCAGGGTAGGAAAGTCTGTGAGATACTTGTCTCTAGTTAACCACCAAAAAAATTAGGTGTGGTGCTGTCTCAGGGACAGCACCCAGGCCCTAAGTTCAAGCCCCAGGACCAGCACACACACACACACACACAAAAAGAAAATAGAAAAGATCAGTTAAGGGGCCGGGAGTTTGGTCTAGTGGTAGAGTGCTTGCCTAGCATGCACAAAGACCCGGGTTCAATTCCTTGGTACCACATAGTTAGAAAAAAAGCCGGAAGTGGTGCTGAGGCTCAAGTGGTAGAGCTCTAGCCTTGAGAAAGTCCAAGGACAGTGCTCAGGCCCTGAGTTTAAGCCCAGGACTGGCAAAAAAAAGAAAAGATCAGTTAAGGTCAGGCACCAGTGGCTCACGCCTATAATCCTCGCTGCTCAGGAGGCTGAAAACTGAGGATTGTGGTTCAAAGCCAGCCCAGGTACAAAAGTCCATGAGATTCTTATCTCCACCAGAAACTGGAAGTGGTACTGTGGCTCAAGTGTGAGAGCCTTTTGGATCAAGAGATAACCTTGAGCGAAGAGCTCAGGGACAGTGCCCAGGCCCAGAGTTCAAGCCCCACGACCAACACACACACAGAAGAAAAGAAAAGAAAAGATTACTTGATTCTCGTTGGGTTGGAACATTTCATAGCTCACTTTACAACACGTGTTTGCAGAATCAAGTGACCTCATTATTTTCTCTGAGAACAATGGGTGAATATTTGCCTTAGTATTGTGCAGGACCTTTGCTGTTGCATTTCCCAAACAAAGGAATCTCAAGCTGCCAGACACAGCCCATCCACCCAAAAGGCATCAAGAAATCTGAAAAACAGCCAGGAGTTTGGCCTAGTGGTACAGTGCTTGCCTAGCATGCACGAAGACCCAGGTTCAATTCCTCGATACCACATACATAGGAAAAAAAAATAGAAGTGGTGCTGAGGCTCAAGTGGTAGAGCTCTAGCCTTGAGAAAATCCAAGGACAGTGCTCAAGCCATGAGCTCAAACCCACGACTGGCAAAAAAAAAAAAAAAAGAAAGAAATCTGAAACCATGCAGCTTTATTTGATTGGACACTTTGCCCAATCAGGTTGCAGAAAATGCCCCAAAAATTTTAGCTCCGATTTTCTGGGTTGCCAGTAGTTTAATCTTTTTATGTACTGAATTTATTTTGTGTATTCTGGTACTAGTGCTTGAATTCAGGGCCTGGGCATTGTCCATTAGCTTCTGTGCTCAAGTCTAGCGCTCTACCATAGTACCACTTCCAGTTTTCTGGAGGTTAATTGAAAATAAAAAGCTCACAGACTTTCCTGCCCCAGCTGTTTCCAGCCATGATCATCAGATCTCAGCCTCCAGAGTAGGATTACAAGAGTGAGCCACTGGCGCCTGGCAGTTTAATTTTATTTATCTATTTATTTTTGTCTGTAGTGGTGCTTTCACTCAGGACTTAGGTGCTGCCCCTAAATTCTTTTTGCTCAAGGCTAGCACTCAAGGGGGTAGGGGAACACTGTGGGGGAGGGAGGGCAGGAGGAGGCTGAGAATATGGCTTAGTGGTAGAGTGCTTACCTAGCATGCATGAAGCCCTGGGTTTGATTCCTCAGTACCACAAAAACAGACAAAGCTGGAAGTGATGCTGTGGCTCAAGTGGTAGAGTGCTAGCCTTGAACCAAAAAGAAGCTCAGGGACAATGCCCAGGCCCTGAGTTTAAGTTCCAGGACCAGCACCAAAATACTACTACTACTAGTAATAATAATAATAATAATAGTAATAATAATAATAATTTATACTCTTACCAATAATTTATGAGTGGAACTATCTAGTACATAAGTGAGAATGACCAACCTTTTCTTCTCAGCCTATTTGGTGAGGAATAAGAGATCACACGGGGTATTGTAGCTCAATGTAGGAACCCACGGTTTTACTGGGAACTGAATGGAGATGGCTGCTGCAGAGTGTTGAGAATGTGGAGGGCGAGGGTGGCAAGGTGCCTCTTAACCCCAGAGAGAGGTGGAGAGAATCTGGACCAGCAGACACAATAGGACTCGCTCATATGACTGATGTGAGAGAAAGAGGCAGGAAGACTAACTTCCAGGGTGGTGGAGCAACTAGAAAACAGATACAGCAAAGACTAACCAGAGTGGCCTCAGGCCCAAGAAAATCAGCAGTTAAATGTTGGATGCGTTAAGCTGAAGCTGCCACTTGGATAACATCCAAGGGAAATGAGGAGTCAGCAGTTATAGTAGTCTAGAGTTTAGAAAAGAGGCCTGGGCTGAAGATATAAATTAGTAAGCCATCAGCATATGGCTGGTATTTAAAGCCAGGGACTAGATGAGATCACCAAAGGAGTAAGAAAAGGAAATATGTGAGTCATGAACCCTCCATTCTTTAGAGGTCAGAGGAAATGAGGAGGAAATGGCAGCAAAGACTAGAAAGATGGCACTCGGAGAATGTGGGATTCCAAGCATAAGGCAAAGAAAAGTTTTCAGAGAGGATAAACAACCAGTAGTTACATTCAGCTGAGGTATCTGGCAAAATGAGGATTAAAAGGCTCATACTATGTACCTAGCTACTAAGGAGGCTGAGCTCACAGGTCTAAGTCAACATGGACAGGAAAGGCCATGAGATTTTTTTTTTTCATTTTTCCCCCAGGTCATGGGGCTTGAACTGGGCACTGTCCCTGAGCTCTTCAGTTTGAGCCACAGCCCCACTTCCCATTTTCTAGTGAATAATTGGAGATGAGAGTCTCTCCTTCTTTAGTGCCTGGGCTGGATTAGAACCATGATCCTCAGATCTCAACCTCCTGAGTAGCTAGGATTACAGACATGAACCACCCACCGTGCTCAATTCCTCTTCTTCTTTCTTTGGTGTCTCTTTCTTGGGAACTGTGGAGAGAAATGTAAATACAGATATCTATGTTTTCTTCCTCCTCCTTCTCCTCCTCATTTTCTTTTTTTTCTTTCTTTCTCTTTTTGTTTTTTGTTTTGTTTTGTTTTGTTTTTGCTGGTTGTGGGGCTTGGTCTCTGGGTCTGGGTGCTGTCCCTGAGCTCTTCAGCTCAAGGCTACCACCCTACCGCTTGAGGCACAGCCCCACTTCTGGTTTTCTGGTGGTTAATTGGAGATTAGAGTCTCACAGTCTTTAGTGCCTGGGCTGACTTTGAACCATGATCCTCAAATCTCAGCCTCCTGAGAGCCACCACACCAACCTGTCCAAGAGATTCTTATCTCCAATGAACCACCAAAAAAACAAAGGTAGAACTGTATCTCAAGTGATATAGCAGTAGTATTGAGCAAAAAAGCTCAAGGACATTGCCCAGACCTTGAGTTCAAGCCCCAAGACTGGCGCGCGTGCGCGCGCGCGCACACACACACACACACACACACACACACACTCATGTGTGTACTTAGATTCTGTCATGATAATGTATACCTGTAATCCAGGGACAGCAAGGCTGAAGCAGGAGGATGATAAATTTGAAGCCAGCCTAGGCTACATTTTGTTTAAACAAAACAAAAATTTGGCTTTAGCATGGAAGTTACTGGTTACTTGAACAACAACAGTAGAACGAAAGCTTTTTGTAGGGGGCTGGGAGTTTGGTTTGGCCCAGTGGTAGAGTGCTTGCCTAGCATGCATGAAGACCCGGGTTCAATCCCTCGGTACCATATACATAGAAAAAACAAGTAGTGTTGTGGCTCAAGTGGTAGAGCTCTAACATTGAGAAAGCCCAAGGACAGTGCTCAGGCCTTGAGTTGAAGTCCCAAGACTGGCAAAAAAGAAAGGAGAGAGAGACAGAGAGACAGAGAGACAGAGACAGAGACAGAGAGAAAGAGGCAGACAGGGGGGGAGAAGGAGAGAAAGAAAGAAAGAAAGAAAGAAAGAAAGAAAGAAAGAAAGAAAGAAAGAAAGAAAGAAAAAGAAAGAAAGAAAGAAAGGAAGGAAGGAAGGAAGGAAGGAAGGAAGGAAGGGAGAAGGAAAAAAAGAAAGAAAGAAAGGAAGAAAGAAAAGAAAAGGAAGGAAGAAAGAAAAGAAAAGAAAGAAAGCTTTTTTAGAGGGGTTAAAAAACATCGGGCCGGGAGTTTGGCCTAGTGGTAGAGTGCTTGCCTAGCTAGCATGCACAAAGACTCAGGTTCGATTTCTCGGTACCACATACATAGAAAAAAGCCAGAAGTGGTGCTGAGGCTCAAGTGGTAGAGCTCTAGCCTTGAGGAAAAAAAAAAATAAAAAACAAAAAACAAGGACAGTGCACAGGCCCTGAGCTCAAGCCCAGGACTGGCAAAAACAAAAACAAAAAACATGAGAGCCTGGCACCAGTGGCTAATGCCTATAATCCTAGCTACTCAGGAGGCTGAGATCTGAGGATCACCATTCAAAGCCAGCCCAGCCACAAAAATCCACGAGACTCTTTTTTTTTTTTTTTTTGCCAGTCCTGGGCTTGAGCTCAGGGCCTGAGCACTGTCCTTGGACTTTCTCAAGGCTAGAGCTCTACCACTTGAGCCTCAGCACCACTTCCAGCTTTTTCTATATATGTGGTACCAAGGAATCGAACCCGGGTCTTCGTGCTTGCTAGGCAAGCACTTTAACCACTAGGCCAAGTTCCTGGCCTCCCTGAGACTCTTATCTCCAATTAACCACCAGAAAACCAAAAGTGGTTTTGGGGCTCAAGTGGTAGAGTGGATAGCCTTGAGCTGAAGAGCTCAAGGACAGTGCCCAGGGCCAGAGTTCAAGCCCCACAATCGAAAAGAAAAAAAAAAAAAAAAGACATAAGAAGCCAGGTGCCAGTGGCTCACACCTGTAATCCTAACTACTCTGGAGGCTGAGATTTGAGGATCACACTTTAAAGCTAGTTCAGGTAGGAAAATCTCTTAAGACTCATCTCCACCAAAAAGGCAGAAGTATGGCCACAGTGTTAGAGGACCAGCCTTGAGTGGAAAAAGCTAAGCACCTAGGCCCAGAGTTCAAGCCCAAGTACTGAAGAAAAAAAAGAGTAGGGGCCCGGGAGTTTGGCCTAGCGGTTAAAGTGCTTGACTAGCATGCACAAAGACCCGGGTTCGATTCCTCGGTATCCCACATACACAACCAAGCCGGAAGTGGCAGAGACGAGACTGCGACGGCGACAGAGAGCGAAAGAAGCGAGCTGAGCTGAAGTGAACAGAGCCCAACCGAGTGGTGGCCGGAGCGAGCGGGGCCGGAGCGAACAGGACCGGAGCGTGCGGGAGCGAGCCGAGCCAGAGCCAGCGAGGCCAGAGCGAGCGAGGCCAGAGCGAGCGGGGCCAGAGCGAGCGGGGCCAGAGCGAGAAGGGGCGCAAGCGAGAGCTGGCCGGGCCGGAGCGAGCGGGGCCAGAGCAAGCCAGGAGCAGGGCCGGAGCGAGCGGGGCCAAGAGCAAGCTGGAGCGAGCGGGGCCAGAAAGAGAAAGGGGCCAAAAAAAAAAAAAAAGAAAAAAGAAAAAAAAGAGTAGGACAGGAAAAACAGGAGTATAGATAGCTCTTTCAAGATGGAAAAAGAGTGACATATGTGAAAACTAGACCTAAAAGATATACATATTCATAGACATGTACATACCTATATATATCCATTTACATAATTTTATATATGAATATAGACAGAACATGAATCTAACTAAGGGACTAGTTAGGAGGAAACAGGAAAGGGGGAAAGGTAGAAAAAGAAGGTGAATAATTTGGTTTTTTGTTGTGTTTTTTACTTACATTAGTTATGTAAAGCAGAATGTCACTGTTACATTTCCCCACACATTTACATTGCATCTTGGTCCATCTCACCCTGCCCTCCTTTCTCCAAAAACAATTTCAACAGAGTTTATTGTTCTTTTTTTTATTGAGTTGCAAGTATTCTATTTCACCAGTATTCAACCACATCAGTCTGGTTAGCCTTGCCCCTCCCCCACTGCAGGTCTCCTCACCCCCAGGCAGAATCTGTTTCTCTTTCCCACCTCTCCTCTTCCCACTGATCAACAGCTTTCATTGAGGTTCTTATATATCTTTGTGAAGATGAATAATTTTGATATGCATTTCTAGAAAATGAAGATGGTCAAAATATATCGTGTGCAACTATAAAAATAGAACGATGAGAGCCGGGTGGTGGTGGCTCACACCTGTAATCCTAGCTATCCTAGCTACTCAGGAGGCTGAGATCTAAAGATCACAGTTCAAAGCAAGCCTGAGCACAAAAGTCTTTGAGACTCTTATCTCCAACAAATCACCAGAAAACTGAAGTGCTGCTGTTGCTCAAAGTGGTAGAGCACTAGCCTTGAGCTGAAGAGCTCAGGGACAGTGTCCAGGCCCAGAGTTCAAGCCCCATGAATGAAAAAAAGGCCGGGTGTTTGGAGTTTGGTGTAGTGGTAGAGATGTCTAGCATGTGTGAAGCCCTGGATTTGATTCCTTGGTACCACATACATAGAAATAAGCTGGCAGTGGTGCTGTAGCTCAAGTGGTAAAGCTCTAGCCTTGAGAAAGTCCAAGGGACAGTGCATAGGCCTTCAATTCAAGACCCAGGACTGGCACAAAAAAAGTAGTGGGGGGGGGGACTAGGAATGTGGTCTAATGGTAGAGTGCTTGCCTAGCATGCATGAGTCTCTAGGTTTGATTCCTCAATAGCACATACACAGAAAAAACTGGAAATGGCACTGTGGCTCAAGTGGCAGAGCACTAGCTTTTAGCAAAAGTGTCCAAGGACAGTGCCCAGGCCCTGAGTTCAAGCCCCAGGACTGACACAGGCACAAAAAATAGAGCAATGAAAACTGTTGGAACTATTTTAGGAAGAGGGGAAAGGCAGAAGGAAGAATGATAGAGGGAATGAGATGGAGTGGAATATTAAAACTGCAGAAATGTAACAATGAAATGTCCCTTTGTAATAATCATAATAATTTATAATTTTTTATTGTTTTTATTTGTATCCCTGAGCTTTTGTGCTCAAAGACTTGTACACTTTGAGCCACAGCTCCACTTCCTAAATGGTTCAGAACTACCCGGGCAGATAATTCTGTGAAACTCTTAAGTCCAATTAGGCACCAAAAATGCTGGAAGTGGAGCTATGGCTCAAGTGGCAGATCACTAGCTTTGAGTAAAAAAGGCTAGTGCCCAAGCCCTGAGTTCAAATCCCAGGACTGGTGTGCACACACATGCACGCATACACCCCCCCACACACACAGGAAGTGAATGCCTTCATTATGTATAGAGTCTAAAATGCATAAAGAGAGAACAATGCAGGAGAGGGTAGGAAAGAGGCAGGCCCTGCTGGAACAAGTGGTAGTAGATTTGAACTGGAAAGATGTTGGGGTAAAAAATCAGGTGGTGCTCAGAGGGTGGGAAGCATGAAACTGAGAGTTTAGGAATATTGTAAGTTAGAATTTTGTTCACCTCCCCAAAAGATGTTGCAATTTTAACCCCAACAATCTGAAAAAATCTTATCAGGAAATAGGGAATTTAAGAGGACAATCAGGTTAAAAATGCAATTATTACAGTCATTAGTTCCCTACCTCAATTTGACAGGCATCTGTGTGCGTGTGTGTGTGCGTGTGTGTGTGCGTGTGTGTGTGTGTTGATACTAGAGCTTGAACTCAGGGCCTTAGGTTTTTCACTCAAGGCTACTGTGCTGCCACTTGTGCCACTGCTCCATTCTTGACTTTTTGTGGCTAATTGAAGATCAGAGTCTCACAGACTTTTCTACCTCAGCTCAGCTGGCTTCAAACCACAATACTCAGATCTCAGCCTCCTGAGTAGCTAGGATTATAGTCATAAGCCACTGGCCTGGATCACAGCAACATTTTAGGTAGGATTATTGTTAATCGACATTTAATTTAGCAGAGGAAGCAGCATAGCGCTTCAGTGACTTATCCCAGGTCAAAGCCTGTCTATGCATTGCAATTCAAGCCCTGGCAGTTTGGCTCAGAGCATATTCAAAATCCCTGGACAGAGAGAGGCAGGGCTGGGCTCTCAAAGCAAAACACAGATTAACTACCCATTTAACAAAGCCAAGTACAGACTAAAAAAAAAAAAAAAAAAAGCAAACACAGAACAGGTATAGAGCCAGGAGAATGTAAGAGTTAGAAGGGCATGGTTGTGGTCCAAGAGTAGAGAGGAGCCAATCACAGGGGCTCACTGCTCAAGAGGCTGAGATCTGAGGATAACAGTTCAAAGTCAACCTGGGCAGAAAAGTTCATGAGACTCTTAGTTCCAATTTACCACCAACAAAACCAGAAGTAGAGCTTGCCTCAAATGGTAAAGCACTAGCTTTGAGCAAAAAGTAACTCTGGGACAGTGCTCAAATCCTGAATTCAAGCTGCAGGAACAGTACAAAATAAAGCAGAGAGACTTTCATGCAGCTGGCTGAAGAGCTGAGGGGAAAAAGCTAAGAGAGACAACATCCAGGCCCTGAATTCAAGCCTCAGAAGAAAGGAAGGAAGGAAGGAAGGAAGGAAGGAAAGAAGGAAGGAAGGGAGGGAGGGAGGGAGGGAGGGAGGGAGGGAGGGAGGGAAGAAGGCAGCCTGCAGGCAGTCAGGCCAGGTTTGAGGTTTCTCTTTCCTTCTTTTTTTTGATTGGTTGTGGGGCTTGGACTCTGGACCTGGGTGCTGTCCCTGAGGTCTTCAGCTCAAGGCTCTACTACTTGAGCCATTTCCTGTTTTCTAGTAGTTAATTGGAGACAAGAGTCTCATGGTCTTTAGTACCCCAGCTGGCTTTGAACCTTGAGTCTCAGATCTCAGCCTTCTGAGTAGCTAGGATTACAAGCATGAGCCACCGTGACCACCTGGCTTGCTTGCTTTTCTTTCTTTCTTTCTTTCTTTCTTTCTTTCTTTCTTTCTTTCTTTCTTTCTTTCTCTTTCTTTCTCTTTCTTTCTTTCTTTCTTTCTTTCATTCTTTCTTTTCTTTCCTCAGTCCCGGGTCTTGAACTCGGGGCCTGGGCTCTGTCCTTGAGCCTCTCAGTGCTCAAGGCTAGAGCTCTAACACATGAGCCACCACTTCTGGTCTTTTCTGTGTATATAGTACTGGGGACTCGAACCTGGTTCTTTGTGCATGCTAGGCAAGCACTCTACCACTAAACCACATTCCCAGCCCCCAGGTTTCTGTTTTTGACTTCTGGGAGCCAATCAGGAAGCAGCAGGAACCTCCTAGAGGACAGGAGAACTCCTAGAAATTATTATTATTATTATTATTTTGCCAGTCCTGGGCTTGAACTCAGGGCCTGAGTGCTGTCCTTGGCTTTCTCAAGGCTAGAACTCTACCACTTGAGCCACAGCACCACTTCCGGCTTTTTTCTATTATGTGGTACCAAGGAATCGAACCCAGGTCTTTGTGCATGCTAGGCAAGCACACCACTACTAGGCCAAATTCCCGGCCTCCCTAGAAATTATTATTATTATTATTATTATTATTATTTTTGGTGCCAGTCCTGGGCTTGAGCTCAGGGCCTGAGCACTGTCCTTGGACTTTCTCAAGGCTAGAGCTCTACCACTTGAGCCTCAGCACCGCTTACAGCTTTTTTCTATGTATGTGGGGTACCAAGGAATCGAACCCAGGTCTTCGTGCATGCTAGGCAAACACTCTACCACTAGGTCAAACTCCCAGCCCATAGAAATTATTTTTAAACAGCAAATACAAGTAATTAGTTAGGTCCCATTTTACATTGTTTAAGTAACAAAAATTTTGTTATCAAGCAATTGGGAAACCATTGCCACTGGGTGCTGCAATGGAGATCACGCCCATCTGCAAGGTTTGCAGGGATACACTGCCACCCTGTGATGGGTAGAAGAAATACAGGTGACCAAGCACTAAACACAGGGCCCAAACTTCTCAGGCTTTGGAGACCTTGGGAACATGCTTCCAACACCCAACCTCAATGGTATTTTCCAGGTAGGACCAGCTCTGGACTTTGTTTACCTTTCACTCCTTTTTTGCTACCACTGGTGTTTGAATTAGGGCCTCATGCTCTTGCTTGGCTTCTTTGCCCAAAGCTAGCGCTCTCCCACAGACTTGCCAGGTGCAGTGGCTCACTCCTGTAATCATAGCTACGCAGGAGGCTGATATCTAAGGATCGTGGTTCAAAGCCAGCCCAGGAACTAAAGGCTGTGAGACTCTTATCTCCAATTAACCACTAGAAAACCAGAAGTGGCACAGTGGCTCAAGGGGTAGGGCAAAGCTCAGGAACAGTACACAGGCCCAGAGTTTAATCCCATGACCAAATAAAATAAAATAGAGTCACAGACTTTCCTTCCCTGGGTGGGTTTCACCTCAGTCCTCAGACTTCAGCCTATTGGGTAGCTAAGAATCGTCAATGCCACCCGGCTTCTCTTTTCTTTTTGAGATGGGGCTTACTGTGTAGTGTAGCCTAGGCTGGTGTGAAACTCAGTCTACCTCTCCTTCCTGAGTGCTGAGATTACAGGTATGTGCCACTATGACCAGGGTTAAAAGATACCTTTTGAAGACATAATCCTAAGAACATTATTAGTGTTATGCAATAACAATTTCTAAATATTATCAAGTATCTAGTGAGTATGTCTATTATATGTTGCTGCCTTAAACAATGTCCGTCGTCTTTAAAACAATAACCAGCATCTGTTCATTTTTGTAGTGTTAGGGATGGAATCTAGGGCCTAGTACATGCTGGCTAAATGTGCTACTACTCTCTTGGCTTCAACTCCTCCTCCTCCTTATGTTTTTCTTCTTTCATTATTAATAGCTGTTACTTAACAATATTGTGGATCAGGAATTCAGGAGCAGATTAGCTGCATAGTTCTGGCTCAGTGTCTCATAAAACTTGGTGTCCTCCGGGAAGTTAGGCTGTGGAAAATCTGTTTCCCAGCTGGTTCTTTCTTCTTGAGTAACCATTGGCAGAGTGCTTTAATCCTCCCATACTTGCTTGATTTGCTTGCTCTACCACTTGAGCCACACCTCCAGCCTAGATTTTTGCTAGATATTGTGGAGATGAAATCTCGATTTTTCTGCCGGGACTGGCCTTGAATCATAACCCTCCTAATGGCCTCAACCTCCTAAGTAGCATGATCAACCACAAGTATTTTTGTTGTTGTTTTGTTTTTTTTTGCCAGTCCTGGGGCTTGAACTTAGGGCCTGGATATTGTCCTTGGACACTTTTGCTCAAGGCTAGTGCTCTACCCCTTGAGCCACAGCACCACTTCCAGCTTTTTTCTAGGTACGTGGTACTGAGGAATCAAATCAGGGTCTTCCTGCATGCCAGGCAAGCACTCTACCACTAAACCTAACTCCTGGCCTCTTACCACAAGATTCTTATCCTCTCTTGAAGTCTCTCCACAGAGTGCCTTAAAACCCCCAGAACATGAGCTTGTTTCTCCACAGCCACGGATCCTGGGAGCCCAGAAGAAAGCTATACGGTTTCTGCAGGAGTCCAGCATGCTTCAGTAAACAGGAACCTACAAGCTCATGTATATGAGATGCTTGGGATTTGGGTGTTCCACCTGCCACAACTGTCTATCTTGGCTCCCTGGTTATAGATAAATTTCTCTTGTTCTCAGTTGATTTATTTGGGTCAAGACCCAAAGTTCAAATCATTGCATTTTGTTTATTTGGCTCCTAAGTGTCTTTTAATCTCTGATTCTTGTTCTTTGATTTTGCAATCCTCCTAGCTGAGGCTCCTAAGTCTAGGGTTCCAGACATATACTACCATACCTGATGTTCTCTCGTCTTTTAGTGTATGTATACCTTCATTACTTCTTGTTTCATTTGGTGCCAGTCCTGGAGTTTGAACACAGGGACTAGGCCACCGTCCCTGAGCTATTTTGCTCAGGCTAATGCTCTACCACTTGAGCCACAGCTCCGATTTGGCTTTTTGGTGTCTGCCCAAGCTGACTTCCAACTGTGGTCCTCAGATCTGAGCCTCCCCAGGAGTGCCACCTGGCTCCACTGCTCCCCCCGCTCCCCAGCTAGTCCTGGGCTTGAGCTCAAGGTCTGAGCACTGTCCTTGGACTTTCTCAAGGCTAGAGCTCTACTACTTGAGCCTCAGTACCACTTCCAGCTTTTTTCTATGTATGTGGTACTGAGGAATCAAACCCAGGTCTTCATGTATGCTAGGCAAGCACTCTACCAACTAGGCCAAACTCCAGGCCCTCCACTTCCTTTCTTAATGTCTTCTTCCTTTTTGGTGATATCACCTTTGAGATTGTTCAGGTGTCAACGTCTTTTTCCTGACCCACTAGGCCAGGCTGCATCTATGGCTGAGTCTGCCACCCATCCACTTACTCCATTCAAACGTTTATGGACTACAAGCAGCTTTTCCACTTTGCTAGCAGAGAATGACTCATGAGCAAGCAAGTATGGCTCAGCCACTTTGTCCATGAGCCCATGGACACCCCATGTGTGATCACTCCATGTGACCACCGCTGGGGAGCATGCGCCTTTCTTCCATTGTGCCCATGTCCCAGCTGTGCAGTCCAGCACTTTTCCTCCCCATGGTGCAGGCTTGCAGATCCATCAGCTCTGGATGTAGCAGTTGTTCATGGTCTGCAGTTTCATTGATAATTGGTAAGAAACCAGATCACAACTGTGTTCACTCTTATGTACTGGTTAAGGATTTGGGTCAAGGTATTTGCTAAAACCGCTTCATTTTTTCCTTCCCACCTCCTAGCCAGCATGCAGGTCAGGAATGGAAATGATAATAGCTACCCCGGAGGCCTTTCAGCAATCCCCACATAGTTAACAGTGAACACAGGCCCAGAGACATAGACCTGGCTTCTTGCATACACAATAACCATGTTTTCTTAGGCTATTGAGGATGTTAGAACTGTCTAGATAAAACAAGTGCTTGTCATATACACACTTGAAAGTGTGCGCCCTGTGGTCAACTCAAGAAGATTGAAATCTTTAGCCTTTTCTGAAAGTCCGTGACAGGAAAGGGGGAAACATACTTTGTAAGTTGGGGAAAGTAGCTATGTTTATCAGGGATGAACAGGGCTATGTATGGAGCCCTGACAGGTTGCCCAACAGCAACCTGAAACAGGTCTGTGTCCAATGATACAGGCATTTGAAGGGCAATGTGCCAAAGCTGAATGAGCCCTGTGTAGTGCAGGCTGGTTTATCCTATGTAAACTTACAAGGACAAAGGGTTTTTCACCAGGCACGTGGTACAGTGCCTGGTCATAGCTGAACACAAGTATTTGCAAGTGACTAAAACTGCCTCTCCCATCCCTGCCCTCATCATTCATATTACCCAATTCCAAAGCTGACCACAACGAAGCTATCACAGGCTACCTTCAGTAAAGCAGGGGCAGGGAAAGGACAGAGCATATTGGGCTCCAGAGATGGATGCCTAACTGGGATCTTGTTTCTGTCCACATCAAGAGCAAGCAATTCCACCTCACACCTAGCCTCCCACCAGCAAACCAGTCCCCAGGCTCTAAGTCCTGCATTTCATGCCCTTGATTTCACACACACACACCGAGAGAGGTTAAGTAATTTTCTTTATTTTTTACAAATTAAGACTATGTAGATATATATATTTGAATCAAAAACACCTTTGTCTTCACAGTATGAGTTAAAGAGAATGCAGCCTGAGCTGAAAAACCAAGAACTAGAAAAGAAAGTGGAAATTACAGATAACTGTATTAAAAACCGGTTAGGCATTTTCTTTAAAAGTATATATATATTTTAATATTCTCATCATTCTTGGCACTGTTTCTAAAGAAAAACTCCTTTATCCCAAGCAAAAAAGCACAAGAGGTGGAGTTTGGCTTCAACAGGTGAGGTCTAGCAGAGAATTGCCGTTTTTAACGAGAGTTGCTGATGAGACCTTTTAACAAGGAACAAAGTCCCGTTAGTAAGTTCTCAAGCCAGAGGCTGGAGGCAGTAGCTAAATCAGAGGGCATCATCCTCAGCAGGGAAAGCCATTTTGGGTGGCATGTCACTCTGGAAGGTTCATGAGATGGCATAGTGACACAGAGCACTGCAAACCAGCACAGCCCACAGTAATATCCTGATGATGAGTTTCCCATAGCACTCGGCCTTGTGCCAGAACCACGTAGCCAGGCCTTGAGTGTGCCCGGTGCCACCCCTCTGTGCCACCTGACTGTGGCAGCCCACAGGGAGGATCTGGTAATGGCTATGTTTTCAACAGAGTTGCATCTTGCAGGACTGGTCGCCTGACTTCTGCCTAGAAGACCACAGACTCAACACTAAAGTGCATCTGTAAAATGAACATTTATCTACTGCCCCGAGTCTCTGGCCTGACAACGCCCTCACAGTACCCAGGTGGTTAGACAGAAGTACACCGAATGGCTACGAAGGCTGTCTTCCAAATCCCCAGGGCCCCAGTTCACCATCCTACAAGGAACCCCTTGGGTTGGTGGAGATTTGTCCCCCATGACACCAAGGGTCCTTACGTAGGCTCATCTGGCAGGATTTATAACAATTAACCTGATAGAGGCTCAACTGCTCCCCTTCCCTAGCATTTCTCTTTGGGGCCTTTAATCAGAGTCACCTGAGGGAGGCCACTCAATAACTAAGGTGATAACCAATTTTAAAAAGCAATACAAACACTAGGGAAACTCTAGGCTACATCTACCTTGCCATCCATGCTTAGTCTTTTCCTAAATACCTAACAAGAATTCCCCTTGATGCTCCACTCCTCCCACCCCGCGGATGGAAAGCTGGCAGAGTCCCTGAGGGCCAGGCAGGGGTGAGAAAGGGAATACACACAAGTCCACATTCCCTTCACAATGACAAGGCAGAAATGCTTGCCAGACCAGCTTGGACAACGCAGAGGACGCAAAGCACCCAACCAGACTTTCTACTTTCTCTGCAGGTTCACAGATCAGATATGATGAATCTGGGTTAGCCATGGGAGCAGTGACCTTCTTCCCAATGGGAAACACACTGGCCAGTCCCAGAGCAAGCAATGCGGAGGAAGGGTGGGTGGAGGCATCGCTATCAACCAGTCTACTCCACTCGCCGAGGCTCGGTGGGATGGCGGACTTCTGCAGTTTGTTTCCTTGGCTGGCCCCTCTCCTCATCTTGGTGGCCTGGCTGCCTGGGCAGAGCAAAGAGGCTACAGATGGGCTGACAAAGGGAATAAGGAAGAACCCCAGGAATAGGAAGCCAAACTCCAAACTAGATTCTGCTAATCAGTTTTTTGATAAAAAAAAAAAAAACAAAAAAAACCCTTAAAATAGAGAAACCACAAAGTACAAAAGCTTTTCTGATGCTTTTCATTATCATAGAACACGCCACCTGTGATGTGTGCAAAGAGGAAATGAGGGGGAAAGGGAGAGGAGATCAAACTGGGAAAGGCTGGATGGTCATCTCACTTCTTCTCTTTCTTCTTGTCCTACAAGGGCAAAAATCACGCTATTAATTTTTGGCATCCAACATCCAATCTCAAATTCAAGTGGCCTTTGGTCAGGGGCTAGAAGAGATCTGGGCAACAATAAGGAGCGAGAAATGTTCCTGCAGCTCTGCAAAACCAGAATCTCAAACCACCTGCGCCTGGCCCTGCCTGATCACAGGGCTTCTCCTCCTGCTCACCACAGCCCGGATACCAGCCAGGAGGGCTGCTGGGACTGGTGGTTTGTCCCAAACAAGGCAAACTGAGGCCACCAACAAAGTGAAGACTAGGAGTGGTCCACCTTGGAGGGTATCAATTCTCTGTTAAACACAGAAGAGATAATCTAGTCCCCGTTCTCCAAAAAAATTAAAATGAAAACTAAAACCAAGCTGTTTGCCAAGCTGTGGCTTAAGTGGTAGAACACTAGCCTTCAGCAAAAGGGGAGAGGGGGGAAGCAGCTCAGTAACCGGGCCCAGGCCCTGAGTTCAAGCCCCTAGTTTACTTCTGACATTATAAAAAATACCATTTTACATTATCTTTTCCAAGTCATAGCTACCTTATTACCACTGAAGCTCTTTTCCTTTTAATACTGATTTCTGAGATGGTGGGGGGAGGGAGAGGAAGATAGAGGAGCTTTTACTTGTTCCTTTTTCTCCATCAGCTGAAGCTCCCCGTTTACCTCTTGCTCATTGGCCTGCATTACACTATAGTGAGTATGTGCAGTGTACACAGATTCGGACCAGAGAAGCCATCCTTCCCTGTTAGATGTGGGCTGACTGACCTTCTCATTCATAGCCAAGATCATCATGAGTTTTCGGAAGAGAGTAACAAAATCTAAGAAGAGATCAACGCAGTGCCTGAAAGAGAAGAACCAGGTTACCAGTGACACTCTCTGCTTTCCTTATCTACAAGCCCAAGTCAGCTTCTTCAATACTACTGCAACTCAGGAAGTAAACTGAGGGGAAAGGGGTGACCGGGGATCCTATTCCAACCCAATAAACCACAGGGCACAAAAGAGATTAGGGTTTGGATTGTGCAGAGACCCAAGTTTGAATCTTGAACTACCATTATTATTTATGGAGACAAAAACCATGCCCACTTCTCACTATTAAAGGTTTAGAGAATACAAAATAAAAAGTATACATTTAGGTGCCATTAGCTGATGCCTGTGGTTTGAAGCTAGCCAGGACAGGAAAATCCATGTGATTCTTTTTTTTTTTTTTTTTTGGTGGGTCGGGGCTTGAACTCGGCCTAGATGTCATCCCTGAGCTCTTCTCAGGGACCTACTTCTTGTTTTCTAGAGGTTAACTAGAGGTAAGAGTCTCAGATCCTTTTGTGCCCGGGCTGGCTTTGAACCTCGATCCTCAGATCTCAGCCTCCTGAGTAGCTAGGATTATAGTTGTGAACCACCACACCCAGCAAATCCAAGAGATTCTTATCTCCAATTAACCACCAGAGATTTAAAAAGCTGGAAGTGGAGCTGTTGTAGCTCAAGTGATAGGAGAGTGCTAACCTTGAGAAAAAAAAGCTCAAAGTCTTAGGACTGGTGCTTGCATACATGCAAACACACATATATAGAGTAAAAGGAGAAAGACTTGTTTCCCTTGCTCCTGCCTAGAGTGGCTACTATTAAAACTACAAAGGGTGACCCAGGAGAATGGCCTAGTGGTAGAGTGCTTGCCTAGGTACATAAAACCCTGGGTTGGATTCCTCAGAATGACATACACAGCAAAAGCCAGAAGTGGTGCTGTGGCTCAAGTGGTACAGCGCTAGCCTTGAGAAAGCCCAATGACAGTGCGTAGGCCCCGAGTCCAGACTCCAGGACTGGCAAAACAAGAACAAGAACAAAAGCAAAAACTACTCTAGTCTTGCTACTCAAGAAGCTGAAAGCTGAGGGTCATGGTTCAAAACAATAGGTAAGACAGAGCTCAAGTCCTTGAGATCAAATCCTAGTAGTGGTGCGCACACACATTTAACCACTACAAAGGGCTGGGGATGAAGTTCAGTGGTATGGTACTTGCCTAGCATACATGAGGTCTGGACTTGATCCCAAGCACCATCAAAAATAAAAATAAAAATAAAGAAAATGTATATAAAGGTAGTTTTTTTAAAAAAATTAAGAGGGCCAGGAGTTTGGCCTAGTGGTAGAGTGCTTGCCTAGCATACATGAAGACCCAGGTTCAATTCCTCATTACCACATACACAGAAAAAGTCAGAAGTAGTGCTGTGGCTCAAGTAGTAGAGCTAGCCTTGAGAAAACCGAAGGACAGCGCTCATGCCCTGGGCTCAAGCCCAAGACTGGCAAAAAAAAAAAAAAAAAATTAAGACTATGCTATTAGATAAAAAGCTCCAAAACCATACAGCTGCATGCATTCTTGAAGCTTGGCTGCCTAAATTCAGCTGTGGATTGGAATAGGGTGTTGCACTCTTTATTCTCAGTGCAGACCAGTCTCCACACTCACCAGATGTAATCCTTATCTCCATTTTCAGCCTTTTCAATAATGAGCTGAGTATCAAAAAGGACAAAGCCACACATGACCACCAGTCCCATATACAGGTTTGCCTAATGAAAGAAGAATGAGATAAAGTTATCATGGAGTAATTAAAGTAGAGGAAACAAGCAGCCCTATTTTCTGGCTCCTGGTCATCAAAAATGCTAACCTAAGGCACAATTCTGCTGTCATTCATTTAGGTACTGGAAAAGCTTAGCTATTATACCAAGCCTCTGCTGGGAGGCCTTAGATAAATGGTCTCTAAGTAAAACCCTTCTTAGCAAAGTCCAATCACCACATATGTAAGGGTTTGGAGGGATGGCCTATCTTGGAAGAGGCTTTCATTAGCCTGTTGCTTGAGGGTTCAGTGAGAAAAGAAGTATGAATCATGTTTAAAGAATAAAAAAAGCAAAACCATACCTGGAAAAGCCAAACAGATCCAAAGAAAAGATTCCCCAGGGAAGACAAAAGCATCAGGCTCATGGCTGACATCAAAATACCTAGATTAAGACAGGGCAAAAAGTTATCTCCAGAGAAGACCAACCTACTAATCAGTCCCATTGAGGTCATTTCTTCACTTCCTCCAAGATGAAGGCTTTTAACAGTCCACCAGGGAGCTGAGGTGGAGGAGTCCTGGTGAGAATTCTGGGCAGAGCAGGGCCCTATGCCGCCTATGACCCTCTCCATACTTACCTCCTAGAAAGAGGTAGCTCCGGCGCCTCGCGTAGAGCGCGCTCAGGGAGAAGCAGGTGAAGATCATCGCGGTGCCCACAAAGGCAGTAGGAAGGATGCTGTTCAGAAAACACTCAGTGAGCTCCAGGGCTCCAAGGGCCTGGCCCACACTTAGAGGTAAAATTCATCAAAAATCAAAAGGCCATAAAGCCTAACTAAAACAGTTACCTGGGATTAATAGCAATGCACAACTCCAGAGCAGGGCCCAGGCCGACTCCTAGAAAAAGAAAAACCCAGAACACAGTATTATCCATGGTATGACACTTCCGGAAGAGGGCCTCACACCCAAAAGCTGACCATGCCTCGCACTGGCATTCACGCTCCCAAAACGGGTAAGGAAACTAAGTCTCACTCCTCCCTTCCTTATTGTCAAAAGCAGATATACTCTCGTTACCTACAGACACATCCATAAAATTGTCCTTTTGGTTAAAATCGTGACCAAAAACAAACAAAAAAAAGCAAGGCAGGCAGGTGGAATGAGTAATGGAGACTGGAGCAGATCAGGAATGGGAGCACCAGGCAGAACAGGGCCTGGCCACCGGCGGCCTTGGAGTCCTGTGGACTGATTTTCTTGGGAGCAAAGAAAGGTCAGACTGGTTCTACAGGTGGAACAGGAGAGCAACTTGCTATACAGCCCAGCGTTTCTTCAGTCCTGGTTCTTTACTCTCCTGCTAATTCACCTCTTAACGCCTTGGAAAACTTAACTCGTATTCTATAAATCCCTTCCTTTCTAAAAGTCCCTCAATACGTTATAGATTACAGCTTGTCACTCAGAACAAGTTGTACATCAGTAGGTTCCTTTGCAATTCTTTTTATTATGTGGCTTCAGTCCTGTTGCCTGTAATGATGATTCCAGAAAAGCTACACTTTGAATTCTTTCCTGAGAATCAGCGAACTGTCCTGGGTGGCAGATGTCATTGTGTGTTTAACCACTGGCCAGGCTCAGAACAGATGCCTGTGGGAGCAGAGGGACCAACGTGGGTCCACCTCAGCCAGGCAGACCCTAGGCCTGACCCTCATATCTACCATTCAGCAAGTCATAAACCTCAGTCATTTGAGCACATGATGACTATTTTTAGATCTAAAAGTAGGAGTCACAGCTCCAGTACAATGCAAAGATGCTCAAATACAAGTATGACTGGATCCTGCGGCCCTAGAGGAGCCCAGAAGGAAGAAATCACAACCGAGTAAGAATATACTTCAGAGAAGACTCTACAAAGAAGTCTTCTAAATAACAGGCAGACAAGGAAGTACACAAACTACAGTAACTAGAAAACAAATCACAAGTTTTAGTTTCAGAAACACTGATAGCCCTATCCACCCCTCTACTCACAATTAAACCAGTTCTTTAGCATACCTGTGAGGAAAGCAAATCCAGCAAGAAGTCCCAGTCTTTTCTGCTCAGTTTCACGGCTCTGAGGTGTTGCCATCAGCCAAATCATCAAGCCCAGAGAGCCCAAGGCAGAGAGCAGCCCAGCCTGTTGGTGCCAGTCAACAAATCAGTATTCAGGGTTTTACATGATGGTAGAAGACTTCACAAGGCTAAATCCTTATCTAAAATTTCTAATATTTGTGTCCAATCTGGAGGCAAGGAAAAAGGTACTGAGGGAGGAGAAACAAAGGTTTAAAGATGAGGCAAAGGAGCACCACACTGGATGCTAAAAGTTCTACTGCATAACTGCTCAAGTCAAATTTTGACTGTCTTGCCCAAGAAACAGAAATGAGCCAAAATGACATGTGCTTAAAAAGCACATTCATCTGTAGTATAAGAAAGAAAAAGAAAAATGTGTGCGCACACATAACAAGAGGTTAGTAAGTACCAAATGTTAACAGTATAGCAATTATTTTTGAATGATGGATATGGAGGGTTTAGGGAGGGTTTTTGTTTTGTTTTTATCAGTCATGGGGCTTGAACTCTAGGCCTAGGCGCTGTCCCTGAGCTCTTCAACTCAAGGCCATTTGAGCCACAATGCCACTTCCGATTTTCTAGTGGTGAAGTAGAGATAATTGTGCCCGGGATGGCTTTGAACCATGATGCTCAGATCTCAGCCTCCTGAGTAGCGGATTACAGGTGTGAGAGCCACCGGTGCCCAGCTTTTTGAGGAGTTTTTTTTGTTGTTGTTGGTTTTTCCTTCTTCAGACAGGGTCTTGCTTATGTAGCCCAGGCTGGTCTAGAACTTCAGATCCTCCTGCCTCTGTCTCCCAAATACTAGTGCACCACCCCACCCAGCTTCTGGGTCATGTATTTGATTTTTTTTTTTTAACAACAGACATGTATTAATTTTGTCTCTTTCTCTTCTTTTTTTAAAGGGAGAAGCTACAGGCATTAGAAAAAGAGGGAAATAATCAAGAATGGATATACACACTAGAGTTCCTGTCTTCCTTTAAAGATACAGTTAATTTCCAGGTGGCACTGGTAGCTAATGCCTGTAATACTAGCTACTCAGCTGAGATCTGAGGATTGTAGTTTGAAGCCAGTTTGGAATAGAAAGTCCATGAGACTCTTACCTCCAATTAACCATCAAAAAATGGCTCAAATGGCAGAGCACTAACCTTGAACACAAAAGCTCAGGAACAGCAGCACCCAAGCTGAGTTCAACCCCAGGACAAGCAAAAATAAACAAACAAACAAAGATACAGTCATTCAAAGTAATCATGTGAAAATGTCACAATGGAACTACTAAATATGAGGGAAATACAGGGTTAGTTTCCTACAAGCTTCTGGTAACATTTTCATGAAACAATACAAAAATCTTATTTCATGTGGTTCTGTTTAAGGATACCTTAACATCGTTGACTTATATTAATATTAAACTCACAGCCAACAGCACTACAGCTGATATCTGAACAAACATTATCTATTTTCTAAGACAGTGCAATTAGTAGTTTAATGGACAAGCACTTCCCCCTATGCTCTTTGAATTTCAAACAGCAAAATCAATAACAAATGCACCAAAAAAGGCTAAGGAGTTGGACACTGGTGGCTCATGTCTGTAATCCTAACCAGTCAGGAGGCTGAGATTTGAGGGTCTCAGCTCAAAGCCAGCCAAGGAAGGAAAGTCTATGAGACTCATCCCCAAAGAACCACTAGAAAACCAGGGAAGTGGCACTCTGACTCAAAGTGGTAGAGTGCTGAAGCTCAAGGCCCTGTGTTAAAGCTCCATGATTGATCAAAAATTGAAAACAAAAAAAAATGGCTGAGAGTATAGTTCAGTGGAAGAAAATAGGTAACAAAGCCTTTAATTGTTCAATCTCTGGAAACCTACCAAAGAGACATTTGAGTAAAGTATTAAGACAGAAGTTGTTCGTATCTGCAAAAAGTGATTTCTGATTTTGCAATTGCAATTCTACTACATTACTTTCAAAACTAGAACATAACAAAACAACACAACCAGGGAAAACCATGCCTTTAACTCAAGGATCAAAGCCCTGTTTTAAATATGCAATTATTATTTTTTTTTTTGTGCCAGTCCTAGGCTTTGGCTCAGAGCCTGAGCTTTGTCCTTGGGTTTTCTCAAGGCCAGAGCTCTACCTCTCGAGCCACAATATCACTTCTGGCATTTTTTCTACGTATGTGGTACCAAGAAATCGAACCCGAGTCTTTGTGCATGCTAGGCAAGCACTCTACCACTAGGCCAAACCCCTAGCCCTAAATATGCAATTTTTAATACAACCCTTAGCAGGAGATGCCTAAAGGATAGTTCTCTGCCATAGCAAATGCCAGGTACAAATACAGTCTCATATTTATGATTTTTTTTATGAGAAAATGACACTTTAAGAAGGGACAGAGCTTGGTTAGTGAAACCATCAAACTTTTTTTTTTTTTTTTTTTTTTTTTTTTTTTATCAAACTCTGCCTTCTACTGATGGCCTGCACTAATAATAAGTCTCCCTCGGGACAGAACAATAAGTCATTGAAGGTTTCTCTCAACCATTCAGAGAACAATAGATCAGGGAGTAAAACAGGTCAAATTTGTAAAGGTCTCAATCTTGCCTCTCACAGTAATTAACTGTACAATTGGCGTTTTGTTCCCATTTGTCACTGTGTTCCATTTAGGCAACAAAGAAGAACAAGAAAAAGACAGGAAGGTCACCAATGCAGAGAATGGCAGCACAAAATGGTGTCTTTCCTAGGCTGTGTGTGTCTTGTAAGTGAGCAGCACATCCGCCAATGCCAAGGTTAACATAATATGTTTTCAGCATGCATGGAAGCAGTTGCCAGAAAACTTAACCAGTTTCATATATCTTGACTTAATGGCTGGCTGAGCTCCGCTTTCAGATTACTGGAAAGGATTAAGAAGGGGCTCAGGAATGGACCATCCTGTTGAGCTGGTTTCCTTCTATGCAGTCAAGTGTTATAGCAACCAGATGGAAACCTGTTCTTACCTGGATGAAATGAGTGACCACATGGACATAGGCCCCTGCAGCCGCCACAAACATACAGAGGGCAAAACTGGCATAGACCTTCTTCAGGTGCTGCTGTGTCGAGGGAGTTCTAGGAAAGAAGTTCATAACAGCCATCATTCTGGATCAATCTCTTCTCCTCAGTAAGTCATTTCTTTCCCCTTCTCAGGGGGATGTGTGATAGCTATATTATGGGTAGTCTGAGATATGTTGGGGAAAGCATTATTTTTTTATTTTTATTTTTGCCAGTCCTGGGCTTGAGCTCAGGGCCTGAGCACTGTCCTTGGATTTTCTCAAGGCTAGAGCTCTACCACTTCAGCCTCAGCACTGCTTTCAGCTTTTTTCTATATATATGGTACCAAGGAATCGAACCTGGGTCTTCGTGCATGCTAGGCAAGCACTCTACCACTAGGCCAAACTCCTGGCCCCCAGGGAAAGCATTATTATAGTAAGAATGCTTTAGAAATAGATTAATAGAAGGCCAGAAGCGTAGCCTAGTGGTAAAGTGCTTGCCTAGCAAGCATGAAGACCCAGGTTTAATTTCTCATTACCACATACACACAAAAAGCCCAAACTGGTACTGTGGCTCAACGGATAGAGCACTAGCCTTGAGAAAGCCCAAGAACAGTGCCCAGGCCCTGAGTTCAAGGCCCAGGACTGAAAAAAAAAATGTTAGGTGTCAGTAGCTCAAGCCTGTAATCCTAGCTACTTAGGAGGCTGAGATCTGAGGATCACGGTTCAAAGCCAGCCCAAGCACTAAAGTCTGTGAGACTCCTGTCTCCAAAAACGAAATGGTGCTGTGGCTCAAGGGTATAGTGGTAGCCTTGAGCCAAAGAGCTCAGGGACAGCACCCAGACCCAGAGTTCAAGCCCCATGACGGAAGGAAGGAAGGAAGGAAGGACAGACAGACAGTTAAGACTCTCTAATACTTAGAAAACATAAGAGCCCAATGTCTTGTACTCACATTAGTACCTACATTAGGATAAAAGACTTTCCAGTGACCATACAGGTTTATCTGGAGTCCAGCCAATTTGTTAACTTATATAAAAATTAATGATGTGGGGGGGGGAGAAGCCAAGAGAGGAAATGAAGGAACCACAGTCAAGGTTAATACACTTACATGTGGGAGAATTTTAAGAGTGCATCAAAGTTGATCTTCCGATCAAATACGTTCATGGTTCCAGAGTCCGTGTGACGCAGTCTCCTCTCTATCCAATCAAGAATAAAAAAAGTGTCAAGATACATAAAAAGTGAAAATGACAACATTCTTACAATACTGGAATTGCTCATGGGGAAAAATGAAGCTACCACCAGCTGGTGGATGTGAGCTAGTGGTTCACATCTATAATCCTAGCTATTTAGGAGGCTAAGATCTGAAGATTGAGGTTCAAAGTCAACCTGGGAAGAAAAATTCATGAGACTTTTATTTCCATTAAAGTAGCCAGAAGTGGTGCTATAATTCAAGTGGTAAAGCATTAGCCCTAATCAAAAAGCAGCTCAGACACATTGCCCAGGCCCAGAGTTCAAGCCCCAAACTGGTGCGGATGCACACACACATACATATACATATACATACACACACACCCCCCTATAATTTATTTCACTACCCCTCTCCAAATATTTTCATATATGTACTTTTAGAATGTTTGTGATAACTGTAATAACTGTCAACTGTTTTAAAAAGAACTAGAAAATAAACCAATCTTCCCCCCCCCAAACAATTGTTACTAGCATTTGACATCTATTCTTTTTTATTTTTGCCAGTCCTGGGGCTTGAACTCAGGAGCTGAGCACTGTCCTTGGGGCTTTCTCAAGGCTAGAACTCTACCACTTGAGCCACAGAATCACTTCCAGTTTTTTTTTCTATGTATGTGGTACCAAGGAATTGAATCTGGGTTGTCACACATGCTAGGCAAGCACTCTACCATTAGGCCCAACTCCCGGCCCTTTGACATCTATTCTTTTGGAAAATAATTTGTCCTTTAAAAGACAAGTTTGTAAGAGAAATTCTCAATTAGCAGTCTGGTTAAAGGGATCCAGTCGGGAACTGGTGGCTCACACCTATAATCCTAGATACTCAAGAGGCAAGATCTGAGGACTGCAGTTTGAAGTCAGTCCAGGCAGGAAAGACCAATTAACTACCAAAAATTTGGAAGTGGAGCTGTGGCTCAAGTGGCAGAGAGCCAGCCATGAGCAAAAAAGCTAAGGATCAGAGTTCTGACCCAGAGTTCAAGCCCTAGCATATAGACAAAAACAAAAAATGATGTGATACCATTTCCTTTCTTTCTTTGTAGTGATTTTAGGAAGCTTGCACTTGCTCAGTTGGTAACCTACCACCCAAGCCATGCTTCTAGCTCTGTTTTTTGTTATTTTAGAGATGGAGTCTAGCAAACTTTTCTGTCCTGGCTGGCCCTGAACTGCAATCCACCAGGACTCAGCCTTCTGGGTAGCTAGAATTATAGGTATTTTCTTTTCTTTTTTTCCGGTTGTGGGGCTTGACCTCAGGGCCTGAGCACTGTCCTTGGACTTTTCTCAAGGCTAGAGCTCTACCCTTGAGCCACAGCACCACTTCCAGCTTTTTTCTATGTATGTGGTGCCGAGAAATCGAACCCAGGTCTTTGTGCATGCTAGGCAAGCACTCTACCACTTGGCCAAACTCCCAGCCTAGGCATTTTCTTTTTTCAGACTTTTCCCAACAATTTTAATATGTCAGAAAGGACTTTTAAACCTTATCTATAATAAGGTTACATTACACCAACACCATAAAGTCACCTTTAGTTTTACTTCCACTCCTATCATACATGCTGTCCTACACACATTCAATCCGCAGAACTAAAGATCTGATCAAGAGCATCCTCCTTTCCTAAATAAAAATCCTCCAAATTCTTATTTGATAGACGTTCATCTCTTTCAAGGCTACCAAAAAGGAAAGGGGAGATGGAGGGAGGATGGGCTTCAAACACAGAAGATAGTCCAACTACTCATGCCCATTTGAATCAGTAACCACCCCCAATGCTCAACACAATTAAACTAGACAATGGAAATTACTGTCCTCAAGTCAACTTCCTGAAGAACCCTGTGTGGCTGGAAAGAGGAAACGCTTAAGCGTCACTGCCAGTAGTTTCTTGAGGCTCTCCTCCCTCAAATGAAATAGTCACAACAGCTAGCTGGCTGACTTTCTGAGTTCCTCCTTCCCCTCACCAACAATCATACTCACCTTACTTCTTTTAGTTGTGTTTAAGATCGGATACAGTGAGAAGCTGCAGAACCTACTGAGGTTGCACTGCCCCGTTCTGAGTCACAGGGCTCTGGGCCCTCTTGATCTAGATGGTGCAATTATTGCAGGCTGTTGCAAGGCTTAGCACAGCCTTCCATAACCATGATGAATGATCCTCTAGGGAGCACACTTACAGGATGGCAGAATTCAGCACCTGGAAAGTGTCTTTGTTTAAGGCTTCCATTAACAGCCTTAATGACATCCCTAGACAGAACTTGCAACAATACTGAAGCAACCTGCAGAGCCAAGTTTCTCAGTGTTCACAAAAGCAATGCTAAAGTGCCTCTTGCTTCCAATTTCAAGCATAAAAAGGAAGAGGGGCCTCAAATGCCCAGGGGATTGTTAGTCAGAAAGGGGTAATATGCATGTAACCAACCATTCTGAATGGAAACTATAGGGCAGGACAAAGGCAGAAACTCCTCTTTCGCAGTGGTTTTACTAACTGCCTCTTTCTGGGGCTGCTCTCTTGGATGGGGGAAAAAAAGAACTATCAAAGGCTGTGTCTGTGTGGATGAGGGGATATCAAAGTAGCTTGAGATTTGAACTACTTTAAAACAACTTTTTTTTTTCTCGACACAGGGTCCTACTGTGTACACCAGGCAGGCCTTAAACTCATGATCCTCCTGCCACAGCCTCCTGAGTGTGTAATTTTACAGGCATATGCCACTATGCCAGACTAAAAGCTTTTCCATTTTTTGCTATCTCTACCTATTTCAAAGTTTAAGTAAACTGTGAACTAAGTTTAAGCGAATTACTAAATTTTAGAGATGCAAAAGTGTACAATTTTAATAGTATAGTAAAATATAATAAATCATTCATTCAATATTCATGATATAATGATTCAATTTTAGAAATGATAAAATGGGAAGGGGTTGGGGGCAGGTCTTGGAATCAGGAAATATTTGCCTACTGTTCCAAAGAAACAAGAACTAATGTAGAGGGCTTACCTAACTCAAATGAAGCCCTTCAGTATCACATAAAAAAGAGAAGGCCAAAAGTGTACTATGGCTCAAGTGGTAGAATACTAGCCTTAAGCACAGAGAAGCTCAGGGACAGAGCCCAGGCCATGAGTTCAAGCACCAGGACTGGCAAAACAACACAGAAGTACTGAGTGTTCCTCAAGTTTGCCAGATAGAATAAATTTACCCAGTTTCTGCCTTAGCCTCATCAAGCTGTACTCAGAAGCTGAACAAAAGCGATACCTTCACCTCCAATTTTCAAACGTCAGTATGCAAAACTCAGTAGGAACAAGCTTCAATTACACTTATAACTCAAAAATAAAAGTTCTCTCCCATACCAAAAGCTTTTCAATCCCAGGAACAGCTGGCTCTTACCATGGCTTGAAGTATTCAAAATGATTAACCAAGTTAACTCAGCTTACATATCAGAAAACCCCACAACTAAATGACAAACTTTGCTTTAAAAAAAAAAAAATTGCTGTGTGCCAGAGATTCACACCTGTAATCCTAGCCTCTTAGGAAGTTGAAGTCTGAGGATTATGGTTCAAAGCCAGGCCAGACAGGAGAGTCTGTGAGACTCTTAACCACCAGCAAACCACAAGTGGTGCTATAGCTAGCCTTGAGCTTGCTCAGGGACAGCATCCAGGCCCTGAGGCGAAGCCCTATCACCAACAAAAACAGAACAAAACATTTAGTCAAAAAAAAATATTTATATAATAAATTACAGGAAAAAAGAATTGGGTCCAGTGGCCCAAGATTGTAATTCCAAATACTTGGGAGGTAGAAGATCAGAGAACTGTGGTTCTAGACCAGCCTGGCAGAAAAGTTTGAAAGACTTAATCAATAGCTGGTAGCTACCAGTCATCCTAAGCTATAGAGAAAGAATGATGACTGGGCACAGTGGCACACACCTGTCATCTAAGCAAAAAAGGAAAAAGCATAAATAGGAAGATCATAGTCCAGGTCACCTAGGCATAAATCAAGACCCTATATGACAAAAATCAGCACAAAAAGGGATTATTAAAATGGGGCAAGTGGTAGAGCTCCTGCCTGGCAAATACAAAGGCTTGAGTTCAAACCCCAGTACTGCCCACCTTCAAAAGACAAGTTGTAAATTTATCACACATCTAAGTCTATTATAAAATGACTAACAGCACTAGTCTAGCTAATCTCAAATTTATATAGAAATATAGAAATGGATCCCCTTCCAGTTCTATAAATAACTCAGAAACAAGACGACCTCAATGTAGACAGTAGCTGTAGGAGTCATGCCAAGCAGAATCTGTCAAAATTTGTCACACATTCTGCTAAGGTTTTGTTGAAATAACACACATACTTTAACAGTCTTCTCTTATAATAGCCATCCCAAATTACAAAACAAATAGCTAGACAACCACACGTTAATAGTGGGAGGGGAGAGGGAAGAGAAACAAACCTATAATCTTAGCACTCAGGATGTTGAAACAGGAGAATTTTTAGTTCAAGTCCAACCTAGCCTACAAAGCAAAACAAAGGAATGAACAAACAAAAACCAGTTTGTGGGTGTGTAGCTCAGTGGTAGAGTGCTTGCCTAGCATTCACAAGACCCTGGATTCAATCCTGAATATAGGGAAAAAAACAAAGCATCTACACAAAACAGAAAGTTAACAGCTTATTGCACAACTTTGCCAAGTAAAATAAAAACCAGGTAAACATGTTTTATTGGGGCTTACTATGTAGCTCAGGCTGGCCTGAAACTGGGTATGAAGTCCAGGCTTTGAACTCAAAATTCTCTTTCCTCAGCCTTCAAAAAGCTGAGATTACAAGTACAAGCAACCACAGTAGGCTGGTTTATCCACTTTGAGTTAAACATTTCTATAGTGATTTTTACTTAGGAACACACCAGGGTCTAGAAGTAAGAAACTTATTATTAATGGGTATATCTATCATGTTAAATCTCTCGATGTTTTTGTTCTAGGTATTTGCTTGCTTTTGTCCTAAAATGAAATATTATCAAGAGTGGAGGACTAGAGGCTCAAATGGTAGAATGCCAACTAATTCAACTCAACCCCTAAGTTCAAATTCCAGTACTGCTTAAAAAAAGGAAGGACGGGGGCAAGTGCGGTGGCTCATGCCAAAGCAGATCTCAGGAGGCTGAGATCTGAGGATCAAGGTTCAAAGCCAGCCAGGGCATAAAAGGACCCAGACTCTTATCTCCAATTAACCTCCAGAAAACAGGAAGTGGGGCTTGGCTTGAGGGTAGGGCAGTAGCCTTGAGCTAAAGAGCTCAGGGACAAAGCCCAGGCTGAGTTCAAGTCCTATGATCCACAAAAAAGTAAAAAAGGAAGGAAGGAGAGACAAGGGAAGGGAGAAAAGGGGAGAAAGAGATAAGAGAGGGGGAGAGGGAAAGGAGAAAGGACAAGGGAGAAAGAGGGCAAGGGGGGCGGGGAAGAGAACTGGGAATGTGGCTTAGTGGTAGAGGGCTTATCTAGCATGCACATAAACAGAAAAAGCCACATGTGGTGTTATGGCTCAGTTGATAGAGTGCTAGCTAGCCCTGAACAAAAGAAGCTCTGAGAGCGTGGCCAGCCCCCAGGTTCAAGCTCCAGGACTAACAAGGGAAAAAAAAAAAAAGGCTGAGCACTGGTAGTTCATACCATAATCCTAGCTACTCACAGGCTGAGATCTGAGAAAAAGCCAGCCCAGGCAGAAAAGTCTGTGCAACTCATCTCCAATTAACTACCCCAAAACCAGAAATGAAGCTGTGGCTCAAAGTGGTAGAGCTAGGCCAGGGTGTGGCCTAGTGGAAGAGTGCTCGCCTAACACGCATGAAGACCGGGGTTCAATTCCTTGGTACCACATACACAGAAAAAGTTAGAAGTGGGGCCAGGAGCCTGGCCTAATGGTAGAGTGCATGGCTAGCATGCAAAGCCCTGGGTTAGGTTCCTCAAGTACCACATACACAGAAAAGGCCAGAAATGGCACTATGACTCAAGTGGTGAAGCACTAGCCTTGAGAAAACCCAACAGCAGTGCTCAGGACCTGAGTTCAAGCCTCAGGACTGACAAAAAAAAAAAAATTCCTCCAAAAAAAAAGTTGGGTGTAGTGCTCAAGTGGTAGAGCTCTTGTCCTGAGAAAGCCCAAGGGCAGTGCTCAGTACCCAATACCAGGCTGAGTTCCACCCAAACAATGGTGGAGGGGGCATTGGAGAGTTGATCCTTTAAAACAAAAACTCTATGATTCAATTTCAACACAATCCAGTAAATTCAGTACAAATAAAATATCGTGGTATTCAAATCCATGTCAAACACTGTCACATAGGTAGTGAGCATTTTGAATAAATGGTGGCCTTTGAAAGATAGCCTATTAAATACTAAAGCCAGAACAGAAGTTGCCTCTGAGTAAACTAACAAAAACCCCACAAATCAAAGAAACACTGCTCATATTGAAATATTAGATTGAGATAGGGCACTGATAACACATGCCTATATTCTTAGCCACGCAGCAGGCAGAGATCTGAGGATCTCGGGTCATAGCCAGCCCAAGCAAACAAATCCAAAAGACTCCTCTCTAATTAACCAGCAAAAAGCTAATCAATAGTAAAAAGGCACGGCTCAAGTGGTAGAACACTATCTGTGAGTGAAAAAGCCAAGTGAGTGCATGAGGCTCTGAGCGCAAGACCCAGTTATAAGTGCAAAAATAGTAAATTTTAGATTAAGGGAGAAAAAACGGTTAGATTGTGGATTGCTTATATTAACCCTCTTATTGTAGTTAATTCATCCTGAACCCTGTCCCCGCACATCAGAAGGAACCAAACTGATATTTAAAAAAAAAAATCTGGGCCTCGAGTGTGGGCAAGTGGTAGAGTGGTCTAGCATGCATGAAGCCCTGGGTTCAGCTCTATATGGGTTCCACATATATAGAAAAAGCTGGAAGTGGTGCTATGGCTCAAGTGGTAAAGTGTTAGCCTGGAGAAAGCTCAAGGACAGTGCCCAGGCCCTGAGTTCAAAACTCCAGAAGTGGCAAAAAAAAGAAAAAAAATCTCGGGTGGGTGCTGGTGGCCCACACCAAAAGCCAGAACTGGAGCTGTGATTCCAAGTGGTAGAGCACTGGCCTTGCGCACAGAGGCAGTGTCCAGACCCTGTGTTCAAGCCCCAGGACCAGCACAAAAATAAAATAAAATCCATATGGTTTTAAAAGAGAAAATATTGTGATTTTTCCCTTTTTTGCTTTGTTGGTTTTGTTTTTTGGGCGGTCCTAGGCACCACCCCTGAGCTTCTTTTGTTCAAGGCTAGCATTCTACCACTTGAGCTACAGCGTCACTTCTGGCCTTTTCTGTTTATGTGGTAGTGAGGAATCAAACTGAGGGCTTCATGCATGGTAGGCAAGCACTCTACCACTAAGCCACATTCCCAGCCCAGATTTCTCAGTTATTTATTATTAAATAGTTTCAGCCACTGTTAATGTTCACACTGGTCAAGAGTATGACTTAGCATTCACTAGACATTATGGAAAATGAACCATGCAACTTGTGGGCGGGGACAAGAGGGAAATGACTTATGAAGTGGTAATCCCTCTGTACACCACCTTTATAGTAACACTAGAAAACATTTAATACAAAAAGCCTATGTCGGGGCCGGGAGTTTGGCCTAGTGGTTAAAGTGCTTGCCTAGCATGCATGAAGACCAGGGTTCGATTCCTCGGTACCACATACATAGAAAAAAGCCGGAAGTGGTGCTGAGGCTCAAGTAGTAGAGCTCTAGCCTTGAGAAAGTCCAAGGACAGTGCTCAGGCCCTGAGCTCAAACCCAGGACTGGCAAAAAAAAAAAAAAAAAAAAAGACTATGACTTAGGGCTAGGTGTTGCTCTATTCTATCCCCAGTAGTGGAGGGAGGGAAGGAGGGAACTGACTGCATGCTTTGAGTCTTGGGTGTCGTTTTCTTAGTAGTGTGACATGACAAAGTAAACTTCTGTCAGTGTTCAGTTTCATCACTGTAAAACAGTACTACAGAATATTCCAAATGTCATAGGGTTGAATATTAAGGCAATACCAATACAGGGCTTAAAATACTGCGTTACACATAGAATAATGTGAATGTGAACCAGAAAGTCTGGTTTTAGAAAACATTTTTCATAGGCCTTACTTACATATACCATGTAAATTATCATTAAAAACAAAAACAAGGGGCTGGGAGTTTGGCCTAGCGGTTGAGTGCTTGTCTAGCATGCACAAAGATCTGGGTTCGATTCCTTGGTACCACATACATAGAAAAAAGCCGGAAGTGGTGCTGAGGCTCAAGTGGTAGAGCTCTAGCCTTGAGAAAATCCAAGGACAGTGCTCAGGCCCTGAGCTCAAGCCCAGAACTGGCAAAAACAAAACAAAACAAAACAAATACCATATAACTCATAGCCAGCTCTGGGATCTGAACTCAGAACCTTCAGCTTGCTTGGTGGGCCCTCAAGCTACATAGTCACATTATATATATATATATATATATATATATATATATATATATATATAATTTTTTTTTTTTGCCAGTCCTGGGCTTGAGCTCAGGGCCTGAGCACTGTCCTTTGTCCTTGAACTTTCTCAAGGCCAGAGCTCTACCACTTGTGCCTCAGCACCACTTCTGGCTTTTTTTCTATGTATGTGGTACTGAGGAATGAAACCCGGGTCTTTGTGCATGCTAGGCAAGCACTCTACCACTAGGCCAAATCTCCCGGCCCTACATAGCTATATTTTGAAGGCTTAATATTTCCCTAGATGAAAGAATAAAATCAACAGAGAGGAGACTAAGAAAACAATATACAGTGGAGGTAGAGTGCCAACTTTAAGCAGAAGAAGCCAAACAAGAGCACGAGGCCCCAAGTTCTAGCCTGAGTACTGGGACAAACATCATAACAATCAACAAAAAGATACAGAAATTTTAAAAACTTTAATAAATTTTTCTTTTTTTTTCTTTTTTGTCTATTCTGGTCCTTGAACTCAGGGCCCGTAGACTATCCCTAAGCCTCTTTGTGCTCAAACCTAGCATTCTACCACTTGGAGATACAGTACTTTTTATTTGATTTATTGCCAGTCCCAGAGCTTGAACTCAGAGCCTGAGCACTGTTCATGGGCTTTCTCAAAGCTAGAGCTCTACCACTTGAGCTACAGCACCACTTCTGGCTTATTATATGTATATGGTACCAAGGACTCAATCCAGGTCTTCGTGCATGCTAGGCAAGCACTCTACCACCAGGCCACACTCTGGGCTGCTTCTAGTTTTTGAGAGCTTAACTGGAGATAAGAGTCTCACAGGGACTTTTCTTACCAGGCTGGACTATGATCCTCAGATCTCAGCCTCTTGAACTAAGATTACAGCCATGAATCACCACTGATGCCTGGTATCTTATTGACTAAAACTTTCATTTCGGTGGCACACCTCTCGTCTGACATTTATTCTGTACTTCTTATCCCACAGGCATACAAGGTGTTTGAGAAAATCTCATAATTATGTGATCATCTGATAAGATAGAGTTTGAAGTTAAATGGTCAGTAGCTTCATGTTTTTCTTGCCATCTAAGATGTAGGTCAGCTCAGCTTCAGGACAATCCAGGCCAAACTAAGGCTGGGGTTTAATATTTCTAGATCAACATGCCAAGTTATTTCAGTCTCTTCTCAACCAAAATCCTTGAGTTAGCTAACACTGCATGCATCTCTGGAGGATGGAATGTCCACTACTTCTAAAAACATTTACTTTTTGCACCAAACTCATACTACTGCACCCCCCCATAACCACAACTGTTTGAAAAAACTGAATATCCCCAGTATCCTAAATACATAATCTGCCAGTAATCCTTCCCATTATCACCATTTAGCCCACTGAGAGCAAGCATAAATTAGGAAAACAGCACACCCAATTCACATTTCACCCTTGGAGCTTTTTTTTTTTTTTTTAAGTGTTTTGAATTCTAATTCTGTAGGAACATCTTGAGAACAGGGCTTGCATCCAGTTCAGCCAGGATATACCCCAGATTTAAGCATAACAGAAAATCTCAGGAGCAAGCCGGATATCGGTAGGTCTGAAGATCACAGTTCAAAGCCAGCCAGGCTCAGAAAAGTCCATGAAACTCTTATCCCCAATTAACCACCAGAAAATCAGGAGTGGAGCTGTAGCTCAAAGAGGTAAGAGTGCTATACCTCAAGCAGAAAAGCTCCCAGCACCCAGTCCTTGTTTCAGCTCCACAATAGACACAGACACAAAACAATCTCTGAAGCAAATCTAGACCCCATTAATCAGAACAAGAGTGCTGAAACCTGAAGCCAACATTTTGTGTGTGTTGTGTGTGTGTGTGTGTTTATACGCATGCACATGCATGAATACTGGTCCTGGAGCTTTTGTGTTCAAAGTGCTCTACTACTTTGAGCTTCACTTCTGGCTTTTTTTTTTTTTTTTTTTTTTTGCCAGTCCTGGGCTTGAGCTCAGGGCCTGAGCACTGTCCTTGGACTTTCTCAAGGCTAGAGCTCTACCACTTGAGCCTCAACACCACTTAAGGCTTTTTTCATGTATATAGTATCAAGGAATCGAACCCGGGTCTTCATGGCTAGGCAAGCACTTTAACCACTAGGCCAAACCCCCGGCCCCACTTCTGGCTTTTTGATAGTGAATTATAGGTTTAAAACTCTTACAGACTTTCCCGCCTCAGCTAGCTTTAAATAGTGATCTTCAGATCTCAGCCTCCTGAGCAGCGAGGATTATGGACATAAGCCACCCAGTGCTTGGCTAAAGCCAATGTTCTTTACCTGACTCAGAATGAAATCTTTTTTTTTTGTTGTTTTGCCAGTCCTGGGCTTTGAGCTCAGGGCCTGAGCACTGTCCTTGGGCTTTCTAAAGGCAAGAACTATCACTTGAGCCACATCACCACTTCTGGCTTTTTTCTATGTAGGTGGTACTGAGGAATCGAACCCAGGTTTTCATGTATGCTAGGTAAGCACTCTACCAACTAGGCTAAACTCCTGGCCTCAGAATGAAATCTTGCGAGCCAGCTCAGGCACAAAAGGACCCGAGACTCTTATCTCCAATGAACCTCTAGAACGTGGGAAGTGGGGCCTGGCTCAAGGGTAGGTCCGGTAGCCTTGACTTGAAGAGCTCAGGGACAGCGCCCAGACTGAGTTCAAGCCCCATGACCCACAAAAAAAAAAAAAAAAAAAAAAAAAATCTTGAAATCTACCTTATCTACTTTTTTGTGGGTGGATGGGTGGGGGAGGGGAAGGAGTGTTACTGGTCATGGGGCTTGAACTCTGGACATTGTCCCTAAGCTTTCCTGTTCCAGACTAACACTCATTTAAGCCACAAATCCACTTCTGGCTTTTTGGTAGTTAACTGGCAGTCTCCTGCCTAGGCTGGCTTCAAATCTCAATTCTTAGATCTCAGCCTGAGTAGCTAAGATTTTAACCGTGAGCCACTGGTGTCTGGCTGAACCAAATTCTTTACCTACCTAGACAGGCCAAAGATCAAACTAAAGATAGATGAGTAAGTAGAAAGGTCCCCTTGCCAAGTGATTTGCACCAGATTCTACAGCCACATCAAAGTAGTAAAGGAAAATCTATATGATAGGACATGAAACTATTCAGTGGTTTCCCCAGAGGAAAGTAATACCCTGGGGTAGTTTATGAAATAAAATGAAACTCTTAAGGCCAACAGTAATACCTTCTATAATACCACTGTACATTTATATAAAATTTTACAACTCTCAAAAAGTTGTTTTTACAAATGTTACCCCTTTTTTATCTACAAGAGATGGCACAAAGAATGATTATGTACACACACGCACAAAATATAGATGGGCACCCCTGGCTCATGCCTATAATCCTACCCCATTCAATAGGCTGAGATCTGAGGATCTTGGTTTGCCCGATAGGCAAAACTAAAAGACTCTTTATCTTCAATTAACCAGCAAGGGGCTGGGAACATAGCCTACTGGTAGAGTGCTTGCCTAGCATGCACGAAGCTCTGGGTTCAATTCCTCGGTACCATATACTAAGAAAAAAAAAAGTCAGAAGTGGCACTGTGACTCAAGTGGCAGAGTGCTAGCCTTAAGCAAAAACTGTCCAAGGACAGTGCTCAGGCCCTGAGTTCAGACCCCAGGACTGGCAAAAATAATAATAATAACCAACAAAATGCTGCAAAAGTGGAGGTATGGCTTAAGCAGCAGAGCACCAACCAAAAGCAGAAGAGGCCAAGTAAGTATGTGAGGCTCTGTGTTCAAGCCCCAACACAAAATAAACAATCATATGGACAGTGTAAAGTAATAAGTGAACTGGATTTAGAGAACGGTAGTCTAGTTTTTAACTTCAGGAAAAACTATTATGCCCTATCATCCTGGTAAAGATAATCATACAGGTTCTACTGAGTCTAGGAAAAAAAATGTATGAGACCCTATTTTAAAGTGCTAAACAAAATAGACGTTAGTACTAACTTGACCAACATTAGAAAGTCAAATAGAGCCAGAACCACACTCAAGGTTTTTTGTTGTTGTTGTTTGGGCTTGAGCTCCAGGCCTGAGCACTGGCCTTGGGTTTTCTCAAGACTAGAGCTCTACCACTTGAGCCTCAGCACCACTTCCAGCTTTTTTGTTTGTATGTGGTATCGAGGAATCGAACCCGGGTCTTGGTGCATGCTACGCAAAGCACTCTACCACTAGGCCAAACTCCTGGCCCCACTTTTCTATTCTTCAGGAGAATAAAACTACACATTATCAGCTGCCAGAGGCTCATGCTTATTCAGGAGGCTAAAATCCAATTAACCACCAAAAAGCCAGAAGAGGATGACATGTGTCTCAAGTAGCTCCACCACTGGTGGTCCACATCAGCCTCGAGTTAAAAGGCTAAGGGGATCAATGCCCAGTACTGGCCATAAAAACAAACAAACCCATTCAGATCAACAAGGGAAAAGGGAGAGAAAGGAGACAGCATATTTCTAAAAGATGAATATTGGAAGAAGGAAAATCTGGATCCAAATTAAAGATTACATTTCTCAAGGATTCAACTTTTCTACTGGAGGAAAATAGAAAATCCAAATGTCCATGTTTTAGGCAAATAAAGCACAAAAAAAGTAAATCTAATAGTCACAGCAATGTGGTTATGGAACTTGGGTAATCTTTCTTGAATTAAATTCTTACACTCCCTATATAGCCCAAAAATAAACTATAAATAAATATCAGTAAGTAACTACAAAAGATTCTTTGCTGTTAACCTTTAGCCTTTGAGTCCTTGTCAGTGTTTTGGGCATAGTCAGCTTTTCTACTGGGTTACACATTCACAAGTTAACTATTAGTTCAAGGGAGTGTCAAGTTCAAGGTAGTTTTTGTTCACTCAATACAAGCCTGATTGGATGAATGTGCAATGCAACTTGAGCTGGCACAGGCTAGCATTTTATTATTATTTTTTTTTTTTGGTTAAAAACACCAAAGTCTGTTTGCTCCAGCAGGTAGGTCCAAGTTTGTTTGTTTTTTTTTTTTTAAGGGTAGGGGGTGGGGAGGAAAGTGAAGGCGCACCCACCCAATGACGCCCTTTCAGACCAGTCTTAGGACGCCCAGAGTTGAGGACCAAGCAATCAAGGCCACCTCACCTGTCCAAAGGTAACCAATCAGACCAGAGCGGGCTGCCCTGTGGGGCTGGGAAGCCAGGCCAAGCCCGTCTCTTCTCACCTTCAGCCTCTGCCGTTGGCTTCCAAGTAACTAAAGAACCTCGCGTGTCACAGAGGAGTGTGACATCAGCCGGCCCGCCGTGACAGGGCAGTCTGCCGGACCAGGCCCCAGCTCAAGTCCAGACCCCGGCCGCTCGGCCGAGCGCAAGCGCTGGAGCAGAGAAGCGCGAGCAGGCCAGCCCTCGGCTGGGTGTGGCCTGTCGTCCCCCCACCACAATCCCCCTGGCTCTTCCGCTTTCCTTCACCTCGGAAGGAAGAGGCAGGGGACGTGTCCAGATTTCAAGTGATCGAGACTGAGCCAACTGGGCCTAGCGTCGGCACTTATCGGAGTATGGGGGGGGGCAGGAAAGCAAGCGAGGGAGGGGAGGAAAAGAGGGAGGGAGGGGGAGGGAGGAGGAGGGAGAAGGGGAGAAGGGAAGAAAGGGAGGGGGGAAGGGGAGGGGGAGGGAGGAGGAGGGAGGAGGAGGGAGGGGGAGAGGGAGAGGACTTTGCTAGCAATCCGGGATAGAATTCGGGTAACGACGTCCCCAAAGACCCCGCAGACTTCCCCCGCACCCCCCTCCACGACTCGGCTGCGGCCCGATAAAGTGCGCATGCGCAACACTAGTTTCCTCCTCCCCCCCACCGCCCCCCCCGCCAGCCTCCCCACCCAGCTTTCTCCAGTCTCAACGACAAAGCGCGGCCCGGTTCCCTCTGACAACGGAAGCTACCGACAACGGGAGCTGCCCCCACTCTTATTCTTGCTCCTTTTCCATCTCTCACTCTTGGTTTGCCTAGTTCTGGTTCCAGACGTACCTTCTTAATACACCTTAGGAGCCTACCCAGCTCTTCCAACACCGGATGTGCTCTGACCAGCTAGGGGTTGGCTCTAGATCTTAACCCAGCGTCCCATACCACGCCTGCTAAAGACACGTTTTCATTGGTCGTCGGGTTGTACTCTCATAAACAGCGCCAGCTTACTTCAGGGTCATTAGCTAGTGACCTTGTCGATCAAGACTCTTCCCACCAACCGGCGTCGTAGAAATAGGTTTCCGCCTTCCCCCCCGGCCCCGCCCCCCGTACACTGTACGGAATGATAGCTAGCCACCGCGCCCTCTAGTGGAGAAAGCGAAGAGAAGCCGGCTCCGCCCAAGAGATAGCTGGAGACCCTCACCAAGCTTAACAGGACAGCGTCTGCAAAGTCTAGGAATTCTGGAAGTGTTAAACGGGGAAAAGAATAATGAGAACACATAAGAAAGATCCCTCAGAAGAATCTTGAATCTCGTGGAGCATAAGCTTCAGAGTTACCCTTAGTTAATTCTACAGGAATTCAAGGAGAAAATACAAGGCCCAGCTCTAGTGCAACTCACTCGCTAAAACCACATGGTGGTCCTGAGGCCACAGGCTGGACTAAAAACCAAAACAGTCTGCAAGGGTCATCTTTTCATGCACCTGCCTGAGGGAGATGGTGTCTTTTTTTCTTTTCTTTTTTTTTTTTTTGGCCAGTCCTGGGTCTTTTAACTCAGGGCCCTGAGCACTGTCCTTGGACTTTCTCAAGGCTAGAGCTCTACCACTTGAGCCACAGCACCACTTCTGGCTTTTTTTCTATGTATGTGGTACCGAGGAATCAAACCTGGGCCTTCATAGATACTAGGCGAGCACTCTACCACCAACCAAACTCCCATTCTGAGACGGTGTCTTTTTTTGTGTGTATGCAGGACTGGAGCTTGAACTCAGAGCCTGGGTACTGTCCCTAAGCTGCTTTTTGCTCAGGGCTAGCACCCTACTGCTTGAGCCATAGTTCCACTCCTGGCTTTAAATATATAGATATACATATATATAATTTTTTGTTTTACAATTAGGTGTTGCACAGAGGGGCTGCCATTTCATAAGTCAGGTAATGAGTACGTTTCTTTTTTTGCAAGAGGTCACCCCTTCCTTTATTTTCCCCCAGTTTTCCTCTCCCACCCCTTCCCACAAGTTATGTAGCTCATTTTCCATATAGTATATACTGAATGGCATAATTGCATTTGTTCATTCTTCCTTTTTTCCTTTCTATGCCTCACTTCTGACTTTTTGTTGGTTAATTAAAGATAAGAGTCTCACAGGTTTTTCTTCCTGGGTTGGCTTTAAACTGTGATTCTCAGATATCAGCCTCCTGAGTAGCTAGGATTCCAGGTGTGAGCCACAGCTTCAGAAATTGAGCCTTCTCCTTTCAAGAAGGGGAGCCTAATTCTCCTTCCCTGAAACACAGAGTGGATGTAGTGAGTTTCTTCTAATAACTAGAGTAAATGGGAGTGATGGTGTGTGATTTTGGAACTTGGATGATCTGAGGCACTGCAGCTTTCTCTGCATCCTCTCTCGGATTACTCATTGCCAGTTGCCATATCAGGTGGACACTCTAGTCATCCTGTAGAAAGGACCATGTTGTAAGATCTGTGTTGTTGTTGGCCAACAACACGTAATAATAACAATAACAGACAAAGAACTGAGGCATTCTGCCAATAGCCATATGAATGAGGCTTTTGTGTGTGTGTGTGTGTGTGTGTGTGTGTGTGTGTGTGTGTGCTGGTCCTCCACTTTCAGCTTTATGCTAGTTAATTGGATATAAGAGTCTGGAGAATTTGTCTGCCTGAACTGGCTTTGAACTGTGATCTCAGCTTCTTGAGAATTTAAGATTACAGACATGAGCCACAAGTACCTGGCTAAATGAGACATCTTTTGGGGGGAAGGGGGGCTTAAATTTAGGGCCTTGTGCTCTTGCTTGGCTTTTTTATTTATTTATTTATTTTGCCAGTCCTGGGCTTAGGCTCAGAGCCTGAGCACTGTCCCTGGATTTTCTCAAGGCTAGTGCTCTACCACTTGAGCCTCAGCATCACTTCCGGCTTTTTTCTATGTATGTGGTACCGAGGAATTGAACCCAGGTCTTCATGCATGCTAGGCAAGCACTCTACCACTAGGCCAAACTCCTGGCCCTCGCTTGGCTTTTTTATTCAAAACTGACCCTCTACCAGTTGAACCAACTGTATCTCTCCTTTTGACTTTTCACCGGTTAATTAGAGATAAGAGTCGAATGACTTTCCTGCCTAGGCTGGCTTAGGACCATGATCCTCAGATCTCAGCTGCCTGAGTGGCTAGGATTACAGATGTAAGTCACTGGCACCTGGTGCCAGGTGTAAACAAGGCATCTTAAAGGCAGTCATTGCTTCAGATGAATGGACCCCAGTAATACCTCTGTTATAGCCAAAGACTCTGAGCCAGAAGCTCCAAGCTAGGCTTCTCCCAGTTCCCAGCTCTCAGAAACTATGTAAGAGAAGAAATATTTCATGTTCTCCAAGGTTTGGAATAATTTGCTAGGTGGAAATAGGTAAGTTATACCTTTACTCCATTTCCTTTCCTAATCCCAGCTGGTAATGTGACAAAGCTTGAGGGTTTCACAGTTTGAGCACATTACAAGTGACAGCATTGGTACAAAGATAAAGACAAGAAGCTGATGTGGAATATGTAGGTGTGTGACCTGATTGGTGTTCTGAAACAACTCAAGCTTCCACTGTGACAAATGAGAACAAGAAAAAGAAGTCAAGCTATTGGGGATGCATAATGAGGACTTGGACTTCTCGTACTTATGGAGTCAGTGAATGGATGCCATGTATGGGGCAGGGTAAAGACAGGAAAACAAACTGGCTTCAGTCTAAATCAGGTTTTTGCTTAAATCCAATGGCCTTTTTTTATACCAGTCCTGTGACTTAAACTCATGGCTTATATGCAGTCTCTGAGCTTTTTTCTTTCTTTCCTTCCTTCTTTCTTTTTCTTTTTTTTTTTTTTTTTTTTTTTGCTACTACTTGAGCCACAGCTCCAGTTCCAGTTTTTTTTTTTTATTTGCTAGTTAATTAGGGATAAGAGTTTCACAGATTTTCCTGCTTGGCTGGCTTCAAATCTCAGTCTTCAGAGCTCAACCTTCTGAGAAGCTGGGATTACAGACATGAGCCACTGGTGCTTGGGTCCAATAGCTTCCCTCTCCTTCTCCCCCCTCCTTCCTTTCTTTGAAACTATTTCTTTTGCAGGCTTCTCCAGCACAACACTATCTGGCTCTCCTTCCGTCTTTGTCTTGATTGCTTAATAGCTACCGAGAGCCACACATTCTCCCTTTCATCCAGGGTTAAAGCTGAGTTGTAGTTGGCATTGGTGACTCATGCCTATAATCCTAGAGGGCTTGAGCAGAAAAGTCCAAGAGACTCCATCTTCAAAATAACCAGAAAACTTTTAGATGAAGGGGCCAGGAGTTTGGCCTAGTCGTAGAGTGCTTGCCTAGCATGCACAAAGACCTGGGTTTGATTCCTCGGTACCACATACGTAGAACAAAAGCTGGAAATGGTGCTGTGGCTCAGGTGGTAGAGCGTTAGCCTTGAGAAAGCCCAAGGACAGGGCTCAGGCCCTGAGTTCAAGCCCCAGGACTGGCAGAAGGAAAACAATATAGATGGAGGGTATAGCTCAAGTGTTAAAGTACAAACTATACCATGAGACCTACAGTTCAAGCCCCAGTACCAGTGTATACACACACACACACACACACACACACACACACACACACACACACACACACACACACAAAACGAGGAAACATGAATTGCTCTCATTTTCTTCTTTTGCTTTTCTTTAAAAAAGTATGTATTGGGGCAGGGAGTTTGGTCTAGTGGTAGAGTGCTTGCCTACCATGCATAAAGACCTGGGTTCGATTCCCAGTACCACATACATAGAAAAAGCCAAAAGTGTTTCTGTGGCTCAAGTGGTAGAGCTCTAGCCTTGAGAAAGCCCAAGGAAAGTGCTCAGGCCCTGAGTTCAAGGCCCAGGACTGGCAAAAAAAAAAAGTATGTATCAGGAGCTGGGAGTTTGGCCTAGTGGTAGAGTGCTTGCCTAGAATGCACGAAGATCTGGGTTCAATTCTTTGGAACACCATGTATAGAAGAAGCCAAAATGGTGCTGTGGTTCAAGTGGCAGAGTTCTAACCTTGAGAAAGCTCAAGGACAGTGCTCAGGCCACGAATTCAAGCCCTGGAACTGGCAAGGGGGAAAAGAAAGTATGTATCATTGGGCTGAAAATGTGGCTTAATGGTAGAGTGTTTGCTTAGCATGCACAAAGCCCTGGGTTTGATTGCTCAGTACCACATAAACAGAAAAGTCAGAAGCAGCGCTGTGGCATAAGTGGTAGAGTGATAGCCTTGAACAAAAGAATCTCAGGAACAGTGCCCAGCCCTGAGTTCAAGCCTTAGGAGATATATATATTGTATATCACATCCCTGCTAAGCACCAAATTTTAAATATTTGACATTTGTGCAAATACACATAAACCTGGTAGACCAGGTGTTCAGCATGTGTGAAGCCTTGGATTCAATCCTCCCCTGCATTAAAGAAAAATAACTTAGTATTTGTGACTAAGAGTAATGTATCCATTTTCTGTGTTATACATTGTGCTTTGAAACCATAGCTAAAACATTTTCTTTAATCCGGGTCCCAGCAAAGGACTTGCTAGTTTGAAAGGTCTATCTAAGGGCCAGAACCAGCCATTAAACCAGCTATGTGTGTAATGGAAACAAGGCAAAAGGACTAGGTATAGAGGAAGAGGCCCAGTTGCAGATGGTAAGTTGGGGTGGATTTTCAAACCAGCAGTATAGTGAATATGGTTGGTTAGCATTTAGCATCTATTCTCATTTTCTGGTATGCTTTCCTAGGCTAAAGAATCTGGAAAGCTAAGGCTTTTGTTTCTCAGAATAAATTGAAGGCAGTCATAGCTACTTAAATCAGACCCAGAGTGCAGAAGTGAGACAAAGGCTATCATGCTGCTACTTGACTTTTGCAAGCAAGGTTATGAAATAGTTCTTTCCTAGCAACCCCATGATATTAAGAGCTGGCTGTTGCCAGGTGATGGTGAGTTATGCCTATAATCCTAGCTACTTAGGAGGCTAAAATCGGAGGATCACAGTTCATAGGCAGTCTGGGTATCAAAATCCATGAGATCCCTTTTCACCAATTAACCACCAAAAGACGGTAAATGGAACTATGGCTCAAGAAAGCTCAGGGACAGATGAGCACAGTGGCTCATGCCTGTAATCCTAACTACACAGGAGAGTGAGATCTGAGGATCTCAGTTCAAAGCCAGCTCAGGCACTAAAGACCAGGAGATTCTTATTTACAATTAACCATTACAAAACCAAAAGTGGCTCTTGACTCAAGGGGTAAGGTGGTAGCCTTGAGCTGAAGAGCTCAGGGACAGTTCCCAGGCCGAGTTCAAGCCCATGACAAAAAAAAAAAAATTCACGGATAATACCCAGGTTCTGAGTTCAATCCCTCGTACACATACACACATACACATACACACATACACATACACACACACACACACACACACACACACACACACACGCACGCGCGCGCGCGCGCTGCATCAAAGTGTAGTGGGATCAAGGCTGCAGCCTATATCTAGTCATTAGTAAAGATCTCTAGGTGCCATACCCTCCCTACTTTAGCAGAAATCAAGTATCCTAAAAACACCTGGAAGAGCTGCTGTCCTGCACTAACATCTGAATAATACAAGCAGTCAGGATGTATCTTGGAGGCATAAAGAACAGAAGATACCCTATCATATGGAATGGATGTGACAAGGAAATTACTCCACAAGCATATAAACACACATGCATTGGTGTCAATAACCAGACCACAGGGCCATCTACCAGTCCCCAAAAAGCTTGTGCAATCTGATGATTTTATAGTTTGTGATAATACAGACATGTTAAGATACTATGTGCTCACAAGGGTATTCTTAACCAGACACAGAGAAGTCATGAAAAAAGTGACCTTTAAACCATGGACTGATGATACTGGGGCTTGAATTCAGGGCTTACCACTCTGACTTGCCTTTTTCCCCTTCAAGGATGATGTGCTACCATTTGAATCATACTTCCACATCCTAAATTTGATTTGATTTCGTTATCTGATGTGAAGAGGGGCTTGAACTCAAGTCCTGGACACTGTCCCTTATTTTTTTCTCAAGACAAATTATTACTTAAGCCACAGCTCCATTTTTTGCCTTTTTGCTGGTTAATTGGAGATGAGTTGAGTGGACTTTTCTTTCAATGACTGGCTTCAAGCCATAATCCTCAGATTTCAGTCTCCCGAGTAGCTAGGATTATAGGTGTGAGCCACCAGCACATGGCTTTAAGCTTGATTTTAATGGTTAGCCATCAGTGAAGAACAGTTCATCTGGAATAAAGTACATTATAGAGAAAAAATATGTAAGGCTGGGAATGTGGCTTAGTGGTAGAGTGTTTGCCTAGCATGAATGAAGCCCTACGTTTGATTCCTCAGTACTACATACACAGAAAAAGCTGGAAGTTGTACTGTGGCTCAAGTGGTAGAGTGCTAATGTTGAGCAAAAGAAGCTCAGGGGCAGTGCCCAGGCCCTGAGTTCAGGCCTGGCAAAAAAGAAGGAAGAGGAGGATAGAAGGAGGAGGAGGAGGGGAACATAAATATCTGTATTTACATTTCTCTACAGTTCCCAAGAAAGAGGCAAGAAGAAAGAAGAGATTATCTAAAGGCCAAGGGGAAGGAAGAAGGAGGCAGGAAGATGGCAGGAGCTCCCTTGATGGGAGAGTGCAGAAATGAGGCAAGCGTAACAGCTGCTTTTAACAAGGGAATGGAAGCAGTTGTCCTAAGAGAACTAGGTTTCCCCAGAGACTAAGAATAGGGCATCCTTAAATGATGTCCTACAATTGTCCTAATTTTCTCACTTCTTTTCCTTTTTTTTTTTCTTTTTGCCAATCTTGGGACTTGAACTTAGGGTCTGGGTATTGTCCCTGAGCTTCTTTTGTTCAAGACTAGTACTCTACCACTTGAGCCACAGTGCCACTTCTGCCTTTTTCCATTTATGTGGTACTGAGGAATCAAACCCAGGGCTTCATGCATGCTACTAAGCAAGCACTCTACTACCAAACCACATTCACAGCCCACATTCCCTCATTTCTTGAGAGAGAATCAGAATGACATGAAATTCTGAAACCAGAGCCTGGGGTCAATGCCAGGTAAACCACTTAATCACTTTCTTGTTAGATAGCTTTGGTTACATTAATTTCTTTCTAGTCTGCTTACTCATTTATGAAGTTAGGATAATATCTCCCTTGTATAATTTTGTAAAGATCAAATCAGATAATGGATATGAAAAAATAAATAAGAAAATGATAAAACATTGTAAAAATATTCACTATTATCTAAAAGGTAACTATGGCTAATTCTGTCTTAGTTATGTGTTTTCTTCATCTGTTCATCCTCCTGACCTGATTCAGAACCAGCTCCTTCCTATCTTCTCCAGATGATCTCTGAGGACTGGATTATTGCCAAAAAATATTACTTAAGTTTTTTCTAAGACTGAGAACTTGTGGCTCACACCTGTAATCCTAGCTACTTAGGAGGCTGAGGTGGGAGGAATCAAGGCTCAGAACCAGTCCAGGCAGACAAATTAATTCCAGCAAACTTGAACCCCAGAAAAAAAGAAAGAAAAAAGCTGAAACCTCACTCTGAGACCTTGAGCTCTCACTTGACTTTTTACTTGAGGCTGGTACTCCACCACTTTAGTCGTAACTCCACTTTAATTAGAGATTATCTGATAGCATTTTCTGCTCTGGCTGGCTTCAAATCAGGATCTTCAGATCTCAGTCTTCTGAGTATCTCAGATTATAGTCAGAAGCCACCAGCACCTGGCTTAGAGTGCCTTTTCCTCTTCCTGTCACTCTTCCTTGCATCGCCTTTTCCACATTGTTCTGATTTTTCCATGGGGTTCCTCTATCATCTCTTCAGTTTGTTTCAAGTGTCACCTCCCCAAAGCCATCCTTCCCAGTTTTGTTCTTCATTCTCTCAATAGTACTTTGTACACCCTTCTATTACAACACATTACACTGTTTTGTAAATAGTAGTTTGCAATCCTCCTAGATTTCTACAGATTGTGAGTACCTGGAAGAAAGACATCTATTCACTGCTGACTCTTCCTTACTACTTGCAACAAATTGACCTTTCCAGCTGAAGAAAAGGGTTCCTTTGAAAGATTAGCGTTAGGTAAAGTAGGAAAAGTAGATTGAAGAGGTTGCAAGCTTTGGTGATGACATAGTTTTGTTTTCCATAGTTAAGTGTTTGAACTTGGATCTTCAAACATGCTAGACAGGTGCTCTACCTGAATTCACTGGCAAGTTTTCCTTTTCCTTCATCTCCATAAACATGACTCCAACTCTTCTCTTGAACTGGTTATTTGGAGATAGTCTGGTGTTATCCCTTTGTTTCTCCTCCTCCCATATACTTTACTTTTTCCGCCATACCCTGGGATGACAGATGTATGTCACCATACGCAACTCTTCCATTGAGATATAGTCTCACAACTTTTTATACAGTTTGGTCTCTAACCAAGAGTAACATGTATAGAACTCAAGCAATAAGAGATTGTTGTACCTCGTACCTCACTTTCACTTCATTGCTTTGCAGCTGAATGACTTCATGTAGTAGGTTATCAGGCATATCAGTTGGTTCCATACTGAATGGTGTAGCAAAGATGTCCAAATTTGTTTAGTTTCCACATCTTTGAATCTTTCATTAAATGTCTCACATATGATTCACATATTTATCAGCATATCCAAGCATTATAGAAGGCTTTTTGTCTTTTCAGTGTAGGAAAGTACACCATGCTAGTCCTTTTGAGTGACATTCTCTACAGCCTTAATTTAGCCTCAGACGATTTCTGCATTCTACTTAAACAAGAGTCGAGATTCACTAACTCAAAGTGACAGCAGTCAGATCCTTGCTTTTGACAAATTGATGCATGGCATTGTTGAAACAATTGCGCAATGAGACTTTCTTGGTGTATGATGCAGTGGTATATAATTAAATCAGTTGGATAAAGAGTGAGATGATTGAGTCAGTTCTTTTTTTCCTTTTTAATTTTTTTTTTCTGGTACTGGGGTTTGAACTCTTGTACTCATTCAGCTTGCTTTCTGGGCTTTCTGTTCTATCACCTAAGCCATACTTGCCTGAGGCATTTCGCAGATTATTTTGGAAGCCATTTGGACTTTCCTGGCCAGGCAGCCTCAGACTTTGATCTTGCAACTCTCATTTTCCTTAGGAGCTAGGATTGGAGACACGAACCAGCCACACTTGTTTGATTCAGTTTTTTTTTTTTTTTGGTTATTGTTGGTGTTATTATTGTTGTTGTTGTTTTGCCAGTCCCAGAGCTTGAAATCAGGGCCTGAACACTGTCCTTGGGCTTTCTTAAGGTTAGAGCTCTACCACTTGAGCCACAGTACCACTTCCAGCTTTTTCTATGTATGTGGTATCAAGGAATAGAACCTGGGTTTTCATGCATGCTGACAAGCACTCTTACCACTAGGCCATACTCAGCCCTGGTTTGTTTTTTTTTTTCTTTGCTCAAAACTAGCACTCAACCACTTCCAGCCACAGTGCCTTCCAGTTTTCTGGTGGCTAATTGGAGATAAGAATCTGCCTATCGCCAGGCGCAGTGCTCACTTCTGTAATCCTAGCTACTCAGGAGGCTGAGATCCTAGGATTGAAGTTCAAAGCCAGCCTGGTTCTGAAAGTCCATGAGACTCTTATTTCCAATTCACCACCAGAAAACTAGAAGTGGTGCTGTGGCTCAAGAGGTAGGGCAGTAGCCTTGAGCTGAAGAACTCCAGGACAAAGCCCAGGCCCAGAGTTCAAGTCCCACGACTGGAAACAAAACAAAACAGAATCTGCCTGTGGATGCCAGTGGCTCACGCCTGTAATCCTAGCTATTCAGGAGGCTGAGATCTGAGGATTGAGGTTCAAAGCCAGGCTGGTGACTAAAGTCTGTGCAATTCTTATCTCCAGTTAATCACCAGAAAACCAGAAGTGACATGGTGGCTCAAGTGGTAGAGCTTTAGTCTTGAGCTGAAGGACTCAGGTACAGTACCCACACCCAGAGTTCAAGCTCCACAAATGGCCAAAAAAAAAAAAATAATCTGCCTGAGCTAGCTTTGAACCTCAATCCTTAGATCTCAGTCCCCTGAGTAGGTAGGATTACAGGCTTGAGCTACCTGAGTCCAGCTTCAGTTCTTTACAAATGCAATGAACTCATTCCTTTTTCAAGCCAACCATAGCTGGAGCTCCATCTGTAGTAAGAACATTTTTCATATGTTAGGTTCTCATTAATAAAACGAGTCAAGACCTCATCTTCCAGTGACAGCAGTTTCTCTCAAGTGTCAAACTGCCATTATCCTGTAAACAAAAACAGCCAGTGAGGGGAAGGGTTGGAGGCAGGCATGGCTCAGTTGATAGAGTGTTAGCCAATGAGCAAAAGCATCAGGTATTGAGTTTGAGTTCCGATCTTGAACCAAAAATAAAATAAAATAAATAAAGCAGCCAATTGGGCTGTTATTGTATCTGTTGTCTCATCACAAGACAGAAAAATTTGAAATCTGCAGAATCCTTTAGTGTTTTTCCAATATCTTGGGCTAAGTCAGTAATCTAACCGGAGACAGTTTTCTTTTTCTCTTTCTTTCTTTCTCTCTCTCTCTCTCTCTCTCTCTCTCTCTCTCTCTCTCTCTCTCTCTCTTTCTCTCTCTCCCTCTCTCTCTCTTTCTCTCTCTCCCTCTTTCTCTCTTTCTCTTTCTCTCTCTGTAGGTCGTGGGACTTGAACTCAGCCTGGGCTCTGTCCCTGAGCAATTCAGCTCAAGGCTACTACCCTACCACCCTTGAGCCAAGCCCCACTTCCCATTTTCTGGAGGTTAATTGGAGATGAGTCTTAGGTTCTTTTGTGCCTGGGCTTATCCTCAGAGCTCAGCCTCCAGAGTAGCTAAGATTACAAGCGTGAGCCACCACGCCAGGCTTTCTGAGACAGTTTTCTAAGAAACCTGAGTTTGTCTTTCTGAGACAAACTAATAATTCTCTGAAACAATTTGACTTGGATGCTAACAACTCCACAGCAGCCTATGCACTCTTCTACAACTTTTCCTTCTGCAGGGCTTCAGCTTCCTTGTAATTATCTCATCCAGAAAATAATTTGTATGAATGCCATGAGCAGTGATAATATAATCCCAAACTCTGCTGAAGTATATAAATTTTCTTGGCCAGTCCTGGGGCTTTGAACTCAGGTCCTGGGTACAGTTCTTCAGCTTTATCAAGGCTAGCACTCTACCTTTGTGCCACCGCACCACTTCTTTTTCTATGTATGTGATACAGAAGAATCAAATCTGAGGCTTCATTCATGCTAGGTAAGCACTCTACTGACCACATTTCCAGCCCTGAAGTATAAAATTTTATCCAGATGCATTTGTACTCCTAATTCATTAAGTCTAGTATGTTTTATGCTATAACGACATGTTAGGCGGCACTTTAGATTTTGTTTTCATTGTTGCTGAGACATCTCCACAAACTAGGCACACAGGTTTGTATTTGACCTAATAAAAAAACTTCTCTGTCCATTTCTCTCAGAAAGAACAATATTTTGCATCACCTTTTTTTGTTGATGGTAGGGCTTGAATTTGGGACCTGGCTGTTGTCCCTGAGCACTTTTGCTCAAGGCTAGCACTCTACCACTCTAGTGGCTTATTAAGGATAAAAATCTTGCAGATTTTCCTGCCCAGACTGGCTATGAAACTGCGACTCTCAGATCTCAGCCTGCTCAGTAGCAAAGATTTCAGGTATGAGCCACCATCCCCAGGCTTGCATCAACATTTTTTTGGGAATCACCACTTACAGTTTGAATAATTATTCAGCAATGTTACCAGTGATGCAATTATTTTTGCTTTGATCATTAGTCTAATACTGCATCTTTGATTTAAGACAACTCTAACTTCCTAATCACTTGAAGGCTTTTCTTTACTGAATTTCCTTAATCATCTGAGATCTAGTTTTTGCAAGAATTACAGATCACGGACCTGGGAATAGAGTTTGGACTGGAGTTGTCTATTGACAAAGAAGTCAAGATCATCCTCCATTACTAGAGACAAGGTCTTTCATTAACATCCTGATTGCATCTGGTCTCATTGTCACTGGATCTCTGTAGTTTCAACACATTGTTATCACTTTCGCAGTGTGGACACTCCCAGTCTTCCTGGTGCTGACTGTCCCCTGAGTAATCACACTACAGGCAGACAGGCCACAGGCAGTGAACGTGGGAAGTGTACGTGTCCTCGTACTTGTATGTGTCCTGCCTATCTCATAATGGATATTTCTTACTTGTTCCTCAAATTTTATATTAGTAGTATAGTTTACTTCCTGTTGTTATAAAGAATGCTCCTAGATTCAATAAGTTTCAAGTCTTGCCTGTGATTGTCTTGGCAGGGCTAAACCAAATGATTTTATAGGCCTAATACAGCTCAGAGGCCGGATGTTCCCTACGTTGGCTCTAATACAAAGGGCATAAAATGCTCTGGCTGTTCTTTTTGTCAGGGTGATTCTCGTTGGATAGCCTCATGACTTGTAGATCTTTACCCAGTGTAATTGTATTAGCAAGGCCTTCCTTAATCATCATCCTGCTTAACATATTTAACGTCTCTTTCCTCCATTCCTTCAGTTTTATTTTTACTAAGTCATTAATCACATATGTTTTCCTCCATTAAATTATTACCTATCTTTCCTATACAAATTCCAACGGGGACAAATGAATGCTTTTGTTCACAGATTTATCTTCAATGGCCAGAACAGTGGCGGATGGATACATAACAGCTTTGTGTGTGTGTGTGTTGGTTGGTTCTGAGCTTTGATCTCAGGGCTTGAGCACTGTCCTGAGCACTTCTTTTTTTTTTTTTTTTTTTTTTTTGCCCAAGGCTAGCACTCTACTACTGAGCCACAGCTTAGTTTCTGTCTTTTTTTTCTTTTTCTTTTTCTTTTTGGTGCTTAATTGGAGATATGAATCTTGTAGATTTTCATGTCTGGGTTGGCTTCAAACAATGATCCTGAGATCTCAGCCTCCTGAGTAATTAGGACTATAGTCATGCTCCACTAGTGCCTCGTTTGAGTTTTGAATAAATGTTTGTTAAATAAATGAATAAAAATGTCAAAGTATAGCTTCTGGCATGGTTAGATTTTTTTTTTTAGCATGTTGTCACAATTGTTTCTAGCTAGGCGTGGTGATTCATGTTTATAATAGCTACTTACAATAGAGATTGAGAGGAGAGAGGTTGAAGGCCAACCCGAGCAAAAGTTACAGCATTTAGTCATGATCTCAATAAGTTCGGGTGGTCCTTGTAATATCCCAGCCATTTTGGGGTCCCTGAGCCCACCAACAATAGAGTCACCAGCACAGAGTTATGAGTCAGTTTAATAGCAGCACAGCGGCTACTCTCCACCTTTGAGTTTAGATAGAGAACAGCCCCAACCTGTTATGGGGATGAGCTTTTAAAGGAGAGCACCACACACGGTGGTCCTGTTCACCAGGAAAACACCACATGCACAAGGAAAGCACCGCATGCAGGTGGTCAAGCAGTTTAAGTATTTTTACAAAAAATAAAAATAAAAACAGAATTAAACAGCTAATCCTGACAGATTACTACAGTCCTAGCCATGGGTAGGGGCTACAGTAATTTGAGGCCAGTTAGGCAGTACCTATTTAAAAAACTGTCAGGGCCAGAAGTGTGGCTTAGTGCTAGAGTGCTTGCCTAGCATGCATAAAGCCTTGGGTTCAATTGCTTGATACCACATCCACATACATAAAGTCCGGAAGTGGTGCTGTAGCTCAAGTGTTAGAATGCTATCTTTGAGAAAAAGAAGCTCAGAGACAGTGTCCAGTCCTTGAGCTCAAACCCGAGGACTGACCAAAACAAACAACCCTCCCAAAACACTCAAGTTGTAGAGTGCTTGCTAGCAAGTGAGAGACCCTGAATTCAAACTGCAGTGTGTGGGTGGGTGGGGGAGACTATCTCTACTCCTCTCCCACATTGGCTTCATTCTCCAGTAGGCTTGAGATATGATGAGTAATGATAAGAGGCTATTAAAGGCTGAAGGTGTCCATTGTAACAACTTAGCACCTCTGATCATTCTCATTATACCCTTATACATAAATCTTATAGTCTATTTAGGTCAAATGACAATCTCTAAAACCAAGCAGGTCTGGGTCATTGGGTTCCTGGAATGGAGATAAAGTCTAGCTCAACTTGAATTGAGAACAGGGAAAAAGTAATTCCCTAAAAGAAAATGGGGTACTATCACTAGAAGAAAAGGATTGAATGTCACCTGGGCAGAAACAACAGATGTCCATCACATCATCAATGGTGGTCCACCAAAAAGTGAGCCAAAATGTTCTCCCGCCTCTTATTCATATCAGCCTCATGAGCTTCTGAACTTTGATAAGATCCTTTCCTAAATGCTTTAATCTGTTTCAGCCCTGTCTGAGGAGGGTCTTCCTCCTCCTTTGATGGTAGTTCAAATACATCTCCTTCATGATTGTTTTTATTTTTTAGTGCAAACCCAACCCAACTCCTAATGCCAAGCCCAGGGAGCCCAGAGTGAGTGAAGGGCACCGAAGTTCTGAGATTTGATGTACACTCAATCCCCAGTCCTGCAAATAATATTCACTGCATACTGTCCATGGAGGGCTAGGTAAGCAGCCACTAGTCCTCAGTTCTAGGAGAACCTGGGGATGGTGGTGAAAGGAGTAGCTACTTATGCCAAGTACTTTCCATAATCTAACCCTTCAAGGCACCCTTGGGAGCGGGTATTTATAGTCGGTATCGTTTAAGGAATAAAGCTGGGGAAAAAATAGGTAACCCAAGGCTCTGTGAGTTCACGGGTGGAAGTAAACCCAGATTTTCCTAATCCATTCAATGAGCTACGCCCCCAAAAGACATCAGGTCACATGATCATTTCAACCACATTTTCCAGGTATTTTTTTTTATCTCTATTAGACAGAAGCTGTAAAGGTGACATGACTTCTCTAAGGTCACATACAAAGCCTCACATGGTTACTCTTCAAGAGTAATCAGGGCTTGAGCTCGAGATCTCGACTCTGACTCAACTTTTTCTTGCGTAAGAGAGAGATTAATGGAGTCAATTGAGTCTTTTGGACTTTTCTGTCTAGACTGGCTTCAAACTTCAGTCCTTCAGATTTTAGCCTCCTGAGTAGACTTACAGGCATGTCTGGCCTTACAATTACTCTTAATAGATGTGGTCTCCCATCTGAGCCCTTGCACTTGTTTCGTAGCTAGCCTCACACCCTTTACACACATTTTCCCCTACAGGCCCTCCAGCAACAATGGTGACTGCGTGCTCAGTGGGACCGCCAGGGCGCGCTCCGCTCTAGGCACGAGGTTGCCGAGGGCGGGAGGTTCTGTGATTGGCAGTCGCAGCTGTCAATCGAACGTGAGTGGGGCGGGACGCTCAGAAAGCCCGTAGGTGGAGGGCGTGGCCTGCACGAACCCGGCGCGCGTCTCGCGGGCTGCAGTCGGCGCTCGCTAGCGGGGCTGCCTACGTCCCGGCGGGGAGTGGGTGGGAGGAAGCGAGGCAGGGGGGAGGGGAGGGGGAAGTGAGAGCGTGGGGGGGGGCGGGGAGGGACCGCGCCGGGGCGGCTCGCCGGGAGCGGCGAGGCAGCGTGGGGAGCCAGAGCCGGCCGCCGTTGTCCCCGACGCTGAGGTGCTGCTGTCTGCTGCGCTGCCTCCGCCCTCCCCGCGCGCTGCCGCCCGTGGGACTCTTGAAGGGGTCACCGGCGCCCCCCGAAGGGGCAGCGCAGTCAGGACTGGAAAAGTCGGCGTTGAGGGAGGAGCCAGGTCTACCCCGCCGAGTCCCAGACCCCCGCCCGCGCGTGGAAGCGGGGGGCTGAGGCCCCCCTCGGGGGCCCCCGCCGCGATGGGCAACCTGGAGAGTGCCGAGGGGGGCCCGGGCGAGCCGCCCCCCGTCCCGCTGCTGCTGCCGCCCGGCAAGATGCCGATGCCAGAGCCCTGTGAGCTGGAGGAGAGGTTCGCCCTGGTGCTGGTAAGAACCGAGCCCAGCCTCTCCCCTCCCTCCCACCTCCCCCCTGGCTCCCGCTCCCACCTCCTTCAGCCGAGATCCCCCGACAGACCCCGGCCTCCCAAATGCCTGTTCCCGGGGAACCTCCGAGCAGCCTCTGGCGGCGCGGGACAGCCCCGTCGGGGACCTAGGGACAACGCCTGAAGGAACCACGGAGCATTTAGGAGAAACAAGAGTTCCCCAGTCCTGGACACCCCCCCCCCCAAGATCCAGACTTCTCTCCTCCCTCCCTCCTCCGTTTCTGCCCTCTTCATTTCTCCCCACTCTCTCCTTCCCCCTCCCCCGGCAGTCTACCGGGGCCGAGAATTCTATTCCCGATTCTCGCTGGTGGGACGAATTCAGAAGCTGGGGCCGGCTCGCTCTGGAGCCTCTCAAGTCTGGCTTTCCTGTTGTTAACATGGAGGCTTCCCAGGGAGTGAGTAGGTCCCGCGCCCAGCCCAGACCAGATGTTTGGGGGGGAAGCTGGAGAACGGAGAGGGGGTTGGCAGTACTGGTAGCGAGTAGAATAGAGATGCCATTCTACTTATTTTCAGAACGCCCTGAAGGCATCCTGTTAAGTTATAGTGGATTTGCCTAAAAGGCTGAACATGTGGATAAGCCATTTCACCAGGTTTTTTTTTTTGTTTTTTGTTCCCCTTTCCCCAATTGAAACAATACACAAACCATCCCTCCCCCGCTTCTTTTTTTCATGGTAAGTTCTACTGACTACTTTGTCTTGCTTTGCCTGTGTTTCTTTGTAATCTTTCTGTAAGCTCCAAAATAGTCTTCATGGATAAGATTTTGTAACTTTGGGAATTCTGCTTTGCTGTGGGAATTGGACATTAAAGTCAGTGATTATGAGTTGGTTACAGAGCTGAAGTATCTGTTGAAGCTCTAAACATGAAATTTTGGAGAAAGAAACATTTGTGAGCAGAAATAAGTCTTTGAGAAACTTGGTGAAATAGTTGTTTTTCAAAGACCTCTTAAGAAGCAGTAATAATTCTGGCATTATTGTTGGTATAGCTGAAGGGCTGCCTTTGCCTTTGCCTGTGAGGAGGGATAAGTTGTAGACTTAGCAGCCTTATTGGATTTCATCTGCCTTGGAAGAAGGAGATTAGATCTGTTGGCAGCCTTGGAACTGTCTAGAGATCCTAGCCTCTCCCATAGTGGAGAGCCTGACATCAGCCCACTGGCATCAGAGCCAACTCAGAGAGGGTCCACCACGTTCCAAGAAGATGTTCCAAGGGGAAACTGTGTCACTGGCACCTCACTGCCTGCCAGCTCTGAAAAGGGCCAAAGGGATCTGGACCACACATCCTGTGGTCTTCTGTTTCCTCCAGCCTCATCTGAGGGATGGAGTGAGTCAGTGATTACTAATGTATTGTGACCATCTCAGGAGCTGAGGAGGGACTGGGACTTAGTGCCCTTGAGAACAAGAGCTTGCCTGTTAGGAGAAAGAGTAGGAGGGAATCTGCACTCCAGTGGGGGTGTGGAAACCCCCAGCAAGCTGATACCACTTAGCTATAAAATTAGAGAAAGGGATGGTCTGAGATAGATGGGAGGCTTCCTGAGGTCAGGACTGCCAGGCTTTTGTGAGAACTCAGACCCAGAGTCCATCATGTCTTCTTTGGAGCTCTGGCTTATTTGTTTAGGAAACTGATGAATTGATATTCACAAGCATACTTAGTATGGTAGTTACTAATCAGAGTGCCCAGAGATTCTCAGATTAAATAGGGGACTGGACCACCCACTTGCAATCCTTCTGTATAAAATTTTGATTTGGTGTTTCCTCATACTTTTGTTTTGGTTTTGTATCTGTATCCCTGAGCTGCTACTGATTGAGGGTTAGAACAGAACAGGGCAGGCTAGGGCTAGTTGTCTCAGGAAAGGAAGAGATTTAACCTATCTCTCCCCGCCCCCATCCCACATCCTAGGGCTTGAACTCTGGCCCTTGGTGCCATTTTGCTGATAAATTAGAGCAGGCTTTCCTACCCCAGCTGGCTTTGAACTGTGATCCTCAGCTCTCAGCCTCCTGAGTAGCTAGGATTACAGGTATGAGCCACTGGAACCCAGTTTAACCTTAGTTTCCTGATAGAAATATCATTTTTTTCATGGTGACTTGAACTCTTCTTAGAGATCCCCTAAAGGTATTTCTACAGCATCTGAAAGGTATCATTTCTACCATCCTTTGGGAATAGGTAGTGAGTTAGGTATTTGCCCATGGACAGGCTCCAGGGTGTTTCTTGAGCAGTTAGATGCAAAAGCAAGGACTCTCTTAGCAGATGTTTTGTTTTTTTTTTTGTCCTGGGGCTTGAACTCAGGGACTAAGCACTGTTCTTGGGCTTTCTCAAGGCTAGCGCTGTACCATTTGAGCTACAGTACCACTTTTCCACTTTTTCTGTGTATGTGGTACCAAGGTATGGAACCCAAGCACTCTACCACTAGGCCATGCTGCGGGCCCCCAGCAGATGTCTCCTCTCCCTACCCCCTGGCCACTACTGGGCCTTAGCTCAGAGCCTGAGCACTGTCCTTGAGCTTTCTCAAGGCTAGCATTCTATCAGTTGAGCCACAACACCACTTCTGGCTTTTTTTCTATGTATGTGGTACCAAGGAATCAAACCCTGGCCTTCCTGCATGCTAGGCAAGCACTCTACCACTAAGCCAAACTCCCAGCCCTCAAATGTCTTTTTTGAGCCTAGTTTTTTCCCATCTATAAAATGGGCCAATAATTCTTGCTGTGATAAGATTGTGTGTAATATACTTGGCACTCAGTAGGTGTTCAGTGTAGTAACTTTTCTTTTTATTTTTTCTCTTTTTTGTGGCTCAGGGGGCTTCAACTTGGCTTGGGTACTGTTCCTGAGCTCTTTAGCTCAAGGCTACCACTCTACTCTTGAGCCAAGCCCCACTTCCCATTTTCTAGAGTTTAATTGGAGATAAGAGTCTCAGATCCTTTTGTCCCCTGGCCGGCTTTGAACTTTGATTCTCAGATTTCAGCCTCCTGAGTAGCTAGGATTACGGCATGAGCCATCGCATCTGGCTTTCTTTTCTTGATAATAATCAGACAAATTATATTTTTCTTACCTTGTCCTTTCTCAGTTTGCCATCTGTAATTGGTTGGGTTTATGCAAATACTATTTGGGAGGATTACTAGTGTCCTGGTTAAGTAGGACTGTCAAGCCAATGTGGATTCAAATACTGCCTCCTCCACAGTTTCCCCTTAGTAAAACATTTGAGGGGTTAGTAGCATGGCTCATGGTAGAGTGCTTGCCAGTGAGCAAAAGAGGCAGGTACTGAGTTCGAGTCCCTGCCTCAGACTTAATAAACAAGTTATTAGTTAACTCATTTGAGTTCTATTTTTCTCTTATAAATAGGGGTAATAAAAACATTTTGGGGGCTAGGAGCGTGGCCTGGTGGTAGAGTGCTTGCCCAGCATGCACGAAGATCTGCGTTTCATTCCTTGGTACCATATACATAGAAAAAGCCGGAAGTGGTACTGTGGCTCAAGTGGTAGAGCCAGCCTTGAGGAGAGCCCAAGGACAGTGCTCAGCCCTGAGTTCAAGCCCCAGGACTGGAAAAAAAAACAAGGGCTCACGCCTATAATCCTAACTGCTCAGGAGGTTGAGATGCGAGGATCATGGTTTAAAGCCAGCCCGGGCAGAAAAGTCCATGAGATTCTTCATTAGCTACCAAAAGGCTAGAAGTAGAGCTGTGGCTCAAATGGCAGACTACTAAACTTGAGCAAAAAAAAGCCAAGGTACAGCACCCAGGCCATGAGTTCAAGCTCCAAAATTGGCGCGCACGCAAACATGCGCACGCACTCACGTGCACGCTCACACACATATAATTGTCATTTGAGATTGTTGTGGATTTAATGGTATTTAACAGCTAGTAAATGAAGTTTGTATCTCAGCAGTGATTGAGATCATTTATTCTCCAAAAGGGAGTTTAGATGTAGAAATCTGATGAAACTGTGGATATGCTATAGATAATTGCAGGATATGCCTGCTATTGTTAGCTACAGAACATCCCCAGCCCCAGTGTATCTATGGAAGCCTCCCCGAAAAAGCACCCTGGTTGGGGAAGTTGTATCAGTGCTGAGTCAAGACCACAGGCTCCTGGCATTGTGGTATAGACACATGATCTGACCCAGGACTTGTAAGCAGAGATTGGAAAGCTAGAGGCATGAGGCCATAGGTGATTTTTTTTCAGGATATTGAGCACAGGATTCTTAACCTAGCCTAGTGCCTCAAACTAGGGCTTCCTGACTGGTGGGCTGTAAATAGATCATAAATATGGTGGGGTACTGATCTTAGTCCTGGTGGCAGCAGAAGTTCTTGATTGGTTATTTTTAGATGGCCCTTGGTGTTAAAGAAAAAGAAGTGGAAAAATATTATAATACTTTCAGGATCCTTCTTTGTCTCTTTGTCTGAATAGCAATTCCCATTATATTGAATATTGAGAAAGTTAGACTTTATTAGAGTTCTGCTCTGTTAGTTCTAGAGTGAAAGACAATGTTTAGTCTGATAAAACCCCAGTCAGTGTCTTGGTCCCAACTAGATTAAACCCAGGCTCAATTGTTTAAATGTTTATATTCTGGCTGATTCTCCTTAGGTAAAGAAGGGTGGTAGAGGACTCTAAGGGCTTTGAAAGGGTAACAGTCTGCCTTTGGTGTGTGCTAACTTATTATGGAATTGAAACTGATTCTGAAAGTTTGTTCTCAAGCCAGAAAACTCCCTGTCATTTAGGAGGAGGTTCTCAGGCAAGAGGAAGGGGCTCTGTGACAGCATTGTCCCTGCTCTAGCCCCTCCTCATATTTCTGTGGTGATGACTGACAATGTGGGCCTGACCATAAGTGGTTTAGCTAGCCTGGGTGCCAGCTATCTGAGAGGCTTTGAGGAGCCTCCTTTGACACAGAAAGGGGCTGGGAAAAACTTGGAGTAAATATCAGGTTCCAAATCACTATGGTGGAATTTTTTTTTCCCCCAGCCCTGGGGATTTTGGTGAATTAGTTCAGGCTGGAATAGATCTTGGGGGAGGGAAAGAGCCCTGGAGATCAGCTGGTCAGAGGAACCTCCTTGTTCAGAGACTCCACTGAGAAGACCCCAGACCACAGAGAGGACCTTCATCCCCTTGACCTTCCAGTAACTAAGTCTTAGTCTGGGGAAGGTATATATAGGGATAGACTAGAGTGTGTTCTTTGTCATTTAAGAATGCTCTCCTTATTATCTAGAGAGAGATTTGGCTTCCCTTTCCTTCTCTTTTATGGTACTGTTCATTCTCTAAAGAAAATACAAGATAACCAGGTGCTGGTGGCTCATACCTATAATCCTAGCTATTCCTGTGGCTGAGATCTGAGGATCACAGTTCAGAACCCGCCTAGGCAGGGAAGTCTTTGAATCTGTCTCCATTTGCTCACCAAAAAGCCAGAAGTGAAGCAGTGCTCAAGGGGTAGAGTGCCAGCATTGTAAAGCTAGAGGACAGAGGCCGGGAGTGTGGCCTAGTGGCAGAGTGCTTGCATAGCATGCACAAATTCCTGGGTTCAATTTCCTCCGTACCACATATATAGAAAAAGCTGGAAGTGGCACTATGGCTCAGGTGGTAGAGCGTTAGCCTTGCTCAAGGAAAGTGCCCATGTCCTGAGTTCAAGCCCCAGTACACACACACACACACACACACACACGCACTTGAATAAGAAAATATAGAACAATTCATAAAGAAAAGATTGAAGATTTAAATATATAAAAGCAATAACATTTTCTGTGGTTACTTTATCAAATGTAGCCAGTGTACTTTAAAATTTTTCATGTTCCCCCCCAATAGTTATATACAATGTTGATATTCAGTATGTATAATTTTATCCACTTTTTGCCGTTTTGTGTTTGTTTCATTAGTTTTCTTTCTCTTTTTTTTTCTTTTTTTTTTTTTTTTTTGTGGGTCATGGGGCTTGAACTTGGCCTGCGCGTTGTCCCTGAGCTCTTCAGCTCAGGCTACCAGACCTACCCTTGAGCGAGGCCCCACTTCCCATTTTCTTGAGGTTAATTGGAGATAAGAGTCCTTTTGTGCCTGGGCTGGCTTTGAACTGTGATCCTCAGATCTCAGCCTCAGTTTTCCTTACGATAGGAACCTAAAACTGAACATGTTAGATTGAAGTACATAACGTTGTTTTGGAGCTTCTATCATATTTCAAATTGGTCTTTTGGAAAAATGAAACAAACATGTGAATGTCCTCAAAGAGGGGAAGAGGATTGATATTATTTCTTTTCTTACTGTTATGGAAATAATACAAATTTATTTAACAGTTTTGGAAACAGCTGTGTGTGTGTGTGTGTGTGTGTGTGTGTGTGTGTGTGAGAGAGAGAGAGAGAGAGAGAGAGGGAGGGAGGGAGGGAGGGAGGGAGGGAGGGAGGGAGGGAAGATGAGAGTGAGTCAGAGAGTTGTCAGAGAGTGTCTTGGGCTTTAACTCCTGTCTTAGGTGCTCCTTTGAACAAGGCCCTACCACTTAAACCGTACCTTCACTTCTAACTTTTTGGTGGTTAATTGGAGATAAGTCTCACAGACTTTCCTAATCCAGCTGGCTTTGAACCTGATCCTCAGGATTACAGGTGTGGCCATCAATACCTGGCCTCTCTTTACAATTTTAAATATTTTTCTCATTTGTCTGAATGTTCTTCAGCATCATGAGTATTTATGACTACATAGTACTCTAAAATGTAGTATTTTATTACTGTATTATCTTGCCCCCTCCCCCCTTTTTTTAGTTCATCATGGGACTTGAACTAGGGGCCTGGGAACTATCCCTGAATTTTTCCATTCAAGGCTAGTGATCTACCACTTTGAACCACAGCACTACTTACGGTTTTCTGATGGGTAAGTGGAGATGAGAATCTCAGACTTCTGTGCCTGGGCTGGCTTTGAACCGCAGTCCTCAGATCTCAGCTTCCTGAGTAGGATTACAGGTGTGAACCACTGGTGCCCGCCTATACTTTTTAAGACCATTGAGACATATACCTTCTAAAAAATTTGTATCAGTTACCTTTTCTATTGATAGTAAATTAGATACCTTGTCCTTGTTCCCCCTCCCCCTTTCTTGTTGCTAGGTATCAAAACTAAGTCTAGGTAAGTGTTCTGTCTCCTCAGCTCCTTTCTCTGTTTCTAGATGGTTTAGCTTTGTTGTTATTGGTGTGGGCCTTGAACTCAGGGCCTGGGCACTGTTCCTAAACCTCTTTTGCTCAAGGCTAGCCTTCTATCAATTGAGCCACAGCAGCACTAGCATCTTTCTCTGTTTTTTTTTTGGTACTGGGGAACTGAACCTAGGGCTTCATGCATGGTAGGCAAGCACTCTACCACTAAGCCACATTTAGCTTTTTGTAAACCTTTGCTGCCGGGTATTGATGGCTTACCTCTATAATACTGGCTTAGGGAGCTGAGATCTGAAGATCATGGTTTGAAGACAGCCCAGGAAGGAAAGTCCATGAGATTTGTGTGTGTGTGTGCGTGTGTGTGCGCCAGTCTTGGGCTTGAACCCAAGGTCTGGGTACTATCCCTGAGCTTTTTTTAAAAAAACTTTATTTTTTTGCCAGTTCTGGGGCTTCAGCTCAGGGCCTGGCACTATCCTTGAGCTCTTGAGCTTTCTCAGTTCAAGCACTCTAACACTTGCACCACAACACCACTTCCCATTTTCTTTATGTTATAGTACCACTAATAGCTTTTTTCTTTATGTGGTACCAAAGAATCCAACCCAGGGCTTCATGCACTCTACCACTAGGCCACTCTCCCAGTTCTCCGTGAGCTTTTTGTTTAAGGCTAGCACTCTATATCACATGAGCCACAGCTCCAGTACTGACTTTCTGAAAGTTTATGGGAGATAAGAGTCTCATAGACTAAGATCGTCAGATCTCTGTCTCTGGTCTGTTACCTCTAATTAACCACCAAAAAGCTGTGAGTGGAACTGTGGCTCAAGTGGCAGAGTGCTAGCTATTCTTGAGCAAAAAAAAAAAAACCCCAGGATTGGGGGGTGGGGGGGGAGGGAAATGGGTACCAAGACATGTGAAAGGGTATCAATGTATGTGAATTAATGCACCTTCTATCTGGCAAATATCATGTAACCCTTTTACTAATTACAATAAAAAAAAAACAAAACCCAGGGACAGTGCCCACGCCCTGAGTTCTGAGTTCAAGTCCCAGGACCAACACATACACACGCCACCTTTCCAATGTGATTAATAAGAAATGATAAATTTAAGCTAGGTCTGATAATGCATGACTATAGTTCTAGTACTAAGGAAGCTGAGCTATAGGATCCTGAATTCCAGGCTAGTACCCACTAACCCTGTTCCATAAGGCTTTCCCCTCCAAATTATTTTATTTTGCATTTTCCTGAATATATTTCATGTATTTAGGCCATCTTTTGTGTACTTTGTTCTCTATTGGGGATTTATTATATATCCATATATCTTTGTAATATGTTTTTCACAGTTTTAACATTATATTTTTCACATATGAAAACATAATTTTATTCTTATAATTATTTTACAAGAATAAAACACTTGACATTGTCCAAAAAGAAATGTACTTATTACCTAGTTTATGTACTATAACCCATCTGTGCATCACCTTTATAATAACAATAAAAATAAAACTTAATTTAAAAAGAATAAAATACTAACATTGTCAGGTACCAGCAGCTCACACCTATTATCCTAGCTACTCAGCAGGCAGAGATCTGAGGATGCAGTTCAAAGTTAGCCTGGGCAGGAAACTCCTTGAAATTCTTTATCTCCAGTTAGCCACCAAAAGGCAGAAATAGAACTGTGGCTCAATTGGTACAGTGCTGGGCTTGAGCAAAAGTGTTCAGGGACGATGATCGGTCCCTGAGTTCAAGTCCTTGGACTGACACACACACACACAAAATACTAAAATGAACATTAGTATGTCCACTGTGGAGTTTGTGGAATTGCTTCCTGTCTCTTAACATTCTTCTTCCTGCCACCTTATCTGGAATGAAAAACTCTTTGGCTGGAGACTTGTTGGGCCTGTGTTCTGCAGCTGGAATAGTCCAGGTGGCAGTCATAATGCTTCCTAACTGTCTCTGGGGAAACAAATGCTACATCTGGTAAGAAACAGGAACTGCTTGTGGTGGAAATAACTGATCTTCAGTGAGGTGAAAAAAAAGCTATGGTGGAAAGGAAATATGACCACAGATTCTCCTCTGCTCCTGAAGTTGCCTAGGAAGGCTAGACAGAGCCAAGACCCTGTTCTGTGGTCAAGACCAAAATACTCACTGCAGAGGTGACTGTAATGAGCCTGGGGTACAGCAGTACCAGTTGCCTGAGATCAGCATGTTATCTAGTGTGCCAGGCGGGTCACCTCTGTTCTGGGAAAAATTTCTCCGAAGTCCAAGCTGAGTTGTACGAGTGCCAAGGAAAGGCCGAGGGTTCATTCCAGTTCGGAAATGACTTTAGAAAAAGGGAAGGACCTTTTTCTTTAAAGATAAGAGAGTGTGCTGTCGTCACATTGCATCCCTTTCTCCTGCTCCTCACTGGGTATGTCAGGACTCCTCTGAATAGCCACAGATGGTTCCGGAACTGAGGGTTTTAAGGTGGTCTTCTGTGAAGAAGAGAAGAGCTCCCATGAGAAAGCTGAACTCTGCAGCTTGAATCCCTGAGTTTCTGCTTCCTATCCCTGCCACCCTTGGCAAAGCTAAATTTTTTTGTAGTTTTTTATTTTTATTATGTTTTCCTTCTATAGGAGAATGAATTCTCTAATAAGAAATGTACTGAGGTCTCTAGCTACCCCTCTCTCTGAAGATACTGCTTCTTTCCTTTTTTTTTTTTCCGGTGCCAGTCCTGGGGCTTGAACTTTGGGCCTGGGCTTTGTCCCTGGGCTTTCGTGCTCAAGGCCAGCACTCTACAGCTTGAGTCACAGCTCCACTCTCAGCTTTTTGTTGTTAGAGATAAGAGTTTCAGGGATTTTCCTGCCCAGGCTGGCTTTGAACCGTGATCCACTGAATTCAGGCTCCTGAATAGATTTACAGGCATGAGCCACAAGTACCCGGCTCTGCTTCTCTCCTTTACACAATCCTTTTCTTTCCTTCTGTCCCTTTCCCTTTCTCTCCCTTCCTCTCTCTTTCCTTCTCTCCTTCTGCATTTAACTTTCCACATTTTTTTTTTGTCAGTTCTGGGGCTTGAACTCCCTACTTGGTTCTGCCCCTGAGCCTCTCTGTGCTCAAGACTAGTGCTCTACCACTTGAGCCATATGGCTTGGGGATGTGGCTCAAGTGAAAGAAACCATCTTAGCAAGTGTGAGGCCCTAAATTCACATCCTAGTACTCCCTCCCCCCACTTGAGCCACAGTACCACTTTGGCCTTTTCTGTTTATGTACCCAGGGTGCATGCTGGGCAAGCACTCTACCACTAACACATATTCCCAATCCCTTTTCCACATTCTTTGACCCTTTTCTTCCTTCACCTTATAGCAAAAATATAGATTGGGAGTTTGTATATTGGACAGGTGAGAGACACTTGGAGAGATTTTTTTGTTGTTGTTTTTTTGTTTGTTTGTTTGTTTTGCCAGTCCTGTGCTTGAGCTCAGGGCCTGAGCACTGTCCTTGGACTTTCTCAAGGCTAGAGCTCTACCACTTGAGCCTCAGCACCACTTCCGGCTTTTTTCTATGTATGTGGTACCGAGGAATCGAACCCAGGTCTTCATGCATGCTAGGCAAGCACTTTAACCACTAGGCCAAACTCCCGGCCCCACTTGGAGAGATTTTTGTTTGTTTTTATAGGTAGTCTCTTGTAGTCCCAACTTCATTAATCTGCAGCTTTTATTAGTTTCTAAAATTGTTTGAAGTCATTTGAGAGGTGTTCTAAACAATGTCTCCAACAATGAAGGGCTAATAGAATTGTTCACATGGTAGGTTTTGTTAATAAAGGAATGGGTTAGTTTTTGTTCTCTTTTCTTCCCCCATCTGTTCACCTAGCTTCTCACTCTCCCCCAGGATTGTGGCAGGGATGGGGTTGCTATGCTTTGGCAATCTAGCCACTGATCCCAAATACCCAATAGATGCTTTTTTCCTTCCCAACTTACTCATCTCTCCTTAGATCTAGAATGGAGAATATCACATCCTTTTCCAGTTACCTAGTCCCAGTATAAGTAAGAGTGGAGTTTGTGAACTTTGAGAGGAGGTTGCACTGTTTTAAGAACTGCTTAGTTTATAGCACAGTTTCTGCCTTTTTTTTTTTTCCAGCTTCCCTTGCAGGGAGCTGTAGAGTTAGTCACTAAATTGCCTCAGAGTTTCCCATGAAACCTTTAAAAAACAACAACAACAACAACCTGGCTTTGACTTGGTTTTAAAAATATTATTGGTTTTGGAATCAGAAACTTAGGTTCAGATCCAGTTTGTAGTCTGCTTTCTAAATGAATTACTGTGGGCAAATATTGTAACTTTTCTGAAGCACATTCATTCTTCATAAAGTGGGTGAGATAATGCCTACTCCATAGTCTTGGAAATTAAATGAGACAACATAGTGAAAGGATGTTGGTATGTGTGTATACACACACAGACAGACAAGGTGATATATACATATGGCCTCTGTTCCTATAGTTAGTGGTCTTCAAATGAGAGAGATACTGTCCCAGAAAGGGACTTGTGGGAACAAGTAAAGTTGTTTTGGTTATCACACCTACCATACTACTATACTTGGTGACTGTGGGCCGTGGATATTAAACATCTTACAGTGTAAGAATTCTATACAGTTGACGTGGTAGAATATTCTTCTGGTCCTAGCACTTAGGGAGATCGGGAGTTTAAGGCCAGATCAGCCTGGGCTAAAATTGAAATTGTCTCAGTGAGGTGAGACTATCTATCTATCTAGTGTCCTGGGGCCTGAATTCAGGACCTACGTGATATCCCTCCGTGTTTTTGCTAAGGTTATTGTTCTACTACTTGAGCTATAGCTCTACACTCTTCAACTCAAGGCTATACCCTATCCCTTGAGCCACAGCGCCACTTCTGGTTTTTTAGTGGTTAATTGGAGATAAGAGTCTCATGGACTTTAGTGCCCGGGCTGGCTTTGAACCTTGATCCTCAAATCTCAGCCTCCAGAGTAGCTAGGATTACAGGCATGAGCCACAGTGCCCAGGTAAGGCTCAGCTTTCTAATGGAAAAAAAAATAAATAAAGCTTCTCTCTTGAGTATTAAACAGAACAATACCAATACGAGCGTCTATAGAGCTGGATGCTAGTTTTCACAGAGGAAGGGATCCTGAAAAATACTGCCTTGAGGCTGTATTTTTAAATTCTTTTTAATGTTTTTTTTAAAACTTGTTATGATAAAGGTGATATAAGAATGATTACAGTTACATAAGTGACATACTACATTTCTTTCTGGACAGTGTCACCCTTTCCCTCTCTCCCTGTTTTCCCCTCCCATCCCACCCCCAATGTATTTCTAATTCTTTTTTTTTTTTTTTTTTTTTTTTTGCCAGTCCTGGGCTTGAGCTCAGGGCCTGAGCACTGTCCTTGGACTTTCTCAAGGCTAGAGCTCTACCACTAGAGCCTCAGCACCATTTCCGGCTTTTTTCTATGTATGTGGTACCGAGGAATCGAACCCGGGTCTTCGTGCATGCTAGGCAAGCACTTTAACCACTAGGCCAAACTCCCGGCCCTGTATTTCTAATTCTTAAGGGTAGTTATGATCCTGGTCCCCAAAACAAATTTGTGTATTTTTAGCTTCTTTCATTTCTAGGCTAGCAAAAGTGGTACTTTAGCCTTGGCAGAGACAGAACATTGTTACTGGTAGAAGGAGCAAGTCTGAGTTTTGGAGTTCACCTTTGCTATAGAGCCACCTCAGCAGCCTGACCCCCATAGAAATCATTTTCTCTAGACTGTTGTTCCTTCAGTAGCTAACAATTGCTGGATAGTAATGGTATGCCCAATAACAGACAAAGCACTTTATTCATAGAGCCCAGAGAGCTTTTGAGATGATGGGGTGCTACACAGCTGTAAGTGCAGAGGGATTAGAGAGGTAGGGTACAGAGGATCAGCCTAATAGAGGATCAGGCAATGTTCTAAGATCTTGAAGGTGACCAGGGTAGGTCAAGAGAGAGTAGGTTGTCCCATACAAAGCAGGATGGGAGGAACTACAGAGGAGGAATGAGCTAGCCTGCTTGCTGGTATGAAGGAACCTAGTTCAGAGAGGTGAGCACACATCAAGACAGATGATCAGTCCACAGAAGATTTTAGCTGAAGATTTCCTAATGTTAAAATAAGCTGGGGAGGCTTTGCTGCCAAGACTTTCATCAGGGAATAGAGATTAGCTGGTAAGTGGTCCCTGGCCATTCATGAGTTTGCTCATTGCAAGTCATATGATTGAAATATATGAGAAGTAAGTGTTTAATCCTCAGAGGTTAGAGATTCAGAATAATTGAAGAAAAAATGGATAGGAAATGGTCTCATGTTACCCTTGAACTATAGAAGCTCCCAAATGCAGAAATTTTGTTTTTCTTATAGTTATGAAGGTGACATACAGAGGGGTTACAGTTTCATAAGTCAGGTAATGAGTACATATTTCTTTTTAGACAGTGTCACCCTTCCTTTGCTCTCTCCCAGTTTTTCCATCTTGTCCCCACCTGTAAGTTGTACAGTTCTTTTTGAACAGTGTCTTGTGAGTACCACTGCTGCATTTGTTCACTTTTTTTTTGTTTTTGTGGGTCATGGGGCTTGAACTCTGGGCCTGGGTGCTGTTCCTGAGCTCTTCAGCTCAAGTCTACCACCCTACCCCTGAGCCACAGCTCCACTTCCCATTTTCTAGTGATTAATTGGAGATAAGAGTCTCATGTTCTTTAGTTCTTTAGTGCCCGGGCTGGCTTTGAACCGTGAACCCCAGTTCTCAGCCTCTTGAGTAGCTAGGATTACAGGCATGAGCCACCATGCCTGGCTTTGTTCATCTTTTGTCCTCCATTTTTGTACAGAATTTCCATTTATACTCAACTATGTTTTGAGCAATGTTTTATTCATGGTAAATGCTCAATACATATTGGACTGTAACAGTGACAAATATTGCTTTCCATTTGCTGTTGTTTTTTTATACACTGTATCTTGGGGGCAAATAACACCCTCTGTCAGGTAATCACCCAGGCCCAGTACCTAGTAGTCACTCTATGCTACACTATCTCTTCCTTTTCCTTTCTTTGTAAGGCTGATTCTATAGTTGGTCCTAAGTTCTTACCTGCTTTGTTGTAATAGGCTCTCATAGTCTCTACGCTCCAGTCTTACAGGATCTATCCTTGCCTCCCATCCATTATCACAGTCACATTCAAAGATTTGGGGGTGGTAGGAACCAGTGGCTCACTCCTGTAATCCTAGGTACTCAGGAGGCGCAGATCTGAGATCTGAAGCTGAGGTTTAAAGTCAACCTGGGTAGGAAAGCCTATGAGACTCTTAATCTCCACTTAACCACCAGATAACTCAAAGTGGAAGTGAGGCTCCAGTGGTAAGGCTCTTAAGTTCAAGTCCCAGTACCTGAACGAACACACACACACACACACACAATCTGAGGGCAGACTTTCTTCTTGTGTTTTTATTAGCATATATTAGTTGTGGGGAGGTTTAATTATGAATTCATATGTGTATGCAATGTAACTATTGATGTTGCCCACTATCAGTCTTCTTTCCCTTAAAATAATTTGAACTGGTTTCATTGTTCTATTTTCATACATGCATATAAAGTACTTACCCCTATTCACCATCTTCATTCTGATATATACCCCCCCAACAGAACCTGTTTTACTTTTTTATCATTTTTGTACTATATATTAATTATACCAAGAAGTTTCATCATGGTTGGGGAGGATTTTTCTAGAAAACAAAACAACTTGTGCCAAGCCTTGGGAAAGGAGAAAACCTACACATTCAGTGCATTGAAAGGACAAACTGGTTGATGAGGATGTTGGAGAGAAAGCCGGGAAGGCATAAAAGTTGAGTAGGTTGTAGAGGACCTTGCCTTATGGTGAGAGTTTTAGACATGTTGAGTTCACTTTGGCCTTTGCAGACTCGTGAAATCTAGCTCTTCTGATATAGTTTGCCTGAGTGAGGGCTGGCTGCTCAGCTTCTTACTAGCCTCTACCAGCAAGGTGATGGCACCCTGTGCCTTTTCATGTTTGACTGGTGCTCCGCTCTCATTCCCGTCCTCAGGCAGAAAGGGCAGCGCCTCTGGTAACCTGGCCTCAGTGTTTGGCATGCCTACCAGTGGCCTGAGCCTATAATTTGGTGGGCTGATTGGTTACAAAAATAAAAAGTGTGACCTATAAATAAAGACAAGTGCCTTCACTGAAGAGGGAGTTTTTAATTTGCAGAGGTCCTGGTCTGTACTTAGCTGGAGGAGAAACTGATCTCCTCCCCACGCACAGCTCCATGTTCTGCTTTAGTACTTGTTCTGAGGTGGATGAGGGTTTGAGGAGTGGAGGATATGATGTGGAGAGCTTTGAGAATGTATTTGGAGGAGACAATAGAGTGCAACAACAGTTTTGATAGGACTTCTTGAGAAGTAGGTATTATTCAATCTTGTTTCTCATGTTTTCATTTTTCTGGGGTAGGAATACTTTAAAAATGTTTGATTGCATGATCATGTTTTCATTTAACAACTATTGAGTGTTCTGAATTTCAGACGTGAGGGATGTTATGTAAATCACTGGTCTTTTAGAACTCAAATATATAGGCATATTAAATAATATTAAGTAGTAATCAGTGTCTCACAAAAAAAGGAAGTAAGACAAGGGGATGGAAAGTAGTGGTGGTGGTGTTTTACATAACAATGTTGGGCCATTTGGGGGGGGGTTGAGGTATAGGAGAAAGATGAGATAGTGTACTTACCTGGTTTGTTTGTTTGTTTGTTTTGTGGTATTAGAGTTTAAATTTAGAGACTTGAACTTACTAGTAGGTAAGCATTCCATTATTTTAGTAAAGGGCTTCTCTCCTACGGGCTGGTTCCTTGCCCCAGCTAGGCTCCAGTCAGAACCTGTGGTTGCTTCTTCTGGTTCCAATTATCAAAACTGTCTGTAGGGATGGCATAGTGCTGATTAACTGTAAATAGATGCTTGTCTTTCCAGGACTGTCAGGCCTGATTCACCCAAGATTTCTTGACATCATTTTGCTCTGGGGTAGAGTCGGAAAATGAAGCTGGGTTCAGGAAACCACTTTAGGGAATATACAGATGTTTTGCAGCAGTTTTGGAGCTCAGTGCATTTGGATTTGAATCCTGATGTTGCTGTTTATTAGCTTCGTGACCTTGAACTAGTCCTTAACTTCTCTATATAAAGAACTTTGAGGGCTGGGAGTTTAGCCTAATGGTAAGAATGCTTGCCTAGCATTCTTGAAGACCCAGGTTTGATTCCTTGGAACCACATACATAGAAAAAGCCAGAAGTGGTGCTGTGGCTTTAGTAGTAGAGGAGCACTAGGCCTTAAGAAAGCCCAAGGACAGTGCTCAGGCCCTGAGTTCAAGACCTGGGACTGGCCAAAAAAAAAGAACGAAAGAACTATGGCCAGGTTCTAGTGGCTCATAACTGTAATCCTAACTACTCATGAGGCTGAGATCTTGATGATCACGGTTCAAAGCCTAGGCATGAAAGCCCCAAGAGACTCTTATCTCTAATTAACCATCAGAAAACTGGAAGTGGTACTGTGCCTCAAGTGGTATAGAGGTAGCCTTGAGTTGAAGAACTCAGGGGCAGTGCCCAGGCCCAGAGTTCAAGCCCTACGACTGACATAAAAAACAGAAGCTCAGTTTCTTTTTATAGTCAGGATAGTAGTACTTGCCATCTAGGGAGTTTGTGAGGGTCAAATGACATATGTAAAAGATCCAAGACAGTGTGTAGGATAGTAAGTGCCCAGTAAACAATAAATTGAAATATTCTAAGGGCATTAGCCTCCTGAATCAGGGATCTAGTATTGAGGAGTCAATAAGAATATTCAAGAAAGATGAATTGTTGTTAATGGATAAAGACTGGCTTTCTGTCCCTTCATTTACACGTTCCCATGCTTTCCTATCTGATGGTGTTGCTTTGTCATATATGACCTTTTCATATGCTTTAGTGACCTCCCCCCCAGGAAGTAGGATATCTTTTTTGTTTGGTTAGCCTGCTCCTTAGCACATTTTGTCTTTAGTACAGCCATGGAAGATCCATTAAGAGAGTTCTGAAGTAGGGGGATTTTACCAAGGCTACCATAACAACCATCACAGACCTAACAAGGCCTAGACCTCTTAGTGAGCTCCTGTTAGGCAAGTTCATTTTGTACATTGGAGTCAGCACATTCTCCTCAATGCCATCCTTAGGTAAAGCCCCAAAGTGGATGGACCAAAAATATCTAAATAGGAGAGACAGGAGAGAGCATCTTTATTTAGACTTTCTGTATCCAGAGTTTGTCTGTTTTGTGCCAGTACTGAGGCTTGAAGTTAAGAACTTCTGTTCTTGTTCATGTTGCTCATTGCTGGTGCTTTACCACTTGAGTCATGCCTTCCAATTCTGTGTTTGCTTGGGCCATTTACTTAAGACAGACCTCCCTCCCTACCCCTATCGCTATTGCTGTCTCTGTCTGTCTCCCTCCCCCCCACCTCTCTCTCTTGCAGAGTTTGATCTCAGGGCCTGAGCACTATCCTTAGGCTTTCTCTATCATTTGAGCCATAGCACCACTTCTGGCCTTTTCTACTTATGTAGTATCAAGGAATCGAACCCAGTTCTTCAGGCATGCTAGACAGGTTTAGGTCAAACTTCCAGCACTCCTCCTCCTCCCTTCTATTTATTTGTTTGTTTGTTTTTGTGGGGGATGCCAGTTCTGGGGCTTGAACTCAGAGCTTGGTGCTATTTTTGCTCAAGGCTAACACTTTACCACTTGAGCTGCAGCTCCACATCTGGATTTTTGCTGACTGTTTGGAGATAAGACTCACAGATTTTTGTGCCGAGGCTGGCTGTGATCCTCAGATCTCAGCCTCCTGAGAAGCTAGGATTACAGCCATCAGCCACCAGACCGTGGCTTAGGATAGACTTTGTGGTTGTGGTTGTGGTTACTTTGTTTTTACTTGCTACTCAGCAGAATCAGCATCACACGAGCACTCATTATCATCTGGCCCCTGGCAAACAGGGCACTTGGAGATCCTGTTCCCTTGTGGAGTACTCACTTCCCTTGTGAAGTGCTTCTGGTATGTGTTCCAGATTAATAGTTCAATCGTGGCCATTAATTGCTCCCTTTGGATTTTCTTAATTACAGCTGGCATGGTGGATAACTGGGGATTAAGAATTAAGAATCTCTTGTGAATTTATGGGGCAACAGATTCTGATGGGCTCTTAAAGCATTTATCTGTCATTTTCTCAGAATATCCTTGTTGAAACTGGTGAGCATAACCTTAGGACTTGAGGGATAGCTAGATAAAGTGTCATGTGGCATTTGGCCTCTTAGTTTATTTCTTCCAAGAATTTTGTAAAGAAACTATCTAAGACTTGTAGTCTCCAGATGCCCAGAGAAATGTCAAAATGGTGTCATAACAGCGTCACAGCACTCCCAGCTGTTTCTGATGTCTTGCAGGTACAGAGCTTACTCTGGCTTCTTTTCTATGGCAAGACTGATAAAACTTTCCCTTAGTTTCCTCTAGGAAACTGAACCAGTCAACAAAGAACGACTAAGATGTCATCTTCCCTGCCATGAGACAGGGACAGGGACAAGACACAGCCTTCAAAAACTTACTAGGAGGGTTTGAAATGTGATTTAGTGGTAGAGTGCTTGCCTAGCATGCATGAAGCCTTTTGTTCAATTCCTTAGTCCCATATAAACAGAAAAAAGCCAGAAGTGACACTGTGGCTCAAGTGGTAGAGTGCTAGCCTTGAGCAAAAGGAGCTCAGAGGCAGTCAGTGCCCAGGCCCTGACTTCAAGTCCCAGGGCTGGCAAAAAAACAAAACAAAACTAACATACTAGGTGCAACCTGGTGTGCATTCACTCAGCAAATACTGTTGAATGCTAAGAATTGTGTTGTTAAGTAGCTGAGAGTTAAAGATGACTAAGACAGTGTCTACACCTATGAGTTCAGACTGGAGGGAGAGACAAGCTCATTGAGCATATAATTATAATATGTAGCTGAGTGCAATGGTGTATACTAGGAACCATGGGACACACAGAGGAGGGGTGGAGCTTGAAGCATACTTTTATAGGAGGAAATCTCTGCTGGCTAAAGGGTTACTTAGGAGTTACACAGAAGTGTGGGAGTGAAAGCTTTCTAAGTAGAGAAGACAGTTGGGCATTGGTAGCTCATAATCCTAGCTTCTCAGGAGGCTAAAATCTGAGGATCACAGTCTGAAGCCAACCCAGGCAGAAACCAAAAAGGCAGAAATGGAGCTATGGCTCAAGTGGCAGAATGCTAACCTTGAATGAAAGAAACTCAGGACAGGGCCTCGACCCTGAGTTCAAACCCCAGGACACACAAAGAAAACAAACAACAAAGAAGACAGTATGAGCAGAGGTATCAAGGGAGAATGTATAGTTTGAGCCAGGTACACACATCAGTGCCCAGGCCCTGAGTTCAAGCCCTACAACTGACCAAAAAAAAAAAAAAAAAAGGAGGAGCGAGAGTGAGGTCAGAAAGGGAAAAACTGGGAGAAAATCAAGGAGGAGGTAACACTGTTTAAAAAGAAATTTACTCATTACCTTACTTATGTAACTGTAAACCCTCTGTACATCACCTTTACAATAAAATTTAAATAAAATGAAATGGAGAGAGAAACAAAATGTACAATTTGAGAATCCTCACAAAGCTACTAGTGCTGTTGAACTGTGATATATCCAGTAGGGTGTGGTGGTGGTGTGTGTGGGGGAGGGGGGACTGGAGACTAAAAGTCACCCAAAAGAGTCTGTCATACTTTTCCTAAGAGTGTCATGATCAGGCTTTGAGTTGTCCCATGGAGGGGATTGGAATGGAGATGGCCAGTTGCGTCATGTGTGATGATGATGGGTTAATGGGATGATGATGGATAAATAGCCATTGGAGATCATGTGAAAAAGCCAATAAATAGTTAAAAAGATTAAATCTTCAGGACTGATTAGATTTGACCTTGGGTGTGTAGAAGGGAGGAATTCAGGATGACATGCACATGTCTAGCTTGCTAAATAAGTTACATAGAGATACTATCAGCTAAGGGAACACAGAGAACCAGATAAGTGCTGAGTTTGAGACAGTCAAGGTTACAAGTGCCTACGAACACAGAATATCTCCTGGACTGTTGGATATTTTAAGCTGCAGCTTGAAGGAGAAGTCTTAGGTAAGAATGCACATTTGAGAGTCATCAGTCAAATTGGAGGTCTTTATATTCCCACAGACAGCATAGGCTTTCAGCAGTGGGAGGGACAGCTTCTTAGGTAACGTCTCAAGGAATGCAGCAGAGTTGTTGAGAAAAGTAGTTGAGGATGATGAAAACAGATTTGTGCAGAATCAGGTTTGGAGACCGCAGGTTTAATCTGGGGAACTCAGAAACAGTTAGGGAAGTAAGGGATTTGAGGTAAGCCAGAAACATTAGAGATAATCTGGTAAAAATCTCTTCCAAATCTCTTCAGAGATAACAAAACTGTGGCCCCAAAAGTTTAGTGGGATTGTCTCAGATCAGCCAACCACCTGCACAAATAGCTGAGCAGCTTAATCAGTAACTATTGTATTTCTCTGAGTTCTGGATCCAGTGAATCTCCTATGTGGCTGGTGTTATGTCTTATCTTTTGAAGGGGTAACTACTCTAACATAGAGGATTATTGGATTTCACGAGTTAATGGTTTTAATGGTTAATATTGTTAACTTGTACTGTTCCGCTTTGCATATATGAAGATATGTCATATCACTGTGAGATTGCATATGCCTTGAGAAACTAATGAGTCTGATGAAAATCCTGGGGTATTATTTCATAGGATCATTCATAGAGTTCTTCTTGTATGCCAAGCTCCATGAGAAGTTCTTCATTTTCACTGATCCCTTCACTTAATAGTTATAAAAAAGAAATAAGAGCCAGGCACTAGGTGGCTCGCACCTGTAATCATAGCTACTCAGGAGGCTGAGATCTGAGAATTGAGGTTCAAAGCCATCCCAGGCACAAAAGTCGTGAGTCAGAGTGTCTCTGTCTGTCTGTCTGTCTGTCTCTGTGTCTCTCTGTGCACCAATGTATGTGGTACCGAGGAATCAAGCCCGGGTCTTTGTGCATGCTAGGCTAGCACTCTACCACTAGGCCGAACTCTTATCTCCAGTTAATCACCAGAAGACTGGATTGTGCTGTGGCTCAAGTGGTAGAGTGCTACCCTTGAGCTCAGAGACAATGCCCAGGCCCAGAGTTCAAGCCCCAGGACTGTCAAAAAAAATAGAGAAATAAATATAATCTATATTTTAAAATGGATAAACTAAAGTTTAGAGGGGTTTGTCTCATGAAAAATACTCAAGGATGGATGACCAGGATTCATGATCTTGATCATGGACTTCTGAACAGGATTTTAAATCCAGGTCCTCCCTTGGTTCCATAACCCATGCTGTTACTTCTTTATTTTTTATGTGCCAATGCTGGGCTTGAACTCAGGGCCTAGGTGATGTCCCTGAGATGTTTTGCTCTAGGCTAGCCCTCTGTTACTTGAGCTACACTTATGGGATTTTTGGTGGTTAAATGGAAATAGGAGTCTCATGGGCTTTCCTGTCCCAGACTGGCTTTGAACCACAATCCTTAGTTCAGTCTTCCAAGTAGCTAGGATTACAGATGTGACCCACTAGTGCCTGACCATGCTATTATTTATTACCAGTTGGGATTTGTCGACATATGCTTGCCAAGAGTATAATTCATTGACCAGTGCTCTACACACTTTAGGTGTCTGCATATATGCTTTAATCAGTTGGCTTCACCCAATCCTGCAGGACAGGGAACTGTTGCTCAGTGATAACCAAAGCTGTCTGAAAAATCCAATTAAACCTTCCCCAGGTTAGAAAGGTTTTTGTTTTTGTTCTTCTGGTTTTTTTTTTTTAATTTTTTTATTTTTTGGTGGGGTTTTTTGAACTGGCCTACTTGGCCTGGGCGCTATCTCTGAGCTCTTCAGCTCCAGGCTACTGCCCTATCCTGGAGTCAAGCCCCACTTCCCACCTTCTTGAGGTTGATTGGAATAAGAGTCTCCTTTTGTGCCTGGGCTGGCTTTGAACCTGGATCCTCAGATCTCAGCTTCCTGAGTAGTTAGGATTACAGGCATGAGCTACTGCACCCAGCTAGAAAGGTGTTGTTTTTTTTTTTTTAAGATTCTTTTTAATATTCCTTTGTAAGAACACATGACATTAAATCCAAAGAGTACAAGAGCGAGGACTCAATAACTGCATACCCAAAGCTATGGACATGGTAATGGAAATATAAACATAACTATATAGACATAGAAACCTATGACTCTATAGACATAATGTTTTATTTCATAAATTAATATGTTTCTATTACATACAAACCCTTAGCCTAATTGTGATTAAGTTCTCAATACTAAGTCCCAGTGATTGTAAATAGAGATTCCCTCCTCGAACACTTGTATGTTAAACTTGTCATTTAAAATATGATGTAAAAATCAACGTTAATAAATTCTTTAAAAAAAACACATGACATGATGGAAGCTACATGACTGGGCTTAAATCTGTGTTCTACTTTCGGTGTGACCTTGAGACCACTGAAAATCAGATTCAGAATTCTCTCACTAGTTAAACAGATATAAAATAACATTCACTTCCAGTGGTTACTGAGGGCAACCACTTTTGAGAAAAGTGTCTGGCCTATAAAAGCTATCCACTAACATTTTATTCCTCATCTGTGGCCCTGAGTGAACATGGCACTTAGGATGCCAGATACTTCAAGAAGCAGAGAGAATTCTGGGTTTCTTTGGGTCTTGGGGAGGGAACTCTCCAAAGGCTAACTGCAAGAATGTATTCTTTTCTAGCCAGAGAGTTAAAGGAAATATAAAATATTAAAAAGGTAAGACGAACTGAAAAATGATATTCAAGTATGGGTAGTCATGGCCTCTGTCAATCTCTAGTCTTAAAAACATGGCAGGATAATAGTCCTGAGGGACAACCCAGATGTCAAGAACACACTGAAGTCATCATGATTCCTCCCAAAAGAGCTGAGTACTGAGGACATACCCATTTGAGATCTAGTATAAAAGCAAGGCCAGTGCTAGAGACTTGGTTCTGTGGAAGTCCCTGAGTTCAAGCTCCACAAACAAAACAAATTTTGTATATGAATATAGCTGGGCTTAGATGTGTGACAGATGTATTCCTGGGATGGGCCTCAGTTTACCTTTCCATAAAGCAGGAGTCATGCTCCTCCTACATGTGTTTGGAGGTAGGAAAGGGATTCATTAAGTTTTATTGTCAGTTATAAGATCCTGGATTTATGATGAGACTTTTGAAAAGTCTGATCTGGTTCCAGGCAGGGCACTGGGTGAGATGGAATGCTGCCTCAACAGCTTCTGCTGTGTACTTGGGCAGCCACTTTCTATTAAGCTACTTCTGTGTGCAAGTCATCCTTGCCCAAGAACAATTGTGTTCTAGGCTAAGTCTGTACCCTTATGGAGTGTCTAGGCTCATTCAGGAATATACAAAAAGTGAACAGCGTAAAACTTATGAGAGAATTCAGTGACCCATAAAACCTTACAATTAGGGGCCAGGAGTTTGGCCTAGTGGTTAAAGTGCTTGCCTAGCATGCATGAAGACCCGGATTCGATTCCTCGGTACCACATACATAGAAAAAAGCCAGAAGTGGTGCTGAGGCTCAAGTGGTAGAGCTCTAGCCTTGAGAAAGTCCAAGAACAGTGCTCAGGCCCTGAGCTCAAGCCCAGGACTGGCAAAAAAAAAAAAACAACCTTACAATTAAATGATTTTTAAGGGGGCTGGGAAAGTGGCTTAGTGGTAGAATGCGTACCTAACATGCATGAAGCTCTGGGTTCAATTCCTCAGTACCACATAAGCAGAAAAAGCCAGAAATGGCACTGTGGCTCAAGTGGTAGAGTGCTAACCTTGAGCAAAAGAAGCTCAGGGACTATGCCCAGGCCCTGCGTTTAGGCCTCAGGACTGGCAAAAAATAACTTACAATTGAAGGATTTAGAGCCGGGCTCAAATGATAGAGCACTTGCCTAGCAAAAATAAGGCCTTGCTTTCAGACCCTAGTACCAGAATGAGTGAATGAATAAATGGATAAATAACATAAATAAATAAGTAAATGGTCTGGCTCAAATACGTACATACCTATTATAATTCTAGCACTCAGGAGACTGGGGTATATGGATAAGAAATTTGAGGCCAGGGGCCGGGAGTTCGGCCTAGTGGTAGAGTGCTTGCCTAGCATACACGAAGACCCGGGTTCAATTCCTCGGTACCACATACATAGAAAAAAGTCAGAAGTGGTGCTGAGGCTCAAGTGGTAGAGCTCTAGCCTTGAGAAAGTCCAAGGACAGTGCTCAGGCCCAGAGCCCAAGCGCAGGACTGGCAAAAAAAAAAAAAAAAAGAAAGAAAAAAAAAAGAAATTTGAGGCCAGCCCAAGCTACATAGCTAGTTCGAGGTCAGCCTGGGCTGGAAGATCCTTCCACAAACAAAAAAGGGAGGTGAGGATGTTTAACATAGTACCTGGCCTAAAGTAGATGTTTATAAACTTAAGCTTCCTCTTTCTTTTAGGGCATAGTATGTAGTATGTAGAAAACACTAAATAAAGGTCTTGGTTGATTGCATGTAAAATAAAATAATATTAGCTCCTACTTTATAGGTTTGTTATACGAATGAAATAAGTCTTATCAAATATTTGTCCATTTTATTAATGTTAGCTGTTATTTTAATTTTTAATAACGTTATTAAATCCACCTATGTAACATAGCTTATAAGTCCCTTTGTCATCTGTGTCTTGTTTCTCATATATACTTTCATCCTGTTAAACCTCTTACAAAATCCTGGATTTGTTACAGTGTTTTGTGGTCCCATATATTTGCAAACACTCTAGTCTCTCACTGTCTTTCTTCCTTTGTTGCTTGACTCCCTTCTGCTTAATGTTTTAAGATTGGATCCTAAAATATTTCTTTCAGGAAGCCTTATACTTGGTATGATTAGATGTTGCCTCACTGGGCTCTACAGTGTCATCGCTGCCTCTTTGATAGCAGTGCTATCTTTGCTCACCCCTGTTTTGCTGGCTTACCTTGCCTCAGGATGTAAATTTTCCAAAGATAATGATCATACCTTGTTTATTTTGATAACTACCAGATTCTAGGTTGGTGAACAGTTGTGTCCCAGCTAAGTGTTGGATAAAAAGCCTAAACATAGTTCATAATAATGTGCCACATTTATGAACACAGCAACCCTATGTGGTGAATACAGTTTCTTCCTTCCTCTTACAGATAAGGAAGCAGGCTTATAGGCATTAAACCACCCTTCCAAAGGAGTAAGTGATGCAGCCAGGATTCCACCGTAGGCAGGGTGGACCCATGTGTCTATAGGACCATTGCTGTAATTGATTGTAGGGATCTCGACTAAATGTCCAATAAAATGTGAAGAAATATTAGCTGTAAGTTTAATAATTAGTACATGCATGGAGACTTTGACTTACGAGAGAAGATGGGGTTTCACCTATTGTGAACTAGAGCAGGGTATGGCTAGCAGTTGTAAAGGAGGTAATCTCAGAGACTCATGGAGTAGAAAACTGAAGGACAGGAGGAACAAGAGTATGTAGTAGAGAAATTAAATTTGTAGGCTTTACTGAGTCCATACTCTGGTGATAAACAGGCTCACGGGATCCCTGTGCTCAAGAGCCTATAGTCTAGCAGGCTGTAAAAGGATGAATCTGATGAAAGGACCAAGAAGTAGCTTAAATTACAACATGAACTATGTAGTGTTAAGACTAAGAATGGGAAATAGGAGTTTGTTGAGGAAAAAGCAGCATATGAAGAAAGTTACTTGAGCTGTAGTTTATAAAGCAGTTTATAGGTGAGAGTCCAGAAATAGCAAAAACTAGTGAGATTAGCCATTGCTTGCAAATAATCAGGACAAAACAAGGACTTGGTGGTGGAATAGATCAGTTGATTATTTATTGAGCACTTGCACATGATTCAAAGGATGCGGTATGCCCCCTACTCTTTGGTAGTTCAAGTTCTGAACAGAGAGATTTTCCCTAAATAAAAGACACTGTGCCTCATGCCTATATTCCTAGCTACTCAGGAGGCTGAGATCTGAAGATCAGGGTTCAAAGCCAGCCAAGGCAGAAAAGGACCGGAGACTCTTATCTCCAGAAAACAGAAAGTGGGTCTTGGCTCAAGGGTAGGGTGATAGCCTTGAGCTGAAGAGCTCAGGGACTGTGTCCAGGCTGAGTTCAAGCCCCATGACCCACAAAACAAGAAGGCTATACTCATTCCATTTTATGATACTTCTGGGAGGTTATACATACTCCTTCTGATATATTCCATAGCCATATCAAAATACAAGGCTCTTAAACATTCTACTGAACATGGCTAAGGAAGATGAAGATAAGAGTTTGAGGATAACAAGCAGGTTTTTGGCATGTCATTTGTTCTTCTCATGATTATGCTTAATACTTAGAAGTGTTTTTAGATTGGGTAGTCACAAAGCTATTAGATTTGAATCCTATTAATAGGTAAGGATTCAGAAGTCTGGGCAAACAGTCATGAGTAACTCCTAGGGTCAGAGAATGGGAAGACACGCTATCTATCTGAGGAGAATCCAAAGTAGGAAGGAGAGGATGAGTTACTCAAGATGATGGAGCCAAGTCTTAGCTTAGAAGTGAAGTATTTTCCATAAGATTTTTTTTTTTGCCAGTCCTGGGGCTTGAACTCAGGGCCTAGGCACAGTCCTTGGGTTTTCTCAAGGCTAGTACTCACAGCCACTTCTGCCTTTTTCTGTGTATGTGGCACCCGGGGCTTCATGCAAACTAGGCAAGCACTCTACCACTAGGCCACACCCCTAGCCCTAACTGCAGCTGGGCATGCCTCTTACCCCATTTATTTAGGAAATAGAGATCAGGAGGTCACAGTTCAAGGCCAGCTTTGGCAATAAAAAAAGTTAGCAATACCCTATCTCAGACAAGCTCTATGTGGTGGCACACACCTGTAATCCCAGCTACACAGAACATAGAAGTAGGATCAAAATGAAGGCAAAAATTGCAAGAACCTATCTGAAAAATAAAAGGATTGGGGACTTGACCAAGTGGTAAAGCACCTGCCTAGCAAGTATAAAGCACTAAATTCAAACCCCAGCACTGCAGATACTATTAAGAGTATGCTAATGCTGGGTGCTGGTGGCTCACATCTATAATCTTAGTTACTCAGGAGGCTGAGATCTGAGGATGTGATTCAAGGCCATCCTGGGTAGGAAAGTCCATGAGACTTTTATCTCCAATAAACTATTCAGAAAAAGCTGAATGAAAATAGTGCTGTAGCTTAAGGGGTGTATGTAGAGTGCTAGCGTTAAACACAAAGAGGCTCAGGGACAATGCCCAGGCGCTGAGATCAAGCAGCAAGACCTGAGGGAGAAAAGAACATGCTAAGATTGTGGGGTACTGGTGGCTCCTGCCTGTAATCCTAGCTACTCAGGAGGCTAAGATCTGAGGACCCAAAGATCATGATTTGAAGAAAGTCCCTGACACTTTTATCTCCACTAACTGCCAGAACGCCCAAAGTAAAGCTATGGCCCAAGTAATAGAATGCTCACCTTGAGTACATAGAGCTCTGGGACAGCACTCAGGCCCTGAGTTCAAGCCCTACGAATGCTACAAAAATAAAAAAAATGAAACAAAAAAAATGCTAAGAATAAGCAATTTTGTTTTTTATGCAAATGATTCAATTCAGAGCCTATTTTTAAATGGAGAAGCGGAGTTTATCTTCCCTGCTTAGAAGTTTGGAAGATTTTTCTCTGTGTAGGGCATAGAGGGAGGAGGTACCTAAAGCAGAGATGATAGCTAGAGGAGTAGCACAGAGGGTCTGGCTGTTCCCATCCAGTTGGTGACAGTGGGAGAAATGAGAGACTTGGGGGAGACTCAGTGCCACAATGAGAGATGGACTATGGGATTCAGGGGAGAAAGGAAAGCGTCCTTTGAAATGCTAAGACTGCCTGTTGGGCTCCTTAGGCTGGAAGACAGCCTTGTGGAGAGAGGGAAGACCCCATTGGCTGAGGGAGAATGGGAGGCTCTGCCCCAAGACTCCTTGGCTTTGGAAAACCAGCTGCCCCCAGCGGAATAGTTTCCATTGTGCGTAACTGAGGAGTGTGTGGGTCTGGCTAACCACGAGCAGAGGCTGAGGAGCCAGAAGGCAGATCAAGTTGCTGTGATGGTGGCTGTTGAGCTAGGCCTGGGGCCTCCATTGGGAAATGCTCACAGCAGTTCTCCCATCTCCCAACAGTGTGTACTCCTAGGCTGGTTAGCTGGAGAGGTTGGCCACAGGCAGAATGTGGAGACCAGGCTCTCTGCAGTAGGTTACTTGTTATCAAGTGTGAAGCCAGTGATAAGACAGGAGAGGGTGGAGATAAATGCCTTGTGGCATTGGGGACCTAACCATTTTCCTTTTCCTCCTCAGAATCTAATGCTTAGAACCCTCCAGAGTGAAGTGGAGGCCTCAAGGCTGTAATTTTACTGGGAAAGAAAACATCTCTTTGTTTCACTGATACTGGCCTTCTAAGGGCTTCTCCTTCATTTGATTTGTCTAGTGGGAATCTCAGAGCTCAGCCAGAGACATCTGGTGAATTCATTTCTTTTTCCTTTCAGACTGCTGAAGGACTTGGCCCATAACTGTTCAGTAAGGCATTTCTGGTTATAGAGTCGTCAGTGACCACAGTACCATGCTCTCCAGATATAGTTCTGAGCCTGGCAGCTTGTCCCCAAAATGGTGGCTTCAATTAAGCAGAAACAGAAAAGCAGCTGGGTGCCAGCACCTCATGTCTATAATCCTAACTACTTAGGAGGTTGAGATCTGAAAATTGTAGTTCAAAGTCAATTGGAGTAAATAAATCCATGAGAATCTTTATCTCCAATTAACCAGCCAAAAAAAGGTTGGAAAGTGGAGGCATAATTCAAGTGATGGAGCACCAGCCACCACTTGAAACCCCAGAGCAGGCATAAAACAAAACACAGAAAGGCAGATGATTTGAGATATTATCGACACTTCAGGCAATGAATACTTACTTTTCTGATGCTCAGCAAATTTTCTGACCTCAGCAAATTTCTCGAAAACTTTGTGCTGTCAGACTTGAACTCGACCCTTGTGCTCCTGTGCAGTGGCTGGGGGTCTTATTTGATGGGGGATAAGGAGCAGTGAGGAACAGTACTTTTTTTTTTTTTGCCAGTCCTGGGCTTGGGCTCAGGGCCTGAGCACTGTCCTTGGGTTTTCTCAAGGCTAGAGCTCTACCACTTGAGCCTCAGCACCACTTCTGGCTTTTTTCTATGTATGTGGTACTGAGGAATGAAACCCGGATTTTCATGCATGCTAGGCAAGCACTCTACCACTAGGTCAAACTCCTAGCCCCAGAACCGTACTTTTATTTATTTATTTTTTGCCAGACCTGGGCTTGAGTTCAGGGCACTGTCCTTGGACTTTCTCAGGGCTAGAGCTCTACCACTTGAGCCTCAGCACCACTTCCGGCTTTTTTCTATGTACGTGGTACCAAGGAATCGAACCCGGGTCTTCGTGCATGCTAGGCAAGCACTTTAACCACTAGGCCAAACTCCCGGCCCCCAGAACCGTACTTTTAAAGCTCTGGAGTTTGGCAATCCCATGCCTAAACTCTTAAGGGGTAGCTGCTGCCTTCCATCGCTTCCTGTGTTGTGTAGCAGGCGGTTGGAGTGTTTACCTCTGCTGCATGAAAGAGGGCATAGGGCTGCCTATACTTCCAGCATGATGTCATTGACTGTTCTGTGATTTCCCCTTCTGCCACAGGGCAGTTCTTCACTCCAGAACCTTTTGTCATTGACTTAGGCCTATTCTAGACTCCCTCTCTCAGGTTATCTCCAAATCCACCCCTACATTGCTCTAGCCAGTCAGGCGCTTGGGGAAAAGTGTGGGTGTTTGGAGAGGCTTCTGTGCTTCACATGTCTAGACTTTTTAAAATTTCAGCTCTTGGACCTTTGATCAGACTCTGACTTTTTTTGTTTTCTTGGACAGGATTGCAGGTTTTTTTTTTTTTTAATGGGGGGGGCATTGGGAGCTGTGCTGAAATAATGAGATAAACAAACAGTGATGTGGAGGTGGCAGCAGCATAGGCTGTGGGCTGGGCTGGGCTGGGCTGGCCAGCCCAGCCTGCCTGCTGTCTGGGCGGGCTGGGTGGAGGAGGACTCCCGCCCTGTGCATTGGCCAGCTGGCTTGTGTTAAAGCACTAGCTGAAAATAACTCATTGTCTGGGAGCTGCTACTGCAGTAGGGCTGGTTGTGGCCACCAAGGGGCCAGGGCAGCAAGGGTGGTGTCTACTACCTCTTTAAGCTCTCAGCCTTTGGAGATGGGCCCAGCTGGCCACAGCTATGCCCAGTGCCCACCTATAGAGACACATGACAGGCAGGCTGGGCTGTTCCTGATGTTTTTCTGCCCTTTTGGAGACTAAAAATGGTCCTTTGTGCATTATGTTGCTGCTTTGTTACTGACATGGGAGCAGGCTTTTGGTTGGTGAAGGGGATCCTCATAGGAACACAGAGTGGGTAGTATTAGAAGTCTTCCTACAGCTGCCTCTTGGAGATACATGTTTTATTAAGAAAGAGTATGAAAAGTGGGGCTTGGCTCAAGGGGTAGGATGGTAGCCTTGAGCTGAAGAGCTCAGGGACAGTGTCCAGGCCCAGAGTTCAAGTCCCATGACTGACCAAAAACAAAACAAAACAACAACAACAAAAAAAACAACAAAAAAAAGAAACTCTGAGTTCAAGCTCCAGTATTGGCACCGGGTATGTGTATGGGCTGTGTGTGTGTGTGTGTGTGTGTGTGTGTGTGTGTGTGTGTGTGTGTATCATTTTTTGCTCAAGGCTGGTACTCATCACTTGAACCACACCTCCACTTCTGGCCTTTTTCCAATTAATTGAAGATCAGTCTCTTGCCCTTTTTGTCCAGGCTAGATTTGAACCATGATCCTCAGATCTCAGCTTCCTGAGTAGCTAGGAGTGCAGGCGTGGCCACCAGCACCCAGCTGGACTTCCAAGTTTTGTGCCCTCTCACCATTTCCTACCTGTGTTTCTTTGCCTACTAGGCTAATCTACGGATGCCAGGAAGGACTTGGTGGCAGCAGGTTCCCAAAAGTGTGTTAAGGAAGTATGTGGTGACCAGGAAAATACATCAGTTCACTTGTGGAACAGTTCTTGTCTCAGTTCCCCAGGGTTCCCCAGGCCCAGGGCCTGAGGACAGGGATTGAGGCTTCTGTGTTGGAAGGTGGGTCCAACCATCAGAAGCTCTGAGAAAAGAAAACTTTACTAAAGTCAACAGTGCACTTTCTGTATTTTGCTCAAAGTCAGCAACCTCTGCCGGCCTTCCCACAGCCCTTTTCCCAGGGATGTTTTAGATTTCTCTATGCCTGATTCTCAGAATCTATGCCATTTTTTTTCTTTAGTTCTTTCTTTTTTTAGCTATGCCATTTTTATTTTTATTTCTAAGTAAGATTTATTCTCATCTACTGGGACCAACAGAAACAGTAAAGTAGGGAATTTTTGGTAGTTCCTATTTCTGTGTGTTGGGTTTTCCCCAGGCCTGGCCCAAGAATACTGGCAAAATGAATATTAAGCCCCAGAGCAAGGCTTGCAGCTTTAAAGGAAACTCCAGAGCTACCAGCATTTCCCCTCCTTTACAGTGGGAAGGAAATGGGGAGGGGCTAAGTGGGCTGGGGGTTTAGAGCAGGAAGGGAAAGAAAACTCTGTAAGCAGAGCCATCTCCTCATCCCTTTACTGCAATCAACAGAGGTCTGGTGAGAAATCCACTTAGCAGGCAATCTGCCTGACCCCTCACATGAGCCAGAGTAGCCTTGCTGGAAGGGTGTCAGATCCATGCCTTTCACCTTCCTCCACTGTGTCTTCATTCTGAGACTTTTTGTTGGTTTTGAGTTAGAAGCCAGTTTCACTGTTGCTTTCAGTTTTAGTTCATGTCTGTTTCTCCTATTTCCTTTTGTGAATGTTATGTCTATAACTTGTCTCCTTTTCTCCCTACCAAGGGGTGGTGGTGGTGGTGGCTCTCTCATAACCCCAAGGATGATAGTATGTCAGTTGCCTCCTAGTCTCAGAGGAAACTAGAAAGAGATCAAAGAAGGGGATAAAGGACTGCTTTGTATTCAGTATTGAGAAGCAACTGCTAAAGAAGATCAGGGATCAGATATAGACAACCCCAAAGCAAGGGGGCAGACACTACATAGGCTTTTCAGGAGAAAGAAGGAAACTGAAGAGACCCACAGTGTTCCAGATACATATAGACATAAACTGTTTATCATTTGATCCTCATAAAACCCTGTGAAATTGTGAGATTATCTCCAATTTATGGGTGAGTTCACCAAAGTTCGAAAACTCTGAAGAACCCAAAATTAATCATGGACCCTCTGGCGCTGTGTTCAGTAGCCTGGACCTCTGCCTTTTTTCTGTTCACGGATTGCACTGAGGAGTTAGCAAGAAGAGCTCAGCTTAGCTCAGCTTCAGTCCCACTGAAGGAAAATACCAGAGTAGCAACCTTTGGCTGAGACAGGAGCTGTGTCAGGTTTGCGTGCTGGCTGTCCCCAGAACTCAGGAAGTTGTCCTTCCTAAGGGCAGAGCAGCTTCCTCTGGACATTGGAGTTCTACCGTATTCATGCACATCTTCAGGTAGAGGAGGGGCCTTAATGATCCTGTCTGACAGGAAGAGGACTTTCCTGGTCCTGCTGCCTTGGCTGATGGCTCTCACTGTTGCCCTGCTTCATGTGAGAATGCTGTAGGCTGAGCGCTTTCCCTTAGCCTCCTCCTTCCTAACACACTTCAGAAAGGCCTACCTGAAGCTCTACCTCTAGGATGTGGGCCAAATAGTCAGGGCTGCTTTGTGCTTGTTTCTGTATTCCATAGGTCCATCTTCTCTGAGGATTCAGAGTTTGACTGGGTCTCTGGTATGTCCCTTCCATACTCCTAGGGTAGGTCCCAAAGAAGGTGACTAGACAACCACTCGTGTTCTCAAGTCCACCTGGGTGAGGAGGTGCGAAACCTCAGCAGTGACAGTGGTTAGCCATGGAGAAAGCTGGTGTAGACTTTGCCACAATAACAAACTTCCCCCTCCTCTGAGCAGCTCCCTTCCAGGGGAGACAGCAGCAATCTATTTTCATGGCTCAGATTTGGAAGAAACAACCAGATGATAGCAGTTTACTTGGAAAGTGCAAAGCCAGGACTGGTCCTAGAGACTATTTCTTGGGTTCACTGGGCAGCAGCCCATGCCTAGTTTGAGTGGAGACTGCTCTGTGCCCGGGGCTGGCTTTAGAGCCCCTGTTGGTTAAGACCTCCTGTTCTCATCTTGTTGTTCTCACAGACATGCTGAGCTTGGCCTCTAGTGCTAGAGAAGAACTGGGGTAAGATGAGAGGTATGTGTGAATACTGCATGATACCTTATGTGACAAATGAATTATATTTAAAGATTTCTCAGCAGAAAAACCAGAAGTAGTGCTGTTGCTCAAGGGATAGGGCTGTAGCCTTGAGCTGAAGAGCTCAGGGACAACGCCCAGGCTCAGAGTTCAAGCCTAGGACTGGCAAAAAAAAAAAAATTCTTCTCAGTCCCTTAGACAGTGGAGGAACACCTCCCAGTATTCTTCCTTGGGGATCCTGGGTACATAGTTCACTCCCTGGATGAGGATGTGAAGGGGGATTAGGCAGAGCTAAACCATGCTTGGGTTGCCAGAGAGTGAGAGTTGCACTCAGAGCAGTAGAGAGAGAGATGAGAGGAAGTTCCTCCAGGAGGAGAGTGGGAAGTCCTGTGCATTGTCAGGCCCTTGTGACATTTCAGGTGGGGATCATGTTTGATTTAGGAGTTCGGGTGTGCAGATAGGATAATCTGATGAAAATGTCCAACTGTTTAGAGGTAAAGAGCTGTGAACAAAGACAGTCACACTGTGGAGAGAAATGTAATTGCAGGACACATAGGAGGGGATGTCATCCCCTAGCATGGTGCCATGCATGGGTCCCTTCAACCTTCCTCTCTCACAGTGTCATCTATCCATTTAGCAATTGATAGTGAACAAAATAGAATGATTCTTAGGCTGTTCTTCAGTGTTCAACATTAGCGTGTTCTAGTGAGGGGTCAGGATGCTGCTGTGTCTAGGTTTATTAGGAAAAGTGTCATAAATAGTTTAACACTAATACTTAAAGTCCTAAACTTTTTTTAAAACCAGTCCTGGGGCTTGAACTCAGGGCCTGGGCACTGTCCTTGGACACACGTTTTGCTCAAGGCTACAGCTCTGCCCTATAGGCCACAGCACCACTTCTGGTTTTTTCTGTGTATGTAGTACTGAGGAATCCAATCTAGGGTTTCATGCATGCTAGCCGAGAACTCTACCACCAGGCTATGCTTCTGGCCAAGTCCTAAACTTATTTTTGTTTCCAGTTGTAGGGCTTGAACTCAGAGCCTGGGCACTGTCCCTGAGCCTTTTGGTGCTCAAGGCTAGCGCTCTAACAATTATGCCACAGCACCACTTCCAGTTTTAGTCTCACAGGCACTTTTCTGCCCAGATAGGCTTTGAACTGCAGTCCTTAGATTGCAGCCTCGTGAGTAGCTAGGATAACAGGCTTGAGCCGCCAGCCACGGCACTTGGCAAGTCTTAAATTTACTTAGGTAAACATTTTTCTAAAAGTATTTGAGCAGCTCTCTTTGTCATGCTTTTACAATGCCCTTCTCATTATTTGCATCTGACTTGTGCAAGAGAGAGAGTGAAGGTGGTGGCACTTAGATAGTTGGTGGAGAGTCAGAGCTCACTCATTCATGCATGTATGCAGCACAGTAATGGCACCTGTCTTAGACAGTGGTAGAAAAATGTATTCTACTTCTCTTCTTAGAATTGGTGGCTCTCAAAGTTTTGAACCATCTCATGTTTTTTTTTGTTTTGTTTTGTTTTTTTGGTCGTGGGATTTGAACTCTGGGCCTGGGTGCTGTCCCTGAGCACTTAAGCTCAAGGCTACCACCCTACCCCTTGAGCCACTGGTTTTCTGGTGATTAATTGGAGATAAGAGTCTTAGGGACTTTTTAGTGCCCAGATTGGCTTTGAACCATGATCCTCAGACCTCAGCATCCTGAGTAGCTAGGATTACAGGCATGAGCCACCGTGCCCTGCTTCGTCTCATCTTAAAAAGTACATTTTACAGGCCAGGAGTTTGGCCTAGTGGTTAAAGTGCTTGCCTAGCATGCATGAAGACCCGGGTTCGATTCCTCGGTACCACATACATAGAAAAAAGCCAGAAGTGGTGCTGAGGCTCAAGTGGTAGAGCTCTAGCCTTGAGAAAGTCCATGGACATTGCTCAGGCCCTGAGCTTAATTCCAAGACTGGCAAAAAAAAAAAAAAAAAAAAAGAAGTACATTTTACATACATGTGCATATATACATGGAATGTAAGAAATGAAAGCTTGATGAAGCATTTATGAAATTTACTTGCAATAACTTCTGGTATATTCTACTCTATGTAAATCTCCTCATTTCCATTTTAAAAAGGTTAATTTGTCTTCATTACCATCTGTCAGGTCCACCTGGAAGCAATGGCCCCTTCCCTTGGCTCTATCCCCCCACCCCCGCACCCTAGAAATCCCCACCCAGCACCCCTAGCCCTGGCAACTGGCATCCCTGGGGGTGAGGGGGACCCCAGACTGAGGTATTTCCCTATTCTCTGAGGTCACCTCCACTTCTGTTGTGGCCACACCCCTGCCCCTACATAATCTCTCTCCTCCCACTATACTGTCTCTTGCTCCGCCCCATTCTATCTTGGGTGACTGGAGGTCTGCTTTCTTCCTTTCACAATAAACCCTCTTCTCTTGAACTGCATGGAGTTTCCTCTCGGCAGACCTTACACCATCTATTTTATCATCTATGGTTTAGAAGACATTGTTCACCAAATCTATTACAGTAGGAAGACAGGAGAGCAATGTTACCATTTTAGGCTGTGTTAGCAGCATCAGAGTCAAGGTGGAGTCTGGTAGCCTAGAAGGGGGAGGCAGGTACAGTCTAGCCTTCCTGCTCTTCAGGCACATGCTTGTGTGTGTTTACATGCTTGTGTGTATGCATGTGCACATGTAGGCAGGGATTCAGTCTGTTCGTTTGTATTCTTCAGAGCTCTATGAACCTGCCTCCTGACAAGGCCCGGCTCCTGCGGCAGTATGACAACGAGAAGAAGTGGGATCTGATCTGTGATCAGGTATGTTCTTGGGAAGAGCAGGGAGGTGGGGGGATTGCGTTGGACTATACAAGATAGGAACATCAAAGGCATCAACTGCAGCCCTGGCAGGAACCCAGCCTAGTTAAGGGGATAGCTCATGACAGACAGCACTGTTAGGCCAAACTCCAGCAAGGGCTGTTTTGATTGTTTCCAGTAGGCAGTGGTGCTGAGGTATTTTGTGTTAGGCTGCCTTTGGAGGAGGTGGGTAGTTTTCTCAGCAAGCGTGCTCCTACTTTTGCAGGACTGGGATTCAAGGACCTGACTTATATCTCTCACTTTGCTCCAGGCAAATAGCATGGTGCTTCTCACTGGTGCTTCTCATCATCTGCAGACTTGTAGGAATGAGAAATCCCTGTCCTCTAGTCTTCTCTTTCCAAATCTTGGAATAGTAAAGAAACCTGGTTTTTCTTGCATAGTTTCAAGAGCTAAATGAGAAGAGGGAGCATTAGTTCACTCAGAATCAGGGTTTTGGGTTTTTTTTTTGTTTTTGTTTTTGTTTTAGTTCTTGTTCCTGCTGCTGCTCTTGGTCCTGGAAGTTGAGACCAGGGTCTGGGTGCTGTCCCAAGCTTTTTGTTTGCGTGTTTGTTTGCTTAAGGCTAGCACTCTTTCACTTGAACTACAGCTCTACTTATTGCTTTCTGGTGGTTAATTAGTAGTGAGACTTCCCTGTTCTGGTTGGCTTCAAACCACAATCCTCAGATCTCAGCCTCCTAAGTAGTTAGGATTACAGGTATGAGTGACTAGCACCTGGCCAGAACCACGATCTTAGCTCTTTACCTGCATATATTGAAACTCATGGGTGGGTCGAGAGGAGTTGAATTTAAACAGGTTTATCTGCAAGGCTTTAACTTCCTCTTTCATATTTCTTTGTAGATATGGATAGACCCTACCCATTGCTAGCACCTTTGCCATGGAGCTTTGTCATGAAAAAAAATGATCTATTTGTTTCAAGCTCCAAATAAATAAAAATAATAGCTAGCATTTATTGAATGCTGGTTATGTATGAAAGACTACACTCTGAAATACCTCATTCAGTACTCATAAAAATCCTCTGAGGGGCTGGGAATATGACCTAGTGGTAGAGTGCTTCCCTACATGCACAAAGCCCTGGGTTCAATTCCTTGGTCCCACATACACAGAAAAATCCAGAACTGGTGCAGTGGCTCAAGTGGTAGTGCTAGCTTTGAGAAAGCTCAGGGACAGTGCCCAGGCCCTGAGTTCAAGCCCCAGGACTGGCAAAATAAATAAGTAAACCTCTGAAGAAGACACATCTGAAGAACCCATAGTTCATGAACCTGCCTAGTGCTAGAAAGTGATAGAGCCCAGTTGGGCTTGGGCAAGCTAGTGCCAGTTTTGTGCCAAATTGTCAACTGTGCCATCTGATTCAGAGGTCCTAATCCAAGCTTCTTTTTCTCTAATGGAGACCTATCCCCTTGGCTCTGCATTAAGAAGAGTTGGTTGGCACCTGCTTGGGTTTGACAAGCAGTGCTTTGGCACTGATGATACTTCAATAATACCCTGGCCTTTTCTAGGTCATTTAAGCATTCTCAAGCTTTGTTTTTTCCTTTAATTTGTTTTCAAGTCTTACTTCCTAACATTTTGTTTTGGGGACCCATCTCAGGGCTTCTCTGTCATCCATAAGTCGTTTTGTTTCTTTTTTTTTTTGCCAGTCCTGGGCTTGAGCTCAGGGCCTGAGCACTGTCCTTGGACTTTCTCAAGGCTAGAGCTCTACCACTTGAGCCTCAGCACCGCTTCCAGCTTTTTTCTGTATGTGGTACTGAGGAATCGAACCCGGGTCTTCATGCATGCTAGGCAAGCACTTTAACCACTAGGCCAAACTCCCGGCCCCCTTTTTTTTTCTTTTTATTTTTTTTTGCCGTCCTGGGGCCTGAACTTAAGGCAGCCTGAGCACTGTCCTTGGGCTTTCTCAAGGCTAGTACCTACCACTTAAGCCACAGTACCTCTTCCAACTTTTTTCTGTGTATGTGGTATGGAGGAATCGAGCTCAGGTCTTCATGCATGCTAGGCAAGCACTCTACCATTAGGCCACACTTCCAGCCCCCATTCTCAAGTTTTTTAGATTTTTTTGTTTGTGAAGTTTTCCAAATTTCTTCTTGGCTAGAAGAGGGAGTTGGACCAAAGTAGAGAGGGTATATTCCCATGTGCCCTGTGGAGGGGATTGGGAGGTGACCTGGCTTAAAGCAGCAGGATTTGGTGCTTGAGGCTTCGGCAAAGAGCGTGACTGTCGTCCTGAGCTGTGTTAACACTCTTAGCCAGTTTCGTTCTAGTTACAGGGTTTGGAGTTATAAAAGCTGGATGTGGGGCCGGGAGTTTGGCCTAGTGGTTAAAGTGCTTGTCTAGCATGCACGAAGACCCATGTTCAATTCCCCGGCACCACATACATAGAAAAAAGCCGGAAGTGGGGCTGAGGCTCAAGTGGTAGAGTTCTAGCCTTGAGAAAAATCCAAGGACAGTGCTCAGGCCCTGAGCTCAAGCCCAGTACTGGCAAAAATAAATAAATAAATAAAAGCTGGATGTGCAGGGCCACGCTCCCCTTTGCTTAGTCTTCCTAAACCCAAAGAACAGCATTCTCTAGTCATAGCTTTGTTTTAGGTACTGGTCATAGCGCTATAATCCCTGCATTTTAGTAACCAGAAGACTTAAAATAATTGACATAGAAAAGCATTTTTAGGCCCAGGGATCACTTACTGGAGAAAGAAAAGATTGCAAAAGATGGAAAATGCCTAGGGATAACTTCTGGAAATCTAGGATTGCGTGATGCTAAGGGCCAAGTGGCATCTGGGAGGCCGAGCCCCCTTCCTCAGGCTCTGTGTTTCTCCATGTACATGTATTTGTACATGTGTACATGTTCCCTTTATAGGAACGGTTCCAGGTGAAGAATCCCCCCCACACTTACATCCAGAAACTCCAGAGCTTCTTGGACCCCAGTGTAACTCGGAAGGTGAAGTATGAAGCAGACAGGCCTCCTGCTGCTGCCTGTATGGGTCCTGTATTTGGGCACAACCCCTTTGGGGACTGGAACATCTGCTTTTGAGCTAATAAGGGATGAATTTCTAAGCTCTAAGACCAGGGATTTGGAGTGGCTATTCAGGCTGGAGGTCTCTTTATCCTTACATTCTTTTTCTGAACATTTTGTTTATACTGTAAAGTTGGTGATACAAGCTTGTAATTTTAGCTCTTGGGAGGATGAGGCAGGAGAATTTCAAGTTTTGTGCCAGCCCGGGCTACATGGCAAGACTATCTCGAAAAGTTGGAGTGGGTCTGTATCGGTGACAGAAGATTCTGTGTTCACAGAAGTTCAGGAGAAGAGTGCAGGAGTCAACTAAAGTCCTGCGGGAGCTGGAGATCTCTCTTCGTACCAATCACATTGGGTGAGTAAAATTTGGCCATCCTAGCCTCTCTACTTGGTCCAGGTGTTGCTGCTACACAGGATCTGGTGTCCTTTGAGGATGATTTGCTGTTTATTCTTCCTGTCACAGAGTTGCCCTGGAATGGATTCTGGCTCCCCAGAGCTTCAAACTCTGTGCCTTCCCCCCCCTCCCCTTTCTGCTGACTGGATACTTCTGGCAAACTTGGGGCCTCTCCTGAGGGCCTCATCCTGTGGCTTTGGGTGGAAGACATTCCCACAGCAGCTGAGACTAGAGTCTGTTTGTGGCCTGGTGCAGAGCCAAGTGAGGCCCAGAGAAGGCTTGAGGGTGGGAGGTTACTGAGAGCTCCTTCCTATGTGATGACTGTTTGGACTTTTTGGTGCCCATTTTATTTACTTTTTTTTTTTTTTTGGTAGGTTGTGGGGCTTGAACTCAGGGCCTGGGTACTGTCCTTGAACTTCTTCCCCATCCCCATCCCCCCAAAAATACAACTAGTACTGTATCACTTGGAGCCAAAGCACCATTTCCGATTTTGTTATGAATTGGAAATAAGAGCCTCATGGACTTTTTCTTGCCTAGGCTGGCTTCCAACTGCAGTCCTCAGATCTCAGCCTCCCAAGTAGCTAAGATTATAGGCATGAGCCATCAGTACCAGGCTACCCCCCCCCCCCACACACACACACTAGTCATGGGGCTTGAACTATGGGCCTATTGTTCTTATTTGGCTGCTTTTGCTCAGGCTGACATTCTACTAGGTGAGCCACACACAGCTGTACTTCTGGCTTTTTGGTGATTAATTGGAGATAAGAGTCTCAACAAACTTTCTTGCCAAGTCTGACTTTGAACCACAATCCTCAGTTCTCTGCCTCCTAAATAGTTAGGATTAATCATGAATTACCAGTTCCTGGCATTATTTACTTTAAGAGAAAACAATTTTAAATTTTAGTTCATAAGCCAAAGAAGCTTCCTGAAGCAACACAAAAGATGTAAGGCAGGAGTTGATCATTTCCTGTATTTATAGATCTTGATGCTATTAAGCGATGGACAGAGCTCCCATGAACTATGACTTCCCATTCACTAAGAAGTGCCTAGCATGATGGCGAGTACCTCAGTGAATGAATAGGGGAGCCAGGAAGGAGGGTGAGGTTACTGGGTCCAGTCCCAGGTCCCTAAGCTTCCTGAGAGTGGAGTGGGAAAAGCTAAATGATACCATCAGCCTTTCCTCTCCTGTCACAATAGTGGCCTGCTTGCCTGCCCCAAGCAGAGCCTGCCTGGGACTCTACAGGGAAAGTCATCTTGGTGTATTCAGCTGCTGCAGCAGTCACAAAGGAAACAAGCACAGGAGAGGACAGGAAAGGGACAATTCCTGGCCTCAGAGCTATGCGGTGTAGCCAGAACATGGCTTCTGCAGTCATCTGAACAGAATGGAAAGCCAAGCCAATGGGAAAGGTGTGGCTATGGCTTCACCCTTGGTGAATCTTTCACAGAAAGAAAACTGGCTCCTCAGTTTGCCAATGAGATTGAGGGCAAGAATGACTGTAGTGACCCAGTACAGTCCCGACCACCCATGCTACTCCACAGGTCCTTCCTCTCTGGTCCTCTTTACGTCCTACTGTAGTTGGTGTGGTCATGAAGGGGTCTAGGTAGATAGAAGACCATAGCAGTGTGTAACAGTCCCTTCTGCCTTCCCACTTTACAGGGTCCTATACTCCCCCCGCACCCCCTTTCTGGCTTAGAGGACCCAGACTAACATGGGTTCTGGGCTCCAGGGCCTGGGACACACAGAGCAGTTGACAGTTGACTCCAGGACAGTTGACACACACAGGTCTAAACTTTGTCCTTAATTCCCAGGTACTTAGTGATAGTGCTGGCACTTAAGGAGTTTGTGCCATCTGACCTAAGACTTTCCTGGGTAGTTACTGGGATAGCTAAGATCCTAGTGTGAGTGTGCTCAAACATACTGCAAGCTGGGAGGAGATTAGGGCAAGATGAAGAAGAGTAGGGTCTTTCTTGGTCATGGCTGGAGTGGCAGGGGCCTGCAGAAGCTCATATGCAAGCAAAACCTGGAGTGGGGCCTGCTGGGAAGTTGGATTCCAGAGTCCCTGCAATTCCTTCTCCCTCCCTGGTTTGTATTGGTTTCTCTGCCTTGCCTAAGTGACCTTTAACCTTTCCTCAAAGTGTCAAGATCCCGAAAATAGCAGTGTAGATTCAGACAGGAAATGAGAAGGGGGTGGGGAACTGGAGAGCAGACAGACAGGAAATGGGAGGCCTGTAGGCCTCCAGAGAGGAAGCTAACTTCAGGCAGCTCCTGTGTCAGTCAGCTTTCAGCCAGAGCCTGCTGCCAAATCTCAGCCTGGCCTGTTGCTCCAGCCCTAGCCTCTCTCCTTTTTCGGGTGTGGCTAGCCAACCTCGCACGTCAGTTGTGTGTAAAAAGTGGCCTTGTAGAGCATTTGAATATAGCTGGCTTATACAGAACAGAGTACTCGTGAAAGTAAGGATTTTTTTTTATCTTGAGAGTTTATATCTTTGTGCAGTAGAATGAGTTTGTAATATAATGTTCCTTCCATAATTTGCTCTTGGTTTTTGTCCTAAATGGAGTGAAGGCAGTAGGCAAAAATGCCCTATACATTGTCCGTGTTTCTTGTTTTCGATGTACCTGTCTTCCATCCTCATCTGACCCCAAATGGTCATAGGGTTGTGGAGTTCTTTGTGTCCTGGTCATCCCCAGCCTTTTCTGGCTCTACCAGACTTACTGTGACTAAATATATAACCCTCATGAACCATTTTGCTCACTGCTTCCTCAAGCTGTCATCCTTGAAAGAAGTGTAAAGCCCCTTCAGATCTTTCTTTGCCCCTTCTGCCAGTATCTTGACCACACCTTAAGTTAACTGGGAACTTGCTGTCATGGTCAAAGCGTGGCTCTGCACACAGAGGTAAATACTCTGGAAATCTACTTAATTTCTTTCAAAAAATAATTTTTATTTGTGTATTAATTATACAAAGTGAAGGGTTTCATTGTGTTCTGGTTTGTTTGCCAGTCCTCAGGTTTGAATTCAAGGCCTAGGAAATATTCCTGAGCTTCTTTTGTTTAAGGCTAGTGCTCTACCACTGGAGCCATGGTCCCATTTCTGACCTTTTCTGAATAGTTTGTTGGAAATAAGAGTTACATGGACTCTTCTGCCCTGGCTGGCTTCAAAACTTTGATTGTTGGGGAGTTTGGCCTACTGGTAGAGTGCTTGCCTAACATGCACAAGGACCCAGGTTGGAGTCCAGCACAGCCAGAAGTGGTGCTGTGGCTCAAGTAGTAGAACTCTAGCCTTGAGAAAGCCTAAGGACAGTGGTCAGGCCCTGAGTTTAAGGCCCAGGACTGGCAAAAAAAACAAAAAAAACAAAAAACCTCCTCAGATTTCAGCCTCCTGAGTAGGATAAGGCACGTGAACCACCAGCGCCCAACTATTTGTGGTATTTGAAAAAAATATACAGGGCCAGGAGTTTGGCATGTTGGTAAGAGTGCCTGCCTAGCATGCATGAAGGCCAGGGTTCACTTCCTCAGTACCACATACATAGTGGGGACCAAGACATGAGAAAAGGACTGAAGCATGTTCACACAAAAACAAGTACTACTGAATGGGCCTGTGCTTATAAGACATGACCATGAAGGGATATTGGAGGTTTTGATTTTGAGGGCTTTCCCAGCCAGACTCCAGTATGTTCCAAAAAGGGTACTGCTGGTTCAGAGGACCCCTTTACCAACTTGAGCAGACCCCATTGCCATTGTGTTTCTTCTGTCTTGCAGGTGGGTTCGGGAGTTTCTTAATGATGAAAACAAAGGGTTGGATGTGCTGGTGGATTACCTGTCCTTTGCTCAGTGTTCTGTCATGTGAGTATCACCCCTGGGTAAGGTTGGAGACCCACTGGGAATATATAGACTCATTTTACTTAGAGGAAGAAGGAGGAGATTCTAGCAGTAAAGGTGGGAAGGGCATCCCAGCACAAGAGAAAGTAGTCCATAGGATGTGGAAGGGAACAGGCAGGCCAAGAGCATGTATAAGAATCAGTCAAGAATGGCCAGATGGGTAGAGGAGAAAGTATGTTTTGGGGTGTAGGAAGGCTATAATCCAAACGATAACATGCCAGGCAGGAAACAATCCAAGGAAATGTCTGCGATTCCTTGGTGAGCTGCATCGTCTCTGTAGAATTGAATCTTTCTGAAGGTGTTCTGGGTCCCCAGAGGAGATACTTACTTCAGACTATTGTTGAAGAATCTAGGAGCAATGAGCATGACTTTTGACTTGGACAGACAGATGAAGCATGTGGGAGCCTTTTTTACGTATCCCTTTTAGCTTTGAGGCAGCCAGAAATGAGTTAGCATAGAAAACACAGCACAGAGTAGTGCAAGGAGTCAGGCATTTTTTGAGTCAAATGAAACTGGCATTGAGTCTCAGTTGTGTCCTGTACTCTCTGTGGCCTCAAGCATGTTTATCCTCTTTAAAGAAAGGGTTGTAAGGATTAAATGGGAATGTGTACAAAGCACTAGTATTATTTGAAACATTCTAGGTCTTCACTGTGTATCTGCTTTACTGTTAAGTGTATTCCTACTCAGGGTAGCATGACCTACCACAATTACCTGACTATGGAAGGAAAAGGACAGTGATATTAAACGAGGTGGCTAATACCTGCAGATCTATGCCCTAAATGAATTAGCTCTGGAAAGAGCAGTGTACCTGACCGCTCCTGACTTTATGACGTCTTTTGTGTAGTTCACTAATACTGAAAGTCCCTAGTCCTAAAAAGCCCTAGTCCTAGGCCTAGGCCTAGACTTTTCCCTTTTTTACCATCCTACCCTTGAGCCAAGCCCTACTTCCCCATTTTCTTGAGGTTAATTAGAGATAAGAGTCTTAGGTCTCTTGTGCCTGGGTTGGTTTTGAACCTTGAGCCTTAGATCGTAGCCTCTTGAGAGGCTAGGGTTACAGAGTGAGCCACTGGGCCCAGCTACAGACTTTTAGTTTTCTGCTGTCCCTGTCCCTGTGTCTGTTGTCATTTATCAAACACATCTCACTTCCTCTGGGATACACACTAGTGTCTCTCCCAGATTTGATCTCCCTATAACTTTACTCAGGTCATCCTCTACTAAAACAGAGTGGCCTTTGTCCCATTCCTAGCCCTGTGGAAAGCATACTGTGTGATTTTCCCATCCCTTTTGGGGGGGGGGTGTTGGTTGGGGGGTTTGAACTTGGGGCCTGGGCACTGTCCCTGAGCTCTTTTGCTCAAGGCTAACGTTCTATCACTTTGAGCCACAGCATCACTTCCAGTTTTCTATGGTTAATTTAAGATAAGAGTCTCATGGATTCTTCCTTCCCAGGCTGCTTTGAACTATAATCCTCAGATCTCAGCCTCCTGAGTAGGTAGAATTACAGGCATGAGCCACCAGCACCTGGCTGGCCTTCCTATCCTTTTAAGTATTTTTTTTTGGGGGGGGGGAAGAGGGGTAGTACTGGATTTGAACTTAGTGCCTAGAGCTTACTAACATGTGTTATACCCCTGGAGCCGTTCTTCCAATTCCCAAATGCTCTTTTTATAGAAAGAAGTGAAAATCATTTGTTGAAATTACTTTTTTTTAAATTCAGAACTTTCATAGTAAAAAGATGTAGATCATTTTTCCAAATAAGCCTATTGTATTTGAAAAGTAAACAAATCCCAGCTGCTCTAAACCAAGAACACACTGGACCCCAGTGCTCTGTGTCCATGGCAGTGCCTCTGACTATTTTAAAAGGAAAGACTTGGAGGGAGAAAAGTATGGTCTGGGAAAGCATGAGAGAAAAAGAGTGAGGCCATATAGAGTTGAAGTGAAGTCAGTTATTAGTGTTTAGGAATGCCATGACTGATAAGAGAGCCAGGGATCAGAGGGAGAAAAGCCACCAGCAAGCTTTCTCCCTATCAGGGAGTTTCCTTTGATAGCTACTAGAGCCCCATTAACCGTTTCTTTTATTTATTTATTTATTTATTTATTTATTTGGCCAGTCCTGGGGCTTGAACTCGGGGCCTGGGCACTGTCCTTGGGCTTTCTCAAGGCTAGCACTCTACCAGTTGAGCAACAGCACCACTTCTGTCTTTTTCTGTGTATGTGGTACCGAGGAATTGAACCCAAAGGGCTACATGCGTGCTAAGCAACACTCTACCCCATTAACCATTTCTTGATGACCAGGTGTCAAGCACCTGCTTCTGCTTTCTTTGGCATATTCAGGCATTTGTAGATACCATTTACCGTCCCAGGAAGCCCCAGTCCATGCCTTGACTTGGGACATGTTTGCAGAATAGGATGTCCTGTGGGGAGAAGATACTGTGGGAGATTCTCCCTGGTCTTTAGTGCCCTTTAGGGGGTAGTGGACAGGAAGGAAGTGTAGGTCTGGTTCTCAGGGGGGTGTGCCTCCGTGGCTGTGTTAAGAGAAAGCCCTGTGGGTTTGTGCTCTTGGCTGTTCTCTTTTCCCCGGACACACTCACAAACTGCAGGACCTCAGAAAAAAGAAACAGAGAAGCCACCCTAACTCATGCAGGTTTCCTGTCCCCAGTCACAATCTCAGCCTGCTTATTTCTTCCCCTGGGAAGCTGAAGCCAAGGAATCTCTATATTAGAAAAATGTAGATGCTTCAGAAATTTTAGCCTTTATGAAAATTCAGTGATGAGGCTGGAGACGTAACTTAGGTGGTGGAATGCCTACCTGGCATTCTGGCCTTGCCATACCGTTCAGGTTTCATCAACCCCTAACACTGTGAAATGAAAAGACAAAGCCAGTGCTGGGATGGCACAGTGGTACACTTCCTAAATATAAAGGGTTTGGCTGTTCTGGAATCCCCTATCTTCATTTTAACAAAATTACACAATCCAGAACAAATGAGGCCTCTCCCAAGGCACTCAAGGGCACTTTAGCCACTACCACTGACTAATGAGTAAGACCTGCAGTGGATCTAGTCACCTACTTCCTCCTGAGGCTTCATTCTCCATATGAAACCACAGCTTCTTCAAGATACCCCTTAAATGAGAGGCATATAGAGTACAGGGAGACAGCTAGCCCCATGATCCTTGGTCCATGGGGAGACCACTCCTGGAATTCCTGGCTAGTTTGGAGCAGAGAAACCAGATTCTAAGCATTCCCTCCCCTCCTCTCCTGAAGCTGCTTCGGCCTCTCTGCTCTTGTTCCATATTGGTGGCTCCTAACCAGAATGGAGTCTTTGCTGCCCAATTCTGCTTTCCTTTTGCTGCCCTTGCTTCTTGTTGCCCTAGAGGCTTGGTGAGTGGGATGTGGGACTGCCAGGGGCTTAGCATAAAATTTCTCTCTTGTGTATGTGCCTGTGTGTGCGCATGTGTGTCCTTTCATGCTCCAGGTTTGACTTTGAGGGTCTGGAAAGTGGTGATGATGGTGCATTTGACAAACTCCGGTCCTGGAGCAGGTCAATCGAGGACCTGCAGCCGCCCAGCATCCTGTCGGCCCCCTTCACCAACAGCCTCGCTCGCTCTGCGCGCCAGTCTGTGCTCCGGTATGTGTGTGCTCGCTCTGCCCGCCTGCCTCCCACCCCAGCCCCAGTCCTGGTCTCAGTAACTGCGGTGAGTGCTCATGCTCCTCCCTCCACTCTTGCTTCTAGGCTCAGCTCTCTTGCCCTCTGCCTGCCCGTCTGTCTCTGGTCTGTTCTCTCTGTCTCCCTGACTGCCCAGCGATCTGTCCTGGGTAAGTACATCGTCCTTTGCTGTGCTGTCCCACCTGGGGTTCCAGCTTTCCCCTCCTCCACTCCTCACTCTCAGCCATTTCTCCCCATATTCTCAGGCAGGGCCAAGGCGTTACTGGCTGATCCAGTTCCAGCCCTCATTGCTGTTATCTCTTATTCTCACTCTGCCCACCCAGTTCTCAGAGACCATCTAGAACCTACCTGCCTGTTCCTTTCCTTCCCTATTCTTCCTGACCTTTTTTCTCCAGAGTTGCTGTGCCCTCATTTGTCTGTGGTGTTTTGAGAGCATCTGCCAGTAGACTGGATGGCTTTTCAGAGCCTCTCCCACCACAGGAGGCTCTGGCTTGTCTCTCTTAGAGCTCTGTTTCTCTCCTTTGGTTTTGTCCCTCAGAGTGCTCATTTTTCTTGCCTTGGCAGAGCGGATTCCATACTTGCTTCCTGTTTTTTTTGTTTTTTTTTTTTAAATTCACCAAACATGGTTGAGGCTGAAGAGGGGTGGTACAAAGCCAGGTATAGCTGCTCTGTTTCCCTTACATCCGTGGGGATCTGCCCTGCCTTTTGGAGACATAGAATGGAATGAGAACCAAAATTTTTCTACTCTATGAAAAGTGCAGCTCAGATGAATGTCTTTTTGGAAATACCTTGAGAACTACAAAGACCCAAGTTCTTTGTATTTCAAGAGGTGTCAGGTGTTAGCATGGTTTAAATACCGAAGATAAAGCTTGGATCCTAGGAAGATGCTAACAAAGGCCTCTTCCAGAGAGCTGAGCACAGGCTGATGCCTGGCTTCCTGTGTTCTCTTGGTTGTTGTTACAAAGTCCTCCTTCTCCCATTTCTGCCACTGCCAAGGGACAACCTGCTATCTGAGTGATGATGAGTGTTTTTAGCTCCTTCAGCAGCCTTGACACCCACCTGACTGCCTGGCCCTCTCCTCCAGATACAGCACTCTTCCTGGTCGCAGGGCCCTGAAGAACTCCCGCCTGGTGAGCCAGAAGGATGATGTTCACGTCTGTATCCTTTGTCTCAGAGCCATCATGAACTATCAGGTAAGGGACAGCTCTAGCTATGAGTGCTCTGCTTCTCCTGTCTCATTTGTTGAACTACAACAGCTAGCAAGACACCGGCTTGTAAAAGACAGGTTGGTCAGTAGGCTTGTGGCCAAGGAGATCAGTTGGGCTCTCCTGCTCTTACTATTAAGGTCCTTCTTATTCCTTTGCCTACAGTATGGCTTCAATCTGGTCATGTCCCATCCCCACGCTGTCAATGAGATTGCACTCAGCCTCAACAACAAGAATCCAAGGTGAGTTCTTTCCTTTTCCATTCTGCCAACGACTGCCAAAGATGTGGGTCATACTTACCCTGGACAAGTCTTGCCTGGCTTTGAGGTCCTGTAGCCAGAGTCAGAACCTTGATTCCCCCCCCCCCCCACATCTTGTTGAAGAAGTATTCCTGGCTTCCTTCTGGTTTGTGGGAGCAAGTTTTCCTCTTACCTTCTTTTTGGTTTTGGTCAGTTGTAGGGCTTGAACTCAGGGCCTGGGGTCTGTCCATGAGCCTCCTTATGCTTAAGGCTAGTGCTCTACCACTTGAACCACAGCACCACTTCTAGTTTTTAAGTGGTTAATTGGAGATAAGAATCTTCTGGGGAGGAGCCGGGAGTGTAGCCTAGTAGTAGAGTGCTTGCCTAGCATGCATGAAGCCCTGGGTTCTATTCCTTGGTATCACATATACAGAAAAAAGCCAAAAGTGGTACTGTGGCTCAAGGGGTAGAGTGCTAGCCTTGAGAAAACCCAATGACAGTGTCCAGGACCTGAGTTCAAGCCCCAGGACTAGTAAAAAAAGGGGAAAGAGTCTCATGGGGACTTTTCTGCCCAGGCTTGATTTGAACCATGATCCTCAGATCTCAGCCTCCTGAGTAGCTAGGCTTATAGGTGTGAGCCACCAGTGTGTGGCTTCTTTCACCTTTGTAAAACCCGCCCCTTCCCTTCCCTCACCACTAGACTAGCTCCACCTTACAGAACAACTCCAGTTGTGGACATGAACTGTGTGCTGACCAGATTAAGGTGCTAATCTTCCTTCCTTAGGACCAAAGCTCTGGTCTTGGAACTTCTGGCAGCTGTGTGTTTGGTGCGAGGAGGTCATGAAATTATTCTTGCTGCTTTTGACAATTTCAAAGAGGTCAGTTTCCTGCTGGCATGTTTCAGTATATTGGGGGAGAAAGCAGGGAGCCAGATAGGTAAGCACCATTTCTTAGGATTTCCAGTGATTTTGCCTGCCTCCCAAAGCAGGAACAGAAGTAAAGCAAAATTAGAACTTCAATCCTGTTAGGTCTGATGGCAGGAATCCTGTCAGCTGGCTAAGGATGTTCTGAACTATAGTGCAGTGATCATCATAATTACCAGAAGAGTTTGTTAACAGTGTAGAACCCTTTGCCCCTTTCCTGACCCACTGGAGCCTGGGCATCTGCTCTTCACAAGACTCCCCAGGCAGTTCTCCTACCATAAACCCATCGGAAGTTTACGTAGGAAAAGGATGTCTCCTGGGCTGATAGCCATTGGTGAGGGAAGAGAGAACTTCGTATGGAATTTCCCCAGCTCTGGACCTATCTACCTTTGAAACTGCAGTGCTTCAAGAGACCATGGAATTCCTCGACATCCAGCCACAGCTGTTGTCCCACCCCTTCCTCCACTCTGGACCTCTTTCCTAGCATCCATTGTTCAATCCAGGAAACAGCTCTTCCTCCTTGAAAGCTCAGGGGCTCGGAGGAGCCCTTGGACCCCTTTCGGGAGAGGGCTTTCCTGTACTAGCCCCACCCTGTGGATCCCTGGGACCTCGGCCTCTTGCTTCAGTCATGGCGGAATTCCTTCTTTTAACTTGACACATCAGACCCCTGTGTTTCTTCTTAGCCTGGCACCAGAGGCACTAATACCAACCTCAGGGCACAGGCTTTACTTGGTTCCCTTAGTGGGTTGATAGGAGACCCAGGGCCAGAGTCCAAGTCCCAAGTCTTCTTTTATAGTGTTCAAAAAGGCCCAGACCCTAGATAGAGTCATGGTTAAACAGTCTGAACCAGTGCTTTTGCCATAATGCTGCTAGAAGCCATGGGTTTGGGTTCTGTGAGGAGCAGATCCTTTCCCTAAGAAAGTTTGCTCATTTAGGTGTGCAAGGAGCTGCATCGATTCGAGAAGCTGATGGAATACTTCCGGAATGAGGACAGCAACATTGACTTCATGGTGAGGAACTGGGCCAGTGCATACCCATCAGAGCTAGCTACTCCTTACAGCTGGAGCCATATTGACTGCATTTTGATCTTCTGCCCCTCCCCAGGTGGCCTGTATGCAGTTCATCAACATAGTGGTGCACTCAGTAGAAGACATGAACTTCCGGGTCCACCTGCAGTATGAGTTTACCAAGCTGGGGCTAGAGGAATTCCTGCAGGTGAGCTGGGCAGGGTCCTGATCAGAAAGCATTTGGGGATAGAGAATCTTAGACCCAGCACAAGGAATGTTTATAAGAACCTCATCCTAGATGCTTCTAGTGTCTACCTATCTTCTCTAGGGGTGGGACTCGGGACCTCCTGCAGACGTCTCTCCAGTCTGGCAACTCCATTGGAACCAGACTCTGACATGAAGCTGATTGTATGCTCTAGGCAGTGGTAGTGGGAGACGACGACGAGGACTAAGATTTCCCAGGAGCAGCCCCTTCAGTCCCCTGCTAGTGCCCTCAACTACTACTCTCTTTGCTTTTCCCCAGAAGTCAAGACACACGGAGAGCGAGAAGCTGCAGGTGCAGATTCAGGCTTATCTGGACAACGTGTTTGATGTAGGGGGTTTGTTGGAAGATGCTGAAACAAAGAACGTAGCCCTGGAGAAGGTGGAAGAGCTAGAGGAGCATGTGTCTCATGTAGGTGGTCTCTTTTGCCTTTCAGGCTGCTTTTGAGGGTGAGGGTGAGGGTGAGCTGACCCTCTTGCCTCCATAAGAAGCCACAGGAAGGCTTTAGAACCAGCAAGGTTCTGGCCTGATTCATTGAACTCATACTTACTGAAACACATATGCACTGACCTTCATTCTGGGCATTAGGTGGCCTCAGGCTGAAGACAGACTACCACCAATTTCCTTTTAATCCATCCTTTGCTGTCTCTTTGGGTTTTGTTTTGTTTTGTTGTTGTGTTGTTGTTTTTGCCAGTCCTAGGGCTTGAACTCGGGGTCTGGGCAGTGTTCCTACGCTTCTTTTGCTCAAGGCTGGCACTCTACCACTTAAGCCACAGTACCACTTCCAGCCTTTTCTGTTTATATGGTACTGAGGAATCAAACCTGGGGTTTCATTCATGCTAGGCAAGCATTCTACCACTAAGCCACTTTATCAGCCTCTCTTCATTTCTTTTTTCTTTTTTGCTGGTACTGGAGATTGAACTCAGGGCTTTTCCTCGGTTTTTTTGTTTGTTCACAGTTGGCCATCTACTACTGATCCACATCTCAAGTCAGGCTTTTTGGTAGTTAATTGAAAATGGATTCTTTTAGACTTTTCTACTTACATTGACTTTCAAACCACAATCCTTCAGTTCTCAGCCTCTTCTGTAGCTAGACTTGCAAGTGAGCCACTGGTGCTAAGCTCCATTGCTACTTCATGTATTTGGCCCTGGGCCCAAGAGAGTTCTGTGAAGGGAAGCCACTTGCCCTGGGAGCACTGTGGTGGGAGTGCCTGGGTCCTGACTGGGAGTCAGGCTATCCTGAGTGCCCAGATTTTAACATAATCCTGCCTTCCCTATCTTGCAGCTCACAGAGAAGCTTTTGGACCTGGAGAATGAGAACATGATGCGGGTGGCTGAGTTGGAGAAGCAGCTGTTGCAGCGAGAGAAAGAGCTGGAGAGCATCAAGGTACAGTAATCTGGGGAAGTGAGGACCTGGGCTCCCTGCGCTGGGGCCTTATTTCTTCTTCCCTGTGTCACCTTAAAGAAAGGTATTTCTTCACTCTTGAGGCACTAACCCAAGGTTGGGCTGATGATTTTTGAACCCCTCCCTTTCTTTGTACCAGTCCTAGGGCTTGAACTCGGCCTAAACACTGTCCCTGAGCTTTTCTGCTCAAAGATAGTGCTCTACCACTTGACCCACAGCTCTATTTCTGACTTTCTTGTGGTTAATTGAAGAGTGTCATGGACTTTCCTGCCCAAGGTTAGCTTTGAACTGCAATCCTAAGATCTCAGCCTTCTGAATAGGAGTACAGGTGTGAACTGTTGCCAGAAAATAACCCTCTCCCCTCTTCTTCTTTTTGGCCAGTCTTGGGGCTTGAACTCAGGGCCTGAGTGGTAAACTAGAGCTCTACCCACACTTGACCCACAGCACCACTTTTGGCTTTTTCTATGTATGTGGTACCAAGGAATCGAACCTGCGTCTTGGTGCATGCTAGGCAAGCACTCTACCACTAGGCCAAACTCCTGGCCCAAAACCCATTTTTTTAGTCTAAGAGGGAAACTGGGCCAGACATACTGGGTGGGAACATGTGGCACCCACAAGCACTCCTGGAAACCCAGGCCAGACTGCCTTCTCCTCCATGTGCTCTGCATCCCTGATTAAAGAACCAGGATCAGAGTAGCCCATTACTCTGGCTTTTTATTAGGTTCTACCAGGCATCCTAGGTTAGAATGGCAGAGGCTCATTGTAGTTCTCTCTTCTTGGTCTCCTTACCTGGTTAGAATGTTATACTTCTGCCTTTGTTTTCTTCTGGAGGAATATGATTATACTGGCTCTGTTGTTATATGCATACATAATACATACATACATATATGTATATATGTATGTGCATACACATGTGTTTGCGTGTGTGTGTATGTGTATGTGTATGCATAGCCCCTGTTAAATACAGTATTGGGAGCTATGAGGGTCTAGAAATGGCTAAGACAAGGCCTGTCCATGGAGCTTCCAAATGAATGAGAAACCCACAGCCAAATGAAATAAAAGCAGTAATGAGAAGCAAAAGGTTACAGAGAGAGCAGCTGTGTCAGACTGGCAGTGGTCCAGAGGGGACATTTCCCAGGGGAATCCTTTTCCCTGGGGGCTTGAGTGGCCTTAGCAGTGAGAATAGGCTGGAGCAGAGGGAAGGGCTCATCCAGGTGTCAGTGGAGGCAGGCCACTTTTTCTTCTTACCTCTTCTATTATGCTGCACCCTAGTCTTCCCCTGCTCCCCACATGCATTTGTGCCTTTCTGAGCACTTTCACACATCCCTTAGTCCCTTGGCTAGGACTCTTAATTCCTTGGTAGCAACAACTGTTGTGACTCCTTAATTCCCCCTGCTTCCTCAATGACTGATAGGAGACATATGAGAACACAAACCACCAGGTGCATACCCTTCGGAGACTCATTAAGGAGAAGGAGGAGGCCTTCCAACGCCGATGCCTCTTGGAGCCAAGTGCCCGGGGCCTCGAGTCTGTGGGTGGAGAGGTTCAGGCCAGGCTAGGCCCTGCAGAGCTGAGTGAAGGCCTGCCACCCTCTGACCTGGACCTGCTGGCTTCAGCCCCACTACCTGAGGAAGCCCTGCCTCTGCCCCCTCCACCAGCTCCACCCTTGCCTCCACCCCCTCCTCCACTACCAGGTAACCAAGACTTCTGGGCTGTAAGGGATGATGTTTTTGTGGTGCCAAACTTCTAGTCAGTAGTGTCTTCCTGGAGGAGTATCTGGGAGATTGCATCATGGGAGGGCTAGAAGGATAGGCAGTCAGGATGAGAAGGCTCAGCCAGGACCCAACGTGGAAAAGCACAGGTTACTAGTGGAGTGCCAGGAGCAGAAGCTGCTTCAAAGATCATCAAGATGCTGCTGTTCCTGATTACTCTGAAGATAGCCAAGCAGAAGCTTAACTGAAATGGTTAGAGACTAGCTTGAAAGGTTTGTCATTTAGGACTCAGGAGTAGCTTGAGCAAATCCCACACGGCCTCATTATCTGCGGGTGTCTAAGGCAGGTAGGGAGGGTGGTGTGAGAAGAGGCTCATGACCCATTGGGTCACTATACCATTCCTTCCTCCTCCAGATAAGTGTCCCCCAGCCCCGCCTCTCCCCGGTGCTTCTCCCTCCGTGGTGCTGACAGTGGGCCTGTCAGGTGAGTCTCCAGGGTGCTGGGCAGGCTGGTGAAACAAGGAAAGTATGTCCTTGGACTCTGTCTTACTGATCATCTTTCTAAACTAGCCATTCGCATTAAGAAACCTATCAAGACCAAGTTCCGGCTACCAGTCTTCAACTGGACGGCACTGAAGCCCAATCAGATTAGTGGCACTGTCTTCAGTGAACTTGACGATGAGAAGATCTTGGAGGTGAACAGGATTTAAGGCCTAGAGGGCTGGGAGTTGGGAGACGGGCAGCCCTTTTAGCCAGATCTCCTAGACTTGGCAAAGCTCTCAAGCCACAGTGGGGTCAGGGTCAGTTCCAACTCTGTCCTGCAGGATCTAGAACTGGGCCCATGCTGGGCATGCTGCCTGTGCTCTCGTAGTGTGAGACTGAGTGTTGTCCCTTCTCACCTACTTCTGCCAGGACCTGGACCTGGACAAGTTTGAAGATTTGTTTAAGACAAAAGCCCAGGGTCCTGCTCTTGACCTCATCTGCTCCAAAAATAAGACAGCACAAAAGGCTGCCAGTAAGGTGACCCTCTTGGAAGCCAATCGTGCCAAGAACCTGGCTATCACTCTGCGCAAGGCTGGCCGCTCGGCTGAGGAGATCTGCAGGGCCATCCACACGTGAGGCTCTCGTTGACTTGGCCCTAGGGCCCCAGACAATCAGCAACCCACCCAAGAGTCTGGCTTTCCCTAGTTTCTACTTTCTCACACACTTCAGTCATCCACTAGCCTGTGCCAGACACAGAATAAGGAGCTGCAGACTCAGCCCAGACTTCCACCCCAAGAATGCTTATCTGGCGGGCACAGTGCAGTAATACCAAGCAGATAGCACCAGGCTGGTAGGATAGAGGTAGGAAGTGGACGTGTGGCTGTTTGGTCAGGGTGGGGTAGGCCTTCCTAGAAGAGGTGCCGTGTCACCCGGGACTGAAGGAAGTGTACAGGTTAGTGCAGTTCAGGCCTGGAGGAGCCTGGCTCCCGCCTAGTGCTCTGGGTACAAAAAGCAGATTGTGACGGGGAGTAGTAGACAGGGCAGCCAGCAGACAGAAGTCATCCAGGTGTTAATACTTGACCATCGGTACAGAGGGAAGATACGGAGAGGCTTTTAAACAGAAAGCGATTGATTCCCCAGGATCATTGCTGGTGCTGTGTCCTGAACATGGCTTCCCCATCCCTAACTAGACTTGAGGTGGTCCTTCCTTCCACACAGGTTTGACCTGCAGACACTACCGGTGGACTTCGTCGAGTGCCTGATGCGCTTCCTGCCCACGGAGGCTGAGGTGAAGCTGCTGCGGCAGTACGAGCGTGAGCGGCAGCCTCTGGAGGAGCTGGCGGCAGAGGACCGCTTCATGCTGCTCTTCAGCAAGGTGGAGCGGCTCACCCAGCGAATGGCCGGCATGGCGTTCTTGGGCAACTTCCAAGACAACCTGCAGATGCTCACACCGGTATAGCCCCGCCCAAATCACAGGCCCCTCCTGCTACCTCCCCATGCCACCTCACCCCTGCTAGTCACTTTCCCTGCTAGTCTTTGTAGCCACTCCCTGCCTTTACCTCCCTCCCAGCCTGGGGTGACTGTGTTCATCTCCTCTTCTAGCAACTGAATGCCATCATCGCGGCTTCGGCTTCAGTGAAGTCCTCACAGAAACTGAAGCAGATGCTGGAGGTGGGGAGAGGGGATAAAGGGTGCTGGCGGGGGCCTGGGGTTGTATGGAGAAGAGAAAGGAGCCCTCGGAGCTGGGTGTGAGCTGCTCACCCCTCTCATTTTATGGACAGATTATACTTGCACTGGGGAACTACATGAACAGCAGCAAGCGAGGAGCTGTGTATGGCTTCAAACTCCAAAGTCTGGATCTGGTAAGATGGTGGTACAGCGTGGGCAGGAAGCATGGTGAGCTCTGGCGAAGCCAGCATGTTGAGCTTTCTGATCCTTCCCTCACAGCTGCTGGACACCAAGTCCACTGACCGCAAGATGACGTTGCTACATTTCATCGCCTTGACAGTGAAGGAGAAGTACCCAGACCTAGCTAACTTCTGGCACGAGCTCCACTTCGTGGAGAAGGCTGCAGCAGGTGAGAGGGGCCTGGTTGGGTGGCCCTGCCCTCTCACCCAGCCTAGGACAATCCCAGGAAGCTGTGAGGAGAGGGAACCCTTGGTTCCATTTGTTTCTGGCTTTTGTTATCTTCTTTCTGACAACTTCAAAGCTTTCCGAGGGAGCCACCCAGAGTTTTCCTCTAGACAGCAAGCCCAGCCTGCCTGCCTGGGAGCAAGAACAGGAAGGGGAGCCAGGGCTCTGCTGCCAGGTCCAGAGACAGCGTTTGTCTTTAACATTGCAGTGTGATTGTGAGAACTATAAAGCCCACCTGTAGACATAGAGCACTTGTTTCTACCACACCTGCAAAAACAGATACAAGTCTAAAGCAGCTGCACTGTGAAGAATGTAGTCCCGTTTAACTTTTTTGGGGGTCCTGAGCTCGGCCTCCATTTGTTTCTGCTGCCTCTTAAGAGCTCATCCTGCTTGATACACAGCACTCCATGCCCACATGGGTAGGAGAACCCAAGTGATCCTGTGTCTGGGGGAGGGCAAGACTGTGGAAGCCTTGGGCTGGTTTCAGCCAGGTCTCTGGTGACCACAGTGTCCCTGGAGAACGTGCTGCTAGATGTGAAGGAGCTGGGTCGGGGTATGGAGCTGATTCGGCGCGAGTGCAGCCTTCATGACAACAGCGTCCTTCGGAGCTTCCTCAATACCAATGAAGGCAAACTGGACAAGCTCCAGCGAGATGCCAAGACAGCGGAGGTGAACAGAGGGCGGAGTGGGTGGGACAACTAGAGCCTTCCAGGTGGCTCTGTGTAAGAGGGAGACAGTGCTTTAAGGGTGGTCGTTGTGTTTAGAGATTGAGAGCTTTGGGGAACTGGCATTTTTTCTACTTCAGAAGCTTAGGTGGTTGATTTTCCAACTTTTGGCTCCAAGCTCTGCCTTCGAGTCCCGTGTTAGCTGAGCTCTCCCACCAGCCTGACCGCCCCCATCCTTTCCTTAGGAGGCCTACAATGCTGTGGTGCGCTATTTTGGTGAGAGTCCCAAGACCACACCTCCTTCTGTATTTTTCCCAGTGTTTGTCAGATTCATTCGTTCTTACAAGGTAAGTTGTAGAGTTTTTAATGAGCTTGGCTAAGACAAAATTCAGTGGGAGGCAGCACCACTTGGGCTTCAAGTCTGGGCCTTTTGTGACTCCACCTCTGAGTTCTGGGGAGGGAGCAATGGAGGACAGGGAGGGGCAGGGGGCTGGCGACAGGCCTCTTAGCTGTGAACTAGTGGGCAGGGTGGGGGCCCAGGCCCTTCCTGTCATTGTTTAGGGCAGGAAATGCCCCTCCAGAGTGTGGCCACCTGGGGTTAGCTGGTCCCACTGCCACCTACTCTCCACCCTCAAAGTAAGGTTTGAGACCCTCCCCTCCCAGCCTGTGTGAACCTCACCCCCCCCCCCCCCGTGGGTCTTAGGAAGCAGAGCAAGAGAATGATGCCCGGAAGAAGCAGGAGGAGGTAATGCGAGAGAAGCAGCTGGCTCAGGAAGCCAAGAAGCTGGATGCCAAGGTGGGTGGAACTAAGAGTTGGCCTGGGGGAAGTCAGGACAAAGAACGGGGGCTGAGGAGGACTGGAGAGCTAGAAAAGAGATGGAAAATTGGAACAGACTCCCAGAGGGTCTGAGGACTGAAGGCCAAAGGGACCGAGATAGGGATGTGAAAGGGGGATTCCCAGCAGTGCACAGGCAGAGGCATTCTCAAACTGAATCTTGGGACAGGAACCAGTCCCTTGTCAAATGAATGATTTCCTTCCCCCTCTAATGCTTGGCCCTAGACTCCATCCCAGAGGAACAAGTGGCAACAACAGGAGCTAATTGCAGAGTTGAGGCGGCGCCAGGCTAAGGAACACCGGCCTGTTTACGAGGGAAAGGACGGTACCATTGAGGACATCATCACAGGTGGGGCCTTGCTCTTCCCAGGACCTGCCCATTGGGCCCAGCTCCCAGAGCCCAACCTAACCCCTCGGGGCTTCCTCCCACTCCCCCACCACCCCCACCCCACGAGGCCTGACTGCTGTGTCTCTCTCCTGGGCCACAGTGCTGAAGAGTGTCCCCTTCACGGCCCGTACTGCCAAGCGGGGCTCACGCTTCTTCTGTGATGCAGCCCACCATGACGAATCAAACTGTTAACCCCCAAGCCTGGGGCCCCTGACAGGTACGGGGCACCACAGCTGTCCCCTCTGCATGCCCTGGAACCACCTTGTCAGCCTCCCAGGAATGGGAACACTGACTTCTTGCATGCCCCATGCTCTGAGAAGCATGGCTTATTTCCTGCATGTGCCCTTGGGGAAATGGTATGTCTCCTACTAATGCTGTCCTGGCTTCTACTAAGACACAGACTCGAGGGATAGTGAACTGCCAGGCCGGGGTTGGGAGCTGTGCCAGACCAGGCAGGACCAGGCCTGTGGTTATGGACTGCTAAAGCTCCATTCCTAGCCCAGGGAGCCTCAGGTTTCTCCAAAGGGTTCAGCAGTAGCTACTGCCAGATATCACTTGAGCTCGGCTTCTCGATGCCTGGTTGGCCTGGGGTCTCTTCCTGAATCAACCTTGTCTCTGTACCACAGCCTCTTTCACCCCACCTGAGACCTGCCAATCTCTCCATCAGGCCAAGTCTGGTTTCCAAGCGCCTCCTGATCTCCATGCTTGCTGCTCCCCTGCCCTGCTCCTTCACAGGCCTCTTTCTCCTCCCCGCAGGCCTCCACTACCAACCTGTTGTTCACCACCAAGCCAGGAGTGCTGTGCCAGTCAGTGGCCACCCTCGGGCCCCGGGCCCCCACTGAGAGCCTCTGGGAAGCAGAAGCACTTCAGCTCTTGAGTTCTCCAAGTCTAGACAAGAACCTAACCTGAAGCAATGGGCCTGACAGAAGCTATGCTGTGCCATTATAGACATGAAGTCTCTAGGGTCCTGGCACTTGATTAGTGCCTCTCATGCTGCACTTTGCCCCCATAGTCTTTGTTCCCTGAAGGGTCAGTTCCAAGCTGGGAAAGCCACTTCCAGCCCGTTAGTCCACCCGGGGTTCCCACTACAGCTCCATGGGATAGAACTGTATTATTATTACTATTATTATTATTTTTATTTTTATTATTCTTTAGTTTAGAAGTATCCAGGGTTAGGACTCCTGGGACTGACTCTGCCAATCTCAGATCATCTCTTACCATGCTGTGCCTGGACCCTGCCACACACACCCAAGCTGTCCCCTTGAGATAAGGATAGAGGAGCCATATCAGACCCACTGCCCTTCCAGGTGAGGCAGACAGCTGTCCATGTGCAGTAGGCTGAAGAGTGGAGGTCTCCCTGCACTACAGCCAGAGCATGCCAACTTCATCTTTCTACAGCTAGGTGGTTTTGGCAGGGGATAACGAAGCATCTTCACAGACTTCTACTCGGTTCACTATCAACTTCTTCTGAGCCCTTGGAGGGAATGCGGGGCCATCTCTTTTTGTATATGTACCAATCCCTTCTCTCTTGTACATAAACCCCAGACTTTCCCTCTGAACAAAAGCTTGAAGCACCAGGCTGACCATGTCTCTTCTTTCTGAGCTTGGAGGGGTCTAAGGATTGAAAGGAGACTAGAGGTGAGCTGGGAAGCCTAGAGAAAGGAGAACCAGGATGGGTGGGCTCCAGCCACACAAAGAGATGGAGGCCTAGTAAAGACTCTAGTGCCATCTGCTGGTCATATGTATACCACCAGTGTAGGAAGCACATGGAGAGGACAAGAGTCACTGGCCATGTTATAAATATTGTTATTTAAAAAACAAAAACAAAACACGTACACTGGGTCCCAGGGCTGAATGAAGCAGTGGTAGAACCCCAGGGCTGGGGCAGGCAGGAGCAGGCACTGATGCTAGAGGGTGAGAACCCTGCCCTCTGCCACTTAGGCTGTGTCCACCAGCCAATCTCTTCCCTGGCGGCCCCTTCTCTCAAACACTTTATGTACTGGCATCACCCATCCCACATGGCACAGGCCACTCATGTCTGCTCTGGGGCACTAGTTGTCTGGGAACCGGGGGACCCTTAAACGTCAAGAGCAGCCTTGGTAGGTGCCAAAAGTGTTTTGTTGAGGGTGGAGTTACTTTTAAGAAAAGTGGACATGGACCAGACAGATGAAAAAAGTAGTCTGAGGGTGGCCTTGGAGCCACTGCCTCATGTAGACCAGAGGCAGAGAGAAGCCCATCAGGTCACTGGTGGTCATCTAGCTGCTGCAGGAGTGTCCGCCGGCGCCTCTCCAGCTCCCCCTCACTCAGCTCACTTTCTGATGTGTCCCAGCCTGTCTGTTGGAGCAAAGGCACTGCTCACCTGAGCCCCTAGACAGAGACAGAGTACCACTGGGGCCTTGGGCTGGGCCTCCCATTCACCTTCTCCTTCTTGACTCCGAAGCCTGGGGAGCGGTTAGGGAGTTCTGCCTGCCGTAGCTCCCTGTCCTTATCCTGTTCTTGTTCTTTTTCTTCACTCTCCTTGCCAGGTTTCTCCTCGGGGTCTGTCTCACTCTCAGGACTGTTCTGTAAGAGTCCAGAGCCTCCCTCAGCAACTGGAGGACTGCTGGGAGCCAGATGGAGGCTTACAAATTAGATGAGCTCCTCTACTCACCGACTTGTGTCTTCTCTTCTTAGTTTTCTTTTTTGGTTTCTTGGCTTTCCGAAGGCCATGCTCTGGAGGCAGAAGGATCCCATCAGAGAAAAGGAGGGCTAGCTGAGTCCCCAGTGGCTTACACCTGTAACCCTAGCTACTCAGGAGGCCGAGATCTGAGGATCACAATTCAAAGGCAGCCTGGGCAGGAAAGTCCTTTTCTATAGCTCTGCCCTCCAAACCCACTCTGGCCTCTATGGAGCTGCTGGGGGCTTCTGCCCAGTCAGGACCATAATACACAGGCTACCGTGTTCCTAGCAACTGCTTACCTGATCCAAGGAGGTGGGAGGATGGGGATCCCCGTCCTCCAAGGGTAGCACCCCCACTTTCAACTGAATCAAGTGACGATGAGGGCTCAGAGCCTGACTCTGAGGGGTTCTGCCGCCTCCGCTTGGGTGGCCGGAGGGATGGTGGGGGCAGCTCCTCCTCTTCTGACTCAGAGCCCTGGGCATATCAGCAGTTACAGGTCAGAATAGAGGAGGTTTGCCACCAGACACCCTCACCCAGGAAGTGGGGGCAGAGAGTACACATCTAAAGGAATCCTTAAGCCTCCCTCTTAAGTGTTGTAGTTGTTATTTCTTCAAATCAGTCCAACCTCATCCTACATCCCTCTAGCTGTCAACTCACTGAAGGCGAGTGGGAACGCTTCCGATGGTGCTTCTTGCCCTTCCTGCTGTGCTTTCGGCCTTTGGTGTGGAGGTGCTGGCATTCGGTCTGCTAGAGGCAGAGGAGAGGTAAGGCCTTGTCTCTGTCTCAGGCTAGGCCTTCTGCCTACCCCAGAATCCCTTCACAGTCCCCTCCCTTAGCTGGCCTGGGAAAGGAGAGCCCTAGTAGAGGCCACTGGAACATTCAAGGACCTAGGACAGACCAGAAGACCAACAGCCTGCCTCACCTCCAGCACCTGCAGGAACTCCCGGAAGAGCCGGATCCGCTCCGACTCCAGGGTGATCTGCTCAAAGGCTGAGTCGCACACAAAGCGCTCACGGACCTTGAACGGGGAGAGCACTGCTGATCAGACCAGGCTCTGCCTGGCCTGGCTTGGACACCGCCACGAGCTCTGGGCAGGGCTGGGGCAGAGGAAGGAAGGGAACTGGAGCTGTCCCAGGGCTTGGCTGTGACTGGGGTGGGCCCTCAGTGGTGGAGAAGCTTCGCTGCCCTCAGGCTTGAGAGCGATTGGGGCCAAGCTGCACTCCTGACCTCTTCCCACGCAGTGCCCAGCTCCAGAGCAGGCACGGCCTGCCTCAGCATGCTTCGAAAGGCAGCCTCCCTGCGCCGCATCCTCCGTGCCTCCTCCTTTTCCCGCTCCCTCTCCCGGGCCTCTGCCTTCTCCAGCAGCTGAGGGCAGAAGAGAGCACAGGGTCACCCAGAAGGGTGGATGCCTTGGGCCCACTCAGGTGTCACCTAAGAGGTAGGAAAGTAGGGTGTGGGCTTCTGCCACCATCCCTCAAACCCAAGATACGGTGAGAAGGAACAGTGAGCCCACCCCTCTCTACCCAGCCCCTCACACTATTGAAGGTCAGCTTGATGTTGCCTGCGTCCAGCGCAGCAGCCCTCTTGTCAAAGCTTATGACGTGGGCGAAGTCCTCAAAGGCTGTGTTCACCTCCACACAGAAGCCCCGGTCCTGTGGGCACAGCAGTATGTGAAGCAAGGGGCACCACAGGCTGAGGCCCAAGGCCAATAGGCAGAGGCGTCAGACTACAGGACGCCCAAGAAACCTCTGCCCTAAAAAACAGGGTCCATAAGACTAACACTCCTGAGAGTCCATTGTCCTAATCCCCATTGTCTGCCAGGGCCCCGTGCACAGCTGTGGCTGAGGTGTGGAACCAGAGGGATCAGGCAGTACCTCCAAAGTGCAAGAGTCTCATGGTTGCGTCTTTCTGCCTTTGTCTGCAACCAGAACTTCGGCCGCTCATGGAAGCTTCCATGTATTCTCAACATCTCCTAGTCCCCAGCATCTGGCTTTACTTACTGAATACTTACTATGCATCAGACACCCAGCTGATTGCTTCATACCCATTCTCACTTAATCCTCCCAGTTCTTTTAGGTTGTCCTTTCCTAATTTTATGCAGAAAAAATGAGAACACTGCCCCAAGGTCTCATAGCCAAACCTAAGGTCAAATTCAAGCCTGAAACCTGGGCTTGCAATCACTACATCCATCCACAATGGTTATTTAGTCCCTGGGAGAAACAGAGGACATTAGGTGTACAACTTCCCAGAAATATTGAAAACATGCCCCATTCTCTTAAGCACTTGACTCCATGCTTCACAGCAGTGCAGTGAAGAGAAGGCTCAGGAGCGTGATCTCACTTATTGGCCCAAGATGACACAAGTGATAAGCATAGTCACTAGGCACGGCCAACGCCCTCTGTCCCTTCAAAGCTCCAGTTCCTCTGACCTTCCTACTGATGGCAGGGACATTATTCTTGCTTCTCTTCAAGTCTCTCCTCAACCTCCAGCTCGCTCCAAACACATTTCCTTTCTTGTAGGCTTAATCTCACCCTCTTCACTGGCTCCTTGCAAGGAACATACATCTCATGCATTTAGCTCAAGCTAAATGCCTGTTACTTTTTTTTGGGGGGGGGGCAGTCCTGGGCTTGAGCTCAGGGCCTGAGCACTGTCCTTGGACTTTCTCAAGGCTAGAGCTCTACCACTTGAGCCTCAGAACCACTTCTGGCTTTTTTCTATGCATGTGGTACCTAGGAATTGAACCCGGGTCTTTGTGCATGCTAGGTTAGCAATCTACCACTAGGCCAAACTCCCGGCCCAATACCTGTGGCTCTGATACTGCTGCAAGTTACATAGTGCAGCCTCTCATAGCAGTCTCATTCCTCACCTGTCTAATTTTTTTCACTCATACTAAAGAGGTTAATTTAAACATCGCCACATTTCTCACAAATACCCCCACAGCATCATTGATCTTCTATGCCCAGATCTCTCTTCCACCTTCTCTAAGTCTAGGGCCCTGTATAATCCTTTGAGATGAGAGGTACCGCCACAGTCCACATGGCTGTGGACAGCCATAAGGGCTCATAAGATCATGTCTTCCAAAGCCAACAGCACGAACGAACAAGAAAGACCAATTTCAAAACAGTTCTAAGGCAGTGTGGAGAGACCAGATTCAAGGAGGTCAAGAGCCCACAGGCCTGTTGGCAGAACTAGCCACTCCATGGCTAAAAGTTAATTGACAAATAAAATATAGCTATCTTGGAATCAAGTATGAAATTATCCTACTTAAACCAACCTGCCCAGGTTGACTTTGAAAGCAATTCTCAAATGGAAATTTTGTTTTTTACAACCTGCGCTTTCTGCTTAATTCTTACCAATGATGATGCCATTGACTGCCCACCTCTGCGCCTCTCTCAGCTTAACAAAATAATCTGGTAATTCTACTTGTTAGTAATGCTGTCTTACTGATTTCAATTTTTCATTTTTTAACCAACTTTTCAATGAAAATCTTATGTAGAATCTCAATGTGAGCGTCACAAACTGCTCTACTTGAAAATAGGAGAAGCCAGGTGCCAGTGGCTCACACCTATAATCCTAGCTCCTCCGGAGGCTGAGATCTGAGGATCAAGGTTCAAAGCCAGCCCGGGCACAAAAGTCCATGAAATTCATGTCCAATGAACCACCAGAAAACTGGAAGTGGCATTGTGGCTCAACTAGTGAGCCCTAGCCTTGAGTCAAGAGCTCAGGGACAGTGCCCAGGTCCAGAGTTCAAGTCCCACAACTGACAAAAAAAAAAAGATAGAAAAACAGGTAAAGCACACAAATCCCTCTCTCCCAGCCCCACTCAACCCCTGGTCTCAGGACATCTGTGGTGTCTCACCCTCCTCATTCCCCATCCCCACTGCCCCTCAGGTTACTGACTGCCCCAGATTCTGCAGCAGCTGCCTGATTTCCCTGCTCACCATCTTCCATCCCTCTAACCCAGCCTTTGCTTTTTCAGCTTTGCAGCTAGAAGTCCCGATAACGCAAGAAGTTAGGGATGAATCCATAGAGGATGGTTAAACCCAAAATGCTTTTGAATCACTTTAGCACTGTAGTCCTCAGAACTGTCCTGATACCACCTCTGCCATCTTCTCCTGATGTCATGAACTCAAACTTGGGAAGAGCTACCACACACTATTGCACAAATAGCTTTATCTAAGGCACTGCTTGATTTGATCATTAATTTCAGGATAAAAATCCCAATTTCTAGGGCCAGGAGTTTGGCCTAGTGGTAGAATGCTTGCCTAGCATGCATGACGTGGATTTGATTCCTCTATACAGCATACACTAAAAAAAGCCAGAAGTGGGGCTATGGCTCAAGTGGTAGAGCACCGGCCTTGAGGAAAGCTAGTGTTTAGGCCCTGAGTTCAAGCCCCAGGACTGGCAAAAAAAAAAAAAAAAATCCCAACTTATTTCAATGTTCAAGGTACGTCCACACAGGCAAGAAGCCGTAGAACGATATACATCTCACAAAATGTCTACTTAAAAACATTAAGTTCTTTGGTACTACAGTTTAAACTCAAGGTTGTTAGGCAGATACACTACCACCAGAGCCAGATCTCCAATCTTTTTTTCTTTCTTGTTTGAGTGTTTCACTATGCATATATGTAACTCAGGTTGCCCTAAAATTCAACAATTCTCCTGCCTCAACCTCTTGAATGCAGGGACTAAAGGCATGATTACTAAACTCATCTTACTATATTTATATTAAAGTAAAGGAGATATGGGGGGCTGGGAATGTAGCTTACTGGTAGAGTGCTTGCCTAGCATGCATGAGGCCCTGGGTTTGATTCCTCAGTACCACATAGACAAAAAAATAATTTTTTTTAAAAAATCAAAAGATATGGTATTAAAATGCAGCATATAACTTTGGAAGCCAAAGCAAAATAATTTCTGAAAAACATTGCATACAATGAGATCTCCCCAACTTTACTGATCTCTCTCTCAACTCAAGTATGAAGTTAAATCTCTGAAATTAGGTGTCCTTTGGAGAAACACTATTTCTCACTTGGAAATGTGGATTCAGAAAAGTTACACTGCCTGCTCAAGGTCATGCAATTAGTTAAGACTTAATCTGAACTTTTACCCTAGGTATTCTGTCTCAAGTTCTATTTCTAAGGACAACACCAAGATGCCTTCTCAAATGCCATTAGAATGTTCTTCCCTTTTCTATATATAAAGTATTCTGTCTTTTGGGAGGACAAAAGGCTCTCTTTACCTATTTGTCCACTTTTATAACTTTGCTAAACATGGACATTAAGAAAAACAACAAAGTATGTGAGATGGTAAATGATGGCCAACCCCTGTTACCATACTTGGCCCTCTTCCTATTCTAAAGACAATGGCATCTCAACCTGAAACCAGGAAATAAATGCCCTCTGGAACCAGCATTGCCAGACCATCCAATTGACCAAAGACCCAGATTTTTATGTGAAATCTTATTTTAAAATGTTAGCAGTGAATTCCAAATCTTTCCAAAACAAGGCATGTATAGACCAAAAAGCTATCTGTGGGACGTCAGCTCACACCTTAGCTACATTTCTTGCTCCTAAGGCCTGCCATACCCTTTCCATCCACATGCCTTTGCACCTGTACTATTTTTATACCTAGACTATTCTACTCTGTACTCTCTGAGACACTCTAAAGGTACAATTCAGATATCAATTCTTCTGATTCCTGACTCTCTAATAACATCTACCCCTCTGACTAATCGTTCTATCTTCATATTGGGCCATAAGTTTGGTGTTTATTTTGTTTTTGTGTGTGTTTTTTTGGAGGGGGGTTGGGTTTTTGTTTGTTTGTTTTTTTGGTGGGTCATGGGTCTTGAACTCAGCCTGGGCGTTGTCCCAGAGCTCTTCAGCTCCAGGCTACTGCCCTACCCTTGATTCAAGCCCTACTTCCCATTTTCTAGAGATTAATTGGAGGTAAGACTCTCAGGTCCTTTTGTGCCTGGGATGGCTTTGAACCTTGATCCTCAGATCTCTGCCTCCTGAGTAGCTAGGATTACAGGTGTGAGCCACCACGCCTGGCTAGGCCACACGTTTCTAGGAACAGAAAAAAAAACTAGTAAGACAAGGTGTAGTGGTGGAGTCCTATAATCCTGGCTACTAGACAGTAGAGGCAGGATGATTTCTAGTCTGAAGCTAACCTGAGCAAAGTTAGTGAGAACCCATCTCCAAAACAAAACAAAGGGTGACATGATGCCAGGATTTGGGAGGCAGAATCCATGAGAGTTGTGAATTCAAAGCCAGCCTGGGCCACACAGCAAGTTCAAAGCTACTCTGGGCTACAAGGTAAGACCTATCTCAAATAAAATATTAAAATAAAAACAAGCTGGCTGAGGGCATAGCTCAAGTGATAAGAGTCGTTGCCTAGCTAGTATAATATGGGAGGTTCAATCCCCTATTAAGAAACTGTGTCTAGTTTGTTACTGTTATCTCAGTGCACGGTTGATTTCCACTGAGCTGTCATGCTAATACAAAATGGGACTTATCAAGAAGTCTTGTTCAGGGAGCTTGGCTTACAATGGCTGTATTCATCGGTAACTCCAGGCCCCTCTCACCTTAAGAATATCTTTAATGATCTTCTTCTCATCATGGAATCGTGCCTTCAACTCCTCCACATAGAACTTGAATAAGTCCAGAGGGGTGGAGCCTGCAGGGAGGGAGGGAGGGGGGCCTGGCGGGCGGCAGCTTCCCAAGGCCTAGGGTGGGGTCGAGGACAGGACCAGGGAGTGGGGATGCAGAGAGGCTGATGGGGTAGGAAGCCAGACCAGAGAAGGGGGAGCCTGGCTGCCTTACCCGGCTGGCCCAGCATGTTGGCAAAGCGGACATCAGTGCTGACTGCTGGGTACAACTCCATCCAGGTGGACATGGAGTGTAGCTGCCCTGTCTCGTGCAGCTCGTCCAGGAAGGTCTGAGCAGGGAGAAGCCAGTGACAAAGCAGTGAGACAGGAGAGAAGCAGGGACTCCGGGGCAATGGGGGAGGGGAGGCAGGGGGCAGGGATGATCCAGACTGAGGAAATCCAGGCATGGAGACCAAGATGAAGAGATACAGATGTAGAGGAAAGAGAGCCTTACAATAGGAGAGACTGTAAATACACCAGGGGAGACAGAGCAAAAAATGAGAACAAAAAATCAGAAACCTGCCAGCAGCACAGTCTTCCATGACTTGGCTTCAACGTCTTGACGTGATCCAGCTAAGTCACCCACACCACTGCCACCACCACTGCTACCTCAACCAGAGTTTATCCTCTGTCTGGCTGCTGCCCAAAGGAAATGCACATAGCCTAGCTGTCACCTGTGCCTAAGGGTGCTCTGTGCTGATAGCTTCTGCATGGCATATAGCTGGCCTCCCTAGAGACCAAAGCTAGAGCCAAGGGGACAAAGCAGGAGCAGAGGTGCAGGACAGAGATCTGGTGGAGTTTTCTTTGAACAGCATTAGGCACAAAGCAGGCAGCCTAAGGCCAGAGAAGGCAGAGCACAGAGGAAGAGGCTGTGGTTTGGGACAGAGCAAAGCAGGAAGATACCTGAAAGGCCTCCCGGTTCTTGCGCTGCTGGCGCCGCTCCCGAAGCCGAGCCCGCTCCCGCTCTTCCTCCTCCTCCCTCTCCAAAGCTCGGATGTGCTCCTCAAAGCAGACCAGGGCATCTTCCTTGTCCATATCTACAGGCAGGGTGAAGGTTCCATAGGCTCGAGAGCAGGAGGGCAGCTTCTCTGATCCCAGCACCCCCCCATGTCTCAAGGATGCTGTCCCTGCTGCTGCCCCACCCAGGGCAGGGGGGAAAATGGAAGAGAAGGCTCTGTGGGACCAGCTACCGGAGGAGTGATTAACTATACTAGAAAAAAGCAGCAAGTATTCAAAAGCCCAGTGAATTCAGTCACTGAAAGCCATCGCATGAAAACAGCTATCTGAAGTTTCATATCTCGGAACTGAGTCTATCAGGCTTTTTTAGTGTGCAGAGGGTATAAAGGCTTGAAATCAGGCTCTCATGCTCACTAGGCAGATATACTATGATTTAAGTCATGCTTCTAGTCTTTTTTTTTTTTTTTTTTCCAGTCTTGGGGCTTAAAGTCAGGGCCTGGGCACTGTCCTTGAGCTTTCTCAAGGCTAGTGTTCTAATACTTGAGCCACAGCACCATTTCCAGCTTTTCTGTGTATGTGGTACCAAGTAATCAAACCCCAGTCTTGGTGCATGCTAGGCATGCACTCTACCACTAGGCCAAACTCCCAGCCCCCAATCCTTTTTTTCCACTTCGTTTTTCAAGCAAGGCCTCACCTCATGCTATGATGCTCCTACCTTTGCCCTCTCACATAGCTGAGATCACATATTAGTATACCACATCCAACTGCTTGGTTGAGATAGGGTTATCAGGAACCTTTTGTCTAGGCTGGCTTTGAACCACAATCCTCATGATCATTGCCTCCTCAATAGCTAGGGTTACAGACATGAGCCATCAATCTGGCTTTGATACAACTGCAGATGCCGAGTTTTTCCTTTTGTCACTGATTACAGTCTTAAGAGTTTCTTACTGTAGCAGTTAAGGTCCAAAGTGCTAAGACTTAAGACTATGTTCTCTGAGCTATAAATACTTCCATGATCATCTCCAGGACTTCTGATTCTATGTCCATAGAATCTATGTCAACATAGTCTAGTAGGTCCCAGGGCTGAGTGTTTATTTCAGTAACAAAGCATCTGTCTAATATGTGTGAGGTCTTGAGTTCAATCCACAGTGCACTCCACGCACACAAAGCTGGGTGTCGGCTCACTCCTGTAATCCTAACTACTAAGGCTGAGATCTCGGAATCATCATTCAAAGTGAACCAGGATGGGCTGGGATTGTGGCTTAGTGGTAGAGTGCTTACCTAACATGCATGAAGCCCTGGGTTCAATTCCTCAGTATCACATAAATGGAAAAAGCTGAAGTGCTGCTGTGACTCAAGTGGGAGAGTACTAGCTAGCCTTGAACAAAAAGAAGCTTAGGGCCAGGAGTTTGGCCTAGAAAAAGTTGGAAGTAGTGCTGTGGCTCAACTGGTACAGCTCTAGCTTTGACAAAGTCCAAGGATAGTGCTCAAGCTCTGAGTTCAAGCCAGAACTGGCAAAAAAAGCAGCAGCAGCTCAGACCCAGAGTTCAATTGGTGGGGAGGCAGGGAGGAGTCAGAAAAGGAAGTCTGTGAGACTTCTATGTTCGATGAACCACAAAAACACTGGAACACTGGAAATGGAGCTGTGGTTCAAGTGGTAGAGTGCTACCCTTGAATACAAAAAAACTCAGCCAGGCACCAGTTGCTTACACCTATAAATCCTAGCTACTCAGGAGGCTGAGATCTGAAGATCAAGGTTTAAAGCCAGCCCAGGCACTAAAGTCCAGACTCTTATCTCCAATTAACCACCAAAAAAACTGGAAGTGACGCTATGGCTCAAAGTAGCTGAAGAGCTCAGGTACAGCGCCCAGGCCCAGAGTTCAAGCCCTATGACCACCACCACCACTACCAACAACAACAAAAAAAAAGCTCAAGGACAGCACCCAGGCTCTGAGTTCAAGTCTCTAAACTGGCATAAAAACAAAACAAAACACTGGATCCCAGGAGGGATAATAATCTGAATGGTTCTGGGATTCTCAGATTGCAGAGGAGGATAGGTGAGGACTTCCAAGGCAGGCAGGAGGGGAGGGGTGTAAGGGAATGGTATGAGGCAGGTGAAGGTCAGTAAGGAAAGGGGAAGAGACAGTGGAGGTAAGACTCAGGCTTACTCTGCAGCTGCTGGTCCTGAGCGAAGCTGGGGTTATCCATGAGGTACTGCTGGGCCTGGGACCATGTGGTTTGGAAGTTGACACTACTCATCCCATCCAAGATGCTCTTCAGGGCCTGGATGTTGCGACGCCGGAGCTGCTTGGCCTGTTCCTGGGGAGCAACACAATCAGAGTGAGGTAGGGCCTCAGAGTAGCTCTGGAGAAAAGGACATATCTAGAGAAGCTTAGGAGCACAGGACTAAGATTTTCTTATCCTGGGGAAAGAAAGGACAGGTCATAGACTAACTTCCCTAAGATTCTTCCTGGTCCTCCCACACCCAGCGCTCCAGGCCCAGCGTAGAATGGAAGGAAGCGCAAGTGCTGCATCAACTTCCAAAACAGAAGCCAGGACACTAGGGGAGTAAAACAAATGGCTGGGGGGGGGGGGGGGGGGTCCAGAAGAAAGAACAAGGAGGTCCTGGCCCAGTGATCATTACCTTCTCCTTCTTGGCCAGGAAGAAGAGGACATCATCATAAACCTCTTTTCGATCCCTTTCGGGGACCACAGCCCAGACCTCCAGCTCCCCAAAGGTCTGTTCTGCCCGCCTGTGAAGCACATGGGCTGTGAGTAGGCAGACAGAGAACAGACCCCTGGGCCTCTGTGTTCTCTGGGTTCCCCAGATCTGGCCCAGCCCAGCACAACCCCCTGACCGGTAGCGTGTGGTGGAGGTCATGCGTTCGTGTTGTTCCAGGAAGTGCTGCAGAGTCTGCTTGGCTTCCTTGGCCCTTAGCCGAGCCTCCTCCTTCTCCTCCTTTTCACGCTGTGCCTTGTAGGCATTGAACGCCTGCTTTTTCTCACTCAGTTTAGGCAAGGCACTGGGGTAGAGAGGGTAGGAATGGGGTGGGGACAGGGAAGGAATCAGCCTGAACCACCTTGCATGACCCAGTTTGGTCAGAGACAAGTGGCAGATCTACACATAGACCCAGCACACAGATGTCTCAGATATGGGAAGGGGTGAGGAGGGGAGGGGGAAGGGGGGAAGTCCCAAGACACTGCCGAGACTGAGCTCATTTGCAATGGGGTTTCAAGTCACTGTCAGACCTCTCCTCTATTCACAACCTTCTTCACAATGAATTCAACCCAATCCAGCAGCATTCACTGATGTCCTATGTCAGTACCATTCCCTTTCCTTGTCATGTAGGCCTTCCAGCTTTTCTTCCCCTTGTACCCTACCCTAGTCTATCACCTTTCTAATGCCAATCCCTCAAGCCTGAGTGGTGAATAGAGGCTTTGCTCAGTTCGTGGCGTCTCTGCTCTCATGAACAGGCGCTGGCTCCCTCCGCCGAGGCCTACCTGTAGCGAGGATCAGTGACCACCATCTTCATGGCCTGTTCCCACGAGGCATTCGAGGGGACAGCCTGGAACAGAGCAGGCATAGATCTTGGGGTTTGCCCACCTCCAATCCCTTCAGGCCTTCCCTAGCAGCCCCATTCTTGGCACCTTGTCCCTCAGCAGCTCTTTGAATGCCTGTTTTGCCTTCTCTCGGTTGCTCCAACTGAGGCCAGACCTCTCTGGTTCTGGCTTGGATTCTTCTTCCTCAGGCTGTGGTAACTGATGCTGTCCAGTAGAACTGGGGGATGGAAACAATGGGGTTCTCAGCCCTCCCTGCTTTCAGCGCCTTGCACTCTCAATAACACATGGCTCTCTCCTTGCTCCCCAGGACAACCTTTTTTACCCTTCAATTGTGCAACAGAATACCCCTCTGAAGCCTAGTGCTGAGCAAGGCTAAGCGGGTGAAGAGTCTGAGGGTGAAATCTGGAAAGCTTCGGGTTCGAGGGGAAGCCCTCACCTGCTGGGACCCTCGTCTGGCTGCTGCAGGAAGCCCTGCTCCAGCGGCTGGACAGCCTCTGCTACACCACAGTCTTCACTCCCACCTGGCTCAGGTTCCAGGAAGCCTGTGGACACTGCGGTGGGACCCGGAGGTACAGGTGGGGGATCAGGCTGTGGCTGGAGTGTCTGTGACTGCTGCTGTTTCCTGAAGGCAAGCCAGAGGGCGGTATTGGAGTACAGCAGGGATAGGAGGGCAGAGGCTGACTGATTTCTGCAGCTTGGGAAGAACTAGGGCCAAGAGCAGATAACTCACAAGGAGACTGAGAGCCGACTTCTTCTCCCATAGATTAGAAATAATGGAGAACGTCCACCTGTACTCTCACATGCCCCCAGTAGGGATGGAGATGTGGGCAAGTCACTTACCCAGCAGCCTCTTGATTGACTAGAGCTGCAATGAGAAGAGTACAGTCACAGGGTAGCAAAGGACTGCCACGCCCAGCATCCCCATCCAGGCATCAACCCCCAGGACCCCTCACCCTCCAGGTCATCCAGGTCCTTAGGGCGGGTCCAGCGGGACTCCTGGCTCTGGTTGTTATAGTAGTAAGGCTTGCCAGTGTCTGACTTGTACTCTTTCCAGGGGCACTGGGAGAGCAGCAGCTGCAAGAGAATGACCCAGAGATATCAGTGGGCTGGGAAGCTCTCTAGAGACAGGGGAGCCAAGGCAACACAGTGAACGGAGGACATAGTAGTCTTTAGCTACTCCTGGTCTGGCTTGAATCAGGGAAGGTGGACTTCCTAAAGACCCAGGGAGATGTTTCCAGGGAATGTGGAGGGCTAGGGACCACAATGGCTAGGAAAAGGGACTCAGGGGAGGTCAGGGACTTGGAAGGGTCAAGAGAGCTGAAAGGAGGAGCCAGAAAGCCCCACTCAAGACCTCTGCCTTGGACTTGAGCACGCTGGGCTTCTCCCACACGGACTGCTTGTCGTCAGCATTGTAGTAGTAGATGCGCCCATCGGGGGCCACATGCTCACTCCACAGGGCCCTCTGTGGGAGGGGTTACAGAATGGTGGCAAAGCCCCTTTCCCAGAGTCTCCTCCTCACCCCAGTGATTTAACCATCAATCCACCTGTGTTCAGCCTTTCTACAGACACCCAAACCAGAAGGACTCACCAGAGGGCCTGTTCCAGTCACAGCAGCTAGAAAAAGAAGACAAATGAAAGCTACTTTGGAACCTTTTTCCAATCCCCATCATACCCCCACCTAGTCCTCCCTTACTCCAGTCCCAGTAAATATACCCCTGGTCCCATCAACATCCCAGGCTCCCTGGCATCCCAACAGGCATGATCCAGGATGGGCTCCAGTCCATGGCCCCCTCTCCCCTGTAGCCCCCCCAACCTCCGAGCCTGGGGGGAGGAGATCCCCCAGAAGACTCACAGCTGGCGGTGTCCGCACCCGGAGCCGTCTGCCGAAGAAAGAGGAGGGGGAAGGGTTGGGGCCAAGCCCAGTGGCCCCCCAGGACCCAGGCCATGGGGGATGGATAAGCAAGCTAGGCCAGGATCCGTGTAGCCTGTTCCCAAGGATCTCTGCTCACTCCCTAATAGTCCCATTCTCCCTGCTAGCCACTCCCATCCAGCTGCAGTTCTCAGATCCCAGGGGGAATCACGCAGCAGCTCCATTCTTCGTTTTCCACAGGTGAGAATGTTTTGTTGAGTTAACACTTGAAGCCCATCTCTTCACAATAATCATCAAGTTCTACATCCCACTCAGACTCTACTACACTGTACAACAGCACAAGAAGGTACATCGAGATCCCTGGGTGCCACTGCCTCCTCCAGAGGCATAAAGGATGTGGAGAAAAAAAAAAAAGGTCTTTATTAGTGTGTCCGCCATGTGTGGTTCCATGAGGGGAATGTGTCTCTGACACAGGCCTGTCTCTAAGAGGCAGCCTGGGAAATAACAAAACACACATGCCTTTGGGGATGAGCAGGAAACCAGAACGGGACCAGGGTGAATATAAGAGGGAAAGAATGGAGTCCATATCAGACCCAGAGGACTGCAGGACGCAGCCTGCTTCCTGCCAGCCCTTAGCACTTACCGCAGCGGTGACGGGCACAGCTGGCATCAGCATTCCGGGCATCATTGGAGGTACCATTCCTGGTATCTACAGATACAAAAACAAGCCACCAATGTGAAGGCATGTATGAGCTGGGTGGGGGCCCTTGGAGTTGGGATGTCCCAAGAGATCCCACTGGGACCTGAGACCCTCACCTGGGCACCCTCTCTTACAACCTTTGGACTCTAGGTGCTCACCCTGTCTGGGAGTTGTCTCTGTCATTCAGCAAATCCATATAGGCCTGGCCCAATGCCCCCCTCTCCTCCCCACGTTCTGAAGCCCAGATGCCCACTTTCACCTCTGCCTCAGCTTAAACAAGGTTTCCTGAGAGCCTCCCCCGCCCCGCCATGGAGAGGATTACCTGTGTGAGTGGTGGTGGTGCCCCCATCGGTGGCAGCATTGGGGGCAGGATGCCGGGTGGCATGGGGGGGATCGCTGGTGGCCTCTGGCTCATAGGAGGGAGCCCCATCGGAGGAAAGGGAGGGGGAATCCCTGGAGGGGGCATCTGGAAGTGAGGAAAGGAGATCTGCCTTGTCAGGGTCCCAAGACCCTCAGGAAACATCCACAGGTTCCCCTCCCCCTGCCTTCCCCTGTGGCTTGGAGGCCACCCCAAGGCTTTCATTGAGAAGCACAATGCATGAAACCGCCTCTCTCCTCACCACTGAGAAAATCCAGAACTGAGGAGTTCTCTGAGCCTAACTGGCAAGTATATGGTGCCTGAACAGGGAAGGGAGCAGGAAAAGGAGCAGCACCAGACTTCGGGGAGGCTGCACCCTTTCACAACTCCCTCCACAAGCACGCTCTCTCAGGTGAAAGGAGAAGGCAGGCGTCCCCCAGTCCCCTGCTTCCCATCCCTTTCTCTCCAACTTATAAGCACCAATGCCACTCCAGTCCAAATTCTGTGGCTTTTTTAAAGAGCACAGGTAAGGAATGGTGAAAGAGAAAGACAGAAACCCCCCCTCCCGCCCTCATTCTAAGGGGGTTGGGAATGTCCCTTCCAATTCTCCTACCTCAAGCCCCAGTGCGTCCAACAAACAAAACGACAAAGGGAGAACTGTCAGCTTATGGGCTACAGCTTTAATAATAGCAGTTTTCCCCACCCCTGCGCCCGACAAAACTACCCATGTTCCAAGGGCAGCAAAAAGGCTCATTCTAGAACCGTGCTGGCAACAGTGCAGCAGTGAGGGGTGGGGAGTTTGGGATGCAGGCTGGAAAAGCCAGGCCCAGGGAAACACATAAAACTTACGAAGGGTGGTGGCATCATGGGGGGCCCCGGTGGGAAGGGGGCAGGCGCTGCTGGGGGCCGGGGACCAGAATCGGGAACCGACTGTTGAGGGAGAGAAAAGTCATAGGACCCAGGATGGGCACAGAGGTGGGCTTTTGCGGAAGGGAAGCAGAGGGATGAGGATGAAAAAGGAGCACAAAGTTCAGGAGAGAAGCTCCAAGCCCAATTTCCTGCCCATCCCAAGTTCTGAGCCCTGGGAAACTCTGCTCTCTCTGTGCCAGCCCAGAGCCAGTTGGCTGAACCCTTCAATGTCACTTTATTTTGGGAATTTCCATTTTGCCAAACACACAAAGATGGCCTGTACTACAGGATTCCAGTGCTTTCCATGATGTCTGTTTCACAAGCATTCACTGCAGTGCCTCAAGCTCTAGTTTGATTTGCCTGTTCATGGCTGGCATTCTACCACTTCCGCCATGCTTCCAGCCCAGCTTTTTGCTAGTCAGCTGTGGATGGAGTTTCACAGACTTTTTTGCCTAGGCTAGCTTTGAACCTCAATCCTCTAATCTCAGTCTCCTCAATAGCTAGGATTACAGGCGTGGGTCACCAGCACCTGGGTCACCTCCTCCATTTCTAGTTGACTCTCCAGTCAGTGGGAAGGCTGTACCTCCCTCAAGCCAGTTGAGAAGTGGCCCTGATACCTGTTCAACTAGCCTGGTATGCGGGAGATTCAACCCCAAATTCTAAACCAAAGAGCTGTGACCCTTTACATCCTACTCTTATCTCAATGACTAGTTTCCTCCCCTAACCAGCCCCATCCTTAGTTACTCACTTCAACATCTCCAACTCCCAATCAACTTCATCTCCTCTACTACCCTCACCTCTTTTTTACAAAACCTGAACTGATTTCCCTGTGGATGTAGCTTTACACAACCTAAGTGTCTCTGTCCTCCAGCAAACGCGATCACACTCCCTCCTCTAGTGCTCACTTAAGTACTAGTCCTCTAAGAAGCCTTTCTGGCTCTAAAGTAACTCATTCCAATTTGTCCCCCAATTTTCCTACACTTGGTCCTCTTTTTAGTTTCCTTATATTCACATTTCATTCTTGTGTGTGAATGTGTATCTTCCCCCACAAAAGGGTATTGGCAGGGATCATACCTGACTTGTTGAAAAGTAGATTCCTGGTACCTGCCACAGTGTCTGACACATAATAGGTACTCAATAAATACTGAATAAAAGTACAAATCTCTCCACAGAACCTTCCAAGTTTAAAGAGTCATCCTATAGGTACAACTCCACATGATCAAATGAGTATATGGAATGATGCTTTCATTCTACTTCTAAAATGACAACAGGACTGAACTTACTCTAAATAAATACTCATTAGGAACTATGAGATTATACACAAATGTAAAATCGAATATTATAAAATCACAAATAAGAATAACAAAGCTCACTCTGAAGATATGAACCAAGCTCTAAGATATATTGACAAGTAGAAAAGAGGCAAGGTACAGCAAAGTTGTTTTGTCATATGTGTAAATGCCGGTGATTAAAGATGGCATAAAATATCAGTGAAAGAGGGTGAGAGGAGAGACAAGAATTATAGTGGAAGATTTCACCGATGTCCTTTGGCATCATATGAATATGCGACCATATGACTCTATTACCTGTTAATAAAAACACTAAGTGCATTGGGGCTTAGAGAGGGAGCTACACGGCTGTCCTCTGCTGAAAGTTGGTAGGTGGCAAAGGAATTCTAAGGAAAGTTGGTAGCTGGCTGAGGCCAAATTACCTCACCTCTACTATGTTAAGAAGGCTCAGCATTTAAAAATGCTTTCTTGCCAAGTGGTGATGGCTCACGCCTACAAACTTATCTACTTAGGAGTTGAGACCTGGAGGATCGTGATTTGAAGGCCTCTCAAGCAGAAAAGCCTGTGCAACTCCACCCCCAATTAATCAGCAAAATGCCAATCTGGAGATGTGTCTTAAGTGGTAGAGAGCCAGCCAAGTGAAAGTGTAAGATCCTGAGTTCAAGCTCTGGTACGAGCATACACATACACCCATACATATATACATGCATACACATATATACTTTCTAATATCTACCTTTAGAAATATATTTTATCTCTACCTCATCCTAACAAGAGAAGGTAGAGCTAAACTACTACAATCTAAGACCTTTTCTCAGTGTTCAATTACTTTTATTCAGATCTGTTCCTGTCCCCTGACACTTTCATGGGATGTCAGAAACTAATCACGGGAGGACATCTTCAGAGTAGAACTCTCCCACTTCAAGCTGCCAGATAATTATCTTTGGGTCTTACCAGGACACCAGGCTGCCCATTTCCAGGTGGACATCGCCACATCATCCACTCAGCTGTCCAAGATGAAAACCTAAAAGTCACTCTTCTCAGAGCCAATATATCACTGGGTCCTCTTAACTAACTTCTCAGATTTCTTGGATTTACTTCTCTCCATTTTCTCTTTCACCTCTTTTTTTTTTTTTTTTTGCCAGTCATGGGCTTGAGCTCAGGGCCTGAGCACTGTCCTTGGACTTTCTCAAGGTTAGAGCTCTACCACTTGAGCCTCAGCACCACTTCCGGCTTTTTTCTATGTATGTGGTACCAAGGAATCGAACCCGGGTCTTCATGCATGCTAGGCAAGCACTTTAACCACTAGGCCAAACTCCCGGCCTCTCTTTCACCTCTTAACTCCACTTTTTCTCATCTGACTATTACATGGCCTCCCAACATTCTCTTCACATTAACTCCAATCTATAGCCATGACAAGCTCATCAAAATGTGCCACTGACTGAAGCAGGATAAATGCTTATAACTCTCCAATGGCTTCCCACTGCTCTTAGGATAAGAACCAAAGTCCTGCCCAGAGGGCACAATACTATGCAAAGTCTGCTGTCAGAAACCCCAACAGTCTGACCCATAACCTGACGCTGATCTGCGCTCACCTCATTCTCCCACCTCAGATACCCACCTGTGCTACATACTATATATGTGTATATATGACTGATATACATTTTTTGTGCCAGTCCTGGGGCTTGAACTGAGGGCCTGGGCACTGTCCTTGGACAGTGTTGCTCAAGGCTAATTGCTCTGCCACTTGAGCCACAGAGCCACTTCTAGATTTTTCTGAGTATGTCCTACCAAGGAATTGAACCCAGGTCTTCATGCATGCTAGGCAAGCACTCTGCCACAAGGCTATGCTCCTGGCCCCTGATACACACACACACACTTATATATACATACACATACACAATAGAATTTTACTCATTTCTCACAAAGAATAATTTTATGTCATTTGTAGGGAAATGGATGGACCTGGAAAAAAAATGAAGTAATACACGTTTAGAGAGTCAAAGATGCATGATTTCTCCCATTTGGAAGTCAGAATTAAATTATAAACGCATATAAAAACATATACAGGGTAATATACATATATACAAACAAACTGACTAAAAGATGGTATATTTAGGGAAGGATTACAACAGCCTAACTCCTCTGAGCAACTAATGAGCAGTTTAACACAATGAATACCAGGAAGCTAAAACGTGTTTTATTGGGGGAACAAGTGGAGGGTACAGATGGGGTAGGCAAATACAGTGATATATTCAATGTGCATTATGTAAAAATGGAACCATGGAACTTGAGGGTATGGAAAGGACTGGGAGAGAACAACAAAAAGGGAGCATTGGTCAAGACTGCACTCATAATCTAACTTGTTGGACGGAAACTGCTTTGTACTACTACTTAAAAGGAAATTTAGCCCATGGCACACGCTTGTAATCTTAGCTACAAAGGAGACTGAGATCTGAGGATCAAAGTTCAAAGCCAGCCAGGGAACAAAAGGACCTGAGACTCTTATCTCCAATTAACTTCTAGAAAATGGGAAGTGAGGCTTGGCTCAAAGGTAAGGCAGTAGCCTTGAGTTGAAAAGCCCAGGAACAATGCCCAGGTCCGAGTTCAAGCCACATGATCCACAAAGAAGAAAAAAAAAATAATTAAGCCAGGTGCTGGTGATTCACACTAAAATCCTAGTTACTCAGGAGGCAGAGACCTGAGGATCACTGTTCAAAGCCAGCCTGAACAGGAAAGCCCATGAGACTTATCTCCAATTGACTAGAAAATGCCAGAAGTAGAACTGTGGTTCAATTGGTAGAGCACTAGCCTTGAGTAAAAAAGCTCAGAGAGTGCCCATGCCCAAAGTTCAACCCCAAGACTGGCAAATAAATAAGTAAATGTATTTTTTAAGTGATATCCCATTCATTTTAAGATTAATCCAGACTTGAGTCTTAGACTTAATGGAATATAAAACCTGCAATGCCCAGTAAATTAAAAGTTCTACAGGGCAGATAGGTAACAAATATTTGTTCATATAATAAGTGGTTTTGGCAAGTCCCACTAAACAGCAAGTCACTAGTAAAACCTTCTACAGTTATACAGAGGATATGGAATGTCAGAGCTGTAGAGAAGGCTGATAATCATCTAAGATTCTCTCCTCTTTCATGCATGAAAGATAAGAAGAGTAATGTCTGAAGTCCCAAAGCTCACTAGAACAGAGTACTCACGGGATCCACTTTGCCCTCCAGTGCTCCCCACTTAGAAGCACAATGGTTCACTCCCATAATCCTAGCTATTTAAGAAGCTTAACAGAGGACTGAGGTTCAAGGCCAGCCTAGGCAGAAAGTTCTCAATTAATAGCTGGCACACACCTGCAATTCCATGGGGAGAAGAGATGAGTCATCGCTGAGTGTTGGAGGGCCTTCCCAGCAAGGATGAGGCCCTGATTTCAAACTGTAAAAAATAAAAATAAAAATAAAAGCAGCACAGCTCTTGTCACTAGATCTGTTTATATAAACCTCCCTTGGAATGTAAGTGGATTAATCGGCAAGGATTCAACATCCTCTTCCTTGAGAACCAGTGTTGTTTCTTTATTACCTAAAAACTCACGAAAAACAGGGCTGGGAGTTTGGCCTAGTGGTAGAGTGCTTGCCTAGAATGTACGAAGACTGGGTTCGATTCCTTGGTACTACATACATTTAAAAAAAAGCTAGAAGTGGTGCTGTGGCTCAAGTGATAGAGTTCTAGCCTTGAGAAAGCCCAAGGACAGTGCTTAGGCCCTGAGTTTAAACCTCAGGAGTAGCAAAAATGAATAATAAAAATAAATAAATCACCAAAATCCCATCCCTTTATCCTGCTTTGTCTCTTATCTTGTTCAAGAAGACTGAATATTCACTTCTTCAGGTCCTTTTGTGTGCTACCACTGTGCCACCCCACAATGCACTCTTGCCAACTGGACACATGAATAAATGCTATGCCAGGTGCTTGTGGCTCAAGCCTGTAATCCTAGCTACTCAGGAGGCTGCGATCTGAGTTCAAAGCCTACATGGACAGAAGTCTGTGAGACTCTTATTTCCAATGAAGCACCAGAAAACTGGAAGTGTCACTGAGGCTCAAAGTGGTAGAGCATTAGCTTTCAGCTGAAGAGCTAAAAGATAGCGCCCAGGCCCTATGACCAACAACACCACCAACAACAAAAAGCAGAAATCAAACACAGAACTTCATGCTAGGCAAGCACTCTACCACTAGGCCACACTCCTGGCCTACTTCTACATTTCTATCTTCAACTCTGGGTAGAAACTTGTAAGCAGAATTCAGACACTGGCCTGTTTTAGTCAGTTTCCCATAGATAAAGCAATGGAATGGAAAAGAACCAACTCAAAAGAGTCAGAGGCATGGCTCACTTGGTAGAGCGTCCTAGCCAATGAGTGAATGTGTCAGGTACTGAATTCTATTTCCAGTTTTGGAGCTCTTTCCCAGAGCTTCTCCTGTGTTACTTTGATCCTTTCTTTTCTTAAATACCTGCAACAATGCCAGTACAACTTCGGGACTGTTTATATTTCTAGGTAAGAATCTGAAGTAACAAGTGCAATAGAAGAATACAGGAAAGGGAACCAAAAGGGAAGCACCTCTTGTGTCTTTCTCAGTACAAAATACACATTTAGGGACTGAGGGCAGACAACAACAAAAACATTTAAGTATCATGGGTTCTCCTGGGATGGTGGAAGAATGCCTACTTTTGGAAGAATCTCCGAGCCTTTACATCTAAGAGGCAGTCTCAGAACAGAAAGTTCAAAAAAAAAAAAAAGGACAAAAAGAACAAAAGGAGAGAAGAACAGGAATGGAAAGATAAAAGAAAGAGAATGGAAAGAATAATAGGCAAAGTTTACTGAGTACTTATTATGAGTCAGATACTGTACCAAACTCATGGAATCCTCACACCATCTTAGAGATTATCCCCATTTTATAACTCAAGAAGTTGACATTCCATGTAAGTTATTTGATCCAGATTCCAAGAGATTAAATGGAAGAAGCAGGTTTGGAATCCAAACATCCTGACCCAAAGCCTGTGCTTGCAACTGCTCCACAAAGCTACCTCCTAACAGGACAGATAGCGTCACAGATGGCACTTCATTTTTCCCTGTTTTCTTTTCACTCCAATCCTCACACAATCCTGAAATCCTAAGTACGCCAGGTGAGCCTAAAGTCTGCCTAGTCTGATTGACTCCAACTTCCTAAAAAGAGGTGTCTGAAAAATAAAATCTAGAAGACATCTCTCTCAGAAAGTGGTAGCCATCATCAGAAAGAAATAGCTGAAAGCCAGATGCTGGTGGCTTACACGTAGAATCTTAGCTACTAAGGAAGCTGATATCTGAGGATCAGGGTTCCAAGCCAGCCTGGGCAGAAAAGTCCATGAGACTCTTACTTTCAATTAACCACCAAAAGCTAGAAGTGGAGCTGTGGAACAAGTGATAAAGCACCAGCCTTGAGTGAAAAAGCTAAGGGACAGTGCCCAGGCCCTAAGTTCAATTCATAGCAGGGATGTAGCTTGGTGTAAAACGGATTGCCTAGTATGGGGGGGCACCGGAGCAGTAAGTCCAGACAAGAACAGCTGAGAAGCCAGCCCTCTTGTGTTCCATCTCCTGGCTACGCTTCTTCAGCGGCGTCCAAAGGGAAGCAACCCGTCTCCATGTTCCCAAGACCATCCTAGCCCACGCTGCCTGGTACCAGCCCTTCTGTTCCTCAAGAATCCGGGGACCTTTCCAGAAACTATCGTTCTGTCGTTCCTAATTTCCCCATTGCCTCTTCTTTCTGAAGAACAGAATGTTACTCTAGTCCTCATGGCCGTTGAGTCAGGGCTCAACACCCCTTCCCACTTAAAAGAGTTCTCTCATCCCTCCAACAGGATTCCAAAGGCGCTGGCTGGCCACCCCGGGCCTCGAAGCTTTCTGGCTCCCCTCCCCCATCCCTGGGGATTTCCTCCGGCCCGAGCTGAAGGCCTCGCCTCCATCTTCTCTCCATCTTCAGGTTCCCCTGTGTCCTACAGCCCATTTGCCTGAATTTCCTTCTCAAAAGCCATCCTATTTGGGAACAGGGAGAGACGTGATTTATCATGTTCTTCCTTTTTATTTATTTATTTTTTAAATCCATGGGAAATCCAAGGCCCAAAGAAAGGTAGTGACTTGCCCAAGGTCACACCAGAGTTGTGAGTTTGCGGATGGCGAAGCCAAGGCTAGGCTCCTGGGGCCTGCGCTCTTCCATTTTGGGAATATGGAGCTCTGAGGTGCGGCCTGGAGCCTCTCTTTCCTCAAAAGCCCACCCCGCTCCTCAGGTGACAAGGTCTTGCAAATGCGGGGAACAGGAGGAGTGTCCATGTGGTCCTCCGAGGGGCACCCCGGGCTTCCAAAGGGAAGCGCGCTGGGCCTGGGGGCGGGGCATGGGGAACGCCAAGCACCTCCGGAGGGGCAACTGGGGCTCCCTCGTCTCCCGCCGCTCTCTTCGTTCCCGACCTTTCTCTACAAACCCACCCTTTACTTCTGCCCTTCCTCCTCCTCCTCCTCAGCCCCGAAACTCCCGGTCCCCCCTTAGCCCCCCACTCACTCGTCCGCACCCCCACCCCAGCCAGGCTCCATCATGGCCTCCCCCGCCCCCTCTCCAAATCCCCGCCCCCACCCCGCTTCCCGAGCTGCCCTCCCTCACCTTTCCCTCCCCCCACCCCCTTCGGGGTCCCGGGTACCCCGGGTACCTCCTCGCCCCTCCTGGCCCCGGCCCGGGCCACAAGGGGCGCTGTGGAACCGCCCCGGGCCCCTCCACCCCCGCGCGGGGACGTTACCATGCCAGAGCCTCCGTGCAGCTGGGCCGGCTCGGCCCACCCGCCAGTAAAAGCCGCTCTGATTGGCCGGGGCGCAGCCTGGAGGGCGGGGCCCGCGGGGGGTCGCACCCCTTCGTGGCCGGGGCTCCGGTGACTCCCGTCGCCGTGCGGAGCCCCCGACCGGCCCGGTATCCGGGCCGGACCCCGCCCCCGTCCCCCTGGGCGCGGAGAGCCAGGCCCCGCCCCCGCGCCGCGGGCCTGGGCCCGCCCCCGGGGCGGGGCTCGCCTGCCCCGCCTCCGCCCGGCCGCCGGGGCTCGCGGGGCCGCCCCGAGCCCGGTCCCCGCCGCGCGCGCCGCCGCAGCCCGGACGGGGAGCCCGGCCACATGCAAGCACTCACCCTGCACATCGTCTTTGCCTTTCCAGAAGGCGGTGTTAAGTATGCGGCGCAGTTATCTGCAGCACTTTTAAACGAATTAAACCGTTTCAGGCACTGAGCATAAAGCAATTTGAAAAAAAGAAAAAAACACAAGCCTCCTAAATTCCTGCCCCTTTGGAGTGTGCACAGCCCTTCTCAACGCTAAAGCTAATTTTGAAATTTGTTCCCATAAAGAAGTAAACTCATTGGGGCCGGGAGTTTGGCCTAGTGGTAGACTGCTTGCCTAGCATGCACGAAGACCCAGGTTCGATTCCTTGGTACCACATACATAGAGAAAAAAAAAAAAGCCAGAAGTGGTGCTGAGGCTCAAGTGGTAGAGCTCTAGCCTTGAGAAAGTCCAAGGACAGTGCTCAGGCCCTGAGCTCAAGCCTAGGACTGGCAAAAAAAAAAAAAAAATAGTAAACTCAAGCTGGGTGCAAGTGGTTCACACCTGTAATCCTACTACTCTACTCAGGAGGCTGCAATCTGAGGATGTGGTTCAAAGCCAGCCTGAGCAGGAAAGTCTATGAGAGTCTTATCTCCAATTAACCACCATAAAAAGCAAGAAGTGGTGCTGTGATTCAAGCGGTGGAGTACTAGTCTTCAGCAAAAGATCTCAGGAACAGCACCTAGGTCCTGAGTTCAAGCCCAGGCCCAGCACAAAAATAAACTCCAAAGTGAGGATGCAGTCTTTTATAAAGAATTTGAAATGTGAGACTAATGCAATATGGTCAATTGTTTGTAGCAACTCGGCACAAACGAGTGTCACAGGATCCTGTGTGGAGGGTCTCAGTGCAGGGCAGAGCTAGGAACAGAGGAAGAGAGATCAGGCAAGAGTCAGGGGTCTGGTGGCTGCTATTTACTTGTTAGTATAAGAATTCTGGAGACCCCCAAAATTCTAGTTTAGAACCTCACCTTCTTAGTCCATATGAAAGCATATTTTTATAACGTTAGTTGTCTAGATTTATCATTTGTTAGCTAATTTTGCCCTGGTGCTACAGCTTGAACTCTGGGCCGGGGCACTATTTGGTACCCTTAGCTTCTTCACCCAATGCTAGTGCTCTACCACTTGACCCACAGCTCCACTTCTTTTTGCTGGTTAGCTGGAAATAAAAGTCTCATAGACTTTCCAGACCAGACTGGCTTTGAACAGCAATCCTCAAATCTCAAGTCTCCCATGTAGTATTACAGGTCCACACCAACATCTCATCCATTTGTTTTTATTATCACTTACATTGGTACTGGGACATGAACTCAAGGCCTTGCATTTGTGAGGAAAGTACTTCCTAAGTCATGCCTCCAGCTTCTCGGCCCACAGTTTGAGCCCCAGGAATGGCAAAAATAAGTAAATCCAATTTCATTTTGTTTATTGTGGTACCAGATTTGAACTCCAGGCCTGGCTCTTGGCTTGTTTTTCTTACAGCTGGTACTCTATCATTTGAGCTATGCCTTTTACCCAGATTTCTAAGGATTAACTGGAAATGGGGAGTCTCAAGGACGTTTCTGCCAAGGCTAGCTTGTGACTCCAGTCCTCCAAATCTCAGACTCTTGAGGGTTAGAGGTATGGTCTATTTGCTCCCAGCTCTTCCTCTTCTTCCTTCTCTTCTTCTACTTCTTTCTGAACATATCTCACTATGTAGTCAGAGAAAAAAACCTAGAAGTAGAGGGGTGGCTCCAGTGGTAGGTCTCTCCAGCCAAGGAGAGCATGAGACTCTGAGCTTAAACCCCACATGTTACCAATACAAAAAAGAAAGAAAGAAAGAAAGAAAGAAAGAAAGAAAGAAAGAAAGAAAGAAAGAATAAAAAGATGGATAGATAAAGCCGGGCAAGGTGGCTCATTCCTCTAATTCTAGCTACTCAGGAGGCTGAGTTCTGAGGATCGTGGTTCGAAGCCAGTCCATGCACTAAATCTGTGAAACTCTTATCTCCAATTAACCACTAGAAAACGGGAAGTGGTGCTGTGGCTCGAGGGGTAGGACAGTAGCCTTGAGCTGAAGAGCTCAGGGACAACTCCCAGACCCAGAGTTCATGCCCCACAACTGTCAAAAAAAGAAAAGAGGGGGAGGGTGGAGGGGAGGGTAATGGGGACCAAGACATGTGAAAGGGTATCAATATATGTGAATTAATGCACCTTGTATCTGGCAAATATCATGTAACCCTTTTATTAATTACAATAATATATATATAAAAGAAAAGAAAGATAGTAAACTACAATATGTTCTGAAATAATAAAGGATTGAAGGAGTAGATATATAGAGAGACATGTAAACAGTAAGCCAAGGTGTAAATACCTTAAGGATAAAACTAGGTCTCACTGGTTTCTTCAGAAACAGCACTTACATCCATGAATGGGACCTGGAATGTTACCAAGAGTGTTTGTTGAGTCAATGAGCCAATAAGAAGATTAACTTTGAAAAAAATGAACAAATAATAGTATATAAAAAAACAAATGAGAGCCTGGGCGAAGTGGCTCACGCTTGTAATCCTAGCTGCTCAGGAGGCTGATATTTGAGGATCAAGGTTCAAAGCCAACCCAGGCACAAAAGGACCTGAGACTCTTATCTCCAATTAACCTCTAGAAAATGGAAAGTGGGGCTTAGCTCAAGGGTAGGGTGGTAGCCTTGAGCTGAAGAGCAAAAGAACAGCCCCCAGGCCCAGGGGTAGGACGGTATACAGGACAGCACCCAGGCCAAGTTCAAGCCCCATCACACACACACACACACACACACACACACACACACACACACACACACACACACACAAAGAGGGGTGGGGAGTTTGGCCTAGTGGTAGAGTGCTTGCCCAGCATGCATGAAGGCCTGGGTTCAATTCCTTAGTACATAGAAAATGCTGGAAGTGGTGCTATGGCTCAAGTGGTAGAGCTCTAGCCTTGAGAAAGCCCAAGGGCAGTGCCCAGGCCCTGCATTCAAGCCCCAGGACTGGCAAAAAACAAACAAAAAACAAATGAGTGTCAGCTGACAAGTTGCTCAGTGACTATGGCACTACTGAGGACTTCAACGTATAACATTCAGTTCCTTGAGAGATGGGATGTAGCTCAGTGGCAAGGTACTTGCCTAACAAGCACAAGGTCCTGGGTTTGAGCTCCAGGACCATAAAAGACAAGGAAAATGTCATTCATTATTTGTTAAATTACAATATTTTAGCAAGGAAGATTAGTGTACATGCAGGTGGATTTGCATTTACATGCTTATTCATTCAACAAGTGTTTAGTAAGTGCCTAGGAGGTATAAGTTCTAAGGCATAGGCATATAGGGATGGTCTTTCTTTTGAAAAGATGATTGCCATGATTTTAAAAATATTAAGTTTTTTTTTTTTTTTTTTTTTGCCAGTCCTGGGTTTGAGCTCAGGGCCTGAGCACTGTCCTTGGACTTTCTCAAGGCTAGAGCTCTACTTGAGCCTCAGCACCACTTCCGGCTTTTTTCTATGTATGTGGTACCGAGGAATCGAACCCGGGTCTTCATGCATGCTAGGCAAGCACTTTAACCACTAGGCCAAACTCCCGGCCTTAAAAATATTAAGTTTTGATCCTCAGGGAAAATATAAATATGTTCCCATTTAGTTATGATTGGCTTTTTTTTTTTTTTTTTTTTTGGTGGATTGTGGGGCTTGAACTCTGAGTCTGAGCTCTTTAGCTCAAGGCTACCGTCCTACCCTGGAGCCACAGCACCACTTCGAGTTTTCTAGTGGTTAATTGGAGATAAGAGTCTCATGGACTTTAGTGCCCCAGGCTGACTTTGAACTGCAATCCAAAGATCTCAGCCTCCCAAGTAGCTAGGATTACAGGCATGAGCCACCACACCCAGCTTGACTTTAATTTTTTTTTTTTTTGCCAGTCCTGAGCTTGAGCTCAGGGCCTGAGCACTGTCCTTGGACTTTCTCAAGGCCAGAGCTCTACCACTTGAGCATCAGCACCATTTCTGACTTTTTTTTTCTATGTATGTGGTACTGAGGAATCGAACCCGGGTCTTCGTGTATGCTAGGCAAGCACTCTACCACTAGGCCAAACTCCCAGCCCCTTGACTTTAATTTTTAAAAATAAAAATTATCTTTGGGAAAGTGTGTGAGTCAAATTTCTGATACTGTAACAAAATAGCTGAGCTAATTACTTATAAGGGGAAAAAGGTGATTTGGGCTCAAAGGTTATTTGGCAGGTCTGGTGCATGATCAAGTAGCTCTGTTGCTTCTGGTGGGAGTGCTAGATGGAAAGGGCAGGGAGCACTGAGTACTGCAAGCCACTGACATCATGAGCCAGTAAGCAAAGAGGAGCAAAGAAGAGCCTGGGTACAATTCTGATGATCCAAGAACCTCCCACAAGAACTTCCTTACCTCCCAAAGTTTCCATAATGATACCACACTGGGGACCAATCCTTTGCACATGAACCTTTGGGAAGTTTTCATGGTCCAAACTGGACACTCCTGGCTCATAGCTGTAATCTTAGTTACTTGGGAAGTAGAGAATTAGAGAAGGATGGCAGTTTGAGGCCAGTTTGGGTAAAAAAGTTTATGAGACTCTAAACTCATAGCTGGACTCAGTGATAAGCTGTATGAAAAGGTGTGAGACTGAGTAGACCTTGGTTCCAGGAAACCTCAGGTGGAAAGGCATGAAACTTCATCATACTAGAAAGATGCTGATTGTCAGTCGGCACCAGTGGCTCATGCCTGCAATCCTAGTTACTCAGGAGGCTGAAATCTGAGGATTTCGGTTCAAAGCCAGCCTGGTACGAAAGTCCCGTGAGACTCATCTCCAATTAACCACCAGAAAACCAGAAAGTGGTGCTGTGGCTCAAAGTTGATAGAGTGCTAGCCTTGAGCTGAAGAACTCAGGTATAGCACGTAGGCCCAGAGTTCAAAGCTTATGACAGACCAAAAAAAAAAAAAAGAATAAAAGTCTCACAGGCCCAGATTTCAAGACCCACGACCAACAAAAGAAAAGAAAGTCTCACAGATTTTCCTACTGTAACAGGCTTCAAATCATAATCCTCAGGTCTCAGTCTCCTGAGTAGCTAGCATAACAGGTGTGAGCCACCAGCTCCTGGCAGCACTTTTTTATCTGTCTATTTGTCTGTCTGTCTGTCTATCTATCTATCTATCTATCTATCTATCTATCTATCTATCTATCTATCTATTTTGTGGGTCCTGGGGCTTGAACTTGGCCTGGGCCCTGTCCCTAAGCTCTTTAATGCAAGGCTACTAACCTATCCTCAAGCCAAGCCCCACTTCCAATTTTGTAGAGGTTAATTGGAGATAAGAGTCTCAGATCCTTTTGTGCCTAGGCTGGCTTTGAACCTTGATCCTCAGATCTCAGCCTTCTGAATAACTAGGATTACAGGTATGAGCCACTATGCCCAGCTCTGCTTATTTTTTTGAGTAACAGTTCTGGGGCTTGAACTCAGGACCACTGAGCTTTTTTTTTTCTCAAGGTTAGAGCTCTAAAACTTGAGTCACAGCTCCACCTCTAGTTTTTGCAGTACTTAACTGTAAAAAGAATTTTACAGACTTTTCTGCCAAGGTTAGCTTCAAATCACAATCTAAAATCTCAGCCTCCCAAGTAGCTAGTATCACAGGCATAAGCCACTGGCACCCGACTTCCACTTCCAGCTTTTTTTTGGTGGGGAGGCAGGTTGGCCATGGGGCTTGAACTCTGGGCCTGGGTGCTGTCCCGGAGCTCTTCAGCTAAACACTAACAACCTACCCTTGAGCCACAGCCCCACTTCCTGTTTTCTAGAGATTAATTGGAGAGAAGAGTCTCTTGGCTTTGTAGTGCCTGGGCTGGCTTTGAACAGCAATCCTAAAATCTTGGCCTCCTGAATAGCTAGGATTACAGGCCTGAGCCATCGTGCCCAGCTACTTCCAGCTTTTTTTGTTAACTGAAATTAAGATTCTCTCCAAACCAGGCACCGTGGCTCATGCCTGTACTCATGCCTTAGCGCATGTCCAGCTACTCAGGAGGTTGAGATCTGAGGATCACAGTTCAAAGCCACCCCGGAGGATCGGGAGTTTGGCCTAGTAGTAAGAGTGCTTTCTTAGAACGCATGAAGACCCAGGTTCAATTCCTTAGTACCATATATAAGCAAAAAGCTGGAAGTGGTGCTGTGGCTCAAGTGGTAGAGCTCTAGCCTTGAGAAAGCCCAAGGACAATGCTCAGGCCCTGAGCTCAAGCCCCAGGACTGGGGGGAAAAAAAGAAAAGCCAGCCTGGGCACTACAAACCCTTGAGACTCTTATCTCCAATTAATCACCAGAAAACCATAGGAAGTGGTGCTGTGGCTCAAGGGGTAGGGCAGGAGCCTTGAGCTGAAGAGCTCAGGGTTAGTGCCTAGGCCTAAAGTTCAAGTCCCATGACTCTTCTGGCTTGGCTTTGAATCAAAATCCTCAGATCTCAGCTTCCTGGGTACTTAGGATTACAAGCATGCACCACCAAGCCCAGCAATATTTAATTATTTTTATTTTTTTTTTTTGCCAGTCCTGGGCTTTGGCTCAGGGCCTGAGCACTGTCCTTGGACTTTCTCAAGGCTAGAGCTCTACCACTTGAGCCTCAGCACCACTTCCGGCTTTTTTTTTGTATGTATGTGGTACCAAGGAATCGAACCCGGGTCTTTGTGCATGCTAGGCAAGCACTTTAACCACTAGGCCAAACTCCCAGCCCTATTTAATTATTTTTCAAAGCAACAAGCTAAGTAAATACAATATTAGGTAATGGATTAAAATCTAGATAATGAGCAGAGAGATAGCTGGAAGTCTAATCTTCTAATTCTTTTTTTTTTTTTTTTTTTTTTTTTTTTTTTTTTTTTTGCCAGTCCTGGGCTTGAGCTCAGGGCCTGAGCACTGTCCTTGGACTTTCTCAAGGCTAGAGCTCTACCACTGGAGCCTCAGCACCACTTCCGGCTTTTTTCTATGTATGTGGTACTGAGGAATCGAACTCAGGTCTTCATGCATGCTAGGCAAGCACTTTAACCACTAGGCCAAACTCCCGGCCCCCCTAATCTTCTAATTCTTTAAATCACACTGATGATGTCACCGGGGAAATGAGGGTCAGTTGGAACCTGGTGTCTGGCAGTTACTGGAGAAGGTGTGACGGGACAGAAGGTATCCAGGATCCATGTGGGGACCTTGAACCACAAAGTTGCCAACACTGCAGGCTATGTGCCAGAGACACAGGACACTGGGACTGACAGTTACCCATAATGGAAACTAACTCTCCACAGTTGGTGACTCCAGCATCAGTGAAGGCTATCATCTCAAGGATTGAGGCTGCCCAGCTAACTCGAGCTCAGGAGGTAATGCATGAGATGAGGAAAGCAGTTTCCTATTGGGATCTGATGTAGAAGATAGGTACTGGCCACATGTTTAAGCAAGATTCCAGCCCTGGGCACTCAGTTCCTAGGCTACTTGGCAACCTGAGTTTGCAGACAAATGAATTGAAAATACTGAGGTCCTATATTTGGCCTCTGCCAGGTGGGCTGGCATCAACCAGCCCCAAGAGGAGGTGTAGGTCCAGGAAGGAAGCCACCCACAAGTATGTGGGCAGGAAGAACCAGGTTGGGATTGACAAACTACAGAATACCCTAGGCTGAGCCCTGCAAGTACTGAAGGTCAAAGATTCAGATCTCCCGGTTTTTACTTGACCCTCTAATCCTGGGAGTTTCTTGGGACCTAATTTTTCCAAGTTGCCTCCTTTTGAAGAGAGGTATCCAGAAGTCCCCAGCAAGTTCTGAAAAAAAAAAGAAAGAAAGAAAGAAATATTTGAGGTGTGTGTCTATTATTGCCGACCTTAAACAAAAGGATAAGGCTGATATTTTTGTTATGTTTTAAGCACTATTCCAAGCATTTCACAAATATGTATTCATTTATTCCTTACAAAAACCCTTGAGAAGCTGGGCGAGGTGGCTCTTGCCTGTAATCCTAGCTACTTAGGAGGCTGAGATCTGAGCATAGCAGTTCAAAGACAGCCCGGGCACTAAAAGTCTATGACACTTATCTCCAGTTAACTACTAGAAACTGGAAGTGGTGCTATGGCTCCAGGAGTAGGGCAGCAGCCTTGAGCTGAAGAACTCAGGGACAGCAAACAGGCCCAGAGTTCAAGCCCCACAACCAACAAAAACAAAAACAAGAACCTTGAGATAGAAGAATGTAATCCATGTCTACTGATTAAAAATGAAACAAACAAAAACCCTAAGAATCCTAGCTACTTAGGAGATTGAGATTTGAGGATCTCAGTTCAACGTCAGCTCGGGCAGAAAAATCTATGAGACTCTTTTATTTCTGGTCGTGGGGCTTGAACTCTGGGCCTGGGTGCTGTCCCTGAGATCTTCAGCTCAAGGCTACTGACCTACCCCTTGAGCTACAGTGCCACTTCTGGTTTTCTAGTGATTAAGAGATAAAGAGTCTCTTGGGCCGGGAGTTTGGCCTAGTGGTAGAGTGTCTGCCTAGCATGCACGAAGACCCAGGTTCGATTCCTCGGTACCACATACATAGAAAAAGTGGTGTGGTGGCTCAGGTTAGAACACTAGCCTTGAGGAAAGTCCAAGGACAGTGCTCAGGCCCTGAACTCAAGCCCAGGACTGGCAAAAAAAAAAAAAAAGAGATAAAGAGTCTCTTGGCTTTCTATTGCCTGGGCTTGCTTTGAACCTTGATCCTCAGATCTCACCCTCACCAGCAGCTAGAAACAAAACAAAACACCCTGAGACCTAAAGAGGTTGAGTGACATCTCAGGCATGCTGCTAGCACAGAGGTGGTGGCTTGAGTCTATACTCCCCTACCTTCAATACTGCAATCTGATATCTCCCATATAGGATATTTCTAATCAGCTCTCAGACATCTTGGGCAATGTCGACAGTGTCATCAACCGCTTCCAGAAAGAATCAGGATATGATTTAAAAGAAAAAGCAATCATTCAACGTGCTGAGAAAATGGAGGAAAAGAGATACACCTTGCTGAAGAAAATTGCCTCCTTCTCCAAAGATGCTAACATGAAAGAGAGACACCTGCATGACATCTTCTACTGGCTGAGTGACTGGGGTGAGTCTTGAAATAAGTACAGCCCTGAACACGAGTGCCTTTTCCCCAGGATGCTGGTCCCAGCTCTCTCAGTTTCTACCTTTCTTGACTTAACATATTCTGGGAGGGGACAGAGGATGGAGAACAAAGGACACACTGAAATACCCTTTCTCCAGTGAAGCTGTGTGTGTGGTGTGTGTGTTCCTTCTTGCTTGAACTCAGGGCCTTGGTTCTATCCCTGGGCTTTTTGGATGTTGTTCTAGGTTAGCACTCTAACACTTGAACCACAGCTCTGCTTCTGGATTTTTGGTGGTTAACTAGAGATAAGCGTCTCATGAGCTTTCCCGCCCAGACTCGCTTCAACCCATCATCCTCAGGTCTTGGCCTTCTGAGTAGCTAGGATTATAGGCATGAGCCATCAGCACCTTGCTCACAGTAAAGCATTTTACTACTCAGGTCACAGTACCTCACCTCCACTCCCCAAAGGGACTCAGTCAGAGTTCTCATTGCTGTGACAAATATCTGGAAGAAACAAGCCCAAGGATGGAGGATTTACGGTATTTCAGTGTATGGCTTCAGAGGAGCAGTCCATGGTCCTTTGGCCCTCCCTACTGCTTTAGGCATTAGCGGGCACTGGCTATCATGGTGATGAGAATATGTGGCAGAAGAGGCTGCTACCCCATTTGGATTGGTGTTACTTGTCACAAGAACTGTGTGCTAGGAGGTGTGCTCTAAGCTGTGGTATTGGAAGAAGATAAAGAGATATGTACTATATGCAGCACACTATTTTCCAGGGAGCTTTCAGTTCAGTCTGTCTTTAGTTGCTCTCAAGAACTAAGAATGCAGCTGGGTACCAGTGGTTCATGACTGTAATCCTAGCTACTCAGGAGGCTGAGCTCTGAGGATTGTGGTTCAAAGCCAGCCTGGGTGCAAAAATACAAAAAAGTGCAAAAGTCTGTGAGACTCTTCTCTCCAACTAACCACCAGAAAACTGGAAGTGGCTCTGTGGCTCAAAGTGGTAGAGTGCTAGCCTTGAGCTAGCACTCAGGGACAATGCCCAGGCCGAGTTCAAGCCCCCACGACCAACCAAAAAAAGGAAAAGAAAAGAAAGGAAGGAAGGAAAAGAAAGGAACACTAAGAATGCTGTCCAGGCCTGGTAGTACATGACCAAAATTTCAGTATTTGGTAGGCAAAGGATGGAAATATGGGATTTGAGCCAAGTACCAGTGGCTCACCTGTAATTATTCCTGTAATTCTAGCTATTCAGGGGACTGAGATCTGAGGACCCTAGTTTGAAGCCAGCCTAAGCAGAAAAGTCCATGAGACTCTTATCTCCAGAAAAAAAGAAAGCCAGAAATGGAGCTGTGGTGCAAATGGTAGAGAATTAGCCTTCAGCAAAATAAAAACTCAGACACGGTACCAAGGCCTTAAATTTAAGCCCCCCACACCAGGCACACATACACACAAAAAAGAGCACAGACTGAAAAGTTGTGAGTTCAATGCTAGCCTAGGCCTCACAGTGAGATCTTATCTCAAAGAACTAAACAAGGGCTGGGAGCATAACCTATGCTTGCCTAGCATGCATGAAGCCCTGGGTTTGGGTCCTCAGTACCACATACACAGAAAAAAGCCAGAAGTGGTGCTATGGCTCCAGTGGTAGATTGCTAGCCTTGAGAAAGCCCAAGGACAGTGCCCAGGCCCTGAGTACAAGTTCCAGAACTGGCAAAAAGACAAAGTAAACCAGAGCCAGGCGCAGTGGCTCACGCCTATAATCCTAGCTACTCAGGAGGCTGAAATCTGAGGATCAAGGGTCAAAGCCATTCCAGGCACAAAAGGACTTCAGATTCTTATCTCCAATTAATCTCTAGAAAATGGGAAGTGGGGCTTAGCTCAATGATAGGGTGGTAGCCTTGAGCTGAAGAGCTCAGGGATAGCATCCAGGCCAAGTTCGAACCCCATAACCCACCAAAAACAGAACAAAACAAAACAAAACAAAAAAAACTAAAGCAATTGATTTCGTTTCATTTAAATTGTTCAGATGTTGTACTAGGCAAGGAGTAGACATCTGGCTGACCTTATAGTAACAATGTCTATTGTATTTTTGTACATGGCAGGCCTTGTTAAATCATTTGATGTGTGCTGCCTCACTTAATCTTCATCCAATCCTTTAACAGGGAGGAAACTGGAGCTCAGGGAAATAAACAAACTGGCCAACACACATAGCTTAAACAAGGGCAAATCAGTTTGATTTCAGAACTGCTGCAAGCCCTGTTATTTAAAAGATAAACTGTCCTCAACCTGCCCTTTCTATTCTTTGTCCAGGTGACAGTTTGACCTATGAGATCAAAAGGAATGAGGAGGAAGAGGCCCTGGATGAATGGATTGAGGGGATGGAGAAAGTATTACCACTCTCCTTCATGACCACTAAAGAAAGCATCAAATCTCTCATTTCCCTGTGCTCCATTCTCATTGAAGAGCAAAAGAAAAAGGCGGGAAGTAGGTTCCCAAAGTACATGGGAGAAGAGTTGGGTGGGAATAGGGTGGATGACATCTTAGGGGAAGAAGTCACAGGCCAGATTTTTAGAGGTCTTTCCCAGTCTTCACCAGAACAAAAGTGCAAAACATAGTACAACGGACGTCAGAGTATGGCATGGGAGCATTGGACTCGAGCTGATCACGAGCAGTTCTGACCCCTGTGGGATGGAGAGGGGATGAGGCAGAGATGGACCCACAGCTGTTTCCTGCTGCTATGGTGTCATGAGAGTTCTGTGGAACAGGGACTGAAAAGCCAGGGAGGCTACAGTATGAGGCAGGATGCCCATGGCTCACACCTGCAATCCTAACTACTCAGAAGGCTCCAATCTGAGGATCGTGGTTCAAAAAGGCTGGGGCAAGAAAATCTGCGAGACTCCAATTAATCATCCAAAAGCCAGAAGTGGAACTGTGGTTCAAATAGTAGAGTCCTAGCCAAGACTACAAAATTACAGGAACAGCATCCAGGTCCTGAGTTCAAGCCCCAGGAGAAAAAGAAGGAAAGAAAGAAAGAAAGATAGATAGATTATAGCTTATAGCCAAAGACTAATCATGGCTACTTGGGTGATAATTGTCAACGCTGGGGCTAGCATTCTAAACAGTTTGAGCCACAGCATCACTTTTCTGAATAATTGATTGGAAGTAAGAGTCTCATAGACTTTCTGTCAGGACTGGCTTTGAAATGTGATCCTCAGATTTCAGTTTCCTAAGTAGCTAGGATGACAGCTGTGAGCCAGGGGCACCTGGCTAACCACACTATTCCTTAACACCTAGGTATTTGTAGGCTGGGGGTTGATAGCTTACACTGTGATCCTACCTTCTCAAAAGGCTGAGATCTGAGGATCACAGTTCAAAGCCAACCTAGGTTTAAAAAACTGAGACTCTTATCTCCAATTAAACAGAAAAAGATCCGAAGTGGAGCTGGGTGCCAATGGCTCATGCCTGTAATCCTAGTTACTCAGGAAACAAGATCTGAGGATCCTGCCAGCTCGGGTAGGGAAGTTCATGAGACTCTTATCTCCAACTAACCACCAGAAAACTGGCTCAAAGTGATAGAGGATTAGTCTTGAGCACAAAGCTCAGGTACAGCACCCAGGCCCTGAGTTCAAGCTCTTAGGACTGGCACACATTTACTCTAGGACAATCAGGCATACATCGAATAGATGGAGCAGGATTGATGAGTCAGGTCCCTCTGGGCTCTGTAGGTGCTCTGGAGCTGCTAGATCTAAGAGTGATCTCCAGATAAACTTGGGTCCTGTAGAGATTTTCCTGGCAGCCTCTACCTGACTCTCAGTCCCAGCTCCTTCTTTTTACCTACTCCTAATCCCCAAGAGGGAAGGATGAGAATTCTGGACAAGTAGGATCTGGAGATCCATATAATTCTTTCCCAGTGAGGTTTTCTTTCCTCTTTAGGAGTTTGTTATCTTTCTTCTTCTTCTTCTTTCTTTCTTTTCCTCCCTACCTCTCCCAGTGTCCAAACACACCTTCTGGAAGGACTGGTTGGAAAAAAGCTCACAAAAGTCTACACAGTACACTCAGCCACTGAGCCCAGAGGAGATGCTCCAGGACAAGAACATCACCAACACAAAGGTCTCTGAGATGACATCCATGCTGCAGGAGCTCCTGGACTCTACCATGTTCAGTAAGAGAGAGGCTAGAGTCATCAGGTACATGTCCACTATGGTAGAGAACCTCAACAAGGCCTTGAGCCTCCAGCAAAAGGAGAATAATAGTCTGGAGACCAAATACAGGTACTTAAAGACAGAGATGACCAAAGAGCTCACCAACCAGAGGCTGAACTTCCAGAAATCTATCAAAGCCCTTGAGAGCAAGAAGAATGTCCTATTAAAGCAGGTCAAGATTCTAGGGAAAAAGTATCATGAACTCCTCCGGACAAGGCAGGATCCCGAATTCCAACTAAAGCAGGCTCAGATTGCTACAGGCTCAATGGAAGTCCAGAAGAAAGTTTTCCTCCTCCCTTTTGAACTCCCTGAGAAAGATGCTCTTCTAAAGGAAGAAATAGTCATGGAAGAAATTAACCTGGAGCCCCTGGAAGAGGAAGAGTACATGGTTTCTTTACTTTCCCCACCTCCCTTGACCTCAGCCTGGGACAGTGAGGGTACATCTTCAACACAGCCACTTACCACCATGAGCTCAGAGTTGCGGATGGCAGATATATTCAATGACAAAGACCTTGGGAGCCTTGTGCCACTTGCAGAGGGTGACTTTCCTATAGAAGATGGAGGACTGGTGGCAGAAGGCCCAGGCCCTGAAAACAGAGATCAGAAAGACCACTTCCAAGAGAAAAGGGCCCAAATGAAGTCCTTCCTGTCCCCAGAGTCTTTGGAGAGAGCTGCTGAGCACAAGGAGGAGGAAATTATCTGGGAGAGGCGGCAGCAGCAGTGGCTGCAGGAAGAAGAAAGGTGGCTGCAGCGACAGAGGAAGTGGACCCTGCTGGAGCAAGAGCACCAGAACAGACTGCAACGGTGGGAGGTGGAGACAGCTGCCAAGCAGAGGCAGCAGCAGCAGAAACTGGAGGGCTCTGAAGAGGAGCAAAAGGAGGACAAGCGGATTTTCATCACCACCAATCGGTGGAGAAACCTAGAGAAGGCAGACAGGTCATCGGTGCCTCCCCCAAGGCGGGCTCAGTCAGCTTGCCAAGGCAAGCGGCCACAGTTGTCTGGGTCACCACATGCTCAGCAGCGGGGTCAGGGAAACCAGAGGGCAGTGAGTTCAGCTGAGTATACCCCAACATCAAAAAACAGTCAGATTCACAGCAGACCCAAGAAATCCGCTTCCTTTCCCGTCACTGGGACATCCATTCGAAGGGTGACCCGGCCTCCTGTGCAGAGATCTTTGGTCAGCCATAAAGAAAAGGTATACCGCATGAACATGGAGGCCCAGAGGCAGAACCTGCAGCTTCTGAGTGGACAATCGAAGCTGGCACTGCCAACCTACCTGCACAGGAAGGCCTTGGCACTCATCACTACCAGTATGGATCTGAGCTCTAGCAGGCTGCAGTGCATGTGCCAGAAGTACATCCTCTACAGACACTTTCAGAGCCTCCGGTAGGTTCCCTGACAGCTGCTACACACTCACCCACACCCACTGAAATGTGGGGCAGAGCCAAAACCCTGAAGGAGAAGAGTACTGGCAAGGAGCCAAGGGAAAATTACTCAGGCCTGGACAAGGTCTCCTGAGGGAAGGGACTGGCAAAAGGCTGCCTGGTCTTCCCTTGGGCAACCCATGGTATGGGAAGTAGGACTTTTACATATTGCTTTCTTTGTGAGCTTTTCCCTCCAAGCCTACTACTCCATTTTCTTCCTTTCTTTCTTTCCTCCCTCCTTCCCTCCTTCCCTCCCCCTCTTCCTTCCTTTCTTCCTTGTGCCAGTCTTGGGGCTTGAACTCACTGACTGGTCATGTCATGGTCTCTGATCTTTTTTTTTTTTTTTTCTCAAGGCTAGCTCTCTACCACGTCAGCCACAACTCCACTTACAGCTTTTCGATAGTTAATTGGACATGAGTCTCACAGACTTTTCTGCCTAGGCTAGCTTCGAACAGATTTTAGCTTCCTGAGTAGCTAGAATTACAGTTGTGAACCATCCGTGCCCAGCTCTGCTTCTCTATTTCTTCTTTGCTTCCTGTCATTCTGTCATTCCATCACTGAATAGGTTTCCCCAATTTGCCTGACTTTCCATTTGCAGCTTAGCTAGAAGGCTCCTCACTTCATCCCACCTCCTACTTTTCTGCACCCTACTTTTCCAGGCTCCTACCCACCCCCATTTCTCCTCTTGCTGACAAAAATGACAAAACACAGACAGAAAGCAGAGGTTTATCCACCTTCTAAGTTGTTTCTCTTCTCTTCCCAGACAAGAGGTGATGAACCACGTACAAATTTTGCAAGAAATGAGGACCCCTGACAAAATTCAAAGCTTCTACATCTTACTAGAAAACATTGACCACCAGCAGAGCCTTGGTCTACAGACCTGGACAGACAAACAGAAGGACTTGGAGGCCAAGCGCAAAGAGTGCCTAAGCAGCATGCTGACTGTATTCCCCAAGGTGGGCCTGCTGTCCTGCTGCCTGCCATCACAGCAGTCAGCCCAGCCCTTGGATGGTGCCAGGAAGTGACCCCAGAAGGGGGCCTAGAAGGGGGGCCTATAGGGGTGGGGGGACAGATAGGAAATGAGAGTACTGGTCTTGTTAAGGTCTCTGAACCAGGAAGAAGTGAAAATGATAAGAAGCCTGAGATAAAGAGCTTCCAATCTATGTTGATGGCGAAGGGTAAGTTTCATAAAGAGCTGAGAGGGGGCCAGGAGTTTGGTCTAGTGGTAGAGTGCTTACCTAGCATGCCCAAAGACCCAGGTTTGATTTCTTGGTACCACATACATAGAAAAAGCCAGAAGTGCCGGGCATGGTGGCTCACACCTGTAATCCTAGCTACCCTCCCAGGAGAGTGAGATCTGAGGATCAAGGTTCAAAGCCAGCCCAGGCACAAAAGGACCTGAGACTTTTCTCTACTTAACCTCTAGAAAACAGGAAATGTGGCTTGGCTCAAGGGTAGGTGGAGGCCTTGAGCTAAAGAGCTCAGAGACAGAGCCCATGCCCAGTTCAAGCCCCAGGACCCTCCAACCCCGGCAACCAAAAGAAAAGAAAGAAAAAGAAAAAGCCAGAAGTTGTGCTGTGGTTCAAGTAGTAGAGCACTAGCCTTGAGAAAGTCCAAGGACAGTGCTTAGGCCCTGAGTTCAAGCCCCAGGACTGGCCAAAAAAAAAAAAAAAAAAGAATTTGAAAAAGAGCTGAGAGCTAGGGCTAGGCCAGTGGCTCATGCCTGTAATCCCAGCTACTCAGGAAGCTGAGGTCTGAGGACTGAGGTTTCAAGCAGAAGGTTGTAATCTGAGGATTGAGGTTCTAAGCCAGCCTGGGAAGGAAAAGCTGTGAGATTCTTACCTCCAGCTAACCAGCATAAAGTTCAGGTGTGACAAAAGTGGTACAGCACTAGCCTTGTGCACAAAAGCTCAGAGACAGCACCCAGACCCTAAGTTCAAGCCCTAAGATTGCACCCCCCCCAAAAAAAACCAACTTTTTTTTCAGGGGAAAGTGAATGAATTCAAATATTTTGGGAATATTAAAACTTTGTCCTGCCAGGTGCCAGTGGCTCACGCCTGTAATCCTAGCTACTCAGGAGGCTAAGATCTGAGGATCGTGGTTCAAACCCAGCCTGGACACAAAAGTCCATGAGACTTTTTTTGGGGGGAGGCGGGGGTGAGAGGGGGGTCATGGGGCTTGAACTTGGCCTAGGCACTGTCCCTGAGCTCTTCAGCTCATCCTTTTGTGCCTGGACTGGCTTTGAACTCAGCCTCCTGAGTAGCTAGGATTACAGGTGTGAGCCACTGTGCTGGCTAGTCTATGAGACTCTTATGTCCAATTAACCAGAAAACTGGAAGTGGCACTGTGGCTCCAGGGGTAGAGCACTAGCCTTGAGCTGAAGAGTTCAAAGACAGCATCTAAGCCCAGAGTTCAACCCTACAACTGACAAAACAAACAAACAAAAAACAATTTTGTCCCTATTATTTGAGCACTAGATTTACACATCCCTACTACCTTGTGTATGAGTATTAGACTTTTACATGCAGATTCTCCATTGCATGTCTAGATAAGCAGCCCTAACTTGGGAAGGATTGGAAAGGATTCGTTCTAATTGTTTTGCCTCTCCCTCAACTACCAGGAGCAAAGAAGCAGGGATTCCTGGTATGCTCCAGAAAAGGACTGCCAGTGGCTTGGAGGGACTCCTTCCAGTAGTCTCTGAGTTTCTAGGCTCTACCTTGGGGTTGGATAAGGAAGTGCCCTTCTGAGTCCTAAGCAGGCGTAATCTAGGGATTTGGTGTAAGAAGGAAGAACCTGGTGCAAGAAAGGAAAGCTTGGTGCAAGAAGGAAGAACTTGGTACAGAAGGAAGAACCTTGGCCATAGAGGTTTCTTTCAACTCTACATATAGTGGGGTGTGTGTGTGTGTGTGTATCAGGACTGGGGCTTGAATTCAGGGTCTTGTCTCTGTCATTTAGTTTCATTGCTCAAGGCTGGCATGCTCCCATTTGAGCCATGGCTCTACTTCAGGCTTTTCAGTGGTTAACCTACCTGGTCTGGTTTTGAATGGCAATTCTCAGAGCGCAGCCTCCTAAGTAGCTAGTGGGTGTCACTGCTGCCTGGCTGGCTCAGGGTTTCTTTTTTCTTTTTTTGCTAGTCATGGGGACGGAACTCAGAGCCTGAGCACTGTCCTTGGGCTTTCTCAAGTTTAGAACTCTACCACTTGAGCCACAGCACCACTTACAGCTTTTTGCTATGTATGTGGTATGGAGGAATCATACCTGGGTCTTCATGCATGCTAGGCAAACACTCTAACCGCTAGGCCAAACTCCCAGTTCAAGGTTTCTAACTGGAGTGTTTCCCTAGGGCTCCCCTTTCCTGTCAGCTCTAAATCCAGCAGGAGCACAGTCAGACAGCTGACGTAAAGCAGGGGGGATACCTTCCAGTTCCCTGACGCCCTCTGCTGGTTCTTATCTAGCTCCAGCTAGAGTGGAACATTCATCTCAACATCCCTGAAGTCATCTCTCCAAAGCTGAGGAAGTGCAAGTCATCCTCAGGCCCTCGTCCCCAACGTGCTCGCTCCAGTGGCCCCATGTGTAAGCATCCCTCAGTCTCCAAGCACCCGCAAAGTATGCCCCTGCGGATGGCCAGGTACATGCAGGGAAGCCGGCTGGGTGAGTGGGAAGGCAGAAAGCAGCGGTGACAACCTTGGGGAGGTGGGCAGCAAGGCAAGGGCATTAATAGGCACAGGCTAAACCCTATGGGTTGTAAAATGCCTATTCTCTCAGCTGTCCTGTTCACCTCTGTGCACTGACCCAGGAATGTAGGGCCATTTATGGGCTTCAATGACTAGCCTGATTTGCACTGCAAACTAAGTGACTCTGATGATCCACAGCCAATCACTTAAAACCTTTCTTTTTTTGTTTTTGTTTTTGTTTTTTTGCTAGTCCTGGGCTTGAGTTCAGAGCCTGAGCACTGTCCTTGGACTTTCCTCATGGCTAGTGTTCTACCCTGAGCCACTGCACCACTTCTGGCTTTTTCTCTGTGGTACCAAGGAATCGAACCTGGGTCTTCGTGCATGCTAGGCAGGCACTCTACCACTAGGCCAAACTCCCAGCCCCTTAAAACCGTTTTTACTCTGATAATAGAGTCAACACGGTCCACTGGTCTGTCCACATAAACAAACCTGATGCTTCCCATGGTGACTTCACCCCCACCCTAGACTCAAACAGAGATACTGTTTGTCTTGCGGCAACCAAGAACATTCACCTCTATACCCACCCCAGCAGTAGCTTGGTTCAGGGTTTTAGCTCTGAAGGCAGAGTACCCTGGAAGAGTCTTCAGTAACTCCTCAGCCAGAGGAGCCCCAAGTTGCTTCCAAGAGAGATGCAGAGCCCATGTTGAGAGGTGAGGGCAGGAAACAAATGTCATTTGGGAAGACAGCAAAGCCCAGTACCTTGGGCCTTATGATCCTGGAGGAAACTTTTCTGCCTTTCTCTTAATATCTCTTAGTCTTTTTTAAAATTTAATTTTTTTTTACATTCTCTTTTACCCTCAGCCAACAGGGAAATCAGATGGAGGCCATCTGGAAAACTGATGTGGCCTCTTCTAGTCATCCAATAGAAAAGAAGAGCCCCGCCAGACAAGCTTGGGACCAGGTAGGGGGATACCCAGATATCCCCCGACTATTGGCAAGAGATGAGCAGGCCCCCTACCACAGAAGGACCACTCAAAAACTTGGTAAGGAACAAGGCTGGGAGTAATTAGGGATCACAGTTCAAGGCCAGCCTGGGTTGAAAAAAAAAAAAAAAAAAAGGTTGAATCAGGTGCTAGTGGCTCATGCCTATAATCCTAGCTACTCAAGAGGCTAGGATCTGAGGATTACAGTTCAAAGCCAACCCAGGCAGGAAAGTCCATGAGACTCATCTCCAATAAACTACTCAGTGGCTCAAAATGGTAGAGTGCTAGCCTTGAGCAAAAGAAGCTCAAAGAAGTATATAGGCCCTAAGTTCAAGCTCCATCACTAGAAAAAAGAATTAAAAAATTCCATCTCAACCAATGGCTCATTACGGTGATGTAACCTGTCATCTCAAGTTACTTGAGAAGCACAATGGTTGTCCAGAATAGCTGAAGTAGAGAATTTGCCTAACAAACTGAAGCCTTGAGTTCAAACCCCAGCAACACACATGCACACACACACATACCCTAAGACTTCAATAGTCACATCTTTAAACTGAAAGTAGCAAAGAACTGAACTTATTCTATAATCAGAAAAGCCTCAGCTTTCCTCTCTGCTGCTCTTGCCAGCAACCGTTCTCAAGGAAATGCACATGACAAAGGTAGGTCCAGGCCCAAGTCTCAGGGTTGTTATATGATGCATGACATTTCTCAATCTCTCAACATGTCTATCAGGCTCTCCCTGAGAACAAGCTCCAGGCCAAGGGTAAGATAGGGCTTAAAGCAGCTAGAGTTGAAGTCTTAAGCCACCACTGCTTCTTATAGCCCCAGCCCTGCCCAGGTCCAAATTAAAAATCTCCAACAGAAGCAATTGGTGGCACACACTTATAATCCTGGCTACTCAAGAGGCTGAAATCTAAAGATCACAGTTCGAAGTCAGCCCAAGCAGGAAAGCCTAGGAGACACTTCTCTCCAATTAACCACCAAAAAGCCAATAGTGGAGTTGTGACTCAAGGGATAGAACACTAAACTTGAGCCCAAAAAGCTCAAGGACAGCACCCAGGTTTTGAGTTCAAGCTCCAGGACTGGCACCAAAACAAAACAAAACAAAAATTTCCAATAGAGAAAGTACTCTAAGCTAACCAGAATCAAGAGCTATAAAATGAACACAAGTGTTGCTCTGTCTTTCCAAAGGGGACTTAAGAGAAAGTGGCAGTGCAGCATGAGGTTAGGCCCCCTGCTGTGCCTCTGTCCTGAAGTGGCCTGAATGTCCCAGGTGAAAGCCAGCAGGATAGCCTACCCAGTGTCTAGCTGAGATTCCAAGACAGGAGCAATTTCAAAGGGAGTATGTGTGGTACTTGCTGGTCTGGAGTTAGCAGAAGTCATCTTCACAGGCCTAGCCAGCTGAGGGCTTTCTAATTCTCCACCCAGCATCCATGGGGACCCAAGGCTGGCAACTTTGTTCTTCCTCACACCACACCCCAGAAATGGACACATAACACCCAAGCATTCAGGAGGTTAAGTTCTTCCAAATGTAAGTGGAGAACGGAGAAAACACAATAAAACACACAAGAGTAGTTTTCTTGTGCCCCCCCCCCTTTCCTCCCTGCTTTTCTTTATAAAATCCTAAGATCCCTTCATGTCTTAAGCAGAGCTGTTCCACCCACACCCCAGCCTCCACTGGGATTTCAGCTGCAGGCTGAAGCACTTATCAAAATATTGTTCCCAGCAAAGACAGCTTCCCCTTTCTAAGGGAATTTAGATGAATACAATTTTCTTCCCCCTTTCCTAGGGGCATTATTTAATTTATTATTTGCTACCTGGTACAAAGGCAAAAGCCTTACTTCTTCTACCTCCTTCACCTGTACCCTAGCTGGATCATCTCTTTGTGTCAGCCTGCTCCTTGGATCTCCTCATCAATGATGGAAGGGCTATGGTTCTTGTGTGTGTGTGTGTGTGTACACCAGTCCTGGGGCTTGAACTTGGGGGCCTGGGTTCCATCCCCTAGTTTTTTCACTCAAGGCTAATGATCTACTACTTGAGGCACTCGTCCATTTCCTGCTTTGGGGATGTTAATTGGAAATGGGAGCCTTATAGACTTTTCTGCCTGGCTGCCTTCAAATCGAAATCCTCAGATCCAGCCCCTGAATAGCCAGGATTACAGGTGTGAGCTTTGCTTTGCCTTATAAGCCCTAAGCCTGTGCTCTGACAGGCAGAAAGACTGAATGTGTCTGCAACTACTACACACTATACACTTTCTGAGGTTGGAGGTGACTCTTGCTTGGACTCTTTAACTGTCCTTCACACTCCATGCTCAGATTCATTCCTTCACAGCTATGTCATACACTAGTCCCTGAGTACCACAGAGAGGCACAAGAGCACAAACACAGAAGTCTCACATGCTTCAGAGTTGAGATGAGATGAAGAAGAAGAAACACGCGCTTGGAAGAAGTAGTAGAGAGGGGCCGGGAGTTTGGCCTAGTGGTTAAAGTGCTTGCCTAGCATGCATGAAGACCCGGGTTCGATTCCTCGGTACCACATACGTAGATTAAAAAAAAGCCGGAAGTGGTGCTGAGGCTCAAGTGGTAGAGCTCTAGCCTTGAGAAAGTCCAAGGACAGAGCTCAGGCCCTGAGCCTAAGCCCAGGACTGGCAAAAAAAAAAAAAAAAAAAGAAGTAGTAGAGATTAGCATGATACCTGCACAGGATGACATGTAAATTTGTATGAAATTCGCAAATTCCATATTTTTTGTGTAAAGAAAGGAATACTAGGAAGCTGTCAAGGGGTGTGGGGTTAAGTCAAAGGGGGCAGACCAATGGAGGCACAGTGCAAATATAGTCATAATACTCAGTGTAAATATGTGCAAGTGAGAGTATGGGTGGCAGTTGGAGATAGAGGAGAATGATGATTATATGTATTCTACTCATACACTAACAAACTGAACCCTCTTTGTACAATGACTTAAAGAATCAAAAAAAAGAATGAAGAGAAGAATTAATGTCTTGTGAAGTAAGACAAGAAGCAGACTAATAGGAGATTAACATAAAATCTTTGACCAAAAAAAAAATAATAGTCACATTAAGCAGTTGCACATTTAGGACAAATCTAGGCCCAACTTTTGACTGGGGGTCATTTGTCTCCTCCCTTCTCCCCGCCACACCTACCTCCTCCCCATTCTCCAGTTAGTCAGAGGGCACCCCAGACCCAGGGATCTAACTTTGCTGTTCTTCTTGTCGTCCTGTCTTAACTCTTGCAGGGCCTCCATGACCAAAGGAGGGAATGCCAGAACCCCACACTTGAGCTAGGTGAGTTTTTCAGCAAAAGGTCAACTGAACTACTCCTTGGAACCCTACAAAGCCAGAAGAATCAAGACACAGCTTCAATACCCACTCCATCCCTTAAGTAGTGATTCTCAAGCTTCAGGGTGACTAAAAACCACACAGGAACTTGCTTCAAATGCAGGTTCTCAGCTGGTGTTTTTAAACAAAAACACTGCTAGGTGTTGAGAAGTCATCTGAGGACTTTAAGAAACATGACTTTTCCCCCCTTAGTCGCCAAACTATACATTTTTAATAAAATAGAGGTTTATTTAAAATCTATCTCAATCAATATTGAAAGACACACTTCCCTAACTGGTTTTTTAGAAGCAAGTCCAAGGCCATTTTCAAGTTTGATTCTTCAGGAATGAGTACCCTTCATGCTTCTAACTTGAGCCCCTAGGACGAAGAGAAACATTTGGATATCCGGCTCTGGAGATACTGTCAGGAGTAGAATTTGATTTCTGAATCACAGCTGTAGATACCACAAGGATGCCTGGCCAGAGAGAAAAGTGAAGGCATTTGAATGCAGGTCATACACAGGATAGCTTGGGCAAAAAGGAGGTTCCAGCCTCCGGGGTCTCAGGCTTGCTCTTTTTCTGGTCAGGTCTCACCCCAGTTATATCAAACATATGAAACTGCATTCACACTCATGTGTGAATTACATGTCTGTAATTATGTATATGTGTGTGTTGTGGTGTGTTGGTAAGGGGGAGTGTAGGGTGTATGTGTGGTAAATTTCTGACAATGGGGTTCATTGAAAAAAAAATCAAGGAGCTGGGAGCTTGGCCTAGTGGTAGAGTGCTTGCCTAGCATGCACAAAGACCCGGGTTTGATTCTTCAATATCACATATACAGAAAAAGCTGGAAGTGGTGCTGTGGCCCAAGTGGTAGAATGCTAGCCTTGAGGAAAGCCCAAGGACAGTGCTGAGGCCCTGAGTTCAAGCCCCAGGAGTGGCAAAAAATCAGAATTGATATATCTAGCAAAATAAAATTATGCCTCCAGAGCCGGGCACAATGAATGGCTCACACCTGAGATGTGAGGATCACTGTTCAAAGCCAGCCCAGGCAGGAAAGTTCATAAGACTATTATTTCAATTAACCACCAGAAAACTGGAAGTGGCGATGTGGCTCAAAGTGACAGAAAGCTAGCCTTGAGCAAAAGAGCCAGAGACATGGGCTGGAAATCTGGCCTAGTGGTAGGGTGCTTGTCTAGCATACACAAAGCCTTGGTACCACATGCACAAAAGAAGCCGGAAATGGTGCTGTGGCTCAAGTGGTAGGGCACTAGCCTTGAGCAAAAAGTGTCCAAAGACAGTGCCCGGGCCCTGAGTTCAAGCCCCAGGACGAGAAGGGGGGGGTGTGGGGGAGAATGCTCACTGGAGGCCTTGAGTTCAAGCCCCACAACCAACCAAAAGGAGGGAAAAGAAAGAACTTTATTATTATTGCTTGGTCAATTTTAAGGCTTGAATTCAGGACCTGGATGTTGTCCCTGAGTATTTTTGTTCCAGACTGGTGCTCTACCACTTTAAGCCACAGCGCCACTTCGGTTTTCAGGTAGCTACTGAAGGTGAGTATCTCAGGAACTTTCTTGCCTGGACTGGCTTCAAACTGCAATCCTCAGACTTCCGCCTCCCAAATAGCTAGGGTTATAGATATTAGCCTCCAGTGGCAGACTATTTTTTGTGTCAGTACTGAGGATTGAACTGAGTCTGATCACTATTGCTTAGCTTTTTCTACTCAGGCTAGTACTTATACCACTTAAGCCACAGCTCCATTTCTGGCTTTTTCATGCTTAATTGGAGATAAGAGTCTCATAGAGTTTTCTGACCCAGCTGGCTTCAAACCATGATTCTCAGATCTCAGTTTCCTGAGTAGTTAGGATTATAGGTATGAGTTACTGATTGCCTGTCTTACCAAAAACTTTCAAAAACAATTCAGTCAAAAGTGCTAGGGAGGGGGCCAGGAGTGTAGCCTAGTGGTAGAGTGCTCACATTACATGCACAAAGCCCTGGGTTTGATTCCTCAGTACCATATATATATATATATGAAGTGGTGCTGTGGTTTAAGTGGCAGAGCACTAGCCTTGAGCAAAGAAAGTGTCCAAGGACAATGCCCAGGCCCAGGGTAGTTCAAGCCCCACAACTGGCAAAAAAAAAAAAAGAAGGAAAAGGAAAAGTGCCAGGGAGGGGAAGCCACACATGTCAGAAACAAGAGGAATTTTAATTTCATCATCAGAAGAATCATGTTCTCAACAGTCATCTGACCCTCAGTTGGAAGCTGTGAGGAATCTGCACAGTGTAACTCTAAGTGACCTAAGGCCAATGAACAAATAGGATTTGAGCAGAGTAGGAGATTATTATTATTATTATTATTATTATTATTATTATTATTTTGCCTGTCCTGGGCTTGAGTTCACGGCCTGAGCACTGTCCTTGAACTTTCTCAGAGCTAAAGTTCTACCCCTTGAGCTTCTGCACCACTTCTGGCTTTTTTTTTTTTGCTAGTCCTGGGCTTGAGCTCAGGATCAGGATCTGAGCACTATCCTTGGACTTTTTCAAGGCTAGAGCTCTACCACTTGAGCCTCAGCACCACTTCTGGCTTTTTTCTATGTATATGGTACCCAGGAATCGAGCCTGGGTCTTTGTGCATGCTAGGCAAGCACTCTACCACTAGGCCAAACTCCAGGCCCTAGGAGATTATTTTTTTTTAAAGGGGGAGGAAGCAGGGAGAGGGAACAACAGAAATAGAAAGATGAAAAAATCAGAGAGGAAGAATTAGTTTGATAGGATTAGCAACAAAGTAGACAGAAGGGGGTAGGGGGAAATCTATGAACTTTGTGAAGCTAGGTCATTAGAAATTAACCAAACTGGGGGATGAAAATCCCAGAACAACAAAGACTATATAAAGAGATATTTGAAACAGTACTCATTGAGAATGACTGAACAAACCTCACATTCAAGGAGCTTAAAGAACTCAAGGTAAATGTAAAGACCTGCTAAAGCTAAGAGAACAGCTTAAACACAGGAGTTCCAGGGCTGAAGGTAGAGCTCAGTGTCAGAGCCTAAATGTGTAAGGTCCTGAATTTGATCCCCAGCACTGTTAGGGGAGAAGGGCAGTGTAAGGGGACAAAACAAAATAAAATACTCTATAGATATGGACACTGGTAACTCATGCCTGTAATCCTAGCTACTTGGGAGGCTCTGATCTGAGGATCACAGTTAAAGCCATCCCAGGCAGGAAACCAGAGAACTAGAAGTGGTGCTGTGGCTCTAAGTGGTAGAGCACTACCCTTGAGCAAGAAAGCTCAGGGACAGCACTTAGGCCATGAGTTCAAGTCCTACAACCAACAACAATAAAGATTCCATAGAAAAGAAATAAAGCATCAAGCGCTCATGCTTGTATTCCTAGCAACTCTGAAAGCTGACACCTGAAAATCATGGTTCAAAGTCAGCCCAGAAAAAGAAAGTCTTTGAGACTTTCAACTCCAATTAACCAGAAAAAAAAAAATTAAAAGTAGCCAGGTGCAGTGGCTCATGCCTATAATCCTAGCTACTCAGGAGGCTAAGATCTGAGGATTGAGATTCAAAGCCAACCCAGGCACTAAAGTCCGTGAGACTCTTATCTTAAATTAACCACTAGAAAATTGGAAGTGGCAATGTGGTTCAAGGGGTAGGGTGGTAGCCTTGAGCTGAAGAGCTCAGGGACAGCATCCAGGCCTAGAATTCAAGCTCCATGACCTCCCCCCACTACACACACAAAAGTAGAGCTTTGGCTCAAATGGTAGAATGCCAATCTTAAGGGATAGTGAAAAAACTAAGGGATAGTGCCCAGGCCCTGAGTTAAAATCCTGGTACCAGCACACATACATATGCGTGTGCGCGCACACATGCACACATGCACACATGCACACACACACACACACACACACACATACACACAAGAGAGGGCACAGTTTTTTGTTTGTTTTGCCAGTCCTGGGCCTTGAACTCAGGGCCGAGGCACTGTCCTTGGGCTTTTCTCAAGGCTAGAACTCTACCACTTGAGCCACACCACCATTTCTGGCTTCTTTCTATGTCCACAAGATAACCTAAAAACCCCAGGGACTGACATGTTATTTGTTAAAACAACTGACCATAACAGTGGCTACTGAGTAGCATCCTCAGAGTGGGAGCTTTCCAGTTTTCCCCAAGAGATTCTAACTCTCCCTCCTGTATCATGCGCCATGAAGCCCTTGGTCACTTGGTAGCCTTATCAATCTGCCAACTCCAGTTGAGAATTTCTTTTTCTTTTCTTTTTTTTTTTTTTGCCAATCCTGGTGCTTGAACTCAGGGCTTGAGCACTGTGTTTGGTCTTTTTCCTCAAGGCTGTCACTTGAGCCACAGCATCACTCCTGGCTTTTCTATGTATGTGGTACCAAGGAATTGAACTTCGGCCTTCGTGCATGCTAGGCAAGCACTCTACCACTAAGCCAAACTTCCATCCCCAATTTCCAGTGAGAAGAGATGAAGGTGGCAGAGACTGAAAAGTCACTCAACCAAATGTCCCCCAAGGCAGGGCCTGGGATTTGCCTGCTACCCTTCATTCCTGGAGTGATTCAGCCTGGAATAACATCAGAATGCAGCTAGCACACAGGCCAATAGTGTCATTGACTTTTGTAGCTCTGTCTGTGAAAGGTGATAGTTGACAATAATCCAGGTGCCCTCTCTTACCAACCCAGTTCTGAATCCCTGAGTGGGCCCCATTGCCTCTTTGTAAAGGAGTCCTTTTACTGCAATAACCACTAGGGGGAAGCAAAGTGCTCATCTAAGAGCCTGCAGGCCTGGCCAGGGAGGCAGAATTAACAGGAATGAGGCAGAATAGATGAAGGAAAGTGAGGTATGGGAAACAGCACCCAGGAACTCAAAGATAAACAGTGTATTAATGAATGGCTCTACTTGAAACACATAAACAGTATTTTCTTTGCTTTAAGCTTTGCTTTATACTCCCACATAAGCTGCAATACTAGTTAACACACACACACACACACACACACACACACACACACACACACAGATTAAAAACAAGCAGTTCTTACCTTGCAGACTGCCCGAATAGTGCACTCTGGAAACTGAGCAACTAGTTATCTTAAAGTAAGACACTTATCCTGGGAAAACACTTGGAGAAAGACTCCTCTTGACATAAATGTATTTCGATATTTATCTAAACTGGGCTTGGTTGTTCACACCTGCAATCCTAGCTACTCAGGAGGTTAAGATCTGAAGATCATGGTTCAGAGCCAGCACAGGCAGGAAAATCCATAAGACTTTTATCTCCAGTAAACTACTCGGAAGAAGCTGGAAGTTGTACTGTGGCTCACGTAATAAAGCACTAGCCTTGAACACAGAGAGGCTCAGAGACAGAGCCCAAGCCATGAATTTAAGCCCCAGGATCAGCAAAACAAAAACAAAACAACAACAGAAACACATCTCAAGGATGGACACCTGTCTTAAAGGGAGCATGTGGCAGCATCCATTCTGTTTAGTGGGCAGTCCAGCCAAAATCTCTGGCCCAGTTGATAAAACAGTATAACAGCAAGAATGACAAAATATTACATATTAGCTGAAAACAGAGTAGTTTTTTTCTAATTTGAGCCAAATCCCAACCTTCCCCCCTCACCCCTGGTTATAGGGCTTGACTCAGGGCCTGGGTGCTGTCCCTGAATTTTTTTGCTCAGGGCCAGCACTTTACCATTTTGAGCCATAATGCCACTAACAGTTTTCTGGTAGTTAATTAGAGATAAGAATCTCATGGACTTTCCTTCATGGGCTAGCTTTGAACTATAATCCTCAGCCTCCTGAATAGCTAGGATTACAGGTGTGCTCCACCAGAGCCTGGCCCAACCTCTTTTTCACCACATTACACCTATTATCAGATGTATCCACACCTAGGTCTGAATTGTGTACTCTCTTTGTGTGCGCACATGTGCATGTGCATACCCCAGCGCTGAGATTTGAACTCAGGACCTAGATGCAGTCACTTAGCTTCTTGACTCAAGGTTAGTGCTCTGCCACTTAAGCCACAGCTCCACTTCCAGCTTAATGGTGGCTAACTGGAGATCAGTCTCACTGACTTTCCTGCCAGGGTCAGCTTTAAACCCTATCCTCAGAGCTCAACCTCCTGAGCAACTATGATCACAGGTGTGAGCCACTGTCACCAAGCTACAAGAACTCAGTACCTAAAGGTCTTCTTTTTGGAGATCTCCACCCTAGAGCATCACTATTCACTGATCTGCTAATAGGAACTGCTGAATGACATACACTATGAAATTGGCATGGTTCATCTAGGAAGGTGCTGGGCAAAGCATGAGGAAAAAGTATGGCAGAGATACTCTTTGACTGAATCCTGCAAGGTAATGGATAGTGGCCAGTCTTCTCTCCCCCAGCCCTTTTCTCCTTTTCTACCAGCCATTGCCAACAGGCCCTTAGCTCTGCAGTGCAGAGATCTGTCCTTGTAAATGATTTTTCAAAAAATTATTTTCTAGGAACTCTGCAAGGATGCCCTTCATTTAGACTTCCTCAAGTATACACCATGTCGTCAGGCATTCATTCATTCATTCAACAAATGTTGGGTAGGACTAGATTGAGGCTCTGAGTTCAAAGTTTGGCCTAGTGGTAGAATGTTTGCCGAGCATACATGAAAACCTGGCTTCGATTCCTCAGTACTACATACATGTGAACATGTTCAGGCCCTGCGTTCAAGCACGCACTCACACACACAAGCACCTCACGGACTTTCCTGCCTGGGCTAGATTTGAACTGTGATCCTCAGATCTCAGCCTCCCAAATAGGTTAAGATCACAGGTGTGAGCCACCAGGCCCAGCATTAAGTCATTAAAAAATAAAAAAAGTCCTGGCCGTGAGTTTGGCTTAGTGGTAGAGTGCTTGCCTAGCATGCACAAAGACCCGGGTTCAATTCCTAGGTACCACATATATAGAAAAAAAAGCCAGAAGTGGTGCTCAGGCTCAAGTGGTAGAGCTCTAGCCTTGAGAAAGTCCAAGGATAGTGCTCAGGCCCTGAGCCCAGGACTGGGGAAAAAAAAAAAGTCCTTTCATGAAGCTTACTCTCTATGGAGGAGGCAAACAAAAAGCAAAATAGTGAAATATAATCTGTCAGATAGTAAAAGGTACCATGGAAAAACAGATCTCAAAGAGAAATAGAAGTCCCAAAAGTAAGGCAAGCCTGTAACCTCAACACTTGGGAAATGGAGGCAGGAAGGCAATAAGTTCAAAGCCAGTTTGAGCTATGTAGGGAGACTCTGGAGAAGAGGTTCTCCCAGAAGGAAAGTCTGGAACTAGGAGACAACATTAAGTACTTGGCATGTTTAAGAAGTAGCCCTGTCACGTATAGGTAGCACAGGTGAGTAAACAGGAAGAGAGGGTATGATACTGGAGCAGTGACCGGGAAAGATCACACTGTAGGCCATCAAAAGGACTTGTTGAGATTCTGCATGAAATGGAAACCATTGCAGGAATAGGAGTAGAGAAGTGTCATGATCTGATCTATGCTCTAAGAACATCATCCATCACACTGCTGGGTGCAGATGGAGAGCTGTGGGGAGGGGGGGCGGGGGGGCAGGAGTACCAGCTAGAAGCTATTGCAATTCTCCTCATTCAGGAAAGCTCAGTGAGCTCAAGTGCTACCCTTTCCCCTAGAAGCCTCCCCTGATCCTCTACTTCTCCTGGGGGCATTCCCATCTTTCACTCATGCATATTATCCACCCTCAACTCATCTGGTCTTTGTTTTGCAGTTGCTGGTGAGGCTATCCTTGAACATATAACATGTGAAATCAGGAGAGCAAAGGTCCTATCACTTCCAGAGATGTAGCTGCTTTTTTTTTTTTTTTTTTTTGCCAGTCTTGGGCTTGAGCCCAGGGCCTGAGCACTGTCCTTGGACTTTCTCAAGGCTAGAGCTCTACCACTTGAGCCTCAGCACCACTTCCAGCTTTTTTCTATGTATGTGGTACGGAGGAATCGAACTCAGGTCTTCATGCATGCTAGGCAAGCACTTTAACCACTAGGCCAAACTCCCGGCCCCTGTAGCTGCTTTTTTCCCACATACAGTGGGCCACATACACATCAGAAACCAAGTCAAACTCCTCCTTAAGAAATAAGTGGTTGGGGGGGGTGGAGGGGAGGGTAATGGGGACCAAGACATGTGAAAGGGTATCAATATATGTGAATTAATGCATCTTCTATCTGGCAAATATCATGTAACCCTTTTATTAATTACAATAAAAAAAAAGAAAAAAAAAGAAATAAGTGGTTAGTTCTATTCCTCTTTGTAGAGCTGCTTTGCTCTTGCCTCCGAGGCTTCTCCTGGCTGTTTCTGCTTGCAAACCCACGTCTCACTATACTAAGCACGATGATAGCCCTCATGTGGCCTGTTAGCCACACTTCACAGTCCCTTAGTATAGATGCTTACACAACAGGATTCATTTACACAACTGGCCTGCAAAGGCAGCTTGTCAAGAGGCAAGGAACATACACAAAACATCTGCCAAAGTAAGTGAAGAGTCTAAAGACTCCTGAGATCAAATTAAATTAATAATTGTTGATTGATTCTTTAAACTTTATTTTTTTGGTGCTCATATGAGCTTAAACTCAGCTCACATGGGGCTTAAACTCAGGGCCTGGGCGCTGTTCCTTAGCTTTTTCACTCAAGGGAGCTCTACCATCCACAGTTCCACTTTCAGCCAGTTTTGTGTTTTTTTTAAGTAATTAATTGGAAAGATAAGTCTCATGAACTTTCCTGTCCAAGTTGGCTTCAAACCACAATTTTCAGATCTCAACCTTCTGAGTAGCTGGTGTGAGCCACCTGCTACCACCCACCTTTTCCCATAAACATCTATTGAGTACCTACTGTCCTACTGTGTCCTGGATTAGGCAGGGAGGACATAAAATTGAGTAAAACAAATTTCTAATGAGTTTACCCCTCCCCCACAAAAGTGGTGACAAATATAAATAAACTAAGCTCTTGTACTTCTGAGAACTTACAATCCCTCCATCTATCCATCTACCCACTCATTCAGCAACTGTTTCCTGAGTGCGTGGTGCTAGTGCTGGATTGTCAGGATGACATCAGAACACACACACGGAGGCAGAGTAGTAAACTGTGGGGAGCTGGTGTAACTAAGAGCACAGCCACAGGCAAGTGCTGTGATAGAAGTACACAGAGAAATGGAGAATAGGGGAAGGGCCTTCATGGCTAAGTGGGATTTCAACAAAATGGTAGAAATAGGTAGAGAAGACGGGTGCGGTAACTCACGCTTGTAACCCTAGCTACTCAGGATGCTGAGATCTGAGGATCAAGGTTCAAAGCCAGCTCGGGCACAAAAGGACCTGAGACTCTTTTTTTTTTTTTTGCCAGTCCTGGGCTTGAGCTCAGGGCCTGAGCACTGTCCTTGGACTTTCTCAAGGCTACAGCTCTACCACTTGAGCCTCAGCACCACTTCCGGCTTTTTTCTATGTATGTGGTACCGAGGAATCAAACCCGGGTCTTCATGCATGCTAGGCAAGCACTTTAACCACTAGGCCAAACTCCTGGCCCAAGGACCTGAGACTCTTATCTCCACTTAACCTCTAGAAAATGGGAAGTGGGGCATGGCTCAAGAGTAGGGTGGTAGCCTTGAGCTGAAGAGCTCAGGGACAGCACTCAGGCCTAGCTCAAGCCCCATGAACCACAAAAAAAAAAAAAAAATAGAGAACTACTCCAGGTGGCAGAGTGGACAAACCCAAGGGAATGCAAGGGAATAGAACAGAGAACATTCATGGCCTAGGATAAGCTGGTGTATAGTTCAACATGTATATGCCAGATATCATGGGTCAATCCTGCTAGAATTAGGTTTTCATGCACTGATAATTTTTTTTGTGTGTGTGGGTTATGGGGCTTGATTTGGCCTGGGCAGTCCCTGAGCTCTTCAACTCAAAGCTACCCACCCTACCCCTGGGCCTGGTGTTATCCTTGAGCTCTTCAGCTCAAGGCTACCACCCTACCCTTGAGCCAAGCCCCATTTCCTATTTTCTAGAGATTAATTGGAGATAAGAGTCTCAAGTCCTTTTGTGCCCAGGCCGGCTTTGAACCCCTCAGATCTTAGCCTCCTGAGTAGTTAGGATTATACGTGAGAGCCACTGCCCAGCTGATAATTTCTTCTTTGAAAAAAGAGAATTATTAAATCTGAGCTAGGCACTGATAGCTCATGCCTATAATCTAAGCTACTCAGGTGGGTGAAATCTGAGGGTCATGGTTCAAAGCCAGCTCAGGCAGAGACTCCATGAGATTCTATTTTTTTTGTGTGTATGTCAGTCGTGGGGCTTGAACTCCAAACCGAGGCACTATCCCTGAGCTCTTCAGTTCAAGGCTAGTGCTCTACCACTTTGAGTCACAGCCCCACTTCTCATTCTCTGATGGTTAATTAGAGATTAAAGTCTCATGGACTTTTGTGCCCAGGCTGGCTTTGAATCAAGTTCTTCAGATCCTGAGTAGCTAGGACTATAAGCATGAGCCACCAGCACCATGAGATTCTCTTCTCCAATTAACCACCAAAACCCCCAAACTGGTTCAATGATAAAGCAACAATCTTAATCAAAAAAGCTAAGGGACTCTTCCTGTAAGCGGCCTGAGGTGACCTGTGAAAATGGTTCGCTACTCTCTAGACCCAGAAAACTCCACAAAATCATGCAAGTCAAGAGGCTCAAATCTTCGAGTTCACTTTAATACCACCAGAGAAACAGCCCAGGCCATCAAGGGTATGCATATCCGGAAAGCTACAAAGTATCTGAAAGATGTAACATTAAAGAAGCAATGTGTGCCATTTCAGCATTACAATGGTGGAGTTGGCAGGTGTGCCCAGGCCAAACAGTGGGGTTAGACACAGGGTCCCTGGCCCAAAAAGAGTGCTGAGTTTCTGCTGCACATGCTTAAGATTGCAGAGAGTAATGCTGAACTGAAGGGTTTAGATGTAGACTCCCTGGTCATTGAACAGATCCAGGTGAACAAAGCACCCAAGATGCGCCACCGAACTTACAGAGCCCATGGTAGGAGTAACCCATACATGAGCTCCCCGTGCCACATTGAGATGATCCTTACTGAGAAGGAACAAATTGTTCCTAAACCAGAAGAGGAAGTTGCACAGAAGAAAAAGGTATTCCAAAAGAAACTGAAGAAACAAAAACTTATGGCACGAGAATACATTTAGCATAAAATAAATTCAAATAAATGAAAAAAAAAAAAGCTAAGGGATAGCCTAGGTACTCAGGAGGCTGAGATCTAAGGATCATGGTTCAAAGCCATCATGGGTACTAAAGAACATGAGACTCTTATCTCAAATTAACCTCTAGAAAAAAAAAAAATCAGAAGTGGCGCCCTGGCTCAAGGAGTAGGGCGGTAGCCTTGAGCAGAAGAGCTCAGGGACAACACCTAGGCCCAGAGTTAAAGCCCCGCGACTGACCAAAAAAAAAGAAAAAGAAAATAAAAAAGAAAGAAAAAGGAGGGGGAGAAAGGAGGAAGGAGGGAGGGAGGGAGGGAGGGAGGGAGGGAGGGAAGGATGGTGCCACCTTTGTGTTTTAGGGAAGCTGTGGTAGCAATGTAGAGAATTTAAAGAGCTGAATGAATATAGGAACAACAATCAAAATACCAATAATAAAGGCTGAACTATAGGAGTTTAGGGCAACAGTCATTACTGGAGCTATGCATGCATGCCCTTGTATGGTGGTATCTATATAATGTGCAAAACCTTTTGCTAGTTGAATGTGCAGGTAGAATGAACAAAAACAGAAAATTCTGTAAATTTCCTTAAAGGTTTTGTCAAGTGAAAGACACAGACCAGTACAACTTTACCACTTTTTTTTTTTTTTGGCCAGTCCTGAGCTTGAGCTCAGGGCCTGAGCACTGTCCTTGGACTTTCTCAAGGTTAGAGCTCTACCACTTGAGCCTCAGCACCACTTCCGGCTTTATTCTATGTATGTGGTACGGAGGAATTGAACCTGGGTCTTCGTGCATGCTAGGCAAGCACTCTCCCACTAGGCCAAACTCCCGGCCCCTGAGCTTCTTTTGCTCAAGGCTAATACTGTACCACTTGAGCCACAGTACCACTTCTGATTGTTTCTGTTTATGTGGTTCTGAGGATTTGAACCCAGGGCTTCATGCATGCAAAGCAAGCCTTCTACCACTATGCCACCTTTCCCAGTCCCACAACATTCTTTTGTGTGTGTGTGTGCGTGTGTGTGTGTGTGTGTGTGTGTGTGTGTATTATGTATGCAGGTCCTGGGACTTGAACTCAATGCATAAGTTCTCTATCTCTGACTTCCTTTATACTCAAGGCTAGCACTCAACTACTTAAGCCACAGTTCTACTTCCAGCTTTTTTGGGTAGTTTAGTGGAGCTAAGTCTCACAGACTTTCCTACCCAGACTGGCATTAAGCCCTTGATTTTCAGCGCTCAAGTGTTCTGAGGAGCTAGGATTACAGGTGTGAGTCACCATTGCCAGACCACCACATTCTTGCTTTAATCTCTGTGATGCTCTTGGTCCCACTTGTTATCTTCTACCCCACTGTTCACTATGGTGAAAAATCTACCCTCAATTATCTCTCTTCTGAGCCACAAAGTTCTAGATGGGAACACCTAACTGAACATCACAAAAGGTTCCCCATCGGCACCTCCAACTCATCCAAATTAAGCTCAGCTTTCCATATTACCCCCAAATCTGCATCTCCTATTTCCTATCTCAATGTGTAGCCACCAGTCTTCCACCAATGCCAAAGAGGAAACTAGGGAATTGTGTCTTGAACCTTGAGCCACAGCACCTCTTCTGGCTTTTTTTTTGTGTGTGTGTGGTACCAAGGAATTGAACGTGGGTCTTCATGCATGCTAGTCAAGCACTCCACCACTAGGCCACGCTCCCAGCCCCTATTTAAAAACTCTTTAATGGCTCTTCCTCTTAGAATTAAACCTAACCATAGGCTATAAAGCTTTTTCTAACAGCTCTTCACCTTGACTGTATGATATTCCATCATACAGATAAAGTGATGATTCGTTAGACTTCCAATGATAGATGTTTGGATGTTTTCTAAATTTTCTCTCCTATAACTTTGTATATGTTTATTTTGCATATATGCAAGTGACTGGATCAAAAATAGCTGGGATTTCTAACTCTGGCAAGTATTGGCAATTTACAGTTCTACCACTACTATATGAGGGCTTCTTTCCTTATAACTGTGACATGGGTATATTGTTGAATATGCACATTTTCCCCAATCTCTAGGGGAAAAAATATATCTAGACATAGCTTGAATTCTTTTGTTAGCGACATTGAATATTTTTTTGTATGTCTAAGAGCCATATGTCTTTTCTTTTTTATTAATAACTTAATTTTCTTATTGGATTTCTTTGTTCTTTTTCATATTGATTTGAGAAGACATTGTATACATTAAGCAAATTAGTCCCTTTGTGTATGAGTTATAAATATTTCCCTTACTTTGCCATTTGTCTTTATGTTTTTTGCTCTAAAGAAATTATAGATTTTTATGTAAAAAGAATTTAAATCTTTTTATGCTTTGAGAAATTTTGTACCACTCTGAAAACTACTTTCTGCACTGACATTATAAATGTGTAGTTTTACTCTTTTACAATTATTTAAATACAATTGATTCATATGAATTATTTTAGTGTAAGAAGTGGAGACAGTACCTTATTTTATTCCAGGTGGCTACACAATTGTCTCAATGTAACTTATGCAATCCATCTTTTCCCTAGTGATAGTTCTAACTTTATAACATAGTACATTAAAAAAAAATTGTAAAGATGATGTACAGAGGGGTTATATAAGAGTTAAGTACATTTCTTTTTGAACAGTGTCATCCCATCATACTAAAAATTTTTATGTCAAGTCTATTTCTGGATTATTTTGTTCTCATGAAATTGCCTATGCATGAACATTCTTTGGCTTTTACTATTTTAATTATGTTCTTTTTAATAATTTACTATTTGGTAGAGCTATTTTCCTCTGATTAATCTTTTTTCTTTCTTTCTTTTTTTTTGATAGCTCTGTAGTTCACTAGCCTGAGTTCTACACTTGAACCATGCCTCTGGCCTGGCTTTTTGCTGGTTGTTTTGCAGATGAGATCTATCAAACATTTCTTCCCAGGCTGTCCTCAAACTGCAATCCTTCAGGTCTCAGCCAACAGCACCCAGCTATAATCTCCCCCCCCCCACCAAAATGTTATAGTTACTTTGTATATGTTGGGAGAGCTTTCTAGTAGCTTGAACTCAGGCCCTGGGTACTGTCCTTGAGCTCTTTTGCTCTACCACTTAAGCCATACCTCTACTTCCGACTTTTTGGTAGTTTATTAGACATAAAAGTCACATGAGCTTTGTTGACCCAGCTGACTTTGAACTACACTCCTGAGTAGCTGGTATTATAGGCGTGAGCCACCAATACCTGGCTTTTTTTTTTTTTTTTTTTAAATAAGATCTCACTATGTGGCTCTGGCTGGCTACATATTTTTCATGGTCCTCAAGTTTCTGAGGACTGGGATTATAGGCATGTACCTACCTACACACCTTATCCATAGCTAATCTTGATGTACAAGTTTCCATATAAACTTTATATTTAAGTTATATAGTATCTCTAGCATTTATTGGGCTATATATAGATTAAATTATGAAGACTAACATCTTTATGATAGTGAATCATAACAACAGAGTAAGCTTGAGTCATACCCAAAATAGGAGTCCGCTTTTCCATTTACCCAAGCCTTATTTCGTATCCTTGATAGTATTTTAGTTTTGGACACCTAGCACATTTATGATTATATTATGGCTAATTAGTTTACTTTGTTGTTGCTATTAAAAATTATACTTTCTTTTGGGTGTTACGTTTAAATACATATTAGTATGTACCCATTTTGCTAAAACATCTTATTTGTTACTTGTATTAGTTTTTCAGTTGATGTTCTTGGTGCTATCATAATTATTTTAACTTTTCTGGTGTTTTTTTTTTGGGGGGGGGAAGGTGGGGCTGCACAAACATCAACCCTGAGGCTCACATTCTCACTCACCCTACCCCTACCTTACAGTTGGCACTCTACCACTTGAGCACCATCCCTCTGCTTAAGCTAAAAGTCTGTATCTCAGCCTGGGACCTATAATCGCAGCTTTTCCCAAGGTTGAGATTTGAGGATCTGAGTTTGAAGCCAGCCCTGACAGGAAAGCCCTTCAGACTCTTTATCTCCAATTAATCACCAAAAAAGCCCTAAGTAGAGCTGTGGTTCAAGTGATAAGGGTACTAACTTTGAGCAAAAGAGCTCAAGGATAGTGCTTAGGACTTGAATTTAAGCCTCAGAAAGAAACACACATACACACACACGCACAACCAGGTACATGCACATTAAATTGGTTACATTCGGTAAATAAAATGTGGAGTAGGGCTGGGAGTTTGGCCTAGTACTAGAGTGCTTGCATACCATGCATGAAGACCCGGGTTCGACTCCTCAGTACCACATACATTAAAAAAAAAAAAAAAAGCCAGAAGTGGCGCTGAGGCTCAAGTGGTAGAGCTCTGGCCTTGAGAAAGTCCAAGGACAGTGCTCAGACCCTGAGCTCAAGCGCAGGACTGGGAGAAAAAAAAGGGGGGGGCTCTTTTTGTGGGGCAGAGGGCAGTCCTGGGGCTTGAACTCAAGGCCTGGGCGCTGTCCCTGCACTTTTTTGCTCAAGGCTAGCGCTCTACCACTTTGAGCCACAGCACCACTTCCAGTTTCCAGGTGGTTAACTGGAGATAAGAGTCTCAAGGACTGCCTGGGTCGGCATGGAAGCATGCATGCTCCGATCTCAGCCTCCTGAATAGCTAAGATTACAGGGTAAGCCACCAGCACCCGAGGCCAGAACTTACTTTTTTGTTCTTACTCAAGGGTTTACCACTTGAGCCACAGTTCTACTTCCGGATTTTAGCTGGTTAATGGGAGTTGAGCGTCTCACGGATTTTTCTGCCTAGACTTTGAACCACGGCCCTCCTAGCTCAGCTTCCTGAGTAAGTAGGGTCACAGGCATGAGCTAAGGGCGCTCGAAGCTTCAGCTGTTCCTCGCCCCAAGTCTAGCTGTTGCCTTAGCCGCCGGATAACCTCGCAGGTAAAACGCGGCAATCCCCTCGCACGCCGCCCCAAACGTGGGAAAGGCCCCGCCTCCCGCTGCGTGACACGCCCCCTTGACGTGTGCTTCTAGGATGAACCGGAAAAGATTATCCCGCCCTCGTTGGTAACCCGGAAATAGACGTACCTCACGGAAGCCGGCTTTGGCCCTGCGGCTGCTGCTGTCGCCGTGGAGGTACTTTTGGAGCTGGAAACCTAGGAATGGTGAGACCTCGAAATTCGGCTCTGGGTTCTGAGTAAAGTTGGGGATGGAATGGTGTTTCCAAGAGTGCCTCGAGGGACAACCCCTCACCCCTACGACGCTTGGGGCCCCGCCCCGGTAGCGCCCCAAAAACCTGCGCATGCGTGGGTCACTCTGGCCCAGGAGCTGGCCCGTAGTGCTACGCATGCGCACAAGTGGTGTGCTGGAGACGGGGTGAGACTGGGCTAGTTGGCCACGCCCACGAGAGTGTCGGGCTTCCTCGGATGTTGTTCTTGGAGTTACTTAGCCGACTTCGTCACCACTCTGACCCTAAGCACTTCAACCTAGCGTGTTCTCATCACGCACCTTGGCGGTGCTCTCATGGGAGGAAGGGCAAAAGGCGGGAAAGGAGGACGCAGACTTTACTACGGGATCCGGCCCTTTTTTGATCCTCTGTTCTTGATAGCAGCGTTCTCACCCGTTAACTTCCGGTCACGACCAGCAGCACACCTGGAGTCAGATCCAGAGCTCCAAGACTGTTTAGAAAGGGTGGAAGTTCCATACCTGATTTTGGGGGGGTTGTTGGATAGAGAGGCCACTCATGGGTCACATAATTCTCAAACCACCTTTTTACCTTTCTTTGACAATAGCTGTAAGTGGGAGGAATAAAGAAGCGATTTTTTTCCCCCTACCTTGGTCTGAGAGAAATGATAAAAATAAATAACAGAACAAAACAAAATAACAAAACAGCCAGCGCGGTGGCTCACACCCATAATCCTAACTACTCAGGAGGCTGAAATGTGAGGATCGTGGTTTAAAGCCACCTCTGGCACTAAAGAACCTGAGACTCTTATTTCCAGTTAACTATTAAAAGACCAGAAATGGGGCTGTGCCTCCAGGGATAGGGTGGTAGCCTTGATCTGAATTGCTCAGGGGCAGTGCCCAGGCCCAATGTTCAAGCCCCATGACCTACAAAAAAAAGATAATAATAATAATAATAGTAATTGAGCCAAGAAATCCTTGATTCATTTCAGTTTGTAGGCAGAACGCTTAACACTTTTTTTTTTGCTTGCCAGTCTTGGGACTTGAACTCAGGGCCTGAGCACTGTCCTTGGGCTTTCTCAAGGCTCTACCACCTGAGCCACAGCATCTCTTCTGGCCTTTTCTATGTATGTGGTACTGAGGAATCAAACCCAGGGCTTCATGCATGCTAGGCAGGCACTCTACCACTAGGCCACACTCCCGGCCCCAACTTTAACATTTGTGTGTGCATGTGTGCGTGCACACACATGTGTGTATGTGTGTGTGTGTGTGTGTGTGAAAGAGAGAGAGAGAGAGAGAGAGAGATAGGACTTGAACTCTGGGCCTGGAGATAAGAATCTCACTGACTTGGGTGGCTCACTCCTATAATCCTAGCATCCTAGCTACTCAGAAGGCTGAGATCTAAGAATTGCCATTCAAGGCAGCTCAGGCACCTAAGACTCTTACCTGCAATTAACCACTAGAAAATGTGAAATGTGGCTGTGGCTCCAGGGATAGGGTGGTAGTCTTGAGCCGAAGAGCTCAGGGACAAGCCTCACCCCAGGGGTAGGGTGGTAACCTTGAGCAGAATAGCTTAGGGACAGGGCCCAGGCCCAGCGTTCAAGCACCATGACCCACCCAAAAAAAAAAAGTCTCACTGACTTTAGTGCCAGGGCTGGATTTGAACTGGGATCCTTAGATCTCATCCTCCTGAGTAGCTAGGATTACAGGTATGAGCTACCATGCCTGACCCAATCTTAACATTTTTTAGTAGAATTAGAGAAGTCTGTGAACCCCCCTAAAATAGTATGTGTTTGTACATTTTTCTGAACTTTACACCTTTTCTGTATCTTGAAAGTATCAGTGACTTTCCCAAAGCTACCATTTTTGTTTTGTGGAGTTTTGTTGTTTTTTGTAGTACTGGGGAATGCAACATGCTAAACAAGCCCTCTTATTTTTGAAGGGCTAAAGGTTTCTAAGGCTTTTTTTTTTTTGCCAGTCCTGGGGACGAATCTCTGGGCCTGAGCACTGTCCTTGGGCTTTCCTCAAGGCTAGAGCTCTACCACTTGAGCCACAGTACCACGTCCAGCTTTTCTATGTATGTGGTACCAAGGAATTGAACCCAGGTCTTCATGCAAGCTAAGCAAGCACTCTACCACTAGGCCAAACTCCCGGCCCTCTAAGGCTATTTTTTTTTTTTTGCCAGACCTGGGGCCTGAACTCAGGGCCTGAACACTGTCTTTGGGTTTTCTCAAGGCTAGAGCTCTACCACTTGAGCCACAGCACCACTTTCAGCTTTTTTCTGTGTGTGTGGTACTGAGGAATCAAACCCAGGTCTTCGTGTACCACTAGGCCAAACTCTCCGCCCAAAGGAATTGTACTTTATTTTTTGCCAGTCCTTGGTTTGACTTCAGGGCCTGAGCACTGTCCTTGGACTTTCTCAAGGCTAGAGCTTTACCTCTTGAGCCTCAGTACCACTTCTGGCTTTTTTCTATATATGTGATACTGAGGAATCAAACCCAGGTCTTCGTGCATGCGAGGCAAGCACTCTACCACTAGGCCAAATTCCCAACCCTCTAAGGCTAATTTTGAGAGTACATCATTATGCCTCATTTCATTCCTTGTATCTTACTTAGCTTCTAAGGCCCTGGAGACAGGAACCTTCCCAGTCTGAGATGAGTCTGCCAGTCAAAAACCTGAAACCTCAGGGAGCCTCATTTTTCCTTTGCAGAATCTTCTCTCATCTTTTAAGCTCACCTGGTCAGAATCCTTGGATGAGCCTGTGCGACCCTTCCTCCTAGCCCTGTGGTTTGGAACCCGTGGCTTTGGGACTGTAAGAGGATGGACAAAGGTAGTATGAGGCCCTAAATGCTCGGGCACTAAACATCTGCTGATTCCACCCTGTGCCTGGCATGTATGTCTTTTGGTCCTGGCTGTGTATTGCCACCTCCCCCTGGGCCGGCACCTCTTGGCAGAGCCACAATTGACTGACTTGTTGTTGAGCTGCTGTTGCTCTTAGGCATGCTGCATTTTGATGGCAGAGGGAACAGTTATGCCCAGAGCCCGGTGTGTCGGCATCATCATTCTGATTTGCCCACCATGTACTGTACAACATGACACGTGGCACTGGGACAGCTGCCCAGCGTGGAAGGTCTGGGCCAGGTCTGAGCCCAGATGGGATCTGGATGGTCAAGGAGCTCCCACCTTAAAACCTCAAATGTCAAGAAGGCGGGGAGGGGTCAAGAAGGCTGGCAGAAGAAGGGACTGAGGAGGGATCCGATGTGCAGAGCCTGGAGGCTCCAGACTCTTAGGAGGCCTTAGTTTACCATTTCTCTTTTTTTAGATTCTCAGGGGCTGCTAGATTCATCCCTGATGGCATCAGGCACTGCCAGCCGCTCAGAAGATGAAGAGTCACTGGCAGGGCAGAAGAGAGCTTCTTCCCAGGCTTTGGGCACCATCCCTAAACGGAGAAGCTCCTCCAGGTAGCCAGAGTTCAGAGGGACTAGGAGACAAAGAAGGCCTACAGCATGAGTCATTGAATTAGGGGTCAGGCCAGAGAATGGTTGAGTCCCTGACCTGAGTCCCTATGGGGTCTAATTAGAGCCTGAGACCTTTCCTATCCCCACCAGTCTCTTCCCATGGCACTGAGAGCAGGGGAGGAGATCTTCATTCTCTGACATGAAGTCTGGGTGTATAGTCCGCTGTCATCTCAGAGGGCCAGCATGGGACTGTTCCATGCTCACTGAGCTAGACTCTGGTGGAAGGTGAAAACAGTGGGACAAGTCAGCTACTGTAGTATCCCGTTCTGTCTGGAAGCTGGGGCATACAAGTGGGTACCAGGGTAGGGTGGGGTACAGATGACTGACTACACAGGACCCTCTACAGGTTCATCAAGAGGAAGAAGTTTGATGATGAGCTGGTGGAGAGCAGTCTGGCGAAGTCCTCTACCCGGGCGAAAGGAACCAGTGGGGTAGAACCAGGACGTTGTTCTGGGAGTGAGCCCTCCTCCAGTGAGAAGAAGAAGGTGAGGAACTGGGAGGGGCGGCTGGGAGGAGGGGAGAGCACTAGATTTTGTTTTCCCAGATCCTTTGCCAGCTGCCAAGAGCCCTGCAGAGGAGGCTATGAGGATTGTTCTGCCCCAGCCCCCACCCTAAATCCCTCCCTCCCTTCTCTTGCTACTCCCTTTCTGCTGCACCCACTACCCTGCCAGTGCATCCTGTATCACATTCCGTGTGGGAGGCAGGGAGCATGCATCTATTCTGGGAACAGACAGCTTGTTCCCAGCTTTGCAGGGTGTAAAAATAACCCCCAGGTGGCATTGCTCTGGCCCAGACACTGCATCAGCAAGAGTGTTTTCCTGGTATCATCCCCACCCACTCTCCATTCTGGGGTTGAGGGTACCACCAGCAAAGAGAAGACCCCATATGGTCAAGGATTATGTCAGTGTAATTTAGTGGGGGATGGATATTGGAAAGCCAAGCTCTCTGCCTTGCTTCCTGTTGGCTGAGACTGTGGCTGCCACACAATACATAAAACTCTAGGCCTATAGCCCCAGCCACCCTGATGCCAGCTTTGAGTCTATTGCAATCCTGTCCTGTGCCCAGGTATCAAAGGCCCCTAGCAACACTCCTATGCCACCCAGCCCTGCCCCAGCCCCTGGACTCACCAAACGAGTGAAGAAAAGCAAACAACCACTTCAGGTTACCAAGGATCTGGGTCGCTGGAAACCTGCAGATGACCTCTTGCTCATCAATGCTGTCTTGCAGGTAATGGTTCCATTATAAGATTAGGGTCCTCTTCTCTAGTTTAGCCCAGCAGAGCACTAGGGGTGACATGGGAAGGGCTTATATGAATGCTGAAATTGGAACCACCCCCTCTGGGGCCTTGCAGACCAATGACCTGACGTCTGTTCACCTGGGTGTGAAGTTCAGCTGCCGCTTCACCCTTCGGGAAGTCCAGGAGCGCTGGTACGCTCTGCTCTACGATCCTGTTATCTCCAAGTGAGTGGGGTTGGCTCCACCATGAGTAAGTACTGGGGTTACAAGGATTTGGCTGCTGGTACAGGAGGGCCAAACTGTACCAGGGCCAAGGGAGGGGCTTGAGAGTCAGCAAGATGGGGTCTGGCATTGGGAGAATTTGAGGACTAGACAGGCTTCACAGGGAAGCTCCTTCCTGCCTCCAGCTCCACTAATCCTGGCTTGCTGCCAGAAGTAGGAGAGTCTGGAAGCAGAGAAGTGTCTGAGAGAGAAAGCCCACACAAGTGCTAGGAGCAGCTCTAGTTCTACCACGTTGTGACTTTAGGCAGGTCACCATCTAACCTTTCCACACTGGCCTCCCACAGTTTTTTCCTCATAGGTTGAGAACACCAAGTCCCCTTCTAGCTTTAACAGCCAGAGTTTCAAATATGCCATGCACACATACTCTACACTCTTCCTTCTCCTCAAGTCACTTAGTTTAATATCTTCAAAACTTTGTTGGATGCTGAACACCCATCTTCTACTCCCCCACAGACTCCTACACCACTTAAGCTGTAGCCCCGATAGACTGGGAATTAGGCTGGCTTCAGCTTGGCAAGCAGGCGGTGTAGGTAGTTACTAGTGGGTGTCAGCTTTAGCCAAGTAAGGAGACAGCGAGGAAGCAGCATCTAGCCTCAGATATGCCTCAGGACTGGGATTTAGAGAGCATAGGAGCCTCTTTCCTGAGTTGCCTACTTGTTCATTTGTCTCATGGTATGCACTAAAACTTGGGCTCTCCTATTGGGGACCCAACATCTAGATTCTGGATCTCAAAAGTCTATAGGGTGTGAGAAAGTAGAAAGGTTGTTTGAGAGCTGTCTTGAATCCTGCCCTGTTTCTTCTTGTGCCCAGACTAGCCTGCCAGGCCATGAGGCAGCTGCACCCAGAGGCCATTGCAGCCATCCAGAGCAAAGCCCTGTTTAGCAAAGCTGAAGAGCAGCTGCTGAGTAAAGTGGGATCGGTAAGGCGGAGGACTAGGGCACTCCCTGCAATTGTAACGGCAGGACAGGACCTTTTGTAAAAGGCCTCAGGAGCATTCTAGTGCCTGTTGTTTCTTCCAGCTCAAGTGGAGGCCTGAGGCAGTGGGAAAGGTGGGAAAGCAGAGGTGGGAATGAGAAAGTCCAGACACATACAGAATGTCTCTCACCTCCAGACCAGCCAGCCCACCTTGGAGACTTTCCAGGACTTGTTGCACAGACACCCTGATGCCTTCTACCTGGCCCGTACCGCCAAGGCTCTACAGGCCCACTGGCAGCTCATGAAGCAGTATTATCTGCTGGAGGACCAGACAGGTAAAATCCCAGGAGCTGGCACAGTGAGCAGGCAGGCATGAATTGTTCTGGGCATAGCTTTTTTCAAGTGTCCTGCAGCAGTCATCAGTCGCTTCACTTTGCAGCAGAAACTATTTTGGTCTAGAAGGGAAGGAGCGACAGTCCAAACTGCCTAATGGCTTGGGCCGAAAGTCCAGAGTGGTCTACCATATCTTTTTTATTTGCAAGTCCTAGGACTTGAACTCTGGGCCTGGCACTGTCCTTGAGCTTCTTTGTTTTCTCAAGGCTAGCATTCTATCACTTGAGCTAGAGCTCTACTTCTAGCTTTTTACTGATTAATTGGAAATAAGTCTCATGGACTTTCTTGCCCAGGCTGGCTTCTAACCAAAATCTTCAGATCTCAGCCTCTTAAGTAGCTAAGATCATGAGCCACCGGTGCCTAGCCCATATCTTTAAAAAAAAATTTTCTTGAAAAATATATAGAGTATAGAGTGCTTGCCTAGCATGCACCAAGACCCAGGTTCGATTCCTCGGTATCACATACATAGAAAAAAAAAAAAGCCAGAAATGGTGCTGTGGCTCAAGTGGTAGAGCTCTAGCCTTGAGAAAGTCCAAGGACAGTGCTCAGACCCTGAGCTCAAGCCCAGGACTGGCAAAAAAAAAAAAAAAAAAAAGTATAGTGTGTGTGTGTGTACATGGGTGTGTAGAAAATACTATGAACACAGGGCTTTGCTCTCACTAGGCACATGCTCTACTGCTTGAGTCACATTCAGTTCTGTTTGCTCTGGTTATTATTCCTGCCTCAGGCATGGGACTGAACTGTGGTCCTGCTATTTATACTTCCCACCATAGCTGGGATGACAGGTGCATGGACTTCTCTGTCCACACTGGCCTGGATTTGTGATTCTTTCCAATTTCCATCTATATATTTTGGCACACCTGCCAGCTCTTGGTTGAGATGGGATCTCCTGAACTTTTCAACTAGGCCAGGCTCCATCTATGATCCTCCAGGTCTCTGCCTCTTGAGTAGCTAGGATGATAGGTACAAGCCACTGCTGCCTAGCCTAGTATATTCTCTCTCTCTCTCTTTCTCTCTCTCTCTCTCTCTCTCTCTCTCTCTCTCTCTCTCTCTCTCTCTCTCTCTCTCTCTCTCTCTCTCTCTTTTTGCCAGTCCTGCTGCATGAACTTAGAGCCTGAGCCCTCACCTTGGGCTTTCTCAAGGCTAGAGCTCTACCACTTGAGCCACAGCACCACTTCCGGCTTTTTCTGTGTATATGGTACCAAGGAATTGAACCCAAGTCTTCACACCTGCTAAGCAAGCACTCTACCATTAGGCCAAATTCCTGACCCCAACTAGAATATTCTTTTTTTTTTTTTTTTCTTCCAGTCCTGGGCTTGAGCTCAGGGCCTGAGCACTGTCTTTGGACTTTCTCAAGGTTAGAGCTCTACCACTTGAGCCTCAACACCACTTACAGCTTTTTTCTATGCATGTGGTACCCAGGAATTGAACCCGGGTCTTCGTGCATGCTAGGCAAGCACTCTACCACTAGGCCAAACTCCCGGCCCTAGAATATTCTTTATGGATAACATTCAGATAAAATGTGCAAGTCTCCGTGTCTGTTTACCTTTCCCCTCCCCCCGAAGATAATAACCTCTTTTTCTAAGCTTTCTTGCCTGTTGCTGTCTGTTCTTCCTCCTCTTTTCCCACCATGAAGTCCATACTGTCCAGCAGCCCTCAGGCTGTCATTGAGACTTCACTTTCCCTAGGGGCTGGGATGTCTCTGCTGCCCCTCTACTTTCACCAGCCAACACTTGAAAGCAGGCTGGGTAAACTGCAGAAACCCTGCAGTGAGATTCTGAAACCCACAGTACAGTCCCACTCTTCCTGCCTCAGTGCCACTGCCTGCTCCATTGCACATCGTTTTTCACACCATTCTGAAAATTAAGCTTCAGCTATGCCCTTCACCCTGCTCCCAAGATCCTGTAGCTTCTGATTAGGAAAGATCTTCCTACACACAGGGACTTTGGCCTAGTAGTAGAGTGCTTGCCTAGCATGCACTAAGATTCTTGTTTCTTCAGTACCACATATATAGAAAAAAGCCAGAAGTGGTGCTGGGCTCAAGTGGTAGAGCTCTAGCCTTGAGAAAGTCCAAGGACAGTGCTCAGGCCCTGAGCTCAAGCCCAGGACTGGCAAAAAAAAGAAAGAAAAAAAAGAAAAGAGAAAAAGATCTTTCTACAGAAGGATTATAGAAAATCTGCCTTCTGCCTCACAGAGGGAGGTCCCACTTTCCCCCTAAGGACCTCTGGTTTTTGTGGTCTAGAGCCACCCACTTCATTCTTGCAGCTTCTTGAATGCTGCTGCTTCTCCAGCTGCAGCCATCATTTCAAGGGGAATGTTCACTGGATGAATTTATTTTTACTGCTAAAGCTGGCCCCTTTATCACTATTTTGGAAGTTATTTTGTTAACTGAAAGCTTTATCTTAAAGGTTATTTTTTTTTTCCTCCATGGATCTCTATATGTGGAGATTTAGTTTTTCCTTTGCTGTTTAGAACTGGAAGCCCCTGGGACCTGGTGTTCTGCAAACTGGCTAGTCAGTTGCATATTAGGCTCAAGATTTCAGGTGGCCCTGAAGGAGAGCCCCCACTCATCTCCCACACAGTCTTACCTAAGAGGCACAGTAAAAGGAGCATGTATGGCTCCTGTGTAGCTCCTTCCCTTAGCTGTCACTGCAGTCCCAGTACAACTGGCCTAAAGGTTTAAGTTTTCATTCTCAGATTCTGGGCACGCTAGGCCTTTTGTATGCTCACAGGAAATTAAAAAAAAAAAAAGCAGTTCATGAAACAGTATTTATCCTGAACATATTCAGTGGTCTCTAATATTCACTGAACAATGGTGACTTGAGGCGGGACAGCTCAGCATAGCAGGAAAGGCTGAGTGTAAAATTTGAATGCTAGCTGTGCTCGAAGTAGAGTCAGATGGTTTAACCCACTCTCCTGAAACTCTTTCCGCATCTGTAAAATGGGGCTAAGTGTAGTATCTCCCTTGCTCTCAGTGAAAAGCTATAATGCAGAGTCTTTGACATAGTTGCAAGAGTCAGTTTTAATTTCTTTTCACGGATAAAACCACCGCCTCTGCTCTGAGCTGAGTAAGTGCAGGATGCATTGTACCAAATCAGGACCACACTTCTTTCCAGCTGTGGCTCTTTCTGCTCAGCAGCTAGGGCTAGACTAGGACCCTTAACGCTCACCTCTCTGTTGTTCGTTCAGTGCAGCCACTGCCCAAGGGGGACCAAGTGCTGAACTTCTCTGATGCAGAGGACCTGATTGACGACAGTAAACTCAAGTGAGTAGCTAGGACTGAGAGTGGGATGGAGAAGTGCATGGTTAGTTTGTAGGGCAGCCAGGCTGCCCTACAGCTGGCTCAGCCTCACATTACAGCTGCAGTGCTCAGGGTCACTGTCATACCCTCTCCCATGGGAACCACTTAGGTTTGCTGTCTTCCCCCTATCCTCACCCAACCCTGGAGAAGATGGTTCAGCCAAGGCCCAGCAACTTTCTGGGCCGCTTGGTTGAGGGGGATTCAGGGATGCTGAGAAGTATGGGCCTGATTTATCCTTCTCATACCTCAGGGACATGCGAGATGAGGTTCTGGAGCATGGTGAGTGCACGCTGGTGGGGCAGAGGGGAGGTGCAGGCTCCTTCTGGAGTGGAGAGGACCAGTATCAGTACGAGATGCTGGTGGCCTCGGAGTATCTTCCTTATCCCTCCACCTTACCTCACCTCAGAGCTGACAGTGGCTGATCGACGCCAGAAGAGAGAGATCCGGCAGCTGGAACAGGAGCTGCATAAGTGGCAGGTGCTAGTGGACAGCATCACAGGTGAGGTGGCCTGGGCCCTTGCAGGTGCGCCCTTCAGCATCCTTCAGCTTATCCCAGGCCCCAACTCCTGTCACTCATCAACCTTTCCTGTTCCCTGCCTTTTCACCCATGCCTTCACATGGCCCTTTCCTAACCCTGGTGTTCCCCCAGGCATGAGCTCTCCAGACTTTGACAACCAGACACTGGCAGTGCTGCGGGGCCGCATGGTGCGATACCTGATGCGCTCACGAGAGGTGAGGCAGCCCCTCCTGGCCCTTCCGGACCCATGCGTCCCTCCTCTGGCACAGTCCTTTGTCTAGTCCTTGGTTCCTCCTCTCTGTCTGGCTGGATGGACCTCCACACTCTATTGCTCAGGGCCCAGCCCTCACTTGCCTCATTTCTCCAGATCACACTGGGCAGAGCTACCAAGGATAACCAGATTGATGTGGACTTGTCTCTGGAAGGTCCAGCCTGGAAGATCTCCCGCAAGCAAGGTAGCTCCCCCATCCGACTGTCCAGTGAGAATTCATCTTGAGGTGTGTAGCCAGCGTCTGGCTGCCCTTTCCTGTCCTGAGACTTGGAGTCTGAGGGGAACCCACCTGGACCAGTTGAGGCAACTGAAGGAGATGGTCCTTAACTTGGGAGTCCTAAGTGTCTTCTTGCTGCCACTGTCTCTAGAAAGCAGAGAGGCTTTTGGAAGCTTCTAGATATCTCCTGGCTTTCTGTGTTCCATCATCCTTTTTCCTGTCTACCCCACAGGTGTCATCAAGCTGAAGAACAATGGAGACTTCTTTATTGCCAATGAGGGCCGACGGCCCATCTATATTGATGGTCGGCCTGTGCTATGTGGCTCCAAGTGGCGCCTCAGTAACAACTCTGTGGTGGAGGTGAGTTGGGAGGGAGGTGGAGAGGCCTGGGTTACTACCCTGGAGTGTGGCAAGCTGGTGTATGGTCCTGTTCCTACTTTTATCTTGAGCCATTTCTCTCCTCCACCCAGATTGCCAGTCTGCGCTTTGTCTTCCTCATCAACCAGGACCTCATCGCCCTTATCCGGGCGGAGGCTGCCAAGATCACACCACAGTGAGAAGTGGTAGTGGGAACTGGGGTTCTCTCCAGCCTCAGGTTTCCTTGTCATTCCAGCCCTTGAGCTGGGAACTCAGGCTTCTGGAAAACCCTTCTGCCCAGAGTGGATCGTGGGAGGTCCAACTATTAGCCCATTGATTTGAGCTTTGAGGCAGGGTAGGCTGGCCATGGGAAGCCAGGAGAGGCTGGAACCCTTATGCCTCCCTAGAGCCCGAGCCTCCCTGCCTCTCCCCATTGCTGTCCTCACTCCTCTCTCCAGTGGACTGGCTTCACACTTGTCCTTTTTTGTTTTTGTCTTTGGAGTTTTTTTTGTAAATAAAATGTACCCGAGTTCCAAAGTACTTTTTTATTTTTTTAATGTAAAAAAATGTAAGGACAGGTAGAGACGGGGGCACATGCAAGGGACAGCAGAGCTCCTCCTTATCCTCTGCCTGCAGCACAGGATGAGGTGGTCAGCAAAGCAGGCAGAGGGGCCCAGAAGTAGGACCTGTGAACCCCAGGCCTGGGGACTCCTCAAAGCCCCCGCATACCCTTGAGATCCAGTGCCAAGCCCTCTTCTCCAATGTCTTGAGCCATTGATTAGCTTAGAGTCCTGAGGTTGGGCAGGTACAAGTGTCTGCACTGAGCTTGGGCTAGCAGTCAGACCCCTGTGCCTTCTTCCTGGGTCCACTGGACTGTGCCAGGACCGTGGCAGCCAATAAGCACCATCTCTAGACTGTGAGAATCCCAGGGCAAGGCCTGGCTACCAGTCCCTGGGGGGGGCTCTCCAGTGCTGGCAGCCTCAGCCTGGCTTACTGGCTCTGGGGGCCCAGTCCTAGTCCCTTCCTCAGGAGGAGGTGAGGCCGGGGTGCTGGGCTCAGAACACAGTTCTGTAGAGCAAGGGGGCTCCGATTCTGAGGTGGAGGTCCATAAAGTGGATCGAGGCCAAGGGGAGCTCTGGGATGCTGGGGGACCCCAGGGCCAGGGTGCCATGAGGGGAGGGGGCCCTGAGTGAGCATGGGGCCAGGTCCCACTTAAGACGGAGCCAGCTGATGGCTGCAGGCAGTAGGAGGATGCTCCAGTGTCCACACGCAGAGGCTGCAGGAGCCCAGACACGCTGGCTGGGCATGGCCCCTCTCCTGATGCTGGAGGACAGGGGCCTTCCCCCTGGGGCACCAACGCGAGCTGTACAGCCTGTCTGAGTGACTGCAGCCCTTCCCGCATCTGCAGCACTTGCTCAGACAGTTCCATCACCTTCAAAGTGGGGAGGAGGTGAGGCCAGTGTGTCAGCCATTCCATGGCATAGCAGCCCTTGCCCTTCCCCTCCCTGCCCTTGAGCAGCCCTCACCCACCGCCTTCTGCAGCTTGTCCAGTGTGTCTGTGCTCCTCGCCTCAGTGGGTCCAAGTGGAACTGTAAGCAGGCCACTTTCTGTGGAGAGTGTAGGCTTATCGACCAGGCCTGGTACAAGACAGGTAGTGTGGGATCTAGGCCCTGGTCACATTAACCAGGCAGGACCAGACTCCAGCAGCAGCTCCCTTCTGCTGCCAAGGGTAAGAAACCCCCTCCCAGAAGCCCAGAGTCACAACACTCAGCACTCTCCTCCCTTGGCAAGTTGTTCTTTGTTTCGTCCCTTGTTCTGTCTTGCAGGGAGATGGACATTCCTGGGAGCTCTTTGTCCACTTCTTAGGCTGCCTGGCCCAGAGAACCAGTTTCAACTCTAGTTGTGCTAATAGTTTTATACTTCTTTTTTTTTTTTTTAAGTGCAACCTTGGGTTTGTTGCCCCTAGTCTCCTTTTCCATTTTTCTTTTTTTTTTTGGTAAGTCATGGAGCTGAAACTCTGGGCGCTGTCCCTGAGCTCTTCAGCTCAAGGCTAGCACTCTACCCTTTAAGCCACAGGGTCACTTCTGGTTTTCTGGTGGTTAACTGGAGATGAGAATCTCATGGACTTCCATGCCCAGGTTGGCTTTGAACCACTATCAGATCTCAGTCTCCTGAGTAGCTAGGATTATAGGCGTGAGACACCAGTGCCTACCTCCATTATTATTATTATTATTATTATTATTATTATTATTATTATTATTATTATTATTATTTTGCCAGTCCTGGGGCTTGAACTCAGGGCTTGAATACTGTCCTTGGGCTTTCTCAAGGCTAGCACTCTACCACTAGAGCCACAGCACCACTTCCAGCTTTTTCCTATGTGATACCTAGGAATGGAACCCGGTCTTTGTGCATGCTAGGCAAACACTCTACGACTAGGCCAAACTCCCGGCCCCTGGCTCCATTATTTTTGAGGTAGAGTTTCAATTTAGGCCCTGCTCAGACTGCTGCTACTTGTGCTGAGGATAACCTGTACAGCCCTGTATGCAGCTGTTGGTTGAGATGGAGTCTTGGGAGCTTTTCTGCCTGGGCTGGCCTCACCACATCCTAAGTAACTAGGATTAATGCTTGTGCCACCTTCTGACTTATATACTCTGACTCAACACGTACAACATAAAGCTTGGCTAGAAATGTCAAGTTCAACAGCCAGAAAACATACCTGATCCTAAGCTGGGCTTACCACCCAACCCTCATGCAAACAATACAGATGTGGGTGAGGGTACCAGGCCTCCAAGCTACTTGCTGCCTGCCAGCTTCTCTAAAATGGCCCCCCCACCAATATACTCTACCCCCAAGCCCATACCTGGTCCAGGGGAGGGGCTGCTGCTACATTCTGGGCCAGATTGACCCACTCGGAAAGAGAACTTGGGTTGGTCAGAGCCACAGCCATCTTCAATGCCATCTACAACCCTGTGGACCCAATCAAATAAAACAACAAATGAGTGGACAGGTAACTTGTGGTACTATAGGGGACAAGATGCTTTAGTGTCCACACATGGAGGCACCAGTGGCTCAGAGAACCTGAAGCTCCCAAGAAAAAGCTAATGCCTAGTTTCATGTTTGCATTTTAGCTCAGGAAACAAGTTTTAAGTACAAAACTCCAAGAGTTCAGAACAGGGTAAACTTTACACCACCAGGGAATGGAACATTCTGGAAGAACTCCTGGAGAAAGCAAGCTTGGACCATGCAGGCTGGGAAGAGTTACAATGGAAGAATGGAGTTGGGTGCAGAGGTGCACACCTGTGATCCCAGTACTCAGGAGACCAAGGCAGGAGGAGTAGAGTTCAAGGCCAGCCTAGGCTACATAGCCAGACTGTCTCAAAAAAAAAAAAAAAATGTGTAGTAGTGAAATGGGATGCAGGGCCCAGGCTCAGAGTGGGGCCTCCACATTATCACCACCATCCTGCCACGGAGGTTCAGGGCCTGCTCACCTGGGGCTCAGATCCGGGGGTACATTCCATGGCATGGGGGGCAACTGCAGCCCCTCCAGTTTCCGTGGGTGAGAAGCAGGCCTAGCCTCAGCCTTCAAAGCCCCTGCCCTGCTTGGCCTCCCTCTGCCTCCTAAACGAGGTCGGGGTGCCATTCGACGTGGAGATAGCAGCTTAGCAGCTGAGGATGAAGAGGTGCATCCAGGGGACAGGAGGGGGCTGGAGGGCTCATCTGCTGGGGCAGGGGAGGCTGTGGGACCCTGCTCCCCATCCGTCTCCTTCTCTTCCAGTGTAGACATGAGGGTGTTGTCGCCACTCAGGGAGCTGGTATCCACCTGGTGATAGTGAGGGACAGGGAATTGATGTGGATGGCCTCGGCTGTGTCCCAGTCACCTCCCCTGGTAAGGCCTAGGGTGCCCTAGAACAAACAAGCCGTCTTCACTAAACAAAATAACCAATTACTGTAACAGGAGGGGTGGAGAAACCTTTTTTGCCAAGACCATTTGGATATCAGTAGCATCATGAAAGATCATAAAATTATCAGTTCAAGTAGAGAGGTTATGGAGAGCTGATGAGAATGGCTTCACCGGCCTGCACAGCCTGTGGGCTGGAAGTTCCACACCTCTGCTAGAGCAAAGGCCTGGGCAGGGAAGCTGATCCATATTATTGTTGCCATCGTGAAGCTACCAAGCTCTGAAGGCCTTAGCTGTCCCTCAATATTCCACCCAACTGCGGACATACCATTCCTATTCTTGGTTCTTCGGGATAGCAAAATTATCCAAGAGAACGCAAAACTAAAACGCCATTTGGGGCCAGCTGCTGGTGGCTCGTACCTGTAATCCTAGCTGCACAGGAGCCTAAGATCTAAGGATGGGGTTCAAACCCAGTCTGGGCATGTAAGTCAGTGAGACTCTGTCTCCAATTAGCCATCAAAAAAAGCTAGAAGTGGAGGTATGGCTCCAGTGGTAGAGTTGTTTTGTTGTAGCAAAAAAAGCTCAGAGACAGCTCTCAGACCTTGAATTCAAGCTCCAAGACGGCAATAACAAAAATACCTACCACCAAAAAGCCTGAAGTAGAGCTGTTGCCAAAGGTGTTAGAATACCATTCTTGAGTGATAAAGCTAAGGGACAGTTCTCAGGCCCTCAGTTTAAACTCCAGTACCAACACACACACACATACACACACACACACACACACACACACACACACACACACACACACACTCTCTCCCTCTCCCTCTCCCTCTCCCTCTCTCTCCCCCCCCCTGCTTTAGAAGTAATGAGATAATCCAGGAAAACCTCTAGTTTATCAGAACTAGAGCATTTAGCTTCCTTCATCTAAAACTTTGCTCTGAACAGGTCCAGGGTGTCTCAGACAGGGTGGCTGTGAGGGGCATCTGAGAAGGATGGCTAAGCACAGCTGGGATAGCTTTTAAAAGGCAATGTGGCTGAGTGCTGGTGACTCATGCTTGTTCAAAGCCAACACAGAAAGGAAAGTCTGGGAGACTCTTAGCTTCAATTAATCATCAAAAGAGCCAGGAGCATAGCCTAGTGGTAGAGTTCTTGCCTAGCATGCATGAAACCCAGGTTCGATTACTTAGTACCACACACAGAAAAAAGTCAGAAGTGGTGCTGTGGCTCAAGTGGCAGAGTGCTAGCCTTGAGCAAAAAATGTCCAAGGCCTTGAGTTCCAGCCCTAGGACTGGCAAAAAATAGTCAAAAGTGGAGTGTTGGCTTAAGTAGTAGAGCACTACTCTTGAGTAAGAAGAGCTTAGGAAGCACACTAAGGCCTTAAGTTCAAGCCCCTGGACTGGTACCAAAAAAATAAAGTTAAATAAAGCAGTGTGTGGATGTGAAAGGACGAATGTGGGCCTCTGCCCTGGGAGGAGGGGGCACTTTCATAGCATGCTATGCTTTTCCTATCCCTAGCTTCATCAGCTCCATCACCCCAGCTTCTCCATACACGTACCCACCACCCTCACCTCCGCAGAGCCTCCTCCAGCACCTAGGTTGTAGCTTAGCTCCCCTCGGAGGCCACGGCTAAAGCGTGGGGCAAACTCAGGATACAGTGCGAGGCTCTCATGCAGCCCAGCCAGCTGCAGACACTGCAGGACACAGTATGTCAGACCCTTGACATCCGCATTGGCCTTTACCACTTGCTCCCGCTGGGGCAGCTCACAGCCAATCAGATCGCCCTTTCCTGGGGAGAGAAAGTAGAGATCAGCAAACCCTGACCTTTAGTTGCTGAGAAAGGAGAGGTAGACCACCCATCTCCCAATATGAAGCTTTCAAGGGACAGGAAGAAGCAGAGAGACTCAGGTCATGGCCTAATTCCTGCTCCATGCCTCACTGGCTTTGGGTGAAGCTTTGAGATCTGGATTCTCAAAAATATCCAGGACCAACTTCCCCAACTACGTCTGGTACCAAAACTTCCACATCTTAGTTCCTAGACAGAACAGTCATCAGTTCTAATGGTTCAAAAATAGTCTGTTGGCTTCCCTGCGATCCCACCATACCACTCCTGGAAATCTATCCTGAACATCATAATCCAGGACATGATAAGGACACCTGCTCAGCCATGTTCATCTCTGCACTCTTCACAATAGCCAAGCAATGGAAGCAATCCAGATGCCCTACTGCAGATAAATGGATACAAAAAAAAATGTGGAATATATATACAATGGAATTCTACATAGCCAACAGACAAGATAAAATAATGGCATTCGCTGGGAAGTGGATGAAATTAGAGTGAATCATGTTGAATGAGATAAGTCAAGACCAAAGGAACAAAAGGCACATGGTATCCTTAATATGTGGATATTAGATCCAAACAGTACAAGAGCGAGGACTCAATATTCGGGTACCCAAGGTTATGGACATGGTTTTGGAGATATAAACATAACTACAGAGACATAAAAATCTATGATGAGCTATATACTCTACAGACATAATGTCATATAGATTGATATGTATCTATGACATACAAACCCTCAGCTTAATTTTAATTATGTTCTAAAATCTATGTGCCAGTGATTGTATATAGAGATTCCCTTCTTGAATACTTGTTAAACATGACATTTGAAATATGATGTAAAAAAATCAATGTTAATAAAATCTTAAAAAAATAGTCTGTCAAAGTGGTGCTGTGGCTCAAGGTGTAGAGATGTAGCCTTGAGCTGAAGAGTTCAGGGACAGTGCCAAGACCCAGAGTTCAAGTCCTACAACTGACCAAAAAAAAAAAAAAGAAAAAAATAGTCTATCAATTAAGTTAGTCAATCTCTCAGGCACCATCTCAACTTTTTTTCACTGTAGTATCTATAGGAGACCTCAAAATTTGATTTTGATTTTGGCTTAGCACCCATGGCCCATACATGTAATCCTAGCTACCAAGGAGGCTGAGATCTGAGGATAGTTGTTCAAAGCTGAGACTCTTTTTTTTTTTTTTTTTTTTTTTTTGCCAGTCCTGGGCTTGAGCTCAGGGCCTGAGCACTGTCCTTGGACTTTCTCAAGGCTAGAGCTCTACCACTTGAGCCTCAGCACCACTTCTGGCTTTTTTTTTTTTAATGTATGTAGTACCGAGGAATCGAACCCGGGTCTTCATGCATGCTAGGCAAGCACTTCAACCTCTAGGCCAAACTCCCGGCCCCAAAGCTGAGACTCTTATTTCCAATTAATTAATCACAGAAAAAGCTGGAAGTGGAGCTGTGGTTTAAGTGGTAGAGCACTAGCCTTGAGCAAAAGAAGTTCAAGGTCAGCACCCATGCTTGGAGTTTAAGACCCAGAACAGGCAAAAAAAATAAAAATAAGCAAAAAATTAATCTGAGCCACCATGCCATTTCTAGCTTTTTTTCTATGTATGTGGTACTGAGGAATTGAACCTGGGCTTGTGTGCATACTAGGCAAGCACTCTACCACTAGGCTAAACTCCACCCCTGCCCCAGCTCTTTTTTTTTCTTTTGTTTTGTTTTTTTTGTCAGTCATAGAGCTTGAACTCTAAGCCTAGGTGGTGTCCCTGAACTCTACAACTTGAACCACCGCACCAGTTCCTCTTTTTTTTTTTGGTAGTTTTATGGAGGTAAGAGTGTCACAAACTTTCCTTCCCATTTTGAACTATGTTCTTCAGATCTCAGCCTCCTGAATACCTAGGATTTCAGGCATGAGCCACCAGCACCCTGTGATTTCCATCTTCACAGGGAGTATTGCTTCTATTGCCCCCCTCATACACTGAGTTCTCTTAAGACTGTCTTCAACATTCTGCTAATCAGAGGCATGTCCCCCATCCATACACGAGCCCTTGTGCCCTCTATGACCCACACGAACCTAGAATGGCAAGCACAGTGCCGCCCTTGAGCACCTCCATGGAGCCAGAGCAAACAAAGTAGAGGGCCTGGAGAGCATCGCCTTGGTGGATGAGGTACTCGCCAGGTGTGCAGAAAGCAGGCCGCAGAGCTAGGGACAGTGCCCGCAGGCAGCCTCGGCTTGCAGCCTCAAACAGTGGCAACTGCAAGACCTCCTTGTGCAGGTGCATGGCGATGTCTGCACGAAGCTCATCTGGGAGGCTCTGCAGCAGCTGCAGGTAAGCAGGCAGGGAGAGTTGTGGATGGCAGAAGAGCAAACCCCTCCAGCCAGTCCTGTCTATACCCTGGCCAGCTTCAGGAGCAAGGAGAGCCCCACAGCCTTCTGTACGTCAGTTGGTACAGGCTGAAGGCCCCCAGGGGGGCCTGCCTCAATATCCCTCACAGTCCTTTAGTCTCCTTGAACTGCCCTTTTCCTCCTCCATGCTTCAGGCTCACACATCGGGGAGCACCGATAGAGCTCACAGACCCTGACCCCTGCTGCTGTTCTACCAGAGAGATGGAAGCAGGGAGCCAAAACTGCTTTCCTCCACTACCCCACTCCTGATCTTTTCAGCTAAGTATGAACCCTTCCAGAGAGCAAAGGTGGAAGTGCCAGGAGGCCCCAGCACACCTCAGTGGTGTCGATGCCATTGTTCACTGCCCATGTGGCCTGGAAGTACTCCAGCATGCGCTGCTTGAGGGGCTTAGGGATGCGATGGATGCGGATGTAGTCGCGCAGGTCACGGGTGCGGCTGTGGTACAGAAAGCGGCGGGCGTACATGCGCTGGATGATGGCCGTCACGTTCCCAAATACTACAGCGTGCATCAGGGCTAGGGAGGATGGCAAGAAGGTCACCTACGGGCCTTTTAGAAACTGGCTTGGTGCCAGGCGTCAGTGGCTCACGCCTGTAAGTCCTAACTAACTCAGGAGGCTGAGGCCTGAGGATCAAGATTCCAGGCCAGCCTGGCCTATGAGATTCTTATCTCCAATTAACTTTCCAAACAGCCATAAGCAGAGCTGTGTGTCAAGTGGTAGAGTACCATCTTTGAGCAAAGAGGCTCAGAGACAGCATCCAGGCCTGGAGTTCAAGTCATAGGATACACGCACGCACACGCGCGTACACACACACACACACACACACACACACACACACGACTCTGGCTTGGCAAATCCTGGTGCCATTCTGAACACACCTGTCCTCTGCTTCCTCTTTCCCCTCACATTTCTAGGCAGGGCACTTGAGCCCTGTGTAGCCAGGTGTCTCTCCCAGCCCAGGGAAAATCATTTGTTTCAAGGAAGGTGGGAAGGGAAGAGAGCCTGGGTCTATAGGCTAGAAAAGGTCCTTAAAGCCCCGCCCCACTCTGCCTCACCACCAATGAGCATGGTGCAAATGGAGAAGATCTTCTCAGTGTCTGTGTTGGCAGACACATTGCCGAAGCCCACACTGGTGAGGCTGCTCAGTGCGAAGTAGAGGGAGGTGATGTAGGCGCTACGCAGCGATGGGCCACCCAGGAGCTCCAGACTTGTCCCATTGACCTCTGTGCTGCTGCTACTGCAGTTGTCACTCTGCCCAGAGCTGTTCCCTGCAGTAGAGCTCCGGCCCACCAGGTAATAGGGGGTCTCCAGTCGTCGAGCCAATTCCTGCAGCCAGCCTGGGGAGCGGGAAAGAGGCAGGCTTCAGACAGGGCAAGATGGCTGCTCTAAGGGTGCAAGCATCCTAAGGGTGGGAGGCATGAAGATGCCTTCTTATCACATCCCCTCCTCCCCAGCCAGCCCAACGCATTCCTATCCGCAGGACAAGCACAGAGAAGCTGCCTCCCCAGCTCAGCCTTCCTTGTGCTGCAGATGGAACAATGAGACAGCGCCCTTCCTAATTTCAGACACTAATCTCTGGAATGAGCCAGAAGTATGGGATAGTAGAGGGAAAAAGAGATTGGAGAGGAGGATGGTACTGGCTGTATTCTGCCATACACTGACCCCTATGTCTGGATGAATAAAGTCACCTGCTCTTGCAAGCCTCTCCCTTTCACCCTGTTCAGCCTCAACCATCCCCACATCCACACAAACCATCCAATCTCTGTTCAGTACACTCACGAGAATGGGAGCACACACAGATGTGGTAGAGGAGTGCCCGGTACAATCAAGAAACCAACGACACACATGTGAGCATTCGACAGACGCGGCCATGGCCTCTCACACTGAAAAGGCCTATGAACATTTGGGAGACACGATGTCTCGAGGAACTTGAACATGGACACGGGGGCGGGGGGGAAAGCACTTGCACACAGGCTGTGGAAGGTCCCTAGACCTGACGGGTAGGACCCATCAAAAGAGGAAGAGAGGACAGATTGGAACAGAGGGGAAATGCCGCAGGCTGAGGGAGACCCCTGCGCCACACATACCCCCTCATATACCTTCTGTTATCCCCCATATACCTTCTGCTATGTCTTGTGTTCCCCACACCCCTGCTCTCATCCACCCCACTAAGCCAGGAGCTTCCCGTAGACCCCAATGCAGAAGAACATTTGACCCCTATAGGTCAAAAGCTACAAAAGTTCCAGAAGTGCCACACAGGGGGCTGGAACCTAAGTGCTCTCGGCCAGAGCTGAAGGGTTAAAGGACTTCTGCCAAAGGAGACAAACTTGCTTGGTCTCAAGGGAGAAAAAGGGTTTTGATACAGAGAAAACAAGAGAGGATCATTCCTGAGCAGGAAAAGGCAATGAGCCGAATTTGGAAGAAACTTTCATAAAATACCCGAGGTGGGGAGTGTAATGGTAGAAAATGATGAGATAGAGAGGAGGGTGGCAGGGGTTTCTCTTCTTTCAGTCTTGGCCATGAGACCTAAGAACCTTGGAGCTAATGCCAGAATGGAGCCCCTGCATAAGAAGAGTCAGGCTAACCAGAGCTGTTGGGGAAGCCGCAGGTTTTCACAGAGCTGTCTCTTTTAGTATAGTATATTGGAACACTCAGCCCCTCTCCACTGATCTAAGCGGACAATAATTAGGTAAGGAACTCACGCCATAGGCAGTGGAATCAAGGACCAAGGCAAGGAAGCACATAGAGATGCCTCCTAGCAGACAGAGCTGGCAGGCAGCACCCACTCCCAACCTCACCTCCCCACAAAGGCCTGGACTCAAAGGAGGCTGGGCTTTGATAGCAACCCAACTGTGGTACGGGACAGTGTCCCTACAGGCGAAAAGGGCATATGATATGAAGGGCCCAGAAACTCTGTATGTGGACTGGTAGTAGCTCCAAACAGTACTCTGGAACTCAGGGGTGAAGAGTGACAGAATGATCAGGAATCATTCAGCCACTGAGTACCAGTAATCCTAACTACTCAGGAGGCTGAGACCTGAGGATCATGGTTTAAAGCCAGCTGGGGTAGAAAAATCTGTGAGATTCTTGTCTCCAATGTCACTAGAAAACCAGAAGTGGCACTGTGGATCTAAATCATAGTGCATTAGCCTTGGGCAAAAAAGCTCAGGAACAGCATCCAGGCCCTGAGTTCAAGCCCCACAACTGACCAAAAAAAAAAAAAGTCCAGGGCCAAGCAAGTACTCTTACCACTAAGCTATATCGTGGGCATCTTTTATTTTGAAACTAGGTCTCCCAAAGTCTCCTAGGCTGGCCTTGAACTTTCCTGCCTCAGCTTCCCAAGTAGCTGGGAAGGCATTTGATACTGTGTCCTAGAGATACTCTTGCCAATCAGATCAACACACCCGTGCAATGGTGGGAACAAAGAAACCTTGTAAACTCAAGAGCCAGTGTCTGTGCCTATTGTAGGGGGTGAGGTCTAACCTGAACATTAGGTATGCCAGAGAAGCTTGGAAGGGGCAAAGATGAGGTCAGGAAATGTGCTGTCCCCCAGTGGTCTCCTCTACAGACTCCCTCTGGGAAGGACAGGTGACAAGGAGCCAACATCGTGGGAGTGCCCAGGTTTCCACATGCTCAGCAAGTAGAGCTCTCGGGGGAATAGCCAAGTGTGTCCTCTGAGCATCTTCCAGGCTCTGGGCATGTGGCAAGGGGAAAGGATTCACAGGAGCCTTGGTCTTCTGGGGGAACTGATCAGAATGAGTTCCCAAGATTGACCCCACCAAGAAGCAGACCCCAACTGAGGCCACTTGAGTAGGTGGAAACTGTCAGTTACTATTAAGCTGACAGAGCACAGAAGAGCATGGAAATGGCTAGAACAAGATGCTTCTGATAAGGGAAAGGAGGCAAGTAGAGGCATTTCTTTTCTTTTTTGGGGGGTTGGGTGGGGGTCGGTCACGGGCTTGAAGTCTGGGCCTAGGCACTGTCCCTGAGCTCTTCAGCTCAAGGCTACAGCCCTACTCCTTGAGCTACAGTCCCATTTCCCATTTTCTAATGATTAATTGGAGATAAATCTCACTTTCTAGGGGCCAGGACTTTGGCCTAGTGGTAGAGTGCTTGCCTAGCATGCATGAAGACGCAGGTTTGATTCCTCTGTACCACATACATAGAAAAAAGCCTGAAATGGTGCTGGTGCTGAAGTGGTAGAGTTCTAGCCTTGAGAAAGTCCAAGGACAGTGCTCATGCCCTGAGCTCAAGCCCAGGACTGGTTAAAAAAAAAAGTCTCAGGTTCTTTAGTGCCTGAGTGGCTTTGAACCATGGCCCTCAGATCGCAACCTCCTGAGTAGCTAGAATTAGGTGTGAGCCACCGAGCCTGGCAGGAGACATTTCTATAGTATAGAGACATTTCTATAGTATATCTTGGTGGGCTGGCCAGGGACAAAGACAGATGAGAAGGAAAACCTTCAGGAGTCCCTGGGACCTCCTTGAGCTCAGCCTGAGGCTACACCTCACATGGCAACAGGAATGTGGCTGGGATGTTCGGGTGCTATAGCAACTTCACCAAGAACCAAAGTTTGGCCCCAGAAGGTCATCATAACCTTCCGGAGACATTTTGGGTGGAGAGGTGGGGGTGGAAGCCCTCTTAGCAGGAGTTAAGGCTGAGTGGGTGGTGAGCAGAGAGGGAGGAGCTGTAGCAGTGGAGGTGAAATGAAGGAGAGGAAAGATGCTAGCGATGCAGAAAAGGCTGCCTTTTCCACTCAAGGAGGAAGTGGATGCAGATGCTCTAAGGAGATTGATGCGGGTCCCAGGAGACAAGAGTGAGGCTTGGGAAGCCAGAGCAGTAGGAGACAAGCTTGAGAGAAAGTGGCATCAGAGGAAGCTGTGAATGCTGCAGCTTCAGGCCTGTCCTTCACAGCCAGAGCTCAAGGAATGTGAGAAAGGTCGGATCACCAAGAGGACTCCCCAGGAAGCCCATCAAGCTGTCTCCACAGCAGTCACCATATAGTGGTAGCCATCAGACACACGTGCACACCCCTTGTCTGACACTGGCATGGCATGCTCCTCTGGCATGGAAGCTCCCACCCCCTGCCCTCAGTACCAATTTCTGGCAGCTCTGATTCACTGCTCTCAATCTCCCGTTGGCCGATGTAGAACCAGACGCAGGCCACCCAGTGGGCGAGCAGGGCAAATACAGCCATGAGCAGGGTCAGTACCACAGCGCTGTACTGAGAGTACCGGTCGAGCCTGGGTAGCAGGCGCAGCAGGCGCAGCAGGCGCACGGTCTTCAGCAGGTGGGCCCCAAAATACTGAGATGGAGGGAAGGGAGGTTATCTCAGGCCAGCTCTGTGTGTGAGAACCAACCCGAAGCCCACCCACCTGGCCTGGCAATACTGACCACATTGACTTTGAAGGCATGTAGCAGGTCAAAGGGCAGCGCTGCGATGACATCCAGCAGGAACCAGGTGGTGACATAGTGGAGACAAATGGACTTGGGGGCAAATATCACCTGGCCCGATTTAGATACAAATGTGGTGCGGAAATTCAGCACAATATCTGTGGAAAATCCAGGTGGATAAGCAGATCTTTACCATAAGAACCTGCTCAGTGTCAGTGTGTGTGTGTGTGTGTGTGTGTGTGTGTGTGTGTGTTTGGGGCTTGAAGGCGAGGCCTCGGCACTGTCTCCTTTTTGCTCAAGACTGGTACTCTATCACTGGATCCATAGCTCTACCGTTTCTTGGTAGTTAAGTAAGTATCTCATGGACTTTCCTGTCCTGGATGGCTACAAACGGAGATCCTCAGCTCTCAGCCTCCTAAATAGCTAGGTGTGAGCCACCAGTGCCCAGCTTTTGATCAGTTCTTAGCCCTATCACAGGCCCTTTACACACATGACCTGAATTGTCCCAGTAACTCTAGCAGGCACATATTGCTATGCCTACTTTTACAGAAGGAGAAACTGAGGCTTGTAGAAGCTATGACCAGGGTCTTATAACACACTGGAAGCAGAGACATGTTTGGAATTGAAGTCTGATTTTAAAGTTCATGGGTCACTAACAGGAGGCACTGCAGGGTACTAAAGTCATATAGATGGCCCCCCCCCCATCAAAGCCCAAGGGTGCCGGGTGCAGTGGCTCACGCCTGTAATCTTCGCTACTCAGGAGGCTGAGATCTGAGGACCAAGATTCAAAGCCAGCCCAGGCACAAAAGGACCAGAGACTCTTACCTCCAATTAACCTTTAGAAAATGGGAAGTGAGGCTTGGCTCAAAGGCAGGGCAGTAGCCTTGAGCTGAAGAGCTCAGAGACAGCACCCAGGCCATGTTCAAGCCCCATGACCCACAAAAAAAGAAAAAAAATCAGGGTACCTGGGATGGGGTGGGGAGAAGATACCGAACAGAACACACGTACCAAGAATGAAAAGGACCTCCACGGCAAGGTCACAGACACTGGGTGGCCCCCGCGCCGCACTGGGCTCCCGGGCTGTGCTCACACACACACTGTAGGGCACGGTGACAGCCACATAGAGTGTGGCAAGTAGGATGAAGCCATCCCAGGTGGCTCTCAGTGCCCCACAGTGCAGCAGGATAAAGGGTGACTTCCGGATAGCAGCAACTTTGTACTCCGGTAAGTTTGGCTTCTCTCCAAACACTCCCTGAGGGAAACATGGCCAGTCCAGGCAGAGAGGAAAAGGGTGTTGGTAGAAGTTGAGTTTAGACACCAAGCAAGATGGGCATCCTTTTCCTTTCTCTCTGTGCACTCCCAAACAACCCCTGACATAGGCATTAGAGACCCCATTTCAAAGATCGGCAAACTGAGGACTAGGCAAATCAAATGGCTTAGCTGAAGTCAAATAGCTGGCCTTAGGGGGAAGCCAGTATTGAACCAAAACCCATCCAGTCCAAGACTGTGATGGATCAGATGTCATTCCCTGATATTCCCTCACCTTCAGGCTCACCCTGAATGTCGGTAGGGCCTGTGAATTTGGTTTCTTTCCCCATCTACCTTCACCTGCCCCCAAACCCAAACACACACCCTGGTGCTCAATCCACCTTATTGAGCTTGTGCTTGCCCTTGGGCTGCTTCTGCAAGTGACCAGACAGGTGGTAGAGCACAGCCCGGCTCCGCCGCCGGTTGGCATTAAAACCTTTGGCTCCTGCGCGACTGTATCGGCGCCGGCCACCACCTGTAAAAGACAGGCCCATGAAGAGAAAGGGTAGGAGCTCAGATGTAGAACACTAGTTGCTGTCCCATAAAATCAGCCATTCTGGTTCACTGACCATTTTGTCTGTTTAGAGTTGAGGTTTTAGGCATTCCTTACTGGTCAACTTGCCATCCAAAGCAATGGGCAATCTTATGAGGCGCTTATAAACACACTGCCAAGTCTGCTTTCAAGAGGAGAGCATTTGGACCTGGCTAGGCAAGTGAAGATACCTATCAAGAAGGATCTGGAGCAGAGTCTGTGGAGGAGGGGCCCAGGAAAGGGATAGAGAGCTACTAGAAGGATAAGTATGGGAGCTCAGCGGGCCAGGAGCATAGCCTAGTGGTAGAGTGCTCACCTTGCATGCATAAAGCCCTGGGCTTTCCTCCATTACCATACCCAGAAGTATGGGAGCTCAGGGAAGGAGCCCAGGATTCAGGTGCAAGGATTGAAGGGAGATACTGAAGACTAACCTTGTGGGAACAGATAGGGAGAGTACCCCCAGAATCTTTAGAAAGCAAAGAAGCATTGGAGCTGACAACAGCTCTGTAACCTGTTCAGAGACCTATTCTAACCCTTGGAGGATACAGAGGAGAAAGACTATAATAATTTAAAAGAGGGCTTTTCCCAGTTAGATATACCATGGAGATAAGAAGCCACATACATCTGTGCTTAGTCTTACTAAACGGTGGGGAAGGCTGTTCCACAGCACTGTGGAGTTTGCTTATTTATTTATTTATTTATTTTGGTGCAGGTCCTGGGGCTTAAACTTAGGGCCTAGATGCTGTCTCTGAGGTTTTGTGCTCAAGGCTAATGTTCTACCACTTGAACCACAGCTCCACTTCTAGTTTTTCTGGTGTGATTAATTGGAGATAAGAATCTCATGGACTTTCCTGCTGGCTTTGAAATTCAATCCTCAGATCTCAGCCTCCTGAGTAGCTAGGATCACAAAATGAGCCACCAGTACTCAGCTTGGCAAGTTATCTTGGAAATTTCAACTTTGTCTTGACCATACCATGTTAAAAAAGATTCCTACTCCTGGGCATACAGAGACAGAGCAGCATGGGCAACTCAGACAGCCAGAGTAGGACTCAATGAGCATCACAGGGGAGAGAGACTCCAGTCCAGACTGGGTGCCACAGCTTTGCCCAGGCCTGAGGTACCCAATACCCAGCTACAGCAACTAGACCAACACCCACACGCACCCACCTGTCTCCTTCCATTTGTCGGGCCCACCTCGGTTCTTGGTTTCGGTGATGTCCTTATGAGAGACCAAGAAGAGGGCCACCTCCCCCTTCTCATTCTTTATGGGTATCACATCCAGAAGACACCAGAATGGAAGCCCTAGGCACAAAGATATACTCAGTACACTCTCAATCTCAGCCCCGCCTAAGGTGCAAGCCCTCACTCCACTAACATCCTGAGAAAGACACAGCAGGGGAAGGGTTTTAGGGGGAGAGGCATCAGCCTGGATCCATGGAGGCCAGAGCTTGATATAAAGGATAGATGTGCTGTTGAGATGAGGACCAATGGATGGTTTTCTGATGGATGTGGAAAACTGAATGGAGGCTGAAGCTAGGGTGAGGAAGACAGACAGGAAGGGTCTTAGAGAGCAAATGGAGAGAAAGAGGATGGAGAGTGGATGTGTTTGCATGGGCAGATGCGAAGGAAAGGAGGACAGTGAATGGGATGTGTGCCTAGTTGGGGTAACACAGTAAAGGTGAATCAAGCCTATGAGGTGGCCCCTCACCACTTTTCCGGTACAGGATCAGTTCAGCCTTGAATTCTTTGTGTTCATCCAAAGCCTTTCGGATCTGTTGGCGGACCAGCTCACTGGTGTCTGGCCCATAGAGGAAAGAACAGGCACAGCCCCGCTGCATGACCTCAGCCCGGGAGAAGCCCGTGAGGTCACAGAAGCCATCAGAGCAGTAGACCACAGGGAAGAGCCCCGCCACCTGGGCGTTGCCCAGTACGAAGTTACTGTCTGCAAGAGAGCACCTTTCAAATGAGGCATGTATGAGGCACCTTCCCTTCCTAAAGGGTAGGGTCCCTACAGCCAAAGGGTGAGTTTCACAAACCCCAGGACTACTGGGATATGTTGGGCAGTTGTTTAGGGGTGGGCACATCCCCTGTGTGTTAGTGCCCTAACTACACACTTAGGAATGCATCAGCTATGTGAATGCATACCAATGAGTACAGCCCTGCATGGGCATTGTGCCCTAGGACTGTGTCCTAAGTAGCTTGGGTAATGGATGGGTCCAGGGATGCCCAAAGGGCTGTACCACCTACTCTAGGTTCATTTCAGCTCACCCTACTTCTCCCAGGCTCATCTGCCAGCCAGGTAACCAGCTCGACTGGGAGATAACCCAGGCCACTGTCCATCCTGTCTTCTGTGTTTGTACCTTAGCTGGCTGATGGCTCAGGAACCAGCGAATGTAATCAAGAAGCAGTGGGGACTGAACACCAGAACCTGGAGCCAGACATGTATGGGGGGGGGGGGGGGGGGCTGAATCAGCAGGCTGTAAACACCAAGCACTGCTAGCAAAGCAGATGGAGGAGCCCGAAGAGGATAACTCAGTGACAGACTTCCATCCTCTATCATGAACCCAAAACCCTAGAGGACACTAGGTAGCTGTGAAGCCCACCAGGGCTATTAGGGAGGGAGAGAAGAAAGAAGCCCAGTTTTCATTCTTTCATTGTGTTCTAAGCCCCAGAAGACGAGGATGCATATGCTCCAGTCACCTTCTTCAAACTTCCTCAGTCTTGGTAGTGGGGGGGGTCCCTAAGCTCATCTTCTCTGGGGCTGGTTAGGCTCCCCATGACGGGTGTGTTTAGACTGAGAGGAGGGCTTGGACACATGGTATTCTCCTGAGTCCCGCCTACTCTATCTTCCTTTGCAAAAACCTCTTTTCTAAATCTGTATTTTATTTATTTATTTATTTTTTGAGGTCTCTGCGCTGTCGGTGAGCACTGGTGAACACAGTTCAGCCGCCTCCCCCTCCCTTCTCCCCCACCTCCAGGCCGGTTCAAGGGGACAGTCCTAGCAACTGTGCCAGATAGGAGGAAGGGGTGGGTCAGATTGCTGAGGTCCCGGTTCACACCCCCGGGAACAGAGAGCATCCCCCGCCGCCGGCCCTTCACCCAGGGACATCTCCTTCTAGCCCAGTCTCCTCGCCAGGGGCGGTGTTGACCCTGAAGTCTTCGGGGGTGGGGGAAAGGCCGCCTGCCTGGAAGGAGACCGTGGTCCCAGCCCCAGGAGTGCGAGGAAGGGAGGGGAAAGGTGAGGACGCGTGGACGCCGAGCTGTTGGGGTTCCAGGGCTGGTGGGGACTCCTTTCCCAGGGTAAGGGGGCCAGGGTCTGACTCACGCGTGCCGTCGAAGCGCGTGGCGATGGTGTCCAGGAAGGTGTTCTGCGGAGCCAGGAGCCCCCTCATGGCCGGCATCTTAGGCGGCCCAGGCAGTCCACCCCATCCCTCCGGGGCGCGGGGACTCAGCGCCGGGGGAGGGCGCCCGCCTAGGCCGCCCCCCGCCGGGCCCCGCGCCCCCTAGCGCAGCTGTCGGGGGGCACCAGTGCCCAGCCTGGGCTCGCAGGCCCGACCGGCCGCCGGCGCTCGAGGGGGCGTCCGCGCCGTCGGGGCCCGGAGCATGGCGCGCGGCCCCTCGCGCCCTCGCCGCCCACGAAGCTCGGGCTCCCGGCCCCGCAACAGCGGTGTTCTTCGTACCCCCGCCCTGCCGGTGGTTCCCAGCTTCTCTTGCAAGGAGGCTCGAGGCTCCGGGCTCCGGCGCCCGCCGGGACCCCTCTGCAACCTCCGTCTGTCGGGGAGAAGCGCAGCCTCCCTCCCTCCCTACCTCCTGCGCCGCCGCCTGCACCGGGGTAACCATGGAGACGGGGCACACCCAGTCAGGGCCGCCTCCTTAAAGGGACAGGCCTCCCGCCGAGGGATTCCCCCTCCCTTTGGGCCCTCAGTGGGGGAGGACGCCGCCTCCACCCCCTGGATGCCGACCGCCCCAGCCCGCCCCTCCGAGAAGAACGGCGGTCTTCTCGCTCCGGGCCGACTCAGCCTCGACCGTAGGGGCGAAAAGAGTTTTCCCCAACAGCCTGGGGTTCCAAGAGCCGCCTAGCAGCCTTTCCTCCCCCAGAGGGACCAGAGGAGGAGGGCTCCGGGAGGGCGGGGAGGGGGCGTTGTGGAAGATCTGCTCCCCGAAGTACAAAGTCGTGGGGTAAGAGCATGGAGACCACAGTTGGTGCTGGAGAGATTCCAGCTGCACCGCAGCGTCTGAAAAAGGAGACGGGAGGGGCGGGGGCAGGTGGCTTCAGGTGTTCAAGCTTTGCCTCCACTCAGCCGGACTCTGGGAAATGGATGGAGCGGCCATTGGAAGATGCAGCTGCAGGCAGGGACTGTGAGGAAATCGGGGTGGGGGTGGGGGGAGCCCCAAGAGTAAAGTTCAGACGCTTTCCGGGTGACCCCAGAACGCAGAGGCCGTGCGGCGGAGGGTGGTGAACGGAGCGTCTCCGCGCTCGGTTTTCCTCCAGTTTCTCATCACCGTAGTTCTCGCTAGAGGGTTGGGGGCTGCTAGAAGTCAACGATTGCGTGAAAACTTCCTATCCCTGCGCGTGCGGGTCTCGCAGGTGGGAAGCGGGATCGGGGCCCCGCATTCCCTGTTTCAGTGGCAGAGAGCTCGGCTGTGCGTTGGGTGGGGAGCTGAAGAGGGAGGCTGGGGGCGGGGAGCCCCACCTCCAGAGCGGGGGGGGGCGGGTAGTGAGCAGGGGTCGGGCTGGGCGCGCGGCCGTGCCTGCGGGTCCGTCCCCGGGTCTCTCCTGCCAGCGTCGCTCCTCCTCCCTCCCACGATTTGCCTGCAAACGCGGCTGCCTCCCGCGCCCAGCAGAGCCACCAGCGCCAAAACAGCAATTTGTTCCCCAACGATGGAGCGGGCGCTCAGCACCCCGCCACCCAGGAGACACACCCACAGCCATCAGCGTGCGGGGGGTGGGGGAGAGTCCCCCACTCCACCTACCCTCCTCGGGGAGGAAAGCTGAACCTCAAGGCACCTGTATTTAAATGAGCGTGTGCTTTAGGAAGAAATGAGAAAGCACTCCCTTCCCCCAGACTCTTGGAATCTGGGTAGGAGGAGGGGTGAGCCTAATCTTGTCCCCCTCCTCCCCTACGTCGGGGGGGGGGGGTTCCTCAGGTCTGGAAAGTAACTTCCTGGTCATCATCTCTGCTCTAGGTCAGGCATTCTGCTGACTCAATGCATTTTGAAGGCAGGGTGTGGAGTGATTCCTCACCCATGGGCCGAGGAATCAGATTAGTAGGTTTGCTCAGTTACCTGCTGTCTGGGTGATTTCTTTCTTTCTCACATAAGTTATCAATATTCTTTTTTTTTTTTTCCTTTGGCCAGTCCTGGGCTTGAGCTCAGGGTCTGAGCACTGTCCTTGGACTTTCTCAAGGCTAGAGCTCTACCACTTGAGACTCAGCACCATTTCCGGCTTTTTTTTTTTTCTATGTATGTGGTACCGAGGAGTCGAACCCGGGTCTTCATGCATGCTAGGCAAGCACTTTAACCACTAGGCCAAACTCCCGGCCCAAGTCATCAATATTCTTATATCTCAGTTTTCTCATCTGTAAAGATGGAGATGATAGGGCTGGGAGTTTGGCCTAGTGGTAGAGTGGTAGAGTGCCTGCCTAGCAAGCACAAAGACCATGGTTCAATTTTTCGGTACCACATACATAGAAAAAGCCAGAAGTGGTGCTGTGGCTCAAGTGGTAGAGCACTAGCTTTGAGAAAGCTCAAGGACAGTGCTCAGACCCTGACCTCAAGCCTAGGATTGGAAAAAAAAAAAAAGGAAATCATAATTACCTTAGAGAATGATGGGGATTAAATAAGTAAATGTGTAAGTTAAGACCCAGAAGTGTTTGACACTTGCATCATGAAATTTTTGTGTTTGGTGCGCGCGCGCGCGCGCGCGTGTGTGTGTGTGTGTGTGTGTGTGTGTGTGTGTGTGTGTGTGTGTGTGTGTGCGCGGTGTCTGTACTGTGGCTCAGGTCTGGGCAGTTTTCACTAGCCTTTTCTGCTCAAGACTGGTTAATTTCTGAGATAAGCATCTCACAGGCTTTCCTTCCCAGGCTGACTGGAACTTTGATCCTCAGATCTCAGCCTCCTAAATAGCTAGGATTACTGGTGTAATCCCAGCAGCTTCAGGCTCATGCAAATGTTTATCATGTGATTTGGAGTACCACAAAAGCCTGTGAAATAGCCAGGGTAGCCATTTCACAAAGGAAGAACAGAGGGGAGTGAGGGGAAGACAGGGAAAAAGAGGAGGGGCAGGGAGAGACACTCAAAATAACAACGTTGGCCAGAGTTCATCCCTGGAGCAATTCCCAAGTCAATTCTAGATGCTGCCTCCTTCCACCATGGCTGAGGCTGACCAGAAGAGCCCTGGCCACCTCCAGTTGTTTCAGCTCTACCGGTTCCCAGAGTCACACCTTGTAAAGCCAACATTTTCAAGCTTCCACCTCACTCACCTGAGCTGGTTTGGGGCATGAAGTTACCTTGACTTCTAGAGTGGGGAGGAGGTAGATGCAATGAGTGTAAAGAATCAGTCGTTTTGCATTTATGGAGCATTAACATTGAGCCAGGCACTGTGCTACATGCTTTATTTGGATTTTCCTATTCATCTTCAGAATAACTCTGAGGTAGTCACTATTTATAACCAACCATTTGGTGATAAAAAGCACTGAGGTAGAGAGGTGAGGTGCTTTGTCAAAGATGCCCCTGTTTCCATGAACAGCTCTAGTGGTATAATGCCCTAGGCCACTGTTTTGGTGACCTGGTCCCCACTTCCAGAAGGTATACTGGGGTTTAGTGAATGCAATGACCATTTTTATCCCAAATGAAAACCAGTCTGATGTAGCTTTTAAACGCTTTCCCTCATCTCTCAAAGAATCTGGGTGCGGGGGTGGGGGTACAGTTACAGACCCTTTCCCTTAGCCCATCCTTTCCATTTAGATGATATGCAGAGGTGCAACTCACCTACCCAACCCCTCAGATCTTCCAGCCCAGACTAGGTTTTTGTTTGTATAGGTTTCCTCAGATCTTAGTGATTAATTCCCTACTTTCTCCTTTCTATACACCTCCTGCCCCTTCCCCCCCCCCCCCAGACAGATACACTGGGAACCAGTGAGAAGGGGCTGACAAGTTGAAAATGGAACAGGGTACAAGGAGATGGAGGATCACTGTACTAACTGTAATCTTTTCCTCTTCCCTTCCTCCAACTTTCTTGGGGGCCATGGTAGGACTCTTGGGAGGGGAAGGATAGGGGGGCGGGAGAAGGCACAGAGACAGCTCAAAGCCTTTGTCAACATGAAGAAACTCAGGAGGCTGCATTTTAGAGTTGCTGTGGGAGGACCGTGGGAGTATTATCTACAAAAAGGAATAAGGAGAGAAAGCAGGGAAGAGCAGAGCAAAGGGGGAAAAACTGTTCAAGACACAAAAGATGAAGAAAGTCCCCCTCCCAACCACAAAGCGCAGGCGGAGTCAGACAGTTTTGTGCAGGGGGTGGAAACAGGTGGCTGTCGAGGAATGGAGCCCAGGTCCCCTCCCCTCTTCCTACTCTCTTCACCCTACCCTTCTTTCAGGAGGTCCCCAAGCTTGTTCTGCACTTGGCTCTCAGCCAATGTGGCTAAGGTTGTGTGGTGTGGTGTCAAATTCTGGGGCTTTCAAGTCAGCCTGGGTTCCAAGCAGCAGTTTGGAGAGGGGAATACACACCCATTCCGTCATTTGTGACCTGAACCTTAGAGACTTTTAAGAAGTCCCCTGGCCCTGAGACCAGGAAAATAAGCTCAAGATGAAAGCTCCTCATCTTATTCAAAATAAAACATTTTGGAATTCCTTAAGGCCTCTGGTACTTGGCTAACTTTTGACCACGTAAGTGGTGGCTCTTAGTTAGGATGGGTCCAGAACGCTACAAACTTTCCAACAAGGAATCCTGAGATACTTTGTTTCACTTAGAAACTGGTATGGGCAGCTGGGTGCTAGTGGCTCACGCCTGTGATCCTAGCTACTTAGGAGGCTGAGATCTGAGGAGCACAGTTTGAAGCTAGCTGAAGTAGGAAACTTTTTGAGGTTCTTATCTCCAGTTAGCCACCAAAAAAGGCAGAAATAGAGCTGTGGCTAGCCATAAACACAAAAGCTCAAACACAGTACCCAGGCCCCTGAGTTCAAGTCCCAGGACCAACACTCCCCGACTCCACCCACTGCACCCCAACAAAACCTGTTTTGGGCACTACATGGCTAGAAGTAGGAGAGCTAGATTCGAGCCAAGACTTAAGCAGGTTGCCAGCCCTTTGCTCCTGTGCCATGCTGAGGTATCCTTTGATAAACAATGTGCTCATTTTGGTGGGTGGTCACGTAAGAGATCTGAAGCCCCACAACCTTGCTTTCATACTCCAGGGAGCACTTCCCTTAACTATAGCACACATACACACACAGCAGAAGGCAAGAAGCAATTCTTTTAATCTTTGTGATCTGGCAGTACCAGAAAACATGTTTGCTTAACTGGGCACCCGTGACTCATGCCTGTAATCCTATTCAGGAGGATGAGGTTTGAAAACTGCAATTCAGAGTAAGCCTGACACACAAACCAGTGAGACTTTATTTTTGTTGGTGGTAGGGCTTGAACTCTGGGCCTGGGCGCTGTCCCTGACCTCTTCAACTCAAGGTTAGCATTCCACCACTTGAGCCACAGCACCACTTCCTGTTTTCTGGTGTTTAATTGGAGATAAAAGTCTCATAGACTTTTGTGCTAGGACTGGCTTTGAACCACCATCCTCAGATCACAGCCTTCTGAGTAGCTAGGATTACAGGTGTGAGCCAGCAGCGCTGATGAGACTTTTTACCAGTCCTAGGGCTTAAATTTAGGCTCTGAGTACTATCCTTGATCTTCTTCTCAAAGTTAGCCACTGCACATTTGAGCCACAGCACCACTTCCGGCCTTTTCTGAGTAGTTTATTAGAGACTAGTCTTACGGGCTTTCCTGCCCAACCTGGCTTTGAACTGGCAATCCTCAGATCTCAGCCTCCTAAGTAGCTATGATTATAGATGTGAGACACAGGCACCCAGCTCCAATTAACCACCAAAGAAGCTGCATGTAGAGCTATGGCTCAAGTGCTAGAGCTCCTGTCTTGAGCACAAAAGCTAAGGGAGAATGCAAAGCTAAAGGAAAGTGCAAGGCCCTGAGTTCAAATCCCAGTGCCCACATGAAAATAAAACAAACAGCAACAACGAGAACAAAAAAGATTTGCTTCAAATCAAGTGATAAAGAAAGCTTAGGGGGCTGGGAGTTTGGCCTAGTGGTAGAGTGCTTGCCTAGCATGCAGGAAGTCCCAGGTTCGATTCCTTGGTACCACATACATAGAAAAAAAAAAAAAAGGCTGGAAGTGGTGTTGAGGCTCAAGTGGTAGAGCTCTAGCCTTGAGAAAGTCTAAGGACAGTGCTCAGGCTATGAGCTCAAGCCCAGGATTGGCAAAAAAAAAAAAAAAAAAAAAAGAAAAAAGAAAAAAGAAAGCTTGGGTGGGGAATGCAGGTCAGTGGTAGAGTACTTGCCTAGCATGCATGAAGCCCTGGGTTTGATTTCTTAGTAACACATAAACAGAAAAAGCCAGATGTAGTCCTGTGGCTTAAGTGGTAGGTGCTAGTCTTAAGCTGAAGAAGCTCAGGGACAATGCTCAAGCCCTAAGTTCAAGCCTCAGGACCAGCAAAAAAAAAAAGCCTAACCGATCTTATCTACTGACATCTGAGGATTGCTGTATGAAGCCAGCTGGGGCAGTACAGTTTGTGACTTTTTTTTTTTTTTGGCCTGTCCTAGCTTGAAATCAGGGCCTGAGCACTATTCTTGGGCTTTCTCAAGGCTAGTGCTCTACCACTTGAGGCACAGCACTGCTTCCAGCTTTTTCTATGTATATGGTACTGAGGAAGCAAACCCGGGTCTTCCTGCATGCTAAGCAAGCATTCTATCACTAGGCCCGAACTCCTGGCCCCAGTCTAGGAGACTCTTTTTTTTACTCACTCACCTACTGAAAAAGCTCGAAGTGGAACTGTGGCACAAGTGATAGAGTGCTAGCCTTGAGCAAAACTCACAATGACATCAAAACAAAACAAAACACTCAGGGACAGCACCCAGGTCCCCAGTTCAAATCCCAGAATAGGTACAAAATGTGTATGGGGGGGGGGCTGGGAATGTGGTAGAGTGTTTGCCTTGAGCAAAAGAAGCTCAAGTGTCTAGGCCCCGAGTTCAACCCCCAGGAAAAAGAACAGAGAGAGAGAGAAAAGAAAAAAGAACAAAGAAAAAGTGAGAAAACCTAACTAGGATAAGTTGGAGATATAAAAGGAGCCCCGACTCTTACTTGAGGAATCAGGAGTGGGTGGTATTTTTCCTGCTGTTTTGACGGCAGGGAAGGGGTGGGTGGGCAGAACAGTTGTGCTGGGAATGCTGGGGATGAAGAAACATCTTCAGATAGGCTTTCCTGCTTGGCATAAGTACAAGGCAGGTCACAGAACTCTCCTCACCTGGTGGAAGAACATTTCTTGGTTTTCCCCTGGAAAACCCTGACCCCGGCATCATTCCCTCAGGATGCTGTGGTGGTAGTGCTTACTAAAATCAGCTCTGAAGCTGGGTGAGGGCTGTGCTGCTGCCAGGTTAGGGCAAAGACGAAAGGGGCTTGGGCCCACTATGCTGCAGGGAGGGGCACTCTAGGGGGAAAGTTCTGGTGGGATGTTTCTGATTTCTTCTTTTTAATTAAAGTCTGCTCATGTTCTATCATTTGATCCATATATCCATTTCCAATTTCTTGCTGGTTAAAAGTCTTATGGAAGGCTGGATGAGGTAGCTCATGACTGTAATTACAGCTACTCAGGAGGCTGAAATCTGAGGATTGAGGTTCAAAACCAGCCCAAGCACTAAAAGTGTGAGACTCTTATCTGTGATTAATCATTAGAAAAGGGGAAATGGGGTTATGGCTCAGGGATAGGGTGGTAGCCTTGAACTGAAGAGACAATGGCCAGGCCTAGAGTTCAAGCCCCATGGCCCCCTCCCCCCCCAAAAAATTATGGACTTTCCTGCCCAGCCTGGCTTTAAACCAGGACTCTCAGATATCAGTCTTAGTGGCTCCTAACTAATGACTTTCTTTTCTTTCTTTCTTTTTTAAAACAGGTCAGGGAAGAGAGAAGCAAAGGTGAGGTAAGGGAATATCAGCTTGTCACAAACTGGCTGAGACACCAGTGCTGTTGTGTAGCACTTGCCTGGGTACTCCTAAGGCACGTTCCACCATCTCCACTTTATAATCAGGGACACGTTCAGAGATATTGTTACCTGTCCAAGGTTACACAGCTACCAAGCTACCAAGTAGAATTAAACCCCAGTTAGGAGTCTTTCTATTATGCTACACTCTCTGGTCACCAAGCAGATTCACTGGCATTTTGAAAGAAAGGAAAGGCCATTTAACTAGGCCTCAGAATTGAGCTCAATAAATGAAAACAATGTGCCCGAGGGGCTACAACCAAAAGTTTGATTAACTTTGTGTCAGTGCTGGGTTTGAACTAAGGGCCTCAGTGCAGTCCCTTAACGTTTTTGCTCAAGGCTGGCACTCTACCATTCAGTCACAGTTCCACTTCTAGTCTTCTGGTGGTTAACTGGAGATGAGTGTCTCAGACTTTCTGGCCCAGTCTGTCACTGAAACAAGATCCTCAGATCTCAGCCTTTGGAGTAGCTAAGATTACAGGTATGAGTTATTATTTTTTTTTTTTGCCAGTCCTGGGCTTGAACACAGGGCCTGAGCACTGTCCTTGGGCTTTCCTCAAAGATAGAGCTCTATCACTTAAGCCACAGCACCACTTCCAGCTTTTTCTATGTATGTGGTGCCTGAGGAATTGAACCTGGGTCTTCGTGCATGCTAGGCAAGCACTCTATCACTAGGCCACACTCCCAACCCATGTACTATATGTTTTGAAAAAGATCAGAAAGACAGAAGGATGAATGCTAAATTAACCTGTCATTACTTCTGAGGAACAGAAAAGAAAAATTTCTTTTACATTTCTGTGTTAAACTGTTTTTCAAATATTACATGTGCAATCTGTGACCAAACTATGGAGAGGGAAGCTCATAATTTTCCAAGTTATTATGGTCAGAAAAATAATTTCCTATAGGGAAATTCCAATTTCAACTTCAAGGCATTTTTTACAAACATGTAGTTCCCTCTCTATCTGGATGGTTAAAAATTCTGCCTAGATAGGGCCAGGAGTGTGGCCTAGTGGTAGAGTGCTTGCCTAGCATGCACAAAGACTGGGTTTGATTCCTTGGTACCACATACATAGAAAAAGCCAGAAGTGGTGCTATGGCCCAAGTGGTGGAGCTCTAACCTTGAGGAAAGTCCAAGGACAGTGCTTAGCCCTGAGTTCAAGCTGCAGAACTGGCCCCCCTGCCAAACAAAATTCTGCCTAGAGTATATCTTTTTATTTTTCAAGGCCGCTTCAATCTCTAGATTTCCTACAAAGAATAGGCAAGCAATTAATCAAGGAAGTAGTTCTTTGTCCTGAGAATTATCAGGCTGACAATGGTATTGGACAAACTGTCAAAAATAAGGTAATCAGTCCCTTGAAAATAGCCTCTTAGCCTCTACAGTACTTCTTGACTATTTTCTTTTCCGAGTCAGTGTTTGTCAGTCTTCCTCCCTCTTCTCTCCCTTCTCTCTCTCTCACACACACACACCCACCAAAAAAAAAAAAAATCTGTTCAACCAACCTGAACCCTTGCAGCTCAGCTTTAGCCAAAGAGCTAGGGGAAGCCCTGAGGCAGCTAAGTTCTGCATCACTGCCACTTACAGTCAGGGCTTGGGAAAACACATTCTAAAAGAAGGAAAACTGCTGTTATTAAATTATAGATGCTGAGGGTGGGGTGGAGATGTCTAGCACTAGTGACACCTGCTACAATTCCTGTGGTTACATTCACAACTCCTGTCCAGGGACAGGGAATGGGGAAGAGGTGTGGGGGGGGGTGTCAGTCTAACCTTTGGTTCCCTGGGAAAGCAGTTGGCAGCTGTGGTTTTTCTACACTGCTGAATCCTCTTTTGAAAGTCACCATTCCCTATCTTATGGATCCTTTCCCACAGGAACAGCTGCACTGGCTCATTCAGGCTTTCACATTTTAATTTGGTCCTGAAGCTAAACAGCAGCAGACAAATGACTTGAGAATTAGACACCCTTGTTTAAGCATAGAACAAGTGGTCTGAATGACTTCTACCCCATGAGGCCCAAAGAAAAACAGATAATGAAGCCACTTGCTGCTGTGAAACAAATGTGAGAACATTTTTGCAGTTGCTTTTATTTATTCATATAAAGATTGCAGCAATTTTTATTGTATGACACCTTACATTAACACTAATTATATTGCTATAAATTTGGTTCAGGATTTGAACAGGATTCAGGAAAAGGGGAGAACAGTTAACAACAAAAATCTCCAAATATTGAAACAATGAAATACTTCTTTTTTAATTAAAAAAAAACCGTTATCTTAGAGATGGCCCTGACTGGTCACTGGTCAGTATGATTCTCGATGCTAGGCGTGGAATAAAACTCTATTTAACTTCCAAAAAAAAAAAAAAAAACTTTAATTAAATGCTACTTTCCCATAGACTTCCTTGGACTACTATGCAGCCTAAGGTATAGCCTAAGGTAACAGGAAACAAGGCTTTGGGCATTTTGAAGAAATTGCAGGATAAGCTATGGTGCCAAGCAGGGGACTGAAACCCCGATTCAAGTGTCAAATCTCAGGCACATTCTGGGAGATAGACTCTCATATATTTCCTAGTATTCTCTTGCTATCACCAATTAATTTTATTTTCCTTTTCTGGCTAATCTAGTTCAGTATAAAATTCCCTCACTGCTCCTTCTGGTCAAATTCAAATGGGCATTTAGGGGGAACTGGCAGGTCTGCTTAGACAGAAAAGGTGCTAGGACTAGCTCTGACCTACTTCCTCCTGAGACAGCCTCAGCAGTGGGGCTTGCTGAGTAAGGCTTCTTTAGGCAGTTGGAAGACTTGGTACACTGGGGAAAATGTTGCTAAATCCTTAAGAAACCAGGTTTCCTGGTTGTTGTTCCTGATTCTTGGTGAAAATGACCAATCAGAATCAGTCCATATCATTGAGAAAGATAAAGGGAAAAGACTATTTCCCCTCCAAAATGATAAAGAGGAAGCGAAGTACCCCAAAACATTCAGAGTGACACACACAAAAAAGTGATTAACACATAAACTTCTTTTGTTATTACATACAAGTATGTTTCCTAAAGTCCAGTTATCAGGTTGAAGAGGCCAACTGGAATTTTAAGAGCTCACAGCTTCAGGCCGGGAGGTCCTGGGTTTGCGCTGAGGGAGCCCCTTTTTGAATGAAGGCTTAGATGGGCTAGGCTCCATGCTGGCTCCAGTTCCATTGGTCCCTGCAGAGTGAATATGGCCCCACTCACTAGTATTTCCCAGTGCCTGGCTTGGAGCACTCTGACACCTGGAACCAGATGAATACCACGAACTATTTCTGTAATGATCCACATTGTCATGTAGCCCTTGGTTCGGTGGGTCATTGGGCTTTTGGCTTTGTGGCCTATAGCCTCGTCCTCGTCTGTTCCCCGGCAATACCTAAGGATAAAAAAAAGTTTAGGATACTCTGCAGTGCCCCATTGGTCTGGTTTATAGGTTTTTTTCTAAAAGCATAATTATTGTAGTATCTCATGTTTGGGACTAGGAATTCTGTCAGCCAGTCTAACCCAGCCACTGTATTACCAGTACCGTTCCCTGCCATTCTCTGCAGAAGAGAAGGGTCAGATAGGCACCAGAAGAAAGCTAGCAAACTCTTCCACTATAGATTTGCTCCTCACACAACCAGGTTTATTTTCTCTTTTCTTGGTATGGTCACCTTGAACTTCCAGGGAATTCCTGCTTTTGGATGCATACTTTTGAGGCTGTCCCTTGAAGGGCTTGTCCTTCTTGGGTACATGACTTCCAGTGTAACTAATTACAAAACAATACTACCTACAATAGTGAAGTTTGATCCAGAGCATGGCCTAGTGGTAGAGTGCTTGCCTAGTGTGCCTGAAGCCCTGGGTTCGGTCCCTCAATACCACATACACAGAGAAAGTGGGAAGTGGTGCTGTGGCTCCAGTGGTAGAGCTCTAGCTTTGAGAAATCCAAGGAGTTTAAGGCCCAGGACTGGCAAAAAAAAAAAAAAGTGAGGGTCACTGTCAATATAGGAAAGTTAGCAGTTCTTGGCAATAGGATTTGGCTGATGATTTGGAGTATCTTAGCAAATGCTTTCTCAAACTGGGACTAGACGATGAAAAATAGGTGATGGGGGAAGAGAAGAAGGTGATTAATATATTGAGCACTTAAATACCAATCAATTAGGAGTCTTTTCTCCCTCACAAGGTGTTTGGAAGCCAGATTACCTCCCGATAAGGCTGGTAGGGTTGGCTGCTGGAGTTTGCTGGGGTTGCAGGAGTTTCTCCTGGTGCAGAGTTTTTCTTATTAGCACCTGTAAGGCTGGAAGCAGAGGCACAGGTGGAAGAAGCAGCAAGAGCATCACTGGGCTCACTCAAGGACACAGATATTACTGAGCTACATCGGGATCTGGTCGAATAGCTGTTCTTTGGATGCGACACTGAAACAGAAATGAGGAACTTGTGGTCATATGATGAAAGAACATCATGGATAAGGTTTCCCCTATCTCTCCATTTCAAAACAAGCAATTTAAAGAAAAAGAACTGTCTTTCAATGATTATAAAGGAAGCCTATAAAGCAAGTAACTGGGAAGAAAAAATTTTATTTAGCCCTCTTCCTCCACTCCTTCTAAAATCCCCAATGCTTTATAGGAATGCTTAGAGACAGAACAGTTTAATATCAAGTTACCCATATCCCCTCCCCTCACTGACTAATGACTTCTTGGCATTTTCTACTACCAAAACTGGCTATGGCTTCAGCAGCTGACTAAGCCTGGGAACAATAGTATGGGCCATATGTTCAGTTTCCCAAGCAAGAACATTCTAAAGTACAGACTTTGCAAAGAAAGAAGGTAAACAAATCAAATTTTTACGAAATCCATTTTTAAAAAAGTGAATAACACAAGATAAAAACATTCAAGATCAATTAAATATAAATAGAGCTGGTCTTTACAACAAATGTTTATGCTGCCAAATTCTTTCCACAAAAATAACCCCAATTCAAAATACCAACCTAACTGAAAAATATTATTTTCAAATCAAATGTAAGCAAAATTTTAATGATTCAAAGCTGCTCCCCAGATTTTTTCCTTTTTCTCTTTCTTTCTTTTTTATCCTTTGAACTCTGGGCCTCGGTGCTGTCCCTGAGCTCTTCAGCTCAAGGTGAGTGTTCTACCACTTTGAGCCACAGTGCCACTTCTGCTTTTCTGGTGGTTAATTGGAGTTAAGAGTTTCACGGATTTTTGTGCCTGGGCTGGCTTGGAACCATGATCCTCATGATTTCAGCCTCCTGAGTAGCTAGGATTGCAGATGTGAGCCACCGACACTACTGGCGGTTTTTTCTTTTTTCTTTGACCTTAAGCTTGAACTAATGAGTTAATAATTACAGCTCCTTTTGTTTTGATAGTGCTGGGGATCCAATCTAGGTTCTTGAAAATGTAAGACAGCATTCTACTACTGAGATACATCTTCAAGCCCAACATTTCATTTTATACTCAGACTGAAAGAGGAGTTGAGTTCAGGGACTGATATGTCACTACAAACTTTCACTCAGGGCTGCATCCTCTTCTATCTTTAATGCTACTACTTAAGGACCTAATATGTACATGGAGGGAGATACATAGAATTCTATGTTTTCCCTTTTTTTCCTTTCTGTTTTGGCAATATTGGTGTGAATGCTGGGCTTCACACTTACTAAGGCAGGCACTCTACTACTCAAGCCATAAATCCAGCCTGAGCCTTATGTTCTTTACATTATACACAGTATACCTCTCAACGCAGCAGAAAATAATGGGTTAGGGATCTGGTAAATACTCACCATCTCTCAAGTTCATCAATGGACTTAGAAGTATCCGTGAGTCTTTTTTCCACACACACCACCACCCACCCACAAAAAAAAAAGTAGATGAGGTGCTGGGAAGAATCAGTGAGAGTCCAGTCAACATACCAGTTTCCCATTACTAGAGGACAGTCTCCTTACCATCTCCAGCACCCAGAATCGCTCATCATCTATCTTACCTTGCCCAAATGAATCGATGCTCTTCTTCAGAGTTTCTACATCACAGGTGAAGCGTGCTACTCGACCCAGATCCTCATCATATTTACGTTCACTAACAAAATGCTGGAGAAAGAGCACAGGAAAGTCTCTGGGTTAGACAGGCATTATACATGGAACTGATAACCTACTGTATACAAGTGAAACAATATATATTAAATTTCCTCCTTTTAAAAAAATTTTTTTTATTTGTGGGTCGTGGCGCTTGAACTCGGCCTGGGCGCTGTCCCTGAGCTCTTTAACTCAAGGCTACCCAATACCTCTGGAGCTACGACACCACTTCCGGGTTTTTAGTGGTTAATTGGAGATAAGAGTCTCATGTTGTTTAGTGCTCGAGCTGGCTTTGAACCTGGATCCTAAGATCTCAGCCTCCTGAGTAGCTAGGATTACAGGCATGAGCCACTGAACCTGGCTCAATTTCCTCCTTTTTATTACTTAAAATTTTACTAAATGGCCAGTACTGAGTGATCAAATTTTCTCATTTTCACAAGAGTCCAAAGATAAGTTTGACATCTTATGAAATGTTACAAGATAGTCAAAGCCCAGTAGGTATAATACACAAAATGCTAAGGGGGCGGGGAGAAGAGAGCAAATTTATAGTGGAGACTCTCATTACACTACATGGTTCCATTATACACAGAAGCAGAAGGCAGCAAGAATGGCCATAAGCCATGACAATGATCTCATTTAGATAGATGGTTTGGGGTTCTACAATAGGAACCTCCTTAGGAAACCATTTCATCTCTTTATAACACACAATCTCATAGTCTTTGAAATAGGAACAATTTCTTGAGATAGAAAAATCACTCATGTGAAAAGTTAACTTTGGAAATGAGAAGAGTTTTATGCTGCAAGTGATTTAATCCTTTTTAGCAGACTGAGCTGAGAAGCAACCGACCCCTTAGGTCAAATACTAACTACTCCATAAAAATTGTCAGGAAATTTGATACTTGCCACTGAATTAAGTGCTTCTGCAGATACATTCAATAAACAACACCCAAGGTAGCCAGGAATCTCCTCCCCCGCCCCCCAGATAGAAAAGCAAAGGACTTGGATATAATCTGGAAGATCTCCTCTCCCCCAAATGCATCAGAATCCTTTGAGATGCCTCCAGAAATACTGACAGGGAAAGGAGACCAGAAAAAAATTATCTGGAACTCGAAGTCCTAAAGCTCCTTAGTAAATTATTGCTTAGAAAGGCACACGAATCTCTTGTAACAGATCATTCAAATATGTAATATTAGTCAGATTAATTCTGAAACAAATTTTAGGGTTTGTTGAACCAAAGACATAAAAGGAACGATGGAAATAAGTTTCTGGAAATAAGACATTTAAATTGCATAGTACCTACTTCAATATACTGAAAGTGTAGAAAGAAACAGATCCTTAGTCAGCCTGTAGAAGTATTTCTAACAGCCTAGCCTTTCAGTCATGTGGGAAGGGAAACAGATGAAGCCTATGAGAGCCAGAATTCTAATTCCAAAGGTTTCCAGTTTCTCCCAGAGAACTGAATGAGACTGACTGGCATCACTGTGAATGTTCTATAACATTTTATGACAGCGCTTATCTAAATAGGAAATAGTAATTTAAGAAGGAAATAATGAAGTTTTGGTTGTTTGGCTATTTCACCTCAATAAATTCTAAGGAAAAGGAGTGAGAGAATATAAGTACCTTATGGACTTGTGTGAACACAGAACCAATGACAAGAATCCCTGAAAGATCCAAGATGATCTTCTATGTCTGTGGAAGATTATACATATAAAGGATGTTGGATGCCTCCTCAGCCAAGTGTTACTTTCAGTTTTGGCAATAAGGCTTGTGTTCAAAAAGAGCAAAGGCTAAGGGCTCAGAATAAAAAGGCCAATTTCCCATTATTCATGGAGTTTGCTGTTTACAAACAATTACTTTGAACATATTGTCTACAACTGCTCAGGAATATTTCTTTTCTTTTTTCTTTTCTCTTCAGCTCAGGGTTATCGCCCTTCCCCTTGAGCCTTAGCCCCACTTTCCGTTTTCCTGTGGTTAATTGGAGATAAGAGTTTCACATTCTTTAGTGCCCAGGTTGTCTCTGAACCATGATCCTCAGATCTTGGCCTCCTGAGTGGCTAGGATTATAGGTGTGAGCCACCAAGCCTGGCTTTATGAATATTTGAACCTCGGGTTCATATGTTTAGTACCATAAACATAAACATTGTTCTTTCTATAAAACTTTAAAAGGTATTGAGCTGTAAAGTGATTCTAGTACACAGAGGACCAGCATGGGTTGATTAGAGTTTGAAGCCAGCTTGCTACACAGCAGAATTAGTCTCAACAAACAAGCTGGACACTGGTCATCTTCATAAAAATTACAATATAAGCCAGGCATAGTGGTGCACTCTTATAATCCTAGCTACTCAGGAGGCTGAGATCTGAGATCAGGGTTCAAAGCCAGCTCTGGCACAAAAGGACATGAGACTCTTATCTCCAATTAACCTCTAGAAAATGGGAAGTGGGATTTGGCTCAAGGGAAGGGTAGTAGCCTTGAGCTGAAGAGCTCAGGGACAACACGCAGGCCCAGACTTCAAGCCCCAAGTACTTTCTAAATGTGTTAGAAAGTTTGAAGCAAATTACCGTGGTGTTAAGAATGGCTGAAGGATAGGGAAGGTGAGGAACTGACAAAGTGGCTGAGTATATTACAGAAAGACCAAGACAGAATGGTGGCTTGATCCTCATGGAAGTGATGGAAATGAAAGAGACAGACCTAAGACTTAGTAGGAAGTCAAATAGACAGGGTCTATTAACAGATTAGTATGGCAAATGTAATTTCTTCTTCTTTGTTAGCTGTGGGGCTTGAAGTTAGGGCCTGGGTACGTTCCCTGAGTTTTTTCACTCAAGACTATCACTCTATCACTTTCAGCCGCAGTGCCACTTCCCATTTTCTGGTAGTTCTTAAGAGAGAAGAGTCTCACAAACTTTCCTGTCCAAGCTGGCTTTGAACCACAATTGTCAGGCCTCAGACTCCTAAGTATAGCTGAGCAGCACCTTCTGGTGCCCAGCTTGGAATTGAAATTTTATCCCCACCCCTAGTTCTAGGGCTTGAACTCAGGGCCAGACCACTGTCCTTGGGCTTTCTCAAGGCTAGCACTCTACCATTTGAGCCATAACACCACTTCTGGCTTTTTCTATGTATTTGGTACCGAGGAATCGAACCTGGGTCTCTGTGCATGCTAGGCAAGCACTCTACCACTAGGCCAAACTCCCAGCCCCTATGCTTAAGATTTCTTGTTTAGACAGTTGGGTAGTTAGCAATAATTTATAGAGAAAGGGAATCTATAAAAGGGTTAGGTTTGGAAAGGGAAGATCATGACTTCAATATATTACAAGTAGCCATGAATTATGGATATTTGCTATGTTAGTTCCTGAGGGTAAGAAGAAAGGAAGAAAGGAGAAGCTTTACCTTGATATCAGCTCTGAGCTCAACCAATTGCTCCTCTGACATTCGCACAGCCACATCAGTCATCTTCTTTAGAAGTTCTGCTTTCTTTTGTCGGCTGAGCAAAATCTCCACTGTTGAGGAAACCTAAGTATAAATCTTATTTTGCTGCTAAACAGGATAAAGAAAAACTATAGTGTGATAGAGGAGGTAAGAATGATAGGGATATACTGCACATGTGGAAAAGTAATCATGAAATGTTAAGTATGCAATCCTAGATACTAGGAACCTGAGATCTGAGGTTCGAGATTTAAAGCCAGCCTTAAATAGGAAAGTCTTATTTCCATCAACTGCTGAAAAACAGGCTCAAGCATTAGATCACTAGCCTTGGGTGAAAAATCTAAGGGAGACTGCATTTTGTTCCAAAAGCTCCCTGACCTGCAAAACTCATGTATAGCCCAGGCAAATAAAAGAGATTATAACAACGCCCAGGCCCAGAGTTCAAGTCCCACAACTGACGAGAGAGCGAGGAGAGGGAGGAGAGGGAGGAGAGGGAGGAGAGGGAGGAGAGGGAGGAGAGGGAAGAGAGGGGAGAGAGGGGGGCGGGGGGGAGAGAGCAGAGAGGAGAGAGAGAGAGAGGGGAGAGAGAGAATAAAAATTTCCCATGATAAAAGAACTCCCTAGAAACAGAACTACAGTTGTCAGACAAACCACCAAGGAACTTTACCACTGGCAATTCTGCTATTACTGTCCAGCAAAATCTGATCATTATTTTTCTAAGTGAGTCAACTGAATATCCATTTTCCTTTTCTTCCTTTCAAAAAGCCCAGGGAGGTAGGCATGGTAACTGGGTATTGGAAGCTCATATCTGTAATCCCAGCTACTCAGGAGGCTGAGATCTGAGGGTCAGTTAAAAGCCACTCTAGGCAGGAAATTCTGTGAGACTCTTATCTCCAATAAACTACTCTGAAAAAGAAGTATGACTGTGGCTACAGTGGTAGAATACTAGCCTTGGACAAAAAGAAACTCAGGGCCATGGTCTCAGCCCTGAGTTCAAGTCCCAGGATCAGCAAGGAAAAATAAAAGGCAAGATAGGCATAGTGATTCACATCTATAATCCTAGCTATTCAGAAAGCTGAGATCTGAGGATCGTGGCTCAAACCCAGTACAGGTGGGAAATTCTGAGACTCTTATCACCACTAAACTACCAAAAAAGCTAGAACTGGAGGTATAGCTTAACTGATAAGAGTGTTAACCCTGAACAAAAGAAGTTCAGGGAAAGCACCCCAGCCCCAAGTTCAAGCTCCAGGACCTGCATGAAAAATAAACAAAAACCAAATAATTTTAATAGGTATTAGACAGCTAAATGTCTTTAGCAAGTTCTTAGCTAGAGTACCACATATTTATGCCACTGTGGGTGCTTATAATCACATCAGGTTTATCAATGAAAGCAATGTTAGGAATATGACTACTGAAGTTTCTTAACAGCCAGGTCCAACAGCTACAAACATTTATTGTTCTAGTTCTGAACTTAAAACTACTTCCTATTCATATCAATGTTAGTTCCTTTCAGCTTCAGCAGCATTCTGAACATGGATTCATGACAAAATTATAGATTTTTGGATGGACAAAATATATTGAGTAAAGGTTTCTACATACATCATATCATTTAGAGGACTTAATTATACATATGTATATGATAATGAACAAGTCACTTTTTTGGTGTCACTACTGGGGTGTGAACAATGAACTCAAGGACTCATGCTCTTTCTTGCCTTTTTGGCACAGGCTGCACTCTAGTGCTAGTGAAGATAGCAACATCTTCACTTCTGGCTTTCTGTTGGTTAAGTGGATTTGTCTGCTCAGAATGACTTCCAGCCTGAATCCTCAGATCTCAGTCTAAGTAGTTGTTACAGTTACTGGTTTGAACCATCCGTGCTCAGTATTTGAGTATGTGCACGCGTGTGTGCACCAGACCTGGGCTTGAACTCAGGGCCTAAGCTTTTTTGTTCAAGGCTAGTGCTCTACCACTTCTTTTTTTTTTTTTGCCAGTCCTGTGCTTGAGCTCAGGGCCTGAGCACTGTCCTTGGACTTTCTCAAGGCTAAAGCTCTACCACTTGAGCCTCAGCACCACTTCCGGCTTTTTTCTATATGTGGTACCAAGGAATTGAACCTGGGTCTTCATGCATGCTAGGCATGCACTTTAACCACTAGGCCAAACTCCCGGCCCCTCTACCACTTCTTGAACCACAGTGTTCCACTTCCGGCTTTGTGGCGGTTACCTAGAGATAAGAATCTCATGAACTTTTCTGCCCCAACTAGCATACGACTGTGATTCTCACATATCAGCTTCCAGAGTACTTAGATATTACCACTAAGGCCCAGCACATTTTCTTATAAAACAAAAACATAAACAGAGAAACCTATTACTTCAAAAGGTTGATTTGACAGCATATATGAATGTATGAAAAACTCTGAATTTTGAAGTGCTATGAATATGTATATAATTTAGTAAAACTATAGCATATAAAGAAAAAGCACCTTTTTTGGGGGAGTTCTTCATGGGACTTGAACTCAGCCTGGGTGCTGTCCCTGAGGCTATGGTCCTACCCCTTGAGCCACAACAACACTTCCGGTCTTCTGGTGATTAGAAATAAAAATCTCACAGACTTTCATGCCGGGGCTGGCTTTCAGGCTGGCCTTGAACTGTGATCCTCAGATCTCAGCCTCCTGAGTAGCTAGGATTACAGATGAGCCACCACACCCAGTGTTTATTTTATTTCTGATATAGGACCATGTTAACTTTGCCCAAGTTGGCTTCAATCTGAAGATCCTCCTGCATCTCCTCCAAATGCCTGGGATTGCAATATCATACACTATGCTCTACTTATACAAGCTCCTTTTATGAGGACTGAGAGGTGGTAATCTACTATTTCTGTAATAGTTTCAAATAAAGAATGGTTATCTTACTGGCTTCAGCTTTTACTTTGTCCATTTCAGCAAGCAATGCCACTTCTCGATCCATTAAACTAAAAAACAAACAAAAAAGACAAAGGCTTCATTAGAAACTCGAACATAGAAGCAGTACTTTTTTTTTTTTTTTTTTTTGGTGCCACTCTCGGGGCTTGAACTCAGGACCTGAGCACTGTCCTTGGGCTTTCTCAAGGCAAGTGCTCTACCACTTGAGCCACAACACCACCTCCAGTTCTTTCTATATATGTGGTACTAAGGAATCGAACACCGGTCTTCGTGCATGCAGGCAAGCACTCTACCTAGACTAGGTCAAACTGCCAGCCCCAAGAAACAGCACATTCTTTTTTTTTCATGGGTCATGGGGCTTGAACTCTGGGCCTGGGCGCTGTCCCTGAGATCTTTAAGCTCAAGGCTACCACCCTACCCCTTGAGTCACAGCCCACTTTCTGTTTTCCAGTAATTAACTGGAGATAAGAGCACCTGGCTGAAACAGCACATTCTTAACAGTGAAGACTGGCAAAATTTGCAATTTGTATAGGCCACATGAAAATTATGATGCCTTATTGTCAACAAAGGAATATTTTAAGGCAAGGTACAGTGGCTCACTCTTGTAATCCTACTACTCAGGCAGGAGGCTGAAATCTGAGGATTGCAGTGCAAAGCCAGTCCAGACACTTAAGTCTGTAAGACTCTTATCTCCAATTAGCCACCAGAAAAAGGGAAGTGGTGCTGGGGTTCAAGGAGTAGGATGGTAACCTTGAGCTGAAGAGCTTAGGGACAAGGCCCAGGCCCAGAGTTCAAACCCCACAATCAGCAATTTAAAAACAGAGAATATTTTAATTTCCAATAAAAATAAATAGACCTAATTCTGTTACTTCTATAAATTTCAGTAGAACAGTTGCTAGAAATCCAGGAGTTGAGAACCAATAGGTGGCAGTAGCAAGTTACAAAACATCTAAAAAAGTAAACTGTGCTAAAGCAAATCCTTAAGAAAATTACTATTTCCACATATGCACTCACATTTTTTTTTCATCACCCAATTTTATTGGGAACAATGTGTCTGCTATCAAAGAGAAGAGAGCCCACGGTTCCTTCTGCAGCAAGAACCTTCAGTTCATCTAGGATGGGAGGGGCAAGAGGCCCCTTTCTAAGACAGGATCATACCACCACTTCAGCCGGACCTCCCCAAAAATCTATGCTCTTTTAGCTCAGCACTTGGCACTTAAGGAAAAGAGACCCATGAAGGCAGCGGTAGGAAGATAAGTCCCAGACTCCTTAGGATACCCATTCAGCCAACTGTTTCAGTGCTTCTTCATGTTTATCCGGGTAGATTTGTAGACAGTACACTAGGCAGTTTGATTGAGGGTTCTTCCTCCTTGCTGTCCACAGTTAACAACTCCCAGGCTACTTCCTCCTGTTCCATCTCCTCTAACACTTCCAACAATTCATCCTCATCCATATCATCTCCAAAGCCCTTGGATTGAAAAATGGCATCTGAGATCTGCTGAGTTACATCCTGTTGTTCTGTGATGTCAGCCATCAGTTCATCTACCTTGTCAATGTCCTTGTCCTGGTAAGCTTTTTTCATGCCTTGAGCAGCAAGTTCTATGGTCCATGGCTCTTCTGCATTGGTGGTGGCATTCTCAGTTTCCTCATACTGAAACTTCAGGGTGGATAACGTCGTCCCATCCGTTCGGGGCATTTGCTGTTCCAATCTTTTCTTTCTCCCTAAAGCCTGCAGGGCAGCTCTCTTATTCTTGGTTCCATGCTTCTTGGCCATTTGTAGCTCCTGCTGAAATTTCTGCTTCAGAAACTCCTGCTTCTTGATCAGTATCCTTTCAGTCTCCTTCAGTTTCTGTATTGCTTCTTCTGGGGTTGGCTCCTTCTCCTTCTTCCCACTCCCAAAGAGCCCACTCATCAAGACCTGGCCTCTCCCACTTCTGCCCCACAGTGTGCTCCGGAGTATGGGTCTAGCACTCACTTTTCTTTTTTTTGGTGGGTCATGAGGCTTAAACTCAGCCAGGTTGCTGTTCCACAGCTCTTCAGCCCAAGGCTACTGCCATACCCTTGAGCCAAGCCCCACTTCTCATTTTCTAGAGGTTAATTGGAGATAAGAGTCTCAGGTCCTTTTGCTGTGTTACCTGATATATAGTATATATGTTTGATTATTTGAAATTGGAAAGGAAATAGGGGAAAGCAAGTTAATTGGGAGGGGGTAAGGGGAGAGAAATAGGGAAAAAACATGAGAAGGGGTATTAATGTGTAAGAGGTAATGCACCTACTATCTGATGAATTTAACTGTAACCCCTCTATACATTACAATAAAAAAAGGGAAAAAAGAAAAAAAGAAAAAAAGAATCTCAGGTCCTTTTGTGCCCTGGCTGGCTCTGAACCTTGATCCTCAGATCTCAGCCTCCTGTGTAGTTAGGATCACAGGCATGAGCCACCATGCCCGGCACACTCATATTTTTAAAAAAGATATTTTGGTCTATAAAATTTGACAGGCTTGGGCCTGGACCATAGCCCACAGATAGAGTGCTCACCTAGCATATATGAAGCCCTCAGTTCGATTCCTTGGTACCACATACACAGAAAAAAGGTGGAAGTGGTTCTGTGGCTCAAGTGGTAGAGCTCTAGCCTTGAGAAAGCCCAACAACAGTGCTCAGGCCCTGAGTTCAAGCCAGGACTTGACATAAACAAACAAACAAGAGTTTATGTGGCATCAAGGAATCTAACCCAGAGTCTCAAGTACTCTACCACTAAGCCATATTCCCAGCCCCTCGTTTTAGTCTTCAGGATAGAGAATAATCAAAGCTCAATTCTCATAAACAATCTTGAAGATGGAATTAACATTTCTGGTGAGATTTTTCTTTAGCTTAGCTACCTTTTTTTTTTTAAAACATACTAGTGTTTAAAATTAGAATGTCAAGTAAAATTAGGGTTTCAACACCCTTAAATGTTAATCCTTAAATAAATATCTCAATTTTCTATAAACTTTAAGAGTTCAGATTATATTCCCCCCTCCTCCCTTCCTTCTGTAGTGATGGGGATGTAACCATAAGCACTCTACCACTGACCTGTATCTCCAGCTTTTGGCTTTTTGAGATAAAGCCTAGCTATGTGGCCTGCTCAACTCCTAAATCCTACTACCTTAGCCTCCCAAGTGCTAAAGTTATAAGCATAGTTATAGGTACATATTACCCTAGAACACAATTTCCTCATTTATATATGTATTGTTTGTTTGTTTTTGTGCTGGTACTAGGGTTTGAATTCAGGGCCAAGGCACTGCCCCTTTAGCTGTTTCCATTCAAGGCTAGAGTTCTACTATTTGAGCCACAGCTCCACTTTCCAGCTTTCTGGTAATTAATTGCAGATAAGAGTCTATGGACTTTTCTGTCAGAACTGGTTTTGAACTATGATCCCTAGTTATCAGCTTCCTGAGTAGCTAGGATTACAGGAGTAAGCCACCAGCACCCAGGTATTATCTGGCTTTCTTATCAATCTTGAATTTAAATTAAGTAACACCTACAACAATGTAAAGCAGACAAATTTTATCAATTAGCAAGGAAAGTAAAAAGATGTTTTAGGTTTTAAGCATTAGAAAGCTTCTGATTTTATTTTTTATGGGTCAGCTTTTATTGGATGTCAAAGTAAAAGAGGTCTTGTCAGGGATAATGCAATCTTACTGCTGCAAATACATAAGAACCCTTTTCGCCCGATGGTATTACGAACAGAAAAATGTCTAAGAACATTAAGACGAAGCCTTAGTTCTGTGTCAAATGTAATAAACTCACCTGTCAATTATTTCTTGAAGCAACTAGCTTAAAAACCTACATCAGGCAGAGAAAAGAGCTTTACACTAGTAGAGAAGGGCAGATATTCTGTCTTAAGTTCAACTGAGCTGGTTATTAATTTTGCTAATCAATACTAAATGCACAGTTCCCAGTCCAAAAAAAACCAAAAACAAAAAAAACATTTCATTTGTTATTTATGGCTGGTTTCCAAGATAGTAGGAACTCACAAATCTCTCTCCCAGAACTGCCCTGGTTCAGAGGTTTGTTCTCAATGGAATCAGAAAGCTTAACAGTTATAGAGAGACCAGAAGCCTACCAAAGCAAAGTTGTGATGAACTACATTTGGTTTTCATATTCTTCAAGTGTGTCAATGGGATCTGATAAGAATATAGTACAAAGGACATGATGCTTTGTCTTAGAGGTCCAGAAAATAAATAAAAACTACCCAGTAGGGCCGGGAGTTTGGCCTAGTGGTTAAAGTGCTTGCCTAGCATGCATGAAGACCTGGGTTCGATTCCTCGGTACCACATACATAGAAAAAAAAGCCGGAAGTGGTGCTGAGGCTCAAGTGGTAGAGCTCTAGCCTTGAGAAAGTCCAAGGACAGTGCTCAAGCCCTGAGCTCAAGCCCAGGACTGGCAAAAAAAGAAAAAAACAAAACAAAACAAAAAAAAAACTACCCAGTAAACTTTTTGAGATGTTAGAGCTTAATTTAAAGAAAGGTTAAGAGAATTGGTTGTTTTTATGTAAATGTATAAATACAAAATCATAAAGCTAAAAGTAGCATTAAATAGTTCCTAACAGAAGAGATATGAATATTAAATTAAAAAAAATAAATCATTTGAGGGCCAGGAGTTTGGCCTAGTGGTTAAAGTGCTTGCCTAGCATGCATGAAGACCCGGGTTCAATTCCTTGGTACCACATACATAGAAAAAAGCCGGAAGTGGTGCTGAGGCTCAAGTGGTAGAGCTCTAGCCTTGAGAAAGTCCAAGGACAGTGCTCAGGCCCTGAGCTCAAACCCAGGACTGGCAAAAAAAAAAAAAAAAATCATTTGAGCCGAGCCAGGCACCTGGTGACTCACACCTGTAATCTTAGCTACTCAGAAGGCTAAGATCTGAGGATGGCAATTGAAAGCCAGCCCAGGCACAAAAATCTGTGAAACGCTTATTTCTAATTAACCACAGAAAATCTAAAGTGGTGTTATGGTTCAAGTGTCAGCGCTAGCTAGTCTTGAAGAGCTCAGGGACAGTACCAGGCCTAGAGTTCAAGATGACAAAACAAAAACAAAAAACAACAATAACAAAAAAACACCTCAACAAAAAAAAAAGAAAGATAGCTTAAACATATGGTTTATGTATGTGGTTTTAAATATGGTTGCCTAGCATGCACGAAGACCGGGGTTGGATTCCTAGGTACCACATACATAGGAAAAAGCCAGAAGTGGTGCTGTGGCTCAAGTGGTAGAGCTCTAGCTTTGAGAAAATTCAAGGACAGGCAAGGAAAGAAAGAAAGAAAGAAAGAAGAGAGAGAGAGAGAGAGAGAGAGAGAGAGAGAGAGAGAGAGAGAGAGAGAGAGAGAGATATAAAGGAGAAAACAAAAAGAAAGAAAAAGGGGAGATAGCTACTTCTGAGGCTTAGATCTGACAATGAAGGTTTGGGGCCATCCTGGCCTCTAAACTCTTTATTTCCAGTAAATCACTCAGAAAAATCAGGAAGTGGTTCAAGTTGTAGCATGCTAGCCTTGAGTTCATAGGGGTTCACGGACAGAGTTCAGGCCCCAGGACCATAAAAAAGGGAAAAGAAAAAGGTAGAGTGAAAGAGAGATGAGGTTAATTGGGATAGTGTATACACTGACACTACACACAATGACAAAGCCCACTTGTATAAATAATGTCAGCTAATAAAAAGAGGTAATAGGGCCAGGAGTTTGGCCTAGTGGTAGAGAGCCAGCCTAACATGCATGAAGACCAGGGTTCAATTCCTCGGCACCACATATATAGAAAAAGCCAGAAATGGTGCTGTTGCTCAAGTGGTAGAGCTCTAGCCTTGACAAAGCCAAAGACAGTGCCCAGGCCCTGAGTTCAAGGCCCAGGACTGGCAAAAATAAAAATAAATAAAAATAAAAAGAGGTAATAATAGCCAGGTGCTGGGGCTCACACCTATAATCTACTCAGGAGGCTGAGATCTGAGGACTGCAGTTCAAAGCCAGCCCCGGCACTAAAGTCCATGAGATTCATATCCAATTAACCATCAGACTACAAGAAGTGGTGCTATGGTACAAGTGGTAGAGTGATAGCCTTGAGCTGAAGAGCTCAGGCCCAGAGTTCAAGCCTACTACTGAGGAAAATAAAAAGTAGTAATAAAAGAAATCAATGATTAATAAGAGTACAGAAGACATATTTGGAATGAGGTGCATTAAAAAGAATCTTTTTTATAATTCTGTCCAAATACCTATTATTTGCTATATTTTTTAGTTTAAAAGACAGTTACTAAATTGAGTGTGTGATCTATTCTATTTTTCTTGACAGGCCAGAAGTGTAGCCTAGTGGATGAGTGCTTGTCTAGCATGCAAGAAGTCCTGGGTTCGATTCCTTGGTACCACATATACAGAAAAAGCCAGAAGTGGTGCTGTGGCTTAAATGGTAGAGTTAGCCTTGAGAAATCCCAGGGACAGTGCCCAGGCCCTGAGTTCATGCCCCAGGACTGGCAAAAACAAAAAACAAAAAAAATGACAAAAAAACAAAAAACAAACACTAGAAAGTTAAATATACCACAGAATTTTTACATCTCTCCCCACTGTGTAGAGAATATATAGGAATTTGGAATTAAAGAATCTAGAAAACAGCTAACCATTTTTATGAATAATTCTTCTTGTGCCTATGATTTTTATCAAACCAAACTTTACTTACCAGCTCTGTAAGTCAGCAAAAGCTTGTTTCATTTTCTTAATGGAAGCATCCATCTCTTCTTTAACTACAACTCGGTACCGTGCAAGAGACACTGTGCAACGCTGTAGGTCTTTTACAGATTTTTCAATATTAGAACCTTGGAGGAAAAAAAACCCAGATTATTTATGTTATGTGAAATAAAAATGTTTCCTAAATGACCATACTTGCTCAACAATCTTATTTTTCATAGCAATTTCTTAAGTTTGTATTTATTACTATTACTATTAGTAGTAGTAGCAGTAGTAGTAGTAATAATAATATTTTAAAAATCTTGCCAGCCATCAGTGGCTCAAGTCAGAATCTAGTTACTCAGGAGGCTGAGATTTGAGAATTTTGGTTCAAAGCCAGCCCAGGAAGGAAAGTCTGTGGGACTCTTTCAATTAACTGGAAACTGGTAGTGGCTCAAATCGGTAAAGTGCCAGCCTGAGCAAAAAAGCTTAAGGACAGAACCCAAGTCTGGAGTTCAAGCTCCATGACAAAACAAATCTTTTGTGCCTATCTTGGGGCTTGCTCTCAGGTGGGGGGCACTATCACAGAACTTTTTTGCTCAGGGCTAGCACTCTACTACTTGGGCCACAAGCTCCAGTTTTAGCTTTTTGGTGCTTAACTAGAGATAATAGTCTCATGGACTTTCCTTCCAGAGCTGTTCAAACTGCAATCTATAGAGCTCAAGCACAAGTAGCTACAATTACAGGCATGAGCTACAGGCACTTGGTTAACACACATATTTTTAACATTTTTTTTTCCCCTGTACCAGTATTGGGGGCTTGAACTCAGGGAACTGTGCTTTTGCTTATCTTTTGGCTCAAGCCTGGAGTTTGAGGCACACCTTCACTTCTGGTTTTTTTGCTGGTTAAATGGAAGTCTGAGGCACTTGAATTTGTCTGCCCAGGCTGGCTTCAAACCACAATCCTCAGATCTCAGCCTCCTGAGTAGCTAGGATTACACGCATGAGCCACTGGCTTCTGTCACATTCGAAATTTTTAATCCTTTTGCTATTATGGTTTTGAGATAGTCAAGTTTTGTGTGAACCACTGTACCTGGCTCACATTTTCAACTTTGTAATTAGTTGTTTTGCCAGTCCTGGGACTTTAATTCAGGGCCTGGACACTGTCTTTGAGCTTTCTCAAGGCTAGTGTTCTACCACTTGAGCCACAGTATCACTTGAGGCTTTTTCTGTGTATGTGGAACCCAGTACCTGAACCCAGGGCTTCATGCATGCTAGGCAAGAACTCTACCACTAGGCCACACTCCTGGCCCCCCTTTAGAGTTTTTTGTTTGTATTATTTTGCCAGTCCTGGGACTTGAACTCAGGGCTTGGGCATTGTCCTTGGGTTTTCTCAAAACTAGAGGTCTATCACTTGAGCCATAGCACCACTTCCAGCTTTTTCTATGTATGTGGTACTGAGGAATTGAACTCTAGGTTTTGTGCATGCTAGGCAAGCATGCTACCACTAGGCCAAACTCCTGGCCCACCTTTACTTTTTAAAGACAGAATTTTACTGTGCTGCACAGGCTGCTCCCAAATTTCTAGGTTTAAGTGATCCTCCTTGCTTCAGCCTCATGAGTAGCTGAGACTAAGACTCTTGCTGTTATGCTCAGCTTACCATTCCAATTTGATTTTGTGTTCTTTTAGAACATATCTAAACAGCTGGGAATGTGGCTTAGTGGTAGAGTGTTTATCTAGCATGCATGAAGCCCTAAATTTAATTCTTCGGTATCATATAAATAGAAAAAGCCAGAAGAGACACTGTAGCTCAAGTAACAGAGCAAAAGAAGCTCAAGGGCAGTACCTAGACCCTGAGTTCAAGCCCCAGGACTAGCAAAAAAAAAAAAAAAAAAAAAAGAAAGAAAGAAAAGAAAAAAAGAAATTATGTTGTCACTGAGGACCAGCATTTCCAGGGAGAAATAGAATAAAGACATAAAACTGGTGAAGTTAGTTACAATTATACAGTTCTGACTTTGATAAATGGTTCTGAGGTGATAGCTGGTTAAACTGGGTAATGAGGACTCATTAGTGTATTTGAAACAGGTTTGAAAATTTTCTCTAAACTATTTATTTTAAAAAGCATTTTTTTTTTTTTGGCCAGGCACAGTGACTACTCAGGAGGCTGAGAGCTGAGAATCACAGTTCAAAGCCAGCCCAGGCACAAAAGAATCTGAGACTCTTATCTCCAATTAACAAAAAGTGGGGCTTGGCTCCAGGATAGGGAGGTAGTCTTGAACTGAAGAGCTCAGGGACAGCACCCAGGCCTAGGAGTAGGGCAGTAGCCTTGAGCTAAAGAGCTCAGGGGCAATGCCCAGGCCAAGTTCAAGCCCCATGACCTACCAAAAACAAAAACAAAAACAAAAACCATACACTCATCTCTGCACTATTCACAATAGCCAAGCGATGGAAATAGCCCAGATGCCCCACTACAAATGAATGGATACAAAAAATGTGGTACATATATACAATGGAATTCTACATAGCCAACAGACAAGATAAAATAATAGCATTTGCTGGGAAGTAGATGAAACTAGAGGGAATCATACTGAGTGAGATAAGTCAAGACCAAAGGAACAAAAGGTGTATGGTCTACTTGATATGTGGATATTACATCCAAACAGTACAAGAGCCATGCCTCAATATTTGGGAACCCAAAGTTATGGACATGGTCTTGGAGATATAAACATAACTACAGAGACATAAAAATCTATGATGGCATATATACTATGTAGACATAATGTTATATAGACAAATACTCTACAACTAGGTCCTGGCACCTGAACTATTCTCTTAAGATTATCAACAGTATACACAGAAGTAGAAGAGTAGGAAATTACAACCTAGAAAATAGAAACAGGATTACCTAATACCCTTCTGAAACCTCATTTATGAGAACAAAGAAGTAATTTGCTTTCACTAGCCAAAATCAGATTATTCTTTCCTTCCCCAGAAGGGTCATTGATTTACCTAGTCTTTTATTGGTAGAGGAGAGTAGAACATCCTCCACCCCCAGATTTGAAAACTGAGATCCTGCCGTGGATGTTGGGGGAAATTTGGCAGCATTCCTGGACTGCTGAGCATTCCTAATAGAGCGCATCGTCAAAGACTTGGACTCAAAGTCAGAGACACCATTCTCTAGCACAGATCCTGTCAAGAAAGAGACTGTTTTAGAACACAGTGTAGTGGTAAATCAGACATGCAATCTTAATTAACAAAAGAAAATAGGCAAAAAATGTTTTAGGCAAAACCATGGGTAGTAACAAGGTTGCTGGTTTTCATAGTTACATGGAGACAGAAAAAAAGAAAAGTTTTATATTGTTTTTTTTTTTTGTTTTTTTGTTTTTTTTTTGCCAGTCCTGGGCTTGGGCTTAGGGCTTGAACACTGTCCTTGGACTTTCTCAAGGTTAGCACTCTACCACTTGAGCCTCAGCGCCACTTCGGGATTTTTTTTGCTATTTATGTGGGGTACCGAGGAATCGAACCCGGGTCTTTATGTATGCTAGGCAAGCATTCTACCACTAGGCCAAACTCCCGGCCCCAAGTTTTATACTGTTTTGGGGTGAAAAAAAGAATGTAAAAACCTTGGGGCTGGGAGTTTGGCACAGTGGTAGAGTGCTTGCCTAGCATGCATGAAGACCAAGGTTCAATTCCTCGGTACCACATACATAGAAAAAAAGCCAGAAGTGATGCTGTGGCTCAAGTGGTAGAGCTCTAGCCTTGAGAAAGCCCAAGGGCAGTGTTCAGGCTCTGAGCTCAAGGCCCAGGACTGCCCCCCCCCCCAAAAAAAAATTATAAGATGGCATGGAGTTTAGCCTAGTGGTAGAGTGCTTTGCCCAGCATGCACAAAGACCTGGGTTCGATTCCTAGGTAACACATACATAGAAAAAGCTGGAAGTGTTGCTGTGGCTTAAGTGGTAGAGTTCTAGCCTTGAGAGAAACCAAGGACAGTGCACAGACGATGAGCTCAAATCCAGGACTGGCAAAATAAAATAATATTTATAAGAGCAAGGTAATAATTGCTAATGTCCATGATTGTAGCTACTCAGGAGGCTGAGATCTGAGGATTGTGATTTGAAGCCAGTCCAGGCAGGAAAGTCCGTGAGACACCTATCTTCAATTAATCATCAGAAAACCAGAAATAGAACAATAGAACTGTAGATCAAAGTGGTGGAACACTATGCTTTAAGTAAAAGAGCTCAAGGATAATGCCCAGACCCGGAGATCAGGCCCTACAACAATAACAAACACACACATACACATACATACATATACATACATACATACATACACATACACATACACACACACAGTCTGTGAACTTACAATTATTAATAATCTTGTTTACTGAATTATTAAACAAATATAGGAGTATGAAAGACTATTTCTTATAAAAATAGACAATCAGTCAATATTATTTATTCCTTTCTGTACTAGGTAGAATTATATCAACATTTTCATCTCATCCTCATCCTTAACCCTTAATAGGTTTGTAAAAAAATTTTTGGCAATACTGGGGTTTGAACTTAAGATGCTATATTCCATAATCAGGTATTATACCACTTGAGCCATCTACTGCTATTAAATCTTTTTTTTTTTTCTTTTTGCCAGCCCCAGGACTGGACACTGACCCTGAGCCTCTTTGTGCTCAAGGCTAGTGCTCTACCATGTGAGCCACAGCACCCCTGGCCTTTTCTGTGTATGTGGTGCTAGGGAATCAAACCCAGAGCTTCATACATGCAAAGAGAGCACTCTACCATTGAACTCCGTCCCCACCTCTAAATCTTTAATTAAAAAAAAAAAGATCTTTAAAGTCAATTTCTGCTGAATACTAAAGGGTTCTTTCCTCTGCTTAATAGAAGATTTCTGCAAGATTGACCTAAGGTAAAAATATTAAGACAAGGAACACAAATTATATTTTTCTAGGTTTTGGATAATTATAAGGCCTCTATATTGTATATTTCAATAGAATCAACTCTGAACTCACCTGTTACATCCAATCTACTTGGCATGGTAGACTCACAATCTTCTAATTCTCTGGCATCTATTGAAAGAGTCTCCAGACCCTCACTGAGTGAGTCCACAGACTCAACATCATTGATGGTGCCATTGACATGATAGCCATTAAGGCCATCTTTTTCTGAGGCAGACGCAGACTGCTCCTCTTGATTGGAAATCGATTTATTCGAATCTGGGGTACAGTTACTTGCTTCTGCTGCCAGTTTTGGTTTGCTTTTCTTCTTTTTGTTCTAGATTATTGAAGATTTGAAAAATGAAAAGAAAAAACAAATTCCTTCAACACTGCTCAAAGAGTTAACTCTAGCTACTACAGGCAACAAATTTCTCCTGTGTACTTTCCCAAATAGAACATATTTTTATATACGTTGAACCATTCCTAAAATTAAAAATTTCTATGTGAAACACTATACTTAAAAATTAAGCGAGGTGCAGTGGCTCATGCCTGTAATCCTAGCTACTGAGGAGGCTGAGATCTGAGGATTGCGGTTCAAAGCCAGCCTTGATAAATTTTTTTTTTTTTTTTTTTATCAGTCCAGGGCCTGAGCACTGACCTTGGACTTTCTCAAGGCTACAGCTCTACCACTTGAGCCTCAGCACCACTTCCGGCTTTTTTCTATGTAGGTGGTACTGAGAAATCCAACCCAGGTCTTTGTGCATGCTAGGCAAGCACTCTACCACTAGACCAAACTCCCCACCCCAGCCTTGATACTTATCTCCAAGTAACCACCAGAAAATCAGAAGTGGCGTTGTGGCTCAAGTAGCAGAGCGCAAGCCTTGAGCTAAAAAGCTCAGGGACAGCACCCAGGCCCAGCAATTCAAGCCCCATGACTAAAAAAAAAAAATTAATTTCTTGGTGGTATTGGGCTCTGTGTTTACTAGGCCAGAGCTCTACCACCTAAGCCCCTTCTAGCCCCAATTCTGTATTTTAGATAAATTCAAACACAGAAACATAAAACATTTCTTTTTGTGTATGCATCTGCCTATACTAGGGCTTGAACTTAGGGCCTGAACACTGCCCTTGAGCTTTTGTCCCCCTATTGTTCGAACAACAGCTCCACTTCTGGTTTTTTGATGATTAAATGGAGATAAAGAGTCTCATAGACTTTCCTACACAGATTGGCTTCACACCACAATTCTTTGATTTTAGCCCTCTGAGTAGCTCAGATTACAGTTATGAGCCAAGGACACCAAGCAACATAAACCATTTCTTCATGGCAAAACCCACTTTAATGAAAACGAAAAGATAAACTATAAAATGTGAGAAAAACATGTAACATATTCAAACAAAATGTTGAATATACAAACTAAACAACTCAATAAAACCAAGTAACAAGTGAGAAGGCTGGAGTTCAATCATCCACACAATCCAAAAAATTAAATTACTAGCACAAGCTGTAAACACATTGAATAAAGCAAAATAGTCTATGCTTATGAAAATTACAAATGCATATACCTTTTGATCAGCAAATTTCTACTTTTAGGAATTTATCCATCTAAAATACTTCCATGTGAACTGGCTATGGCTTTGTACCATTGCCTTATGTATATAGTAAGTATACATATATATTTATAGCCTGAAACTACCTAGTATAACATCCTATTGGACTAATCCCAATAGTTAACTAGACTAAATTTGGATGTTGGAGAATACAGATTTGAGACTACTCTTGTAATTTATTTTTGCTCTAGATTTTTAAGGAATTTGCATATATGTCTAACATACTTTTTCAGCTATTATGGGCTTGAACTCAAGAGCATGGGCACTGTCCCTGAGCTTTTGTGCTACCCCTTAGAAACACAGGTCCATTTCCGAGTTTGGGGTGGTTAATTAGAGATAAGTCTTAGAGGCATTTCTCACAGAATGGCTTTGAACTTCAATCCTCAGATCTCAGCCTCCTGAGTAGCTAGGATTATAGGGATGAGTCACCAGTGTCTGGCTTTCAGCTATGTTTATAACTTATGTCATTAACAATTTATAGTCCTGGGCTAATAAGACACTATTTCCTAAAGGAACTACACTTAAGGTACCAAGCTATGGGAAGGATTTTGAGACCAGCTAGTATTCCTTGGGGAAACACTGTATTTTTCTATGGAAAAGGGACTGAGTCGAGTGCCAGTGGCTCACACCTATAATTCTAGATACTCAGGAGGCTGATATCTGTGGATCACAGTGCAAAGCAACCTGGACAGAAAAGTCCCCATGAGACTCTTACCTCTAATAAACTACTCAAAAATCTAGAAGTGGCCAGGAACGCAGCCGAGTGGTAGAATGCTTGCCTAATATACATGAAGCCCTGAGTTCGATTCCCTGGTACTACATGCACAGAAAAAGCTGGAAATGGCGCTATGACTCAAGTGGTAGAGCGCTATCCTTGAGAAAGCTCAAAGACAGTGCTCAGACCCTGAGTTCAAGCCCCCAGACTGGCAAAATCAATAAATAAAATAAAAACTGGAAGTGGCACTATGGCTCAACTGGTAGAAGGCTAGCCTTGAACACAAAGTGGCTCACAGATAGCACCTAAGCCTTAAGTTCAAGCCCCACAACCAACAAAAAAAAAAAAGGAGAAGAAAGGATTGAGAACTAATGTATTAGGCACTAAGTACTAAATATATTAGTGTTCTTTTCTTATTTTAATGATGAGCAAACTAAACTATACAAAGGCTAAACAATATTCTCAGGTCACAATACAAGATATAATAGAACAGGATAGAAATTCGTTTTTTTATTAAAGAATTTATTAACATTGATTTTTACATCATATTTCAAATGACATGTTTAACAAACGAATGTTCAAGAAGGGAATCTCTTTATACAATCACTGGCACTTAGTTTTTAGAACATAATCAAAATTAGGCTAAGGGTTTGTATATCATAGATAGAAATTCAGTTTTAACAGATACACAGCCAAGTACCTTCTACCTACTTAAATTGCAGTATTTGCTCCAACTGGAAGGAACATAACAACTGTAGTAATAAAAGCCGTCATAAGGCTTTAAGTCACAATTCATAGTATTAGGAACTATTACCACCGTTTTCTGACCTAAAAATCTGCATTAATTGGGCACAGTGGTGCACACCTGTAATCTGAAGACAGGAAGATCCCAAGTTCAAGGCTACATAGAGGGACTCCATCTCATAAAACAAAATCATACCAAAAAAAAAAAAAAAAAAACCCTGAACAACTTTAGCTGATCTATGATTTGACTACTGTGTTCATTTTCCCTGGAGGAGCTTCTGTTCTCCTTGAAATGCTATTGTGCTTTTAACCCCTGTCCAGTATCCATTCAGAATGGCATCAAGACAAAGTCACTCTGATTCATCCCTTCAATCACAGGGAGACTATATTGAGACGCAGTTATATTTCAAGGTCAAAGAAAACTTTTCTTTTTTTGGCCACAGGGCTTGAACTCTGGGTCTGGGAATTGTCCCTGAGCTCTTCAGCTCAAGGCTATCACTTTACCACTTGAGCCATGGCGCCACTTGTGGTTTTCTTTTCTACTAGTTAATTGGAGATGAGAGTCTCATGGACTTTAGTGTGTGGGCTGGCTTTGAACCTTGATCCTCAGATCTCAGGACTCCTGAGTAGCTAGGATTATAAGCATGAGCTACGGGTACCCAGAAAAGACAACTTTTTTTAGCCAGGTGAACCAAAGGTAAATATTTTCTTCAAATACTTTTCACAAACCTTAAGGTTCTAATATTGTGCTCTTAAATTTATTTTTACCTTTTTCTTGCCTGTTACTGTCCATTCTTTAAGTACTTCACTGGCACTACCTGTAAAATGAAATCAATAACAGATTTTGTCACCTACCACATACACAAACAGGACTTAAAGAGTCTCTGTATTTTGCAACTAAGAATTCCCAGAATTCCTAATAAGAAAAGTTAAAGACTAAATCTTTGGAGATTGGCAGGGTGGCTCAGGTAGTGGTACCTCAGCCAATAAGAAAAAGTATCAGTAGCAAGTTTGAGCCCTGTCTTGGGCAATCAACCAACCAATCAATCTTCCAGATAATCATTTCATGCTCCCTTTTGAATATCCACCTACTTATTACATCCCCCTTTCCATGTAATCTCCCCACTGAGGTATTTCAAGAAGAGACTAAATGTAGCCTGGCCATTTTAAGATTCTTTTATCTGAATGTCCTATGTGATTAAAGATATCTGATTTCTACCAAGTATGCTATATCTGCCCCTCCAGGTTACACACTACCTAAGCTATGGTGCTTTGGAAAGAGCTATACACTAGACCCAAACACCAATACTATTTTAAGATGTAGGCAAAAGAACACTTTACAGTAATACGACCCATGTATCCCATATTTACAAATTCAGGGAAATGAAAGTAGGGAGACTTAACCTGACATCACTGTTAAAAAACAAAACAGCTTCAAATAAAGTTTTTCTAAAACAAGTTATGTAGAAAGAAGTTTAGGAAACACTCTTCAAGGCCAGGATAGTAGCCTAGTGGTAGAGTACTTGCCAAGCATGCACAAAGCTCTGGGTTTGATTCCTAGGTACTACATATACAGAAAAAGCGGGAAGTGGCGCTGTGGCCCATGTGGCAAAGTGCTAGCCTTAAGCAAAAAGTGTCCAAGGACAGTGCCCAAGGACCTGAGTTCAAGCCCCAGGAATGTCAAAGAGGAGGAGGAAGAAGAAGAGGAGGAGGAGGAGAAAATACTCTTCAACTCAATAAATCTAAAAACTTGTATAAATCTGCGGCTCTTCCTTGTATTCTTGTACATTAGGTAAGGAAACTCAACTCATATATTTGAGTAATTGCCACACCCAAACTAACTGACAGTAGGCTAGGAAGGAAATTTGCCACCTGCCAGGTGTCATGGCTCACACCTGTAATCCTAGCTACTCAGGAGGCTGAGATCAGAGGATCAAGGTTCAAAGCCAACCTGGGCAGGAAAGGACCTGAAACTCTTATCTCCATTAACCTCTAGAAAACAGGAAGTAGGGTTTGGCTCAGGGTAGGTTGGTAGCCTGGGGCCAAAGTGCTCAGGGACAATGCCCAGGCCCAGGGGTAGGGGTAGGGGGGCAGCCTTGAGCTGAAGAGCTCAGGGACAGAATCCAGGCCAAGTTCAAGGCCCATGACCCACAAAAAAAAAAAAAAAAAAAAAAAAAAAGAATGTGAGACTCTTATCTCCAGTGAGTCACTAGAAAATAGGAAGTGGGGCTGTGGCTCAAGGGGTAGGGCGGTAGCCTTGTGCTGAAGAGCTCAGGGACAGTGCCCAGGCCCAGAGTTCAAGCCCAAGAACAGATCGAAAAAGAAAGAAAGAAAGAGAGAGAGAAAGAGAGAAAGAGAGAAAGAAAGAAAGAAATTTGCTACCTGTTCTTGAGCCACAGAATCACTCCTTTGTTATAAAGAGTCTCACATTTTATAAAACCCAACACCATTCAAGTCCCTTATACCACTGGCCACATGATTATTTCCTCCTCCTCCTCCTTCTCCTCCTCTTCCTCTTCTTATTCTTCTTCTCCTCCTCCTCCTCCTCCTCCTCCTCCTCCTTCTTCTCCTCCTTCTCCTTCTCCTCTTCCTTCTTCTCCTTCTCCTCCTCCTCCTCCTTCTTCTTCCTCTTCCACCACCGCCTCCTCCTCCTTCTCTTCCTCTTCTTGCCAGTCCTGGGCCTTGAACTCAGGGCCTGGGCACTGTCCTTGGGCTTTCTCAAGGCTAGAGCTCTACCATTTGAGTCACAGCACCATTTCTGGCTTTTTTCTATGTATATGGTACTGAGGAATCAAATCTGCGTCTTCACGCTTGCTAGGCAAGCACTCTACCACTAAGCTAAATTCCTTGCCCCACATGATTTCTTATTAAATGCCAGTAGAGAACATTTTGTATAAGGTAATTAAGTGTTTTTGTTTTTGTTTTTTTTTTTAGTTTGCCCCCTATTCTAGGAATCTTACATTTTAGATATAAATTGCTTTTAAGGCTGAAAGAGACATCTTACATCAACAAAAAGTCATAGTATGTTATGTTACTGATTCTGAAATTTTTAGCCAGAGGACCAGCTCCGGCAGGGAAAGAGATTTCTTCACAAAGCCTGAGCAAATTGTGGAAAAAGACAAGCATTTCAGCACATCTTTAGGTTTAACTAGAAAACTAGTACACCAGGGCATGAGATAGTGTTAATGAATAATATGTGAGCAAAGATGTGGTTCCACTGCTCATTATTTCAGGATTGGTTAGGCAGGGCCTTGGCATAAATTAGAAAATCATTGTTAAACTGGGTACCAGTGGCTCATGCCTATAGTCCTACCTACTCTGGAGGATCTTGACTCAAGGCCAGCCTGGGCAGGAAACTCCACAAGACTCATCTCTAATTAAACACCCAAAAAGCCAGAAATGGAGGTATGGTTCAAGGGGTAAAGTGCCAGCTTTGAGTAGAAAAAAACTCAGGGACAGCCCCCAGGTCCTGAGTGCAAGCCTCAGGACTGGCACCAAAAAAGAAAATCATTGTTGTCTGGACAGAATTGTGATTTTTCTAACAAGCTGTTTACCCATCAGTCCTATCATAAAATTTAAGGTGACAGCAGAAGACAATGGCTCAGAGGTAAGGCAAAGTAGATGTGAAGTTTTGGCAAGGTGAAGAATCACTGCTTTTAGCAAAAAAAAGTTTCTAAGTTTCTGCTATTTTATCATGGGATTTACTCTATCATCATGAAATACTGGCTTGCTAAGTGTTCCATAAGTCTGAAGTAACTTCCACTAAACAAAAGGGAGGAGGGGGAGGGGGAGAGAAGGAGAGAGGGAGGGGGGGGGAGGAACAGACCTCGGGCGTGCACCTGTGAGTAAGCAAGGAAGCAATCGAGCTTGCTCTAGGATTACCTTCCATGAATGCTTGTACTGTTTTGTCCACACAATTATCAAAGTGCTGCAAAACCAAGATGATTTCATTGTTGCTCTTGTTGGGAACTATTGCTCGCACTGCATTTATCTGGAAAAAATAACAAGGTCGTTTAATTCTAGGTCACTGGACAGCTGAAGCATATTACAAAGAATAACAGAAAAGACATTTCATTTTTAACAATATTATCACTTTCTAGTGTCAGCAAAAGTATATACAACAATCTTACTGGGAATAATAGAAGAGTGAAAACAGCACATGAAAATTTGATTTCTTCAAGCAGAACATTTCAAGAAATAGATGCCATGTATTAGGCTATCAAGTATTAATTTAACATCCGTGTTTTTGTCATTTTTAACACACTGTAAGGAAAAGTGAAAAGTTTAATGAACCACTAACCAAACAATTTAGGTTTTTTTGTTGGTGGTGGTTTTTTCTCAGTCTTGGAACTTGATCAATCTCGGCCTGGACACTATCCTTGAGCTTTTTTTTTTTTTTTTTTTTTTTTCTGTTTTTGGGCCAGTGCAAGGGCTTAAACTCAGGGTCTAAGTACTGACCCTAAGCTTCTTTTGCTCAAGGCCAGCACTCTACTACTTGAGACACAGCGCCACTTCTGGCCTTTTCTGTTTATGTAGTACTAAGGAATGGAATGCAGGGCTTCATGTATGGTACACAAGCACTCTATCACTAAGCCACATTCCCAGCCCTGTCCTTGAAAGCTGGAGTTTTCTCAAGGCTACCATTCTACCACTTGAGCCACAGCACCACTTTTGGCTTTTTCTGCATATGTGGTATCAAGGAATCAATCCCAGGGTTTCCTGTAAGATAGGCAAGCACTCTACCACTAACTAGACTACACTCCTGGCCCAGATTTCTTTTTTAAAAGCTTTTGCCCAAACAGTTACTTTGCAAACTGGGTGCCAGTGGCTCATGCCTATAATTTTAGCTACTCAGATGTCTGAGATCTGAGGTTCACACTTTGAAGACAGCCCAAGTAGTCAAGTAAGAGAATTTTATTTCCAATTAACCAGAAAAAGAGAGAAGTAGAGGTATGTCTCACAGTGCCAACTGTGAGTGGAAAAGCTAAGCAACAACATTATGTATTGAGTGGTCAAGCCCTGGTACCAGAAGGGAATTTTTTCCCCCACTTTTATATCACTTAACTATATAATTTTACAAAGATAATTTATAAAGCTAATATAAATTGTAATGAATTACTTTGTGCATACAAAGCATAATGAAACTGGATGCGGGTAGCTCATACATGTAACCCTAGCTAAGATCTGAGGATCACAGGTTGTTTTTTCTTTTTCTGGTCATGGGGCTTGAACTCTGGGCCTGGGCGCTGTCCCTGAGCTCTTCAGCTCAAGGCTACTGCTCTACCGCTTAAGCCACAGCGCCACTTCCGGTTTTCTGGTGGATAAGTGGAGATAAGGGTCTCACAGACTTTTTTTGTGCCCAGGCTGGCTTTGAAATGAGATTCTCAGATCTCATCCTCCTGCTGAGCTTCATTTCCAGTCTGCATTTTATTTGCTGGTGAGTCCTTAGTGCCTAAAACAATATTTAGAACACTATAAGTAATAACAACAAAATATTCTGTGTAACCATTAGTAAAATTCTGAATAAGAAGCCAGACAAGGTGGCTCATGCCTGTAATCCTGGCTACTCAGGAGGCTGAGATCTGAGGACTGAGGTTCAAAGCCAGCCTGGGTACTAAAGTATGTGAGAGTCTTATCTCCAATTAACCACTAGAAAACAAAACAAAACAAAATAAAACAACAAAAAAAAACAAGGAAGTGGTGCTGTGGCTCAAGGAGTAGGGTGGTAGCCTTGAGCTGAAGAGCTCAAGGACAACGCCCGGCTCAGAGTTCAAGCCCCAAGACTGACAAAAAAATTCTGAATAAGATACATTAGGATACATTTTCATTATATAAAGACAAATTTTACTTTTTTTTTTTCTTTTGTGGGTCATGGGGCTTGAACCCTGGGCCTGGGCGTTGTCCCTGAGATCTTCAGCTTAAGGCTACTGCCCTACCTCTGAGCTACAACCCCACTTGCCATTTTCTAGTGATTAATTAGAGTCTCAGATTCTTTAGTATGGGCTGGCTTTGAACCTTGATCCTCAGATCTCAGCCTCCTGAGTACCTACGATTACAGGCATGAGCTACCATGCCTGATGTACATTTCTTTAAATTACAAATGCCCATTCCTTTTCAATCTAGCAACCTTGGTGATTTTTTTTTTTTTTTTTTTTGAGAAAAGGTCTTAACCTCACACCCATGATTTTCCTTCTTCAGCCTCCTGCAACCTAAAATGACTGGTAGGTACTACCATGCTTAGCTTAACTTCTTAGTCCTATTTATTGTTTTCCTTCTTTTTCTTGGTTTTTTTTTTTTTTTTTTTTTTTTTTTTGGCCAGTCCTGGGCTTGAGCTCAGGATCTGACCACTATCCTTGGACTTTCTCAAGGCTAGAGCTCTACCACTTGAGCCTCAGCACTATTTCCGGCTTTTTTTTTATGTATGTGGTACTGAGGAATTGAACCTGGGTCTTCATGCATGCTAGGCAAGCACTCTACCACTAGGCCAAACTCTCGGCCCCTTGTTTTCTTTTTTTTAGTCAGTCCTGGGGCTTGAACTCACGGCCTGGACACCATCCTTGCGTACTTTTGCTCAAGGCTAACACTGTTCCACTTGAGCCACAGCACCACTACTGGCTTTTTCTGTGTATATAGTACCACGGAATCAAACCCAGGGCTTCCTCCTGGCCCTGTTTCCATGTAAATTATTATACCACCTATAGATAATAACACCTTTCTTCTCTTCTAGATCTTACAATCATTTCTTACTGTATAACATGGTTATTTCTCAAGGAAAACCTAATTACTTCTGGTGAAAAATAGCTGAAACCTACATTTAAGTAAGAGCTAGTTATGCCTGCAGCTATTTTATTTTCTTTCTAGATACTTTCAGTATATATAAGGAGATTTCTTGTTAATTTTGAGTTCAGGGCTGGGAATGTTGCTCAGTGGTAGTGTTTGCCTAGCATGCATAAAACCCTAGGTTTGATTCCTCAGTACCACATGAACAGGAAAAGCCAGAAGTAGCCCTGTGGCTCAAGTAGTAGAGTGCTAGCCTTGAGCAAAAGAAGCTCAAAGACAGTGCCCAGGCCCTGAGTTCAAGCCCCAGGACTGGCCAAAAAAAAAAAAAGGAAGGAAGAAAGAAAGATACATTTAGTCATACAAATACTATTTGTCATAGCATTAATTAATGTTAAGTATCTTCACAGAATTCAAAATTTCAAAATTCATATACATATTAATATGTATGAAGAAAATCATGTTTCTGATTCCTTAGAACCATATAGTTAGTACTCATGCTCTAATAGCTAGTGACATTCAGTTTTGTTATTGAAATTTCATCTTGATAATGAATTTGTGATAGTCACTGAATGTAATGGTACCTAGATTTTCTTGTGACATTGAAGTTTGCTATACATAGGCACTCTTACCTTCTCTTTCATATTCTCAAACATTCCTCCCTGGGCCAGTACAGTATTGGACTGCAAATCAAAAATGAATCCTGATGAATCTGAAAAAAAATAGAAGGAACATATTTACAACCTGATACATAAGTAATTAATACCATTCCTACAACAGAAGAACTAAGAATTTTTTCATTATAAAAATCAACAACTCAGGGCCAGGAGTTTGGCCTAGTGGTTAAAGTGCTTGCCTAGCATGCACGAAGACCCTGGTTCGATTCCTTGGTACTACATATAGAAAAAAGCCGGAAGTGGTGCTGAGGCTCAAGTGGTAGAGCTCTAGCCTTGAGAAAGTCCAAGGACAGTGCTCAGGCCCTGACCTCAAGCATAGGACTGGCAAAAAAAAAAAAAATTGTCTGAGAAGGCCTATTTAGTTTAGGCTGGCCTTAAAGTTGTTAAGGAAGTACAGGCTGAACTTGAACTCAAGATCCTCCTGCTTTAGCCTGACAAGTACTGAAGTTAAATGTATACAGCTCCACATATGGCTCCTACCTTCTAAAAGTGTTGCAATTAAGGAAATGTGGCTTAAAGTGGTAAAAGTGCCACAAGTTCAAAATTAAATTTTTTCAAGTTATAAGCAAATAGTTCCCCTTGTGATAAAATTTATCACTAAAGATTGGGGGGGAGGGAATGTGAGTAAAGATGGAAGTTTCTGCAACTATAGTAACAATAACAATAAGAAGTAAAAGAAATTTCTTTTTAGACTGCAACACGTGTTATATTTTTAGACTGTGAACTCCCTGATTAAATTTGCTAATGTTATCAATATCCCAATAAGATTCTTGAAGAGGCAGTGTACCTAAATTTATATTATCAGAATTATGTCTGAGTTTACTTTAAATATATAATCTTTGGGGCCAAGAGTGTAGCCTAGTGGTAGAATGTTTGCCTGGCATGCATGAAGCCCTGGGTTGGATTCCTCAATACTACATACACAGAAAAAGCCGAAAGCTTTTTGAGCTGTCGCTCAAGTGACAGAGAGATATCCTTGAGCAAAAAGTGTCCAAGGACAGTGTCCAGGCCAAGTTCAAGCCCCACAACTGGGGGGGAAGGGAAGAATCATTTACCCAAGAAATAATGTAAATAAAACAAAATCTTAGATAAGTTCATTTAATTAATGAGAAAACTAGGTCCAATGAATTAATCTGTTTTAATCTAGTTTCTCTGTATTTATACAGAGAAGGATATATACTACTTTGGGAGGTGCCAGTCATGGGGCTTGAACTCAAGAGGTGAGCCTGGATGCCTAAGCTTTTTTGCTCAAGGCTAGCATTTTTTTTTGCCAGTCCTGGGGCTCAAACTCTGGGCCTATGCACTGTCCTTGGACTTTCTCAAGGCTAGAGCTCTATCACTTGATCCCCAATGCACCACTTCTGGCTCTACGAACCTGATCTTTGTGCCATGCAAGGCAAGTATTCTACCATTAGACCAAACTCCCAGCCCGCAAAGCGCTTTATTACTTGAGCCACAGCTCTACTTCTGTCTTTCTAGAGATAAGAGTCTCACAGACTTTCCTGATCAGGCCAACTTTGAACTATAATCCTCAGATCCCAGCTACTACAGATTATAGCAATAAGCCACTTGGTACCCAGCTTGTAATGTACAATTTTATTTATTTATTTATTGTGGGTCATGGCTTGAACTCTACTTGGGTGCTGTCCCTGAACTCTTCAGCTCAAGGCTACCACCCTATACTTTTTTTTTTTTTGCCAGTCCTGGCCCTTGAACTCAGGGCCTGGGTACTATCCTTGAACACTTTTTGATCAAGGCCAGCATGCTGCCACTTGAGCCACAGCACTGCTTCTGGCTTTTTTTGGGTACGTCGTATCAAGAAATCAAACCTAGGACTTTGTGCACACTGGGTAAGCACTCTACCACTAGGCCAAATTCCTGGCCCCCCCACCGTACCCTTGAGCCAAGCCCCACTTCCCATTTTCTAGAGGTTTACTGGAGATAAGAGTCTCAGGTCCTTTTGGTCCCCAGGCTGGCTTTGAACCTTGATCCTCGGATCTCAGTCTCCTGAGTAGCTAGGATTACAAGTATGAGCCACTGCACCTGGTGTAATATACAATTTTAATCTTTTTTTTAAAACCAGTGACTATATGATTACTAAATTATCTGTCTCCTTCTCTCCCATCAGCCTCACCTTTTTTGGTATAGAGGTCTGAACCAATAGCTGCATGTATGCTCAATGAGTAAGAACTCTACTAGTGATCTATACCCTCAGCTTCAATATTAAGCTACTTTTTTTTTTTTTTTTTTTTTTTTTGCCAGTCCTAAGGCTTGAACTCAGAGCCTGGGCACTGTCTCTGTGCTTCTTTTGCTCAAGGCTAGTATTCTACCACTTGAGTCACAGTACCACTTCTGGCTTTTTCTGTTTATGTGGTACTGAGGAAACCAAATCAGGCCTTCATGCATGCTAGGCAATCACTCTATTAGTAAGCCATCTTCCCAGCCCCTCAACCATATTTTTTTTGTCAGTACTGGGTACCAACATTTTGGGTGTTTTGTCACTATTGAACTTGGGGCCTTGGGCTTGACTGGGAGACTGAGCTATACTCCCAGTTCTTTAGCTTTCAGTTCGTTTTTCAGATTGGATCACCAGGTTATTAATTTTGTCTAGGTTTGCCTGACTCTCCTTCCTTTCAAGTCTGGGACCACAGATGGGTACTACCATAAAGTGGCTAGAGTGCTTTTAAAATTCTAGTGTGTATGCTTATCATCTTGAAAATCTTTTTTTTTTTTTTGCTAGTCCTGGGCTTTTAGCTTAGGGCTTGAGCTCTGTCCTTGCACTTTCTGAAAGCTACAGATCTACCACTAGAGTCACAGCACCACTTCCAGCTTTTCTATGTATGTGGTACCGAGGAATTGAACCCAGGTCTTCATGCATGCTAGGCAAGCACTCTACCACTAGGCCAAATTCCCGGCCAATAGAAAATCTTTTTTGTTCTACTCCTCTGGCTTGAACTCAGGGCTTGAGTGCTATCCCTAGGCATTTTGCTTAAGGATAGCACTCTATGACCTTAAGCCACAATGCCACTTCTGGTTTTCTGGTGGTTACTTGGAGGTAAGAGTCTCTTGCACTAGCTGGCTTCTTCAAACCATGATTCTCAGATCTCAGCCTTCTAAGAAGTCAGGATTACAGGTATGAGCCACCAACACCTGACTACTTTTTCTTTCACCAGTTCTGGTGCTTGAACTCAGGGCCTGGGCACTGTTCCTGAGCGTCTTTTGCTGAAGACTAACACTACCACTTGAGCCACAGCACCACTTCTGGCTTTTTCTATTTATGTGGTAATGAGGAAATGAACCCAGGAGCTTCATACATGCTAGGCACTCTACCTCTAAGCCCCATTCCCAGGCAACTTCTAGCTTTTCTGTGACTCACTGGAGATGACAGTCTCAGACTTTTCTGCCCAAGCTGGCTCTGAACCACAATCCTAGACTTCAAACTAAGTAGTTAAGATTACAGGCATGAGCCACCAGTACCCAGCTATCTAGAGAATCTTAAGCTAAGATGTAGGCTGTGGTTCAAGTCTATCCTGTGGTTTTTTGAGTTTTACTTCCAGATGATATCATTATTGGTCCCTAAACCATACTTACCTGTAACTCAGCAGTAAAGTGACATTTTGAGAAGGATATAAAAAAAACACAGAAACAAAAAAAACAAAACAAAAAAAAAACACAGAAACAACCAGATCCAGAGGTAAAGTCCCATGATTGAAAAACAAACACAAAAGCATGCTAGTGTGGTTTCCGAATTGTTTTGCCACTGTTAAAACTGTTTTAGGCTGGATACGGTGGCTCATGCCTGTAATCCTAGCTACTTAGAAGGCTAAGATCTGAGGATTGAGGTTCAAAGCCAGCCTCAGCATTAAAGAACATGAGACTCTTATCTCTAACCACTAGAAAATGGAAAGTGGAGCTATGGCTCTAGGGGAAGGGCAGTAGCCTTGAGTTGAAGAGCTCAGGAACAATGCCCAGGCCAACTTCAAGCCCCATGACCACCCCCCAACATACACACAAAAAAATACTAGCACTTATTAAGACTTCCTCAGCTATATTTACAAAAATTTAAGTAGTTAAGCTTGCGTCATCCATATAAATGTATAGTAATATGTACACTCCCAATTACCTTTTTTAATTGGAAGGAAATGTAATATAGAAAAATGAAAATTCTATACAGCCAAAGTACTATCTATAATCACTTAGAATCACTACAGATCAACATGATAAAACTTTAATGTTTTTTTGATTTTTTTTGCCAGTCCTGGGCTTGAGCTCAGGGCTTGAGCACTGTCCTTGGACTTTCTCAAGGCTAGAGCTGTACCACTTGAGCCTCAGCACCACTTCTGGCTTTTTTCTATGTATGTGGTACCAAGGAATCGAACCCGGGTCTTCGTGCATGCTAGGCAAGCACTTTAACCACTAGGCCAAACTCCCGGCCCTAAAACTTGAATGTTTTAATGTACTCCCTCACACCTAAAAGAAGTATTAGTGAGCAGATATAATAAATGCATAATCAACTTAGTGAGCAGAGACATACTATACACCTAATCCATTTAATACAGAATCAAACCACCAAGCTATAAGAAATAAAAGGGACATGCAAAGTATATGGAGTCTATAAAAAGCGATTATTAATAGCCTTTATCTATCACCTAATAAGCTTTTTCCTTTAACAACACATGAAAATACAGAGTGTAAGGAAAACATATAATTGACTGAAACTGATTATGCACTGAATTACTATCCCAAACTAAATTAGTATTAGTTTACCTGGTATACTAATTAAGATAGTGGCTCAGACCTGTAATTCTAATCACTCAGGAGACTGACATCTGAGGATTATGGTTCAAAGCTACCTGAATTAGAAAGTTTGTGAAAAGACTCTGATCACCAATTAACCACAAATTACTGAAAATGGAGATGTGGCTCAAGTAGTAGAGAGCTTGCATTGAGAAACAGCTCAGGGCTAGCCCCTAGGTCTCAAGTTCAAGCTCTAGTACTGGCATAATACAACAACAACAATAAGGCAGTTATTTCTGGGAGGATCCGAGCAAGAAATAAAAATTGAACCTGGAAAGTCTAACTAGCTTAAATAAAGGGATTACTTTAGAAGGTCCTAGAGGTAAGTGCTAGCCTAGCATACATGAAGCCCTGGGCTCGATTTCTTGGTCCTACATACTCAGAAAAAGCTGGAAGTGGTGCTGTGGCAGGGCGCTAGCCTTGAGAAAAAAGTGCCCAAGGACAGTGCCTCAGGACTGGCAAAAATAATATACATATATATATATATGTATACATACACATACTAGGACAGAACTTCTAAGCTAATAAATTCAATGTGCATAACTACTCCCAGGTCTTAAAAGGTGAGAAGTGCAACCCACAGAAAGAAATGGCTCTTTCATTTTTGTTTCATCACAAGGGACAAGGACCAAAAGACTGTTATTGTGACCTTGAGTCAAAAGAAAAAGCCAGTTATCCCTCAGGAAAAGACCAGAGGAATAAATACTTCACTTCACTCTTATCTCAACCTCTTGAATGTGCTGCCAATGCTGCCCAAAGGCCAAACTCCTCTAAGCCAGAGAGAAAAATTGCTGAGAGGGTCTATATAGCCCAGCATACCAGGGTACAAATGTCAATTTTGTATTTATATATATATTCCCCCCCCCTCTGTCTCTTTTTCCTTCCCTCTTCCCTTCTTTCTTTCTCCCCCACCTTTTTTTTTGCCAGTCCCGGGGCTTGAACTCAGGGCCTGGGTACTGTCCCTGGACATTTTTTAGTCAAGGCTAGTGCTCTGCCACTTGAGTCACAGCACCACTTCTGGCTGTGTGTGTGTGTGCGTGCATGTGAATATTGGAGCTTAAACTCTGGCTTTGTGTTCTCACTTGGCCTGGGTCTTTTAATCTTGTCTGGTAATCTATCCTTGAGCCAATGCCTCCAGTTCCAGCTTTTCACTAGACAAGATTCACCATGACTAGATTCATAAAGAATAGGAAGAACTCTTGAGCTTGGGCTTTCTTATCATCATGTATTTCCCTATATTAGGATCTTGATTTTTTTTTTTTTTTTTGCCAGTCCTGGGCTTGAACTCAGGGCCTGAGCACTGTCCTTGGGCTTTCTCAAGGCTAGAACTCTATGACGTGAGCCACAGCATCACTTTCGGCTTTTTCTTTTTTTTTTTGGCAATCATGGGACTTGAACTCTAGACTTGGGCACTGTCCTCAAGCTCTTCAGCTCAAGGCTACCATTCTACCCCTTTAGCCACATCCCCACTTCCAGTCTTTTGGTGGTTGTTAGGAGATAAGAGTCTCATGGACATTTTAGTGCCTGGGTTGGCTTTGAACCATGATCCTTAGATCTCAGCCTCCTGAGTAGCTAGGATTTACAGATGTGAGTATCACACCTAGCTTACTTCTGGCTTTTTCTATGTATGTGGTACCAAGGAATCAAACCCGGGTCTTTGTACATGCTAGGTAAGTATTCTTAACACTAGGTCAAATTCCCAGGAGAGGATCTTGGAATTTTAAAAAATAGCACACATGTAAGAACATTCTGGGGAAAATAGGCTATATGTAATACATATATATTTATAAATACCACAGGTTTTTATTATTGCTTTTCTGACTTCAAAGAAGGCTAAGAGAATAGACTAGTGGCAAAGTGCTTGCCTAACATGCACAAAGTCCTGGATTTAATTCCTTGGTACCACATACTCAGAAAAAGCCAGCAGTGGTGCTGTGACTCAAGTGGCAGGATGCTAGCCTTGAGTAAAAACTGTTCAAGGAAAGTGCCCAAGCCCTGAGTTCAAGCCCCAGGACTGGCAAAAAAAAAAAAATCAAGTAAAGGCTCTAGGGATATAGAAATATCTGGCTGGGTACCAGTGGCTCATGCTTATAATCCTAGCTACTCAGGAGGCTGAGATCTAAAGATCATAGTTCAAAAGCCAGTGGGGGTAGAAAAGTCCTCTAAGGCTTTTATTTCTAATTACACATTCAAAATCCAGAAGGAGCGCTGTGGGGCTCAAGTGATAGAGCACTACCTTTGAACTCAGAGAGGCTCAAGGATAGCGTCCAGGCCCTATAACCAACAAAAAAAAAAAAAAAGGAAAGGAAAACAAAATATCTGGACTTGGTTTATTAATTAAAACAACTTAGAACAAACATCTTGACAAGTTTTGAAACACAGTCTAATTCTCTTGTATACAAATTACCATTTAATCTGAAGATTATACTGCGTTAAATTTTTCATAATTCATCTGACCTGAAGTTATATTTATATCCAAGATGTCTATCTGTAATACACACAAAAAATAACAAAATAAAACAAAACAAATTCAAGTATGTGCAACAATTAGAACCTTGGTACAATGTAATAGCCTTTACAGAAAGGCATATCGTAGTTCCTTAAATTATTAAAAATAGCCAGGTATAAGTGGCTTGTGCCTGTGATCCTAGCATGCTGGCTATTCAAGATGTTGAGATCTGTAAATTGTGGTTCAAAGCCAGCCCAGGGAAATCCATGACTCTTATCTCCAATTAACCATCAAGAAGCCAGAAGTGGAGCTATGGCTCAAGTGGAAGAGCGCAAACTGTGAGCAAAAAACCTCAAGGACAGAGCCCAGGTTCTAAATCCAAGCCCCAGTAGTCCAGTATATTCTCTTTCTCCCTCTCCCTTCTTTTCCCCCTCACTCCCCGCCACACACACACACACACACACACACAAATACACACACACAGCCTCTTTACCAGATTTTCCTGTTTCCAGAAAAAAAAAAGAATATGCTTTATTCCAAGGTTTCAAGAACCTTTCAGGTTTATTGTTTAAAAGGTTTATTTGTGCCAATAATAATTCTGTCAGTTTCTCCAAGACAAGTAATGAAAATTCTCATGTACTGCTCATAAAATTATAGAATGGTAAAGTTACTTTTAGGAAACTGGCAGACTCCTAAATATTTAAACAATTTTACACATAGTTATATGCATAAGGAAAATGCAAACATATGTCTACACAAATACTTCTAAGCAAATATAGTTTATAATTATTCATATAATTATTTATAGCTCAAACTAGAAATAACCCAAATGAATACCAATGGATAAATAAACAAAATGTGACATAATCATATTGCTACTATACAAACTTCTGATATAGTCCAACAAATCACAAACAAGTTAGAGAATTTGGGAGTAATGAAGAATGTATTTGAGAACAGGATTGTGCCTTAGGTTAACACAAATGTGTAAAACCCAGCATTCAGGAGACTGAGACAGGAAGATCTCCAGTTTATATTTGTAACAGGCACATTTTTTTTTTTTTTTTTTTTTTTTTGCCAGTCCTGGGCTTGAGCTCAGGGCCTGAGCACTGTCCTTGGACTTTCTCAAGGCTAGAGCTCTACCACTTGAGCCTCAGCACCACTTCTGGCTTTTTTCTATGTATGTGGTACCGAGGAATGGAACCCGGGTCTTCATGCATGCTAGGCAAGCACTTTAACCACTAGGCCAAATTCCCAGCCTGTAACAGGCACATTTTATAGCAATAAATTATTCATTAAAAAAATGTTAACAAAAAAAAAAAATGTTAACAGCGGGGCCGGGGGTTTGGCCTAGTGGTAGAGTGCTTGCCTAGCATGCACAAAGACCAGGATTCAATTCCTCGGTACCAAATACATAGAAAAAAGCCAGGAGTGCTACTGTGGCTCAAGTGGTACAGTTCTAGCCTTAAGAAACCCCAAGAACAGTGCTCAGGCCTAGCATTCAAGCCCCACCCAAGACTGACAAAAAAAAAAAAAAAAAAGCAAAATGGAGCTGTAGCTCAAAGTGGTAGAGTGTCAGCCTTGAGTGAAAAAGCTAAGTGAGAGCATGAGACTATGAGTTCAAGCCTCAGTACTGGCACAAACTAAAACCAATGGGGCTGGGAGTTTGGCCTGCTGGTAAGAGTGTTTGTCTAGCATGTACATAGACCTCAGTTCAATTCCTTGGTACCACATACATAGAAAAAAAAAAGCAGGAAGTGGTACTGTGGCTTAGCCTTTGGGCTCTAGCCTTGAGAGAGCCCAAAGACAATGCTTAGGCCCTGACTTCAAGCCCCCGGGGACTGTCAACAAAAAACAAAAACCAGGGGCCGGGAGTTTGCCCTAGTGGTAGAGTGCTTGCCTAGCATGCACAAAGACCTGGGTTCAACTCCTCGGTACCACATACATAGCAAAAAAAATGCTGGTGCTGCAGCTTAAGTGGTAGAGCTCTAGCCTTGAGAAAGCCCAAGGACAGTGCTCAGGCCCTGAGCTCAAGCCCAGGACTGGCAAAATAAATAAATAAATAAACAAACAGAACAAAAATAAATTAAATGGTAAAATATAATTGTAAGTGAAATTGGCTTAAGTAATTCAAGTTAAATTTATAAATATTTACTTAATAATTTACAAATATTACTGATAATGAAAAACATGTTCTGTGGTTGAATAAAAACATGTTATTAAAAAATGAATTCGAGGGGCCAGGAGCATGGCCTAGTGGTACAGCGCTTGCCTAACATGCACGAAGTCCTTCCTGAGTTTGATTCCTCAGTACCACAAGCACAGATAAAGCTGGAAGTGGTACTATGGCTCAAGTGGTAGAGTGCTAACGTTGAGAAAGCCTGAGGATAGTGCTCAGGCCCGGACTTCAAGCCCCAGGACTGGCAAAGAAAAAAAAAAAAAAGAAAGAAAAAAGAAAAAAAGAAAAAAAAATTGAAATGAGTTACCACTATAGAACAAATGGTAGTACAAACTTTTTTTTTTTTTTTTTTTGTGCCTGGGGCTTAATCTCAGAGCCAGAACACTGTCTCTGAGCTTCCTTTGCTCTACCATTCTGCCACTTGAGCTCTACCTCCACTTTCAGCTTTTTGGGGAGCTTAGTGGACATAAGTCACAGACTTTCCTGACTGGGCTGGCTTGAGCCACAATTCTCAGATTTCATCCTCCTAGCATAAAATTTTTAATAAAGCACTATGAAGCTGGGAACATGGCTTAGTGGTAGAGTGCTTTGCTTAGCATGCATGAAGCCCTAGGTTGGAGTCCTTGGTACCAGATACACAGAAAAAATTAGAAATGGTGCTGTGGTTCAAGGGTACAGCCCAAGGACAGTACTCAGGCCCTGAGTTCAAGCTCCAAGATAAGCTCCTCCTCCCCAAAAAATTATGTAACAAGATTGACAGTCAATATTTGAACTAATAAACCCAATGAAAATTAAGTATATAAATGAATAGGAAAATTCTTATTAATATTTTATACACCTTTTTTTTGTTCAAAAATCAATCCTAGGGCCGGGAGTTTGGCCTAGTGGTTAAAGTGCTTGCCTAGCATGCACGAAGACCCGGGTTCGATTCCTCGGTACCACATACATAGAAAAAAGCTGGAAGTGGTGCTGAGGCTCAAGTGGTAGAGCTCTAGCCTTGAGAAAGTCCAAGGACAGTGCTCAGGCCCTGAGCTCAAGCCCAGGACTGGCAAAAAAAAAAAAAAAAAATCAATCCTATTTAGAGTTTGTTTTAGAGACAGTCCTAATAATTCTTAAGCTCCATTTCCACCAAAATGTAAATCTAGGCTTAGTTCAGTCTTATTTGAAGCACTTAATGCCTATTACATGTTTTAAAATTTAATTCATCTTATAGTACCTAATTTGTAAAAATTAAATATATTTTTTTTGTAACTCTGGCAAAACTGATAAAAATAAATACTCTAGTTTTTAAAAGGCCAATGCTATACTGAAGTTAACATTTTTAGGAAAAAGTAATTGAAAGATTTTGAATTCAGGATTTCATGATTGCTAGGCAGGCACTGTACTGCTGAACTATACTTCCAGCAAGAATATTTTTAGATACATAGGCCTAAATGGAGATCACTGCTCTAAAACTGTGCTATTTGGAGTAAAGACAATAACTGTGGTTAGAACTCAGGGCTTTGAACTGGCTGGCAAACTCCTTATCATATGAATCATTACCCCACCCAAGCTGTTCCTTGATTTCCCATAGTGCAAGCAATTAAATCCAGGACCTGAATACAAGTCAAGTGTTCTACAACTGAACTCTGTTCCCAAGTTGCTATTGTTATTCTTTCAATCAAGAATACATGCAGTCTTACCTTTCTGGCTCTGTTTCCTTGACATTGCAGTTTCTTTTCTCTTCTGCAACTGATTTAGAATTGAGCAACAGAAGTTGCAGTTAATGCAATAACTACAAAAATCCTTCTTGTTCAAAATTCTGCTTACTAGCTGTTAATTTCTTTTGCTTCTAGATATCAACTTCTTGACAAGAAGTATTATAACAAACACTCATCTCATGGAGATTCTGAAAGGAAAAACCAAAACATTCACTAATACAGTAATGAGTATCTGTATGGGATTCACAAGTAACATACATAGGTTTTATTTTGAATTTCTCTATATAAAACTAGTTGTTGGCTCCCCCCGCAAACACACTCAAGTACTCTAGAGAAAGAGAATAGTATAGATAATCACTACTTTTTTGGGTCAGTCTTGGCACTTGAATGCTGAGCCTGGGCACTGTCCTTGCACTCTTCAGCTCAAGACTACTGCCCTACCCCTTGAGCCATAGCGACACTTCCAATTTTCCAGTGATTAATGGAGATAAAAGAGTCTCACCGATATTAGTGCCTGGGCTGGCTTTGAACCTCAATCCTCAGATCTCTGCCTCCTGAGTAGCTAGGATTACAGGGATGAGCCACCATGCCTGGCTGATAAGCACTACTTTTATTAAGGGAAAAAATCTCAGAATCAAATCATCTTACAGAATATGCTTTTTTAGTTTTCTTTTGTATATCTCTCAAATATTTACTACCTTTTATTATTCCCAAAGGTCTTTCTTTCCACCTAATTTTTCTGTCCAAATCAAGTCTTTGTTGTATGATTTACCTTCTTTGGTTTCCCAGCTCAATCATAGTTATTAGAATAGGTACCAGTGGCTGAATGACTATAATTCTAGCTACTCAGGAAGATGAGAGCTGAGGATCATGGTTTAAAGCCAGCCTGGCAGCAAAGTCCCTAAGACTCTTATTGCCAATTAACTATTCAAAAACTGGATTTTTTTTTTTTTTTTTTTTTGGCCAGTCCTGGGATTGAGTTCAGGGCCTGAACTCTGTCCTTGGACTTTCTCAAGGCTAGAGCTCTACTACTTGAGCCTTAGCACCACTTCCGGCTTTTTTCTATGAGGTACCAAGGAATCAAACCCGGGTCTTTGTGCATGCTAGGCAAGTACTCTACCACTAGGCCAAACTCCCGGCCCCCAAAACTGGAAGTATTGAAGATGGTGGCAGCTAGAATGAAGCAAGTCCTGTGAGAGATTCACATCCATTTGTGCCAGCACTTGCCGAGCAGCTAAGGTGTCAGGGATTTCATTGAGAAATGCTATGTGGATAGGAAGAAGACATACCCCAACCTGCCCATTCTAATCCGGCAGCGCTCTGACATGCAGCCCACGTCTGGGCGCGATATGCATTTGGCCAAGAGAAGAATGTATCTCTGAATAATTTCAGTGTTGATCAGGTAACCAAAGCAGTGGAGAATGTATTAAAAGTGGCAAAGCCTGAAGTCTCTCCACTGTGAATTATGAGCAAGAGCATCAGACCTGGGCTCTGCTGGACTGAGTACAATGAAGGAAAATATGTTCTCTTATTCCTAATAAAGCTTACGCTGTAAGTGCAGAGGGGGGAGGGGACTGGAAGTATTGGGCTGGGAGTTTGGCCTAGTGGTAGAGTGCTTACCTAGCATGCAGGAAGACCTGGGTTTGATTCCTCGGAACCACATACATAGAAAAAGTTGGAAATGGTGCTGTGGCTCTCAAGTGGTAGAGCTCTAGCTTGAGAAAGCTCAAGGACAGCACTCAGACCCTGAGTTCAATCACCAGGACTAGCAAAAAAAAAAGGGGGGGGGGATACTGTGACCTTGAATAAAAGAGCTTAGGGACAGTGCCCAGGCCCTGAGTTCAAACCCCACTACGGGGGAGGAGGGTGGAGACAACCCTAAGATACCACCATATCCCAATCAGAATGGCCAATACTCTGAAATCTGACAATGACATTTGCTGGCAGGGATGTGGAGAGAGAGGAACCCTACTGCACTGCTAGTGGGAATGTAAACTAGTACAGTCACTCTGGAAGGCAGTTTGGAGGTTTCTCAAAAAATTAAAACTGGGGCTGGGAGTTTGACCCAGTGGTAGAGTGCTTGCCTAGCATGCACAAAGAGCCGGGTTCAATTCCTTGGCACCACATACATAGAAAAAAGCCAGAAGGGGTGCTGAGGCTCAAGTGGTAGAGCTCTAGCCTTGACAAAGTCCAAGGATAGTGCTCAGGCCCTGACCTCAAGCCCAGGACTGGCAAAAAACAAAAAAACACAACAACAACTAATAATGGACCTTCCCTATGATCCAGCCATACCTCTTCTACACATCTACCCAGAGCATCATAACCCAGGATATGATAAGGACACCTGCACAGCCATGTTCATCACCGAGCTATTCACAATCGCAAAGGGATGGAAACAACCTAAATGCCCCACTACAGATGAATGGATATAAAAAAAAAAAAATGTGGGATATATATATAATGGAATTCTACACTGCCAAAAGACAAGATAAAATAATGGCATTTGCTGGGAAGTGGATGAAACTAGAGCGAATCATTCTGAGTGAGTTAAGTCAGGACCAAAGGAATAAAAGGCACATCGTCTCCTTGATATGTAGATATTAGGTTCAAACAGTACAAGAATGATGACTCAATATTTGGGTACCCAAAGTTATTGACACACTCTTGGAGATATAAATATAACTACATAGACATAAATATCTATGACGGGCTATATATACTCTATAGACATACATTTTATTATACAGATCCATATGTATCTATGACATACAAAGTCTCAGCTTTTTAATTATGTTCTAAAATTTCTTTGCCAGCTGGGGCCAGGAGTTTGGCCTAGTGGTATAATGCTTGCCTAGCATGCACGAAGTCCTGGGTTTGATTCCTTGGTACCACATACGTAGAAAAAAAAAAACGCAAGTGGTCCTGTGGCTCAAGTGGTAGAGCTCTAGCCTTCAGAAAGGCCAAGAACCATGCTCAAGCTCTGAGTTCAAGCCCCAGAACTGGCAAAAAAAAAAAAAAAAATTATGCATCAGTGATTATATATAGAAATTCCCTTCTTGAAAACTTGTTTGTTAAACATAGCATTTGAAATATGACATAAAAATCAATGTTAATAGAATCTTTTAATAAAACATTTTTAATTAATTAAAAAAAAAAAAAGATCTGTGGCCGAGAGTTTGACCTAGTGGTACCGTGCTTGCCTAGCATGCAAGACCCAAGTTCAATTCCTCGGTACCACATACATAGAAAAAAGCCAGAAGTGGTACTGAGGCTTAAGTGGTAGAGCTCTAGCCTTGAGAAAGTCCAAGGGCAGAGTTCAGGCCTTGAACTCAAGCCTAGGACTGGCAAAAAATAAAAAAAACAAAAATAAATAAAAATAAAAATAAAATATTTGCGTACCCAATGCTATGGACATGGTATTGGAAATATAAACACAACTACATAGACATAAAAATTTATGACCCTATAGACATGTTTTATTCATAGATTAATATGTATCTATGACATACAAACCCTTAGCCTAATTTTAATCATGTTCTAAAATCTAAGTGCCAATGATTGTATATAGATTCCCTTCCTGAATAGTTGTCTGTTAAACACCTCATTTGAAATATGTAAAAATCAATGTTAATAAATTCTTTAATAAAGAAAGAAATCTAAATATCCAAGATCATGCTATAAGAAAAAATATTTTTATTCAAGTTCCACAATGGATAAAAATAAAATAAAATACTTTTAGAGCCAGGCATATTGACAAACACCTATAATCCCAGCATTGAAGAGGGAGAGGAAGAAGGATCACAAATTCCAGGTCAGCTACACAATAAGACTCTGTGTCAATAAGAAAACTGTAATTTAAAAAGCTTTTACATTGGGCTGGGAGTTTGGCCTAGTGGTAGAGTGCTCACCTAACGTACACAAAGACCTGGGTTCGAATCCTTGGTACCATATACACAAAAAAAAGCCAGAAGTGGAGCTGTGGCTCAAGTGGTAGAGTTCTAGCCTTGAGGAAAAAAAAATGCCCAAGGACAGTGCCCAGATCCTGAGTTCAAGGCCCAGGACTGGCCAAAAAAAAAAGAGGTTTCACATTACATTAACTAAAAAAGGTCAGTGTACAAAAGTCCAGTTAACTTATAATGTGGCTGATTTTTGTTTTTTGCCAGTCCTGGGCTTGAGCTCAGAGCCTGATCACTGTCCTTGGGTTTTCTCAAGGCTAGAGCTCCCCTTGAGCCAAAGTACCACTTCTGGCCTTCTCTATGTGTGTGTTACTGAACTCTACCACTAGGCCAAACTCCCAGCCCAATGAGGCTGATTTTAACTATCAGTTTGGACACCAATCAATAGAGAAAAAGATTTTTTGGTCAGTCATGGAGCTTTAACACTGTCCGTGAGCTTTTTCCCTCAAAGCTAGTGCTCCCTATTCCATGCGCCACAGTTCCACTTCTGGTTTTCTGATGGTTAATTGGAGATAACCTTCTCACAGACTTTGTGGGTCTGCCTCCCTCCCCCTCCATGCCCCCCCACCACCCCTGATGTTCCTGGGGCTTGAACTCTGGGCCTGGTACTATCTGTGAGAATTTGTTTTGCTCAAAGCTAGCACTATGCCGGGTGGGATGGGTCACGCCTATAATTCTAGCTACTTAGGAGGCTGAGATCTGAGGATCTTGGTTCAAAGCCAACTCGGGCACTAGGGTACTAAAGAACTAAGAACATGAGATTCTTGTCTCCAATTAATTTCTAGAAAATGGGAAGTGGGGCTGAGGCTCGAGGGGTAAGGCTACTGCCTTGAGCTGAAGAGCTCAGGGACAGCACTCAGGCCCAAAGTTCAAGCCCCATGAGCCACAAAAATACATACATACACACATACACACATATATACATACATACATACATACAAGCTAGCACTCTACTACATAAGCCCACCTCCAGATTTTTCTGTAATTAATTGGAGAATCTCATGGATTATCTTGCCCAGGCTAGCTATGAACTGTGATCCTCAGATCTCAGCCTCTAAGTAGCTAAGAATTATAGGTGTAAGCCACTAGTGCCTGGCTGAAAAAGATCCTCTTACAGGGAAAAAGTTTAGATCTTATTAAAAATAATAATAAGGGGCTGGGAGTTTGGCCTAGTGATAGAGTGCTTGCCTAGCATACACGACACTTGAGGTTCAATTCCTCGGTAATACTGAAAAAAGCTGGGAATGGTACTGTGGCTCAAGTGGTAGAGAGCTGCCTTTGAAGAAAGCCCAAGGATAGTGCTCAGGCCCTGAGTTCAAGCCTCAGGACTGGCAATAATAATAATAATAATAATAATAATAATAATACAAAAATAAATTGAGGGGAGTGTATTTTTAAAAAAAAAAGGGGGGGGGGGAATGCCAGGAGTTTGGCCTAGTAGTAGAATGCTTGCTTAGCATGCATGAAGATCCAGGTTCCATTCCTTAGTACCACATACACAGAAAAAGCCAGGGGGCTGGGAGTTTGGTCTAGTGGTAGAGTGCTTGCCTAGCATGCACAAAGACCTAGGTTCAATTCCTCAGTACCGCATATATAGAAAAGCTGGAATTTGTGCTCAATTGGTAGAGCTCTACCCTTGAAAAAGCCGAGGAACAATGCTTAGGCCCTAGTTCAAGCCCTAGGACTGGCAAAAAAAAAAAAAAAAAAAAAAAGAACCTTGTAATACATTTGTCTTTGAACTTGCTATTAGTCCATACTGGCCTCAGAATTTAAAATTTTCCTGCCTCAGCCTATCAAATGCTGAGATGAAAGGTGGCTTCCCTAAACAAATTAACATATTATTCATACCCAGCACTCCCCCCCCCAAAGAATATTTGATAGTCAGAACACTCTCATGAGAATAAAGACTGTAAATTAAATATAATATAGTAGAAGAATGCTAGATTTCCCGCCTCCCTCCAAGAAATACTTTTTAAGCTCTATATCAATATCATGTTTTACTTGACATATGCCCAATGCCTAACATGGGGAGATAAACATATCAATGAACACTCAAAACTCTGTATAAATGAAAAGAGGTTTTGTTCTTAATTCTCATGTCAGGACTTACATTCTAGTTAAAAATCTATCAAGAACTAGTTGTTTAACCTTGGGCAAGTTACTTGATCTCTCAAGCTTTAGTATCCATTATTTAACATTTTATACTAGGAATAAAGATACTCATGAGAGTACAAACCTGGTCTTAATTCATTTCTGTATCATCTCTGTCTAACAAAATGGTTAGAATAATGACTGAGAACAGTGAATGTATCTATAATTCTGGTACTTGGGAGACTGATACAGGGCAGTCATGACTTCAAGAACAGCCTAAGGTACACATAGTAAGACAGACCCTGTCTCAGAAAGAAAGCTGGGTGAGAGGAGAGGGCTGGGAATATGGCTTAGTAGTAGAGTGTTTGCCTAGCATGCATGAAGTTCTAGATTCAATAGGTACCACATTCATAGAAAAAGCCAGAAGTGGTGCTGTGGCTCAAGTGGTTCAGTATTAGCCTTGAGCAAAAGAAGCTTAGGGACAATGTTCAAGCCCTGAGTTCAAGCCCCAGGACTGGCAAGAGAGGGGGGTGGAGGGAGGAAAGAAAGAGGGAAGGAGGGAGGGAGGGAGGGGGGAAGGAAAGAAGGAGGGAGGGAGGGGTAGAGACATTTAAGTATTTACCAAACAAACTTTTGCAAGTTCTAATCTTATTATTCTTCATAATTCCCTCAACATACATTACTTTTCTAAGACTACAATCCAAGAAATATATAACACAACAAGAAGAATCAGGATATGTTTCCATTATGGCAGAGTGGTATATATCTGCAATCAAGAAATGTATAAATGGGACCTGGGAGCATGCCCTAGTGGTACAGTGGGAGGAAGGAAGGAAGGAAGGAAGGAAGGGAGGGAGGGGGGGAAGGGAGGAAGAAAGAGAAGGGATGGAGAGGGAGGGAGAAAGAGAGAGAGGGGGGGAGGGAGGGAGGGAGGAGGAGAGAGAGAGAGGGAGAGGGAGAGGGGGGAGAGAGAGAGAGAGAGAGAGAGAGAGAGAAAGAAGGGGGAAGGGGCGGGGGAGGGAAATGGGTACCAAGACATGTGAAAGGGTATCAATGTATGTGAATTAATGCACCTTCTATCTGGCAAATATCATGTAACCCTTTTACTAATTACAATAAAAAAATAAAGGAAAAAAAAAGGGGGGGAAAGGGGGGAGGGGGGAGGAAGGGAAAGAGGGAGAGAGGGAGGGAGGGGAGAGAAAGAAAGAAATCTGAAACTTATAGTTCTCCTGGCTAAGGAAAGGGAATCAGGAAGACAGAACAGCAACACTAAAATTAGACAGTAACACCAAAGGATGAAATTTAGCGTTAGGAAAAACATACAACCCATAAAACTTATCGCCAGACCAGGAACTTGATGAGGTGGAAACTAATCTGCTGAGAGGCCTGATTTGGGAAACTAATGGTATCCCAGTGTGTAACCAAGAATTGCCAGAAAGTGAGTCTACAAGAGACTGGTGGGGTAGGAAACAAGATTAGGCATCGGGATGGTTGTAGGTCCTTCTGCAAAAAAGTGCCGGGGCAGGCCCAGAAACACAACATGCAAGTGGAATATGTTGCCAACCTATAGCAGTTCACAAAGTCCCCTATAGTGAGCTTTAGATAGTGGCAGCCACAACATACCAAACAGCATTGGGACTCACTGCTGAACTAATTAAGAGGCAACATCAGTCACCATGTAAGTTTGAACTCTGAAGCCCTTGCCCCAAGCAAGCTCTCTGTAGGAAGCAAAGTCCTTAGGCAGAAGATCTGTGCATAAGTGTGTACACACAGACATATAAGAACAATGGAAAATTCCTACTTGCTGTATAGAAATCTGTTTTCTTTATTCCTATATTGATGCAAGTGTTTTGAATGTTGTATTTCTTTTTTTTTTTGCCAGTCCAGGGCTTGAGCTCAGGGCCTGAGCACTGTCCTTGGACTTTCTCAAGGCTAGAGCTCTACCACTTGAGCCTCAGCACCACTTCCAGCTTTTTTCTATGTATGTGGTACCAAGGAATCGAACCCAGGTCTTTGTGCATTAGGCAAGCACTCTACCACTAGGCCAAAAACTCCCGGCCCCTTTTAGTCTTACATTTCTTTAATTGTACGGTTCTTTTCTGTGAATCAGATAAAGGCCATTACTCTTCTACACATTTTAGAATAAACTATTAAGCCCTTCTATCCAATCTGGTCATCTCTTTCTCTGCCTTTAATTAGAAACTTTTATATCTGAAATGCATTACTTGCCTTTTTCTTTTTTCTTTTGTATCATAGTTTCTTCTCCCTCTTATGGCTCCTCCCTCCCCATCAATACCTTCCTTATACATAAAAGTAGAATGCTTTTCTTTTTTCCAGCCTTGGGACTTGAACTCAGGGCCTGAGCACTGTCCTTGGGCTTTCTCAAGGCCAGAGCTCTACCACTTGAGCCACAGCATCACTTCCGGCTTTTTCTATGTATGTGGTACTAAGGAATCCAACTCAGGTCTTTATATATGCTAGGCAAGCACTCAACACTAGACCAAACTTCCAGCCCATGAACTGTTTTTCTTGTACCCCCTCTTACCCCAGCCTTCCTACCCCAGAATCTTCAGAAGCTAAGTTTACATCTGGTAACTATGACTACCTGAACATCATTTATTCTTTGTTTTTGTTTTGTTTTTATTCATATTTCTTTGCATGTTTTTCTTCTCCTTTTCCCCTTTTCTCCTTTATAACTGGTGTTCTCTGTGTTTTGTTTAGGTCTTTTTTTTTTTAATTTGTAAGTGTGTATATACCTACTCATTTTCCCTCATTACATCTCCACTGCTCTGTAACCCAATAACCATTTTTTTCTTCTTATTCTATCATCCCATGAACTTCTCTACAAAGCTTAGATTACCTACCACTTTCTACCTTATATAACCAAATTCCTAGTATTAGTCCAATAGGACTACCCTTCTATCTCCTTCCTGGTACTACAATGCTTAAGAAAATTCTTGGTTCCTATATCCAAAAAGAATGTAGCAGCAGCAATGCCTTATCTACACTCAAACAACACAAACACAAGACTGATCTACACTGCAACAAGTAGCTTTCTTCAGGCATTGAGTTCAGAAGAGTCACACAGTGTCTCAAGCACTGAAACTATTTATCAACATCTTCCCAATCCATATACTACCATTCCTCATCACTTCATTTCAATAAAGCTTCAAGAAAACATCAACTAAGAGTATACATGAGATGAAATCTCCACTAATACTGGACCCAGATGTATAACTGCAAACAAAAGGTCACAAAAATCATAAATAAGCAGGGCAACATTTCTCCCTCAAAAACCAGTAAAGTTACATGAAGGTCTTAAGTGAGAGTGAAGGAGAAAATACAATGAGCTCAATAAAATTGTGTTTATAATGAAATAAAGAAACATAAGCTGGGCACTGGTGACTCTATCCTGCAATCCTAACTACTCAAGAGATTAAGATCTGAGGTTCTGGGTTCAAACCCAACCCGGGCACAGAAGTCAGTGAGACTCTCATCTCCAATTAACCACCAGAAAACTGGAAGTACCACTGTGGTGGTCACCTTGAACTGAAGACCTCAGGGACAGTGCCCCGGCCCAGAGTTCAAGCCCCAGGACTGACAAAAATAATAATAATAATAATTAATTTTTAAAAATAAAGAAACATATTTAAAATACAAGTGGACAAATTGCAGGAGAATTCAAACAAACAAGAGAAATCAAATAAACATCAAGAGAATACAAGGAGTTGAAAAGGCAGGCAATGTAGGTAAGAGAAAGGAATTCAGCCAGATGTTCGTTGGTGGCTCAAGCCTGTAATCCTACCTACGTACGTGGCTAAGATCTGAAGATAGCAGTTTAAAGCCAGCTTGGGCAGGAAAGTCCATGGTGACTCTTATCTACAATTAATTACAGAAAAATCTGAAAGTGGGCTTAAGTGGTACAGTGCTGGCCAGACCCAGTAAGAAAGTCTATGAGACTCTTTATCTCCAATTAACCACCAAAAACTGGAAGTGGAGCTGTGGCTCAAAATAGTAGAGCACTAGCCTTGAGCAAAAGAACTCAGACAGTGCCTAGGCCCTGAATTCAGCCCCTACAACTGACCAAAAAATTCAATCAAAAGGTAGAAACAGTTAAAACAAATAAACAGAGCCAGGAGTTTGGCCTAGTGGTAGAGTGCTTGCCTAGCATGTATGAAGACCCACATTAGATTCCTCAGTACAACATACATGGAAAAAAAGGCAGAAGTGGTGCTGAGGCATAAGTGGTAGAGCTCTAGCCTTGAGAAAGCCTAAGGACAGTGCTCAGGCCCTGAGCTCAAGCCGAGGACAGGAATAAATAAACAAACAAAAAAACCAAACAAATCCCACCAAACTGAAATCCTAGCAATGAAATACTCAACTGCACAAAGAAAAAGCTTAATCAAGCCAGGTACTGGTGGCTCATGCATATAATCTTAGCTATTCAGGAGGCTGTCAAAAGCTTAGGTAGGCTGTGAACGTGGCTTAGTAGTAGAATGTTTGCCTAGCATACATGAAGCCCTGGGTCTGGTTCTTCAGTACCATATACCAGAAAAGGCCACAAGTGGCACTGTGGCTTAAGTGGCAGAGTGCTAGCTTTGAGCACAGAGAGATTCAGGGACAGTGCCTAGACTCTTATAGTCAGCCAGAAGTGGAGCTGTGGTTCAAGATACACTATACACATGAATGGACATGTTAAATTCTATAGACTTGATCAAAAAAGCTCTGGGACAGCACCCAAATACAGTTCAGGCCCCAGGACTAATACCAAAAAAAAAAAAAAATGAGGTATAGAACATAAGAGGTGAAAAACAAGATAGGAGATATTGCAAAAAACATTAAAATAAAAACAATTAGAAGAGCTAGGCACAGTAGCTCACGCCTATAATCCTAACTATTCAAGAGGCTGAGATCTGAGAATCTCCATTCAAAACCAGCCCGGGCACTAAAGTCCATGAGACTCTCACCTCCAATTAACCACCAGAAAACCAGAAGTGTCGCTGTGGCTCAAGGGATAGGGTGGTAGCTTTGAGCTGAAGAGCTCAGAGACAATGCGCAGGCCCAGAGTTCAAGTCCCATGACTGCAAAAAAAAAAAAAAAAAAAAGATAATGTGACTTATAAAACCTCTCAGACTGTGAAAAGATCAAACTAAAACTTACTTAATTAAAATGGAGATAGATGAGGAAGCAGTAATAAAAACTTATTCAACAAATTACCAATGACTAGGGTTACAATCTTAAGAAAGATATCCTTTGTGACAGCTCACAGAACTCCCAAAAGCTAAGATTACAGACAAAAAACTCCTAAATAGGGCCAGGAGTTTGGCCTAGTGGTAGATTGCTTGCCTAGCATGCATGAAGACCCAGGTTCAATTCCTTGGTACCACATACATAGAAAAAAGCTGGAAGTGGTGCTGAGGCTCAAGTGGTAGAGCTCTGGCTTTGAGAAAGTCCAAGGACAGTGCCCACGCCCTGAGCTCAAGCACCACAACTGGCAAAAAAAAGAAAAAAAACTCCTAAATATAATATAGAAAAATACTAAATACGGACAATACTGAAAACTGCAAAAGAGAAGAAGCAAGTAACTTACAATGACAAGCCTATTCAAGTAACAGCAGATTTTTCAACATGCACATTAAATGCAAAGAGGGCATGAATGAAAAGACATAATTTAAGCCCCGAAAGACAATTGTCAACCTAGAATAGACTGCTGCTATTCTTCAGAATTGATAGAGAAATAATCAGAGCTAAAGAAATTCATGACTACTAAGCTAGCACTGTAAAAGACAAGGGGAAAACGTGACATATAAATATAAAGACATATATATTCATTTTATCCAACCATCAGCGAGAATAAAATTATGTCTTTTGCAGGGAAATGAATGGAGCTGAAAAGTTTAATTCTTAGTGAAGTCAGGCCCAAAAGGATAAAGGGAGCATGTTTTTCTCTCATATGTGGATAGCAGACCCAAAATATAACCTCCCAAATAAACACACCCAGGGGCACATCACATACACATGACCAGTCATACTAAATTATAGTGCATGCAAGAATAAAATTCTATGATGTAAACCTCTGAGCAATAAACAGTTTAGCAAAATAAATTATCAGGAAACTTAAACATTTTTTGAATAAGAGATTAGGAAGCTGGTGATTAATGCAAAGGCAAAGGCAACAGAGGACAAATTGTCATTACTCAATGTTCACATTACATACATGAAAATATGGGAAACTTGATGTGGGTAGTAGGGGAAAGGGAGACTGGAAAGAGAATGATGAAAAGAGTGATTAAGATGCACTATATACATAAATGGTCGTACTATATTTTAACCCCTTTGGACAACCACTTGTAGATAAAAAAAATAAGGTAATAAATTAAGAAAAGCAAAAGCACCAAATTGCACAACTTGTTATCCTAGCTACTCAAGAGCTGAGATCTGAGGATCATGGTTAAAAGCCAGGAAAGTCTATGAGACTATTATCTCCAATTAACCATCAAAAAAGATGAAATAGAGTAGCTCAAAGTATACAGAACTAGTATTGAGCAGTGCCTAGGCCTTGTGTTCAAGTGCAGGACTGGCACACACACATGCCCCCCACCACACACAAAACATAAGCAAAGGACCAGGAGCAGGGCTAGTGGTAGAGTGCTCACCTAGCACGCATGAAGCCCTAGGTTCAATTCCTCAGTACCACATACATAGAAAAAGCCAGAAGTGGCACTGTGGCTCAAGTGACAGAGTGCTATCCTGTAGCAAAAATATGTCCGAGGACAGTGCTCAGGCCCCGAGTTTAAGCCCCAGGACTGGCAAAACAACAACAACAACAACAAAAACAACAACATATTGTGTAGACCAGTAAGATATGACCAAACATAAGGTTAGAAATAAACTAAATGTCTCACTTAGTTCTATACTTTAGCTTCCGCTCATTCCATAATAGCTATAAACAAGTTTCACTGTTCTTATCAAATGTAAAATCTTCACACAAAGGGTTCATTCATATGTGTATGGGCAACAAGGGCAATTTACTATAAAGATATTAAGGATAACCAAACAAAATAAGCAGAAGAAATAGTTCTGTTGCACTATTTATCTGCCAGTCCTGGGGCTTGAATTCAAGGCCTGGGCGCTGTCCCTGAGCCTCTTTTTATTTAAGGCTAGCACTGTACCACTTGAGCAGTAGCATCATTTCCAGCTTTTTCTGAGTAGTTTATTGGAGGTAAGAGTCTCACAGATTTTTCTGCTGGGTCTAGCAGACCCAGAAGAATCAGAATCTTCAGACTGAATCATAATCCTCAGATCTCAGCCTCCTAAGTACCTAGGATTACAGGCATCAGCCACCAGTGCCTGACATGTTGTACACTTCAAATCAAAGTGGGGCTGGGGATGTGGCTTAGTAATAGAGTGCTTGCCTAGCATGCATGAAGCCCTGGATTCCATTCTTTAGTACTTAAAACAAGAGAAGAAGCAGGAAGTGGGGCTGTGGTGCAAGTGGTAGAGCACTAGCTTTGAGCAAAAGGAGCTCAGGAACAGTGCCTAGGCCCTGAGTTCAAGCCGCAGAACTGGCAGAAAAGGTGGGGGGAGAGGGAGGGAAGAAAGGAAAAAGGAAATATAAGGAAATATAAATCAAAATAACTGAAGTAACTGTAGGCCAGGAAGAACCAGCTGTGGACTAACCACACTGACAAGCTATAATCAGACACAAGTGGATAATTTTGAGAAAAGTACTACTCTACTACTTTGGGGAGGTTTAAAACAGTAGTAGGCCAATTACAACAGAACAGACCCATGTATTCAAACTAGAAGACACTTCAGGCTTTACAAATTGATCTTTTCAGTACTATTCAGGTCAACAGGAAGTAGTATCTTGCCAGCATTGTCAAATATAAAAGATATATTCACTTACCTATCCTGACTCATTTACATCTTGTAACTGTCTTATCAAACCTTTCTTCTTATCCTAAAAGACTATAGACTATCCCAAAGAATACACATAAACATATACACACACACACACACACACACACACACACACAGTCCTATACAAAAATTCTCCTTTGTAATTTACAACAACCAAAAAATATTCACTTAGGGTTTGAACCAGTAAAAACCAGCATAGATTCCTAAATGCCTCCAATCAACTTGTGTCTATTGACAAATTAATCATAGGAATGGGGTGTAGAAATTTCATTTAAGCTAACAGCTTTCCTTATACCCTGCAGAATGTTTTAAGGGCCTGCTACTACAAAGCATGAAGATTATATATATTTCAGGAACCCACTTCTATTGGCTGCCATGCTGACTGTGAACAATGAGAATGAATGCCAGCCTCTGGTGAATCATCAATATTCAGACTTTAATTGTGCAACTTAAAATTACAAATTTCAAATCTTTAAAAATACTTTACAACTAATTCAACTGTCAAATAGTTGGCCTGAATTTTAGATTGGTGGACTCTCTAGTCTTTTATAAAGGGAAAATAGCAAATGAACTTGAAAGCATAGTTAAAATAGTAGAATGCCTGCCTACCAAGCACAGAGCCCTGAGTACAAGTCCCACTGCTGCATATATATATATATATGTGTGTGTGTGTGTGTGTGTGTGTGTGTGTGTGTGAAGTCCAATCATCTAGTAATTAACCTTCATGTGCATTTAGAAAAAATGAAATAGGGGACCGGGAGTTTGGCCTAGTGGTTAAAGTGCTTGCCTAGCATGCATGAATACCCGGGTTCGATTCCTCGGTACCACATACATAGAAAAAAGCTGGAAGTGGTGCTGAGGCTCAAGTGGTAGAGCTCTAGCCTTGAGAAAGTCCAAGGACAGTGCTCAGGCCCTGAGCTCAAGCCCAGGACTGGCAAAAAAAAAAAAAAAAAAAACATGAAATAGGGAGCCAGGAGTGTGGCCTAGTAGTAGAGTGCTTGCCTAGCATGCATGGAGCCCTGGGTTTGATTCTTCAGCACCACACACACAGAAAAAGCCAGAAGCGGTGCTATGGCTCAAGTGGTAGAGTATTAGCCTTGAGAAAGTTCAAGGACAGTGCTCAGGCCAGAGTTCAAACCCCAGACTGGGGGGGAGAAAAAAGTGAATGGGAGATAAGATGATCCTAAGAAACCATTCACTACCGGTACTTTATTGTACTTGGCACTGTGTGACTATAAATATGGAAGGAGAGAAAATAAGAGTCAATTGGCTTCAACCAATTTTACCTCATGTTCTGCCCATGTATTCCAATTACTTGTTATAAATATTTAAATTATAAAACCGGCACTCATGGACCAGGAGCATGGCCTAGTGGTAGAGTGCTGGCCTAGCATGCATAAAGCCCTGGGTTTAATTACCTGGTATTATATACACAGAAAAAGCCAGAAGTGGTACTGTGACTCAAGTGGTACAGTTCTAACCTTGAAAAAACCAAGGACAGTACCCAGGCCCTGAGTTCAAGCCCCAGGACTGGCAAAAACAAAAACAAAAACAATTACTCAAAGTTTTCAATGAAGATGAAAGGATACAGTTCATACACTTAAAAACAATTTTATTGATGCTGGTTCTAGGGCCTGAACTCAAGCAAGGTCTGGGCACTGTCCTTATCTCTTGTGCTCAAGTCTAGTGCTCTACCACTGAGCCTCAGGTCCACTTCTAACTTTTGGTGTTCTAATTGGAGTCCCACCAGTTTTCCTGTGTAGGCTGGCTTTGAATCTCAATCCTTGTGTGTGAGCCATTGGTACCCAGCTCACATAAAACTTTTTTTTCTCTCTTTTGGTTGTAGGGCTTCAACTCAGGGCCTAAGCTCTGTCTCTGAGGGCAATGGGGGCCAGGAATTTAGCCTAGTGGTAGAGTGCTCTCCTAGCATGCACAAATACATAGGTTCAATTCCTCAGAATCATACATACAGAAAAAGCTGGAAATGATGCTGTGGCTCAAGTGGTAGAGCTCTAGCCTTGAGAAAACCCAAGAACAGTGCTCAGGCCCTGAGTTCAAGACCCAGGACTGGCAAAAAAAAAAATCTCTTGCTAGTGCCAACAACGACAACGGAAGCTGGGATCTAAAGTTCAAGATTCAGGTAGAAAAATCCTCACCAAACCAGGCCTCACGCCTATAATCCTAGCTACTCAGGAGGCTGAGATCTGAGGATCTTGGTTCAAAGCCAGCCTGGGCACTAAAGAACAGGAGACTCTTATCTCCAATTAATCTCTAGAAAACAGGAAGTGGGGCTGTGGCTCAAGGAGTAGGGTGGTAGCCTTGAGCTAAAGAGCTCAGGGACAGCGCCCAGGCCTAGAGTTCAAGCCCCATGACCCCCCAAAAAAATAAAATTAAAAGAAAAATCCTCACCATACTTAGAGGTGTGGCCAAGTAGAACAGCATTGGCTAAGAGCAAAAAAGCTGAGTGAAAGTGTGGAAGCCTTGAGTTCAAGACCTGATGCCAGCACAAAAAATAAAATAAAATTTAAAAAGCCCTAGATTCTAACCAATGCATACTAGAAATGCGTTATGATTCTGATTTTTTTTTTAAGTACAAGGAATTTTAATTCAGGGCCTCATGTTTGCTAGGCTGGCATAATATTACTGATTGACATCTCCAGCTCTGTTTTTCATTCATTACTTTTAGGATAGGGTCTCATTTCCCTCCCCAGCAAGCATCTGAGACATGACATGTATATGTGTGTGTGTGTGTCTGTGTCTGTCTGTCTGTCTCTGGGGTGGGGGGGCCCGCTTTGAACTCAGGGACTGAGCACTGTCCCTGAGCTCTTTTGCTCAAGGCTATCACTACACCATTTTGAACCTTAGCTCCACTTCTGGTTTTCTAGTATTTAATTGGAGATAAGAGTCTCTGAGACTTTCCAGCTGAGTCTAGCTCAGAACAGTGATTCTTAAATATCAGCCTCCTGAATAGGTAAGATTCCAGGTGTTAGCCACCAGCACCCAGCAACTATAAGACTCATATCCAACTAACTACCAAAAACCTCGAAGTAGAGTTGTGGCTCAAGTGGTAAGAGTATCATCACTAAAAAAAAAAGCTTAAGGGACAGCGTTCAAACTCGAGTTCAAGCTTTACTACCAACACAAAAAAAAAATTTTAAAAGGGCATAATGTTATATTATATAGATCGATAATCTAAGACATACAAACTCTCAGCTTAATTTTAATTATGTTCCAAAATTTATGTGCCAGTGATTGCATAGAGATTCCCTTCTTGAATACCTGTTAAACATGACATCTGAAATATGATGTAAAAAATTAGTGTTAATAAAATATTTTTTAAAAAAATAAATAATAAACCGGGAATTTGGTCTAGGGTAGAATCCTTGCCTCAAATGCACAAAGACTAGGGTTTGATTCCTTGATAACATACATAGAAAAAGCCAGAAGTGGTGCTGTGGCTCAAGTGCTAGAGCTCTAATCTTGAGAAAGCCCAAGGACAGTGCTGAGGCCCTGAGTTCAAGCCCCAGGACTGGCAAAAAAGAAAAATTAGTAATAGGTACTGGGAGTGTGGTCTAGTGGCAGAGTGCTTGCCTCGCATGCATGAAGACCTGGGTTTGATGCCTCAGTTCCATATACATAGAAAAAGCTGGAAATGGGGCTGTGGCTCAAATGGCAGAGTTCTAGTTTTGACAAAGCCCAAGGACAGTGTTCAGGCCCTGGGTTCAAGCCCCAGGACTGACAAATAAATAAATAATTTATTTAGCCTTAAAGGAGAAATTAAGCTGAGTGCAAGAAGCTCCCATAATGGAGCATTACTAAAGCTAAGCAAGCATGAGGTTCTGAGTTCAAAACCTGATTCTAGGGGGGGGAAAATTTAAACAGAGTAGGTATATACATGCTTCAGTATGAATCAACTAGGCCAAACACAAAAGGCACTGCTGTACAGTAGTACAGAAGTACAGAGCATGCTTATACATTCATACATGAGATTCTGGGTTCAATCTCAGGCAGACAAATAATGATTACACTATCTGTGAGGTATCTAGACTAGCAAAGCTACTCTAAGATTATAAGGCAGAATGATGGCTGAGCTATAATGGAAGAATGACTAATAATTGCTTAGTAGATACACTATTTTCCTCTGGAAAGATTTTTTTTAAGTTCTCAAGATTGTTTAGCAATATGAATGTATTTTAATGTCCCAGTTTACACATTTAAAAACAGCACCAGTTACAGGTACCTCATACCTGTAATCCTAGCTACTCAGGAGGCTGAGATCTGAAGATCACGGTTCAAAGCCAGCCTGGGCAGGAAAGTGCATGAGCCTCTGGTCTCCAGTTAATTACCAGAACACTGGAAGTGGCACTGTGGCACAAGGTGGTAGAGTCTTAGCCTTAACCAAAAAGAGCTCAGGGATAGCAACCAGGCCCTGAGTTCAAGCCTCAGGATTAGGACCAGGAATTTGGCCTAGTGGTAGAGTGCTTGCTTAACATGCAAGAAGACCGGGGTTCATTTCCTTGGTACTACATATACAGAAAAAGCTAGAAGTGGTGCTGTGGCTCAAGTGGTAGAGTGCTAGCCTTGAAGAATGCCCAAGGACAGTGCTCAGGCGCTGAGTCCAAGCCCAGGACTGGTTAAAAAAAAAAAAAGGCACTCTGCATGTTAGCAAACTTTTCTGAGCCTCATCTGAAAAATGGTGGTGGTGATTAACAGTCTTTTAAATACATATGTGTCTATTATCTGCACATACGAATATGTCACACACACTTCAGTAACTAGGATATATAAACCTCAACAAATGAAAATTCCTCTTCCCCTGCTATTTACTAGCATCTAATCAGCCTAATAGGCCTCCAGAGGCTATGCTGATGTTTTGACCAGTTACTTTTGGCCACTTCCCCAGGTCCCAGCTGTTTCTCAGTTCTATATGTTTCATTGTGGGTTTCTACGAGGCTCCTGTCTATATTTAGAGATAATGCCAGTATCAATTGTAGGCTCAACAGGTGCTTGGAGATCACTTGAGCACTGAGCAGTTTTCAATTGTTTTCCAGCTAATTGGTTACTGGTTGTCTTGCCTTCTACAAGACTGCCACATATGCACAGTATTTCAGTAGTATGCTAAACAGAAAATTACTCATAATCACAATACATCTTTCAACAAAAAGATTTTCTAGCCATATTATCAGAAGTTCTGTAAAACTCAGAATAAATGTTCCATAAACTCTAGATCAACCCACTACTCAATCTAAACAAAATCACAGTGTTCCTATCAGCCCCTAGTTTCAACCAGTTCTGGGTGCTTTACCACAACCAAGATTAAGGTGGAATAGAAAACAATCAGGCAGTGCAGATTTAAAGAAGGCATCCAATAGAATTAGTTCTGGTTAGCCTTGTTACTTACTACTCTTGTGACCTTAGTAAATTATTTAACTTCTGCTTTTATAAGGATTAAATGAGATAAGGCATGTTAAAAAAAAAAAAAAAACTTAGTGCCTTGCCTATTAGCTCACTGAAATTCAGTCAATAAAGAGCCACATCACTATTGAGCACACTCACCCCCTTGTTTGATTTTTATAACATATAAGGAAACTACAATTTAGATTATGATTTTTGGATCTTAATAAAATAGTCTGATGCTACCATGGGACACACAGCTGAGGAATAGAAACTAACAAATGCCCAGAAATCTTTGATGAGTCGGCAAAATTTAATGCCCCCCAAATAAAAAGCTTAATATGAACATGTAGGCAATAAGGTAACAACCATTTCAAAATCATCAATCTTCCACTTAGCAGCATCTCAAATTTGGTCTGAAAGTACAAATATTAAGATCCTAATCCCAGAACTATTTTTCCCACATTATTCCTAAATCACCTTAACTTAAACTGGAAGGTTTACGGCAGCCTGACGATTTGAAGTCAGCATCAAGAAAACAATTTATTGAAGTAAAACTCTTAACTCTCTTCCAGTATCAGATAGCACAGAGAGAAATTCACAGTGAAGAATTGCAATTCTGACCAAGTACAGTATAACTTAAGTTTATATAAGGCTCTTCATCACCTTTCAGTCCAACAGGAAACAAACAAACAAAAAAAAAACTCTGGATACTTCCCCTTCTCCCAAGACATACTGAATTATCACTGGCTTAATTCAACCCAAAATCTCTTTTGGTTAGTCTATACTCTCCGCTTCATTAATCACGAGTAAATTATATGTAATAACTGCTGAGGATTTGGGAAGATATGCTTTATCAAGAGAATGGAATATAATAAAATAATTAAATGAATAGTATCCACTCCTTAGCAAGGGCAAAAACTTAACGGCATTTTTTTAAAAAAATCTCATCATCTTGAATGAATTAGGACAAAGATACTGTGCAGACTTACCTACTCTACACCACTAGATCTACCCCTTAATTCAAGCCCAAACCTTCACTCCTGTACTTCTGTGCCTTGCTTTATTTTCAACTCCGTGTCCCTCTCAATTCTAAGAGTGTCTATCTCTTTTATCTTCGAAATCCCATTAGGACCCCCAAATCCTAAGGACCTCCGACACCCACTCAAATGACCTTTTAGACCTCATTTCGTTGTACTTCCCATCCCAAATAACCCCAGCCCTTCCATTCCTTTTCCATCTTGCGCGTTATTTCTCACAATGCACTCCCCCACCGCCCCCACCCCACGCTTAGCGCCGGAGTCCCCCTCTCTCCATTGTTTCCCGGGCCTATCCCTCTGCAAACTCCCCCAACTCAGGCCCGCGAGCCTCGCCCGCCCCGACGAAACCCCACGGACCCTCGACCTTCGGAGCGCTCGGCGTCCCCTAGGGCTCGCGACCCCCTTCTCCCCGACACGCCGACCCCCGGCCACTGCCCCCTCCCTCGACCCGTCCCCCCTCCCTCAGCGCCCCTCTCCAGCCCCGCCAGCCCCCAGTCACCCGGCATCCTCCGCAGCCTCACCTAGCCCCGGGCTTCCCCGTAGTCGGCGCGTCCCTCCAGTTCCGGGCTCGGCGCCTCGAACACTCTCGGGGTTTGAGGGGGGGGGGAAGGAGATTATCCGCCTCCTTCTCCCCAGGAGCCTCGGTCGCCGCCGCCACCGATTCCACCGCTGCTGCCGCTGCCGCCGCCGCAGTCGCGCTCCTCCCCCAGTTCTCTCGGAGCCGGACGCCGCCCCGCCCCCACCGCCACCTTCCCCACTTCCCTCGACCGCGGGGTGGCGGGCTGAGGAGGAATCGCCGCCTCGCTTTGCCTCGCCGCGCCTCGCCTGACGCGGGAGTGCCGGGCGGATTCACGCCTGACCCTCGCTCGGGCTCGCACTGCTCGCCCCGCCCCGGAGCCTTCTCGGGAGCGCGCGCGCCACTCAGCCAGGCCGGCGCGTCGGGCGCGCACTCGCGCGGGCGTGAACCTGATTGGCCGAGATCCAGGCTGTCGCCGCCAACGGGCGCGCGAACCAGGCCCGAGCGCCGACCGACTCGCACCGTCGACCCCCTGGGAGTGGAAGGGCGACAAGGCGGAGGTGGGCTTCCTGACTGGCCGTCAAGTTACCCGCTCCTTTCGGGGGCTCGCCTGTCGCGACACTCATTATCGAGGGACTGTACAAGTCTTAGAAAGGGACGGGTGAGACTCGAACTCAGCTCAGCGTGCCGAGCAGCCCGAGCTGACGGCGGGGTGGAGAGTAACCCTCAGCTGGAGTGGAGGGCCGAGCGAGAACTGCCGGAAAGAGCCGAAACTTCCCGAAGATGGCCGAAGGCGCGCGTTGGCACACCTCGCCCGCCGCCTTTGGCTGTCCCAGCCAGGACCTCTTCTCCGATCTCTGGAGACTCCATCCGGAAGACTTCAGGTGCCCGTCCACTGAACATCCTTTCCCACCAAGGATTTTTGGTGAGGCCATTCCGGGGCCACTGACTGCGGGATACTCTGGAGGTCCGAACCCGGCGGCCCCCAGGCCCCCCAGAAATGAATGCAGATGGTGGTGAGGGTCACGGGAGAGGATGCCCAGCCCAGCCCGGCATAACCTCGGGAGTGAACTTCACAGATCTGCCCTGGCTGTATTCGCCAGACACGCGCGACTCAGATCTGCCCAGCTGTCTTGTATCCCCTCAGTAATGCTTCTTGTTGAATCTTTTTATCAAATACTCTCCGTCTAGTCTGCTCACACCTAATAATCCTTGCTACCTGGGAGGCTGAGATGTGAGGATGGTGGTTCCTAGCCAGCCTGGGCAGGAAAACCCCTGAAACTCAAAAAGAGACCCTGAACATGCTTCCCTTTAGACCAAAAACAAGGTACCTCACTGATGGACACCACAGATTCACCCATAGTTTTGATTTCCACAAGTCTCTCGTTTCACGGTGCATGTAATTGAGTAGAATGGCACAAACCTACTGAGCCATCGTATCCTTGTAGTTCTTTGTGGTTTTGTTTTGGAGGATTTTTGTGTTTGTGTGTGTGTTTGTCTGTTGTTCGTGTTTTTCTTGGTGGAGGCATGTTTTTGTATTGTTTTGACTGCATGTGAGCACTCACGTGTGTGCCTGTGTTTGGGGGCTTGCACTGGGGCCAGAGTGCTGTCTCTGAACTTTGGCTCAAGGCTAGCGCTCTACCACTTGAACCACAGCTCTACTTAAGGCTTTTTTTTTTTTTTTTTTGTAGTTAATTGAAGATAAGAATCTCACAGACTTGGGACCAGGAGCATAGCCTAGTGGTAGAGTGCTCACTTAGCATGCATGAAGCTCTGGGTTCAATTCCTCGGTGCCACATACACAGAAAAAGTCAGAAGTCGTGCGGTGGCTCAAGTGGCAGAATGGTAGTCTTGAGCAAAATGTGTCCAAGAACAGTGTCCAAGGGCCAGGACTGGGGGAAAAAAAAAAAAGAATCTCGCAGACTTGACTGATTTGGGACTGGCTTCTAACTGCCATCCTCAGATCTCAGCCTTCTGAATAGTTAGGATTACGGGTGTAATCCAGTGGTCTCAGCTTCGTTTATTTATTTATTTATTTATTTATTTATTTATTATTAAACAAGGCGGATATGGTAGTTCATACTTGTCGTCCCATCTAGGCAAGAGATGAAGGTCAGAGAAATTAATTTCATGGCAACCTGGGTAAAAAGTGTGAGTTCTTATATGAAAAACAACTACAGCAAAAGGGCCAGGAATGTGGCTTAAGTGGTAGAGTACTTATTCAGGAACTTGAGTTCAAACTCTAGTACTGACAAAAGTTAGACAATATTAATTTGTGTGTGTATATGTGTGTGCTGGAACTAGGGCTTGGACTGGATTACAGGCATGAACAACTGGCAGCAAGTTTATTATTATTTTGTGGGGGGGTGGGTCATGGAACTCACCTAGGCATTGTCCCTGAGCTCTTCAGCTCAAGGCTACCTCCCTACCCTTGAGCCAAGCCCCACTTCCCATTTTCTAGAGGTTAATTGGAGATAAGAGTCTGAGGTCCTTTTGTGCCACGGCTGGCTTTAAACCTTGATCCTCAGATCTCAGCCTCCTGAGTAGCTAGGATTACAGGCGTGAGCCACCGCACCCAGCAAGTTCATTATTATTATGTTTTGACAGCATGTAGGTTTGAACTCAGGGCTTTGAGCTCTATCACTTAAGATATGCCCCGAATGGCAGTTTTAATTATGTATGTATATGCATATATATGTATATAATTAGGTCTGTCCTGGAAAAATGACCCCTTCCTTTTGTTTTCCCTCTGCACACACATGGCCCTCCCTAGAAGTCCCCACCCAGCATTTTTTTTTTTTTTTGCCAGTCCTGGGCTTGAGCTCAGGGCCTGAGCACTGTCCTTGGACTTTCTCAAGGCTAGAGCTCTACCACTTGAGCCTCAGCACCACTTCTGGCTTTTTTCTATATATGTGGTACCGAGGAATCGAACCCGGGTCTTCGTGCATGCTAGGCAAGCACTTTAACCACTAGGCCAAACTCCCGGCCCCCCCACCCAGCATTTGTAACCCAGGTAACTAGGGAACCTGGGGTAGTAAGTGATCCCCCAAGCTATGAGGTCATCACTGAAGCCACACCTCCTTCCTGCCCTCTCCCAATATAATCAATCTCTATCACTGGTTCGCCACCCTGTACCTCTTGCACCTTCCATCTGGTATAGCCCATGCACACCTTCATCTTGTGCAGGCCGGCAGTTTGATCCTCCCTTACCCAATAAACTTTTCTGCCTGAATCACGTGATGGTCTCCTTTCAGAGAACCTTATGTATATATTCCATGCTAGCCTCAAACTGATAATCTTCCTGCCTCAACTTCTTTTTTTTTTCTATTATGTGGTACCGAGGAATCGAACCTGGGCCTTTGTGCATGCTAGGCAAGCTCTCTACCACTAGGCCAAACTCCTGGCCCTGTGCATACTTTTTTTTTTTTTTTGCCAGTCTGGGCCTTGAACTCCGGGCCTGAGCACTGTCCTTGGGCTTTTTCAAGACTAGAGCTTTACCACAGGAGCCGCAGTACCATTTCCGGCTTTTTTCTATGTATGTGGAACCGAGGAATCAAACCCGAGTCTTCGTGCATGCTAGGCAAACACTCTACCACTAGGCCAAACTCCCGGCCCCTGCCTCAGCTTCTAAGAGCTGGGATTACAGACTTGTACCATAACTGACCAAAGTTTATTTATTCATTGCAAAGCTAGAGTTTGAACTCAGGGCTTCACATATGCAAGGCAAGTACTGTGCCATGGAGCCATGACTCCAGCCTTATTTTACCTTTTTGCCAGTCCTGGAGCCTGAACTCAGAGCCTGAGCACTATTCTTGGGCTTTCCTCAAGGCTAGCACTCTACCATTTGAGCCACAGCACCACTTCCAGCTTTTTCTGTGTATGTAGTACAAAGGAACTGAACCCAGGGCTTCATGCAAGCTAGGTAAGCACTTTACCACTAGGTCATGCTCCTGGCCCCCTATTTCATTTTTTGTGCCAGTCTTGGGGCTTGAACTCAGGTCCTGAAAGCTGTCCCTCAGCTTTTTTGCTCAAGGGTAGTGCTCTACCACTTGAACCACAGCTCTACTTCTGGCTTTTGGGTGGTTAATTGGAGATATGAGTCTCGGGCCTGGAAAGGTTGTTTAGTGATAGAGTGATTGCCTAGCATGCAGGAAGCCCTGGGTTCAATTCCTCAGTGCCACATAAACCGAAGAAGCTGGAAGTGGCAAAGTGGCTCATGTAAGAGTGCTAGCCTTGAGCAAAAGAAAATCAAGGACAGGGCCTGGGAGTTTGGCCTAGTGGCAGAGAGCTTGCCTAGCATGCACGAAGACCTGGGTTCAATTCCTTGGTACCACATACATAGAAAAGTTGGAAGTGGTGCTGTGGCTCAGTGCTAGAGCACTAGCCTTGAGGAAAGCCCAAGGACAGTGCTTAGGCCTTGAGTTTAGTCTCCAGAACTGGCAAAAAAAAAAAAAAAGAAAATCAAGGACAGTGCCTGGGCCCTACATTCAAGCCCCAGGACTGGCAAGGAAAAAAAACAAAAAGAGTCTCATAAAATTTCCTGCATGGGCTGGCTTTAAATCAGGAAGCTCAGTTCTCAGCCTCTCAACTAGCTAGGATTACAGGCATGAACCCCACACACCTGGTTCAGCTCAAGTGGCAAAGTGCCAATCAGAAGATTGCTACTGCAATCATCTGCAGATTTGAAACTGTAGTTCTCTATTAGGTCTGTCTCCTGCATCCCTCCCCCACCCTTACCAGCTGAGATTATGAGGAACTAGGGATGAAAACTGAACATTCTATTTTGGCTGGTAATTTTGAAACATTTTTACACTTTCTGCAAGTTTCAGCTTGCCAACCAAGCAATGCTTTCAGTTGCAAGCTGTTCTCCAGGGGACCTAGGTCCTACCTAATCTACCCTACCCATTTTTTTGTTTTTTGGCTAATCCTGAGGCTTAACCTCAGAGACAGGGCACTGTCCTTGGGCTTTCTCAAAGGCTAATGCTCTATCACTTGAGCCACAGTGCCATTTCCAGCCTTTTTTTTTTTTTTTCTATGTATGTGGTACTGAGGAATCAAACCCAGAGCTTTGTGTGTGCTAGGCACTCTACCATTATGCCATGTTCCTGGCCTCTACCCAATTTTTAAAAATAAATCTACTCTTTATGCATTGATGGAGTTTGAATTCAGAGTTTTACCTTTGCTTGGCTGGAACTATCACTTGAGACATAACTTTTTATTTCTGCTTTTTGTGGGTTAATTACATATGGAGTCTTGTGGGCTTTTCTGCCTGGTCTGGCTATGAACTTTGATCATCCATCTCTCACCCACTTGAGTAGTATTACAGGTATAAGCAGTTGATATCTGGATATGGGCTCCGGATTTTTGGCTCCCTAACCCAAGCAAGTTAAGAACCACAAATCTAGGTGTGGAAACATGCTGCCTGTAGCTCCAGTATTTGGGAGGCTGAGGCAGGAATATGATGAATTTGAGGCCTGCTCTCGTCTCAGAATTTCACACTGCAAAATTCTGTGGGGAAAAAACAAACACAAACAGGACTGGGAATGAGGCTTAGTGGTAGAATGGGTGCCTAGCATGCATGAACCTAGGGTTTGATTCCTCAGTATCACATAAAACAGAAAAAGTCAGAAGTGGCATTGTGGTTCAAGTGAGTGCTAGCATTGAGCAAAAGAAGCTCAGAAACAGTTCCCAGGCTTGAGCTCAAGCCCCAGAACTGGCAAGGTAAATAAATAAATAAATAAATAAATAAGCAAACCAGGGCTGGGAAAGTGGCTTAGTGGTTGAGTGCTTGCCTAGCATGCATGAAGCCCTGGGTTCCATTCTTCAGTACAACCTACCTTGAACTCAATCTTCCTTTTTTCTACCTCTGTGTCTCAAAAAGTTCTATATAAAAAGTGCTATCAATGTGTTGTCTCATTTCATTATTTCAGCATCCCTGAGAGACAATCCCAATGTAACAAATGAAAATGAAAGTCCAAGTTGTTAATTTAGTTAAGGTCACACACTTAATACATGCCTGGAGTTTTGTTTTATTTTGTTTACTTGTTTTGAGGTACTGGAGTTTGAACTCGGGGCCATCTATAACAAATATGTTGTTATTTGCATTGGGAGAAGACAATCCCTGTCCTGAAGAGATTTTGGAATAAAGAAAAAAGACTTGCAAAGAGGACATAGACAACAAATTACATAGCAGCAAGTCCAAAAATAGACCAGTACCAACTAGACAAGAGTACTAAAGGAATTCAAGAGGGAAATATTACTGGAAGTAGGATTAATTGGCAGAGGCATTATTTAGGGATAAACCTTAATTTGGATCATAAAAGAAGTGTAAAGACTTGGATTTGCAGTGAAGAACTACAGGAAAGGAGTAACATCAGCAAAAGCAGGAATATCAAAACAACAAGCACATTGATGGAGGAGAATGAAAGCTTGATGGGAGTCGAGTCAAATGATTGGACCCATCCTCTTGGCTGTGCAAGAGACGTCATCTGCTAAAAGGTGCCGAGTTCCTATTCTTAAATAGAAAATAATCTGATACCAAGTGTCCAGATTAAGCAGCGGTTTGCTTTCATACCCAAACTAAACTGGGTGCCAGTAGCTCACACCTTTAATTTTAGCTCTTCAGGAAGCTGAAATCAGATCACTGTTTGAACCCAGACTGGGCAGAAAAGTTCATAAAACTCATCTCTACCCGAAAGCCAAAAGTAGACACATGGCTCAAGAATGCCAAATAGAACGCTGGTAGAATGCCAGACTTGAGTGGAAAAGGCGAAGGGAGAGCCCTGAGTTCAAGCACATGCATGCACACACATGCACACATCCACACCCACACACACCACTGAAAAACAATAAACAAGTTCAGCTGTGGACCCCATGAAGGAAAAAAGTTCTCTCTTTGGAAAAATGAAGTTCAAAAGATTAAGGGGCAGGGTAGTAAAATGGGTCTCGTTGTCCCCCACATCTGTAATAGGGACATAGCTGAACAGAACACATTGACATACTCTCAGTCCCTTCTCATTTCTTTCTTGGCACTAATTCACCTGAAAGGTGCCTGACCTATTGCTCAGTCCTTTTTGCGTGTGAAATGTCTTTTTAGGCGCTGGTTGAAAAGCCAAGTTCACATTCTAAGCCAGTCACTATTCAGCAAATGTTTCCCCTGACCTTTCTCAGCCCAGCTATGGGTTAAAAGGATTTCCTTTCAATGTTCCCATACAGGATAATACTTTATTCTGTTGAAACTTGTCATTTAAATTTAAATTCAGCTTAAGATCCTTGCTTAGCGTTTTAACAATTTAAAAATAAGCAGAATTATAGAAATAGTGGATAACAGGGAAAAAGAAGAGGATTGGAAAGAAAAAGAGAAAGCAGAAACAAACCATTGAGATGACCAAAGGAGAATGAAAACAGAGAAACAATTGAGATGAAATCTCATTCAATTAGAATCCCATATAAATTTTCCTCTTTTATTATTCAAGACTCAGCAAAAACAAAACAATACCATTCCACCAGCAAAATAGTTCATTTAATGTTATGTGTTTGTAGGTATATTTTTTTTTTGCCAGTCCTGGGCTTAGACTCAGGGCTTGAGTACTGTCCTTTGGTTTTTCTCAAGGCTAGAGCTCTACCACTTGAGCCACAGCATTACTTCTGGTCTTTTTCTATGTATGTGGCACCGAGGAATCAAACGTGGGTCTTCATGCATGCTAAGCAAGCATTCTTACCATTAGGCCAAACTCTCAGCCCCTGTTTGTGTGTATTTTCCCCAGCCCTCCTGTTGCTCTTTTTGTCGTTGGTCTTGGGGCTTGAACTCAGGCTCTTGAACTCTTTTTGCTCAAGGCTAGTACTCTACCACTTTGAGCCACAATGCAATTCATGTTTTCTAGTGGTTAATGGGAGATAAGAATCTCATAGACTTTCCTACCTGGGCAGGCTTCGAACAAAGATCCTCTGGTTGCAGCCTCCTGAGAGACTAGGATTACAAGCATGATCCACCAGCACCTGGCTTGAATTCAAATTTTGCTCTCTTTCAGTGACTAGGAGGAAGCAATGGCAGGACCTTTAGAAACATTGGAAGGGCATGGAAACATAGCATCTCAAAGTAAACTTCAAAAGCCAAAATAGTGGCTTGAGATGTGTTACAACTAACTTTAAACAAACTGTCACAGATTTCCCTAGAAGATCAAACAATGACTGAAAAACAAGTCAATTGGAGTTTGCCTGATATAACATCCCAAATTCAACAGTTAACAGAAGAGAACAAAGGAACTGTTACGATAAACCTGCTATTAGACTATTTAAAAATAAATAAATAAAAGTGATGGAGTGAAAAGCATCTATTTTACCCTTGTGACAGCCTTACAGCGCCACCTGCAGTTTCTAGCCAAGACCACATGAACTATACCTATTGGGAATGTAAGATCACCCATTGTTTAAAAGAAAGAAAAAGAAAGCTGGTTGTGACGGCTCACACTTGTAATTCTAGCTACTCAGGAAGCTGAGATCTGAGGATCAAGGTTCAAAGCCAGCCCAGGCACAAAAGGACCTAAGAATATTATCTCCAATTAACTTCTAGAAAATGGAAAGTGGGGCTTGGCTCATGGGTAGGGCAGCAGCCTTGAGCTGAAGAGCTCAGGGACAGTGCCCAGGCCAGAGTTCAAGCCCCATGACCTACAAAAAAAAAAAAAAAAAAAGAGGGGCCAGGAGTTTGGCCTAGTGGTTAAAGTGCTTGCCTAGCATGCACAAAGACCCGGGTTCAATTCCTCAATACCACATACATAGAAAAAAGCTGGAAGTGGTGATGAGGCTCAAGTGGTAGAGTTCTAGCCTTGAGAAAGTCCAAGGACAGTGCTCAGGACCTGAGTTCAAGCCCAGGACTGGCAAAAAAAAGAACAAAAGAAAGAAAGAAAATCTAAGACAGTAAATTCAAGTCAAGCATCCTCAAAACCCTCCGGAGTTAAAGCAAAGATAGCTTTAAGACACAATGTGGGGCCCGGGAGTTTGGCCTAGCGGTTAAAGTGCTTGCCTAGCATGAACAAAGACCCGGGTTCGATTCCTCGGTATCCCACATACACAACCAAGCCGGAAGTGGCAGAGACGAGACACAACCAAACCGGAAAAATGGCAGAGACAAGACTGCGACGGCGACAGAGAGCGAAAGAAGCGAGCTGAGCTGCAGTGAACAGAGCCCAACCGAGTGGTGGCCGGAGCGAGCGGGGCTGGAGCGAACAGGACCAGAGCGTGCCGGAGCGAGCCGAGCCAGAGCCAGCGAGGCCAGAGCGAGTGGGGCCAGAGCGAGAAGGGGCCAGAGCGAGCAGAGCCAGGAGCAAGCGAGAGCTGGCCGGGCCGGAGCGAGCGGGGCCAGGAGCGAGCGGGGCCAGAGCAGGGCCGGGCCGGAGCGAGCGGGGCCAAGAGCAGGCCGGAGCGAGCGGGGCCTGAGCTAGAAAGGGGGCCTAGCCGGGCCGGAGCGAGCGGGGCCTGAGCGAGCGGGGCCAGAAAGAGAAAGGGGCCAAAAAAAAAAAAAAAGACACAATGTGTAGGACTGTGTCTAGGAAATGGTCTAAAGACCACTATTGGTCAGTGAGTCACATATAGGAAAGAAAAAGGAAAGGTGGGGAGGGGAGCAGGGGGAGGAAAAAAAGTTAATACGTTTTAGGTTGCTTGATTTAAAGGATGATATATTGTCCAGACCTTGAAAACTTAATAGCCCCACAGTACCCTGCTTTCTGTCTGAGAATTGCATTTTGTTCTGGACACTACAATTTAAGAGCAGTATTGACAAGAGCTGTAAAAATGGTCATACCCTTTGACCTAGTAATCTCACTCTTGGGAATTTATCCTAAGGAAATAATTCCAGAGAATAGATGAAATAGAGGCATGAAGATATTGATGCAACACTCTTTAAAACAACATGTACCCATTCATCTGCATATATAAAATAAATGTTTCTCAAAAAAAAAAAGGCTATTGCCGGTGACTCATGCCTGTAATCTTACCCACTCAAGAAACTGAGATCTGAGGATCATGGTTTGAAGCCAGCCTGGGCAGGATAGCCCATGACAATTCATCACAGAAAAAGCTGGAAGTGGCACTGAGGCTCAACTGGTAAAGTGCCAGTCTTTGGCACTTGAACTCAGGGCCTAAGCTCTGTCCTTGAGCTTTTTATTTGCCAGTCCAAGGCCTGGGCAATGACCCTGAGCTTTCTCAAGGCTAGCACTCTATCACTTGAGGCACAGCCTCACTTTTGACTTTTTCTGTGTATGTGGTACCAAGGAATCAAACCCAGGGCTTCGTGAATGCTAGGCAGGCACTCTACCACTAGGCCACATTCCCAACCATCCTTGACCTTTTAGGCTGAAGACTAGTGTTCTACCACTTGAGCCACAATTCTACTTCTGAATTTCATATGGTTAATTGGAAAGAAATGTCTCATGGACTTTCTTGCATGGGCTACTTGGAACCATGATCTTCTGATCTCAGCCTCCTTAGTTACTAACAGGCCTGACCTACCATCCCTGGCTAAAAGCATTTATTTATTTATTTCCAGTATTGGGGCTTAGGCTCATAGCTTTTTTTTTTTTTTTTTTTTTTTGGTTGGTCATAGAGCTTGAACTTTGGGCCTGGGTTCTGTCCCTGAGCTCTTCACCTCAAGACTGCTGCCCTATAACTTGAGCCACAGCCCTACTTCCCGTTTTTTAGTGACAAATTGGGGATAAGAGTCTCACATTCTTTAGTGCCTGGACTGGCTTTGAACTGAATCCTCATCTCAGCCTCCTGAGTAGCTAGGATTACAGGCATGAGCCACACTGCACCTGGCGAGCTCAGAACTTTGATCTTTTCTTGGCCTGCTTGCTCATGGCTAGCCCTCTATTACTTGAACTATACCTCCAGTCCAGCTTTTTGCTTTTTTGTTGTTGTTGTTAATCATGGGACTTGAACTCTAGGCCTGGGCTTGTCCCTGAGCTCTTCAGCTCAAGGTACCACCCTGTCCCTTGAGCACTTCCATTTTCTAGTGGTTAATTGGAAGTAAAAATCTGTCGGATGGACCAGGAGTTTGGCCTAGTGGTAGAGTGCTTGCCTAGCATGCAGGAAGACCCAGGTTTGATTTCTTGGTACCACATACATAGAAAAAAGCCAGAAGTGGTGCTGAGGCTCAAGTGGTAGAGCTCTAGCCTTGAGAAAGTCCAAGAACAGTGCCCAGGCCCTGAGCTCAAGCCCAGGACTGGCAAAAAAAATTTTTAAAAATTTAAAAAAATTAAAAAAAAAAGAATCTGTTGGACTTTCATGCCTGGGCTGGCTTTGAACTTCAATCCCCAGATCTCAGCCTCTGAGATCTGAGTAGCTAGGATTACAGGTATGAGCCACCATGTTGGTCTTTTTGCTTATTAATTGGAGGTTAGAAACAAGTAGATTTTCCTTCTTTGACTAGATTTAAATGCTAGATCTCAACCTCCTGAGTAACTGGGATTACAAGTGTTAGCGTTCTCCTCTCAATTTATCAAGTTACCTTGTATAGAATGAAATATGCTTCCCCAGCTACAAAAAAAGAGATAAATAACCTTTTTCCATCACATATCAATGAACCAGAGGTGTACACTTTCAAAGGTATTTTATTTGCTTTTATAATATGTCTTTTTCTATTTTTTTTTAAAAAGTGCCGAGGCCAGGAATTTGGCGTAGCTGTAGAGTGCTTGCCTAGCATGCACGAAGGCCCAGGTTCGATTCCTCCATACCACATACATAGAAAAAAGCCAGAAATGGTGCTGAGGCTCAAGTGGTAGAGTTCTAGCCTTGAGAAAGTCCAAGGACAGTGCTCAGGCCCTGAGCACTCAGGCCTGGTCTTTTTCATTCAAAACTAGTCCACTACCACCTCAGCCACAACTCCACTTCTGGCTTTTTTTTGGGGGGGGGGGGTAATTAATTAGTGGTAAGAGTCTCATGGACTTTCCTGCTTTGGCTGGCTTTGAACTCTGATCTTCAGATCTCAGCCTCCTGAATTAGTTAGGATTACAGGCATGAACCAACAGTGCCTGACCTTGCAAGTACATTATCTTCTTCCTTTTTCTGCTTGCCCTCTACTACTCAGCTACATTCCTGCAAGTACATGTTCTATTACTATCTTACTGTTAAGGTTTTCCTCATTTCTACTGAAAGCAGGTTTTTGTTTTGTTTTTCCTTTTGGTCAATCATGGGACTTAAACTCTGAGCTCTTCAGCTTAAGGCTGCACCACTTTAGGTTTTCTCATGATTATCTCATGGACTTCCATGCCCAAGTTGGCTTTGAACCTCGACCCTCACACCTCAGCCACCTGAGTAGCTAGGATTACAGGTGTGAGCCACCAGTACCCGGCCTGAAAGTAGTTTCTTTAACATTGTTAGAATGTCCTATTTGGGCAAAGCCAGACTAGAGCTGCAGTGCCTGGCTCTGCTACAAGTCCATCCTCTGGGGGAAGTTTTTCTTACTTCCTGGGTCCCCTGGGCTTCCTGGGCTGATTCAGGATTTTGTATGCAGCCTGGATCTCCAGAAAGCGCTTCTGGGCCTCATCTGCCTGGTGCTGGTTGTTGTCAGGGTGCCAGATTTTCACTAGTTCCCTGTAACTCCGATGTATTTCTTCATTTGTTGCCCCTTCTGAGAGGCCCAAAACCTTAGGGAAACAGAAGTTGACAAATTAGAATATGTCATCGTTTTTATTTATTTTTTGTCAGTGGGACAAAAAACTCGAACTCTGGGCCTGGGCACCATCCCTGAGCTCTTCAGCCCAAGACTACCGCACTACCCCTTGAGCCACAGCTCCACTTCCAGTTTTCTTTGGTTAATTGGAGATAAGAGTCTCACAGTGGGGTCGGAAGTTTGGCCTAATGGTAGAGTGCTTGCCTAGCATGCACGAAGACCCGGGTTCAATTCCTTGGTACCATATACATAGAAAAAAGCTGGAAGTGGTGCTGTGGCTCAAGTGGTAGAGCTGTAGCCTTGAGAAAAGTCCAAGAACAGTGCTCAGGTCCTGAGTTCAAGTCCCATGACTGGCAAAAAAAAAGAGTCTCACAGACTTTAGTGCCCGGGCCAGCTTTGAACCAAGATCCTCAGATTGTAGCCTCCTGAGTAGTTAGGATTACAGATATGAGCTACCATATCTGGCTATGTCATAATTTTTCAGGTCTGTCTTTGATCCTTTGATAAATCAGGCTAATAGCATCTCTTAAACAGAAAATGCCAAACCATAAGTTGTAGATCATACTCATCACAACACTCGCTTAAAATCCAAACACTAAGGAAGCTAAGGGAGAAAGAACTCGAGTTTCAGGCTAGCCTACGCTTATCTAGTAAGATCACATCTCAAAGGTGTTAAATACAAAAGAATAGTAAAGAATTCAATTTATTTGATGTTCAAGAATGGAAAAAAATAGAACACACACACACACACACACACACACACACACAAACGGAATGATAAGGGGCTGAGAATGTGCCTGAGTGGTAGAACACTAGCCTTGAGCAAAAGTTCAAGGACAGTGCCCAGGTCCGTGAGTTCAAGCCCCAGGCCTGGAAAAAAAAAAAAAAAAAACAACTAACCTACACACACACACACACACACACACACACACACACACACACAAATACTAACCTACAATGCTCTAACCCAGAGTTCAAGGCCCAGGACAGCACCCAAAAATTTTTGTTAGGGCTAGGGATGTAGCTCACTGGTACAGTGCTCACCTACCATACACATAAAGCCTTGTATTTGATCCCTCATCCCCAAGGAGGAAAGGAAAGAGAGCCTGGGGCCAGTGGTTCATACCTATACTCCAAGCTACTCAGGAAGCTAAGGTCTAGAGATCATGCTTTGACACTAGCTTGGACAGAAAATTCCTTGAGACTCTATCTCCAATTAGCCAGCAAAATGCTGTGCTTAGAGGAGTGGCTCAAGTGGAAAATTGCCATCTGTGACCAAGAAAGCTGAATGAGAGCAGAAGGTCCTGAATTCAAGCCTCAGAAGCAGCACAACAAAGAAAAGAAAAAAAAACACTATGGTATACAGAAAGCTTTTTGGTGGCAGAAATGTTCCACTCCTTGATTTGCATTGTATATCCATTAAATAGCTTATTTATACATGTTATATCTGAATAAAAGAAAATAACATTGACATACATTTCTCCTAGTGTGTGCCAAAAGAAGCCTTTGAAGATACTTCCCTGTGAAGGATACCAGATCTAACAAAGACCTCAGACAAGACAGCCACTTGCCGCAGAGAATGAAGAAAGCCTTACCTGATAAGCCAGCTGACGCTTCTCATCCTGAAAACTGTGAACGAACTCATAGAGCCTCTCCCACTCCTGGAAGGAGCTACTGTTGAAGCCAAGGTCTCCTATTAGTAGCCACCAGATCCGGTAAGGCAGAAGGAAGACAATTTCCAGGAGGCGGCCAAGAAGGGGGAAGAGGCTGAACCAGCTCAAGAAAGTGCCAATAGTTTCTGCTACATAGCTGAGAGTGGCAGCTGTGTTATACAGGGTATTGTATGCCAGGGGGCCGGTAAAAGCAAGGTAAGCCAAGCCTAGACGGTAGAGCCGCACACTAAGCATCTCTGATGCCACTGAAGCTTTGTAGCGGCGATGCTTCTGGGCTGTAATACTGGCAGCCACGCTGATGGGCAGAATGGCTATGGGACGGCCATAAAAGATAGGGGAAGTAAGGAATGATACCCCTAGAATGTTCTTAAAGTCAGAGGTTTGGTTTCCAACAGCAGACACCAGCAAGACTCCTAAGCCAATTGCCAGCGGGAGGCCCACAATATAGAAATTGGCCATGGAAGAAAGGCTAATCAGAGCCACAAGGCCAAAATAGATGCCCACTATTATCTGGGCAATAAATCGAATAAGGCTGGGGGCAGGTGTTCCCTTTCCTGGGCTCGGCTTCTGCTTCTGGAGTTGGTTGGCTTGAGCAACAAAGCTTGGAAGCTTCCAGAATTCCCATAGCCAGCCCAATCCACCACCTCCCAGGGTAAGCATCCAGAGTAGGGCATGGCTGTCCCTTCCCAGGTATAGATGGTGGAGCCCAGCAGGGCCCCCAAGAGCCCAGAGGACATAGGTCATCAGAAGTCCCTTGGCCATCCTCTAGAGTAAGGGTCTCAGAACAAGTCCAGGGGCACCTGACATTGCTCAGAATGCAGAAACTTCAGGGTCCTCTGTGTGAATCAAGACCACCATAGCTCCATGATTTATCCTTAGATCCTAAGAGAATGGGAAAAAAGCAGAATCATAAGACTATCACAAGGTCCCAACACAGCAACCAGTCCTTCCAGTAAAAGCCATATCTAGGTATGCCACTGTGTCTGTGACGTGATAGTGGTTTCATTCTTCTTTTTCTAGTACCTCCATCCTAATCTTTCCAACCACAGTGATTCTAAATTTAGGAGAGAATGCTTGAAATACTTTCAGTTAAAGCAGAACTCAGTGCAGGGAACAAAAAAAAAAAAAATGGGTTCCAAAAGAAATGTACTCTGTGGGGCTGGGAGTTTGGCCTAGTGGTAGAATGCTTGTCTAGCATGAACTATGACCTGGGTTCGATTCCTCAGTACCACATACATAGAAAAGCTGGAAGTGGTGCTGTGGCTCAAGTGGCAGAGTTCTAGCCTTGAATCAAAGACAGTGCTCAGGCCCTGAGTTCAAACCCCAGGACTGACAAAACAAAAAGAAATGTATTCTATCATTTCTATAATAATTTTTAAAAAAACAAAAACATCAGAAACTTACCTTTCAGACCTTTCTGCAAATCACTAATAAGGTAATACCTCATGGGTGGGAGAATGTGGAGGAAAAGGGCTAGGTGGGATGCTTTCCCAAAGTTCTAACCGAGGCCCATACCTTTTCTTCCCCCTTAAAGTTGTATATGCCTCTTCTCAGTCATTCCGCCCAGGTTTTAACCTCTCTCCAGTTTCCCCATCTCTCCATGCAAATTCCCCGCAAGTTAAGCTTAGAAGTCCTGAGTTCCCACCCCTTAAACATCCTCGAAAATATTTCATCTAGTCCTTGGCAACCCACAATTTAACCATCTCCTTCTGAAGAGAAAGGCCTCTCCAAAGAGTCTGGACAAATCCTCAGAATATCAAACCAGATGCCAAAGCTTGCTTGCCTGACAATCTGTCCCCTTTAAGCCTATGGGGCTTCCTTCTCAGCCAGTCCCAAGTGGAACTTTACCTGGCTGCCCAGGCTCTCAGAACACTGCAATCCAGTTATTTCCTTTGACCACAGAGTCAAAATGGCCCCTCTCATTCTGCTTCCACTTCTAAGTGGACTTTGTCTCTGTCTCTGCTGTGTCACGGAAGCAGGCCTCTCTCCAAAGCCAGCCCCCTTGGGATCACCTTTACACCACGCACTCCTCTAGTCTGCGCTCTCGGATACACTGGCGGGAAAGCTTTTCCGGCACACCTCCAGCAGTTTCTAGGGCCTGGAATCTCCGTCCCACCCCGGCCAGAAAACGCCTCCTGCAGCGCGGCACTACCACCGCCAGGTGGCGCTGCCGTTTGCAGAAGGGAGAGTTGGGGAGGGTCCCAGGCTCACCTTGTCTCAAGGCCGGGGCACACTAGCTCAGAGTGGTCCCTACCCAGGGTCTTGCCCCCCATCTGTCGTATATGTACCGCTTTAAAAAAAAAAAGAAAAAGAAAAAACGCCACTGGTGGTCTCTTCTCACTGCTACACAGAGGACCTCAGCCCCACAGGCTGCACTCTTCTTTCCACACTGCATTGCCTTCCAAGACTGCCTTGGTTGGTTCAGTTCCTAGTCCCAGAAACCCACTGACAGGGTACACATACACCCCGCTCTCTCCCCTGCCTGGGATCCACTGGAGACCCCAAGGCTGTTCTGTCCCATTAGCTAAAAGCAAAGGAGAAACCAGACCAATAAAAGGGTAGAGGGTGGGAGCGCCCCACTAAGGAAAGCGAGACAGCAATCTGTCCTTCCCCTGGACCGGGGTGCAGGAAAGGAGCGGGGATACGAGATGCCTCCGTTTCAACGTCCTAGGCTCCAATCCTGGGATTCAGCTCTATGACCTTGGCCGAGTCACACCGCTTCTTGGGCTTCGATTTCTTCCTTTGTAAAGGAGAGAGGCTTGGGATCCCCAAATCCCCCACCTTTAACTTAACGGAGTTCTCGTGTTCTTTCTAAGTCCCTTCCCCTTAGTGCTCATCCGTTGCTGGGGGGGGGATGGAAGAGGGAAATGCAGCCCCCCCTCCCCATCGAGGCCCCTTAGGGGTTGCTGAGGGGCCTGGACTGGGAGGGGCGCAGTCTCTGCTTCCCTGGCGGGCTGGGGGCGGGGGCGGACCGGGGCACTGAATAATGAATGAGACTTAATTGGGCCCCGCACCGCGCGCCGGCTCACTAAGCTTGGCAAACAGTGCGGGCCGCGGCGGCAGCCACTGGACAAACAAACTGGCTCCGGGTGCGGAGAGCCGGGTGGGGACCGCGGCGGCGGAAGGAAGGGAGAAGGAAGGCTCCGAGGCAGTGGGGGGGGGGGATCCTGGGGTTTGGGTGGGTGTGGGGCGCAGCTCGCCCGCAGCTGGGCAATGCAAGGAACCCCAAGAGTGTGAGGCTGCGCTGGCCTGCAGAGATGGTTCGGGGAGGGAACGGGGCTCTGGCTCAACCTCTAGAAGCCAGAACAGGGGGAGGGAAAAAGAAGCGGATTGTGCGGGAGAGACTGGGGCCCAAGGGCGAGGTGAGAGCGAGAAAGGAAAAAAAAAAATGGAGAAACGAGTGGAGGGTGGAGGAGAGGGGGAGAAGTGAGCGAGGGGAAAATTTTTGAAAAACGAAGCGCAGCAGGGGAGGGGCGGGGAGGGCAGGACGCGCTTACGGAGCGGAAAGGGAAGAGCGATGGGGGAGCGAGCGCCGGGAGGTGCGGGCGGCGGAGGGAAGAGGAATTGAGAAGAGTCGGGGAGAGAGAGAGGGGAGGTGATCAGAATGAAAACAAGGTTGTGGCGGGGGGCGGCGGCGAGACGGGCGCCCCAGCCCGCGCCGCGCCCCGCCGGCGCGCCCGCCCGCCCCGCGCGCTCTCTCCAGGCGCCCGCACTCACTTTGTCACAATTACGGGGCCGTCACTCGGCCGGGATTGTTTTCCCCCAAATTGTTGTTCTATAAACTGGCGCAGAGTGGGGTGGTGGGAGATTTGCGGAGCCCGAGCCGGAGCCCAGCTCTGAACGGAGGCCCGGGGGGAGCCTGGCGGCGGTGTTTCCCCCGTCACTGCCTTGGGCCGGGGCCAGGGATCCGGGTGGGAATCGGGTGTCACCGCTAGCCTCTGCCCGGAGGCTGCTTTCACCCTCCCCTCCGGGCTTCTCTTGGCGTCGGCTGCCTCGGTTTCCCCAGCAGAGCGCTTGGGAACGAACATTTGGATATACACAAATATCCCTCCTTTCTTCTCTCCCCAGATCTCCCCGCAGCCCCCGTGCCTTCGGTGTGTCTGTTCACCTTCCCAAGCAGCTCGAGTCCCCGCTAGGGTCTGGACCGCCTTCCACCGAGCCCATTCCCCTTCGCCCCTCGTGTCCCAGGCCACCTGGCCGCCCCACAATTCCGCAAACATCTGTTGCGCGCCTCCTGAGCGCCAGCACGCGTCCGCCGCCCCCTCTCCCTCCCTCTTCCCTCCCCGCCTCCGCCCTCCCTCCCGCTCCCCGCCCGGCCTGTCGGCTCCGTGACAGCCGCCGCCAAAGCCCGAGCCCCGCGGGAGCGGCCGGAGAGGAGCCGCCGCTCGGCTGGCTCTGACACCGGCCCTCCCGGGCGGCTCCAGAAGCAACGGAGGGTGGCGGCCGCTGAAGCGAGACGGGAGCAGGCTGAGGGAGTTGGCCGGGCTAGACGGGGGAGGGGAGAGGCCCTGGGTGGGCTTCTCGGGTTCTTCTGATCCCTCCGTCCCGCCCGGGCCCCGACCCTGCCCCGGCTCCCGCGCGCGCCCGGGGCGCAGCAGGCTCCCCCGCTCCCCTTCCCCCGCCCCAGTCCGGGTGATTTACACGCGGTCTCTGAGCTGCGGCCGCTTCCCAATCAGGAATATCGACCCCGGGCGGGGCCCTCGGGCAGCATCGATCCCTCTAAGGCTCGGGATTTAAAAATGTCAAATTTGCCTTTTCCAGGCGGGTGGAGGGGGGCAGGGGCCAGGAGGAGGGCCTTTTGGAGGAGGAACGGACAGCAGGGCATCGACCTGGTGCTTGTGTCCAGAATGAGAAGTGACCCTGGCTTGCCCCAGCCCTAACATAAAATCTGGCCTTTAGTGGATACTCAGTAGCCTTTGAATGTGAAGAAGGAAGCCCTGTTCTGCCCCCCCCCACTTCCCACCAGGTCTCCTTATTGAACTGGAGTATTCCTAGGGGGCAGAGCCAAACCAAAGACCCCTCCCAAAATTTAAGGAGACAAAATTGGAAGAGATCTGTAAATGTGGAAATATGCAGACAAAGATGGGGACAGAGACAAAGATATACAGGCTCCAAGGAGAGCCTAGCCCTAAGGAAGAGCAAGGAAAATAGAAGGTGCCTTAAAGCCTGGCTGAATAAAACGGGGTCACACCAAGCACCTAAACGCTCTGCTCTGTTGGCCCACATTCAACAACTGGGGGCGGGGGCGGGCAGCCAGGCTCAACTTCTCCCTGGTTTGAGAATGGGAAAGGAGAGTAGAAACAAAGCCAGGTGAAGAGATAGGTATTAAGAAAGGAGTATTATCGTATAGTTAGCATTATCCAGCCAAGTTGTCAAGTAATAACCAACTAGACATGAAATTCAAAAGGTTCCTGAGTGCTAGAGGCTTGTGCCTATATAATCCTAGCTACTCAAAAGACAGAGATCTGAAGAGTCAACCTGTTCAAAGCCAGCCCAGACAGAAAAGTCTACATGCCTTATCTCCAATCAATCACCAGAGAACCAGAAGTAGAGTGGTGGCTCAGAGTGGGAGAGCACTAGCTTTAAGCAAAAGGCTTAGGAAGAGTAAATAATAATAATAATAATAATAAATTAAGGTACCAATAGGCAGACTTTAAGAGGTGTCTACCTTTTGGAGATGATTATATGTCCTCCTTTCTCCTCCTCCTCCTTCACTCCTGGGGCTTGATGAGCTTCTTTTGCTCATGGCTAGCACTTTAGCTCTTGAGCCACAGTGCCACTTCCAGCCTTTTCTATTGATGTGGTACTGAGGAATTGGACCCAGGGCTTCATGTATGCTAGTCAAGCACTCTACACTAAGCCACATTCTCAGCCCTCCTTCACTTCTTGAGCATTGATACAGTTATCTGCTGCCTGCTCAACATCCTCCTTCTCCTCTCAGATTATCATCCGTCTAAGACCAGTTGGAGATCACATTTTGTACTGGAGACTGCATATATGCAGGGCTATGGGCTGTGAAGAATGCTGGCAGCAATCACTTGTCTAGGATTCACAACTAGGTTGTCAAACTTCAGAGAAGAAAAAAAAATCAATTCCTTTCAATGCTTTGGGAAAGGTGTTGTGTGATGGAGGTGGTAAAAAGGAGTTGTCCTGACCAGCACTCTCACAGTTAACATATCACACACCCCTGAGCAACACACCTCAGCTGTCACCAAGCTAGCACACTGCCATTTCCTCCAGAACTGCAGACAGAACTGACAGCAAGTCAAGGGAGGGGGGCACACCCAGGGCTCTTCTGCAGACATAGGAAGCTCACACCTCCACTGACAAAATCAGGCCGACACATCTCTGGCATTGACACATAGAGTCACTGATCCTTACCGCCTCTACACCTGTCAATCCCTGCCATACACACCATCTCTGAGCAGCCACACACAATTCCTCGGAGGTCAGGCCGAAGGGCTTAGTCCTAAGGCTTGTCTACACCTTTCCTTGACATCTCAGACCTTAAATCACCCAAAGATAGACTCTATGTCTTCATTCTCCCTGCCGCCGCCCCCACCACCACCTTCCTTAATTCCACAATCAGAGCCAGGGCCACGACAACTGGGAGAGTGAGTTCAAGAAGTCAAGTACCAAGGTCTAGGTGATGAACCGAGAGCAAATAGAGCGAAGGGACTGTTAAAACCTTCCTTCCTCCCCCTCTTGCCCCTGGCCTCTTTCCTGGCACGTCCACTCCGGCCGCTCTCGCTCGCCTGGCCCGTCGCCCGCCTGTCAGCGCGGTAATGAATGCGCGCTCGGGGCCCTGGGCCCCCCCGGAGTCGTTCATCACTGCCAGCACCGCCCACCGCTCCGCCTGCGGCTGCGAGGGCTCAGCCGCCGAGCCCAGAGCCCCGCTCCCCCGCCACACCTCCACCACTAATTGTCAGATTGAGCTGTTGATTTGTCAGGTGGGAGCCGGCGCCCAAGAACCCACAGTAAAGCCTGGATTCCTTGAACTTCCTTTCGATTCCGCTCAGGTTCGCCCGGATTTTGGAGCTTCTCTGGATCTGATGTGCCTGGGTTGGACTTATTACGCGAGTGAGTGGGTCTAAGAGACGCAGTGGCATTCTATTCCGATAGGAGGCGCCATTAAGCTAGAGACCCTCCGTTTCCCCCAACTGGGTGGTCTTGGGCTTCCCACCACTTGTTGGGCCTGGAGACTTTAGGACTCTGTCCTGGAGTCCCCGGCAGGGGGCCCTGAGCCTCCACCCTGCGGTCTCCCGCACTAGTCCTGACTCCTCCGCTAGAAGACCTCAGGCTACCCGGCCCGGGCTGGTTTTGAAGACGCCTGGGGGCAAAAATCTCCTCCATCTGCTCCTCCAGCTCCTGCTCCTCCTCCTCTCCCACCGCCCGGGGTTTCGGGCTTGGGCTCGGGGGTTGCAGGGGCACCTGCTGCAGGCCCGCCCTCGCCCAGCCCGGGGCGCCGAGGCTGCAGGCCCGGCCCCGCCCTCGCCCGGGCTCCGGAGCTCCCTCGCGGCCGACTGAGTGACGGGCAGGCGGTGATTATGCGGAAGGGGGAGCCGGGTGCGCCGCGGGCGGCAGCGCTGACCCTTCACATTTCCGATCCGCCGGGACCCTCATCCATCCGAAGCTGCTCTTTGTCTGGCCGCCTAATTGCCGGCGGACAGGATGGATGGCGGGACCGACAGCCGCGGAATCCCTAATAAAGGCCGCGGCCGCGGGGGAGGGAGCGGAGCAGGGAGGGAGGGGGAGCGAGGTGGAGAAGGATGGTTAGGAGATGGGGAGGAAGAGCTGGGGCGAGCCTCGAGACGCCGGCGGGGAGAGCTCACCGCAGCCCAGCCAGGAGCGGGCCCGGGACCCCGCCTGCCCAGGGGCTGGGGACGGGGCGGGGGGGCTGGTTACACCCACTGCTGGTCAGAGAAAAGAGAGAACCGGGAGCCCCAGGGAGAAAGGCACCCCAGGGCTCACCTCCAACTTAGCTGAGCCCTGGCTGGAGGCTTCGAGCCTGGACTCGGCCCCCCTGGCCTCCGAGCTCTCACCAGCCCACGGCCCGCCCTCGACTTCTCGCCACACACTCCCCTTCTTTCACCTGTCGGACCCCCAGTGCGCGATCCAATATCCTGGCGGGGAAATGAGGGGTCTGACAGCTGTCTGTGCAGCCAATCGCCACAATTCATTAAGAGGCGCGTGGAGTGGGCCAGTGATGGGTAGAAGGGGAGCTCCAAGACAGGAGGAGAAGGAGGGAAGGAGGAGGAAGGAGGAGGCCAGGACTAGGAGCTTCACCTGGCTAGGGATGGAGAGCTGTGGAAAGAAGTGGGCTGCAAGCTGTCCTGAAAGACACCTTGGAAGCGATTTCTGCCTACACCCTGGGAGCCAGCCGCTCAGCCCCCGATTGCAACCTTCTGATCCCCCTGCTGCATGTTGTTGCAGAAGCAGTGTGAGAATCCTGGGTCTGGTGGTTGCACCCTCTGGCCCTCATGGAAGCAAAGGCTGCAAAGTATGCTCATGCTCTTGGATGATCACTGTTTTTTTTCAACGTCAAGGGAATTGGCTTCAATGTTCCCTGCCATGCCTTAGACTAGTATGCTTCATTTTCCACTCCTTCCTTTTTTTTATATACCATCTTAAAAGTTGGTCCTTCTCTCTACCACTTGAGCCACATCTCCATTTCCAGATTTTTAATTTTTGTTTTGCTGATTAATTGGAGAGAAGACTCTTTCCAGTTTGTCTTCCTGGGTTGGCTTCAGATCATAATCTTCAGATCTCAGCCTCCTGAGTAGCTAAACATACAGGCATGAGTCTGTATGCCCTGCCATTCCTTCTTATTTTCCATTCCTTCTTCTCCATCTGAACAGTTCTCTGTAACTAACTTTGAGCTTCCTTTAGCCAACAGCATTGTAGCATTAGGGCAGAAGTTGGGGAAAGTGCATCCAAGGCTTTGCCATGCTGGCCTCATGCTTACAAGTCTCTCCAATCTATTCTTCTTTTTAATTGTCAGGGTGATGTATAGAGGGGTTACAGTTGCATTTGTAGTAGTGAGTACATTTATTCTCAAACATTGTTACTCCTTCCCATGTTTTTCTCCCACTTACCCTTCCCCTACCTCCTCCCAAGTTGTAAAGCTCACTTCCAACATATTGTCTTGTGAATTCCCATCATTCTTGATGGGTGCCCATTTTGATCCTGTTTCTTCCTTCCATTACTTGGGATGTCATTCTGCAGAGCACTGAGAGGATAGCCAAGGACATTTGAATTCCAGTTTGGGAACTGCTTCATACTGGGTGGTAACTACATCCTGGAGTAACCATTTTCCCTCTGTAAAGCCCGGTTTCTTCATCTATCAACTGGGCATAATAATCTGCCCTCTGGGGTGCTGAGGGGAATGCAATAAGAATTGGCATGTTAAAAATGCTAAACTAGGGTTGGAGGTTTGGCTTAGGTGATGGATTGTCAATGAGAGAAAGCAAGCATCAGATCCCTACAGTCATGTTGGGTGTCTCCCATCTGTAGTCTGATCTACTCAGATTTGAAGCCAACTGGGTGAGAAAAGTCCAAAAGTCTATCTCCAAAAAATAGAATGGAGGTAAGGCTCAAGTGGTAGTATGTCATCCATGAGTGAAAAAAAAGCTAAGGAAGCATTTGAGACCAGGCCCCAGTACACACACACACACACACCTCTAAAATATAGTAAGCATTTGTGATATTTCCATACAGTCTCATCCTCTCACGTGGACAAATCCTCTCTCCTCTTCACATGCAGGCTTTAGTAGCAGGCAACCTGGTTCCAGCTTATGTCATCTGTGATAGTGGAGCTAACTGTCAGAGTGTGGGAAGGGAAGAGAAAGGCACCTCTTGTTTGGTCCTGAGGATGAGGAAGAGAGAACGAGAAGGTAAGTGCTGTGTTCGTTCTGAATGCAATACCACTAGTTTCCTTCTTCTTGCAGATGAGGAAACTGAGACTTTACAAGTGATGGTATTATATCATATTCCTTGTCTTTCTCCCAGGGATCCTCATGGTTGCTCATTTCCCTCACTCCCTTTCTTCCTTTGTGTGTGTGTTTGGGGGGGGTCTAGGTCAGTGACAAAAAGTGTGAGAGAAGGAACAAAAAGAGAGAACGTTCAAGGAGCCAGGACCTTTCCAGGAGACTTCATAAAAATTTAACATGAAAACTTCTGCAGAGTGGAAAGCATATAACACATGCAAATTATATGCTAATAACATGCTAATCAAAAGTCTGGTCCTCAGAGAACTCTGACACACACTAGGCTTTAACCCTGGGGGATATTCTGGGGAAAGCCCTGGGTTCCAGAACAGATGGGGATATACTTAGGGTCAGGTTATGGAGTTAAGATTCAATTTAGGATTGGAGAGGAGTGAAGTGTGAATTTGGAACTAGGGTCAGGGTTAGTGAAGGTTAGTACAGGTACAGGACAGTATAAGATCCAGACTGGGCTGGGTTTTCCTTTGGGAAAGCAGAGGCAATTCCTCCACATTAAAAGCTCTAAAATACATCAAGCTTTCAGTAACATTATTTCCTCTCCTCTCCTCTTCCCACCAACCCTGCTCCCACCTTCACAGCCCTTTCTTTGTCCTGCAGTTCATCTTGCCTTGCTTGTTTGCCATTCCTAAACAGACCACATACCTGGGCTAGTTTAGCCAGGGGTCCACACTCCCAACTGTATTGAGGTGTTCCCTCTTGGCTTTGGGCTCTAGGAGCACTGGTCAGTCTTGGCCCTACCCAGGTCCTTTCTCATACCCAATGTGACAGCTGCAGGGGAAGCAATAAGGACCTGGTGAGCTGGCAGCTTCATTCCAGAGCATGGGAAAAGAGCAACAGAACATGAATAAATTCATGTAGCTGGCCCCTCAGATCCCCGTGAGCCAAGCCTGTTTACCGCCCCCCCCACCACAGACCGCTGCCATTTGCAGCCCCCACTGGTCACTGCAGCTCACAGCCTGGACTAGGAATAGGAGCCGAGGGGAAGCTCTAGAGAGAAGAGGCCCTGCACCCCAAAGGGGCTGAGGTGAGGGGCTCCAAAAGGGAGCACTGGGAAGCAGGATGAATGTGGGTGGGGAGGGAGGGCAGAGGGGAGCTGGATTTGTGGTGGTTGGGGCCTGAGGCTTTGGAGAGGGGAGGCTGGTGTGAGGCTGGACCTGCTCTCTGTGACCCATCCATCATCCAGCCTGGGGGAGCAGATCTGGAATTAGACATGCACGGGGCTGCCATGGCCCTCAGCCCCCCGAGGAAGACAAATGGTGACAAAGACCTTGAATAAAATTTGTATTTATGGTTGGAGGAGGAGGAGGAAGCTCCTCCCCCACTGACTGCCAATCCATTCGGTCCCAATCCTTTCAGGCACAGAGATACCTCTACCCGAGTTGATACCCAACATAGACCCAGACTCAGCAACCTCTGCCCTCCACCATTTATTTTGACATGTGATAGGAAGTGCCTGGAAGGAGTCTGGGAAACCGGGAATGAGGAAATCACCTTCTCCCCAACAATTGTGACCCTGTACCCTCCATTTTACACAAAATATTCCATATATCTCCCTCCTGGCTTATCTAGTCACTAAAAAAACCTTTGCAGCTGTCCATCTCTAAGGTCTCCAAACATCTCCACTTTTACCAGTCCTAGACTCCCTTTTCTTAGCTTCTGGGTTGGGGTTCCCAGAGGCCATGTATCCAAAGGCTTTCACGACAGACCCTGAGGACTTTGCTCTATCTAAGCAGGAGTTCCTCAGAAAGCAGATTCAATCACTTCTTACAGGCAGGAGCCAAACACCTAATCTGCATTTCAGTTATATTACTATGCACAAACAACCAAACACCCATTATGTGGGGTTTAATTTCTCTGGATTTCATCTGATAGCATACATTTGGGAAAGAGAGAAGGGGCCAAGACTTAAGGGACTTGAATAGTTAGGGACTAGAGAGCAGGATGGGTTTGGGCTGAGCCTGGAAGAGGGGACTAGAACTGACTCTTTCTTTCCACAAGGTTCCCCATTCTGCAGTCCTGAGACAGGAGAACCAACATTCCTGGGGTGCCAAATTTAGAGACCAAGAAAAAGGCACATATATATATATATACATGCCTTATATGTGCATGCAATATATATATACACACATATCCTTTCAAACAACCCTCACACAAATATACACAAAACAACACATATTCCATAACCTCACTCACCCAGGGACACACAAGGCCAGGATCCCATGGCTACCTCCATACTTTCCAGCACACTGTCACAATGCACAGGCCCAGAGCCTACCACTCCGCTTGCAGAACTGCCCCGCCCCCGCATCTTCCCTACAGTTGATATGTCACATTGGAGTCCGAACACGGACCTGGGTGTCTCTCTGCAGAGCGCCATTTACATTTCTCTCTCTCCCTCGATCTGTCAACCTGTCTTGGCTTCTCTCTCTCTCTCTCTCTCTCTCTCTCTCTCTCTCTCTCTCTCTCTCTCTCTCTCTCTCTCTCTCTCTCAGTCTCTGTCTCTCCCTCTCCCCCTCTGGGGCTGTCAGTTAGTCTCTTTTCCAAGCTTTATCTCTGTCTCTGCATCTCTATCTGGCTTTCTGTCTCTTTGATTTTTCTGTCGCTCCTTCTCTGCTTTCCTGTCGGTTTCCAGCTCCTTTCCCCCAGGCGCTTTCTCTCTCTCTCTCTCTCTCTCTCTCTCTCTCTCTCTCTCTCTCTCTCTCTCTCTCTCTCTCTCTCTCTCTCTCTCTCTCTCCCCCCCTCTTCTGGCTGCTCTGCCATCCTCTCCCTCCCTCCCCCCCCCCAGTATAGAGGTATCAGGAAATGTCTTTCCTATTCAGGCCAACAAGTATCCCTTGAACCCTTTCCCTTATGGGTAATTGGTATTCAGTTGTTGGCACCGAGGGGGTCTGGGGTGATGGATTTCTTTTTCTCTCTTCTTGTTTTATTTTGTTTGCGAGTCCCTCATCCCCCCACCCCTTGTATTTTTATTTTTTAGCTCTGTAATTCACCTCCGTCTTCTCTGTGTGCTCGTAGCATGACCCATGCTTATCCCAGCACTCTTTCCAGCTTCTAAGAATGCAAAACTCTGGATTGAGGGTGACACTAGAGCTATGGGGTGCAGGCCGGGGATCGCTGCGGAGCCCCGGGAACCGGCGAGGAGGCCCCGGGCTCCGCTGGGAGTGGCGTGGGGGGGCGGGGTGGAGAGCCGCTGCCCGCCCCGCCCCCGCGCTTCCCCCTCTGGGCGCCAGGGGTCGCTCTGCCTCCGGCCGCTTATAGTGACTCCCGCCGCGCGCGGCTCCCCACACCACCCGCACTGCCGCCCCGGGGAGGAAGGTTAGGGGACGCGGAGATCCAGAGCGAGCTTGCAGGGGAGATAGGCGCCAGGGCAGGGCTCCAGCAAGGGCTGCCGCCCAGGCAGAGAAAGGAAGGCGGGAAGCGCTTCCCAAGAGCTAGCTTGAGAGCAAACCCTCGGAGGAGGTCGCGTCCAGTGGACGCCACCCGCAGCTCAGAGCCTGGGACGTCCGGAGCCCAGCAACAGTCTCCCCCCTCCCCACCCCCGCCGCGCTCCAGCCCCGAGCGAGCCTCCTCCCACCGCCGCCCAGGATCCCGGGAAAGCAGCTGTCTGGAGAGCAAGCGTCCTAGACTTGTAAGAAATCAGCCGTCCACGAAGCGGCGGATCTCACCGCCCCATCGGATCCTTAGGACTGCACCGGAGGGTAATTGAAGACTACGGGGGTTTTCAACTGTGGGATCTGTGCCTGGGTCCAACTCGCAGGGTGAGGGGGTGGGGGGCACAGGGACCCCTGCCTTGACGGAAGGCTTGGGGAAACCCCCCTCGCACAGCTGCGGAGGGAGGGAGCCGGTGGAGGCCGGGAGGCCCGTCGGAGGTGGGTGGGAGAGGGAATCCAGACCCAGGCGCCAGCCGGGCCCCCCTCCTCCCTCTTCTGGGCCCGCGGAGAGTCCCGGGCCTCCCGTCGCCATTGCGCCCAAAAGTGAGGAGGATTTGCTGGCCCTGGCCGCGTCGCGGCTGAGCCGCCGCAAGCGGGTGGCGGGCGCGGCCGTCGGGGTGGCCATGGTGCTTCTGTTGCTGGTGGCCATCCCGCTGCTGGTGCACAGTTCCCGCGGCCCGGCGCACTACGAGATGCTGGGGCGCTGCCGCATGGTCTGTGACCCGCACGGGCCCCGAGGCCCGGGCCCCGACGGTGCGCCTGCTTCCGCGCCTCCCTTCCCACCAGGCGCCAAGGGGGAGGTGGGCCGGCGCGGGAAGGCGGGTCTGAGAGGACCCCCAGGACCTCCGGGTCCCAGAGGGCCCCCCGGAGAGCCGGGTAGGCCAGGCCCCCCGGGTCCTCCCGGCCCAGGCCCGGGAGGGGCCGCTCCCCCCGCGGGCTACGTGCCCCGAATTGCCTTCTACGCCGGCTTGCGGAAGCCGCACGAGGGGTATGAGGTGCTGCGCTTTGACGACGTGGTGACCAACGTGGGCAACGCTTACGAGGCGGCCAGCGGCAAGTTCACCTGTCCCATGCCGGGCGTCTACTTCTTCGCTTACCATGTGCTTATGCGTGGCGGCGATGGCACCAGTATGTGGGCCGATTTGATGAAGAATGGACAGGTGAGGTGCCCCTCCGCCGCTCCTCTCCTAATCCACCCGACTGGTAGTGTCATAAATCTCCTTTGCCCTCATGCCACAACTCACCTCTTTCCTGCAAGCAGTGCCAGGAAATTCAGGAACTCCAAGCCATTAAGAGCTCATACCTCTTTTGTTTAGTCAAGGAGGAATTGGGGATCAGAGAAAGAACGTTACTCTGCCCAGGGGCTCCCTGGGAGTGTTAGAAATCAGTATTGTAACAAGGGACTCAAAGCTTATATCTCTGCGGTAGAGATTTCCACTCCATTTCCACTTACAGACATCCACACCAGAAGTCTTTGGTGTCTCACCCTACCAATTGGCTTTCCCCCCTCACTCTGTCTAGGGTTGCCCATTTTAGGGGGAGAGGTTCAGGCTTCTGGCCTTGATTTCCCAGCCTAGAATGGGGAGAGTCACCCAGAATCTGGTTCTTTGGGATTAGAATGGAACTTGTGTTTTAGTCATCCGGCGGTGGTGCTGCTGTTTGGTTGTAGGGTCTTTCAACTTAGATTTTCAAGGTGGAAAGAAAGAAAGAAAGAGCATCCTTAAGTACCCACTCACCAGTGCCATTTTATTTCCAGATCCTTGGGCCAGGCGTAGGCTGGACCTTGCCCTTGGATAATACTGATGCTCAAATAATAAATACTGAGCTCAAGCAGAGGAACTAAGTGGTTAGTGTGAGAACAACTAGGTGGTGGGTTTGGAAGAAGGAGGTAGAGATGAGGACAACGTGGGGCTTGGGCTGATTGCAGGCCCCACATCCTCACTAGCAATCTCAGCTTCCAGGTTCTGCTGCTTGCTGTTCCTGAAGGCAGAATCAGAGTTATTGTACCCTTGGCTTGGAGGTGGGGTGGGGGGAGGAAGCTCTTTAAAAAAAAATCTTATCTGATCCAGTCTGGAGATGAGAATAGCTGGGCAGAGGCCTGAGGCTAGGATGGAGGGAGCTGTCAGAAGTGCAAACTGAAGGAAGCTGGAGGTGAGTGGTGACCTCAGAAAGGAGATCTAGTCTTGGGGCTCTCTAAGCCTTGGGCCTGGCTACCATTGCAGCACTTGCATGCTCTCAGGACACTGCTGCATAACTGTCTCCTGCACATGTTTTGGGGTCTTTTCCCACAGGACCTTCCTAGCAGCCCAACGATAGGGAGTGAGGGTGGATCTGTGTGGGTTTGAGATCCTGTGTAAAGAGGTGTGTGTGTGTGTGTGTGTGTGTGTGTGTGTGTGTGTGTACAGAGCGGGAAGATGTGAATAGAGCAGCAGTATTTTTCTGTATATGGCACCCAGTAGGTTGAGTAGGTGTAGTTGATATACACAGGGTGTGGGGGAAGGGGAGCAGACAAGTGTGTATTTAGAGTGTGTTGATTTCTGAGGGGGGGGGTGGCAGATAGCTCCCACTCTGTATTCCACAGTGCAGTCACTGCGGCCTTGGGGATGGTAAATAATGATTAAAATAATGATGAATAATTAATGAGTTAATAACCAGCCCGGTGGGACAGAAAGAGGGGGGATTGGGGAGGGGAGCTGGCAGCCTGAGGCAAGTGCCAAAGGAGAGGCCAAAAAGAAAGGCAGATCTTTGGGTTCCCACAGAAGGCATTAGCTATCACTCTGCAGAGAAATGGACACCTCAGAGGCCAGGACACAGCAGGCCTGCACCCAGTGGCACACCCACAGACACATTGATGCTCCAGCTCCTAGGAAAGCAAATGCACATTTGGAATTTACATGGAAGGCTAAGTGGGCACAGCATCTTAAAAAGCATCCTAGAGGCTAATATTTTTAAAGTGGGAGCAGTAATAATAACCCCTGTATAACGGTTTCTGTAAGGCAAACCACTGTTTTAAATACATTCCACATACCTTTCAATCCTACCAGCCTCTTGGGATAGGCCGGGTTATTTCCCTTCCATCCTCTCCAACATATACTTTATCATTCAAATTGAGGCTTGAGCCCGGAGAAAGCCTGCCTTGTGCCCGAGGCGCTCAGCTAGTGAATGGCGGTCAGCGAAGCTCCGAGATCCCCTTCCTTCTCAGACTTGCTCCCCAGCACCTACAGCCCGCTGCCCCCGTCACCATGCGGGGACCCCCAGAACCGACCCTTCCACCCCAGCTCTGAGCAGAGTTCTGAGCACATCGCTTTTTTTTCTCGCCTAGGTTCGGGCCAGCGCCATTGCTCAGGACGCGGACCAGAACTACGACTATGCCAGCAACAGCGTGATTCTGCATCTGGATGTGGGTGACGAGGTCTTCATCAAGCTGGACGGCGGGAAGGTGCACGGAGGCAACACCAACAAGTACAGCACCTTCTCGGGCTTCATCATTTACCCGGACTGAGCCGGGCACCTTCCCCCACGCCCTCCTGGCCCCTTCACTTCCATCTTCACCTACCACCACCAGGTCCCACCCCGCCGCTTGTAAGAACCTGGTGATGGGGCGGAGCCTCCAGCTCTGGGAGGTGGCTTAAATGGCTGGATTTGGGGGCGATCAAGGTTATGTTTGGGAATCAGTCCAACGTAGGAAGGGATCATCTGCAGCCACGTGAGCTACAGTGAAAACCAAACCAGAGGGGGTGCCGAGGTCTTGGTCCCTGGCAGCTTGAGTGAAAGAACAGAAATTCAGAGCAGCCCATCTAGGTGAGAGATGTTAGGATAGGATATCCCCAGTCAGGACCAAGACAACTTTGTCTCATCTCCCTTCTTCATCTTCATTTTAAGGCTCCAGCCTGGCAACTTTCCTATGAACTGGAAGAATTGGTGAATTCTTTCCTAGCATTTAAAGCTCATTCTGTACAGTCTCCCCTCTCCCTTCTCCAGGCTAAGTCCTTGGGCTACAGCTACTGTTGCCTCTTCCAATAAATTGAGGTTGGGGGATTTGTGTGTGGCTGTTTAGCTTGATGCATGGTGTACAGATTGGAAGAAAAGTGACCCTCTCCAACACCCTGAAAGAAATCCCATTCTGTTTGCACAAGGGGTAACAGATTATTCCTGGCAAGGCTGCCTCTGAGGAAGCAGGGCAGCCCAGGCTCCTGCTCTGCTGTGGGAAGAAAGGGGAAAATAGCAGTTTTAGGAGAGCCAACCAAGCCTTCGTCTCTAGGCAAGCCACACAGTAAGATTCCAAAGGTTTTCAATCTGTTCCCTGCCCTCCTACATACTAGAGAAAGAAGAAGAAATTAGTGGATTTTTTTTGGGGGGAGGGGGCTTGAACTCAGTGCCTGAGGGCTGGCTTGAGCTTCTTTTTGCTCAAGGCTGGCACTTTACCACGTGAGCCACAGCTTCACTTCTAGCTTTTGAAGTTTAATTGGAGATGAGTCTCACAGACTTTCCTGGTTGGACTGTCTTTGAACTGTGATCCTTAGACCTCAGCTTTCTGACTAGCTAGGATTACAGATGTAAGCCACCATACCAAGTTTCATCTTCATCTTTTTTTTTTTTCTGCCAGCCTTGGGGCTTGAACTCAGGGCCTGGGCACTGTCCTTGGGCTTTCTCAAGGCTAGCACTCTACCACTTGAGTCACAGCACAAATTCTGGCTTTTCTGTGTATATGGTACCGAGGAATCGAACTCGGGACTTTGTGCATGCTAGGGGAGTATTCTACCATTAAGCCAGGCCCTCATTTATTTAGTTAGTTAAGTGTTGCTATGTTAAGCGTTGCTATGTTACTAAGGCTGTCCTCTAACTTCTCAGCTTATGCAATCTTGCTGCCCCAGCCAATTGGTACACACCACTCCTAACAGTTCTAGCAGAGGAGCTCTGGGAGATGAGGGAGTAATTGATGGCTTTTGAAAAAAGGACTTATCTCAAGACTGAGAGAGGTTCCACAATTGTCATTAGCATCTTACCTTTCCCTCCCCCCCCAAACACTCAAGAGCTTGCTGAGAAGGTGGGCCGGACACTGTGGGAAGATTTCCTTTCTGCAGAACAGCTACTCAGGTTGAGCCAGAGAATCCACAGGCCTCTAACTTGTGGCACACTGCCACCATGTGGACAAATGGAGGAGCAACAACAGTAATGGCTGACCTATTTGGACAGTCAACTCACTAACTGAACAGGTGATATTTTAGAAACTTTATTAAAAGTTAAAAGGGTGTTAACACTGAGTTCTACTGGTAGTCCAACAATAAATAAGGGCTAGAAGGAAAAGGTGAGCTCAGAAGGGCAGGAGCAGATGAAGGCCGGAGCTTCATGATGTAGAGTCTTGAGGGGCTGTAGAACCAACTGGAATAAAACGCTAGAGAGAGAGATCAGTCACTGTTAGCACTCACTGAAGGAGCTGTGGTTAGTGCCACCACTATACCCCCCACTTTCCATAGGCTAGCTGTGCAGACAGGGTCTGGCTGGATATTAGCAACTCACCAGGGCTTCTTGCCATTCAAGCAACTGGGCCACAGGATTGGTGCAGACCCGAGTGGTGCCAGGGGGAGGGTTTCGGCTGGTGTAGAAGGCACACTCATCATCCAGGCGGGCCTCATGCGAATGGTGAATGGCAGTGAGACAGGCTTTGAGGCGCTGCCTCAGGGCCAGGGTTCGAGGAGCCAGACTGCTGGGAGCTGAAGGCGAGCCATGAAGAGTTTAGAGTGGGCTCTGGAGTCTTTCTGTTGTCAGCCTACCACCCTGTACTGCTCTTTCCCCTCCCCCAACCAAGAGTGATCTCTCCTTTGTGTGTGTGTGTTGGTTTTGAGGCTTATATTCAGCCTGAGCACTGTCTCTGAGCTTTCTTGCTTAAAGCTAGTGCTCTGCCACTTGAGCCACAGCTCCATTTCTTGCTTTTTTTTTTTTGTGGGTCATGGGCCTGAACTAGGCCTGGACTCTGTCCCTGAGCTCTTCAACTCAAGGCTACTGCACTACCCTTGAGCCAAGCCCCACTTCCCATTTTCTAGAGATTAACTGGAGATAAGAATCTCAGGTCCTTATGTGCCCAGTCTGGCTTTGAAACTTGATCCTCAGATCTCAGCCTCCTGAGTAGCTAGGATTATAGGTGTGGGCCACTGCCCCTGGCTATGTCTTTTTTTTTTTTTTTTTTTTTTTGCCAGTTGTAGTGCTTGAACTCAGGACCTGAGCACTGTCCTTGGACTTTTCTCAAGGCTAGTGTTCTACCACTTGAACCACAGCACACTTCCAGCTTTTTTCTTTGTATATAGTACCAAAGAATCAAGCCTGGGTCTTGGTACATGCTAGGCAAGCACTCTACCACTAGGTTAAACTCCCAGCCCCCATTTCTTGCTTTTTCATGGTTAACTGGAAATAAGAGTCTCATGACTTTCCTGCCAGGCTGGCTTTGAACTGTGATCCTGGATAGCTAGGATAGCAGGGGTGAATCATTGGTGCCCAACTAGCTCCTCCCTTCTTTCTGAGGGCCAGGCCTAGGGCTGGTGGGATGGCATCACCTGGCATAGTCCAGGCAATTGCTCCCATTGACAAGATCTCCTTCCTTCAAACTCCTTCCCAGACACCTCCTTACCTGCCTGACCTGTTGGGGGTTTCTGAGACTGAAGTGACTGGATAGGGGGGCTGGCGCAGAGTGGGCGTTGGGAAGAGAAAGTCAGGCTGGTGGTAGCCGGTGTCCCCTGATTGCAGCGGAGCCACAGGCTGGAATCTGGGCTTCTGGGTTCCAGGGAGTAGTAGGCTACCGATGCCCCCTGCTCTAGCCTAGGGCAGGCCTCTGGAAGTCCAGGCTGTTGCTCATGGGGACTAGACTGAAGGAGTTCAGGCAGTAGTGAAGTACAAGGCTGTTCTTGGGAGGAAAACTCTGATGCCTCTGGCCCAATCCTGCAGCAACACTCTGGGGGCCCTGGGTCTGGTGGAGGGCAAAGCTGTGCCACTTCAGCTTCTGCTCCAGAAAAGGGCTGTGGTTCCTCATACTCCTCTGGAATGCAGGGCTCTGGCAGCTCAGAGTGTTTTGACAGCCCAGGAAGACAGGATTTCCCAGAATTATGGTCTGGGGCATTCAGAGTTTTAGAAATCTCAGTCAGTACCGGCTGAAGTTCAACCATGTCCAGAGAGGAGCCTCCATTTAGAGGAACACACTTGCTCATTGCTAGTCCCTCCACCTCCTGTCGCAACAGCTGCTGCAGGATACTGATGCGCTGTGGTAGGAGAGAGTACCCAGTGTGACATCACTGTGAGTCCACATGGTCTAGCCACACGGCCCTCTTCCCATATTCCTTGTGTCCTCCCAGCTTCCCTAACTGCAATCCTCTCACCCTCCAGCAAGCTTCAAAGCTGCGGCCCCCAAAGACCCACCTGCATCTTTAGTTCTTGGAGGTTGGGGTTTTGATTGGGATTTGGTCCAGAAGGACTTGCTATAGTTGGGTAACCAGATCTCTCCTGCATCCTGACATAACCGTCCTGGTCAAACAACCGTACAGCAATCTGCTCCTGCCACATAGGAGAAAGGGGGTCAGGTGAGGAAGCCAGGGAGAGGCAGGAAGACCAGTCTGAATCTCACCATCATGAGAAATGAGACACTCTAGAAGAGCATGGTTCAGACCTATGATTCCAGCACTGTTAGTGCTTCCATCCTGAAGTAGTAGGGCTGAAAATTTGAGACTAGCCTGGCTACTGTCTCAGAAGAGAAGGGGCCTGAGAAGCAGCCGGGAAGCATAAAGAGGTGGTGAAACATAGTTTCTCAAGACAACATACTTGCCTTAAACACAAACTTTGAGGGCTGGGAATTTGGCCTAGTAGAATGCTTATCTAGCATGCATGAAAACTGGGGTTCAATTCCTTGGTACCACATACATAGAAAAACTGAAATTAAGCTGGGTGCTGGTGGCTCACGCCTAGAATCCTAGCTACTCAGGAGGCTGAGATCTGAGGATTGCCATTCAAAGCCAGCCAAGGCAGGAAAGTCCATGAGACTTTTTATCTCCAGTTAACGACCACAAAACTGAAGTGGTGCTGTGGGTCAAAGTGGTAGAGCACAAGCTTTAAGCAGTGGAGCTCAGGTACAGCACCCAGACCCAGAGTTCAAGCTCCATGACCAACAAAAAAGGAAAAAAAAAAAAAACCCTCAAACTGCTAGGCCTCCAAGCCAGTGGGACCATGCCATAAACAAAAGTATAGTACATGGTTCTGATACTTACCCAGGGTGTGGCAGGCTCTTCAAGACAAGATTGAGGAGAGAGGCCGCTGGACCATTGGGCCTGGAAACAGACGTGAGAACTCAGCAGGGGCAAGCACCTTTAAATAGAATCCAGTCTCTTCTTGCCTCATGCTTGCTAGGCTGCCATAATTCCACAAATAGACATCTTCAGCTCTGTTTTTCCACTTGTTACTTTTAGGATAAGGTCTCACTTCCCTCCCCAGCAAGCAAATGAACCATACCTGCCCTTTTATTTTTTGTTAGTCATAGGACTTAAACTCAGGGCCTGGGCGCTGTCCTGAGCTCTTTTGCTCAAGGCTAGTACTCTACCATTTTGAGCCACAGCACTACTTCTGTTTTCTGATGGTTAAATTGGAGCTAAGAGTCTCATGAACTTTCCTGCCTGGGCTGGTTTTGATCCGCAGACCTCAGCCTCCTGAATAGCGAGGATTAGAAGTGCCCAACTTTTTTTGCTTTTAAGAGGACAAAACAAAGGTAGGTAGGTATTTATTTATTTATTTTTGCCAGTTGTAAGGCTTGAACTCAGGGGCTGAGCACTGTCCTTGGACTTTTCTCAAGGCTAGAGCTCTACCGCTTGAGCCACAGCACCACCTTCCAGCTTTTTTCTATGTATGTGGTGCCAAGGAATCAAACCCAGGTCTTTGTGCTTGCTAAGCAAGCACTCTACCACTAGGTCAAACTCCCCACACCAACAAAGGTATTACCAGGGCATTTTTGAATTACACTGGCAAAGATCTAGACAGGTGGATATGGATGAAGAATACCAATTCCCTTTCAGTCTTGTCATCTCTCATCACCTGAGGCCTGAAGGACCCTTCCACCACCCAGGGTACAGACCAACTTCACAAAAAGCCTCTGCCTGTAGCTGGACCCTAATGAATGATGATACTCTGTATTTACAGAGGACCAGGAGTTGTCTGTGTCTTAACTGCCCTCTATCTCCCTTTCTCCTCAGCTGTGGCCATGCCAGCTACCCCTGCCCCACCCCACCCCACCTTACCTGCTGAACTCTGGGGACTGATTGAATGGGAGTGAATTGGACTTTGGGTCGAACAGCAAGACGTCGCAATAATGAATATGGGGTCTGGGGAGAGATGTAAGCATCTGAGCAGGAATAAAATCTAGACCTAGCAACAGGCTCTTGAGCCAGATGGTTCTGCCCTTGCCAGCCCCTAGAAGTTACTGATACAAACCAGAGTTGGGAGGCCAGGAGATGGTACACGCTGAGCTCGTCCAAAGGGTGATGGGTGGGTAACAGAAGATGGCGCCACACGGCCAGGTAGAGGCTGAGCCAAAGGGGAAGGGGAGGGCATCACATGAGAGTCTTCACTGACCTGTAGGAGAGGAGAAAAGTAGAAGTGACCTATTCCTTCCTTGCCTTCCTATGCCTTGTTTTCAGAAGAAGCCAGTGTAATTCTTTCTTTCTTTTTTTTTTTTGCCAGTCCTGGTCTTGGGCTCAGGGCCTGAGCACTGTCCCTGGACTTTCTCAAGGCTAGAGCTCTACCACTTGAGCCTCAGCACCACTTCTGGCTTTTTGCTACATATGTGGTACCAAGGAATGGAGGAATCGAACCCGGGTCTTCGTGCATGCTAGGCAAGCACGCCATCACTAGGCCAAACTCCCGGCCCCTCTTTCTTTCTTTTTATTTACTTATTTTTTACCAGACCTGGGGCTTAAACTCTGTGTGAGCACTATCCCTGAGCTTTTGTGCTCTAGGCTAGTACACTACCACTTTGAGCCACAGTACTTCTTGATAGTTAATTGGAGATAAGAGTTTTGTTGTCTTTCCTCCCTGGGCTGGCTTTGAATCAGATCCTTATATCTCAGTCTCCTGAGTAGCTAGGTATGAGCCACAGAAGCCTGGCTTAGACAAGTTAAATCCTTTATCTTTCCCCTTGGCTTTCTGTACATTCCAAGTGAAAGCCAAGCACTTACACTGGCGTATGACTCCTTACCTGATCCTGTTATTTCTGAAACCTTACCTTTTACCCTCTCCTTACTTAGCTTCAATTGTACAGGTCTCTTGCTCACCCACAAATAGCACACTAAGACACACCTCCTCCCTGGGCCCTTTGCACTGCAGCTCTCTTGGTCAAGAATGTTCTTTACTAGGTATCTGCCCAGCTCATGTCCTTAACTCCTGTTTGTCACTTAAACATAATCTCAGTGAGAACACCTGACTCAAATTACATCCTGTTAGCAACTCCACTACCAATTTCCCTTCATTACCTTATTTACCTATTGCCAGAGCTACTTGCTTGGCTTGCTTGCTCTGCTGGCACGCTAGCACTTGAGACACACCTGTAGCCTTATTGCTCATCATTTTCAGACGGAGTCTTGCTAGTTATTTGACAGATGTAGTCTTGAGGACTTTTCTGCCCAAGCTGACTTTGAACCTCAATCCTCTGGATCTCAGCTTCCTGAGTAGCTAGTATGGGCCACTAGTTCCCTGCTATTTATTTTCACATGGAATATATTACCACATGTTGTCTCATATATTATATACATGTGATTGCTTATTTAGTGCTGTCCAGGGCTTGAACTTGGGGCCTGGCTGCTGTCCCTGAGCTTTCTTGTCCAGAGCTAGTATACTAGTACTGAGTCATAGCTCTACTTCCAGCTTTCTTTGGTTGTTAATTGGAGATGAGTCTCATAGACTTTCTTGCCCTAGCTAACTTCAAACTATGATTCTCAGATCTCAACTTCCTGAGTAGCCAGGTGTGAGCCACCAGCACCTGGCTTGTGTTAATTTTTTATCTCTCTGTTCTAGAATATGTATGTCTAGAGCCCAGAATTATTATTATTATTTTTGTTTTTTTTTGCCAGTCCTGGTCTTGAGCTCAAGGCCTGGGCTTTCTCAAGGCTAGAGCTCTACCACTTGAGCCTCAGCACCACTTCTGGCTTTTTCTATGTATGTGGTACTGAGAAATCGAACCCGGGTCTTCATGCATGCTAGGCAAGCACTCTACCACTAGGCCAAACTCCCAACCCTAGAATTATTCTTATACTTTGAAGCTAGTGGATAAATACTTGTGGACAGAAGGAATGTTATTTTTGGCTGACAAGTATCAGAGGTGTCCTTATATCATTGACCTGATAGTGATATAAATACATATCAGTCTTATCACACTGGGAAACAAGAGCACAGACCTATACTGGAGGGGGCCCAACCAGGAAAAACCCAGACCTAATAATATTCTGAGACCCAGGACTACCTGACTCCACCCACATCCTATGGGATTTCCACTCCTCACCCTCATACCAGAAGGATCCCATCTCACCCTGGCATGTGTTATCTCTCGTGTTTCTTTTAATGGTACTCGCTGGGCCAAACCCAAGAGGGCTCCTCCTCTTTCATCTGAGTGAAGGATAACTCCATGTTCTTCAGAAAGAGAGGAAGCTGAATGGAGAAAGGAAAGTCACAGTAATACCTAGAACACCCATCAAATTCTGCCATAGGGCAACCCCTATTGTCCATTGGGGACAGCATCCCCTGACAGCCCAACATTAACTCAGCAAACACTTAGATATCAGAATACCGTGAGTGGGCTGGGGGGTGTAGTGATAGTTCTTAGGAGCTGGGGACAGAACAGTGGGTAGAAGATCAATCGTTCAGGAAGACAGAAGAAATAGGGACACAAATATAATTGGGCCAACCTCTAGCCTACCCAAAACATATCCTTTTCTCATTTACTTCTCTCCTTCCCTCATTCTTTCCTTTGTAGTGCTGAGGATCAAAACCAGGGCCTCTGAATGCTAAATAAATGCTTACCACCAATCCATATCCCTAGCTCTTCTGCTCCTTCTGACCTAGCCTCCCTACCTCCCCACCCTCCCTACCTCCCCACTGCTTCACAATGTTCCCATTCCTCATGCCTGCTAAGTTTCTCCTTGTTTTTCTTTTTCTTTGTCTTTTGTGTCAATCATGGGGCTTGAATTCAAGGCCTGGACATTGTCCCTTAGCTTTCTCTGTTTAAGACTGGCACTCTACCACTTGAACCACAGTTGCACTTCTGGCCTTCTTAGTAGTTAACTGGAGCTGAAGAGTCTCATGGACTTTCCTGCCTGGTATGGCTTTGATCTTTGATCCTCAAATCTCAGCCTGCAGAGTAGCTAGAATGACAGGTGTGGGCCAGTGGTGCCAGGTTTCCTCTTGTCTTGTTCCCTGCTGCAGGCAACCTCTTGTTCTCTCTTCATAGACAAACACTCACCAGGTTGCAAAGGGGTCTTCAGAAGCAATCTTGAGACCTGTTTCACTGAAGTCCTGATGAAAATAAAGGAGAACAGCAGTCCCTAAGCACCAATATGGGCTGCACACATGCTAAAGTGCTTTACAAATCTCATTTCATTTGCATAACTACTTTTCTTACTTTTTCTTTCTTTCTTTCTTTTTTTTTTGGTGGGTTATAGGGTTTGAACTTGGCCTGAGCACTGTCCCTGAGCTCTTCAGATCAAGGCTACCACCCTACCCTTGAGCCAAGCCCCACTTCCCATTTTCTAGAGGTTAATTGGAGATAAGAGTCTCAGGTCCTTTCTGCCTGGGCTGGCTTTGAACCTTGATCCTCAGATCTCAGCCTCCTGAGTAGCTAGGAAGCTAGGATCACAAGTGTAAGCCACCACACCCAGTTTGCACAACTATTTCTAGTAATGATTCAAACATTTTCTTTAACAGATAAAGATACCAAAGCTTAGAGAAATTAAGGTAAACTTGCATAACTACTAGTGGTAACAATCAGAAATTGAATTCATAGCCAAACAAATAACACCTTTCTTTTTTTTCCCCAATGCTGGGCCTTGAACTCAGGGCCTGAGCACTGTCCTTGGGCTTTCTCAAGGTCAGAGCTCTACCACTTGAGCCACAGCACCATATCCAGTTTTTTTTCTATGTATGTGGTACCGAGGAATTGAATCTGGGCCTTCGTGCATGCTAGGCAAGCACTCTACCACTAGGCCAAACTCTCAGCACCGCACCTCACATTTTTTTTTTTGTTCTTGTTGGTTGTACAGTTTGAACCCTCGAGCTCTTTTGCTCAAGACTAATGCTCTATTACTTTGAGCTACAGAGTCACGATTTTCTGGCAGTTAACTAGAGATAAGAGTCTCAAGGACTTTTCTGCCCAGGCTGGCTTTGAACCGAGATGCTCACATCTCAGCCTCCTAAGTAGCTAGGATTATAAGCATGTGTCACCAGTTCCTGGCTTAGCACCTCACATTTCTGAACCCCCCACTTCTGTCATACTGAAGCCAGGCTATGAAGGCTTAGATCTTAATTGTGGATAGTCATAGGTTTGTGTTTTTTGTTCTTGTTTTCTTTTTTCTTCCCATTCCCTCCTGGGCAGAATGGGACTCCTAAAGCTACCAGAAGACCCTAGCTCTAGAGGGCCCATTTCAAACACTGGTTCACTTTTTCCCCCACATTTCTCCTTACCGGCTGCTGGCACCTGTCTCTCTTCTTAGTTCCTGTAAGCTAGAATGGGTAGACTGAAGGGAAGATCCTGAAGGTGGAATCTGATACACAAGAGTAAGAGATGAAAGCAGAGTCAGAGATAAGCTTTCAGGAATCATCACCAAATTAATATTCCTCAAAATTATTGCTTAATTCATCATGAAGTATCTTCTCTCAGGACCCATCTTTGTCCCAAGAAGCAGCTCCCAGAAACAGAAAATCATCCCTTCCAAGGTACTCACCAAAGCTTCCAGCCTCTGTGGGCACAAAGGCTGGCCTCGAGGTCCTGGTCCCTCCAACCTTGAGAAGCAAGAAGCCCTAGCAGAGTCCAGTCGGTGGATGGGGGTTCTGGGGGCTAGGTATGCAGAAGCCCGAGCATTCTGGGACCCAACAGAGGCTATCAGCAAGATGTCATGACTCAAATCCTTAGCCCACCCAGCCTGATCTCACATCCTATCTTATTACCTGACCTCTCCGGGTGGTGCCTCCCTTGTTCCCTCGAATCAGAACTCTTTGAGCCAGACTAGACTGGCGCCCCAGGGGATGGCTCTTTACCCCCTCACCTGACAGGATGGTGGCCAAGGCTGCAGGGTCAGCCACAAACTCTATGGCCTCTGGAGCCCCTGTAAGTGAAGAAGAGACAAGAAGGTGAAAAGGAACAGGAACAGGAGAGGCTGAGGGGCCAAAGACCCTGGTTCGGTCACCCTGAGGTACAAGAATGAACATACAAACCTAGAGCTATGACTCAAGTAGCAGACTCCATGCTTAGCAAGTTCAAACTCCAATACCATGGGTGGGGGGAAGAAGTGGGCAAAATAGACTCATTCAATTGAATCTAGCTCATCAAATTAAATCCCTATCAAGAAGCTATCGAGCCATGGTGTGGGAGTTTGGCCTTGAGGTAGAATGGGCCTAGCATGCACAAAGATCAGGGTTCAATTCCTCAGTACATAGAAAAAAAGCCCAAAGTGGTGCTGTGGCTCAAGTGGCAGAGCCTTGAGAAAGCCCAAGGACAGTGCTCAGGCCCTGAGTTCAAGCCTCCTGACTGACCAAAAAAAAAAAAAAAAAAGAGCTTTCAAGCTAAGTGCTAGTCACTCACACCTGTAATTCTAACTACTGAGAAGGCTGAGATCTGAGGCATATGGCTTGAAGTCAGCCCGGGCAGCAAAGTCCAAAAAAGGGTGGAGGGTGGTAGTGGAGGTGTGGGTCAAGTGGTGGGGCCCCAGCCTTGATCAGAAATAGCTAAGGGACAGCACTCAGGCCAAGCTCAAGCTGGTACTAAAAAATAAAATAAAGGACGGGGAGGCTCAGCAAAGTTTAGTGGGACAGTGTGAAGTAGTGAAGAGGAAGGAAAGCTAGGTCAGAGGAGCAGCAGGAGAGCTGGGGAGGTAGGTCGGGGATAGAGTATTTGCGTAGAGTTCAAGCCTCAGCACCAGTACTATCATTAAGTAACAGACTGAAGGCATTATAAAAGAAATAGTGCCAACTATTAGGTGAACACAAAACAGTTGGCTATTAACTGGTGGATTTGGAAAAAGCTTCAGAAGGGATGGCTTTTGTAGAAAGAAGAGGGTTGCTTCTTATAGCAGAGAGCTTTCCAGGAGTAGGGGACAGCACTCATATAGTATGCAGGAGAGGAGGGGATGTTCAAAGCCCACATGCCACCCTGTGTACTTTCCAGAGGCTGACTTTCCAGTCCTCCAATAGGTACCTGTCTGGGGAGGGGGCCCAGGCCCCACATTTTGTCCCCCAGGGCTGGGCTTGAGCTCCTCCAAGGGGTTCCGGGGTTGAGTAATCCCCACCAAATTTTGTGATTTCTCTGTTTGGTGAGTAGCTTTCAACCTGGGGCTTGCTGAGTCAACGAAGGAGTGTTGAATACCGAGTGGAGGCTTCTGCACCAAGCTCTGGAGAAGGAAGGGGAGGAAAAGCTGGTATTCAGCGTGGGGGTGCAATGCTGATGTGTTGCTGTTATCTCCACATCTACCACATCCCTCTTACCCTCGGATCCTGGTTCTCCTGGTCCAGCTTCCCCGTGGAGAAAGGCGGACGTCTCTGAGAGCGGATGGGAATCTTGCTCGGGGTGGGAGATACACCTCGGAGGCGGGGATGCTTTGTGGCTTGGAGGGTGGTCATGACCGCTACGATAGAAATGGGCAAAGAAAGGCAGGCAGGATCGGGGATACAAGTCAACCAATTCCCGGGGTATGCGTGCTGGCAACCCTAATACGTTCACCTCCGCCCAAACCCATGCGCCTAAAATGCCCCCAGGCCGCTCTTCTGGCCGCCACCCCGAGAAAGGCCGAGCCTGTCCAGTTCGCCCCAGCATCTCGAACAGCTCGCCTCCCTGTGAGCCTCAGACCCTTCAGGATCGCTGTGTCGCACCTTTCCGGAAACTCTAATGGAGGACGGGAAATAAATAACGATTTCAAGTTTCTCAGGGTTGCCTCCGCTTCTTTTTTTTTTCCCCCTCCCACTCCGGATTTACTGGGCTTCAGGCTGCTGCTAATTTCCCAGTTTGTAAAATACGCCACGGTCCTGATTGGCTCGTTGGTGCTGCCACGCAAGCGCGTGACCGCTGACTCAGTCGCCCAATCCGCAGGCTTCGGGGGCGGGGCTAGAAGAAAGACTACTTGTAGAACCAGAAAAAAAAAAAAACTGACCGGCCTCCGCCAGCCAATCCGAGAGCGGAGCGCGAGTGGAAGGCCGGAGTTGAGGTAAGCGGAGGCCGTCCTGAAGCCGGAAAGGCGTGGCGCTGTGTCTGGGCCGCAACGGGCACCGTCGTAGTCTCGCGAGGTCTCGAGCCTGCCTCGGGAACGATCTTCCGCTTGGAGGCCACTACGTTATGGGGAGGGGTGGTCATCCTGGCCCGACCCTGGCCGTAATGTGAGGCCAGCATTGGGGTTACCACTTGTACTAAGTATTACGCCCGGTATGAGGAACAACCTCCAGAAGGGAAAAAAGAACTGAAAGGAATTGAGCGGAGCCCCACAAGAACGAAAATACAGCAGCAAATAGACAGGCACCAGTGACTCAACTGGAATCCTTCACAGGATCCCTTACTCGGGAGGCTGGGATCTGAGGATCGCAGTTGGAAGCTAGTCAGGGCTCTAATTAATCACCAGAGCGCAGGAGGTGGAACTGGGGCTCAAGTGGCTAGGTTGCCCTTAGCAGGCCTACAAGATGGTTTGGGGAACAGAGGATTCAGTATTGGCGTGAGGCTGCCAAATCCCTTTCCTGTGACACTTGGCTTAGAATGGAAGGGGGAAAAACCTTCACAGAGGACTAACATGATTTCAAGTTAACCAGGCTGATAGATTTTTTTCCTTTGACCACAGTGGTTTCTACTACATAAACCAGAACTCTGGGAGTCCTCCCTAAACTTCCAATAAAAGAACCGTTGTCAGAAGACATATTGCTCATGGTAAATCACTCCAATTCTCTTATGGATTTGATTCATATGGGTTGACCCAAGATCTACTCTGGGTAGTCTTTGGGTGTTTTTCTTTGTTTATTTGTTGGTCTTGGGGCATGACTAGATGCTGCTCCTGAGCTTTTTCACTCAAGGCTATCACTCTACTACTTTGAGCCCACAGCACCACTTCCAAGTTTACTGGTGGTTCATTGGAGATGAGAGTCTCATGGACTTTCCTGCCCTGGATGGTTTTGAACAGCAAACCTCAAATCTCAGCCTTATGAGGAAGCCACCAGTGTCCAGATTTTGGATGTTTTTGTCTTTATGAAGCTGCTAGGGCTTGAACTCAGGGCCTTGCACTTATTAAGGGGAGCAGGGACTACGGCCATCTTGAATGCCTAAGAGTTCCCCGCCTCATTGTGGAAGGTCAACAATGGTAAAGCAGCCCAGCCACCTTTGCCCTTCTAGGGAGGGGCAACCGTATCCCCACCCCCATGAGGCAGGATGGGATAGCGGCTGGAGGGGGGAGGGAGGCTGCTTCCCACCACCCCCCCTCCGCCAACTCCAATTGCGGTGATAGGTAAATTCAAACACTAGGCTGTAACTCAATTGGCTACGTGTGGCTGGAGCTGGCTATGGTCTCACTGTGTGTGTAACAATCCCATTGGCCACCTGTGTGTGGCCAGGTTCGACTGCATGGGTTTAACCCTTAAAAAACCAGCATGAGGGCCGGGAGTTTGGCCTAGTGGTTAAAGTGCTTGCCTAGCATGCACGAAGACCCAGGTTCGATTCCTTGGCACCACATGCACAGAAAAAAGCTGGAAGTGGTGCTGAGGCTCAAGTGGTAGAGCTCTAGCCTTGAGAAAGTCCAAGGACAGTGCTCAGGCCCTGAGCTCAAGCCCAGGACTGGCAAAAAAAAAAAAAAAAAAACCAGCATGAGAGCAGCTCGGGGTCACAGTGTCAGCTCCCGAGTCTGCACTGTGTCCCTGGCCAGTCAGTTCACCGTCTACTTCCCAAATAAATTCCCCTTTTTATATGAGACTGTCTCTGTGTGGTGGACTCTGGTGGGACGTGGAATCCCCTCCTCCTGACCCCATAACAGCACTCTCATTTTTTTTTTTTTAAATTCAAGGCTGGCACTCTCCTACTTAAGCCCCAACTCCATTTCTGGCTTTTTAGAGGTTACTTGGAGTAAGAGTCTCACAGACTTTTCTGCTGGGGTCAACTATGAATCATATCCTCAGATCTCAGTCTCCTAAGTCACTAAGATTACAGGTGTGAGTCATCAATGCCTGGATATTCTTGTAGTCTGACAAAGTTTCCAAGTCCATGAAATAGAAATAGAAGATATGAATTTTTGTAAGCCACCTTAAAAACACATAAAGCCATTGTTTAGCCAATTTCCCATTTTCGTGACTCCTTCAAATACAGCCTTTTCTTTTCTGTATCCCAAATGTGTGATCCTTGATAGTAACCATCCAAAATGTACTGGTTAGGATGAGGCACACTCATAGTGTCTGACAGATGATTCTTTCCATCTGATTTCCTTACTATCTTTCTCATTTCATGGACTTTCTTACCCAGGCTGCCTTGGAGTTATGATCCTCAGATCTCAGCTTCCTGAGTAGCTAGAATTACAGGGGTGAGCCAGTGACTCACAGTTTTTCTTTATTACACACACTTTAATCTCACCTAAAGGACTGCAAGCGCCTCCTAGGTGGTCTCTATCCTGTCCACTCTCTCTGAGCAGCATTAACCCATTCTTCTTTATAGTACCTAGAATAATATTTCCAAAATGCAAATCTGATAATCCTACTATTTGACATCTCATATCATCCTCCCCCATAGTTCTGTGACTTCCAACTTCATGGCTTCTTCCAGTGTCTTTTAAACCACATCTAGTCATTCCATCAGGAACAACTACTTTCCTTCTATTTGTTTCTATTTATGTGTTGAAATTAATATCCACTGTGTCACCCTCAAAGAGGCTTTTCCTTGGACTTGCCCCCATCTAGGAAAGATTTCTAGGAGTAGCTTGCATCGCCTCACAGCATGTATTCTCAATGAGAACATAATGTATCATGCTTATTAAACTGTCTGATAGAGTTCCAGGATAGTAATGGGGAAAAGCTCTTGTTTTAAATGATTAAGTTACGTGTATTGTTATTATAGAGGTGATTGTACAGAGGGATTACAATTGCAATGAGTCAGGTAATGAGTACATTTCCTTTCCTATAGTATCTTCTGTTCCCTCATTCTCTCCCAGTCCCTCCCTCAAAAAAAATCTCTAATTTTAGTAACCATCATATGCTCATGCCTTGCAGTGAGCCCTAGTGAAGTGCTCAATCTGTATTGAGTGAGTCAGTGGATGGATGAATAAATGCATGGAAAGACAAGGAAGGATTTACAAGAAATAATATATTTGAACTACTTTTTTGTGTGTGTCAGTCCCAGGTCTAGAACTCAGGCCTGAGCACTGTCCTTGGGCTTTCTCAAGGCTAGATCTCTACCACTTGAGCCACAGAATCACTTCTGGCTTTTTCCTATGTATGTTGGTACCTAGAAATCAAAACCCAGGTCTTTGTGCATGCTAGGCAAACACTCTACAAGTAGGCCAAACTCCTGGTCCCTGAACTTCTTTAAAAGAGAAAATGTATGGGGCCAGGAGTTCGGCCTAGTGGTAGAGTTGCTTGCCTAGCATGCATGAAGACCTAGGTTCGACTTCCTTGGTACCACATACATAGAAAAAAGCCAGAAGTGGTGCTGAGCTTCAAGTGCTGAGCTCTAGCATTGAGAAAGTCCAAGGACAGTGCTCAGACCCTGAGCAAAAAAGCCCAGGACTGGCAAAAAGAGAGAGAGAGAGAGAAGAGAGAGAGAGAGAGAGAGAGAAGAGAGAGAGAGAGAGAGAGAGAGAGAGAGAGAAGAGACAGAGAGAGAGAGAGACAGAGAGAGAGAGACAGAGAGAGAGAGACAGAGAGACAGAGAGAGAGAGAGAGAGAGAGAGAGAGAGAGAGAGGAGAGAGAGAGAGAGAGAGAGAGAGAGAGAGAATGTAGGGTCAGGTGCCTGTGGCTCATGCCTGTAATCCCTAACTGCTCAGTAGGCTGAGATTGGGGGATTATAATTTTAGCAGTCTGGGTAGGAAAGTTTAAGACACTATTATCTCCAATTAATCGCCAAAAAGCCAGAAGTGAAGCGACTCAAGTGATAGAAGACAATCCTTGAGAGAGAAAAAGCTAAGGAACAGAGCCTTGACCCCAAGTCTCTGAGTTCAAGCCTCTATACCAGCACACACACACACACACACACACACACACACACACACACACACACACACACACAATGAGGGTTCCACTGGTTCAGATGTGTAATCCTGAGCTTCTCAGGAGGCTGAGATCTGAAGATTGTGATTCAAAGTCAGGCTAGGCAAGAAAGTCCATGAAACTCTTATCTCCAATTAACCACCAGAAAACCAGAATGTAGTGCTATGGCTCAAAATGGTAGAGCACTAGCCTTTAGTTGAAGAGCTCAGGGACAGCACCCAGGTCCAGAGTTCAAGCCCCATGACCAACCAAAAAAAAAGGGGGAGGAGTTAATGCTCAGAATACCTGCCACACTTATCAGAGCATCTATTCTGTTCTGTTTTGTAATTTGTGGGTTGGTTTTTTTTTTCCGTTGCTGAGAATCAAACGAAGGGCTTATGATTGCTGGGCAAGTTTTCCATTGATCTACTACACCCCTTACTCCATTCTCATATTCCATGTGAAACATTGCAACTGTTTCCTTACTTATAAGGAATATAATTGATTTTCTATACAGTAACCTTAATGAACTCTTCTTAGTTCTCAACATTTGTCTATTGATTCTATTGAGTTTTCTAAGATAATTTTCTTTTGCAAACAAAGCTGATTATATTCATTCTCTTTCAAACTTTTTTAATTTATGGATTCCAACATCATCTTTTTTATTGTTGTTTTGGTGGTGTGTTTGTTATTAATTTTTTTGTTTTCTAGTCCTGAGGCTTGAACTCAGGACCTGGACTCTGTCCCTGAGCCTCTCTGTACTGTGTTCAAGGCTAGTGCTCTACTACTTAAACTACAATGCCACTTCTGGCTTTTTTCTCAGTAGTTTATTGGAGATGAGTCTCAACAACTTTCCTACCTGGGCTGGCTTCAGCCTGTGATCCTCAGATCTCAGTCTCCTGAGTACCTAAAAATTACAGGTATGAGCCATCGGTGCCCAACTTGGTATATTTTTTCATTAATTAATTAGTTAATAAATTAATTAATAACAGGGTTTTACTCTACATGTAGCCCAAGCAGCTTTTCAACTTTCTATCCTCCTGCTTTAAAACTCTTAGATGCTGATTTTTTTTTTTTGGTCAGCCATGAGGCTTGAAGTAAGAGCCTGACTTCTGTCTAATTTTCTGGTGGTTAATTGGAGATAGAGTCTAGTGGACTTTCCTACCTAGCTGGCTTTGGACTGTGATTCTCAGATCTCATCCCCTGGAGTAGCTAGGATTACAGACATGAGCCACCAGCACCTGGCTCTGATGCTAATATTATAGTTATAAACCACCATGTCAGACTTCCTTTCATAGTCTTTATGCTTTATTGTTTGGGTTTTTTTTTTTTTTTTTTTTTTTTTTTTACCAGTCCTGGGATTTGTACTCAGGGCCCTGGGCACTGTCCCTTGGGCTTTCTCAAGGCTAATACTCTACCACTTGAGTGGCAGTACCACTTCTGGCTTTTTCGATGTATATGGGTACCAAAGAATCAAACCCAGAGTTTTGTGCATGCTAGGCAAGTGTTCTATCACTAGGCCATGCTCCTGGCCACAATATATATATATATTATATATATATATATACTATATATATATATAATTTTTTGGTGGTTCATGGAGCTTGAACTCAGCCTGGGCATTGGTCCCTGAGCTCAGCTTCAGCTCAAAGCTACCACCCTACCCCTGGGGCCTGTGTGTGTTGTCCCTGAGCTCTTCAGCCCAACAGCTACCACCCTACCCTTAAGCCAAGCCCCACTTCCCACTTTCTAGAGGTTAATTGGGGATAAGAATCTCAGGTCCTTTTGTGCCCAAGGCTGACTTTGAACCTTGATTCGCAGATCTCAGCCTCCTGAGTAGTTAGGGTATGAGCCACCGTGCCCAGCTTTGGCCCTATATTTTTGATTGTTTGAGGTTGTTCCTGGTTTTGTTTTTCTTGTTGTGTTAGTAGTGGAGTCTGCACTATGGACTTTATGTTTTTCCTTAGCTTTTTCTGCTCAAGGTTGGCGATCCACACCTTATCCACGCCTCCACTTCTGGCTTTTTTGTTGATTAATTGAAGAGTCTCTCTCAAATTTACCTGGTGTGAGCTGTGTTGGACCTCAATCCTCAGATCTCAGCCTCCCGAGTAACTAGAATTACAGGTGTGAGCCACCAGCACCTGATTTTCTACTTGCTTTGAGTGGAGAATGTTATTTAGAAACTAAGATCTGATCATTCCCAGATAGAGCTAGGAGGTGTATTTTTTGGTGGTGAGGGGTCATGGAGCTTGAGCACTGTCCCTGAGCTCTTCAACTGAAGGCTACCATCCTACTCCTGGGCCTGGGCATTGTCACTGAGCAGTTCAGCTCAAGGCTACCGACCTACCCCTTCCGCCACAGCATTATTTCTGGTTTTCTAGTGATTAATTGGAGATAAGAGTCTCACAGTCTTTAGTGACTGGGCTGGCTTTGAACTGTTATCTTCAGATTTCAGCCTCCTGAGTAGCTAGGATTACAGGTATGAGCTTATAGTGCTCGCTTAGGAGGTGTATTCTACACACACACACACACACACACACACACACACACACACACACACACACCCCTTGCATTTATATCTGTATCTATTTTTCTATCTATCTATCTATCTACATATAGAAAAAACTATGAGCTCTATACTAGCCTTTAAATGCTAAATTATCCAAATACTTAAACTTTCTATCATTCTTAGAATACTCAGGAGCCAGGCATAGTGGCTCACACCTGTAATCCTAGCTACTCAGGAAGCTGAGATCTGAGGATTGGGGTTTAAAGCCAGCCCAGACACTAAAGGCTGTGAGACTTATCTCCAATAAACCACCAGAAAACCAGAAGTTGTGCTATGGCTCAAGGAATAGGGTAGTGGCCTTGAGCTGAAGAGCCCAGAGATAGGAGGTCCAGATCCAGAGTTCAGAGCCAGAAGAAGAAGAAGAAGAAGAAGAAGAAGAAGAAGAAGAAGAAGAAGAAGAAGAAGAAGAAGAGGAGGAGGAGGAGGAGGAGGAGGAGGAGGAGGAGGAGGAGGAGGAGGAGGAGGAGGAGGAGGAAGAAGAAAGAGGAGGAGGAGGGAGCAGGAGGAGGAGGAGGAGGAGAAGGAGAAGGAGAAGCAGCAGCAGCAGCAGCTCAGGGATAACAACAAGCAAAAAAATAGAGACATTTCAAGGAGTGCAGGGTGGTGGTGGCAGCAGAATCTGATCTGCAATGCAAGCATATTGAGTTGATTTGGGTGGCTGCCACAACAAGGACAAGGGGAAGAATGCAGTACCACAAATGAAAAAAAAATTTTTAAAAAGTGGGGGGGGAGCATAGCCTAGTGGTAGAGTACTTGCCTAGCATGGGTGAAGCGCTGCATGATTCCTTGGTACCAACATACTCAGAAAAAGCCAGAAGAGAGCTGTGGCTCAAGTGGTAGAGTGCTAGCCTTGAGCAAAATGTATCCAAAGACAGTGCCCAGGCCCTGAGTTCAAGCCCCATGATTGGCAAATAAATAAATAAATCTAGGTACTCAGGAGGCTGATCATGATTCAAAGACAACCTGGGCAGGAAAGTCCCTTAAACTTTTATGTCCAGGGGCTGGGAGTTTGGCCTAGTGGTTAAAGTGCTTGCCTAGCATGCATGAAGGCCCGGGTTCAATTTCCTGGGCACCACATACATAGAAAAAAGCCGGAAGTAGGTGCTGAGGCTCAAATGAGGTAGAGCTCTAGCCTTGAGAAAGTCCAAGGACAGTGCTCAGGCCCTGGGCTCAAGCCCAAGACTGGCAAAAAAAAAAAAAAAAAAAACAACTTTTATGTCCAATTAACCACCAGAAAAACCAGAATTCTATCACTGTTGTTTAGAGTGGTAGAGCACTAACACTGAGCAAAAAAAAAAAAAAAAAAAAGTCTTCAGGGGCTAGCACCGAGGCCCTGAGTTCAAGCCCATGATGGACCAAAAACAACAAAAAAAAAAAAAGGAAGGAAGAAAAAAGGAAAATAGGAAAGACAGCTGGGAACGGGTGGCTTACTACTGTAATCCTAGCTACTTAGAAAACTAAGATCAGAGGGTTGCCACAATTAAGAGGCAGCCTGGGCAGAGACAGATCTGAGATTAATCTCCAAATTCACCAGCAAGAGCCCGGAGGTAGAGGCATGGCTCAAGTTGTAGAGCACTGGCTATGAGCCAACAAGCAGAACCAAGAGTGAGAGGCCTTGATTTCAAACCCCAATACGAGAAGAGAAGAGAGAGAGAGAGAGAAGAGAGAGAGAGAGAGAGAGAGAGAGAGAGAGGAAGAGAGAGAGGGAGAGAAGAAAGAAAAGAGTCTTAACAGAATTGATGTAAAGAGGGAAAGGCAAACTTAGCGAATTCTAATTTATATAAGATAGGTCCCAGTGGCGCTTTCTCTGCAAGTGAGAAATCCAGAAGTAGAAACATGATTGCAGATGAAGGGGGAGGTAAGAATACTTTGGAACTCATTGAAAGTTATATGTTAGTTCTGGGGCTTGAATTCAAGGCCTTTCTTATGTGGCACAATGTTTTCACTCTACCATTTGAGCGCACATCCCCACTAGGGCTTTTTGGTGGTTTAACTGAAGAAAAGAGTCTCACAGAGCTGGGCAACTAGTAGCTCATACCTGTAATCCTAGTTACTCTGGAGGCTGAAATCTGAGAATTGCAGTTTGAAGCCTGCCTGTGCAGGAAAGTTTTTGAGATTCTTATCTCCAAGTAATTCAAGAAAAAGCCGGAAGTGGTGCTGGAGCTCAAGTGGTAAGACTGTTAACCTTGAGCAAAAAAGGAACTTGGAGACAGCATCTGAACCAGAGTTCCAGGCCCAGCACAAAAGAAAAAAAAAAAAAAAAAAAAAGCCACACACACACACACACACACACTTATCTGTGGCTTCACATTGTGACCCTCAGATCTCAGCCTCCTGAATAGCAAGAATTACAGCCCAGCTCATCTAGGCATTTAAGGCTTGCAGTGAGGAAAACCATAGTTTGAAAAGGAATAGAGAGGTGGTAGAAAACTCTCAGCAGGGCACAGAGGAATCATAGATGCCAAGACAGAGAGTCAGAGAAGAAAGTCAGGGAAGTTGTGCTGAGGCTCTTTTTCCCCAGTCTCCCCACCCCTTCCCATGACACAGATGCACTGGAGGAGGATTCTCTTCATAGCAGCTTTATTCTGACTCCAAAGTGAAACTCAGACCCTGGCCCAGCCTCACTGATCATGGGATCCATCTGGAGCACGGTTGTCCTGGGGGTCACAGAACTCTTACCAGGGACACACAAAAAGGGAAGCATACATGTCACACCTATGTATCAGAGCAGGGAAGAGGCTCAGCTACTGCTGGCCAGGTAAGGCTTGGCTATAAGCCAGGGGAGGGGAGTGTCTGATACCAACCTCATAAACACATGCAGAAGGAAGGGCACTCGTTTAGGACTAGTGTTAGGATTTGGTGCTCTTGAATAGGCCTCAGGCAGGGTCAGACTGCTCTCGACCAACAGGCTCAGTAGCTGTGAGCTAGAAGACTTGTCCAGCTCATTATGCTGTTCCTTCTGGACTCTGTCACCACCTGCTGGGGAGAAGCACACAAGTTCAACACCACCTACCATCACCAGCTGAGGTTCCAGTTTATGTCCCCATCAATCTCCTATTTCTCCCCCAAACTGTGTACCCTAAGAATTGCAACCAGTCTCCTTTGCTGTCCCCTTGGTTATCTCATACCTGATATAGTATCTCACTTTGTTATCTGATATATTGAATTTATTTGTATTTGGATATTTGAAATTTGATAGGGAAGGGGGGAAAACCAAGACGGGTGGGGGGATGTGGGGGGGAGGGAAACGTGGGTACCAAGACATTGTGAAAGGGTATCAATGTATGTGAATTAATGCACCTTCTATCTGGCAAATATGTAACCCTTTTACTAATTACAATAAAAAAAAGAAAAGAAAAAAAAAAAGACATTGCAACCAGGCTAGGGCTCAAAAACAGCATAGGAAACGGTAGGCAGTCATCCTGGGGTCAGAGAACTCATCTCACCTCCCCATCCCGCGTCTCAATGGTCCTGATCAGAAGCCATCTTCCGGCTGTGGCTGTCTTGGAGAGTCTCCACCTCAGGCACTGCGGATCCCATGTGGAGGGGCAGAATGGAAAAAAGGGTTGGGATTTCTCCTTTCAGACCTCTCACTCCCATCCCGGAGGGCTAGGTACTGGCTTAGCCTGAGGTGTAGGAGCCAGTCTTGACCTCCATTCCCGGGAGGGAATCTATCCTTGAGCCCAATCCAAAGCATTAAAAGTCCATCTTTATGACAAAAGGAGATCCAGGCTGGAAGCCAGACGTGGAACAGCTCACCAGTGGTCTTTAAACTCAACGAGGCAAAGGAATGTGGATGGGAACCGAGATCCTGCGGAGCAAGGCGGAGGTCAGCCCGGTGACAATGCCACTTGGCTGTACCCCCAATGCCGATCTCTCTCGGCCTCACTGAAGCAGCTCTTTCCAGCCCCCCGACACCCTCCCCCCTCCCCACACTTACCGGCTCTCTTTCACCCTCCAGCAGCTTCCGGTAGGTGGCGATCTCGATGTCCAGGGCCATCTTGACGTTCAGGAGCTCCTGGTACTCGCGCAGGTGCCTGGCCATCTCCTCCTTCAGCTGCCGCAGCTCCTCCTCCAGTGCGCGCAGCGCCCGCCTGGTACCCCACCCGCCCTCCAGGGCGAACTGCTCCTCCAGCTCCCGCAGCTGTCTGAGCAGCGCCTCGTTCTGGGTACGGGGTTAGAATATCCGTTGGGAAACCATCACCGTTATCATCATCATCATCATCATCACCATCACCACCACCACCATTGTCATCGTCATCATTCCTCCTCGCCCCTACCCCCTGCGCCTACCCCAGGGCAGGCCGCTGAAATGCTCACCGTGCCTCGCAGCCCATCCACCTCGCACGTCAGGCTCTGGATCTGGGCGTCGAGATTCATTCATCTCCTGCTTGGCCTGGCGCAGGGCCTCGTGGTTCCGGTTGGCCGGCGGTCGGATAGGTCTGCGTACTGTAGCGTAGAGGAGCAAGGGGGAGAGGGGGTCACCCGGGCCACAGCAGGCACCCGGTCTCCCCCCCTCCTAGAGCGTTGGGGTGGGGTGGGGGAATGGCCCTCGGGAGCCCTCCCGGGCTGTGTGTCACACCTTGGACTTGTACCACTCCTCGGCCTCCTGCAAATTCTTGGCGGCGATGCTCTCGTACTGAGCGCGGATGTCCCGCAGCGCCGCGGTCAGCTCCGGCTTCACCGTCGCCTCTACCTCCACCTGCTGCACCTGCTGACTCTCCACACTCACTTGAAGGTCTCGAAGCTCCTAGGGCCAGGACAAGCAGAAGATGAACAACAGCCAGCGCAAACCCACCACCCCGGCTGTGCGCAGCTAGCTTAGCGTCAGAGAAAACAATATTAATAATAATAATGATGATGACGTTTGACATGGACAGAAGGGGGCGCGGGGAGCGGCCGCGGGCGCTGGGTCTGCAGCTCCCCTCACTGGCCGACAGGTGGCGCAGGGGTGGGAGTCAGTCCACCCACCTGTCAGGACCAGGCCGAGCGAAGGCGTCTCCACTCATCCCAGGTCACCTCTCACCCCCAGCGAGCTCCCTCGACTCCACCGCGGGTCACCCCCCCCAACACACACACGCCCTCCCCAGATCTGGGTCCCCTCCTCTCACGCACGGACTCACCTCCTCGTGCAGCTTTTTGAGGAACTCAATTTCATCCATTAGGGATTCAATCTTGCGCTCTAGTTCCAGGCGGGACAGGGGTGGCGTCGTCCACGTCCTTCGTGGGAGAAGAGTGGGAGATTAGAACAAGGAAAAGAGGAGCCTGGCCTCTTCTCTCCTGGCCTCCAGAGACATCTAAGCTGCCCGCTCCTCCCCCATGCAGGCCAAGGGCTGGGGTAGCAGGTGAAACTCGACGGGGGCGGAGGGGGGGGGAATGTGCCCGGGGCTCACCTTGCGGAAGAGCACCAGATTGTGCTCCGCATCCTACCCGCTTGCGCATTTTCGTCCTCCAACCTGACAGGCAGAGTGGGTAGAGACTGAGCTGAGGGCCCCCGCCTGGTCCTCGTCCCCAGTCCTCGGCCTGGCGTCCTCCCCCGCGCAGCTGCAGCGGTCCAGGATTCTAGGGCCGCCTGGATGGGAGGAACCTGACTTTCTAAGGGGGCTGGGAATTGAGATGGGGAAGGCTCCTTAATTTGGGGGAGAGGCCCCAGGCGCTCAGGAGCGGGGGTGCAGTGGGACTGGCTCAGGCTCAGTGTGGTGAGGGGGGGCCACGCCCTTTGGCTGCAGGGGAGTTGGCGAGGGAAGGAGCCGGCCGCCCGCCCAGCCCCAGGCCGGGTCCCCAGCCCTGACCTCTGCTATCAGCGCTGCCAGGTCCTCCGCCAGCCCGTCCCGCTCCACCTGAAACCCGATCGCGCTTCGCGGGCCCAGCAGCTCCCAGCTCGCGCCGCTAGCTCCCGCAGCGTCCTGCTGGCACAGCTGGTCCAGCACGCGCCGGCTCCTGGCCCCGGGCCTGGCTCAGCTCCACCCCGCAGGGGCCGCGTAGTCTGCTGCTCCAGGAAGCGCACCTTCTCGATGAAAGTTGGCAAAAACGATCGGTTGAGCTCCTGCAGCTCTTGCTTCTCGTTGCTGCGCAGTGGCCAGGAACTCCTGTTAAGAGCCTCGGCCATGGTAAAAGTCGAGGCGCTCCGAGGGCAGTCGTAAAGCTCCCGCCACGAGGGGCACGGAAACTGCCCAGGCGCACGGTGGAGCCCGGGGACGCCGGAGCCCAGCAGGCGGCTACTCGAGAAGCGAGAGCTGGAGGAGTGTAGGAGAAGGCCCCGGGGGACAGCCGAGGGCGGTGTGGCCCGAACGTGCGGCGGTACGAAGTGGAGGCCACGCTCGCCCGGAGGCCCCGACGGGTGGTTGGTGGCTCTCATGGTGTCCAAAGGTGGCAGCCACCACTATGCACAGCCAGGCGAGAAGGAGCTGCGGGCCCACCCGCCTGCCGCAGGGCGGCTTTATAGCCCTGCGGTCTGGAGGAGGGTGGGTAAGGGGGGGGACGGGCAGCTCCACCCACTGGCCTGACTAGAGCTGGGGCTGTGGTGTTGGGGAGGGGGATGCCGCACCCTGCGAGCACGGGCGGGCGGTACCCTCCCTCTCCTGGATCCTGGAATCGGCCTCAAGGCCTACTTCATTCCTCCTGTTGCTGATGGGGAGTAAGGGCTGGGATGTGATCGCAGGCAGAGATGCGGGGGAGGGCGGCGTGCTGCCAGGAAGTATCTAAAGCTGAGGCGTAGAGTGGGTGGGCTGGGGTACCTGCCTGGAAAAGCTGGTAAGAATTAGAGGCTAGGAGGACAGAAGAAAGGAGGCCAGTAGAGAAGGAAAGCTAACCCTGGCCTAGGCCCCCCAGATCTGATGCTTCCACTGATCCTCTAAAATCATCCAGTGCTCCCCCATTTTCACCTCCCCCTCCTTCGGCACGACCCAGGAGAAGTGGGGGACAGAGGACACAGAGCAGAGGGGGCTGGGAAGGGCTGCTCTCTCCCCATTCCCCAGGGTCTGGTGAAGGGCTGTGGTGATTGGTGGCCAGCTCCGCAGCTAATGGACTGACCAGCTCCCTTCCCCCTCCCCTTGGCCCAGCAAAAGGTTGCCTGCAGCTGCTTTTGCCTTAAAGACACAGCCCCCAAGCCTGGATCTACCCCAGGTCTCTGTGAAGGTGGGGGTGCCTACACCAAAGGGAAAGGGGCTGAGGATGGATCCCACACTCAAGGGGTTGTGCCATAGCAGAGATTGAACTGAGTGAACCAGTAGTTGTGTGGGGCCTTTATTCTCTCTCCCACCCCATCCACTGCCGCTCAGTCACAGGCCTTCCTGGAACCAGGGCTATTCCTGAGGCAGGGAAGGGGAGGGGGCTGAGAGGCCAACAGTTATCGCCAAAGCTGAGAGAGCGGACAGACTGGCAGGCACCAGTTTCCAGTACTGAAGAAGTGCAGGTACCCAGGGGATGGGGTTTGCTGGAGAGGGAGGAGAGAGGAAGAGAGAAGATGGCACCTCTCCCCAACACAGCAAAACCTACCAACAGATTCAATATGCATACTACCTGTGTTTTTTGCACACTGCAAGCACAAATGCTCAACCACACCCTTCGTCACACCACCCCTCCCCCAGAGTTAGCAAGAGGTGGCTGATGTCTAGCCTTTCAGTGTCACTCAGCTTCCTCTGGAGTGGACTTGGGCATCTCCAGTGGTCTTCCAGGAATCTGGGTGCTCGAGACCCAATTGAGTTTTGCCAGGAGCCATGAGGCTGTCGCTTGCTGCTGCTGCTGCTGCTGTTGCTGCTGCTGCTGCCTGCTGCTGCTGCTGCTGCTGCTTGCTGCTGCAGACTTAGGGCTCTTCAGCTAGGCAAATCTATCTCTTGGGTTAGTCCTGAGGACAAGAGTTGGGTGTCTAGGAAGTAAGGTTTGGAGCTCCAGGCCTGATCACTGACTAGGATAAGGAAGATGGCTCCCTTGCTGGCCAGCTCATCAGCTACTGCAGGACAGAGAATTCCCTCCACCCTTTGTGTGTCCTCTGAGATGGGCCTGGAGCCAACGCCTTCTCCCTCACATCACTAAGCCTTCTCTCTGCTCTGCAGGCCCCTCCTTCCTTCCAGGCTATTAGTCTCTCCCTGCATAGCTGCCAGGTCCTTCTTCTTGTTGGGTCTGGTTTGGTTGCCAGGGGATGGGAAGGAGGATGGGAAAAAGGAGACTGGATGGATAAACCAGGGCCTGTCACCTCCACCTCAAACTCATGACATAGGCTCCTAGGCTGGGCTGGGGATAGGGATGGAAAAGGGTCTGGGGAAGCCTTTGATGTTTTCTGCTGCAGCCCTGGACATGGAGCCCTCAGCTACCATTGGTCTCCAGCTCTGTCTAACCCCAGACTCAGCCCCACCCTCCAGGAGCAAAGTGGAAGCCAGCTCTGCAGACAAAGAAGGGGAGGGCAGGTAAGGCCTGGCAGGGAATTAGCTCAGACCCTGTCTTTCTTTACAGGAAAACTGGTAGTAGACCTGGGGCCTTATTTATTATTATTATTGTTGTTATTGTTATTATGAAGGTGATGTACAGAGGGATTACAATTATGTGAGTCAGGAAAAGAGAACATTTCTTTTTGGACAACGTCACCTCTTCCCTCCCTCTCTCTCAAGCTTTCCCTCCCATCCCCACCCCCAAGTTCTAACTTCATTTCAATATAGTGTCTAGTGAGTGCCACTGCTGGATTTGTTTACCCTGTGTCCTTCCATTTCTTTGGACCAGGGATGACTGTGTGCGTGTTGTGCGTGTGCGTGTGTGTGTGTGTGTGTGTGTGGACTAGGTCTTGAAACTCGGGGCCCTGAGCACTGGCTTTTATTCTTTTTCTGCTCTCAAGGCTGGTGCTCTACAACTTGAGCTATACCTCCTCTTCTGACATTTTGCTGGTTAATTGGAAATAAAAGTCTCAAGGATTGGCCCTGCAGATATGGAATGTGAGCCTGGGTAGGGGAAATGCAAAGACAGAGGTGACTCCTCTGCTTACTGGGAAGGAGCAAGGCCCGAGGAGGATTTGGGGGTAACAAAAACAAGAAAAAGGGCACAGGTAGAGAATTAGTTTAGCTGTTACATTCCTACCTGATTCCTAACCTCCCCACCCCCCAACACACACTCTATCCTCTATCATACAAATTCTAATTCAATGTTTACATTTCCCCGTGTCTCTCTCAGTAAAATGGAGAGAACTGTAACTTTGATTTTTTTTTTAGTTGAACTCAGGGCCCTGATTGCTATCCCTGAGCCTCTTCACTCAAGTGTAGCACGTTACCATTTTGAGCCACAGCACCACTTTGGGTTCTTCTGGTGGTTAATTGGAGATAGAGGTCTCATAACCCTCCTGCTTGGACTAGCTTTGAATGGAGATCCTCAGATCTCAGCCTACCTGAGTGAGTTAGGATGACAGGCATAGCTTCTTTCTTGTAATGTTGTTAGGAGAAATAAATGGGTCAAAATATAGGTATATGTTTACCACACATACAGAAAGGCTGAGAAGTGTAAGCTAACTGCATTCATTATTATTATTATCTCCTGAGTGATGTCAGTCCTGAGCACAGGGAGGATCCCTGCTTCTTTTAGATTGTCCCATTGGTGGGCTGAGGGCAATACTGGACCTCCAAAGTGGGAAAAGCCAAGCACTGGCTGTCCAGCGGCTGGAGAGGAAGGTGGGCTTATCCTTTCAGTGTGGCAGAGCTCTAGGCATGGATGCCTAATGAGATGTATGTGTATTCTGTGTATTTGTGTGTGTGCATCCTCGATGTGTGTTGTGTGTATTATTGTTATTTTTGGTGGTATCGGGGCTTGAACTCAAGGCTTCAAATTTTTCTTCTGCTCTTCCACTTGAACCACACCTCCAGCCCTGGGTTCTGCTGGTTAATCAGAGATGGAGTCTCTAGGACTTTTTCTGCCTGAGTTGCTTTGAAAGTTGATCTTCAGATCTCAGCCTTCTGAGTCGCTAGGATTTATAGGCATGAGCACAGAAGTAGTCCCAACTCACTCCCATATTCTCTAATCCATCAATGGACAATATGATAATGATAGTATATTGCGGCAGGATTAGAGGCATAGTCAGGATTGTTTCTTTTTTCATGCTTTTTTTCTGCCAGTCTTGGCTCTGAGGCTCGTGCCTGAGCACTGTGACTCTCAGGCAGAGCTCTCCACTTGCCCAGCTTTTTTTTCTATATATGTGGTATCCGAGAGAATCGACCTGGGTCTTCATGCATGCGTAGGCAAGCACTTTAACCACTAGGCCAAACTTCCGGCCCTCAGGATTGTTTTATGATATGCAAAGCACTTAGCAATTGGCCCATTGTGAATGCTGCATAATGTAAATGAAGCTGAAGTTACTGGCTTGTCTATTAAACCAATGGGCCTGGACCTAAAGTTGCATTAGAAGGACAGGAAAGTCCAGGTGGTTGGACCCATAAGAATTAACAGTTGGACTCACTGGCAAAGCCAGTGAGGGTCACTGAGAGAAAAGGAGGTTGGTTGTATTCGAGTTGAAGAAATTGTGCGCTTATGACTTGGGTGCTGCAGTATTGGTGGATAAAGTTCTCAGGTACTTTTTTTTCCTTTTTTTCTTTGTAGTCAGAGTCATGGGACTTGAACTCTGGGCCAGGATGTGTCACTGAGCTCTTCAGCTCAGGCTACCACTCTACCCCTTGAGCCATAGCACAACTTCTGGTTTTCTGGTAGTTAATTGGAGATAAGAATCTCATCGTCGGGCCTGGAGTTTGGCCTAGTGGTTAAAGTGCTTGTGTAGCATGCACGAAGGACCCCAGGTTCGATTCCACGGTACCACATACATAGAAAAAAAGCCGGAAGTGGTGCTGAGGCTCAAGTGGTAGAGCTCTAGCCTTGAGAAAGTCCAAGGACAGTGCTTCAGGCCCTGAGCTCAAGCCCAGGACTGGCAAAAAAAGAAAAAAAAAAAAAAAAAGAATCTCGTGGTCTATAGTGTCTAGGCTGGCTTTGAACTGAGATCCTCAAATCTCAGCCTCCTGAGTAGCTAGGATTATAGGCGTGAGCCACCGTGCCCGGCTCTCAGGGTATTTCTGAGGCAGGGTCAGTTGAGGCCAAAGTAGACTAAAGGGAAAGGTCTTTCCAGTCAGGCACTGTAGCTCATGCATGTAATACTACTATCTCCTCCAGAAGACAGATCTGAGCCTTGCAGTTTAATGCCAA